>NC_134125.1:6878125-8080000 GCF_040939455.1 Microcebus murinus | reverse complement strand
AGAAGCTCAAAGTACAGTACTAAGAAGCCAATTTCAATCTTATGCTGAAGTGTATATAAATTTTGATAAGACAGAGATTCTTCCCCATGGATCAGGAGGGCCCAGGGAACACCAAGCCAACCAAAGGCCGCATAACAGCTGGCCTTTCTTCCTGGATCAGGAATAGAAATGCAAGTGAGAAATACTAACAAGGCTTATGCTCACAGCCACTGACAAGGCCAAGTGTGAGGAGAGGCAAATATGTGCATCCGGGGATAAGGCTGACAGGCTGCCACTCAAGAAGCCCCACAGACTGGCATTTACTCACTGCCTCCAAAGTATAGACAGTCCCCTCAGCACTGATGGCTCAGAATCCTGACCATTTCACATGGTGAGGACAGCCTAGCCTGAGGGGCAGACCCTCATGAATTGAGGCCACAACCTGATTTATAAGCCAGTCAATTTACATGAAAAATAGCTGTCATGGAGTCTGGAACTCTCAAAGTCTGTGTCTTTGTGAACAGTGTGTGCTCTCACTATCAGCAAACCAAATCAACAAAACGCTTCATAAGAATGGTATGATCTCATTTTTGTATTTAAAAAATGAACTAACTGTATGTGTGTACCTGCGTATATGTGTCTATGTGAGTGAGGTCTCCCCAGAAAAAGATCAGAAAGGATAAATCAAGCCATAGATTACCTCAACTCTGAGGTGTGAGGCTGGCAGGGGATTGAGGGGGAACTTCTGCTTTTTATTGTAATACCTCTGTTTTCTGGATTTTCATAACAAAATTTGACATCTTTCAAAAGTAGTTCCTTGGTGAGCAGGCAGTTAGATCAGGAAGAATTCAAACTCATTTAAGGGCACTGTATACTCATAGCAGGCCCTGGTTGTACCCTCTTGTATCTTTGCATCTATCTCATCAATAATGACCCAACCAAAAAGACAGAAACAGTGCAAGGTTATGAGCTCAGGCTCCTGGGTCTGGATGGACGCTATTCAGCATCTGTCTATGAGGCCACTTTTCTGTGATTCCAAAATTGACTACTCCACATCCTGATCATGATTTCTTTAGAAATGGGAACACACAATTCAGTGCAATTTTATCTTACAGGCCTGTCAGCCACTTCTTCTCATGAAGAAGATTCTCTATGTCCAGATTTGGCTTCATTTTGGACTGATATTTAAGTAATTCCAGAAGGTAATCTTATCTCCTTATTTCAAAGATCTTGAGGAATGCCACACTGTAAACCCTATTTGCTGACAACTAGGATCTAAATAATCCCTTTGGATTGTGGACTGACCAAACCATTTCTGGACTATGGGGCATATTTAAAACAGGAAAACAACAACCCACAAATCAAAGGGATAACAGAGAACTCCTTTTCTCCAGCTTTCCTTTCTCTCCCATGCTCCTGCTAAACTTGGCATTCTTTTTTCCCCATTTGCTTATTCTTTCTCATACTTCAACCCCATCTCTTCAAAGCTGGGAACACTCAAGTCTGTATCACTGCCTGGACCTTTCAGCCACACTCTAGTCCCATGTTCCATGTCTCATTCATTTGAATGTCCCTCTGCCACCTCAAATAATATCTAGAACCTAAGAGACTTCATCTAAACCAGCCTCCTTCCTGATTTGTCGATATCACCAGATAAGACACCCACTGAACCCTTAAACCTAGCCAGTCATCAAAAACTGTAGACATTTGTCTTAAAAAATATTAAGCTTATTCATTAATCTCTATTTCTCTGCTTCCAGAGCTACCTTCAAGCTTCTAGATTACTGCAGAAATCTTAGGATGTCAAGTCTGCAAGTCTGGTTGACCATCACTAAATACCTTCCCACTAGCAAATCTCTTCTCAAAAGTCTACCAGGGCCTCTCAGTTATATCCCACTAAAACTTAAACCCCTCTAGATGCAAACCCTGCCGTCAGACTCATTTCACCAACTTGCCATTAGTGAAGCCATATCGTTTTTTCTTTTAAGTCCTTTGCTTACATTATTGATAGCACTTGAGCACTTATATTGTCTACTCAAATTCTTCAAGGACAGCTCATGCCTGAACATGTGAAAGAGCTCAGATGCTGCCACACAGTAGATAGTTAATAAATTTGAGAGGTTTTGCCTTCTCTTTAGGCAAATCTTTTACCTCTTTAAAGATGTGCTCTTTTTCTGAATCCCCACGGCATTTACAGAAAATTTAACATGCAAAGCTCTGATGTCTGAAATGTTCCCTCTTGGTTTTATGTTTATTGGCTTTGCCTTCCCAAATGGTCTTGTTTAAACTTGGGGGAAGAGAGTGTATCTCATACCATTCTGTGCCCCCAACCTATAGCACAAATATGGAGGATATTCCTTTGAGTGTCCCCTTGGTGTATATTTACCAGGCCTTGATCTCGTGTTTTATGGAAGAAATTTTTTATTTTGGATCCTGATTCTCAGGAAACCAGAGATGATTCTGCATGCTCTGCATTGTTTTCCCTTTAACCCTTCACTGAGGCAGACCCCAGCATTCCTTCTCAACACAGCCTTTTCAGCCAACAAAATAAGCATCATTCAGAACCTTATCCATCATCAGTTGAGCAGAGGGTAGCACGTTATCCAGGGCCTCAGTCGAGTTGAGCCAGGGGTGGTCCAACACTCCCTCAATGGTGAGTCTTTCCTCTGGTTTGACTTTCAGGAGCCTGTGGAGAAAATTCCACCAGGGTTGTCATGAACAGTTGCTCCCAAGAAGCCATAGGAAGTTTCTGGATTTGGCTCTAAAGAGCTTTGGCTTCTTGTGACTTTTACCAAATTCTGCAAGTCTGGGCTTTCCACCTGCAGGGTATGGGTGGAATTTTAGTCCCAACCACTTGTGGGAGTATTGTGGGTTTTTTTGTTTTTTGGTTTTTTTTTGAGACAGAGTCTCACTTTGTTACCCAGGCTAGAGTGAGTGCCATGGCGTCAGCCTAGCCTCAAACTCCTGGGCTCAAGCAATCCTACTGCCTCAGCCTCCTGAGTAGCTGGGACTACAGGCATGCGCCACCATGCCCGGCTAATTTTTTCTATATATATTAGTTGGCCAATTAATTTCTTTCTATTTATAGTAGAGACGGGGTCTTGCTCTTGCTCAGGCTGGTTTTGAACTCCTGACCTCAAGCAATCCGCCTACCTTGGCCTCCCAGAGTGCTAGGATTACAGGCGTGAGCCACCGTGCCCTGCCAGAGTATTGTGGTTTGAGGTAGTCCTTTCTATGCTAGACAAAATAAGATAAAAATGATAGGAAGAGGTTTAATCTAGTGAAGATTCAGACTGAATTCTAGGGCTCAATAAGGAAATCCTACATATGGCACATAGTTCCTGAGATCATGATTCTCCATATTGAGGTTTCTGGGACAATGGACTCTAACTTCTAGAAGGAACGCAAAGTGCTATTTTATCTGATAGTGACTGTAAAGGTTGTGGAAAAGCAGGTTACTACCAATGATAAACCTTTCAGATGTCACCATATGGTAGGACATGAATGAACTCACTATTCCAGAGATATTTAAAAGCTAAAAACCTAGAGTCTCTGAAAAGGGGATAACATTTCCTTCTAAGCCTAATGTATTGTTTCTGCATTATCTGCTTTTGGATCACACTTCTTCACATCTCATCCATTCCTACTGATGCAGTTCCTAACTGATGTCAGCATGTCCCCCCTACTCTGCCCCTTCCAACTCCATCTCCTCTCATTACAAATGTTAGGGTCAGGACAACATGGCTAATTGCTTCTTTAGGTTGTCTGCAACCTTCTTCTGGATCATTCTGAACAAACAGCTTCAGATTTCTAAAGAAAGGATTACTTAGAAAAGAATCCCAAAGCTGAAAGATAATAATCAATGTTGCTCCAGGGAAAGAAATATGTTCTACAGAAAACTGACAAAGAACCAAATCTTAGGATAGTAAGGTTTGGGTTGAGTAGCTAGGACTAGAGCATGAAATAGCATGTGAAGACAGGTGGTGATTTAAACATTGCCCCTACTCCTAAAAACTTTTACTTGTATATTTTAGAAAACAGTCCCTCTTTATAGCACACAGGCCACCTAATCAATAGGACAAGCTGATTTTTTTTTTTTTTTTTTTTTTGAGACAGAGTCTCGCTTTGTTGCCCAGGCTAGAGTGAGTGCCGTGGTGTCAGCCTAGCTCACAGAAACCTCAAACTCCTGGGCTCGAGCGATCTTACTGCCTCAGCCTCCCAAGTAGCTGGGACTACAGGCATGCGCCACCACGCCCAGCTAATTTTTTCTGTATATATTTGTTGGCCAATTAATTTCTTTCTATTTATAATAGAGACGGGGTCTCGCTCTTGCTCAGGCTGGTTTCGAACTCCTGACCTCAAGCAATCCGCCCGCCTCGGCCTCCCAGAGTGCTAGGATTATAGGCGTGAGCCACCTCGCACGGCGAGCTGACTTTTAAAAGAGAGTAACCTCCATGGAGAAATGGCTGTGCTGTCTGGGATAGTCCCCAGGTTCTGCCCCTTTAACATTTATCTTCATCCCAGTACAGATGAAGAAACTGAGACAACAAAGTAGAAACTGCTCAGGGAAAACCAAGCAGTGAGAACACAGGAATGGTGTCCAAGGCCACAGGCAAAAGAAGCAAATAAAGCTCAAATTTAAGTCTGACTTGTTATCTAGTCCTCCAGCTACCAAAGGACTCTGAATGTCAACCCTCCCTCTCCTGCTCACTACCCCTAATCTTACTAAATATTCCCACCTTAATCTTTGTCAAAGCAACCAACTGGCAGTAGGAAGGCTAGAGGGTGGGGTCCAAGCCTGACCCAACTACATACTCATAGAATCCAAGGAATGAGAAGCCAAACATGTCATCATGATCATGATCTCAGCAACCCAGTTCAGTTCTTAGCACCATGTCTGCACCAAATGGCATGCTGGCTTAAGGAGCGCCCACCAGAAGTTTACAATTTGGGGTCATGATCTAATGCCCACAGAGACTGGCTACAGAGGGACCTAGGTTCACAACCCTGGAGACAAAGTCTAGGGATAAAACAGGAGGGGGAAAAGCTCATTTTCACTGAGGTGTGGAAACTGAGAACTCTCACCTCAGGCTCCAGAGACAAGATTTCTGTGATATGAAAATATGAAGAAGCCTACCTGTGAAACCAATGACTTTTCTCTACCTAGCATTTCCTTGAGCTCCACCACCTTGGCCTCCCCACCCAGCAG
Source organism: Microcebus murinus (assembly GCF_040939455.1). Taxonomy (NCBI): domain Eukaryota; kingdom Metazoa; phylum Chordata; class Mammalia; order Primates; family Cheirogaleidae; genus Microcebus; species Microcebus murinus. The sequence goes on along the minus strand of NC_134125.1, from coordinate 8,074,812 downwards.
TCCTCAGACTCACTTCCTCACAACATCTTTGGCCATCTCCGAAATCTGACTCCACTCTTCCTCTGGGAACTCAAAACTGCCTGTCATGATCTTTCTTCGCATATCCTTTGGGATAGTCCGGCTGTGGTGTTTGGAGTAAAAAGGAGGGTATCCGCACAGCATCACATAAATAATCACTCCTAGGGACCACAAGTCACAGCTCTGAAAGCAAAAAAGAAAGTGGTTATACATAGCAGATGCAGGACCCCAAAATAAAGTCCCCATAACAGGACCAGGAATAGTCCCTGGCATATACAGGCTAATAATATCTCTAAGAATCACTTAATAGAGACTGGGAAAGTTTAAGGAAGTCTTAGGAGAATTTAACCTTTCTCTCCATAATTTTTATATGCCACCAACACTATATATATGCACACCATTATATAAGGCCTGTCTGGGATAAAATAGTCATTTTATTCTCACTGCTTAGGCCTAAGCACCTATCTGATCCTTGGGTACAGGTATAGGTTACTTTGCCTCCAGTAAGAGAAATAGTAGATATAAACTAGCTGATAGATTGTGAAACATGTGCAGAAACAAAGCAGCTAAGACACATGTAGGCTGATCTCATAATATAATATAAATCATTTTGTAAAGGCCTAAAGCAGTTTGACATAGAACAGGGAGAGGCCCTAGAGCAGGGGTCCTCAAACATTTTAAAAAGGGGGCCAGCCAGTTCACCGTCCCTCAGACCGTTGGAGAGTGCGCACTGTGGGCCTGGGACGAGTCGGCTGCTAAGCAGGACAGGCAGCAGTGGCAAAAACACCCAGCGGGCTGGATAAATGTCTTCTGTGGGCAGCATGTGGCCCAAGGGCCATAGTTTGAGGACACCTGCCCTATAGAAAAGAACATGAGGTCTAAAAAAGCCTTCCTTCCATCAGTCTATTGCCAGGAAAAAAATAAAAAAAAAATAAAAAAAAATAAAATAAAAAAAAAAAAAGCCTTCCTTTGGCCAAGAAAGAAGAAAGACTCACTAAGCCCATCTGCAAGAACATACACCACTCTGGGGAAAGATATTATAAAAGAAAGAAAACTGCCACCAACTAGCATGTCTGCAGGTATTAAGGTAATTCCATGGCCTACAATCACCACATGATTACTAATTAAAAAATGACTCCTATTTTAGTTAAATGCAGCTCCACCTGCCATGGAAACTGGACCCAAAGAAACTTCAATTCAAGCCTCTCTTGAACTGTGGGACAAAAGAGGTGTCTGCCTGAGAAGGGCAGCCCTATAAGCCTGCCACTGGGGCCCCATACTCCCCCTTACACCACAGCTGTGTGCTGCTCGAAGAGAAGCCTGGAAAATGAGGTCACTCAGGCACTTGCCCATGTTTTAGCATCATACTAGTGGCCACTGTGGATGACATGACCCATGCTCTAGAACATAATCACCTTATAAAATTAGAGAGGTGAAAAGGGCACTTAAATCCTTTACTTTTCAGATTGTGCCATCTCTTAGGTCCCCTATCAGGAATGAAACTAAGTGACCTCACGATTGTCATGCAGCTGAAGAGTGGTAAAGCCATAACCTACTGCCCCATTTTATGGCCCTCAGCTCCTTCTCTATCATCTACATCCAGCCTCAAGAACCCAAGTAGCTGTACATTTTTTCTGAACTACTGGGTGACTCTAGAACCTGTTTCAAGAGGCTCTACACCTTGATATGTGGGCTACAGGCTAAGAACCATGGTAGTACCAAGTAACATTCAAGAGCTCTTATTATATGTATTGGATACTTTTCTAAGTTGGGTATTTTATGGGGTAAGAAAGAATGGTACCTAAAAATAGTAAGCCAATCATGCCTTTTCAGTGTGGTCAGTGGACTGTACAGCTAGCCAAATAAATAACCTAATAGGTGATCATAGCCCATACTTCCTACTGCAAAAGCTAACAGGGAACCTGATTTCCGATTTCAAACAAAAACTTGAATTCCAAATACTTTTCTGAAAGTCTGGCTGCTACCAGTCTTTGGGACAAGAATGTTAAGGGGTAAGAATGAAATCAGTCATATTCCCAGAGGGCCACAAACACCTCACAGGAGGAGAGGGGCTACCTCCACCAAGTTAAGATAAGTATCTTTTCCCCTACCTTGTTATAAGTGTATGGTGTTGGTGAGGTAGGTATGATGCCAGACTTCTCCTTCTGGTGTCTTCTCTGCGCCTCTAGTACCTGTTGAGAATTGCACCAAAGGGGACAATTTACTGAAAATCACACCACCAATGACCTGCAACTTGAAATAGACTACTAGAAAGCTGAAGAAGGTAGATAACCTACAATTAACAACTGGAGAAAAAGAAAAACTCCACATAAACACCATTTCCAGAAACCTTTTTTCTTCTTAAAACCAGTGATTTATCAATCAGCTACAGAAATGCCGAAGTCAAGGACATGAAGATCTAGTACCTGTAGGAGATTTACCTCTTTTTCGTGCCAATCAAGGAGTGTGGGATCATTGACTTTTTCCAGGAGAAATTCTTTATGCCTTTGCAAAAGAAGACTGAAACTGGCCAGCAGATCAGGTTCAAGGCATCTGTTACCAACAGACACTATAACAGTCATGTCAGTCTAGGTGTTAAGCACTTTCTAAGGAGGCAGTCACCATCTCTGGGGCCATCATCCTGGCAGAGCTTTCTACTGTCACTATGAGGGACTCTTGTGGGGAGGTGGGGGAGACAATACTGGTAACCCCACACTATTCCTTGGAAGAGGACAGGATGTTAGCTAAGACTCTGTGCCAGGGCACTTCATCCCTACACCTAGACTCAGTCATACTGCCTTGGTACAGAAGATGTTGACAACTGCTACAGGGGCTGCACTGCCATCTTGGGCAACATTGCCAAGATGCCCTTTGATGTCATCTCCAAGACCTATAGCTATCTCACCTAATAGAAATTCACTGATCATCTTATAAAAACCTACACCAGAGTCTCTGAGGAGCCAGGCTCCAGCTGTGGCTGTCATATAGGAACAGTAAAGTAAATTAATTACACCTGAAAAATAAACTATACAATTTACAACAGCATAAAAAATATTAAACATTAAGAATAAATGAGGGCCGGGCGCGGTGGCTCACGCCTGTAATCCTAGCACTCTGGGAGGCCGAGGCAGGTGGATTGCTCGAGGTCAGGAGTTTGAAACCAGCCTGAGCAAGAGCGAGACCCCGTCTCCACTAAAAATAGAAACAAATTAATTGGCAAACTAATATATATAGAAAAATTAGCTGGGCATGGTAGCGCATGCCTGTAGTCCCAGCTACTTGGGAGGCTGAGGCAGAAGGATCACTTGAGCCCAGAAGTTTGAAGTTGCTGTGAGCTAGGTTGATGCCACCGCTCTCACTCTAGCCTGGGCAAAAAAGCTCTGTCTCAAAAATAAATAAATAAATAAAAGAAACCTATGTAATCCTAGCACTCTGGGAGGCCAAGGCAAGTGGATTGTTCAAAGGTCAGTAGTTCAAAACCAGCCTGACCAAGAGTGAGACCCTCTTTCTACTAAAAATAGAAAGAAATTATCTGGACAACTAAAAAAAAAAAAAAATATATATATATATAAATATTAGCCGGGCATGGTTGCACGTGCCTGTAGTCCCAGATACTCAGGATGCTGAGGCAGAAGGATTGCTTGAGCCCAGGAGTTTGAGGTTGCTGTGAGCTAAGCTGACACCATGGCACTCTACCCTGGGCAACAGAGTGAGACTCTGCCTCAAAAAAAAAAAAAAAAAAAAAAAAAAGTAAATAAATAAATAAATCTAAAAAAAGATGTGAGAGACCTATACACTGAAAATTACACAAATATTGCTGAGTAAAATTATGAGACAAAATTAAATGGAATGATGTAGCTTATTCATGGGTCAGAAGGCTCAATATTGTTAAAATGTCAGCACCTCCAAATTGAATGACAGCTCTAAAACAATCCCACTCCAAATCCCAGTGGGCTTTTTTGTAGAAATCAACAATTGATTCTAAAGTTCATATAGAAATGCAAAGAAATCAGCATAGCCAAAACAACTCTGAAAAAGAACAAAGTTGGAGGGCTAACACGACCTGATTTCAACAATTATTATAAAGGTACAGTAATCAAGACATTGTAGTAAATAGGGTAAAGACAGACAAACAGATTAGCTGAACAGAACAGAGTTCAGAAATAAGCCACACATATGTTCAACTAATTTTTGACAAAGGCTAAGAAGTAATGCAGCAGAGAAGAGATAGCCTTTCAACAAATGGTGCTGGAACAACTAGATATCCAAATGCTAAAAAATAAACTTGGATCCATACCTTATACATTGTATAAAATAAATTACAGACCCAAATATAAAATACAAAATACAAAATAGATTACAAACCCAAATATAAAACCTAAAACTATATAAAACTTCTAGAAGAAAACACAGGAGAAAAATTGTTGTGATCTTGAGTCAAATTGAGATTTTTAACATAGAAAACCAAAAGCACAGGCTATAAAAAATATTTTGAGGACGGGCACAGTGGCTCACGCCTATAATCCTAGCACTCTGGGAGGCCGAGGAGAGTGGATTGCTCGAGGTCAGGAGTTCGAAACCAGCCTGAGCAAGAGTGAGACCCCATCTCTACTATAAATAGAAAGAAATTAATTGGCCAACTAATATATATATAAAAAAAAAATTAGCCGGGCATGGTGGCGCATGCCTGTAGTCCCAGCTACTCGGGAGGCTGAGGCAGCAGGATTGCTTAAGCCCAGGAGTTTGAGGTTGCTGTGAGCTAGGCTGATGCCACGGCACTCACTCTAGCCTGGGCAACAAGCGAGACTCTGTCTCAAAAAAAAAAAAAAAAAAAAAAGACAGAAAGCAGATCAGTGGTTGCCTGGGGCCACGGGTTAAGTTGAAAAGGGATTAACTGCAAAGGGGCATAAGGGAATTTGTGAAGTGATGCAAATGTTCTGCATCTTCACTGTGGTAGTCATACTGGATATGCATTCATCAGAACTCATCAAACTGGCCGATGAAGTGGCTTACACCTGTAATCCTAGCACTTTGGGAGGCCAAGGCAGGAAGACTGCTTGAGGTCAAGAGTTCAAGACCAATCTTAGGAAGAGTGAGACCTCCTCTTTACAAAACACCAGAAAATTAGCTGAGTGTGGTGGTGTACACCTGTAGACCCAGCTACTCAGGAGGCTGAGGCAGGAGGATCACTTGAGCCCAAGAGTTTGAGGTTGCAGGGAGCTATAATAATGACACTGCACTCTAGGTAGGGTGATAGAGTGAGACTCTGTCTCAAAAAAACCACTCCAATCATCAAACTATACTTGAAGTAGATATATTTTATTATCTTATTGTATGTAAATCATACCTCTAAATCATATATCAATAAAGGTGATTTTAAAAGAATAAAATGTATACATCAAATAAAGTAATCTTAAGGTTTCTGAAGCAAGTTCTCTCACCTCCCATTCTGTAATACATGCCTACTTATGCTGTAAAATAGAAGGAACATGAGTTCCTATAGGCAGCTTGGTGACACATTTTAGGAGAGAGACAGCATATACTTACCTGAGGTGCTACATAATAAGGGGTGAACTGGGGTGTCATCAAATCACCTTGGTCAATTTTGGCAAATCCAAAGTCACACAACTTCACTGGAGCATCCTGAAATAAAACAAATGGGAGTCACTGCTCCAGAGTTCTCAGTAAACATTAAAGGAAAATCCAGGTGCCAGACATGTGACCCTGAGCTTTTATGGTTTCTGGCTGAGACCCAAGCCTATGAGTAATATGTCCCTAGGTCTGGAGATGATGATTCCTACTGAGGAATCATTCTTAGTAATATAGAAGTAAGGAATCTCTACCCACTCACATAACTAGCCCTGTTTTATAACTTGTACAAGCAGCACTAAAATCAAGCAAGGTCTTGGCCTACTACTCCTTCACTCTATGGGCCTATCACCTCTCATCAATCCAGGATACTGCCTAACGCTTAACATCAGCAGTAAGTTTTACGACAACCAGAGCAACTTATCTGGTGAGACAAGGAGCAGGGCACAGACCTGAAGGGGAAAACACATCTTATCAGGGTTAACAGCAAATCAAACTATCAAGTTTCAAGGTAATATATAACAGCATATAGATTCCTGTCCCTTCCCAACAGCCCTCCAAACAATATCCAAAATCATAAATCCCACAAATACATATCAGTATCATCCAAAATTATGAATGCCAGGAGTATGCTATAATTTCTTTGAGCCTCTACAAGTGAACAAGTGGAAGAAATAAGCTGTATGAAGCACTGTGGCCTAAGCTGTGGTCCCCAAGCCCTGGGCCAAGGACTAGTCCTAGTCCGTGGCCTGTTAGGAAACAGGTGCACAGCAGGAGGTGAGTGTTGGGCAAGCCAGGGAAGCTTCATCTGTATTTACAGCTGTTCCCCATCACTCACATCACCACCTAAGTTCTGCCTCCTGTCAGATCAGCAGTAGCACCAGCACAGGAGCGCAAACCCTACTGTTAACTGCGTATGCAAGGGATGTAGGTTGCATACTCCCTATGAGAACTGAATGCCTGATGATCTCAGGTGGAACTAAGGTGGTGATGCTAGCACTGGAGAGCAGCTGCAGATACAGACTGTCATTAGCGGAGAGGTTTGACTGCACAATAAATGTAATCACCCCAAAATATACTCCCCCAACCCCTATCAGTGGAAAAATTGTCTTCCATGAAACCGGTTCCTGGTGCCAAAAAGGTTGGGGACCACTGGCCTAAAGCATCTTCACCATGGATTCAGAGCACTCCAAATACACCTACTCCTGAACTATGTTAAGAGTGGCAGCACTAAATGCAGAAAAGCAAGTCTTCTCACCAAAGAGTTATCCTTGAAAAGCAGATTTTCAGGCTTGAGGTCTCTGTGTGCGATGTTTAACAAGTGACAGTGCTGTAGAGCCAAAGCTATCTGGAAAAAGACAAAGTGAAGCAACCACCTCTTAGAAAAGCCCATTCTTTACTATCCCTGGTGCAGAGAATTCATGATATTAAAAAAACAGGCCTTCCGTAAGTCATGTAAGACTGTTTTGTTTCAATTTTAAAGCAGAAATTAAGACTTGGGGTACCAAGAAATAGAAATGAATTGAGCTTATTTTAACTAAATCCTGTATTTTGTTAAACAAAAAGAAAAATATGATACTATACCAATTCTTTGTTAAGAATAAACTGATGGGTAAATCCCATAAGGAAAAGGAAAAATAAAATGCTCACACTTTCATTCATCTGAGGTGTGACAGGCACTTGCAGAGGAAACAGTAAGCTGAGTGACCTTCAGTAGGTATGGGTTGCCCACAGCAAGGCGACAGGCAGGATTGCCTGGCTCAGAAGAGATCTGCACTGTCTAGGGAGATGAACATCAAGCTCTGCCTTCAAGAAATCAGCTGTTTGGATTTTTCCAAATGATGTTCCAATTTGCTCACTCTACTTGTTGAAAGTGTTCCCTATTTGTGTGGATTTGAAGGGTTCTGTTTTCTAGAAGATTATCAGAGCTCAAACTTTAGTCCTCATATTTGAAAAATGAAAGATGTAATTTTAAAAATTAAACAGAACAGATTCTATCTGTTCTTCAACTCTCAGTATGGAATTTTCTCAGCAATCCTAATATCAGTTCCTTCTACCAGAAAGGAGGCATCCAAAAATGTTTGAGGATCATGGAAAATTTGGAGGAACTTTTTTTTTTGAGACACAGTCTCGCTCTGTCACTCCAGGTAGATTTCAGTAGCATCATTATAGCTCATTGCAACCTCAAACTCCTAGGCTCAAGCAATTCTCCTACCTCAGCAGGACTGCAGGTACTCGTCATGACACCTGGCTAATTTTTCTATTTTAGTAGAGACGGGGTCTCACTCTTGCTCAGACTGGTCCCGAACACCTGAGCTCAAGTAATCCTCCCACTTCAGCCTCTCAGAGTGCTAGGATTACAGGCATGAGCCACTGTGTCCAGGCTGGAAGAACTTTTTATTAAGACTTTGGGCTATGCTTCCTGCTTTTCTTTGCATGGAATGAACATAAGCCTTGAGAGTTTGGCTTTTCATCTCCACAAGATATGACTGGACTTCTAGTATTGTTTATAACATAAATCATGTCTCTAACAGTAAAATGTGATACAAAGTAGTATGTAACTAGGAATAACCCAAAATTACAAAATCTTAGGATACTATTAAAATCTGAAGAAATGAGAGAAAGGTGACTCATATGTAAGAAGCACCTTATGCTCTATTATCTTAGAATATATTTTTATAGCTTATAATCTTTCAGGTGGTAACAGCAGCATTTTATCTCAAAGTCCAATAATAGTGCTTAGAAGGTACTTGCCTAAAGATACCTACAGTCTACAAAGGAGTTAAGATCACTTTCTTTCCAGAGTTTATTTAAAATCTCATAGTAGCCTCAGGAAACAGTTGACAATAGATAGAGAACACAGTCCTCACCCCCCAAGTATATAAGGGGGTCACATTTCTCTTGTCAAAACATCTTTTCTGATTACATAACAAAGCAGGCAATGAGAAGTCAAACAGAGCTTTTCTTTAAGCTGTCTTTTATTCCCCCCCAATGAAATTGCTTGTTAACCAACACTGTTGGCATTTTGGTACAAGGGGTTAACTTGCCTGCTTTGTTACTTGGCTGGCTTGCTTCTCTGTAAAGTGCCGGTGCTGGCTGATTCTGTGAAATAGCTCTCCCCCTTCCATCATCTCCATTACAATTAAGAGTCGAGCCCTGTTTGAAAGCATTTGATTTTGTTAAGTTAAAAAAAAAAACCCAAAAAACAAACAAAAAAAGCCCAAAACATCAAGAAGCTGACCTAAAGATAACTCATCTACAAAGTAATCACTTCCTAAGTCCAGGGTAACACAGCTACTAAATAAGAGCAAAAATTCTCAAGTTATCAAAAAAAAAAAAAAAAAATCTTTGATATATGGTTACCATTCTCTAATATAAATGCTTATAGCTTCCATCCAAATGCTTTCACCAACAGAGCACAGTCATGAAAAATAATCATTTGATTTCCCATTTGTTTTTAAAATTTTATCTTCCTTTTCCACCTGGAAAATTCCTACCCTTCCTTCAAGTCCTACTGTCCACATAGCCTCAGTGAGACACCTCACCTCCCAGACTGTAGTTAGCAGCTAGCTCCTCTCCTTTGTAAACTCAGAATATTTTTACATATGCTGATCCCATTGCTATGATGACACATTTACATCTCAGTTTCCCCAAAACAAACCAAGTCTGAATTCCCTTGAGGAGACTTAGACCACCACCCAATGTGCTTGCCAAACATTTATGAGTTAAAAAAAATGTTGATTTCATCCTTTAAAAGGAAAGTCAAACTAAGCAAGAAGGGCTTTTTGTTTTATCAGCTTTTAACACTTTTGCCTAGGATAACATTTTGGATCCTTTCACTGATTTCAAATAGAATCTGTTTAAATTCCGCATTAAGTGTTTTTTTTAAGTGAGAAAGTAATCAAAATAACCAGAGGTGCCTGGAGAGTGGGTAGGGGTATACATGAAACAAGACTGGCCATGAAATAACTGTACAGGTTGGGTGTTGAGTACTTGGGGATTTATTACATAATTCTGCCAACTTTTACAAGTGTTTGAAATTTTCCAAAATACAAAGAGAGGGAGATGGAAGGAGCAGGGGGAGAGGAAGAAGAGAGGAAGGGGAAGACAGCATATGAAAAAGAGGAAGAATCCACTACAAGTTGGCCTACATAGGGGCATGTGAAGATGATCCCGTGTAGTCTTACCTGGGGCTGGACTCATGAGGAAACTGTACACTGTTAGCAAACACTTCAATAATCTGAACTATATTTGGGTGTGTAGCACACATCATGTGCAGACGTACCTTAAAGAAAACAGAGGAAATGTTTCTGTATGTAGAGGATACCAACATTTTCTCTCCAAACTTCCCCTCAAAATCTGACCACAGCAGGTCAAGGGGATAACCCTATTACAGTAAAAACCTTATCACCTGGAATGTTAAAAAGCAAACACACAAAAAAACCAGTGTTTTCATACACAGATCATCTCCTCAATGCTCTTTACATGAGTAAAAACTTCACCAACAGATTTACTTCCTACTGTCTTATCTATTAGCAAATGAAATATTTGGCAAATAACTCATTTCAGAAATTATTCACATTTCTTTAAGAAAAGAATAAATACTTCATTGCATGTGTTACTAGCATGTCACCACATCCAGATAATTTAAAACCAATGTATATTTTTAAAAACTAGAAACACATTCTCAGTCCTCCTGCATCATCACTTTCTACAGATATCACCTTACCCTTCCTTATACTACTTTATCTCCATACTTCAAGTACCTTTTTCAATAAGCAAAAATTAAAGTAAATCTGAATACATCAAGGTACAAGAATCACATTAATTAAAAAAGAACAAGAGGTGGCTGAAAGGAAGTAAGACTCTACTAATGGTCTTTGGTACTAACAAGCATAGGACTACTATATAATAGTAAAATGAATAGGAAAGAGAGAGAAGGATAGACATAAATTTTTTTTTTTTTTTTTTTGAGACAGAGTCTCATTCTGTTGCTCTGGTTAGAGTGCTGTGGCGTTAGCCTAGCTCACAGTAACCTCAAACTCCTGGGCTCAGGTGATCCTCCTGCCTCAGCCTCCCGAGTAGCTGGGACTACAGGCATGTGCCACCATGCCCAGCTAATTATTTTTTCTATGTTTTTTTAGTTGTCCAATTAATTTCTTTTCTATTTTTAGTAGAGACGGGGACTTGCTGTTGCTCAGGCTGGTCTCAAACTCCTGACCTTGAGCGATCCTCCCACCTCGGCCTCTCAGAGTGCTAGGATTACAGGCGTGAGTCACCATGCCCGGCCAAGACATAAAATTCTTTATGCATCTCTGTATTCTCTCCAGGAAGCTGCCGTAAAAATAACAATTCTTAGACACTTCAAATATTTAGGCAAGTCAAGGCAATAAAAGACCATACCTCATTTCGAGCTTTTGGACGATCAAGAAGAATTTTCAGTGCAAATCGCTCTTGGGTAGATTTCTTCACACAGACTCTAGATTTGTAGAAAAAAGTCAATCAGAGATCATTTATGTTACAGTGAAATTTAAGAAGTCTATTTTTTGAGATTTGTACTTCTAATCAAGGTATGTCCAGGTGCATCAGAACAAACTTGCCAGGAGATGGCAAGGCAAAGCAGCACACTGCCTCGCCAGCTGCCAGTGCCCAGGCCTCAGCTCTTGTAACCTTCACCTCCCTGCTGGGGGCTAGTGAAGAAATGAGGGCCTCTGCTGGCTACAGGTGACTCTCACAGGTGTCAAGACTCCTATAGTCTTGACATCTTAAATGACTCCATATTATAGACCATGTGACTTGATCATTTGACCATATTTCTAAATGTGTAAGAAAAAGCTTAACATAAAAACCTCTACTTTAAATTAAGGCTATATCTCAAATCTGGCACACCTGATGCTTTTAATTCAAGATGTATTTCAAATGGCCCTTCTTAAGAGCAACTTTGCCATAGTTGCTCTTGCCATACTCCCACATGGGTCTCTTACCTAACTGGACCACTAATTCCAGCTCCTAGCTTCTGAGTCCAATTGATATTGTATTCTTCTAAAATGGAAGTTTCCTATTAAAATAAAAAAAATGGAGAAAGCAGAAAATTATTCCCCAGTTAAAAAGGTGAAAATTTGGCCAGCCATGGTGGCTCACACCTGTAATCCTAGTACTCTGAGAGGCCAGAGGCGGGAGGATCACTCAAGGTCAGGAGTTCGAAACCAGCCTGAGCAAGAGTGAGACACCCCGTCTCTATTAAAAATAGAAAGAAATTAATTGGCCAACTAAAAATATATAGAAAAAATTAGCTGGGCATGGTGGTGCATGCCTGTAATCCCAGCTACTCGGGAGGCTGAGCCCAGGAGTTTGAGGTTGCTGTGAACTAGGCTGATGCCATGGCACTCGCTCTAGCCCGAGCAACAGAGTGAGACTCTGTATGTATGTATGCATGTATGTATGTATGTATGTATGTATGTATAAATAAATAAATAAATAAATAAATAAATAAATAAATAAATAAATAAATAAATAAATAAATAAATAAATATAAATTAGCCGGGCATGGTGGCCCATGCCTGTAGTCCCAGCTACTTGAGAGGCTGAGGCAGGATGATGGCCTGAGCCCAGGAGTTTGAGGTTGCTGTGAACTAGGCTGATGCCAGGGCACTCTAGCCCAGGCAACACAGTAAGACTCTGTCTCAAAAAAAAAAAAAAGGTGAAAATTTAAGCAGAGATGGGACAACAAAAGACCCATCACTCACCATCTCATCTTCTAAGAGAATCTGAAAAGTGGAGCTTTGTGTTTTATAGGGCTTCTGTCTAAATGACTCGGTTAGACATTGTTTTCTAACAAGGAAGCAAAGACTGACTTTAGGATAAAAAGATTATTCAGCTCATCTACAAGGTACATTTGAGTAGACAATCAATGCTCTTTAGGGAGTATGGGAGGAAGATATTCTTTGAAAATCCTTCAACTACTAAATGCCTCTTTGCTACAATGGTCAAATGTATTTACTGAGATTCCAGAAAGACTGCTCAGATATGTGTTCGTATGCCTGCAGAGACCTCTGGTCCTGAACAAGTTGATCAAATTGTTGGCAAAACTGAATACATTTAGACTTAAAAGTGCAAATAAAAGAAGAGTAAATATCATAGTAAATATCTAATTTTCTTTTCTTTTCTTTCTTTTTTTTTTTTGAGACAGATTCTTGCTCTTGTCGCCTTGGCCAGACTGCAGTGTACCATCGCTCACTGCAACCTCAAACTCCTGGGCTCAAGCGATCCTCCTGCCTCAGCCTCCCCAAAATGCTAGGATTACGGGCATGAGCCACCATGCCTGGCTGTAAGTACCTGATTTGCAATAGCACCATTTTGAGTACATATATACTTTTTTTTTTTAAAATAACTGCTTTATTGAGCTATAATTCTTATACCATACAGTTCACCCATTGAAGTTTATAATTCAGAAGTCTTTAGTATATTCACAGAGTTGTGCAAACATCACCACAATCAATTGTAGAACGTTTTCATGACCCCAGAATCCATGCCCCATAACAGTCACTCTCCATTCCCTCCCTAAATGATCTCTATTGTTCTTTGCTCACACTTTCTGCACACAGCAATCAGATTATCTTTTTACAAAACAAAAATTATTTATTTATTTTTTGAGACAGAATCTCACTCTGTTGCCCGGATTAGAGTGCCATGGCATCAGCCTAGCTCAGAGCAACCTCAAACTCCTGGGCTCAAGCGATTCTTCTGCCTCAGCCTACCGAGTAGCTGGGACTATAGGCATGTGCCACCACGCCTGGCTAATTTTTTCTATATATATATTTTAGTTGTCCAGCTAATTTCTTTCTATTTTTAGTTGGGGTCTCACTGTTGCTCAGGCTGGTCTCAAACTCCTGAGCTCAAATGATCCACCCACCTCGGCCTCCCAGAGTGCTAGGATTACAGGCGTGAGCCACCGTGCCCGGCCAAAAAAAAATGTAATGTCATACTTTTGCTTAGAAACTGTATTGCCATTGGAATAAAATCCAGATTCCTTTCTGACTTATAAGGTCTTTAGAATCTGGTTTGTGCTTGATTTTCTGGCCTAATTTCCTTCCTTATAGTTTACTAACTGATCAAATTTAATGTGTTAGTTACTTTAATGAGCCCTCTTCTCTTTCACATAGACAGGCTTTTCTGTCTTAAACAGCCTTCCTCATTGACTGTTTACATCCTAGTTTATGCCTGTTTTCACTATCACTTGAGAACAGAGGTATTCTGCCACATTCATTATATAGCTATATATTTATTTATTTATTCTTTTTGAGACAGAGTCTCACTTTGTTGCCCAGGCTAGGGTGAGTGCCGTGGGGTCAGCCTAGCTCACAGCAACCTCAAACTCCTGGGCTCAAGCAATAATCCCGCCTCAGCCTCCAGAGTAGCTGGGACTACAGGCATCTACCACCATGTCTTGCTAATTTTTTCTATATATATTAGTTGGCCAATTAATTTCTTTCTATTTATAGTAGAGACAGGGTCTCGCTCTTGCTCAGGCTGGTTTCGAACTCCTGACCTTGAGCAATCCGCCCACCTCAGCCTCCCAGAGTGCTAGGATTACAGGCATGAGCCACCACGCCTGGCCTATAGCTATATTTTTTATAAATAACTTTCAATAGTTTAGCATAGAGCCTCTACAGTTTAATGAAAGTTTTATTATTTTTTATTTGTTTTATTTATTTATTTATTTATTTTTTGAGACAAGTCTCACTCTACTGCCCAGGCTAGAGTGCCGTGGCATCAGCTTAGCTTGCTGCAACCTCAAACTCCTGGGCTCAAGTAATCCTTCTGCCTCAGCCTCCTGAGTAGCTGGGACTACAGACATATGCGACCATGCCGGGCTAATTTTTCTATGTATTTTTAGCTGGCCAATTAATTTCTTTCTATTTATGGTAGAGATGGGGGTCTCCCTCTTGCTCAGGCTGGTTTCGAACTCCTTACCTTTAGCGATCCTCCCACCTCGGCCTCCCAGAGTGCTAGGATTACAGGTGTGAGCCACAGTGCTCGGCATGTTTAACCACTTCTGTCTACTTCTGTACGGCGCTCACCGGCCTCAAAACCTTGCCCACAGCCAGCACTCATAGTCCACACGATAGTCTGTGCTGTGCATTGACGATGAATCCGTTTTGCTCGTGTGATGAGAAAAGCTTTAAAGTACTGAAAGCTTGTTTTACTTTACAGGCAGCTTTATTTGTAATGTAAATCAGAATAGGTAACATATACATGTATGTTTTCATTACATTATTTTTAAATGTTCACAATTTTATTTTGATAAATGAAAAATCAGAAAAGTCATATCACGGCTGTCAGCTAAAGTCGCTGTGCGCGCTCATCTGTGGCTGTCGACTATAGTTGATGCTGGGCTGTGCGGGTCCATCTGTGGCTGTCCACTATAGTAGATGCTCGTACTGAAGTGGTTAATGAAAGTTTTTTTTTTTTTTTTTTTTTTTTTGAGACAGAGTCTCGCTTTGTTGCCCAGGCTAGAGTGAGTGCCATGGCGTCAGCCTAGCTCACAGCAACCTCAAACTCCTGGGCTCGAGTGATCCTTCTGCCTCAGCCTCCCGGGTAGCTGGGACTACAGGCATGCGCCACCATGCCCGGCTAATTTTTATATATATATCAGTTGGCCAATTAATTTCTTTCTATTTTATAGTAGAGACGGGGTCTCGCTCTTGCTCAGGCTGGTTTCGAACTCCTGACCTTGAGCAATCCGCCCGCCTCGGCCTCCCAAGAGCTAGGATTACATGCGTGAGCCATAGCGCCCGGCCTGAAAGTTTTAATGGAATTTCTAGCATCACTGCATTTCGAGCTTCTGTTGCTATATACTTTTTTTTTTTTTTAGATAAGAAAGTCATGTTTAGGCCTGGCACGGTGGCTCACACCTATAATCCTAGCACTCTGGGAGGCTGAGGCGGGTGTATTGCTCGAGGGTCAGGAATTCGAAACTAGCCAGAGCAAGAGCAAGACCCTGTCTATACTATAAATAGAAAGAAATTAATTGGCCAACTAATATATAGAAAAAATTAGCAGGGCATGGTGGCGCATGCCTGTAGTCCCAGCTACTTGGGAGGCTGAGGCAGGACTGCTTGAGCCCAGGAGATTGAGGTTGCTGTGAGCTAGGCTGACGCCACGGCACTCACTCCAGCCAGGGCAACAAAGCGAGACTCTGTCTTAAAAAAAAAAAAAAAAAAAGAAAGTCATGTTTAAATTGTGATAGTCATTCATTTTTTGCAAAGTTCCACAGGTAAAATAGGAAACCAACTACAGACCTTAGAAAGAAAGAAAGAAAGAAATCAGGCCAAAATCTGTGAAACTTTCAAATTGATTTGTTTAGCACTAGAATTCTGATTATTAGCATAGGGGAATAGTTACTCATGTAATTGCTCATGTAATACACACTCATTAAGCAGTTAGTATGTGCCAGACACCAGGCTAAGTTCAGAGATAAAAACAGAGCTTCTGCTCAGTGGATGTGCAAGTGTATAAAACAAGCTTAGAGGCCAGGCATGGTGGCTCACGCCTGTAATCCTAGCACTCTGGGAGGCCGAGGCGGGTGGATTGCTCGAGGTCAGGAGTTGGAAACCAGCCTGAGTAAGAGCAAGACCCTGCCTCTACTATAAATAGAAACAAATTAATTGGCCAACTCGAACCTATCACCCATATTGTCCCTGCTTTCTGAAGCTAGAGCGGTGAGGAATGCCACAGGACAAAGCAGGGGAAGAGGGAGCACCTCCTTACCTTGATGGCTTTCTCCATGTCACTCTCCTCGGACATGCTCCGCAGTGCCCCCAAAGCCGGGAGCGGCAAAGGCTGCGCGGCTGCCCGGTCCCCCCGCTGCCGAGAGAGCAAAGGGCTCGGAGCTAGGGCCTCTGGGCCTCGAGGGGACGGGCAGCAGCAGCCTCCCCTGGGGACCGGCGGGGACGAGGGCTCTGGCGCCGGTTCAGCTTCGGCGGGTGGTTCTAGGCGGGCGGCAGCAGAGGCAGCGGAGGCGGCGGCCCCTGAGGACAAGCCTTTGTGCTGAGCCCAGCGCGGCCGCCTCCCAGCCTCATTCCCGGCCGGGGAGGAAAGCTCTCGGGGCAGGGCCGGACGGGGAGGGCCCCGGATCGGGGCGCTGTGCAGGGACCTTGCAGGGCCGCCGCTTAGGCTCGGGCTCGCCAGGACCCCAGGAAGAGCCTGCGCCTCCGCCTCCGCCGCCGGCACCGCCGCGAAGCCGAGCCTGCCGCCGCCGCCGCCGCCGCTGCTCCCGCCGCCGCCGCTTCAGCGCCACACATCGCCGGAACACCCGCGCCGGGCAGCCCCGCCGGCCGGCCGCCTGCCTGCGCTTTGCCCCGCTGGGGCTCCGGGCCGCCCCTCCTGCCGCCCGGCCCCTTGACCTCACGGCTCCACACGCCCCTCGCGGGCTTCCGCTGGGGTTTCTGAGCCGCCCGAAGCTGCGGACCTGACTTGCAGGCGCCCGCCTGGGCCTCCCCAAGGCGCGCTGCGCACAGGACAGGCCCCCGGGGCCTTCTGCTACCCCGGCGCTGCACTAATGACGCAATGGGGTCGGGCTCGACGGGGCAGGGCCATTGGCGGTCGCCAGTGGACACGTGAGGCTGCGCGTGCGTGGGAGCCTCATGCTTTACCTATGCCCTGCAGTGAGTACTTGTGGTGACCGACCCTGGGTAGAGAAGAGGGAACTGTGGCACCGAGCGGTTCCTGCCATAAGGAAACAGAATTGTGTGTAATATATAATATCGATAACAACTCTATGGAGTGTAAACCTTACACGAAGCTCTTTTCCTCCATTACCTCCTTTCATCTTTAGAAGGTAGGGATTTAACGTTCTAAGGTAAGTATGTACTTATTCCCTATATACAGATCAGGTAACTGAGGCTCAAGAATGCTGAACTCGCTTGCGCACAGCTAAGTAGTAGTAAAGCTAAAATTGGAAGCCAGGTTTGGGCTTCTTACACTACGCCAATTACATATCAAAGGACCTTACAGGAGCTTTTGGTTAATCACCTTTTGATGGTTCTTCTTTCACTTATTTACTGCACACTACCATGTGTCAGACCTACTAGATGCTGGGAAAACAGTAGGAACAAGACGCGGTACCTGCTCATGGATCTTTCAGGAAAATGAAGCTGATAATAAGCAGGAAAAAATGCAGTGTATGATGCTAAGAAGAAAATAAACAGGATGCTGAGGTGAGAAAATAACTGGATTTGAGGACTGCTTCGTACCAGATGTCAGAGGAGGTATCTCAGGAAATAACATTTAAGCTGAGATCCCTGAGGAATTTGAGAAGGAGCTGGCTATTGGAAATCCAAGGAAGAGATTTATGGGCAGATGGAACAGCAAGTGCAAAAGTTTCAAGGTGAAAATAAGCTAAGTGTGTTGAAGAATCAGCAAGAAGATCATCGTAGCTGTAGTAGAGTGAGTAGGAGAGTGATAAAGGATGAGGTAGGAGAGGTGGACAGGGGTGCATTATATATATGGATGTTGGGGGTCATAGTAAGTGCTTTGGATTTTTTCTAAGCTATTGAAAAGTTTTAAACTAAAGAGCAATGTGATCACAATTATGTTTTAGAAGATCACTCTGCCATATAGAGAATGGAATGTAGGCAAGCAAGATTGGAAACAGAGCTATTAGGAGGCTATTGGAATAATCCAGGTAAGAGATTATTGTGATGTTTGAACTAAGGAGCTGGCAGCAAAGATGGAAAGAGAAGATGGTTTGAGCACATGTTTTGGAAGTAGCATTGACAGAACTTCCCGAAGGATTAGATGTGGAATGTGAGAATAAGAAATGGATCAAAGATATCTTTGATGTGTTTGCTTAAGCAGTTGGATGGATGATGATGCCATTCAGTGAATGAAAGACTTGATTGGGGTGAGGGTGGGAGATCCAGAGTTCTTTTCTCTCTAGATTAATTTGAGACACACCAGAGGATAAGTCAAGTAAGTAATTGAATATTGTGGTGAAGAGTTAGTTGTCCACCAAAATTATTATTCTCTCTTGGCCTTACACCTATACTACATTCCTCAGCTACCTTAAAGTATATGTGGCCATGTGTCTATGCTCTCCCCAATGAAAAAGCAGAAAAGCTGTACACAGTTTCCAGGCCTGGCCCATAAAAACCTCTAACAGGTGCTCTTCTATGCCTTACTGTATTGATAATTAATTTTATCAATCGCTGTGCACAGACTTTTGCAATTCAAGCTCGATCCACAGGACCCACCACCACAAGCCACACCAGTTTTAGTTATATTTATATTTATTAAGGGTGAAGAGAAAAAGGGAAAATAAAGGAAACTTATTTACATAGCACAGCAGGAGAAGAACATAAAGGAGTAATCATACCACTAGGATCCTATTATCAGCACCGGAATTAACCATCACGGGGAAGTCACAGCACCAGCACCGGAGTTAGCCATCACGGGCAAGTCTCAGGCAGTGGCGAAGGCAACAACACACTGGGATATCAAGCAGGCAGGCAGCTGCACGTCGAGATGTTAAATAGAAGAATGGTGGCAGCAGAGAAGCAGCTCAGAGACTTTCTTTTACTGTTTATATAGTGGTCTAAACAAAGAAGGCTCAGTGCCAAAAAGGTGTATGCTCTGGTCACATACGGTCCCAGATCTGGCCAGGAACCAGGGCCTGCAGGTGACTGTTTTCTCATAACAACCCTGGGCATGAGTCTTGGATGAGCACTCCCAGGCAGCGTAGGATAAACATTCCCAGGCAGTCTAGGATAAACATTCCCATGCATATAGCTCAGAGCTATCAATTCCCATTCCCTCAAGAAGTGGCCGGCTTCTCTAGGGAATGGGTGCATACCTTGAACCTCATGAATTTATATGACCCCAAGCAGGCCTTAATATTCTGTACCTCAGTACACTTATCTGTCAGCTGGAAGTAGGTGATGACCAGAATCTGTTGAAGGCACAGCCTGAAGATGGAAGATCTCAGGGTGGAGGAGAACTGTGTCCCATCTACCTAAATATCTACTCCGGACTGTTAAATAAGCAAAAATAAATAAACTTCTCTTGTATTGAGCTTTTACTTTATTTGAGCCTTTTTGTTTGCCTACGCTACCTAATAGGAATAAGAACAGTGATCCAGCAGTGAACTTTGGGAGAAAATTTCTAAATGACATTATCCATAACAGTTAGGAAATAGAAGGCACCTTGAATTCACTAATTCATTCAGTAAGAATTTATCAAGTTCCTATCTATGCCAGCCATTGTGCTACATATTACAGAGGAGGAAAAGACAAGGTCTCTGCTCTCAGGCAGCTCTGAGTCTAACTGCTCAACTTATTAATATATTTTTACATGCTTTCCCTCTACCTAGAAACTTACTCTCCCCTCCCAACACACACACACAGCCTAATTTCTATTCATCTTCAACCTCGTCCTTAATACTGTGTTTTCAGGCC
Organism: Microcebus murinus; assembly: GCF_040939455.1. NCBI lineage: Eukaryota > Metazoa > Chordata > Mammalia > Primates > Cheirogaleidae > Microcebus > Microcebus murinus. The sequence goes on along the minus strand of NC_134125.1, from coordinate 8,054,752 downwards.
AGGTATGGTGGCTCACACTAGTAATCCTAGCACTTTGGGAGGCCGAAACAAGAGGATTGCTTGAGCCCAAGAGTTCGAGACCAGCCTGAGCAACAAGTGAGACACCGGCTCTACAAAAAATACAAAAAATTAGCTGGGTGCAGTAGCATATGCTTGTAGATCCAGCTGCTTGGGAGGCTGAGGCAGGAGAATTGCTTGAGATCAGGGGTTTGAGGTTACAGTGAGCTATAATCATGCCACTGCACTCTAGCCCAGGCAACAAAACAATATACTGTCTCGCCACCCCTCCAAAAAATGCTGTGTTTTCAGAAAGACATGCCTAACCCTTGCACTTCTTTCCCAATCTAAAGATGTTTTTATAATCTCATAATTTCCTTGTACTTACCACAATTTTTATGTGTTCATTTGTTTTTTATTATTTAATGTCCTCCCCCACTAGACTAAATAATCTCAACAAGGGAAAGAATCTTATCTGTCTTATTGGTCATATCTCCAACACTCAGCTCATTATAGGTACTTAATAAATATTTGTTCAAGGAATCAATAAATGGAGAAGGTAGAGCTCTGAGGAAGGAGAGATTTCTTCTAGTGAAGTTCCTACAGTTTTTGCTGGTAAGGCGGCCATAGTGGGCAGCCTCTAAGGTAGCCTTCAACAATGCTCACCTCCTGGTATTTGTGATCTTGTGTTATCCCCTCCCCCTGCCTGTGGGCTGGATCTAGTGGCTTGCTTCTGATGATAGGATGTCATGTTCAAGATTAGATTACAGACCTGGAGCAGTGGTTTACACTTGTAATCTTAGCATTTTGCAAGGCCAGAAGAGCAGGTGGATTGCTTGAGGCCGGGAGTTTGAGGTTGCAGTGAGCCATGATGATGCCACTGTACTATGGCCTGGGTGACAGAGTGAGACCCTGTCTCAAAAAAAAAAAAAAAAAAAAGATTAGGTTACAGAAAGACTTGCTTCCATCTTGGGTGCCCTCTCTCACTTTTTTACTCATTTGCTCTGAGGAAAACCCGTTGACTTATGAGCTGCTTTATTAGTTTCCTAGGGCTGTTGTAACAAATTGTCACAAACTGAGTGGCTTAAAACAGCAGAAATTTATTTTCTCTCACTTCCATAGGCTAGAAGTCTGAAATCAAGGTGTCAGCAGAGCCATGCTCCCTCTGAAGGCTACAGGGAGGACTCCCTCTTGTGGCTCTAGGCAATCCTTGGCATTCTTTGGCTTGTAGCTACATCATTCCAGTCTCTACCTGTCTTCACATGGCCTTCTCTATGTCTCTTTGTGTCCTCTTCTAAGGACACCAGTCATTGGATTTAGGACCCACCATAATCTAATATGATCTCATCTTAATTATACCTGCAAAGATCCTATTTCCAACTAAGGTCACATTCTGAGCTTCTATGTGAACACAAATTTTGGGGTGATATATTAATACTATTCAATCTGCTACAGTTCCCCTGTAAAGGGGCTCATGTACCAAGGAACTAATGTCTTTCACCAACTACCAGTGAGAACCTGAGGACTGCCAACAGCCACATAAAGGAGCTTAGAAGGGAGCCTCTCCCAGTTGAGCCTTTAGGTGACTGCAGCCTTGTGAGAGATCCTGTGCCAGAGGCAGCCATCTAAGCCATGCTCAAATTCGTGACCCACAGAATCTGAGATTAAAATAAATGTTGTTTTAAAGCACTAAATTTTGGGATACTTTGTCTTGCACCATAGATAACAAATACAGATTTTGATACCTGGAATTGAGGTGCTATCATAACTACCTAAAATATAGGAGTGGTTTTGGAACCAGGCAATGGACAGAGAATAGGAAGAATTTGAAGACTGTTAGAGCCTAAATTATCTTGAACAAACTTAGTAGAAATCTGGACTTTGAGGACGCTGCCAGTAAGGGCTCCAAAGGAGAACATGTTATTGGAAACTGGAGGTAAGGGGTCCTTGCTGTGAAGTGGCAGAAAGTTTAGCAACACTGTCATCTATAGTTATGGGGAAAGTAGAAAATATTCATAATGACCTGGATGATCTAGGTAAGAAAAATTTTCAGCAAATTCTTAAGCTGCCTTGTTTCTTGCTGCTTATAGTAAAAGTGAGAAAACAATGTGAGGATTATTAAATGATATTGAACCAGCATTTGATGGTTTGCAGTTTTAAGTGGCAATCAATGCTAAAATTAAAAGCAATGGCTTTCAAGCAAAGATCAAAATCGGCATGGCTAATAAAATGGAGTCTGTGGTAGCTCTGGCTGCTATAACAAAATACCATAGACTGGGTGGCTTAAACAACTGACATTTAAGGCCGGGTGCGGTGGCTCACGCCTGTAATCCTAGCATTCTGGGAGGCCGAGGTGGGCGGATTGCTCGAGGTCAGGCATTCGAAACCAGCCTGAACAAAAGTGAGACCCCCGTCTCTACTATAAATAAAAAAAGAAATTAATTGGCCAACTAATATATATAGAAAAAATTAGCCAGGCATGGTGGCGCATGTCTGTAGTCCCAGCTACTCGGGAGGCTAAGGCGGGATTATTGCTTGAGCCCAGGAGTTTGAGGTTACTGTGAGCTAGGCTAACGCCATGGCACTCACTGTAGCCTGGGCAACAAAGTGAGACTCTTGTCTCAAAAAAAAAAAAACTGACATTTACCTCATGGTTCTGAAGGCTGAGAAGCCCAGGATCAAGGACCCAGCAGTTCTGGTTCCTGGTGAGGGCCTGTTTCCTGGCTCACAGATGGCTACCTGTGTTTTCACATGGGAAAGAGATAGCATGCTCTGGTCTTCTCTTTTTATGAGGACACTAATCCCATCATGGGGCCTCACCCTCATGATTTCATCTAAACCTAATTGTTTCCTAAAGGCCTCAATCCTCACATTGAGAATGAGAGCTTCAACATAGAAATTTTGGGGAACCACATTCAATCCATAATATGGTCTAAAGCTAAAGTAGAACGCATCACTGTATAACATTTGTTAAGACCTCAGAAAGATCAAAAATGGTGCCTTAGAAAACTATTTTGTCACAGAAAACATTTTTGAAGAGATTCAGGATAAACCTCTCTGGTCTTCTCAATCAAACAGTAAGGCTTCTAGGAAGTTTAAGCTCATTGTTCCTCATCCTTCTCAGCAGAAGCCCAAGTAGAGTAGAATTTATTTCAGAGAGATTTATGGATGTTGCTTTTGTCTAATGGAGTGCCCAAGACGATTCCTAGGAAACTACAGAGTTCTTGAAAGTTGTGTTTGGACTCTTCGACTGAGGGAGAAAGAGGCAATACAGAACGAAGAGAGAAATTCAGACCTCCAGAATTCTTGCAGGAGCAGACTGAGAAAGCTTCTCATCTGTAAATATGCTATTTTTTATGAAAAAGGAGGACTCACAGAGTAGAGCCAAGAACCATGAATAATTATTCTCAGGTCCTGAGAACTAATCATGGAACTTCCGTCATTTGCCCAGCTGAACTTCAGAATTGTTAAGGATCAGTGATACCTTTGTGCCTCCCACTTTGCTCCTTTTTGAACGGGAGTTACCTGTGTTAGGTCCCCCAGAGAAACAGAACCAATAGGATATAGAGATATATAAGAGAGGATTTCTTTTGAGAATCAGCTCATGTGATTATGGAGGCTAAGAAATACCATGATATGCCATCTGTAAGCTGGCAAACCAGGAAAGCTGCTAGTGTAGGTACCTCAGTCTGAAGGCCCAAGAACCAGTAGTGCTGATGTCCAGGGGCAGGAGAAGATGACTGTCCTAGCTCAAGAAGAGGGAGCAGACCAGGCACAGTGGTCATGCCTATAATCCCAGCACTTTGGAAGGCTGAGGCAGGAGGATTGCCTGAAGCCAGGAATTCGAGACCAGGCTGGGCAACATAGCAAGACCAAAAAATAAAAATTAGCTATGCATGGTGGCATGCACCTGTAGGTCCAGCTACTTGAGAGGCTGAGGCAGAAGGATCACTCAAGCCCAGGACTTTGAGGCTGCATTGAGCTGTGATTGCCACATTCCAGCCTGGGTGAGAGAGCCAGACACTGTATCTTTAAATAAATAAATAAATAGGGCAGAATCATCAAGCTTTATAAAGGAATTGCTAGACTAGACCTTCAGATAGATCAAGACTTTGTGAAGATGAAGGATTGGCTCTGCCATTTTGACTGAAGTAACCAGTCCAGTGATTGATTTCTAAATCAACACCCAGAAGAAAATAATCCTGCTCTCAGTCACCTGTTCCCCACATGCCTCATCAACCCCGAGGTATTATTCTTGTTTTTCAAGTGTTTTCTGTAGCATTATGGGGACAGAAGGGCTATATGAACAGACTTCACATTCTTGAAAGTTCAAGACCAGCCTGGGCAACATAGTGAGACCCCATATCTACAAAAAAAAATTTAAATTAGCTGGAAGGAGCACTTGACCTCAGGAGTTTAAGATGACAGTGAGCTATGATCATAGGTTACAGTGAGCTGTGATCACACCACTGCACTCCAGCCTGGGTGACAGAGCAAGACCCTGTCTTAAAAAAAAAAGAGGGAGCAAATTTGCCTTTCCTCTGCCTCTTTGGTCTGTTTGGGCCTTCAATGGATTGGATGATGCCCACTCAGTGAGTGTGATCTTCGTTACTCAGTCTGCTGATTCAAATGCTAATCTCTTTTGGAAACACCCTCACAGACACACAGAGAAATAATGTTTTACCAGTTATTTCTGTATCCCTTTGCCCAGTCAAGTTGACACACAAAAATTAACCATCTCATTGCCCTATGCCTGTCCAACTGTTGTATATTGAACGTGTAGGGAACAACTAATTTACCTCCTTATTTTCACAGGTCCACAGATTGAAAGGATCTGTACTTGTGGAAATGTACTTAAGGTATTACACTCAAGGAGATTAATCTACACCAGGACTTGATTTAGTTTTAAGATTCTGGACTTTGAACTGATACTATAATGGGGTGAGGCTTTTGAGGCCCTTCAAGGGGAGAGAGTGTGTTTTACATGTGGGAAGGACATGAACCATTGGCTGCTGGAGGGCAGATGGTAGTAGGTAGTCCCTAAGATGGCTCCTGGTGATTCTTGCCTCCTGTTATTCATAACCTCCACCCCTTGAGCATGAACTGGAACCAGTAATTCGATTCTAATGAGTAGAAGATAGCAATGTAATAGAACATCACTTCCAAAGTTAGGTTACATAGAAACTGTGACTTCTCTTTGGGCCCCTTCTCTCACGTTCTCACTTACTTGCTCTGAGAATATGCAACTGCCATCTTGTAAACTGCCCTGTAGAGAAAACTACATGGCAAAGAACTGATGTCTGGCCAACAGCCAGCAAGGACCTGAGGCCTGCCAATGGCCACGGGAACGAGCTTAGAAGTGGAGCCTCCCCCAGTGGATCCTTGAGATGACTGAAGCCCTGCCCAACCTTGATTTTGACTTTGTTAGGAACTGTGAGCACCTAGCAAAGCCACAGCTGATTTCTGACCCACAGAAATTGTGCTATAATATTAATGGTTATTTCAAGCTGCTGTCTGTGGTCATTTGTTATGTAGCAATAAGTAGTTAATACAGGTGGTTAAGAAAAAGGAGAAGAGGCAGCTGAGAGGTCATGGTGGCCTAAAATAGGATGACTGCAGCAGAAATTGGGAGAAATGAGCAGGTCTGAGATGCAAGTAGAATCAGCAGGAATTGGTGATGCATTGGATGTGGGGGATAAGTGGGGAAGGAAGTGGCAAGAATAACTCCTAGGTTATCCCAGGGCACAAGCAGCCCAACAAACAGTGGTTCATTTACTAAGATCGGGCACACTGGAAGGAAAAAGGGTTAAAAGTCAGTAGGGGCTCAATGACTGAAATGCAGGAGTGGATGGATAAGAACATGCAGTCAACCTATCACTGAATGTCATTTTCTCTGAATGTCAGTTTCTGTGCGCAACTGCTCTTAATCAGAAGTTTCAAAAGAGTAACCCTGGTTAACAAAAGGTTACCATGTGATGCTTCCATAATTTTAAGAAACAAAACCAAAAATCAAAAAATGGAGAATAACAAATGTTGGTGAGGATGTGGGAAAATTGGAGCCCTCATATATTGGGTGGGAATGTAAAAAGTTTAACATCAAATTACTGTATGATCCAGCAATTTCACTCCTAGATATATATATATACCCCATGGAAAACAGATATTCAAACAAATACTTGTACACAAACATTCATAGCAGCACTACTCATAGTAGCTTAAAGGTGGAAACAACCCATATGTCCATCAATTGATGAATAGATAAGCAAAAGGTAATATATCCAAATGGAATGTTACAGAGAAAAAGGAATAAAATTCTGATTCATGCTACAACATGGATGAATCTTAAATATAATATGCTGAGTGAAGGAAGCCAAAACAAAAGGTCACATATTGAATGGATTCCATTGATATGTGTGCTGTGAAAGTGGACTCCAAATGCCAAAGGAGCAGAGAAACCAAAGAATGAGGCAGACAAATCCAGTTTGTCAGTAGAGGATGTTTTATTGGGGGAACTTACAGATGGAAATGTGGTCTTGGGCAAGACAAGTAGATCTCTGCACCATTGCTCCCTATACCATAGTGAAAGTGCTCTATAAAAACAATTAAAGGCAACTCTTCAGAACAGGCAATCATAGCCTATAATGTGCAATAACATCAAGATTGCTTTGATCTAAAGGCAGGATTTAGAGTGCATATTTGATGCATATGCACTCATATATGATGAGTGCATTTTTTTACACTAAGGATAATAAATAAGAAATTTTAAGGCACTCCTGGGACTGGGGGTAATCAGAAGTCAGCATGGCGGATTAGCATCCAAGATGAAGTCACTTTTGTCTCCACAATATTAAATATCCAGATTAGGCGAATCTAGGAAGACTGTACACTTTAAAATGGTTAATGACCAGTTTTATATTATGTGACTTTTACCTCAAGAAAAAAAAAAAGCAGTATGATAATTAACCTCATTATTCTCAAAAGGATCTTTTAAAATTCTTTAGTAACGCTCCTCAAAGTCTGTTTAGGCTGATAGATGCATTCTCTAACTGCTTAGCAAAAGGATAGTGAACTTCTGAGTCTTAAGATGTTTCATCATGTGACATGCTGGGTAATCTGCATGAGTCGTTGCCAGGGAGCCTGCCTGCTTCCTTCTCCCCTGGTCATCCAGAGTTGAGCCTCTGAACACGTAATACAAAAAAGCAGTTGAAGACCATATAGTCTTTCCTTCTCTCCCCTAATTTTTTCCTCTAATGGGGTTTCTTTTCCAATTTCAGAAGTATTGTGTATGTCATTATTTTTTTCAAGTTGAGCAATATAGTTAATAATGCAGAAAGTGAAAATCTCCTGCAAGCTCACTAGCAGAGTAGGCTTTGTCAAGTCTTTTCTACCACTCTTCTCTGAAACGAAGTTTGTATTCATCTGCCTACTACATAGCACCCCATAACTGCAGCCAGCTTTTGGGAGACGTAGAATATCCCCTTTCCAAAAACTGCAGAAATCCAAGCTTCATTCTATAATAAGAATTAACACCTCTACAGTAACTTTCACTTGCCCTATTTCATTTAACCTCATAACAGCCCTCCCAGTTGGGTGCTGTAATTATCATCCCCATTTTACAGATGAGGAAACTTAAGAAAGGTTAACTAGACTTAATCAATTTTTAGTAATTTCTCTAAAAATATTGGTTGATTTACTGTGTGCCCAGCAATGGGCTCAATCATTCAGCCAGTTAAGTGGCAGCTACTCCTAGAACTGGGGACAAACCCCCATTCTCTTGCCACTACCCTATTTCCTCCCTGGCACCTATTGACACAGTTAAGGCTAAGGTTGCTTCCATGTATTACTGTCCCTTCCTCAGGCCCATCACCTACTCAGGCTAAGAATAAATTCAGTTAGCCTGAAGGCCTGCCAAAACCTCAATGTTCTGGCATATCACCTGGGGATCTTCTGAAAATGCAGATTCAGGGGCTGGGCATGGTGGTTCACACCTGTAATATCAAAGCACTTTGGGAGGCTGAGGCAGGAGGATTGCTTGAAGCCAAGATTTTGAGACCAACCTAAGCAACATAGCAAGACCCTGTCTCTACAAAAAAATAAATAAATAAATTAGCCAGACGTGTTCCTTAGCTACTATGTCTTAGCTTCTCAGGAGGCTGAGGCAGAAGGATCACTTGAGCCCAGGAGTTCAAGGCTGCAGTGAGCTACGATTGGTCCACAGCATTCCAGCCTAGGGGATAAAGTGAGACCCCATCTCTTAAAAAAATATAGAGAGCTTTATTTGGCTCAACGATTCTGCTGGCTGGAAAATTGGGCATCCAGTGAAAACCGCAGATTGCTGCCATTTATGCCAGAAGGCAAAGTGGAGCCAGCAGAGATCACTTGGTGAAAGAGGAAGCAAGTAAAGGAGGTGCTAGGCTCTTTATAACAACCAGCTCTCATGGTAACTAATAGAATGTGAACTCACGGCTGGGTGTGGTGGCTCATGCCTGTAATCCTAGCACTCTGGGAGGCTGAGGCGGGAGGATCGCTCTCAAGGTCAGGAGTTCGAAACCAGCCTGAGCAAGAGTGAGACCCCGTCTCTACTAAAAATAGAAATTAATTGGACAACTAAAAATATATAGAAAAAGTTAGCCGGGCATGGTAGCACATGCCTGTAGTCCCAGCTACTCAGGAGGCTGAGGCAGAAGGATCGCTTGAGCCCAGGAGTTTGAGGTTGCTGTGAGCAAGGCTGACGCCATGGCACTCTAGCCCAGGCAACACAGTGAGACTCTGTCTCAAAACAAAACAAGACAAAACAAAAAGAATGCGAACTCACTTCTTCCTACTCTAGGGTGGGTATTAATCTATTCATGAGGGATCTACCCCATTACCCAAACACTTCCCATTAGGCCCTACCTCCAACATTAAAGATTAGATTTCAACATGAAATTTGGAGGGGACAAACAAACCAAACTATAGCACCCAGAGGCCCACTGATCCTCAGGTTACATGCCTCCTCCAGGTTACTTAGAAGTTCCAATAACAAACTGGAATTCAACATGAGAAACTGTTGGGACACTGGTTTTCTTTTGTGTAGTGTGTTTTCTTTCTTTTTTGGTCTCTGAGACAGGGTCTTGCTCTGTTGCCCTGGCTCACCACAATCCCAAATTCCTGGGCTCAAGCAATCCTCCTGCCTCAGCCTCTCATGTGGCTGGAACTATAGGCATGCGCCACCACACCCAGCTAATTTTTCTATTTTTGTTGAAAGATTATCTTGTTCAGGCTATGTTTTTCTTTCTTTTCTTTTTTTTTTTTTAATGATTTTTTTAACTGAAAATCTCCTTCTTGTGTTTGCTGGTTATAAAAGTAATATAAGGTGAACATCCATTAATAGGTTAGTTCATTAGATTATTATATATTCATACATTAAATAACAGTGTAGTCATCAAAGAAAATGAGAGAGGCCTATTATATGTACTGAAAGAAAAGATGCTCAGTAAAATAAGTGAAAAAAAGTTAAAGATATTCTGGATAAAGGCAATGCTTCTTCACTGTAAAAATAATGAAGGGTTGTATAAGGAGTGTATTATGTACACACACAATGCAACATTATGTTCTTCCAGATGTGTTTATATGCACTTGTGTGTGTTTGTTGTAGGGGAGAGAGTCAAGGATGGGCAGACTAATGAGAACTACAGTTATTTGTGGCAGGAAAATTATTTATTATTTACACCCAGCACCGTTGCCCAAGAAGGGTTCTCCATCTGTTGACTGAAGTGGGGACTGGGTGAGAGAGTGTGAGCTATACAGAACTGGTTTGCTGTGCATTAGGAATGAAAGGGGGCCAGAGAGTTGAGGGAGAGAGGACAGAGATAGAAGAGGCACTGTGGAGGGGAAGGAAGGGAAAAGGCAAACCCTGGGCTGGGAGGAGATGATTTTGAGAAGATCATGTCTCAGAGTAGGGAAGACAGGAAGGAAAGGCCAAACCCCAATATGATGTGTCATTCCCCCTCTATCTGCCCTACTATTCAGTAGGATTTGCTTTTAAGGCCTGGATTTGCTTTGGGGAGGATCTAAAAAATTCTGAGTCCCGTTTCAAGGTTAGCACTGGGCAATATCAGAAGCTGCCTCGTAGGGCCCATTCACATTTGAGTTGCTGTGATAATATATTTATTTTTTGACAGAAATGGAAGCCTAACCCAAGAGAAATGAAAAATGCATCCACATAAAAACTCATACATGAACATTAATAGCAGCATTATTCATAATAGTCCAGAAGTGGAAGCAACAGATGACTGGATAAACACAATGTAGTCTATTCATACAATGGAATATTATTTGGCCTTAAAAAGAAATGAGTTACTAACACAAGCTACAACATGGATGCACCTTGAAACCATTATGCTGAGTCAAAGAAGCCAGAAACAGAAGACCACAAATTATGACTGCATTTATGTGAAATGTCCAGAATAAGCAAATCCATAGAGACAGAAAGTAGACTAGTGGGTCCCAGGACCTGATGGGGGATGGGTGGGATCAGGCATGACAGCTAAAGGGTACTAGGTTTCTTTCTCAGATAATGGAATGTTCTAAAATCGATTGTGGCATGAGATGTACAACTTTGAATATACTAAAAACATTGAATTGTACACTTTACACATTGACTGCCTCACTGGAGAAAAATTTTTTTCCTTGGGGCCACAGTATTTTATTATGAAAACAGAATAAAAACTTCAAAAGCAAAATGACCCTTTCTAATTTAATGAAAAATTTGTTATTTTTTATTGTTTTCTGTGCATAAGTTATATGCAACTTGAAAAATAGTTCAACACTGTCCCAAGGTAAAGAGACATGTGAGTTACATATGGTTCATGAGGCCCTGGGCTCAAAACTAGCGTGAGTTAAATACAACTCACATAGCAGTTCATGTGTTAAATGGGTGAATTGTGTGGTATCTATATCTCAATAAAGCTGTTTTAAAAAGAAGGAAAGAAGAAAGGGAGCGTGGAGCAAAGAAGAAAGGAGGGAGGGAAGTGAGAGCCTTTTAACCTTCCTAGTAATAATTGTTTACCAAACATAATGCACATCCTGACCACAGAGGACCTTTTTAAATGCAGGTTCTGATTCATCAAATCTGGGGTGATACCTGGGATCCTGCACTGTCATGCTGCCCAGTCACGGCGGATGCTGCTGGTCAGTCCAGCGCCATATTTTAAGGAACGGGTGTCAACGCCTCCAAGGGTGCCCACCAGCCAGCAGCCCCTGCTTATGGAAAGGGCCTCACGTCAGGTGAGTGTCGTGTGGCCCCATCCCCATTGTCCCAGGCTGAGGCAGTCCTTGTCTGCTTTGGGAATACGGGCAGTTAGGCTGTGGAGAGAGGCTAGGGGGAGCAGCCTTCTCAGTCCTGTGCCCTGTCCCTGCCTGTGCTTCCTGTCCCACTCCTTCCCAAATGTCCCCCATTTGCTTGATAGTTGGCATTCCTGGTTTTTCTCATGGACATTGAAGTTGTTAAAGTTCTCTGGTGTTACAAAAGTGCTCGTGCCGACATGCTTCACACACTTGCATGATTGTTTTCTTGGATAAGTTCTTAGTCGTGGACAGTCACCAGAAAGGCTGCGCCAGGTCATAGTTAGTCATCTCCTACAGCATAAGAGCAAACCCTGATTTAGGACCTAAGTTTCTGTTCCTCAAATAAATCATAGCAAAAGCCTGTGAATGGAAGGTTCTAGCATCTTCTGATCTTGACACAGCTCAAATCCTTCAGATGCTCCAAGTTGGAAGGGGCCCCAGCAGTCCCCAGCTTTCCTCTGCTGAGTAGGATCCACCCTATGCACAGCCTTCCCTGCTGTGGAAAAGCCTCCTGCCTGTACCTCTCACTGTTTGCCAGTCAGCTCTGACAGTAAACACTATCCCTCTCCTGTGCCGGCTTCTCACATGTCTCATGTGGTAGCCTTTTTTTAAAACATGTTTTTATTGTGCTAAAAAATACATAACAGGCTGGGCACTGTGGCTTATGCCTATATCCCAGCACTCAGGGAGGCCGAGGCGGGAGGATTGCTTGGGGCCAGGAGTTTGAGACCAGCCTGGGCAACATACCGAGACCCCATCTCTACAAAAAATAGAAAAATTAGCTGGGCATGGTGGTGCACACTATTGTCCTAGCTGCTCAGGAGGCTGAGGCAGCAGGATCACTTGAGCCCAGGAGTTTGAGGTTGCTGTGAGCTATGATGACGCCACTGCCCTCATGCTTGGGCAACAAACTGAGACTCTGAGACTCTCGTCTCTAAAAAACAGTGTTTTAAAATACATAACAAAAATTTTGCCATCCTCACCATTGCTAGGTACACATTTCAGTGATGTTAAGTATATCCACATTATTGTGCAGCCCATCTCCAGAACTTCGTGTTGCACAACTGAAACTCTGTTACCATTGGACAAGAGCTCCCTTTGGTAGCCTTGCGGAACCCAAACGGAAAGCCCAACTCCCAGAGAATCCCGATACCTTATTTCACAGCTGCTGCTCTCGCTTTACAGCTGAGAGAAGAGACAGAAGTTACTGCAAATGTCCAGGTGCGTGGTATTTTGATACAGCTTTAAAAATAAGCCACCAGGCTCTCAGCTTACTGTTATCGCCAGGTCTCCTCACCCCCAGCCCTGGCATGGAAGATACAGTAGAAGTTGGAGACACCTGCAGGCCAGGTGCCATATGTCAAGCAAACCTCATATCACCAGACGTCACATTTGTGCCTGCCTTTGGCGCATTTATGTGCCCCCTTCGGTGTGCCGGGCCCTGCTCTCGGCACTGGGGATACAGTAATAATAAAAAGTTCCTCCCCTCATGGAGCTTACTTTCTAATTAGAAGAGATATATAAATAAACAAATGCATGATGCTTATGTGCTATAAACAGACATACAGTGTCAAGAAATGAGACATGCTCTGAAGAAAAATAGAGCAGGTTAAAGATGTAGAGACTGGAGGGCCGTGTTACATCTTTGTTTTTGTTTTTTTGAGACAGAGTCTCACTTTGTTGCCCTGCCCAGGCTAGAGTAAGTGCCGTGGCATCAGCCTGGCTCACAGCAACCTCAAACTCCTGGGCTCAAGCAATCCTGCTGCCTCAGCCTCCCAAGTAGGTGGGAGGCTACTTTTTTTAATATATATATTAGTTGGCCAATTGATTTCTCTCTATTTATAGTAGAGAAGGGGTCTCGCTCTTGCTCAGGTTGGTTTCGAACTCCTGAGCTCAAACGATCCGCTCACCTCGGCCTCCCAGAGAGCTAGGATTACAGGCGTGAGCCACCGAGCCCGGCCTGTGTTACATCTTGAGGCCTTTCTGGAGTACTATTCTCTCTCCATTTTGTGTGGTGCGTCAGAGCCCAGCCAGCGTGGCTCCAGAGTCCTCCTGCACCCGTGCAGTGCTCTGCCTCTAAGAATAAAACTGCCTTTGTTTTCCATTTGCAAGTCAGAGGATGTGCACTGTGGCGGTCTGTTGGATGGTGAGCTGGCCGGATGATAGTCCCCATTACGCGTCAGACACTAGTCTAGGGGCTGCTGTGAAGGTGGTGTGTGGATGTGATTAAGGTCCATAATCAGCTGACTTCAAACAAGGGAAGTTATTCTAGATAACCTGGGTGGGTGGATCCAATCCAGTGAAGCTTCTACAACTTCCCCTGAAGAAGAAATACGTCCTATGGACAGTAGCTTCATCCTGGACAGCCAGCCTACCCTTCCTGATGGCCCACTCTATAGAGTTCAGACTTGCCCACCCAGCCCCCACAATATAAAGGAATAAACCAAATTCCTTTATATTATACACACACACACACACAAATTCCTGCTTGTCCAGTTGAACCCAGGCTGATAACAGATACCTATTCTCTGTGGAGTCTTCGTCATTATGCCAAGCCTTTTGTGATTGGTTATGTCACAACAAAGGAATTTCCACAAATACCTAATAAGTAAATGGGCATGATGCCTGCAACCTACCCATAGATGGTCCAGGAAAAAAAAGAAAAAAATACATATGAGGTGACAACAGGGTGGGTGCAAGGAGGAATAGTCCAATTGGGGCAAAATGTTAAAAATGGATGAATCTGAGGCCGGGCTCGGTGGCTCACGCCTGTAATCCTAGCACTCTGGGAGGCCGAGGCGGGCGGATTGCTCAAGATCAGGAGTTCAAAACCAGCCTGAGCAAGAGCAAAACCCAGTCTCTACTATAAATAGAAAGAAATTAATTGGCCAACTAATATATACAGAAAAACTTATCCGGGCATGGTGGTGCATGCCTGTAGTCCCAGCTACTCGGGAGCCTGAGGCAGCAGGATTGCTTGAGCCCAGGAGTTTGAGGTTGCTGTGAGCGAGGCTGATGCCACGGTACTCACTCTAGCCTGGGCAACAAAGCGAGACTCTGTCTCAAAAAAAAAAAAAAAAAAAAAAACTTAGCAGGTGCTCATAGCCAAGGTGGAGAAAAATTTCTCCCATAGAGATTAGGATGTAAAAGTATGAATTTTATTTTATCTTTGAGAAGGAGAAAGAGTGAGAGAAAAGGGAAATAAAGGGGAAAAGAGGGGAGTTGAGTAGCCAGACGGAGAAAGAGGGACAGCATTGCACCCAGAAAAGAGAAGTGGGTGGGCACACTGAGGCCAAGTGACTTGCTGCTTTTGTGGGAACAAAGAGAAAGGAAAAAAAATAGTGATTGTTGTCAGTTGATAACAGAAGCTGCTGTGGAGTGATTAGCAGGAGGCAGCTGCAAGGTTGTACATCTTTCCTGTTTTTCTTCTCCTGGAGACTTGGTTATCTCTGAAATGTAGTCAGGCTTATTGCTGGGCATGTGATCTCACCCGAGATTTGGTTTTGGGGAGGAAACTGAGGCTTGGAGTTTGCACCCCTACTGTGAGTGCGGGAGCTTCTCAGGCACTCCTTGAAGCTATAAAACAAATTCTAAAAGGCAGTGAGCTGGCACAGGTAAAGAGAAAGATTTACATTTCCTTTCTGTCCATTCAGGTCTTTTCAGTTGTGAAACGGACCCCTGCAGGGGTGCCTGTCAGCTATGGAGAGAAAAAGCAGAGAGAGCTCATAGGATTGATCTTTAGCCATTTCTGGGGAAATTGTGGGATGAAATACTTTCCTGTTACTTTTGCAAAGCAGCCTCTGCCACTACAGAGATTGGGAGGAAATGGAGTCCCAGAGCTTATGCGGCTTGCACAAATTCGCCTGACCCACTTTGTGACCCTGGTTTTTGTTTGTTTGTTTTTGTTTTTTGAGACAGAGTCTCACTCTGTTGCCTGGGCTAGAGTGCAGTGGTGTCAGCCTAGCTCACAGCAACCTCAAACTCCTGGTCTCAAGCAATCCTACTGCCTCAGCCTCCCAAGTAGCTGGGACTACAGGCGTGCACCACCATGCCCAGCTAATTTTTCATATATATATTTTTAGTTGTCCAGCTAATATATATATATATATTTTAGTATAGATGGGATCTTGCTCTTGCTCAGGCTGGGCTCAAACTCCTGAGCTCAAATGGTCTGCCCACCTCGCTCTCCCAGAGTGCTAGGATTACAGGCGTGAGCCACTACGCCAGACCTGGCTTTTTAAATTGAGATGAAATTCACATAACATAAAATTTGCCATTTTAAAGTAAACAATTTGGTGGCATTTAGTATATTCACAGTCTTGTACAACCACTACCTCTATCTAGTTCCAAAACATTTTCATCACCCCAAAAGGACACCAACCACCCATTAGCAGTCATACTCCTATTTGCTTCCAGGGCCCCTGGCAACCACCAATCTGCTTTCTGTGTGTATGGCTTTGCCTATTTTAGACATTTCATATAAGTGAAATCATACAGTATTTGTCCTTTTGTGTCCTTTCTTCACTAGCATAATGGTTTTCAAGATTCATCTCTGTAAGTATCAATATTTCCTTTTTATGGCTGAATAATACTCTATTGTGTGGCTATGTCACATTTTGTTTATCCATTCATCTGTTGGTGTACATTTGGGTTTCCACCTCTTGGCTGTTGTGAATAATGCTGCTGTGAACATTTGTGTACAAGTTTTTCTTGGAGTCCCTGTTTTCACTTCTTTCGGGGACATCACCCCGGCCTCTTGATTCCCTCATTGCATTGCCTGCCAGGTGTAGAGTTGAGTTGTATGCAACATGGTTTTAAGGACACCCACGGTAGTCAGTCCTGTCAGCTCTCAAGAGGATAGCGCTGTAGTTCTACTTATGGCCCAACAGGTGGCGCCTCCTCAGCTGGGGGCTCCAGGCTGCACGAAAAGCTTCCTGTGCCCTTTGTTCAACTAGAAGTGCCGCATTTCATCTTGTGGGCCTGTCAAGGCTCTACCCAGAAACAGCAGCTTTACACCCAATACTCCTGTGACTGACCCACTTCCAAGTACCCAGAGAGATTAGGTGGTGCATAACCTGAGAACTTTTTTACTTCTGACGGCTACTTAAGGTTCTAATTGGTTCCTGTCACTAAAAGTAAGATTAATAATTGTCTAGGATGTCAAAATCAACACTATGGACTTTTCTTCATAGCTAATATTTCCTATTCACTGGTTAAAAGAGCTGATTGTCTTACAGCTATAGTGAGTCTGATGCGCATGCCTAGGAGGCAGGAGCATTACATTCTCTATCTTCCAATTCTCTCCTAATGGGGTCCTTTGCAGCAGTGTCTGTAGTACTGAAAGATTGGCAGTGGCATCAATGTCTCTCAGTAGGGGACTCTCCAGCCTCCATGGTCTCTTCTTCAGACAATAGCCCTGATTTTCTTACGGGGATCCCTGCCTCCCTTATTCTCAGCCCAGGTAGACTGGGGGCTCCGCTCCTGGTTACAGAGGTGAACCTTAAACCTCAGGTATAAGTTAATCACCAAGCTGGGTGTGGTGGCTTATGTCTGTAATCCTAGCACAGAGGCTGAGGTGGGAGGATTGCTTGAGACCAGCCTGGGCAAAATAGTGAGACCCCATGTCTAAAAGAATAAGAAAAATTAGCCAGGTATAGTGGCTTATGCCCGTAATCCCAGCTACTGGGGAGGCTGAGGCAGGAGTAGTGCTTGAACCCAGGAGTTTGAGGTTGCTGTGAGCTATGATTGGGCCACTGCACTCCAGCCTGGGTGATAGAGCAAGACCCTATCTTTAAAAAAAATAAAATAGATCTTTAGTGGAATAAGGATTGGTTATCAAGATGTGGCTCAGCCTGGGCGAAATATAGCCAGGGTCAGCGAATGAGCTTTAGCAACCCCAGACACTGGGTACAAAAATTAAACAGAAGGCACATTTTTCTTAGGAGGGGTCAAACTTTTCCTCAAATTCTCAGAGGAATCTGTGATCGCAAACTTAAAAAAATACTTCTATAATTCACCTCTTTTTGTTCCAACTCCAGTCCTCACCAAGGAATCTTCCAGTGACCAAGGACTAAGAAAACTATTAATTTGCCAGGTACCTTGACTAAAGGAAAGCAGCATTCTGGAGAGGAGACTGGTTAGTGAAGATACAGATCTCACTTAAGTGAATAAACTAACATCTGGTTTCAAAATCAATCTCTTATGAAATTGGTCCAACATGACTCTGTCTCAATTGGTCTGACCAAGTTTCTGAACTTAAAAAATAGAATCAACCATGGACATTCAATGTCTCTTTCCTGGTTTACCTCCCCTTTCTTTGAGGGTGTCCTGTTTGGGTTTTGTCCCTAGAGTCTACCTCAAGGCCTCCCATAGGTAGACAGGCCAGAGGTATCTGTTAATCAAATGCATGAAACAAAAGCTCTTTACCCACAGCAGGAGAGGGGCAGGAATTATATAGTGCCACACACCAACAGCGGGGACAATATTCCTGCCTGGCCCCATTTCCTTGGGTTATTTGTGTGTGTGTGACGGAGTCTGACTTTGTTGCCCGGGCTAGAGTGCCGTGGCGTTAGCCTCGCTCATAGCAACCTCAAACTCCTGGGCTCAAGCAATCCTTCTGCCTCAGCCTCCCGAGTAGCTGGGGCTATAGGCATCTGCCACCATGCCCGGCTAACTTTTTCTATATATTTTGAGTTGGCCAATTAATTTCTTTCTATTTTTAGTAGAGACAGGGCCTCCCTCCTACTCAGGCTGGTTTTGAACTCCTGACCTTTAGCGATCCTCCTGCCTCCACCTCCCAGAGTGCTAGGATTACAGGTATCAGCCACCATGCCCGGCCTCCTTGGTTATTGAGATGGACAAAGAGTTACCCAAGAAGTTAACAGCAGGCCGGGCGTGGTGGCTCACGCCTGTAATCCTAGCTCTCTGGGAGGCCGAGGCGGGCGGATTGCTCGAGGTCAGGAGTTCGAAACCAGCCTGAGCAAGAGTGAGACCCCGTCTCTACTATAAATAGAAAGAAATTAATTGGCCAACTAATATATATATACAAAAAAAAAAAAAAATTAGCCGGGCATGGTGGCGCATGCCTGTAGTCCCAGCTACTTGGGAGGCTGAGGCAGGAGGATTGCTTGAGCCCAGGAGTTTGAGGTTGCTGTGAGCTAGACTGACGCTACGGCACTCACTCTAGCCTGGGCAATAAAGTGAGACTCTGTCTCAAAAAAAAAAAAAAAAAAAAAGAAGTTAACAGCAGCCTGTGTTTAATGAGTTTTAGTCCAGAATACAAAGCAAGGTGCTAGCAGTTGTCTCAATGCTAATATTAATACAATTGTAAACAATGGCTTTTTCTTCTCCCATAAAGGCAAGTTACAGGAAGTATACCAGAGAGACAGAATAAGATATTTGAGTCTATTTTTTAAAATGACCCTGAAAGCCAGCAATAATGTTGCAGTTTAAAAGGCTCTCCACACCCCCTTCACCCTACCCTGCTTATCAATTCAAATTCTGGGACTTTGTTGACATAAGAGATTTTGTAGGAAGACTTTCTTTTGAGACTTTCAGCATGCGTGGTTCATTTTTCTTGGTTTCGTTGTTGATCTTGGTGAACTTTCTGTCACTGGATGAGGAAGGAAGCCAGCCAGGTTCTTTATGAGTTCTTCTGAGGAATTTTGACTGTGACCTATAAGAGGGGCACAGAGAAATTGTGAGATATCCATGCCTCCCTGTGATCTGTAGGCACCCTCAGTGGGTGATGCCCTAGTATAAGCAGAAGGGGGTTTTCTTATTTCTAACTTCTTACTTCTTGCTGGCCAACTGGCCAATCCCAGGAACCCCCAAGGGCTGTGGCCACCCTGCCCCCCCAGCCCAGTGCTTCTCAACCAGGGTGCTCGTACCCCCAGTGGACAGCCGGCAATGTCAGGGGAGGATGGCAATACTGGCACGCAGTGAGTTGAGGTCAGGGATGCTGCTGAACATCCTACATTACTCAGGGCAGTCCCCACAACAAAGAATCACCCGGCTCCAAACAATAGTGCCGAGGTGGGAGAAACCTGACCTAGGATTCATACTTTTCTCCACAGGATTCAAAGCAAGGAAAAAATAACATACTTATGCACTCACAGGTGTCTCAGTGTGAGACACCAGCAACCTCCCTTTCATTCCTGGAATAGCCATGTTTCTCACCACCATGGCCTTTCCATAAACCATGCTCTGTGTTCTTCTCTTCCTCCCATCACCAACTCAACTTCTTCTTATCCTTCAGGTATCAGCTCAAATATTATTACCTTGCCATACAGGCATCCCAGATGTCTCTTCCTTAACACTAATCACATTCCAAGATTTAAGACTCTCCACCACTTCCAGTTGGCTCTTTCTACCCAATGTCATCCCCCAAAACCCAGTGCAAGCTCTCCACCGCCATGGGCCACCTGCTGCCACAGCGGGCCCTGCTCCTGCACCACATGAAGTATGTGTACTGGCAGCTGGCGGCGTATGCAGGGAACAAGGCTACCTGTGAGCCTGTCTTTGTAACCACCACATGGTGGGGACATGTGGGGCTCGTGATGCCATTATACCTCTTCCTGCATATATTGGAAAGTTTCCACAATAAACAAGAAAACACGTTTAGTTTATTCCAGTGAGCTTTTCAAGAGCACAGGCTGTCTCATCCATGTCTCTCTAGGCTCAGGCTTATCGCTATAGTGCTGAATGAATGGCGTCTGCCTTTTCTCTCCTGCATGGCTGGCTGGCCTGCCCTGAGTCTCCTCTTTTGCAATCCTGAGATAGCCCAGCCCTATCTCTTTCTTTAAATATCACTTGTGTCTATATTTCCTGGTTAAACTATAATTAGTGTTCGCTGCAGAGAGAAAATCATTTTCACTTTAGTGTATTTCCTTCTTGTCATTTTTACATTTATGAAAAAATGTATCTAAGTATCTACAGATGTGTGTATATAGTTCTAAAATTGGGCTAATATTGATATTACTTTGTGTCCTGCCTTTTACTTCAAAGGATGAGCATTTTCCTTATCAAATATTCTATAAAAACATTTTTTTTTTTTTTTTGAGACAGAGTCTCGCTTTGTTGTCCAGGCTAGAGTGAGTGCCATGGCGTCAGCCTAGCTCACAGCAACCTCAAACTCCTGGGCTCAAGTGATCCTCCTGCCTCAGCCTCCCGAGTAGCTGGGACTACAGGCATGCGCCACCATGCCCGGCTAATTTTTTGTATATATTTTTAGTTGGCCAATTAATTTCTTTCCATTTATAGTAGAGACGGGGTCTCGCTCTTGCTCAGGCTGGTTTCGAACTCCTGACCTCGAGCAATCCGCCCACCTCGGCCTCCCAGAGAGCTAGGATTACAGGCGTGAGCCACTGCACCCTGCCTATAAAAACATTTTTAATGGCTACTCAGTGCTCCATGATTGGGGTATTCCATAATTTACTGGGCATTTAGGTTGTATCTTATTTTTCTCTCTTAGAGATAATGCTGTGATGAACATTTATGGAACTTTTACTTTCTTTGCATTTCTGATTTGTCCTTCAGGCTGTGTTCCTAGCACTGAAATTGCAAAACCAAAGGATATGAGACGGTTATGGCCCTTGATAACCAAAGCCTAATCGCTGATTCTTACTAGAAGCTTTTCCTTGCTGCTTCTGCCCACTGGGGTCTTTCCTTCCTCTCCTGCTTTTTAGGCCTTGGCAAAATGACCATGTAGCAAATGACCATGTAGGCCTGTGGGGGACAAGTCCCTAGTTATCTCTTACGGCACAGAGCAGAGACTGGGTCTTTACCCACTCTTGCAGCTTCTTGGGCTTAAAAAGAGAAATTATTATAATAACAGTAAGCAATACTGATAGCCTCAAGTCGGAGGGAGAGGCCTAGGAGTGGCACCCAGGGCAGGCCCTGTACTCACAGTCTTCACTTCAGTGTACGCCTGCAGACCGTACTCGCCCAGCTCCCGGCCGCTCCCCGACATCTTGTAGCCGCCAAACGGGGACTGTGCCCCAAACACATCATAGCAGTTGACCCTGTAATTTGAAATGAGATTGCAGAAATCACTGTCGGGGGTTATGTGTTATACCCCTGGGATTCTTTACATTGCTCTCAAATCTTACTGAGGAAAAAAGGATGGGTAGCACCGTGGTAACAACCAGCTACAGAGGAATGCAAAGCAAGCTCCATGAGATAAAGCCAGAAGTCATCTTTTCTTTTTTTTTTTCATCAAAAGGAGTTTTATTGACTAGCTCAAGCTAGGGTCTAAGTCCCAGAGCACCCATACGGCAGCCTCTTTTGGGACCAAGACCCCGTGCACTGTAGGATGGAGCCCTTTATACCCTAGGTGCAGAACCTGTCCACAGGCTTGCCCTTTACATTGATTGGTTGGCCCCTTGTGCCCACGTGCTTGCCCTTTTGTTTCATCCCAAAATTTATTGATCAGCCCTGCTCAACCCAACTTCCTAAAAACAAGCAATATACAGAAGCTCAAAGAAAGCACTTAGCCTAAGGCTTCATATTCCCCCCTTCTTTTGCTCCTTAAGAGCATTCTTGCTTGTCCTTGGGGTCTCTGACCTTTTCCATCTTTACACAGTCACGACCAAGGCTTTGATATTGCTGCTGCAATACCATTAATTGAACAGTATTTATCTGCTCTTTAATGAAAGCTATTAACCTATTTAGTACACATGGTCCCAAAGTGAGAATTAGGAGGAGCACAATGAGTGGACCTAATAGTGTGGACAATGTAGTTAACCAAGGGGAGCTATTAAATCGTGATTTAAACCATCTTTGTTGTTGTTCACGCTCTTGTTTCTGTCGTGCAAGTCTCTCCCTGACCTTAGCCATAGTCTCTCTAACTACCCCAGTGTGGTCTGCATAGAAGCAGCACTCTTCTCCTAGGACTGCACATAGCTGCCCGCCCCACTGGAGGAATACTAAGTCTAGCCCCCTCCGGTTCTGCAGCACCACCTCAGACAGTGAAGTTAGGGATTTTTCTAAATGGGAGATGGACTCCTTTATTCTGGCTATATCTTTATCTATTGCGGCCCTTAAGCTATTGAACTCCTTATGTTGCATTGCTGAGGATGAGATACCTGACCCTGCTCTTATTGCCCCAGGCCAAAAGGAGTGGCCAAGGTTATTGCTGTAAAAGTCTCTCCTCCAGCCCGATAGCCACAGATCTTCTTTCTGCCCCTATGGATTTGCCTATTCTAGATATTTTAATATAAATGGGATCGTACAGTATGTGGCCTTTTGAGTCTGTCTTCTTTCACTTAGTGTCATGTTTGCAAGGTTCATCCAGGCTATAGCATCAGTACTTCTTTCCTTTTTATGGCTAAATCATGTTCTAGCATGTGGATAGTCCACATTGTGTTTATCCATGCATCTGTTGATGGACATCTGGGCTATTTCCACCTTATGGCTGTCATGAATAGCGCTGCTGTGAACATTCGTGTGCACGTTTTATGTGGATGCGTGTTTTTACGTCTCTCGAGTATACACCTGGCAGTGGAACTGCTGGGCAATATGGTAGCTCCATGTTTAACTTTCTAAGGAACCTCCACTGTTTTCCATACTGACGGCACCATTTTCCATTCATACCAGCGATAAATGAGCGTTCTGATTTCTCTACCTCCTCACCAACACTTCTTATTTTCTGTTTTTTAAAATTACAGCCATTTTAGTGGGTACAAAATAGGTGCTGCACTTTTAGAATCAGCATTACAACCACAAGCACCCTCAGCTCTGGTCTCCTGCCCCAATCTCCCCACTGCCTGCCCAAGGAGAGCTGCAGGGGCATCTGCACTGGAGAGTCTGACCTCCTGGAGGCAGGAGCGCTCTAATCTATTGGCCGGACCACACCTGACCCCAGGAGAAACTAAGCCCAGCTCCCCAAGGTCTGGGATGGTGAGCACTGGATTCTAGAAGGCCCTGGCTTTGGGGAATCTCTGCTAGGTTGTGAGTGGTCAGTGGGAGGCTCTTACCACACGGTGCCAGCCTGGAGGGCTTGGGACAGATAATTGGCCTTGTCTAAGTCCTTTGTGAAGACAGCTGCAGCCAGCCCGTAACTGGAATTGTTGGCTCTCCCAACAACTTCCTCTATGGTCTTGAACTTCAGGATCTGCATCACTGGCCCGAAGATCTGGGGTGAGAGAACAAAGGAGGAGGGTATGGCAACATGGAAACACCTGCTGTTGAGGTGGGGACCTCGGATAGCGGATGTGGGGCGAGCCCCCAGACATACCCTGATGGTTCCAGAAGGAGATGACAGCCACCAAACTCACCAGAGGGCAAAGGGGAGGAAGCAAACGGAGAGTGATTACCTTCCATGTGTCCTATACCTTACATATAGTATCTTATTTCTAAACAGTCCTAGAAGGTATGGGTTATTTGCATGTGATATATAGATTTAATGTCAAAGAATTTGAGTCAGTCATCTGGCAAATATAATCTGGGTGCAAGGCATGGGCTAGGTGCTGAAGAAACAACTATGAACAAAATGTTGTCTATGCTCTCAAGATGTTCCAGGTTATCTTATGCTTTCCCCACACTATTCCTGGAATGAGCCATTATTTTTTTTCTATTTCTTTTCTTTTTTTTCTTTTGACACAGAGTTTTCTGTCACCTGGGCTAGAGCACAGTGGTGTCATCATAGCTCACTGCAACCTCAGACTCCAAGACTCAAGTGAACCTCCTGAGTAGCTGGGACTATAGGCAAGTACCACCACACCCAACTAAGTTTTCTGTTTTTTGTAGAGATGGAGTCTCATTCTTGCTTGGGCTGGTCTCAAACTCCTAATCTCAAGCGATCCTCCAACCTTGGCCTCCCACAGTGCTAGGATTATAGGCAGAAGCCACCATACCCAGCCCCTGGAATGAGCCATTTCTTAAGGAACTCTGGTTTCTTTTCATGGAGAAGGGTATTTAGAAACCAAGGTGTGGCAGGTGTGCTTGCTGCTGTTGTGGTGTCGCTGCTCTCAGGGGCAACCATGGGTGTCATGGTTGTAGGGGTGCCCCATCCAGTGATCATAATGCAGTCATTCTAAGCAGGGGATGACAGGGGTGCCCAGAGGGGCCTGAGTGGGTGGACGGTGTCAGGAAAGGAGGACGGTGTCAGGGAAGGACTAGCAGAAGTGACAGCCAAGCTATGATACAATAGGAGCAGAAACTGGTCAAACTGGAGTGGGGCAAGGAACAGAGAGGGAAACGGAGACCCCAGCACAAACAGACCCAGTGCCTATTCTCACCAAATTGCACTCTCCACTAGAAGGAACTCCTTAAAGAACTGGCTGATTCCAGGACTGGAGAGTGTACTGACAGAGGTGGGAGAGGACAGCCAGGAACTCATCGTGGTTGGAGTGAGGAAGGGAAGCTGGGCATTACGCACTTCAGGCATGAGCAAAGGGCAGCCCCTGCCCTTCTTGGAAACTGATATTTGAGATTGTAAAGAAAAGCATCCAAGTAGTCAGGAGGGGAAAAGGGAAGAATTCTGCCAGACTTTCTTACCCTGGCTTTGCATTTTAACATTACTTTAGTTTGACTTATACACAAAAGGAAGCAGCATAACCACGTTTTCCCTGCGTGGGGCCGCTAAGGGCTTAACCCAGCTGAGGGACGAGCAGCAGGTCTGAGCTCCGTGAGGGCAGAGGACACATCTTGGATGCACCCGTGGCTCAGGGTCTGCAGGGAGCCCGGCACACAGCAGGCATTCGCCCTGGCATTCGTATTTGTGAAATGAATTAGAGCTGCTGCCCTGCATTCACAGTGAGCGCTGAGGGGGAACATCAAAGCCATCTCGTTACATGGGGGTCAGCCCTTTGGTCTAACATGAGTACTGTGTATACGAAGGCCACACAACTCCTTCATAAACTCATGGTTCTCAGGGCCAGAACCAAAAGGTTCTGCTAGGGCATTTAGCCATTCTCCCAGACAGTAGGTGGCCATACAGGCTGAAGAGGAGGGTGACAAGATCAAATGTAAACTGTAAATAACTTGTTCTAGGCACAGAGCCAAGATCTGGCCCAAAGCTAGCAGATGGGTCACAGAGTCAAGATGCCAGACTGAACTATCCACCTCTCCTCACCCCCAGGACCATTCCCTGGGGCGCTAGCCCCGATGCTGACCTCTTCCTTGGCGATGGTCATGCCATCTTGCACATCTCCGAACACAGTGGGCTGGATGTAGTAGCCACGGTCAGCGGCAGGCCCCCCACCACACAGCAGCTTTGCCCCTTCTTGCTTCCCGGAGTTGATATAGCCAAGGATCTTCTTAAACTGAGTCTCATCTACCTGCAGGAGAAGGAGCCCAGAGTTATGGGAAGGCTGGGTTCAGACCATTCCGAGGCGTCAGGCTTAGACTCACGTGGGCAATGAGACAGCTGGGAGATGGGCCAAGGCCATGAATAAGCAGGGTGGGAAGAAGAAAGACACAAGGCCAACAAACATAAAACACAAAAAAGACTCAACTCCTCATCCAGCAAAGAAATGCATATCAGATCCACTTTTACTTTTCAACTACGAGATAAGCAAAAAATTAAAACAGTAAGAAAAGACACTAATGCTGAGGGGTAGTGATGTTACCTACCCTGGTAGAAGGAATGGGAGGGAGGGAGGGAAGGATGGGTGGAGGCCAGGGGTTTGGGACAGTGAATCTGTTCTCTGCAATACCGGAATGGTGGATACACATCATTACACATTTGTAAAACCCACCGAATGCACAACATGAAGAGTGACCTGTAATGTAAACTCCAGACTCTAATTAACGACGTATCAATATTGGCTCCTAAATGCTCACAAATGCAAAATGTTAATAAAAGGGAAACTGGGAGAGGAGGGAGGTGCAAGGAAGCACATGGGCAACTCTCTATGTCCTCAGCTCAACCTAAAACGGTCTTAAAAAATAAAGCCAACTAACTGAGGAAAAGGGGGCAGGCTGTCCCTGGCCAACCCTAGAGCCTGGGGAGTGGACGCCAGCAGTACAGAGCACCCTTAGGAAGGTGGGGCCCTGAGATGGGCTTGAGGCCACCCAAGGATACAGTTCTGGGAGAAGCACCCAGAGTGAGATCCAGAAAGGGTGGCCAGGCCCAGGGCAGGGTTATCCCTGGCCCTGTGAACCCTGGGCTCATGGAGGGTATGGCTGGAGGGGCCAGCACAGGCCCTGTAAGGAGTGAGCCCAGGACATTGCTGGAACACGGACCTAAGTGGGAGAGGGGGTGGTGGCAATGGGCACAGGGTTTACTTTTATTATAATTATGATTCACACTAGTTTTCCTGATTAAAATGAACACATGCTCATGGTATGAAAATAAAAGAAGCAGGTCAGAAGAATATAAAGTGAAATAAAGTCCCTCTCCTACCCAGAGACAACCACGGTTCACACATCTGTGTATCCTTCTGGTAGATGTGTTTTCACAGATGGCCAAGGTCCAGGAAGCACACCTTTCCTTTTGCAGATGCTCCTGGTATTTGTTATACATGTGCAACTTACGTGTACTTCCAGGATTCTTTGCCACTTGCAGCCACCCTGTGAATGAGGCAGGGCAGGCCTCAGGGACCGAGAGATGGAGGCTCAGAGAGGGAATGCGGCTTCCCAGGGGCACATAGCCATGATGTCGCAGAGCTGAGACTTGAACCCAGTCCCACCTGGCTCCAAGCCCAAGGCCCTTTGTGCTTCTCATGCTAGAACTGGACACCAAGACCACTCTGCAGCTGCCTGCCTCACCTGCGGCCCCTGCTCCGTCTTGCTGTCAAAGGGGTTCCCGACCACTCGAGACTTGGCCCGGGCGACACTCCGCTCCACGAACTCGTTGTAAACGTCCTCCTGCACAAAGGTCCGGGAGCCAGCACAACAGCACTGACCCTGGTTGAAGAACAGGGCAAAGTGGGCCTGCTCCACAGCCCAGTCCACTGTGGGGAGCAGACAGGGGACAGAAAGGTGACAGTAAGAAAAGGAGGACCATGGCCCCAGTGGTCGCCTCCCCATATAGCCTGTTCCCACCACCATCAGGGTTGGTGCCTGCTGGCGACACAGACAGACGGGGGGTGGGGGGAGGAGGGCCAATCTGGGAACCCCTTGTAGACCAGGACAAAGGACCTGATGGCAGCAGGGTGGTCTAGTCAGAAGGCAGGGGCGCAGCACAGCTGGATGCAGGCTGGACCCAAGGGAGCCCCAAGGGAGAAGCTGGGGGACAGGCCAAGGCCAGACTGTGCTGGAGTCTGGCCATCCCCTGAGGCTGGCTCGATGCCCAGCAGAAACCGATGCCACTGGGTGCCAAGGACGGCAGGAGCGAGCGGGACTGCCCCCCAGCCCAGCACTTACTGTCGGCATCGGACATGATGATGTTGGGGCTCTTGCCCCCCAGCTCCAGGGTCACTCTCTTGAGGTTGCTGCTCCCTGCAGCAACCTGGATTAGGCGGCCGATCTACGGGGAACAGAAACTGAGACCAGCTTTCAGCGAGACAGAGCCAAACACTCTATATAGACCCAGAGCAGAGCACCCCTCAACTTGGGCAAGTACCCAATTACAGGAGACCTGGGGAGTCCACCAAATCTAGCCATTCAAAGAGCTGCCCTATCCCTTGAGCTTTTGGAATGACAATGACCACAGCAATACAAAGAGAGTCATCGTCGTGTGGCTTCTGCACACTAAGCACTGCCTATGTGCCAGGCACTGTGCTAAAGGCTTTGTGTTAAATTTGAACCTCCTAATGACCTGGGAAGCAGAGGTGACTCTTCTCCTTGATTTACAAATGTGGGAGCTGAGGCCCAGAGTGGTCAAGTCACTTGCCCAAAGTCACACAGCTGGTAACCGTGCGATCAGAATCCATACTTGGACAGCTGATTCCAGCACCAGTTCAGACCTGCTACCCTGCCTTCTCCTCACGATGTCCGGACAGTCGTCCCTGAGCACAGCAGGCTCCGTGCAGCGTGGCAGGGCGCTTCTCACTGTCTCACTCTGGGCTTCCCACAGCCCGGCACAGAGCCTCCCTGTGCTTATCTGCTGAACGAACATGCGTATCCCCACCAGGAAAGCACCCCCTCTGTGAGATTCTCATCATCGCCTCTCAGCATCAAGTTAGGCGGTGACTAAGCACAGAACCTGACATTATCCTGGCCACCGCTCTGCCCTCCCCAGCGCCACCATCACTACGTGCAGACTGAACGTCTGAAGGTATCTTTATGGCAGGTGGAACTGTCTGAAGCTCATACTCATTACACTATTGGGCACTCCTCAGAAGTGACGCAGTGACACCTTCCAAGATTTCGAGGAGAGGAAAAAGTTTATGTCTTTAAAAGGAATTCTGTCCCTGTTTTCAAGGAGAGTATGTTTAAGGAATCATATCTTAATTTGTTTTTGTCTCCCACTGTCTGGCAGAGAGCAGCGTAACAACAGCCCTCATCCAGCCACTCACTGAGCGCTTCGCAAGTTTTATCTCACCTTCTCGCCAATCCTGCAAGATGGGTACAGTTGCTATCCCCATTTCACAGATGGGGAAATGGAGGCTTCAGGAGGCTGCGTGACTTGCCTGAAGTTGCACTGCTGGTGAGCGATGCTCAGTTCATTTGATTCCAAAGCCCATTATCTTCCCATCTGCCCTGTCCATAGTGTCCCTACCACACAGCTATTGCCACCCTCACAGAGCCTCAAAGACATCCAGTCAATCAACCCATGTCACAACGGCAAGGCCAGGATGTGAACTCATGTCTTTCTGAAGCACACAGTCTTTAAACACAATGGCAGTGCCGTCAAGGAGCCTAGCACGGTGCTTTGACATGGGGCAGCGGTCGGCTCTGGGCTTTTGTCTAACCAGTCCAGCTTCCTGGTTCCACATGGGATGCCAGGTCCTCCCCTCAGCAGCAAGAGTGGCAACCAGACCTCAAAGGGCCCGAGCCGGCCCCATCCCTCCTGGGACCTCCAGGGCCCACAGCAGAGCTAATTCAGAGGCACGTCCTCAGAGCAGGGACCCTCCACGCCACACCCAGGACTCTCTTGAATGTATCATCCTTTGAGGACAGTGGGAGCTTGAGCCAAGCACACCGAAAGCTTGAGGTCCTAGGGACGCCTTACCTCGGTGGAACCTGTGAATGCCACTTTGTCCACATCCTCGTGGGAGGCGATGGCAGCCCCAGCAGTGGGGCCAAATCCAGGAACAATGTTGACCACGCCAGGTGGAAAGCCAGCCTGTGAGCAAACAGCCAGGGAACACTGAAATCACCCTCGTGTTCCAAGGGCCTGAACAGGGGAACAGACCCCTTCCCAGAGAGGCTAAGACAGTGTGCCGAGGACATGCGTGAGCAGAAGCCGGTTTTATGGGGTACCACACGGGAATTCTCGACGAACGGACAAGGAGCCTGTTTCCTGGGGTTCCTGTGGCTTGCCCCTCCGCCACGGCTTTCCCTTCGAACGACGGCTTTCACTCTTCACAGGGGATCTTGCAATGAAGCCCAGTGTAGAAAACAGGCGAGGGGAGCCACCTTGGTTCATGTATGGTGACGTGGGACTCTACCAACACCCCTGTGTGGGGCCTCTGAGGTCCCTCCTCAGAACCCCTTTAGAGTACCCAAACAAGGGCGTTTAGAGGTCAGGGCTGGAACAAGCCACATACCTCCTTGATCAAGTTGGCCACATAAAGGGCGGTGAGGGGCGTCTGCTCGGCTACCTTCATCACAACCACGTTTCCAGTCGCCAAGGCTGGGCCCAGTTTCCATGCTTGCATCAGGAGCGGAAAGTTCCACTGCAATAACAGCCAGCCCTGAGATCCAAGCCTTCCCTCAGAGAGCTACATACACCGGGTAGCAGAAAGTGCCAGAGAGCAGAAGCAGCAGCCAGTTCTCTGAACCACGTGCATCCCCCACAACTTGATTGTAGGTTTAATACGGATGGACAAGGCAGGTGGTGGGTGATGATGACAGTGACTCATGTTTATTACTGCTTTTCTGTACAAGACACCGTGCTAAGCCCTAATCATTACGTCCCTAAGACAGGTACTATGTTCATTTCCACTCTTCATATGGGGAAACTGAGGCTTAGGAGGATAAGGGACTTGCCCAAGGTCACAGAGTTCGCAAGTGGCAAGGCTCAGATAAGAACCCAAGCTGGCGTCAGAGCCCATCTTCCAACCACTACATGGGCCACCCCTGAACCTCCACCTTTGCAAGGAGCCTGGGCAAGACTGCTGAATCTCACGGCCCTCCCAGAGAAGCTCCAGAGAGGGCAGCACTCACTGGAATGATCTGCCCGCACACCCCCACAGGTTCATGGCGAGTATAACTGAAGAAGTCACCATCAATGGGAATGGTTTTCCCATGGTACTTATCCGCCCAGCCGGCATAATACCTTTAAAAAAGAGAGAGAGCAAAGTTAAGCTTTAATCAGTGATTGTCAGGGACCCCTGCAAATCCTGGCAGAAAGAGAAAACTCAGATCGGTCCAAGTGGGTCTTTCTGATAACTCCCTTTGCTTTTGGCTTATTCTGAGAAAGACTTAAATGACTGCTAAGGTCACAATTATCCACTTTAGGTAGCTAACACCTCTAGGCCTCAGAATCACATAGGGTGCTTGTTAAAACACCACCAAATTCCAGGGGTCCATTTCCAACCTACTCAATCCAGCTCTCTGGGGCTGATGCCCAGAAATAAGTATTTTTTTTTCTTTATACATAGAGTCTTGCTCTGTCACCCAGGCTGGAGTGTGGTAGCCCAATCATAGCTCACTGTAACCTCTAAGTCCTGGGCTAAAGGGATCCTCCTGCCTTCATCTCCCACATAGCTGGGACTCAGACAGGCACCACCACACCCAGATAATTTTTTTTAAGAGTTGGGGTCTTGCTATGTTGCCCAGGCTCATCTCAAACTCCTGGCCTCAAGTGATCCTCCCACCTCAGCCTCCCAAAGTGCTGGGAGGTGTGAGCCATTGGGCCTGGCCCATGAATCAATATTTTTAATAAACATCTAGATTTATTAAAATGGGACTGTTATAGCAGCCCAGCACCACACACAAGCATCTGAGCACCATGGATCAAATCTGGTGGGGAAGTGTAGCTCCGTCTGACAGTTGGCACCTCCTGTATGCAGGGCCCTGTCCCAAGCCTGGATAATTCCAGACAAACAGAAACCACCCACTGGGCCCCACCCCTTGTGAAGCTCATTATCTAGACACACAGGGACACAATGACAGAAAAGCACAGCAAACCAGAGCTGGGGGAGAAAACCAGCTGTGCATTTATTGTATTAACAGTAACATGTTCAGGAAAGCAGGAAAAATGAAAGATAAGAGAACAATGAAGTGTGTGGGTAAAAGAAGATTTCTAAAATGAGTGGTGTCTGGCAAGGTTAGCCTGGGATCAAGGTGACGTGGGTTTGCGACCCTGGAGAGAAGGTAGCCAGGAAATTGCCAATCTATGCAAGTCCGGACATTGCTGCTTCCTTCCCCTCACATCTATATAAACACGGTCTACATCACATATGTCTTGCATGCCTCAGAACAGTTATTTTATCAGCACAAAGATATAATTGCTAAAAACTCAGGAAGGCTTTGCCCAAGATTCACCAGGCTGTTCTCTTTAGGGCATCCGTGTTGAGCGGGTTTCTTGGTCTCTGTACTACTGACATTTGGGGCTGGAAAATTTTTCATTGTGGGGGCTATTCTGTGTGCTATAGGATGTGTAGCAGAATCCTGGGCCTCCACCCACTAGATGCCAGTAGCACCCCTTTCCTGCAGTCAAGACTACCAGAACTGGCTGGGTGTGGTGGCTCATGCCTATAATCCTAGCACTCTGGGAGGCCGAAGTGGGAAGATCGTTTAAGGTCAGGAGTTGAAACCAGCCTGAGCAAGAGCGAGACCCCATCTCTATTATAAATAGAAATAAATTAATTGGCCAACTAAAAAAATATGTATATTAAAAAAAAATTAGCCGGGCATGGTGGTGCACACCTATAGTCCCAGCTACTTGGGAGGCTGAGGCAGAAGGATCGCTTGAGCCCAGGAGTTTGAGGTTCCTGTGAGCTAGGCTGACGCCACGGCACTCTAGCCCTGGCAACAGGGTGAGACTCTGTCTCAAAAAAAAAAAAAAAAAGGACTATAGCAGACATAAGCAAAACAGAACAGAAAAACAACAGAGAGAATCAACAAAATCCAAAGTTTGGATCTTTGACAAACCTTTAGCCAGACTAAGAAACAGAGAAGACTCAACCAAAAGCAGAAATGAAAATGGAGACATTACTACAGACCTTACAGAGATCAAAAGAATTATAAGAGAATATTGAAAACATTATAAACTGTATACCCACAAATTAGATAACCAAGATAAAACAGACAAGTTCCAAGTAACACATAAATTACCAAAAGTGACTTAAGAAGAAAGAAAAAATGTTTATGACTAAGTCACGTTTTGATATTGAGGGATTTTCCCACGAGATGGAGTGTAAATGGAGTAAGGCTTCTCCAACTCCTGTGATCCTCTTACATTTCTGTAATTCAATTTCTACCTTCCAACAGCATTCCCTCCCCTTTGGCACTGCTGGACCAAAGAACAGGAAACTTGAACCAGTACCGGAGACATTTGAGAACCATGTCCAAGTCGACCAGGTAGGAGATAACATAAGGCTTGCCGTTGTCCAGGGTCTCCAGGGCCTGAGAAGAGAACAAGATCAGCAGAGACATGTTGGTACGGGAATGAGACAGAGTGAACAGGCTGACAAATAACACTGAGGGGACTGACAAGGGCTGGTGGAAGCCAAGGGTGAGAGTCCCCTTTGTGCCACTGAACGTCGCAGGCATTTCTGGGCTATTGCCCTGGCATCTACAAAGGCAGGGAGG
This sequence comes from Microcebus murinus, assembly GCF_040939455.1. Classification (NCBI taxonomy): domain Eukaryota; kingdom Metazoa; phylum Chordata; class Mammalia; order Primates; family Cheirogaleidae; genus Microcebus; species Microcebus murinus. Next base: position 8,021,620 of record NC_134125.1, on the reverse strand, counting down.
AAGAGGAAGGGAGGCAGGAGGCACCAACTTCTCACTCAGTCCTTTCACAAACACATTCTTTTAGCTTCTGCTCCCTGCCAGATCCAGGTGCTGGGAATACAGAGCCCAGAGCTTACAGAGCAAAGAGACCATGAATGATGACACAAGTCATCAATCACACATGTAAAGAGCACAAGCTCAAAAAGAGAAGGCCAGACTGCCCAGCCCCGTCTAGAAACACCAACCAGAGATGAGCCCTTTAGGCTGAAGCCTGGAGGACACGTATGAGGCACCGAGGCAAAGGGGATGGCACAAACGGCAACAGTGCGAAGAGCACCCAGGCAGAGGGAGCAGCAGGTGCAGAGGGAAGGCTGGTGAGGAGCTGGGTCGGGTGTGACCCCACAGTCCAGCATGACCCAGGTGATGGAGCCACACTAGGCAGGGTCTTGTAGACCACGCTGAGGACTTTAACCTAAATATACAGAATGCCAGGCAAGGCTTAAGAGTGGAGTGCCATGGTATAATTTGCCTTTTGGAAGGTTCACTCTGACTGCTATGTGCGTGACAGATTGCGGAGGGGAAAGCATTGCCTCATGCAGCCAGGGAGAAGGCCCACCATGGAGGGGCTCAGGGAGAGGTGTCCGTCCCTGGGGTCTCTCTCCTGGGAGGGCCTCCCCAGCAGAGCTCTTCTCCCTCGCCCCAGATGCCACCTTTCTTAGCCAAACCCATGCATCAGAGGAGATGCTGAGAGGCCCCTCTGGTTGGTGCAGGGCATACCCCAAAGGTGTCCATTCCTATGCCATTCTGAATAGTCACCTGTCAGCAATGTGGCCCAGGATGTGTTCACAGGATACTACAAGCCCACTGACCACGTGGGACTGGAGGGAGAAAGAGGGCTGAGGACTCACCGCCAGGTAGGTTCGGTCTCGCTCGATCAGATCGGCCAGGCGGTTCAGCAGCCGGCCCCTGGAGGACGCGTCCATGCGGCGCCAGGGTGAGCCCAGCTGGAAGGCAGCCCGGGCAGCCTTCACTGCCCTGTCCACATCTTCCTAGAAAACACCCAAAGAGGCAGCTCAGGCCTTCTCAGCAATAACCACCTCGGAATACCTCACTCTTCACTGTGAAACATATCCAGAGGGCCGCTAGCATCCAGCTGCGCAGGAAATCTGCCCCCAAACAATCCTCCTAGCCCCGTAGGCAGGGCTCCACCTGCCAAACTGCAGATTTCAGCGACAGGGCTGAATAACACAACCTTTCCTCTCCAGAAGCTGGGGTGGGAACAAGAATCCTGACAGGTTCTAAGAGTTTTGGAGGGAAGGGCACCCAGGGGTTAGTACCTAAAAAATATTTAGAATTTGACTCCTAAGGAAGGCCAGCAAAAATGAACTTTCTGGCCGGGCGCTGTGGCTCACGCCTGTAATCCTAGCTCTTGGGAGGCCGAGGCGGGCGGATTGCTCAAGGTCAGGAGTTCAAAACCAGCCTGAGCAAGAGCGAGACCCCGTCTCTACTACAAATAGAAAGAAATTAATTGGCCAACTGATATATATATAAAAAATTAGCCCGGCATGGTGGCGCATGCCTGTAGTCCCAGCTACCCAGGAGGCTGAGGCAGAAGGATCACTCGAGCCCAGGAGTTTGAGGTTGCTGTGAGCTAGGCTGACGCCATGGCACTCACTCTAGCCTGGGCAACAAAGCGAGACTCTGTCTCAAAAAAAATGAACTTTCTAAGATGACTAGCATTCTCCAACAAATGCAGGTTTCACCAGCACCCCAATTACTGGGGAAGCAGTAATCAACACACCCAGCATTTTCTATATCAAGAGATGTGAATCAGGAGGCAGGGAACAGGGTTTTCATTCACATTAAACACATTTACCATAGGCTACCTTCTGAACCAACAAATATTCATATTTGCTTTGGGCAAAGGAGGCAAGGCCTAACATATAAATGCAAAAGACTATCTAAAGCAGAGGGCAGGGCCGGGCATGGTGGCTCACGCCTGTAATCCTAGCACTCTGGGAGGCTGAGGCAGGTGGATTGCTCGAGGTCAGGAGTTCGAAACCAGCCTGAGCAAGAGCCCGTCTCTACTACAGAGCCTGAGCAAGACCCCGTCTCTATTATAAATAGAAAGAAATTAATTGGCCAACTAATATATATAGAAAAAATTAGCTGGGCATGGTGGCGCATGCCTGTAGTTCCCACTACTCAGGAGGCTGAGGCAGTAGGATTGCTTGAGCCCAGGAGTTGGAGGTTGCTGTGAGCTAGGCTGACGCCATGGCACTCACTCTAGCCTGGGCAACAAAGCGAGACTCTGTCTCAAAAAATAAATAAATAAATAAAGCAGAGGGCAGGAAGCATTCTTGAATTATTTTTCATGTTTTTCCTATTAAAAAATATATTTTTACTAAGAGTCTAATTTTAAACTTTTAACATATTAACATATTACTTTTTTTTAATTCCTACCAGTATATGTAATTCAAACCAACACCAGAGCTAGATCTCCGGAGACCCAAATTCTACCCAATAAGATTTCCACCTAGCTGTGCATCTCCCTTCTCTGACCTTTAACTTTCAGGTCTGGAAAGGAGATGTTTCCCAAATTCACTTCCAAGTTGACAATTCCACACTATATGAATTATCAACCCTCTGCTGATTCACTTACTCAAAATTTTTTGTTTTTGTTTTGGGACAAGGGTCTCACTATGTAGCCAGGCTAGTCTCAAACTCCTAGGCTCAAGTGATCCTCCTGCCTCAACCTCCCAAGCAGCTGGGACTACAGGTGTGAGCCGCCACATCCAGCTTATTTACCAAAATTTTTGTTGTTATATCTTAGTTGTGAAAGTAATACATGCAACCTGGTAAAGTTTCAACCATACAAAAAATAGAAAGTAAAAACAAACCCATCCCTGCCCTAAGGTAAATCATCAGTTCTCACCTTGTCCCCTTCAGCTACCTGACAGATGACCTCTCCAGTGGCCGGATTGACCGTGGGGAATGTTTTCTTGCTGACAGCATCATGCCATTCGTTGTTTATGAAGATCTGCAATGAGAAGGAAAGAAGTTCTCAGAACCCACTCCCAACCTAATACTGACCACCAATTTTTATTATTAAAAAAAAAAAATCAGAACAAATAGGAATTAGCATCAGAGCAGTGTGGCCAAGGGATGAAAAGCACCATCCTTGCAGACAATCTATGCTGGAATTCCCAAACTCCGCCAAGTGACCTTAGGTAAGTCATTTGACCTTTCAGTACCTTAGTTTCTTTGAAAAGTGAAGAGAATGTTTCTACCTATTCTAGTTATCTACCATGGTATAACAAATGACTCCAAAACTCAGTGCTTAAAATGATTTATAATCTCTCACAGTTATGTCCCCTAATTGGGTTCAGCTGGGCAGGGCTTGCTTGTGTGGCCACAATTCTGAGGCAGCCAGGGCCAGACTCGTCTGAACTCAGTGGGGCTGGATGTGCAAGATGGTGTCTTCACTCTCTAGTCTGGCACCACATGACTGCTTGGGCTTCCTGACTGCATGGCCAACTCAGGTTAGTCTGACTTCTCACAGGCTTCCCCAGAGAAAGTGTTCCAAAAGACCCAGGTGGAAGATGAAAGGCTTCCTAAGACCTAGCTTCAGAAGTCACATGGCCTCATTTCTGCCACCAAATTCTGTTGGTCAAAGTGAGTGACAGGCCTAGTCCAGATTCCCAGGTAGAAGAGAGAGCCTCCCTCTCCACCCGGGAATAGTAACAAAGAATTTGCAGTCACCTTTATTCTGCTACACTACTGTACAAGGCTGTCCCAAGAAATGAATTAGATTATTTTTTCATCCACTCAGCAAATGTTTAGTGAATACCTGAGATGGGTCAGGTGTGCTCAAGGGCTGAGGACATAGTGGAAACAAAAACCACCAAGCCCCTGCTCTCAGAGTGCTGTCTTTTCTGGTGGGCACAGAAAACAAAAAAGCAATCAAATATACAAGACAACCTCGGATTGTAATGTTAAATGCAAAGGAGGAAAACAGGACCCAGAGAAAGTGACTAAGGGGTTGGGTCAGGTTAGGACCTTCCTGAGGAGCAGACCTTTGACTTGAGTCGGGAATGAAGAAATGAGCCTCCCACAATAAGGAAGGGAAGGAAGAGCAGCAGGAGGGAATGCAAAGGTTCTGGGACGTGAATACGTCTGGGTGGTTGAGGAAAAACAATGGCGGCCAGAGTTACTGGTGAACCAAGAAGGGACAGATGGGGTCAAGGAGGAGGGCAGTCCGTGAAGCCCTCAGGTCAGCATCTGGCTCCTCATTCTCCCAATTAAGACCAGGCCACCACTGTCGTTGCTGTGGTACTGACAAAGACCAAGCCAAGTCTGGGGAAAGATCTCATTCCTCAAGAGGCCAATGTCAGGGAGGTGGAAGCCTCTTTATTAGCTCAGAGAAGAGTCTTTACCAAAGCTTCTTAATAAAGTACCAAAGTTTGCCCTCTGCTCCCGGGAACCACGCAATGGTCTCAGAGGAGTACAGAGAAGAGACCACTCAGCAAGGTATTCTCTTAGGCTTGGGAAGCTTGTCTCTTGGTGGCTAAGGGGGTCCACAGTCACTTCACCAGCACCAGGGCAAAGGCCGCAGTGAGGTGAAGGGAAGGACGTTTGGCTCTCTGCCTGCCTTCCTCAAGGGGTCTTTGCCCCTGCATCCCATCATCCCCTGGAACCTCGGGGAGTCATCTGTAGTCACTCCAGGCCAGAGTCTAGGACCATGAACAGTAAGACCAAGCCACCAAGTGAAGCGTGAAGCCTGGCTCATACCAGGCCCCAGGAAGGCGTACCAGGCTCAGCAGTCAAGAGCAGAGGTTCAGACAAGAATCTGAATGAATCCAGGTTCTTTGGCTCCTAGTTTTGTTTTTTTGTGTTTGTTTTTATTTTGAGACAGGGTCTCACTCTGTCACCCCAGCTAGAGTGCAGTGGCATCATCATAGCTCACTGCAACCTCAAACTCCTGAGCTCGAGTGATCTTCCTGCCTCAGCCTCCTGAGTAGGTAGGATTATCGGCACATACCCACACCCGGCTAATTTTTTTCTGTTTTTAGAAGAGATGGGGTCTTGCTCTTGCTCAAGCTGGTCTCAAACTCCTGAGCTCAAGGGATCCTCCCACCTTGGCCTCCGAGAGTGCTAGGATTACAGGCATGAGCCACCACACCTGGCCGCTCCTAGTTTTGACACACAATGCAAGGCATTCACTTCTCTGGGTCTTTGTTTCCTCATCTGTAGAATGGGAATCACAGTAGTACCACCTTCATAAAGTGGTGTGTAAGGCTTCAAAGTGTCTGTGCTGAACCTAGCACAGAGTAAGTGCCCAATGCCGGGACGATGGTGGGGCGGTAACCAAGTGGGTAGGTAAGGAGCCAGGTGGGAGCCAGCCAGGGTAAGGGCCTAGGAGGGGCCAGGTTCCCAGGCTGAACTTTGTTCTGCCCTATGGTGGAATCTGCAGCTGTGCACGTGATAAATAAAGCTGGAATCATGATAAAAGGCTCTTGGCTTTGGCAGAACGTGGGTAAACATTAACCAGATATTTGGAAACATGTTTGTGTGGTATCATATTAGTCTATTGATCATTCGTTTTCTAGGCAAATAACATTTTTGTTTCTTCCCACTGGAGGAGGGCTGGGTTGTTTCCAGGGGTGGAGGTTGGCGGGGGGTGCGGTGGCGTGAGCATGGCAAAATAGTCAGGCAGACCTTGCACCAAAGTTCAAGTTTGACTCTGTCATGCCTAGGCAGAGGGCCCTGGGCACATGTGCTCCCCTTTGAGAAGCGGCCTCCTCCTCCTCCTCCTGGTAAATGTGAATGAGAGGGAAGCTCCCAGGGCCACCAGGAGATCAAAGCCTACACCCTGTCAGGTGTGCATGGCCCTCACCTGCACCCCTGTGGGCATCCCTCCCCTCCTCCCCCTGCTGGCTTACTTGAGAGTGAGCAAGAGTGCAGAGGAATGCTAGGCTGGAGGAGGCAGGGTGGGTTTGGTTGGTCTCATATGGCTCCCCAAGGAGAACATCCACTCAGCCACCTGCGCATCACAGAAACAGCTAGCACAACTAGATACTCATTATGGGCAGCCCCTGTACCAGTTAATGACCCTGGACTGTTCCCATTTAAACCTCATAGCAAACCTAGAAGGTGAACTTCATCCTCTGCACTTCACAGGGAGGATGCTGGGCACCCCAGAGATCAAGCCACTTGTTCAAGGTCACAGATCAGTGAGTGCAGAGCCAGGATTGGAACCCAGGTCTTGGGGACTCCTGGGCCTGTGCTCTTGGCCCACTTCTTACAACTCCAGCCTCTCATCATCGCCCAAGCCTGCCTTCAAGGAGGTCAGAACTCTTATTCCTGAATCTCCATCTTTATGGTTTACTTACTGCACCCACCATTAAGGTTGATTTCACATTTTTATTCTGGATGTTGTAAAAGACACCAACCTCGAAGCCAGACAGATGTGGGCTTGAATCCTGACTCTACCTCTCACAGACTGTGACTCTGGGCAAATCCTGTCCCTTTCTGGATTCTTCACTGAATACCTCTGAGGGCTGATGTACAGCTCCTCAGCTAGGACCCCGCCCACAGTAGGTGACAGCGATGTTGCTCTAGATCCTACAGCTCTCCAGGTCTGTACACCTCTTCCCTGCACGGCAGCATACTGATTTGTGCTCAAAGTTTAACTTTATTTTGCAAAGATCGGGGAGTGTGACTGAGAGAAGTGGGCTAATCTGGCTAACCCCACCACCCCACCCCTTCCTCCCTGGGCAGGGCACCAGTCATTCCTCTGATTTAGATCATGTTTGCTTCTAAAGCCCTGACCGTTCTCAGTCACTCTTCACTGTTAAATCAGGCCAGATTTTCAACAATCTATTCCCCCTTCTCAACTGATAAGATAAGCCTGAGTTTGCCTAGCAGGGCCCTGGAAACTTCCTCTGGTCTAGATTTCCCATTTCTCTTCTCTTAGAGCCAGACTCAGTGGTCTCCCCTCCCCAACAGGAGAGGCCAGGGCAGGAACTATTCCCACGCTGAGCCTCTGCCAAAACTCTGCCTTAAGTGAGCAGAGTTTCACAGCAACTTCTCTTGAATCAACACAGGGCAGACGCCAGGCCAAATGCTTTATAACCTCCTGGTGTGAAACCCAAAGCTTGACTTGCATAACATGCTTATTTGCATCATGCTTGGGCTTGGGGGGGTGGGGAGCTCACACTTCCTCTTTATAGTTTCTACAAGTAGAAAGATATCAGGAGTTGCCACTTTGAAACTGGACTGTTGGCAAAACGCACAAAGCTTTTCCATGAAAATACTCTAATTTCTACACATTTTAATACATCTCACTTCGTTTTGTAAAAGTTGGATTCATTCATTCACGCATTCAGTAAGCTTTAACTGCTAGCCAGCACCATGCCCGGCACCAAATCAAACAGCTGAGTCATGGCACCTTGGAGCAGAGATCCAAGTCAGTAACTAGGGGTCAGATGACGCCATTAAGGGGGTACTTGCAGGGCAACAGCAAGGACAAGCTCGGGGCAGGAGGAGCTGAAAGGACCCACGTGGCTGCAGAGAGCGGGTGAAGGGAGAGCAGGGGCCTCTCCAGTCCATCTCCTGTGTGCTGGGAACTGCACTCGGCCCCAGGAAACAGGGGAGAGCAGGACAGACACAGCAGTGCCGCTCTGAGAGGGGATAACAGACTTTCCATTTCCCAGCTTGCTCTTCTCAGCAACAGTTTATCTTGGACATTATTCCGCAGGCAGATCTGCCTCATTATTTTAAGCAACATGCCATTCCTCAATGTGGACAGACTACAGTTTATTTAACCATTTCCTACAAATGCACTTTTAGGACAAATAATGGCTATTCCAGCAACACTGCTGCAGCAAATATGTGTTTCCCAGGCTGGCCTTGTACTCCTGGCTCAAGCAGTCCTCCCACTTCAACTCCTCCTGAGTAGCAGCAAACATCATTTTACATGCATTTTTGCAAACCTAGGGCAGATGACTGTGTAAAAATGAGAATTGCTAAGTTAAACCCAGGCTTGCTGGAGACATCCTGGCACCAGACCCTAGCCCTCCCCTCCTCCACGCCCAGGACCTTTGGCTCTGCATTCTTGGACTTTCACCACTTCCAAGTCAGGAGGGTTGATTCTACTGCAGACTGTCGGCCAGGCAGGCACAGCTTCGATTCGGCAGCAACCTCTACCTTGCCGTGATTGCCTTCCCCTGGCCAATTTCACCACCCCATGTGTCCCCATGTTCCCACTCACATAAACTCCCAAATACTTTGCAGTTAGGCCCTGTTGAGTAGAAATATTGGGCTGCCATTACAACCCTTTCCTCAGGCCTGGAGCACAAAATTGTAAACACAGTTTCATAAATGGCAACCATTCGTACATTCAATAAATATTTACTGTGCTGAACAGCAATCCTATGCCAAGCCCAGTGCTAGGTGCCAGGAACACAAATGGGAACAATACAAACATGGCTCCTCCTTTCTGATTTCAAAATCTTACTCAATTTTCCCTTAAATATTTACATCCTTGTCTGCCCGACAGAGTCTGGTCAATGAGGCAGCACAGTCTGTGCCTAAGGGCTCGAGTGGCAGAGGTAGGCAGAGCTGAGTTTGAAGCATGGTATCCAACTTCTAACTTAATGTGGACTTGACCTCCCTGAGCCTCAGTTTCCTCACCTGAAATATGAGACAAGAACAAGACCTGGCTTACAGAGTAGCTGCTAGGATGAAAGGTGAAAACATAGGTAAAAGTCCTCAGTACAGGCCGGGCGCGGTGGCTCACACCTGTAATCCTAGCACTCTGGGAGGCTGAGGCGCACAGATTACTCAAGGTCAGGAGTTTGAAACCAGCCTGAGCAACAGCGAGACCCCCGTCTCTACTATAAATAGAAAGAAATTAATTGGCCAACTAAACTATATATACAAAAAATTAGCCGGGTAGGGTGGTGCATGCCTATAGTCCCAGCTACTCGGGAGGCTGAGGCAGGAGGATCGCTTGAGCCCAGGAGTTTGAGGTTGCTGTGAGCTAGGCTGATGCCATGGCACTCACTCTAGCCTGGGCAACAAAGTGAGACCCTGTCTCAAAAAAAAAAAAAAAAAAAAAGTCCTCAGTACAGGGCCTAATAGAGGATAAGTAATCAATAATCATGACTATTGGATCAAAGAATACATACAACACACACATTCCAAACTCAACTTGACCTCAGTACCACAGCACTATTATAGCCCACTCACCTATAACTCAGACTCTGCCCCACAGCTCCTGTGTGGGCAAGAGGTATTGAACGCAATATATGTTGTCTGATTTTTTTAAAAAAATTGTTATTAGAAGCAAAAGTAACTAAGGTGGGGCCCAGTGAGAATCTGGGTTGCACAAATCTTTCTACAAAGGCTCTTAAAAATCCTCCTAAACAGGCAGGGCGAGGTGGCTCTCACCTGTAATCCTAGCACTCTGGGAGGCCGAGGAGAGAGAATCACTTGAGGTCAGGAGTTTAAGACTGGCCAGGCGCGGTGGCTCTGCCTGTAATCCTAGCACTCTGGGAGGCCGAGGAGGGCAGGTTGCTCGAGGTCAGGAGTTTGAAACCAGCCTGAGCAAGAGCTAGACCCCGTTTCTACTATAAATAGAAAGAAATTAATTGGCCAACTAATATACATAGAAAAAATTAGCTGGGCATGGTGGCACATGCCTGTAGTCCCATCTACTTGGGAGCCTGAGGCAGGAGGATCGTTTGAGCCCAGGAGTTTGAGGTTGCTGTGAGCTAGGCTGATGCCATGGCACTCACTCTAGCCTGAGCAACAAAGTGAGACTCTGTCTCAAAAAAAAAAAAAAGGAAGGCCGGGCGCTGTGGCTCACGCCTGTAATCCTAGCTCTTGGGAGGCCGAGGCGGGCGGATTGCTCAAGGTCAGGAGTTCAAAACCAGCCTGAGCAAGAGCGAGACCCCCGTCTCTACTATAAACAGAAAGAAATTAATTGGCCAACTGATATATATATATAAAAAAATTAGCCGGGCATAGTGGCACATGCCTGTAGTCCCAGCTACTCGGGAGGCTGAGGCAGAAGGATCACTCGAGCCCAGGAGTTTGAGGTTGCTGTGAGCTAGGCTGACGCCATGGCACTCACTCTAGCCTGGACAACAAAGTAAGACTCTGTCTCAAAAAAAAAAAAAAAAAAAAAAAAAGGAGTTCAAGACCATCATGGCTTATCTTCTGATGCTGGGAAAATTAAAAAAAAAAAAAAAGTTCACAACCAGCCTGAGTCAGAGCAAGACTCGTCTCTACTAAAATTAGAAAAAATTAGCCAGGTGTGGTGGTGCACACCTATAGTACAAGCTACTTGGGAGGCTGAGGCAGGAGGATCGCTGGAGCCCATGAGTTGGAGGCTGCAGTGAGCTATGATCCTTGCCACTGCACTCTGGCCTGGGAGACAGAGTGAGACAGAGTGAGACCCTGTGTCTAAAAAAAGAAAAAAAAATTGCTCACAGGGTTTAAAGAAAGAAAACATTTCAATAAAGTCAGAGTCCCCATTCATCAATACCCACAAGCACTGTTCCCTATCCTGCCCTGCACACTCAGGCAGTTGCCACCCTCACACCAAGTAGTATTTTCCCTCCAGTACTTATACATTTTATATGGAGATATGTCTATTTACATTCAGTATAAAGTTTGGTGCCAGACATGGTGGCACACCTGCAGTCCCAATTACTCAGGAGGCTGATGTGGGAGGATCACTTGAGCACAGGAGTTCTGAGTTGTAATGCCAATCAGGTGTCCGCACTAAGTTTGGCATCAATATGTTAGGGAGTGGGGGACCACCTGGGAATGGGGCACCACCAGGTTGCCTGAGGAGGGGTGAACTGGCCCAGGTTGGAGACGGAGCAGGTCAAAATTCCTGTGCTGATCAGTAGTGGGATCTCGCCTGTGAATAGCCACTGCACTTCAGCCTGGGCAACATAGCGAGACCCTGTCTCAAAAAATAAATAAATAAAGTTTGGTTAGTGCAGTTTTAGTTGGCTTCATAGTGTTCAGACTGCTGGACATTTTTCCCCATGAAACGATGTTCTTGAGCTATATTATTAGTCCTACAGATCCAGCTAATTCTTTGTTGCATGCATAGAGCTATTCCTTCCTATCATTGTAATGCAGGTTGGTTATCTATTTCCTGAGAGCCCAGCCTGGCTTATTTCCTAAATTTTTGCTGGTATAAACTATTACATGTTGAAATGAATATGTGTATAACACCTGCCTGTGTGTACTTACAAGTGAGTTTCTACCTTGGACACTTCTATGATGCTTGACTTTTTGTACTGAGGATGTATTACTCTTGTCATCAGAAAATTCAATATAGGGAGACCCTTTCTTCATTGCCTGTTTGGCAGTTCTCTCTTTCGTTTCTGAGTGCTGTGGTCAAGAGACTAAGAATAAAGATACAGGTTTAATTCACCCCAAACTCTCATTCAACTTTACCACAACCTAATTCACTCTTTCAGGAAACAAACTATAAATATAACAGCACCCACATCAAATGCAGTTTTAACACCATTATCCTATAAACTCTAAACATCTCATTTAAGGCTGCAATGAATATAGAGGTGCCCGTGGTCCTCACAGCAACCCTGTGATGTAGATGGGATTTTACCCCATTTTACAGATGAGGCAGCTGAGGCAGAGTCCACCCCTACACACACTTCTCCTCTTCCCTGATTCACTTTTCTCCATAGCACTAATCACCTTGTGCCATACTATGCATGTCACTTATTTACCTTTCTCCACTTCTAGGGTGCAGTGGGGATTCTGGTCTGTTTTGCTCATTGGCACTGGGAATGAACAGGGGATGTTTGTTGAGTTAATGAACCCTCCCAAGGTCTCATTAACTACTGAGTGGCACACACTCTGAAATGGTGTCACATAATATTCTCTTCTTCTTTATTATTGACAAATATAAGTTGGTGATGTTGAAGATGAAATTATTAGCCACACCCCAGCCAGAGGGATTACTTTGCTGAAACTGTAAGTCCCTTGGGTTTTCCTTTGAGTTGTCTTTCCTGATCTTAATTACTCTCCAAGTCACAGAGGAAAAAAAGAATGAAAATTGAAAATCAGTTTCATTGACACAGGTGTGTCCCTGAAACTTGCCAAGGACGAGAAATGTCGCTCTTCAAGAAGCTTGACCAGGCCGGGCGCAGTGGCTCACACCTGTAATCCTAGCTCTCTGGGAGGCCAAGGAGGGTGGATTGTTTGAGCTCAGGAGTTCAAGACCAGTCTGAGCAAGAGCGAGACCCCGTCTCTACTAAAAATAATAATAATAAAAAAAAAGTTAGGCCGGGCGCTGTGGCTCACGCCTGTAATCCTAGCTCTTGGGAGGCCGAGGCGGGCGGATTGCTCAAGGTCAGGAGTTCAAAACCAGCCTGAGCAAGAGCGAGACCCCGTCTCTACTATAAATAGAAAGAAATTAATTGGCCAACTGATATATATATAAAAAATTAGCCGGGCATGGTGGCGCATGCCTGTAGTCCCAGCTACCCGGGAGGCTGAGGCAGAAGGATCACTCGAGCCCAGGAGTTTGAGGTTGCTGTGAGCTAGGCTGACGCCACGGCACTCACTCTAGTCTGGGCAACAAAGCGAGACTCTGTCTCAGAAAAAAAAAAAAAAAAAAAGTTAATTGGCCAACTGAAAATGGAAAAAAAAAAAAAAAAAGAAATTAAAAAAAAAAAGAAGCTTGACCAGCATTGGCTCCCCCTATGGGTCCCTGCTGGAGGAAGAAGTCATCCCAGAATCTTTCTAAGACAACCAAGTTTACCTACCCTGTGGTCCCACCCAAGACAAGTAGAAGCAAGAGGACACCCAGAAGGTGGGCCAAGCCACTCCACAAAACCTCTTTTGGGTTGAGAAATCTGAGAAAATGTCTGGCTCCCCACCCCCTACCCCCATCTAGGTGAGACTGACCACTTGAAAAGCAACTTCCTCCCAGGGATCCACAACCCTCCAAATGCTCCTGTAGAAGCAACTTCAAAGCCAACCTAGTAGCTCCTTTTTGAGAAATTGACTCCAGTTCACTGGACTTCAAGGAACCAATAAGCTCCCAGGGAGTTGTCCAAGTATATGATCTAGTTTGTACCCCCAGAGCCCGTGGTAAGAGGCCTTGGCGCTCCTGCCGGTAGAGTCTGCAACAAGGCAACACTGGAAACAGCCCAGGGAGCTTTATGAGGGCCCAGTTCCAGCGTGGTGCTGCCACAGAGTGGAATGCTTTGCAGTCCTTGGAAAGAATTAAAGAAGAATGTACCCAGAGTGATCATCCAGACACCTCATTCAACGAGAGAAAGCTTCAGAATAAAAGTGGTAGCATCTCATTTATGTAAAAAAAAAAAAATCCTCCTGTGCTCTCACACTCTAATAAGTGCAAACAAAGTGTCTGCAAGATTACACTCCCACCTGTTAAGACTGCTCTTGGAGGGACCCCAGTGGGGTCTTCAGAGTTTGATGTCAGTACTTTGCATGTTTATACCGTGAGCATGTGTTACTACTTTTAAGATCTCAATCTGATAAAGAAAAGCAGCTGCAGGAAGAATTCACTCTGCCCCTCCAGCCTACACCCCCAGAATAAATCTGGAGAACAAGATGTGTTATCCACCAGGCCTGGGTGCACACTTGGACCCAGATACCTCATCTCCATGTGAGCACAAAGGAAAGATCTTAATCAGATCCTGTGGCCTCTCCCTTGGGGACATTTCTGCTAGATCTTTTTGATGTTCAGTCTCCCAAGCATGAACTCCTGGGTTAAACAGCCTACCAAAGGAGAAATAGCTGCTGCATTTTTGGTTTGTGTTACACAAAGGGCATTTTAATTTATCTTTCTTTATCCTCTTGAAAATTACCTTTGTAACGTTCCTTAAAATCACACAGATGTGCCTTTACCCGTTACCTGCGTGCAAATCTGCAGCAACACTCAGGGCCAGAGAAGCAGGTGTACTGTTGAAAGCAGCGAGCTAGGAGGCGGCTCCTAAGCATCCTGAATCCGCTGTAACCACAGAGCATCGGTGGGCCCTTTATTCCCCCCAAAGTTGAAGCATACCATGGAATGTTCTAGTTATGGGCTTACTCTTGGGAGTTTAGACATGAACCCTAACTTTGCCACTGACTTTAGTCTTTGGGAAGGTCACTAAACCTCTTTCATCTGTAAAATGGAGATAATACAGTCCTTACCTCAGGAGGCTGTTGTTAAGGATTAAACAATGAAACAGGTAGATGCTTAGACCACTGCCAAGCGCAAAGGCTGTGCACAGAGGAAAGAAGCTGTTATTAACTATTAAGTGTCTGATTGGCAAGGGCCTGCGCTAGCTAGACACATGACCTCCGACCTCCCCTTCCCATTTGTACAGAAGAAAAAAGCTCAGAGAATGGCAGCGAATTGCACTTGTTGCACAAACAAAACGAACTCTTTCATAACCAATTCCCCTTTCTGTGAATGCCAGCACTTTACCAAACTCAAAGAGCAAAAAATGTATTCCAAAGTTTTGATTGAGCAAGAAAGTGGCCACGGGAATGGATTTTATTCTGGAAAGCTCCTTCCTGGTTTGGTGAAAGAGAGCCAGCTTCGGAAGCGGGAACCATTTGGGACCCACGCCCTGGAGGCCAAGCTCCTCGGCCCCTTTCCGGTTCCCAGCCGAGGAAGCAGCCTTGGCCTCTGCCTTAGTGAACTGGTGCCTCTCGGCTGGAAATTACCTCTCCTTTCCTGCTTTTTCCTTTTGAACTCCTTGGCCGAGGGCATGAGTCGGGGGAAAGAGATGACCAAGGAAAACACGAAAGTTCCTGCAGAGAGACTTAGACGGACACGTCTCCGGGTGGGTGATGGTGGAGACCCTGCGCAGACCCGGAGGCGACCAAGAGGCCGGGAAGGCAAGGACCGCTGGGGGAGGACGCAGCCCGGGTTGTCGGCGCTGGAAAACCCAGCGAGGCTGGACTAAGACGAATGAGAGTCACAGGGGGATAAGGGACAGGGGCTGTCAGAGGCGGCGAAGGGGCCAAAATGCCCGCGGGACGGGAAAGGGAAGGTGTGCGTAAAGACCAACCGCAGCAAACCTCTCGAGGCCCAAGTGGGTAAACTGAGGCCGACAGCGGCGCGGGGCCTGCGGAGTCTCGGGCCAGAGAACAAAGCGCGGGCCGGGGCGGCAGGGAGGGGGTCTCACCTTGTTGTAGAAGATCTCGGGCTGCTGGTTGGGGGCCGGCACGGCCTGGGTGGCGGCGGCCGACAGAAGGCGGCGGCCCAGGCGGGGCCCGAGGGTGGCTGCGGCGCGTAGCATGCTGCGGCAAGGCGGGCGGCGCAGACCCGAGTGCGGGGGGACGTGTGTGCGGCCGGGCTGGGGCTCGGGCGCCGCGGTCCCTCCCCGCCCCCCACCTCTCACCTCCCGCGGCCGCCAATGGGCAGGCGGGGCGGGGCGCGGGCCGTCCCACCGCCTGCCGTCCCCGGGCTGGGCGCGCAGCCCGCCAGTGGTGGGTGGGGGAGAGGGCCGGAGCCCCTCCACGGGCCGTCACCGGGCCTGGGAAGGACCCCGGGAGTCAGCTCGCATCCAGGGTGGGGAACGCGGGGCCGCGTGGGGCCTTCAGGATCCTTGAGCGCAGCCTTTTGACTGAATTCAAATTTTACAGAACAAATCCTTTTATTTTTATTTATACATTTTTGTTCGTCTTTTATATTTTTATTTTATTTTTTAAATTAACGTATTTAAAATACCAAAGAATAAAATAAGTTTCGAAATAATCCTCCCAAATTGACCGGCACAATTAGAACATTAGTAAGCCATAAGGGCTAACTGAAGGCTGCTATGCTTCATGATTTAGTTCTAACTTCCCCAACCCCCTGGTGCCACTACCTCATGAGCTGGTTGTCCAGAGTTTATGGGGGTCCAGAAAGCCAGTCCCTTACCAGCTTTTGACAATGGTGCACTGTGTTTCTGTTTGAAGTGGAATTTGTGAATAGTTGCACAGCTCAATAGTATTTCTTAATTCTGTCAGCCCATCATGTCAAAGAAGACCAAGAGAACACTATAGGAAGAAAGCAGATGTTTTAATGAGTATTAGAAATTGTAATATTCTCTTGTTTCTGCTAAAGATAATGTGATTTGCTTGCTTTGTGATACTGCAATATCAACATTAAAGAACTTTAATGCTCATCAGCATTATAACACTCATAAGGACCACAAATATTGAAATTAGAGTGGGAGGCATGAAAAGGTTGTATTGCAGAAATTAAAAGATGAAAAGCAAAAGCAAAGACAATTCTTTCAAACAGCAATAAGACCTGGAAATAATAACACTGAAGCAACTTATAAAGTAGTTTATATACTTGGGAAAAAAAGGAAAGCCATTCAGTGATGTAGAAATTGTGAAAGAATGTGTTATCGAAGTTGTAGAATGCTTAGACCCTGATAACATCTCAAAGTACAAACAACTGCCTCTTTCAAGGAGAACCATAACAGATTGGTAACATGAGTTAGCCTTCAATTTAGCAGAACAACCTCATGCAATACTTCAAAAGGAAAATATATATTTTTCAATGGCTTCTGATGAATCAGCTGATACTACTGACTTGGCCCAGGTTTTATACTTCATTCAGGTCATAACAGAAGATTTTCTTTGCTATAAAGAGTTACTGTCTTTGGGTACTCTTACAAACAGAACAGGGGAAATGGATATCTTCAACAATTTTCAAAATAAATGTCATGAAGTTGGATTGAATTTGGTAAACTTAGTGAGTGTATGTACAGACAGTCCATGACAGGAAAACATGAAGGCTTTATTGCACAGATTTTTAAAAAACCATTAACAGATCCAGATGCTCTCGTCTTATCATTGTATCTTGCATGAGCAAAATCTCTTTGCTAAAGCTACAATTTTAAGTGACACTTTGCAACAAGTTATAAGTATTGTTAACTGTATTGCAAATGCAACACAGCCTCATCAGTTTTGTAACATGCTAAACCGAGTTCAGTGTGGTTTGTAGTGTTATTCTAAAGTGTGTTGGCTATCACAGGGATGGGTGTTAGCCAAAATTTTATCTCTGCAAGAACAGATAGTTTAGTTTCATGAAGGACAGAATTAGCAATTTGAATTATTGAAAGAAGCTTTCTATAGGCATGCAGCACATCTGTGTGATATCATGTCAAATCGAAACAACTTGAATATTTCTTTGCAAGGTAAAATTAAGTCTATATATGATATGTGGCAAAAACATCCAAGAATTTCTAAAAAAGCTATCTTTTTTAAAAACACTTCTTCAAAAAGAAATTTCATATCTCCAAATAAGATCACAAATAAAAAAGAAGTAAAAAAAATAAAAAGAAAAGAAAACAAAGAAAGAAATTTCAGATGAACATTTTCACCAGGTAGCAAAAGTCATTGATGAGCAAGATGACGTACTGGAATCATTTGAAGAATACAAAGCTGTTTAGATCTTTTTTTTTTTTTTTTTTTTTTGAGACAGAGTCTCGCTTTGTTGTTCAGGCTAGAGTGAGTGCCGTGGCGTCAGCCTAGCTCACAACAACCTCAAACTCCTGGGCTCAAGCGATCCTGCTGCCTCAGCCTCCCGAGTAGCTGGGACTACAGGCATGCGCCACCATGCCCGGCTAATTTATGTATATTTGTGTGTGTGTGTGTGTGTGTGTGTGTATATGTTAGTTGGCCAATTAATTTCTTTCTATTTTTTATAGTAGAGACGGTGTCTCGCTCAGGCTGGTTTTGAACTCCTGACCTTGAGCAATCCGCCCGCCTTGGCCTCCCAGTGTTTAGATCTATTAATTGGAGAAGACAATGAAAGTTTCACTGACTTTGAGAATCACATCACACTCAAATTAGCATTTCAGCCTCACATAGTTGATATAACCAAGCCACCTAAAGAACTATTGATGGAATTGATTGAGCTCTCAGTAGATGACATTTTAAAGTCATTGTTTGGGCTGGGCAAGGTGGTTCATGCCTATAATCCTAGCACTCTGGGAGGCCGAAGCAGGTGGATTGCTCGAGGTCAGGAGTTCGAAACCAGCCTGAGCAAGAGCGAGACCCCATCTCTACTATAAATAGAAATAAATTAATTGGCCAACTAATATATATATAGAAAAAATTAGCCAGGCATGGTGGCACATGCCTGTAGTCCCAGCCACTTGGGAGGCTGAGGCAATAGGATTGCTTGAGCCCAGGAGTTTGAGGTTGCTGTGAGCTAGGCTGATGCCATGACACTCACTCTAGCCTGGGCAACAAAAGCAAGACTCTGTCTCAAAAAATAAAAAAATAAAAAACAATAAAAAAAATAAAGTCATTGTTTGATGCTAAGAAACAGCCAATTGAAATATGGAAAAATGCAGTAGTATGCCCACACCTTCAGCAACATGCCCAAAAAATGCTTTCTTGCTTTTCAACCACTTATTGCTGTGAATCTACATTGTTCTCCTACCTAACCCAAATCAAGACGCCCTTAAGGTCACAAATGACTAATACTCATCTAGAGGATCAACTGAAACTGCAGACCTCTATGCTGCAACCAAATATTCAAATGCTTTCCAAGAAAAAGCAGACACAACCATGTTATTAAAAGGTTAGTTAACTTTAAAATTAACAAATAATGTTCATTTTTGAAATTATTAAGCACATGGTAGGTTTTTACAAAATAATGTACATTTTTAAGTATATCTAATTGAAGTTTCTTGAATGTGGCCTTATTTGATAACGTTAAATTAATGTGTCCTTCCAACATGAAAAGGATTCCCACCCCTGCTCTAGGCGGAGAGACCTGCCATAACCCCAAACGTGAGGTCATCTCAGAGAGTGATAAGGCCATGAAGGAGGTGAACGGGGTGAAGAGAGGGATGGAGCTAGTCTTGTAAAGGTCTCAGAAAGAGCATCCCAGGGGGAGGGGACAGCAAGTGCAAAGGCTGGGAGATGGGACCACCCTGGCTCATGCTAGAGAAATGGAAAGAATGGAGTCCCGTGAATCAGTGGGTGGCAATGGGAGGTGAGGGGACAGGTGGGCAGGTAGGGTTTTCAGTGGAGTTCCGTTTGCTTGACTTGCTTCTTTTTTTTTTTTTTTTTTTTTTTTTTTTTGAGACAGGGTCTCACTTTGTTGCCCTGGCTAGAGTGAGTGCCGTGGCGTCAGCCTAGCTCACAGCAACCTCAAACTCCTGGGCTCAAGCGATCCTCCTGCCTCAGCCTCCCAAGTAGCTGGGACTACAGGCATGCACCACCATGCCCGGATAATTTTTTGTATATATATTTTTAGTTGGTCAATTAATTTCTTTCTATTTTTAGTAGAGACGGGGTCTCGCTCAGGCTGGTTTCGAACTCCTGACCTCGAGCAATCCGCCCACCTCAGCCTCCCAGAGTGTTAGAATTACAGGCGTGAGCCACCACGCCCGGCCTTGACTTGCTTCTTCTTCTTTTTTTTTTTTTTGTGGACGAGGTTCTGGGGTCCCAAGAGGGGGGCCCCCAGAAGTCACCCTTGACTTGCTTCTTAAACTCATCTCAGAATGACAATGGATTATTGGAGAGCAGGAGTGGAAGTGAGGATTTTGCAAAGTCATTTATTCCAGGGACATCCTGAACTGGGCACTAAGGATGCAGGAAAGAATGAGAGGGCACTGGGTGGGAAGGGGGTGGATACTCAGTTAAATGTGTGGATTTTGACCAGATAAATGTCAGCAGAAGCCAGAAGAGCTGAGCTGTGCCTGGGGAAGTATGCTTTTACAGCCGAGAAGTGGAAGAAAGGGGCATATCTAGGCAACAAGTGTCCAAGGAGCTGTTTGTGACTGGAGCCCCTGAAGCCAAAGTTGGCCAAGGCCCAGTTAAGAAATGCAGGCAAAGGCTGGGTGCGGTGGCTCACACCTGTAATCCTACCACTCTGGGAGGCCAGGGCGGGTGGATTGCTCAAGGTCAGGAGTTCGAAACCAGCCTGAGCAAAAGCGAGACCCCCATCTCTACTAAAAATAGAAACAAATTAATCGGCCAACTAAAAATATATAGAAAAAAGAGAGCCTGGAGTGGACCCTGGGAAAGCCATAGTATATCTGGTGTTAGAAGAGCTTGTAGTCTCCAGAGAGGTCGACCAAGAAGAGGGGAGGCTTTGTCACACAGACTCCGGAGCCATGAACATATTTGATCGGAAGATCAACTTTGATGTACTCTTAAAATTTTCCCATATAACCCCCTCCACACAGCAGCACCTGAAGAAAGTCTATGCGAGTTTTGCCCTATGTATGTTTGTGGCGGCCTCGGGAGCCTATGTCCATGTGTTCACTCATTTCATTCAGGCTGGCCTGCTCTCTGCCTTGGGCTCCTTGGGGTTGATGGTTTGGCTGATGGCAACACCTCACAGCCATGAAACTGAGCAGAAAGACTAGGACTTCTTGCTGGATTTGCTGTCCTTACAGGAGTTGGCCTGGGCCCTGCCCTGGAGCTGTGCATTGCCATCGACCCCAGCACCCTTCCTACTGCCTTCATGGGCACGGCGATGATCTTCACCTGCTTCGCCCTGAGTGCACTCTAGGCCAGGCGCCATGGCCACCTCTTTCTGGGAGGTATCTTGATGTCAGCCATGCGCCTAACGCTCTTGTCTTCCCTGGGAAACCTTTTCTTTGGATCCATTTGGCTTTTCCAGGCAAACCTGTATGTGGGGCTGGTGATCATGTGTGGCTTTGTCCTTTTTGATACTCAATTCATTATTGAAAAGGCTGAAAATGGAGATAAGGATTATTTCTGGCACTGCATTGATCTCTTCTTAGATTTTGTTACTCTCTTCAGAAAACTCATGATGATCCTGGCTATGAACAAGAAGGATAAGAAATGAAATGACCACCCAGCCTTTCCCAGTTGACTTCCTCTCCTTCTACCCCTCATTTCTTCTTTGCACACATTACAGGTGGCATGTTCTGTGATAATGAAAAGCATCAGAAAATAAAAAAGAAAAAAATTAACCAGGCATGGTGCCACATGCCTGTAGTCCCAGCTACTCGGGAGGCTGAGGCAGGAGGATTGCTTGAGCCCAGGAGTTTGAGGTTGCTGTGAGCTAGGCTGACACCACAGCACTCACTCTAACCCGGGCAACACAGTGAGACTCTGTCTGAAAAAAAAAAAAAAAAAAAAAACCCAGGCAAAAGCGTTAATCCAAAGACCAAAAGAGATCAACAACATATGAGGTTGGGTTCTTTTATGTTTTGTTTTGTTTTGTTTGAGGCAGAGTCACTCTGTTGCCTGGGATAGAGTGCAGTGACATCATCTAGCCCACAGCAACCTCCAACTCCTGGGCTCAATGGATCCTCTTGCTTCAGCCTCCTGAGTAGCTCAGACTACAGGCAGTACCACCACACTTGGCTAATTTTTTCTATTTTTATTAGAGACAGGGTCTCACTTTTGCTCAGGCTGGTCTCAGACTCCTGAGCTCAAGCTTTCCTCCCACCTTGGCCTCCCAGGATTACAGGCGTGACCCACCACGACCAGCCAGCATATGAGTTTTGTCTGGTTTTGTGTTGAAGAGCTAGTATGGTATCAAAAGGATATTGTAACAGTGCTTCTGCAAGAGTTATGCTCCAAAATTCCAGTGACTAAACACAATAAAGTCCCTGCTCACATTGTTTCTCACAAGCAGGGACTCCTGGAATTCTCCTCCAGAAGGGAACTTCCGGGAACAAGAGAAAAATATGTCTGGAGAGAGCTGCAGAGAGAATCTGAAAAGGGAGGCTTCCTCCCTTTTCAAATGCAGCCACTCAGTCCCCACTTCCCCATCCCAAAGGCACCTTGCCATTTTCACTTAATAATGTGTGTGGGAGATCATTTTGTCACAGCACACAGGGAAAGTGTCCCCATTCTCTTTACCAGCTTCATGGTATACCGTTGGATACATGAACCATTTTTATTTTATGAACTTCCTGTGGATGGATATTAGGATGTTCCCAATCTTTGCCATTACAAACAATGCTGCAAGATAGATCCTTGACTTGAGAAATGAATAGAAATGGAACCACTAGGTCAAAGCATATTTACAATTTAAATATAGATATTGCTATATTGCCCTCCAAAGTTTGATTCATTTACACTCCACTCTCTGTTATATCTGAGTTTCCTTACACCCTCACCAATAGAATTTTTTTTAGCTTTGCTGATCTGATAAGTGAAAACTACCAGGTTAATTTGCATTTTTCTTTTTAAGACTGAGTTTGAGCAACTTTGCCTAGTCATGTGTTCTTTCTCTGCTGTGAACTGTTCATGTCCCTTGCTTGTTTTTATACCGGATTATTGATCTCTTTAAAATTGATTTGTAGGTGCTACATATATGTGTATATATGCAGTTAACATTTTGTCCATCATATATGATACGAATATTTTCTGCCACTTCTTTTTCTTTTCTTGTTTTTAGAAACAGTGTATTGCTCTGTCACTCAGGCTGGAATGCAGTGGCACAATCATAGCAGACTGTAACCTCAAACTCCTGGGCTCAAGGAATTCTCCTGCCTCAGCCTCCTGAGTAGCTGGGACTACAGGCATGTGTCACCACACCTCGGTAATTTTTAATTTTTTTATAGAGACAGGAGTCTTGCTGTGTTGCCCAAGCTGGTCTCAAACTCCTGGCATCATTCATTTATCTTTTTATTACTAAATGCCCATAAGTAGCTGAGTTTTTCTAAACTTCGGTATATTGTTTCATTGATCTATTCGTGTGCCAGTATGACACTGTTTTGAGCACTGTAGATTTCTCATAACATACTATTATTTCTCCTAACCAAGATTCTTAAGCCTGGAAGTGATGAGGTTGCATATGTGTCTTTGAGGGATTCCTCTGGGGACAGCATGGAAAATGGATTGTAGAGGGGAGGCAGGCTGGAGGCAGAGAGCTGCATTGAGACAGATGATAAGGGCCTGGTTTGAAGAGAGCGTGGAGGTGAGGGTGCGGCAGGGGCAGGGTGGAGGGCAGTGCTGGGGTTTCTACCATGTGCTGTTCACCAAGATGGGGAAGGCAGGAGAAGCAGCAAACTCGGTTGTGGGAAGGGGAAGGAGAAGCTGAGTCGGCTTGCCAACATTCATATGTGTCGACACAGCGTGCAGCAGTGTGCTTAGTCTTTGGAGTGTGATGGGTGTCTAAGTGCAGCACACTTAAGAGAGTTATTGCAAAAAAAAAGAATAAGTGCAACACACCTGTTGGTTCACAGGTTGACTTATTCTAGTTCATTCGTCTGTGGTGCTCACCATCCCCCACCAGCAGCTTCCTCATCCTTGGCCCCCTGGTTTGGGCTCACATCTTCCCCACGTGCATCCCAGCATCTCTCCTTAAGGAAATCTTCCCTATCAAGATTCAATCCAGCCGGGCTCTGTGGCTGACGCTCGTAATCCTTAGCACTCAGGGAGGCTGAGGCAGGAGGTATTGCTTGAGCTCAGGAGTTCAAGACCAGCCTGAGCAAGAACAAGACCCTGTCTCTACTAAAAATAGAAAATATTAGCTAGGCGTGGTGGCGCACGCCTGTAGTCCCAGGTACTCAAGAGGCGGAGGCAGGAGGATCACCTGAGCCCAGGAGTTTGAGGTTGCAGTGAGTTATGATGATGCCACTGCAGAGTGAGACTCCATCTCAAAAAAAAAAAAAAAAAGAAAAGAAAATTCAGCCCAGATTCCATCCAAGAAGACTTCCTCAGACTTCTGTTGGGGAAGTCTTCTAAAACTACACCAAGCCTTCCTTAGCTGCTTTCAAAGTCTTTTTTTTTTTTTTCCAGAGACAGGGTCTTGCTCTGTCATCCAAGTTGGAGTGTAATGGTCCAATCATAACTTGCTGCAGCCTTGAACTCCTGGGCTCAAGGGATACTCCTGCCTTAGCCTCTGAAGTAGGTGGGACTACAGGCACACACCACCATGCCTAGCTAATTTTTAAAAAAATTTTTTGTAGAGACAAGGTGTCACTGTGTTGCCCAGGCTGGTCTTGAACTCCTGGCCTCAAACAATCCTCCTGCCTTGGCCTCCAAAGTGCTGGGATTACAGGTGTGAGGCACTCTGCCTGGCCTTTCACACAGTCTTCAGTTCAAGGTCAACCAATACTTCAGACCAAGATCTCATAGATGTGCTGAAACCCTAATATAATTATGGCCCCATGTGGCTCAGTCTTTCCAGAGCATTAACTGAAATCTAACTCTCAACCTAGATATTGCCCTGACGGTCTGTATGGACACTTTTCTGTCTTCCATGTTTCTTCTAACCTGTTTTCTCAGTCAAGTCAGGCTTTGTTCTAATAAAAACCTCCTTTTCTCTAAATACGCTTTCTCTCTTTTTCTCATTGTCCTTCCTCTATGAGTTCATTGCCAGGAATGGAGCTGGCAAAAGCTCAAACACCCTCATAGTGCTGAGATCTTTGGGACAAACATCCCAAGACACTTCATTTTCTCTAAGATGTGCAAGTTCTTAGCTTTGAAATAGTCTCAAAACATTTCATTGTTAGGCCCCAATTAATTATGTGTTTTCAGGTTGAAAAAATCTGCTCTCTAAAAGAGGTCCACCTGCTCTCTAAAAACGGTGGTAACTGTGGTTTCTTTCAAGGTCACTGACTGGTAAGATTTTAGATGTTTGGTTACTTAGTCCTCATTCTGGGACACTGATTGTCTCTGGTAATTTTTTTTGCAAACAATGATGTTAGATGGGGAATTAAAAGCAACATTTAAACAGGAAGATATTTGCCCTCTCAAGTAGGAGGGAAAATGTGATCACCCTGTGCCCATTTGCCCTCCTTGCTTGCACACACACACACACACACACACACACACACACACACACACACACACACTTTAACACACACACTTTAACACACAGCTGGCTCAGACACTGTGTGATCTCAGGCAAGTCAGCAACCTCTTTGGACCTCAGTCTCCTCATCTCTAAAATGAGCAACAAATAAGCAACTGCCAATTGCTGTAAGGGTTCAAAATAACATATGGACAGTTCCTAGCACCTGGTATGAACTAAACACCTAGTAGCTCTTATTGTTCCATCCAGGTGTGGCCCCCACCTCCACCCAGTGACAGGGTGAGGGAAGTCTAGCCATTCTTCTCACCATGGCTTTGCAACTTGGGTCCAGAACCAGCAGCATCGCCTGCAAGCATATTAGAAAGACAGACCTACCGAACCACGCTGCATTTTAATGAGATCTCCAGGGGTGTTCCTTTCCTGTTAAAATTTGAGAAGCATGGCTGTCTTAGCTGGTCCTCAGCCCTCATGCGGCCCTCACAGGCCTGTACCCCAACCTGAGCACGGCCTCCTCCTTAGCCTGCCTGCTCCTGACTCCAGCCACAGGACAGCTGGCGTGGGCTGCAGCTTACTGTAAGCCAGGTGTGATCCCGTTAATACTCACCCAACTCTCCCGGACAGATATACTGGTCTCTCCATTTTTCACATGAGAAACCAAGTCTATAAGATGAACAATCGCATCCCAAGGTCACCCAGCTAGTCTGGAACGGCCCATTTGAATTTGGGCCACTGGAATCCAGAGCCACAGCCCTGACAAAGGTTCTCCTTGACCAAAGGCTGCCTCCTCTCAACCTTGGCCTATAAAAACCGCAGACTCTCAGCACAAAGGATTTCATCCACACCCAAACCCCCAGCTTTAACAAACACTGGCATGGTTTCTAACAGCTCAAGGCTGAGGAGCCTAGGCCCCTTAAAGTGCCTGCCTGAGAATGCTCAGTGCTGCCAAAAGAAGTTACTGTTTGTTCCAGCAACACCTGAAGAACAGCCCCTGCCCCCAGCCTCTGTGGGAGGGCAGGAGCCTAGCTTCGATAAGCCCAGTTAGCAAACCTAGCTGGGGTCCCATGGACCAACCCCCTTCCTGCTTATTATAAATTTCCACTTCCCGGACTTTGCTCAAGCCCCCACCCTGCCGTTCCTCCTCCTCCTCCCCTCCTCCACTTCTGCACAAATCACAATGGGGTTTGGTTCCTGCTGGCCCCTCCTCCCTGGTACAACAGTATATTACCAATTAAATCCCATCCTACCACTTTAGCTAGTGTCCAACACTGTTTCTCTACTCAGTCAACTTGATTAAAAGAAATTGTCCCAGAAGCTTGTGAGTTTGGCCCCAGGTCACTAGAGTCTGGGACACCACTGGTCTGCTCTGACATTCACACATCTTTGTGGAGTTGGTGGAGCGGAGACAGTCTGTATCCATGTCACAGCACAGAAGGCAGTGAAAATACCAACCAGAGGCATCTCGGAGTGACAGCCCTGGCACCCCAAGGGCATCCCCGGGGAACTCTGAAGCCCTGGGTGGTGACAGCCACTACAGACTCTAAGATGGGGACATGTGGCAGAGAACACTGTATCCTGTTCTTTCGATGTCACTCCCAGCTGCTGCTTTGAAGGGGCCCCACCCAGGCAAGTTGGCTGGCATCATCTTTCAGCCTCTGTAGAATTGTTCTGGAATGATATGACAGTATCTCAAGTCAGGGCTTGGAGAGCATAGGCAGCCTACAGATGCCAAGACCACAGGAGGCTGCAGGGAGAATGGGGAGGAGGGAGATTGGAAGGGGCACAAGCCTCCTCCGGCGCTGGCATGCTTGGCGGGCCCCTGCGGAGCTGGAACAGTCACAGGATAACTGGGAGGGCTCAAGTTTGCAGAAATCCTGTCAGATGCTTGCAAAGAGGGGAGCAGATGGACATGTGCTCAGTCACTTTGGGACAGAATACTGCTGTGAGGAAAAAAATGTTAGTATGCTATGATTATATTTTGTTTCCTTTTCTGAAACAGGTCCAGCCACGTAAGGACAATATCCCACAAATAAAACTGGTCAGGCACGATCATTACCAAACCAAGCTTGTTCACGCCCAAGCGTGTACCTATAGCCACACGTGTACGTCCACGCTGGACGTACAGTGCTGAGGGATCACCACGTTTGTCACCCTACTTGGCCAACCAGAAATGCCAAGTGTTTGTTGGAGGTGGGAAAAAAGTGAAATTAGGTTAGATTTCCTTTTATTCTTTGTATCTTTTTTTTCTTTTTTTATTCAAACCTTATTGGAACATGTTCTTTGTATCTTTTGCTCATATCTTCTTAATTTCCTGCCTCCCTTCTTTATTTTATTTTTTACTTAGCAGGCGGTTCCTTTGGAGCCCTCTGCCATGAACTTTAAATCAGCTCTAATCCTCCTTTATTCCCTCTTTTTCCTGCTGCACTTTGGAGAGTTGCAGGATCTTTTTATAATCCAAATCACATCCTGGCACACCACCACCTAAGCGCACCACTCTGCCACAGCGAGAATCAACAGCAGGCAGACCCCACACAGCCTGGCGCCAGGGCACCCTCCTCAGCCTCACCTGCCGCCCCTTCTCCTGCTCCCTTGCCCCTGGGCCACTCCACCGGGCCTCTGCGTCTGCAGCTCCTCCTTCTGGAAGCACCTCACCCTTTCTTTTTGTTGATCAGGTCCTGGCTTTAGTAAATCTTCTAGAAAGAGTCCTCCTGGGTGCCAACCGGGCAGCTGCACATTCCTCAAGGCCTAGACCAGTGCCTGGCCCAGAGCTGGGCTCAATCCACAGTGGTGAGTGGAATCATCCAGCAGAGCTGGAGGGGCTGACGGGGTGGGGGGTGGGGACTCACCCTTCTGCAGGCAGCATTCCTGGTGCTCTGAGTGGCTCAGGCCCCTTGAGGCAGAGGAGCTGAGAAAGACCCGGGTCGCCCACAGCACAGCACCTTCATTCATCTCTGCAGCTGCACTACTGAACAAGCAAGGTTTACCTCAGAGGCCACGACAGACATTCTTACAGCCTCGTAATATGCCAGGCCACAACCACTTCCTCTTTTAAAAAATAACCTCCTCTCTCCTGAGGCCCGAGGCAGAAGCAAGGACTCAGGCTGCTAGAATCCTGCCAGAGTTGGCCAAAGGTTCTTCGCCAGTGTGGCTGGCATTGTGATAGCTAATAGTTTGGGACTGGATTTTAACTTTACCTTCCTTGAGCAAAAAGCAGTTTCTCAGTGTGGTGGAGGAAGGCAAGCTTGGGGCAAGCCTCTGTGACTCTGTATCCTGCGGGGTGGGCCCTGCTGCAGCCCAAAGGCACTCTCAGGGAACGCAGTCCCCGGGGAGGGTGGTCCCTGCTTGGCTGGTCTGACCTGAAATGGCCTTTGGCCACGTCTCCACAAGTTAGGAGATTAGCAGGCTGGGTCCTAACTGCCACCAGTTTATCTGCCCAGGACACCTGGGCTCATGGGTACCCACTACTAGGGGAGTAAGTGAGCATTTCCGCTTTCCTCAGAGAACACTGCTCTCCCAATGGCGCCAGTGTACTGCCCTCCGCCCCCTGCCCCCAAACGCCCTGTCAGCATAGAGCGGAAAGAGGAGTGTGGAGGCTGCAGGGGCCTCACACACATCGCCACAGCTCCTCTGGGGACATTTATATGAGCATTTATATGAGAGTGTGGAACTAAGCAGGGACAGAAGGTGGCTGATTCAGGACCTGGCAGGACTCATGGCATCCACAACCACCCCCTCCCCAAGTTAGGGGCCCAGGCAGTGGCCAGCATCCTGGACACACAAGTGTGAGGAGGAGGAGGTGACAGATGTGCTGAGACTGAGGAGCTGAGGCAGAACCTCTAAGCTCAATGCCTTTGATACGATCCAGAAAGTCCTCAGAGTCTCTGAGATATATTTTCTTACAGTTTTGTGTCCCCACAGCCCGTTTCCAAAATACCATTTAAACTAGTGTACTCTGCCATGGACAATCAAATGAAGAAAATTAGGTGCCAGCGGCTTCACAATTTTGGTTTCATTCCATTTTCCCAGGAGCGCTGTAGCCCTGGGGCTTTAGGCCATGGCACTGGTGGCTGCTCTCCTGCCTGCCAGGGACGGGAGGCCACAGCTTCTGCAGCAAGCATGGCGCACTGCCTCGGCAGGGCTCCTGACGTGTCCAGATTCTCACAGCCAGAGAGAGGGCGGCTCAGGCTGCCCAGCCGCCACCAAGAGCCCAAAGACCAGCTTTTCAGGCTCTGTCCCAAAACCCTCGCGGCTCACAGCCAATGCCCTCCTCCTTGCCCGAATCGCAAACACCAGGCTTCTCGTAGAAACATCTTCTGTGGAGACCTGAACAGGCCGAGTGCACCTCGACTGTCCTGGGACAGAGCAGCTGGGCAGGGTGAAGGACCTCGCACAGCAGACCTCTCAAAGGCAGTTGTGGTTCTGGGCATGGCTGGCCCAGCAGGGACATCCGGCCTCCACAGTCCCCAAGGTCTAAGTGCGGTTCTTCAGCTCCATTTTGGCCACTGTCGCCTGGTGCACCTCATCAGGGCCATCGGCAAAGCGCAGTGCTCGGGCCCAGGCGAAGAACTGGGCCAGGGGGTAGTCGCTGCTCAGCCCTGCTGCTCCAAAGGCCTGGTGGACACAGGGCAGGAAGGGGGGAAAGCCCTGGGTGAGCCCTTATCTCTGAGGGTCCCAGAACGAAGGCCTGTGGACTGCTTATAACAGCTCATGGCAATCATCTCCCCTGGGGGGCCCTTATGACATTTACGTGCTATGATAACTAATAAGCCAGAGACTTCAGGGGGCCCACACTGGCCGACCCATGGACTTTCCAAGCCCGCTCTGCAAGTGGCTTCTGTTCTGTGTTGGGGCCAGGTGTCAGGATCTGAGGGAGGCCTCCCACACAGGTAAGAGGCTGTGCTGTTTGTTTTTTTTTTTTTTTTTGAGACATAGTCTCAGTCTGTTGCTCAGGCTAGAGTGCCGTGGTATCAGCCTAGCTCACAGCAACCTCAAACTCCTGGGCTCAAGGATCCTCCTGCCTCAGCCTCCTGAGTAGCTGGGACTACAGGCATGTGCCACCATGCCCAGCTAATTTTTTCTATATATTTCTAGTTGGCCAATTAATTTCTTTCTTTTATAGTAGAGACGGGGTTTTGCTCTTGCTCAGGCTGGTCTCCAACTCTTGACCTTGAGCAATCCTCCTGCCTCGGCCTCCCAGAGTGCTAGGATTACAGGCGTGAGCCACCGCGCGCGGCCGAGGCTATGCTCTCTGGAGTCATGAAGACCCAGGTCCTTGCAAGCTGAATGACCTGGACAAGTCACTTCCCTTTCCTGTGCCTCTGTTTCCTCATATTCAAAATGGGGGTGGGATGGCCTCCACCCTGAGGAAAACTACATGTGAAGTGAGGGGGCAATAAAAGCCCTGTCAGGGTTTCCAGGAGGCTGGGCCACCGAAGGTGAGAGTTTCACATCTGGTGTCAACAGTTCAGAGAAGCCAGCTGTCCAGTCTGTGCTCACCTGGATAGAGCGATCAATCACGCGGCAGGCCATGGAGGGAGCTACCATTTTAATCATGGCTATTTCCAAAGCTGCAGCCTGAGAGGAAAAGGAAAGGAGGTGGTTACAAAAGACCTGAGGGCAGAAAGTTTGGAAGACCGATCAGAGTCAAAGAAAGGAATGTAACAAAACAGAGGCTCAAAACAGAGGCTATGAGGTCTCATGGGATGTCAGCCCAAGGGTGACTCAAGACCTCCTAGGAGGCCAGGCATGGTGGCTTACACCTGTAATCCCAGTACTTTGGGAGGCTGAGGTGGGAGGATTTCTTGAGGCCAGGAGTTCTAGACCAGCCTGTGCTACATAGGGAGACCCCATCTCTAAAAAACATAGGAAAAAATTATCCAGGTATGGTGGCACATGCCCACAGTCCCAGCTACTTGGAAGGCTGAAGCAGGAGGATCACTTGAGCCCAGGAGTTGGAGGCTACAATGAGCTACGACTGTGACACTGAAACCTAGCCTGGGTGACAACATTGAGACCCACTCTCTAAAAAAATACAAATTAAAAAAAAAAAAAAAAGATGTGCTAAGATGTGAGGCAAATGCCTGGTAAAGGACAGATTTGAAAGTGTAGACACCTTCCAAGATGGTGGGGAATGTGGCCAGCACACAGAGGAGGGGAGGGGAGAGGGGCTGTCCCTTGCTCAGCTCCATCTCCAAGCCACAGCAAACCAAGGCCAGCCAGGGGTCCAGAAAACCGAGCTACTAGGATCTGTTCAGGAAGCAACTGAGAGGCTCTACCACATCCAGCCCTAGGGCATCAAAGAACCAAGAACTGTGAGCCTGGGTCATCCCCTCAACGCTCAGGCTCTTGGGAGTAGAGGCTGCCCCACAGAAAGCTGGACAAAGCAGGTCAGTGTCGACATTGTGCCTGGCCACCACAGGCACTTAGAGAGAGCCTTTTTTGTTGTTGTTAAGAAACAGGGTCTTGCTCTGTCACCTAGGCTGAAGTTCAGTGGCACAATCATAGCTCACTGCAGCCTTGAATTCCTGGGTTCAAGCAATCCTCCTACCTCAGCCTCCTAAGCAGCTAGGATTACAGAGGCTCACCACCACGCCCAGCTAATTTTTAAAATTTTTTTGTTGAAATGGGGTCTTGCTATGTTGCTCAGGCTGATCTCAAACTCCTGGCCTCAAGCAATCTTCCCACCTTGGCCTCCCAAAGTGCTGGGATTACAGGTGTGAGCTACCGCGGCTAACCAGAGAGAGCTTTAATTAAGGAAAACATCACACTGGGAAATAAGCTTCTATTTTGGCTAATTCTATATTTGGATTAAGGCCAGGAGAGGGTCCCTTCTCCCTTCCTACTCTTTTTTGCCTGACACCTGCACCAACATACCCTGGGATGCCAGGGCTGACTGGGGGCCACATGGCCCGGCATGGCCCACCGTCTCAGACTAAGAAGTTCACCAGGTCAGTAAAACAGAAAGGTTGGTCCTTTTTTATTGTGCCTTTTCTATTTTTAAAAAGCTGCCCAAACAGTTTTAAGTAGAGTTGAAATAAAGATTTCAACATCAAGAAGCCAAGCTTTTTCCCCATGCTTTGCTGAATGAGAAAGAATGGGTTTCCTCACAGCGACCTCTGGCCTCCATTCCCTGGGGCCCTCCCGGGGGCCTCTGCCTCCTACCTTGTTTCCTGCCGCGTCCATGAGGTGGGCAGCTTTCAGCACCAGCAGCCGGGCCTGCTCGATTTCCACCCGCGACTGCGCGATGTCTGCCAGCACCGTGCCCTGCTCCACCAGGGGCTTCCCGAAGGCCACGCGGGACTTCACCTGTCACACAGGAGACACAGGGCTGGGGACACGCTGGCCTCAAGAGGCACAGGGCCTGGTGGCCTGCAGAAGTGGGTGGGAGGAAGCACAGACAGGATAAGGCAGGAGAGGAGAGCGAAAGCAGGAACGTGCAGCTTATCTGCCAAGTTGCCAGCGGGGTCTGGACACGAGACATTCACTGCAGCAGAGCGAGCCCAGCCACGCTCCACGTGGTGCCTCTAACAACCCTTTACTCCAGCAATTCCAGCCACCTACAGGCAGGCCCAGCTGCCAAGCAGGAGCCTTTCTTTCAGATCAGAGCCAGCATCTAGCCCAGGGCTATTCCTGGGACTTGAGGTGACATGGGCACCTCCCCCGGAGCAGGGCGATGGCGCCCTCTGCTGACTGTGGTGCAGCGTCCCACGCGCTGTCAGGAACATGGAGCCCCCTTGTGGGTGACCTTATGGGGATTTCAAGCTCTGAATGCCACAAGGCATGGGAAAAGTAAGTATTCTTTGTTTTCTTGTATTATTTATTTTTCTAAAAATGATTTTTACAGGGCCGGGCACGGTGGCTCACGCCTGTAATCCTAGCACTCTGGGAAGCCGAGGCGGGCGGATTGCTTGAGGTCAGGAGTTCGAAACCAGCCTGAGCAAGAGCAAGACCCTGTCTCTACTATAAATAGAAAGAAATTAATTGGCCAACTAATATACATAGAAAAAATTAACTGGGCATGGTGGTGCATGCCTGTAGTCCCAGCTACTTGGGAGGCTGAGGCAGCAGGATTGCTTGAGCCCAGGAGTCTGAGGTTGCTGTGAGCTAGGCTGATGCCACGGCACTCACTCTAGCCTGGGCAACAAAGCGAGACTCTGTCTAAAAAAAAAAAAAAAGATTTTTACACAAATAATATGTCATGGCAGAAAAGCAATCAATTCTAAGAACAGAAAAGGGAAGAAAAACACCTAGTATCCCACCATCTAGTCACTTATAGTTAATATTTGCAGGATATCTTTCTAGACTTGTGTGTGTGCACACATTTTTTTCCAAAAAATAGGAGTCATACTCTGTCTATTTCTCTGTAGCTCACTTTCAAATTTAAGAGTATCGAGGGAACATCTCTCAGTGTTAAGGGGCAGATTTTCACAGTGTCATTCTGGATTCACTGCTGTCATCCATCCCATGGTTTATTTGGCCAGTCGGCCATTAGCCTGATAGGTTGTTCCCAACATTTTGCTGTTAGAATCAATGCTGCAGTGAACCTCCTAGCAGTAAATCCTTTGTAGATTCCTAATTACTCCATTACAATCAAACCTGAGTGGAGCTGTCATGTTAACACCAAGCACCTTCTAAGCACTTTCTTTTTTTTTTTTTGAGACAGAGTCTCACTTTGTTGCCTGGGCTACAGGCTTGAGCCATCACGCCGGGCCAACACTAAGCACTTTCTGAAGACTTTTCATACCTCCAGTGTAATTGCTCTGCGGAGAGGCTGGTGCGAGTGTTAATGCTGTATAGGGCTGAAGCACTATATTTGAATCCTTAGGGAGAAGCATTTTATTTTCAAAGAAAAAAGAACTGGTCAGTCTCAACACAAAAGGGTGTAAATCACCGGTTTGCTCTGTAGTCAAAACCTATCGCATCGACTGCCTCTGTTCTTTGTATGGCGTGTCTTGCAAGACATTTGGTTTGGTCTCAGGGTTAGCTTCACCTCTGTGAAACTGTTACCACCAATTTGAATTCCTGCCCCAGCAGTGGTTCTTTTACACAGGCTTCCAACCTCTGTGGGGTCACAGCTGAATAAAGATTTCTGGACATACCAGGGGAAGAGGGTAGTATAGGGCCAGATGCTGGAACCCCAGGGATGAAAACAAGCACCATGGGTTCTCCCTGGTGTCTGATTTTTTTTCTTTTTTTGAGACAGAGTCTTACTCTGTTGCCCCGGGCTAAAGTGCCATGGCATCAACCTAGCTCAGAGCAACCTCAAACTCCTGGGCTCAAGCGATCTACCTGTCTCAGCCTCCTGAGTAGCTGGGACTACAGGCATGCGCCACCATGCCCAGCTAATTTTTTCTATATATTTTGAGTTGGCTGATTAATTTGTTTCTATTTTTAGTAGAGATGGGGTCTCGCTCTTGCTTAGGCTGGTTTCAAACTCCTACCTTGAGCGATCCAGCCACCTCGGCCTCCCAGAGTGCTAGGATTACACCACGCCCAGCCCCTGGTGTCTGATTTTTAACCATGTGCTAGGAGTGCAAGTGGCTCTCAGCAGCCCATAACCCTTTGGGCTTTGGAAGCTGGCCTTTTGCTTCTGGTCACCTCAACGGGGTGGGGCCCATCCTGCTCTGAATTCACACTGCAGCAACACGGCAGATGCAAAGCCAAGACCGGAACGCAACTTTGTGGCAAAGACATCACCTTGCTTTGCCCGCTAGGTCTGCTCCCAGAAAACTGGTAGGATTTGACGTCTGACAGCAAAGGAGACAGCTGAGGTTCGGGGTCAGTGCTGGGGGCAGAGAGAAGCACTCACTCGGGCCTTCATGAGCGCCAGGGCCCTCTCTGAGAACCCGATCAACCTCATGCAGTGATGGATCCTGCCGGGGCCCAGTCTGCCCTGGGCGATCTCAAAGCCTCGGCCTCGCCCCAGGACCATGTTCTCCTTAGGCACACGCACGTGCTCAAATCGGATTTCACCATGGCCACCTGAAATACCCAAATGATCACGTTTAGCCCTCCCGTTTCCCTTGGATGTGTTTACTCTTTGCATCTGTTTGGGTTAACTACTCTTGTAACTAACCCAGCTAGTTAACCTTCTAACTGAGACACAGTTAAAGGGAAAGGGACGGCAGGAAGGAGCCTATTATAGATAGAAAACGAATCACTGGTTTATAATGGCAACTGGATATTCTGTCATTCGTTTTATGAAAACAATGATGCCACCCTAAGCTGAAATGCCCCAGTACTTTGTGCCTCTACTGATATACTGATCCTATGGAAACACTGAAGGTAAAACCATGTACATTGTTAGCAGAGAACCCCAGTGAGAAGACCAAACTGAGGCTGTGGCCTAGAGGTCAGCTGTCCCCACTGGGGCCTAGAAGAGGCCTGGAGTCCACTTCCTGCCTCTGCCGTGTGTGGCTTCCTGTGTCACAGAGTCCTGCTTACATTCTAAGTTTAGAAGAGGAAAAAAATGCATAAATGCCTATCTGAAATCTGTCTACATGGTTGGTATTCCTGTATGGAAATGAAAGACAGGAGCACGCGGCCCTCCAAATGTCATCATACCCTTTCACATGGGACATGGCAAGTCCTGAATGAGAGCAAAGGCTGCCAAAGCCGTTTCCCAGGGACCAGATCCACCCAGGGTGACCCGCCCCAGAGGATCGAACCTGGAGCGTCCTCCAGCCCATACACTGTCAGAGGCCGGATGATTTTTATCCCTGGGGTATCCATGGGAACCAGAAGCACGGACTGCTGCCGGTGTCTTGGGGCGTGCGGGTCTGTTTTTCCCATAAACACACAGAGTTGGCAGCGAGGATCCAGGACGCCTGCCAGGAAAGGGGAGAGACAGATCCCGATCATCTGATGCCAGGGCCACCAAATCTCTTTACCACGAAGTCCTGGCCCAGGAAAGGGAATGCAGCAAGCAGGCAGAGCTCTTTGAGACGTCACATAGTCAGATGTGCATTTGCAGGCTCTCAACCAGAAATAAGAGCAAATTGGGTTTTGTCCCAGTGAGGAATGAATCCAACATCATAAGAGCAAGTTTTTTAAAAAAGCATCATGTAGAGTTGGAAATATAATTTAGAGATAAGAGTCTGCAAACTGCTACACTGTCACTGCCAGCCTGTTCTGCTCTATTCCCACAGGCGGTGTAAACATCGTGGCTTTGGGCCCAGGCTTTGGAATCAAGCAAACCTTCAACTCCAGGTTCCCTACTTGGAAGCTGGGGGCTAGCACATTAGGGAAGTGACTCCCTAAGGCTCCATAAATGGCAGGACTGTCATTAGTCCTGAGGATGCAACACGCCTGATCTAGGGAAGCCAACAAGGAAGTGACATCCCGCCTTTCCAAAGGGAAAGGATGTAGTCTGCCCAAGGCAGAATGAAGAGAGCAGGGTGAGTGAAGAGATTTCTGGAGTTATGTGTGGTCATCTGGGGACATCTTCACCCCTGGGAAACAGCACACTACATGCAGTGCCCTCTTGTTCTCCAAGGGTTTGCTGCCTCTGCTGGGGGCACAAAGAGACAATCTCCTTTGTGTCAACTGAAAAAGAAGCTGGCCACGACCAGGCACCAAGAGACATGCCCATCAGTACAGACTCGAGGTGCACTTGAAAAGCGAATTTCACGCCAAATACCTGTGATCCACCACTTATGACCGTTTATGACATAGAAGCAATCCTCCTCTCTGATGGAAGCCTCAATGTTGGTGGCATCTGAAGAGGCAACCTGGGTGAGAGCACGTTCTAGTTAGAGCTGCCAATGTCGCCCAAGGGGCCTGGCAAGTGGGGAGTGGCCCACGTGAGGTACCTGGGGCTCGGTCATAGCAAAGCAGGAGCGGGCCCTGCCCTCCAGCAAGGGGGTCAGCCAGCGGGCCTTCTGCTCCTCGGTGCCATACCGCACCAGAAGCTCCATGTTCCCCGTGTCGGGGGCAGAGCAGTTAAATATCTGAAAAGGAAAAAGAGCAAACAGTGACTCTCACATCCATATTTGTAACTTCAAATGCCGTGGAAGTAGTGGAACGGGACCCCTTCCAAGTCACAGACCCTCTGATGTCCTCACGAGTTCTTCTCCCTGAGAAATGCCCAGACACACAGCATTTTGAATATGGTATCTCAGAGCCCCTGAAGCCCAGCCACAGACCCCT
The DNA here is from genome assembly GCF_040939455.1 of Microcebus murinus. NCBI lineage: Eukaryota > Metazoa > Chordata > Mammalia > Primates > Cheirogaleidae > Microcebus > Microcebus murinus. Next base: position 7,984,722 of record NC_134125.1, on the reverse strand, counting down.
CTTTGTCTGGGAGAAAAAGGCCTGGAGGGGGCGCTGCAGGCTCATATGGCTCCGTCTTCCCTGAGCAACTCCCCGCCCTGAGCTGCTTTCTCACTACCACTCTAACCACCTGCCTGCAGTTGTCCTTCCTTGTAAGAAGTTTATGTTTTTATTTTATTTTTGTTGGTTTTGAGATAGGGGCTCACTCTGTCACCCAGGCTGGAGTGCAGTGGTGTGATCATAGCTCACTGCAGCCTCAAATTCCTGGACTCAAGTGATCCTCCTGCCTCAGCCTCCTGAGTAGCTGGGACTACAAACATGCACCAGTATGCTTGGCTAATTTTTCTATTTTTTGTAGAGATGGGGTCTGGCTATGTTGCCCAGGCTGGTTTCGAACTCCTGGCATCAAGTCATTGTCCTGCCTCAGCCTCCCAAAGTGCTGGGATTATAAGTGTGAGCCACTGTGCCAGCCCTTATAAGAAATTTAAGTTCAAGTTGATGCTCCTGAATCCACTCTTTGTATTTGTGCAGGAGAGGGACTGGATGGTGAGGGGAGACGTTCTCATGGAAGACCAGGATATTCTTGCATGCTGAGAAAAACTTTAAAGAAGGTACCTCAGGAGCATACAGAGACGTGCCCATGAGCTCACACAGATGTGCATACTCCACGTTGGTCAGTCCTGCCCCATATTTCTTCTCGGGATCAATCTCCAAGGGTAGGAAAAGGTTCCAAAGTCCTTCGGCCTTGGCTTTCTCCTACCATGGGAAAAATAAGTCATGGAACCACAGTGGATGACTTAATTTTATTTTGAGCCATGGAAAATAATGAAAGGGATTGGTGGGAATAAGGCAGACAGCCAAAGCTACAGTGTGTGCTAAAATCAGTGGCACGAGTCTGACGCATCTCCATGTCCCGGACATCCCCACACATCCAGATTTCACCACTACTAGCATGAGTCTTGTTGTAACTATAAATCTTACTAGAACACACACAATGACCACAGCAGACTGACAGGTCCTTCAGCACATGTGATAGGAACCGGGCCCAGTACCTCTGGCTGTATTCTATATGGTGAGTAAAGAGATACCCAGAACAAACTTCCTTTATGAGGAAAATTTTGCTCTTGGGACAAGGAGCCCAGAATGTAGCTCTGGGATGGGCAGCTAGGAAGTCTGTCCTAGGGCGAGGGGCTCAGGCTGCCCGGGTCATATGCAGCCCCGCTGTGCCTTGCTGTAGGACTCTGGGCCAGATACTTGATCTCTGTGTTTTGGTTTCCTCATCTATGAAATGAGGATGTGAGCACTACCCTATCAGTGAGGACCATGGAGCTGCAGTCACAAAAACTAACTAACTTCAGTGACTAACTGAAGGGGAAAAGGTATTGAATGGGAAGATTCTCAGGGGCTCTCAAACTGCACAGGGAGATAAGGGAAGGAGGCTGAGAAATGGACCAGGGCAGCCCAGAGGGTTGCACTAGGATAGGACACTTGGCCACCCTGCTGGGGCCATCCCGCTGTGGAATAAGTGAGCACCAGCTGTCTTCTATCTTACAAACACAGCTCACTCTCCCATTTCCAGGAAGAGAGAGTCTGGCCAGGTTTCATGGCTTCCGTGACAACTTCTTAGCCAGGGACGGCTGGGCTGGTGAGTGCCGGCTCTGTCAGACTGGGCAGACTACATCCAAAGGCAGAGAGAGGGAGTGCCCCTGGGTAAAACCAGGGTGCTGCCACCAACAGAAGGGGGAATGGATACCTGTGGACCAGGGTCCACAGCACCCACCTCACTGGGTTGTGAAGATGAAATGAGATAACACATAGAACATAAAGAGCCCAACACAGAAGCTGGCGGGTTGCAATGAATATCAGTGATTATGGATATAATCATTGTCATTGCTTCTTCTCAGTGGGGAGGTCACCAGCTGGCCTGGTCTCAATGCCATGTGCTTCCAGAATCAGTACATGCACATGTCTCCCTCAGACCTCATGTCTGAGCTAATGAGCTCGGAGTACAATGACCAAGGAGAAAAAGGGCAGATTCACTGCAAGGGAGGAAGAAGTGAGAAAAGTTCTGAGAAGCGAAAGATGAGGAAATGAATCTAATCACCTGCTTGCAGGAGGAGGGACAAATGAAACCACAGAATTCGAGCCTGTAGGCCTGGATTTGAATCCAGGTGCTATGATATCCCACTGTATACTGTGCACAAATCTATTTCCTTATCTTTAAATTCTCACCTCCCAGGATCTGAGATAGGTGTGGTAAATCGCCAAATACTCTTCCTTATTTATGCGTAGCAATCACAATTTTGATAGAAATCATAGGCTATTATTTCATCACTCTACCCAATAATCTTATTTAACATTATGATTTCATTCAGGTACGACTAGAAGTAGAATGTTCTCCAAGATAGTAAGCATCCATTTTCGAGAATGAAAGTGTTTGCTGCATGAGTATTTACTTTTCTAATGTTTCTGTGCAGCTGGCCTCGTGTCAGATGGCCAAGGACCACGCGTGCTGGTCAGCATGAAGGGAAAGGGCATTTCGCAAATTAATGATGGCATTAATGTGCACCCACTGTGGGACCCTCGGATGTGCTCCCTCCGTGTGCTGATGTGGAAAGCTGACACTTCACTTGATTAAAAAAAGCAAGCAGGAGATTTGAATATATAGAATGTTTCCATCATAACATAGGAATAATAATATATGTTAGTATATTATAGAAAAAAGCTGGGAGCACAATATACCAAATTGTTGACAGTGATTATCTAGGAGGGCAGAGAAGGTTAGAGAACTCTTACTTCTATGTTATATCCTTTTATCATGTTTGAGCTCTGATTTTGTGATAGGTTTATAACTAGAAAAGAACTGATAATGCTTTTTTTTTTTTTAGAGATAGGGTCTTGCTTTGTCCCCCAGACTGGAGTGCAGTGACCTGATCATGGCTCACTGCAGGCTCAAACTCCTGGCCTCAAGTGATCCTCCCACTTCAGCCTCCCAAAGAGCTGGGATTATAGGCATGAGCCACCAAGTCTGGCCTGATAATGCTATTTTTTAGAAAAATATATGATGGTTGCATTATGCTCCTGAAGATCTCAAATAATTTAAAAATTAACAGAATCCAAGGGTAACCCCAACAAAGGAAAGCAGATATTTCTGTTCATCAGCTGAAGAAACATCACCGTGAGATAACATATGACATGCAAACGCAGTTTACAAGCAATTTGGCCCCCTGACATTATGGATTCTGCAGAGAGACTTTATTAACTGATGTAGCACACTGCTTCACATTTACATAATTCACATATGTGTAAGATAAACCCACCTGTCCCGGCTTCCTAAGCCGCAGACACAACAGTTCTCTGCCTGGGCTGCACAGTCACACCTGAGCTATCTGGCTGTGACCTGGTCACGCAGCAAGAGAGACATGGAAACTGAGTCATGAAGAGCTGGCTCTTTCCAATGACTACGGAAGCAAAGACAATTCGACTCAGTGCTCCTATATCCTAACTGCCTGGAAGGGCACAGATGAGCCTGGTAGGGCGAGCTGAGGGTCTGCCATGTCAACAAGGTCTTCCTGCCTCACGACAGGCTGCTTTACCTTGAGATCTTCAATCAGTGGGGAGGGGCTCCATCTGTCCGCTGCGGCCTGGTGACCCTGCAGCTCTGGCTCCGCAGGGTACACATGCTGCTCCATAAAGTGCTTCAGCCGGTCATACAGCTCTCTGACCGGCGGGGAAAGGCCCTCCGGGGAGATCACCAGAGCTCCCTTGGAAGCATGAGCTGGGGAAGCTTCTGGAACAGAGCTGTAACTCCTCGTGCCTGTGGGGCTCAGCGGGGACCGTGGACCCACCCACATGTGGTAGGACCTCGTTAATGGTTTTGTGACTGGCATCTCTTTGAAAACCCGGAACCCTTCTTTGACTGCAAAATCCCATGCCAGGTTAAACATAAATTCAGTCAGCTTTCCAGTTTGTTCAGCAGCTGCTGAGCTTGCCTGCCCTAAGTAGAATCAAAGAAAAACAGTGATTACTCCCAAACGACCCTTCGTAATAATGTTAACGTATAATATTGTTATTTCAGCAGCTACTATTGTTTGCTGAGCACTGGCCATGTACCAGACAGTGTGCTGAGAGCTATTATTACGACTCATCGAATTCCCAAAGCAATACAACTGCTTGACTCTGCATTTTGAAGACAAGGAAACTGAGGCTTAGAGAGGAAGGTGACCCACCCCAGCTGGAAAGTTAGTGAGCTCAGGGTCAAAGTCCAACTCAGGTCTGCCTGTTCCCTGCTCTTAATTTCTTCTTTCCTAAAGAAACTGAATTTAATCAGTAATATCCCAAACCACTTCTGCTGTCACCGATGGGCTATAAGAAATCCTGTGTTATTCCATTCCAGTATGCATCAAAAACAAAAAAATAAAAGTATAAAAAAATTAAAAAAAAAAAGAAATCCTGTGTTATCCTAGACCACGCCTGCTATGAAACTGATAACAGCAGTGCCATGATTGATTAGAGGAATGGCCAGTTTATAGGCACCACGTTTTCTGGATCAACAACCAACACAGAACTCTATTTTGCTCTCACTGTCTCTTTCTCTTTTTTTAATATGTGCATCAAGACTGTTTTTTTTAAACTTTTTTCCACATTAAAAAAACATTAAGAGGCCGGGCATGGTGGCTCATCCCTATAATCCTAGCACTCTGAGAAGCTAAGGCGGGAGGATCACTTGAGGTCAGGAGTTCTAGACCAGCACGGGCAAGAGTGAGATCCAGTGTCTACTAAAAATAGAAAAATTAGCTAGGCAACTAAAAAACTGGGAAAAATTAGCCAGGCATGGTAGTGTGCGACTGTAGTCCCAGCTACTCAGGAGGCTGAGTCAGGAGGATTGTTTGAGCCCAGTAGTTTGAGGTTGCTGTGAGCTAGGCTGATGCCACTGCACTCTAGCACGGGCAACAGAGCAAAAAAATAAATTAAGATATAATGTAGGCCAGGAGCGGTGACTCCCGCCTGTAATCCTAGCACTCTGGGAGGCCGAGGCGGGTGGATTGCTCGAGGCCAGGAGCTCGAAACCAGCCTGAGCAAGAGCGAGACCCTGTGTCTACTATAAATAGAAAGAAATTAATTGGCCAACTAATATATATAGAAAAAATTAGCTGGACATGGTGGCACATGCCTGTAGTCCCAGCTACTCGGGAGGCTGAGGCAGAAGGATTGCTTGAGCCCAGGAGTTTGAGGTTGCTGTGAGCTAGGCTGACACCACGGCACTCACTCTAGCCTGGGCAACAAAGCGAGACTCTGCCTCAAAAAAAAAAAAAAAAAAAAAGATATAATGTACATACACCTCTCAGTGTACAACTCAGTAAGTTTTAACGAACCCATAGTCAAGTAAACACCACTGCCATCAAGATAAAGAATATTTCCATCACGCTCAAACTTCTCTTGTGTCCCTTTGTACTTAACATCCCTGCCCCTCCATCCCTGGCACACTGATCTCTGTTCCTACAGTTTGTCTCTTCCAAGATAATACATAAATGCACACATCATATGGGATGTGGCCCTTTCAGTATGGCCTCTTTCACTCAGAGCACTGCATCTGAGACCATCCATGTTCTTACACATATACTGTCTCATTAGAATGGGCTTTTTGACAGCCAGCTCTCCAGTATTAGTTTTAGCATTTCCATGTCTCCAAAAGACTATTTCCCTCATTGTCTTTATATTCATAAACAGATCTTCACAGAGGTCCATTTTTCTTCCAGCTCCTGCCACAGTCAACTGGTAGGTCTCAAAAGAAAGGCATTTTTGTGCAGCTTTGGTATTAAAGATAGCTTACACTATTCCTTACTGAGTTAAGAACCAAATTCTTTGGTATCCAGCAGAGAATCAGCCCACTGGACCTCAACAGGTCTTTACTGAGCACTTTCTGGGTGCTGGGTATGGACCTAAGCCCTGGTGGGTCAGTTGGGAACCAGACACCCACCCCCCGTGCTGCAGTGGCACAGGGAGGCCGGTGACTGCAAGAGGGCTGCATTTTCCCCTCGTCGCTCAGACTGTACACGGCACATTGAAGGGAGAGATATTCTCCTCAAATTCATTGTTATTCACAATGATTTTCTTCTTCTAACAGAGTATGAGTTGCAGTCTTAATTTTTTTCTATTTAGTTGGATCTCGCTCTCAGACTGCTGCGTTGTCTCTGAGAAAGCCACTCGTATGAGCTTGGGTTGATTTAAAGCTATTGCTTCTGGTATATTCTCCCAAATGTAGTCCCAGCGTAAGAGACACCTCACTGGCGTCCACCTGAATTGCTGTCATAAGCACTTTATCCTTTCTAGAATTTCGGTGGCCATCGATGAGAATGCTGAATGTCTGTAGCCACCAATCACTGGAGGAGAGAGAACCGTGACTGGTACCGACTATGAACCTGCTCAGGCTGGTTTTGAACTCCTGACCTTGAGTAATCCACCCACCTCGGCCTCCCAGAGTGCTAGGATTACAGGCGTGAGCCACTGCGCCTGGCCCATCGGATGTTTTTATATTATTTTTTCAAAAAATGGATTTCATTATTTTTATGTGAGAAAACTAAGCCACTTCCTGTATGTCTGGCTGGCTTGTGGTGGGGGGAAGGGAGTGCACCATTGGGATCAGAGGAATAAAGGCCTGAAAGGACAGCACACCTATTTTTCTGTGTGGTGGCAAACATGGGTGTTTCACTTCCCAGCCAAGAGAAGCCTGAAGCCAAGTCAAAATGGTCCACGTGAGCCGAAGGGCTTCCTTCCTGATAGGCAAGTGGAGAACAATCCAGCGGGAGATTGTAAAATGGGTAATTCTTAGTGGGCAAACCTATTTGGCTATCCCCAGGGCACTGGAGCAGGGAACACAGAGAACTCACAGCACTGGGAAATGTCAGAGGCAATCAGGCCTGTTCATCCCCATAGGGTTTAGGGTTTAGCAGCCATCCTGTTTAATTAAATGTTTTCGGTTAGTTTTTACTGCAAAGCCATAACAAAAAAGAGAAATGGTGGCTTAGAACTAATGCTATCCAAAGGAGAGAAAAATATCATCTCTAGGAATTCCTGCTGACTGGGAACCCTGCTTATCAGATGATGTGAGAGTTCAAACTAGAGATTCTCCAGACACTGACTTTCCTCTAGACACTTGCTCACAACTCTGTACTCTAGGACCACTTGACACAGTGCTGGTGCTTAGTAGGACTCAGATGCTTGTGAATGAGTGATCAATTCCCTACCACAACTGACTGTCTCAGAAGAATCTAGCAACCTGGCTGAGAGTGCGTGCTGCCAGCAAGCTTGGGGTATGCTGATAGCAATCCTCTTACTGGGCAATTTGTCAGCACCTATAAAAATTTTAAATGCACATACTTTTTTATTATTATTTTAGCATATTATGGGAGTACAAGTGTTAAGGTTATGTATATTGCCACACAGCAATTTTAATTCTTTTTTTTTTTTTTTTTTTTTTAATTTTAAAGAGATTTATTCTGAGCCAAATTTGAGGACCATGACCCGGAGCCACTGCCAAGAGGCCTTGGGCCAGCAATTTTAATTCTGGGGATTTAACCTTCAGATATATTTACATATATATGAGAAAGGATGTCCACCAACCTGTTTGTAATTGCAAAAATCTGCAAATAATTCATATGGACATCAGTCAGGTAACTGATTAAATAACTTATAGTATATCCATACGTTGTAATGCTCTATAGAAATCAAAGAATGATATAGACTTGTACATACTCATGTGAAAACGTCTCTGTGTGAAATACTGTTAAGTGAAAAACAAAGCAAGGAATTTGCCCTGTATAGTTGTTAAATACCCAAATATATTTACACACATGCAAATATTCCACAGAAAGTCTTTTCTTTTTTCTTGAGACAGAGTCTCACTCTGTTGCCCAGGCTAGAGTGCCATGACGTCAGCTTAGCTCACAGTAACTTCAAACTCCTGGGCTTAAGCAATCCTTCTGCCTCAGCCTCCCTAGTAGCTGGGACTACAGCCATGTGCCATTATGCCTGGCTAATTTTTTCTATATATTTTTAGTTGGCCAATTAATTTCTTTCTATTTATAGTAGAGATGGGAGTCTCGCTCTTGCTCAGGCTGGTTTCGAACTCCTGATCTTGAGTGATCCTCCCGCCTCGGCCTCCCAGAGTGCTAGGATTATAGGCGTGAGCTACCACACCCGGCACATAGAAATTCTTAAGCATAAAAGATTTAAAAAAACAAAGTTCTGAAAAATACATGTAAGCAGATCACATTTGTGTAAAAAGAGGAGGAAAGAGAAGACAGATATATAGAAAAAAATTGGCAGGTTTAAGGAACTCTCAACAGTTACACTTATCTTTGAGGAACAATATTGGGAAGACAGAAAATAATTTTTTTCTTTTCTTGTTTTTTTTTTTTTTTTGAGACAGGGTCTTGCTCTGTTTTCTGGACTACAGTGCAGTGGCATCATCATAGCTAACTACGACCTTGAACTTCTGGGCTCAAGTAATCTTCCTGCCTCAGTCGCCCAAGTAACTGGGACTATAGGTGAGCACCACCATGCCCAGCTAATTTTTTTTCATTTTTATATAGAGATGAGATCTCATTATGTTGTTCAATTTGGTCTCAAATTCCTGGCCTCAAGTAATCCTCCCAATTCAGTCTCCCAAAGTGCTAGGATTACAGGTGTGAGTCATGGTGTCTAGCCGGAAAATAATTTTATATTCTTCTGTATGACTGAATTTTTATCATATGCATGTATACTTTAACTGAAAAAAATTTTCATTATTTTATATTTATATTTATTATTTATATTTATATTTTATTATATTTATTATATTCTATTTTGTTTTATTATATTATATTTATATTTATATATTATTATAATATATGTTATATTTATAATGCATTATTTTAATCATTAGAAAACAAGTTTAAATGTTTTACAGGAAATATATATGACAAATGGTTGGATTAACTGAATCTTACAGAATCCTGGCCAAACCAGTCCCTCCAAAGCCTTTTATAATTCTGGAAATGTAACCTTCAGATATAGTCACACACACGTGAGAAAGGTGGAAGCCCATCTTGGCTGTGACTCACACCCTCAGGCTGGCTCTGCGGGGTAGCCATCCTGTTACCTGTGAGAGATCGCTTGTAGACACCCTGCAGGATGGCACCCACGCGGAAAAAGGAGAAAGCCATATAGAAGTTCCAGTTCTCAATGGGAGGGATCCTCATGTGAAGACAGTACATCCTGAAATACTCCTCTGCAGTAGGGATTCCCAGCTGAGTCACATCACGGTCATTAAAACCTGGGAGAAAGACAAAGTCATTCCTGGGCAGTCAATGACACTACACTTCTCTGTGGCTGATAGGTCTTTAAATTCTGAAAATCACTATGTCCCTTGGAAACTAGTTTCACAACTAGTTCTAAGGGTTAGCTTGAGATTTCAGTAGCTCTTCCTCCCTCAGATGACTGGGAATCCAGGCATTTATTGTTCACAAATTGGCTCTTAAAGTTTCAGCCTAAATTGGCAGTAAAGGAAGGAATGGGGTCTTCCAGTTCCATCCAGACCACAGTTCAGGGGGGTGCTCATAATCTTCAACCAGTCATTTGATAAAAATGGCATTGAAAGAGGGATCTCACCAAACTGTGAAAAAGGTAATTACAAAAAATTTAAAAATTTCACTGATTTGCTTCATTTGTGATATTTTCATGATTTAGAATCATGTAATATATTCCATTCCTAAGAATTAATCCTAGATATTTTTACACAGAAGCAAAAATATTACTACAAAGATGCTCATTGCCTTTTTTTGCGGGGGTAAGGATGAGGTAATATTTTAAAAAATTAGAAACAAATATATATCCAAATAGGAATTAAACCAAAATGTCTTTATTTTTGTTATTATTTTTTTAATTTTTTTTTTTTTTTGAGACAGTCTCACTTTATTGCCCAGGCTAGAGTAAGTGCCGTGGCATCAGCCTAGCTCACAGCAACCTCAATCTCCTGGGCTCAAGCGATCCTCCTGCCTCAGCCTCAGCCTCAGCCTCAGCCTGGGACTACAGGCATGCACCACCATGCCTGGCTAATTTTTTGTATATATATTTTTAGTTGGCCAATTAATTTCTTTCTAATTTTAGTAGAGACGGGGTCTTGCTCTTGCTCAGGCTGGTTTCGAACTCCTGACCTCGAGCAATCCACCCACCTCGGCCTCCCAGAGTGCTAGGAGTCACCGCGCCTGGCCTTTAACTGTTTTTTGTTGTTGTTGCTATCATGGTACCTCCAATATTTTTACAATAAGCATATTTTTAATTTAAAAGTCTAAGTAGAAGTCAGCTATGTGAAAGCATGAGAGGTGCCTCAGCAGGCTTACTTTTCACCTAACATACATCCCACACCCATTGCCTCCCAAATGTGATAAGAATGTGTTCCACTTACAGGTTTTACCAAAACCACCAGGACCCCACATTCACATCCCAGCCCAATCACAAACTACTTCCGCTGAGTTTGTTCCAAAAGCTTGGAGAATGGAGCTGGCTTGTCCCTCTCTGCCCCCAGCGGAGGCTCCTACCTCTCAGCATGGGACAACTAGATGGCAGGTAGTGAGCCAGGCAGTTGTAGGCCACATCGGCAAGGGGGTCGCCTAAGGTAGAAAGTTCCCAGTCAAGCACAGCAAGGACCTCTGGCTTTTCTGGATGAAACAGCAGGTTGTCGAGCCTGCAAAGGCACAAAAGGAAGGAGAGACAACTCTAAGGAAACTGACCACCAGGGCAGACTCTGCCCCTCCAGGCCCACTCCCTGCCCTCTCTGTGCCTGCTTCAAAGGCTCCCTTGTGCTCTCTGGCTTGCAGCTGGACTCAGCAATCGAGGCAGCCGCAGGGGATAGGAAGGGGCCTGGTTATCTACTCCCCCAGCTCCTGCTCTGTAGACAGCTGACGGGTGGCTGCAATTCTCTCTACTAAGGGCCACCACTTTGGCCAGGCAGAGCTCCCCACAGAGCTGCCCTCTCTGGGTTGTGGGAATTACTCTCTCCCTGTAAGGGGTTTAAAATAGGTATGCAAATTCTTTGACACTGCTCCCGCAAAAAGTAGAGTCTAATTCTTCCCCCATTGAAGCACCTCACTTCTAACAAATATAATGCAGGTGAAAGTGAAGCTAAGGGCTCTTCCCAAGACTACATGACGACAGAAAAGGTAATAGGACTTCCGCCCGACCTCCCTCTCTCAGAACACACACCTTTGGGGCCCACAGTTGCAACATTAGAAATCTAGCTACCCACATGCCACCATGCTGGAGAAACCATGAGGGAAACCACAAAGAGACAGAGAGACCCAAGGAGCACAGCTATTTGTGTCTTCTCTGCCCAAGGCCCAGCATGCTAGCTCAGCCCCAGCCTGAGAGCCACCCAGTTGAAAAAGCTGTCCTGTCCCCAGACTGCAAAGATGCATGAGCAAAATAATGAGTCCCCCTTTACAGCCACTCAGGTCTGGAGTAGTTTGTTATACAGCAGTAAGACCCGGAGCACACAACTGCTCTTTCAGACCTAGGGCTGGTAAGGAGCCCCCACCGCTGCCAGCCCCAGGGTTCACACTGCTCCTCAGTGGCTCCTCTAAGCCATGCTATACCCCTGTATTGAACTCTCCTCAAATGGCCTCTTTAAGTCTGTTTCCTGCCAGGGTCCTCTCTAATGCATACTTTATTTAAAAGAAAAAGAAATAATCAACATGCAGAAAAATATGGAGAGTGATAGAACTCATGTGGCCATCTTCCAGATTTAACAGATGTCATATCTGCTTCTGTTATATTTGCTTCAGATTTAAATATATATATAAATATATATAATAGATGTAGCTAATGGCCTTCATCCCATTCCTTTCCCTCCTTCCTCAAAAATAACTGCATCCTGAAGTTGGTGTATATTAATATCAATCTCAGATATTTTTATGTTTCTTATCTGTATATGTATCTATAAACCACATATAGTGCTCTTTCAATTCTTTTAAAATTTACATAAATTTTATACACACACACACATATATATACTTTTGGAATTTCCTTTTTTTTTTTTTTAGAGATAGGGTCTTGCTATGTTGCCCAGGCTGGTCTTGAACTCTTGGCCTCATGCAATCCTCCTGCCTCTATCTCCCAAAGTGCTGGGATTACAGGTATAAGCCACCTCGCCCAGCCTGGGACTTACTTTTTTCTACTCAGCATTATCTTTTTTATGATGACTTATGTACCGCAAATTAGTTTATTTTACCCACTAAAAATTAGAATTCCTGCATATGAACAAATCACAATTTATCCTGTATTACAGTCATAGGAATGACCAATGGGAATACCTTTGTCTGAGTTTCCTGGCACCCAGGTGCAAATGCTTCTCCAGAAGAGGAATTATGAGCTGTCGCCTAGTCCCATCTCCTACGTTATTGGCTATTACTTTTCAATGTAGTTGTACCAGTTCATGCTCCTACTGCCACTGATCAGCTCTAGGAGATGGAAGCAATGTTCCTCCACTATCAACAGATGGAAAAACCTTTGACTGTAAGTGATGATCTATAAGTGGCAGCATACTGTCTAAAATCAGAGGCCGTCTTTCCTAAAAGGTCATCATACTTCATTACAGCTAAGGGAAGAGGTGCTCAAGCCACTGCTGGATGTCTCCTGCCCCTGTGCGCTTAATCACATTCACAGACACTCAAGATGCAAAAAGAGGCAAAGACAAGGTCCACGGAACAGCTGTTGTAGGCTGGTGACACCAAGGCCACCAAAAGAAATGGGTGGCAGTGGCTGGCAAGGAGAGTCCTGTTGGTGCTCCAGAGTCCCCAAATGGAGGGAGAAGTTGGACGGGGGAACCGGCTGCAGCCCAGCCGCATGCCGAGTTCAAGGCAGTGTGGGGAAATCCCTTGGTACAGTCAGCCAGGACTGACACGAGAGCATATGCATCATACGCTCGTGGACAACCACGCGACATGGAGAAAGTCTTGCTGGCCACTCTCAGATGCAGGGGGATTCCCCAAAGGTGGCTAAAGGAAGAAGCCAGGAACAAGTAACACAGGTCAAGCTAGTAAAGAAAAGCCAATCTCATTTGGAATACAAAGAAGTGTCTTTAAAATAAGCCTTTACTGTCTAGCCTTGTTTAATAAAAGGCACAGTTCCCCAGATGGGCAAAAAAACAACCAAATGCATCAGAGGCCCAAATAAGGCGTGCTCAGATCAAAAGCAGATCTCCAGGTGCTGCAAGGAAGCAGAAAACACTACAAAAGCTACCCAAACACCTAGGGGGCAGTTTTCACAGCAAGAGACAAGATGAAGCTAGACACTCATGCTGGATATGAGGCACATTGAAGTTCCAGTTTTAGCCACACTATAGACTCGTCATGTAGCCCAAGAAGACCACATCCACTCTCTCATTCCTTTCACTCCACAACCAACAGGAGTGTCCATTGCCCAACCCCTTGGGAGGTAAGAGACACCTCACTCTGCCTTATCGGCAAATAGTAGTTCTCAATGGAGAGTGACGCTGCCCTCCTTGGGGACACTGGACAGTATCCATGAACATTTTTGTTGTCACAGCTTGTGGGGGGAGGACGTGCTACTGGCATCTAGTGGGTAGAGGCCAGGGATGATGCTTGACATCCCACGGTGCACAGGTAGCCCCCACAACAAAGAATTATCTAACCCAAAATGTCACAGTGCCGAGGGTGAGAAACGCTGCCTTAAAAGGCCAGGCACAAGGAGACTCTGCAATGGGAGTAATTCCCACTGTACACTGGGCCCTTCCAATGCCCTTGCCATCATCTTCAGCTCTCCTAGCGCCTCGTCCACCTGAAGTCGCCGTGCACCACCGTGGTCCTCTGCTGACTGGGGAGATGGAGCGGCAGCCACTCGATGAGCCTCTCCATCGCCGGGATGGTGCTGGTTTCCGAGGCTCGGTACTGCTTAATCCAGGTTTGCACCTGGCGAGGAATATAGTCCCCTAGGGAAAGAGGATTAGAACATGGTGTGCTATTTCAACAAACTACAAAAGTTTCAAAAATTAACCGGCGTGGTAAAACCCTTTGTAACACTCTCCACTGGCACCACAGCTTTGAACTACAGCTTTGAATACACTCCTACATTCCCCATGCAAATGCTCCCGCTGCCTCAAGGTGGAAGCCACTGGCTGTTTAGTCTTGGCTGGATGAGTGTGGTCTGGGCACTGTTCCCAGCCACCTGGCCTCCAAGCATGATCCCTGGCCCTCTTAAAGATCTTGTGAGCTTCCTAATAGCCTTTAATAATCCCTTTTAGTCTACACAATAGTGGTTGGCTAAGAGCATGAACTCTGGAGCCCAACTGCTAGGATCTGAACCCCAGTTCTGCCATTCTCTAGTTATGTGATGATCTCAGGCAGGTTACTTAACCTCTCTATGCCTTCGTTTCCTCATCTTGAGATGGTCCTCACAGAGCTGTTGGGAGGATAAAATACAGCCCTTGGAACTGTTCTTGGCATGTGGTGAGTACAACATGAGTGTTTACCATTACCAATCAGCTGCTTGCTAAGAAACTCAAGAGATGCCACAGTTAAGGGACTCGAAAGTTACGTCTAGGAACATAAACCAGAATGAATTCTGGAGTCAACCCAGGCCATGGTCTAGCTCCTCACTTGGTTTAACCTCTCTGAGCCACCACTGCTTCACTGGTGCAGCAAGAATACTGATGCCTGTGTTCCGCAGGGTTGTCGAGAAGACTACGTGAAATCCATACATGATGCACCAAGCACGGTGCCAGCAGAGAAGGCTGCCCTACAGGTGGTGGCCATTATTAATGTCCCTATTATTAGCTGTCAATTGACAATTACTAATTGCCACTATTAATAACATAATAATTAATAAAAAAAAGTGTTAGGTCCCTGGCTCTAAGCCAAGCCTTCACTCCTTATCTAAAAGAAAAATGTTCCCCAGACGATGAAGCCTTTGAAGACAAGGACAGAGAAGTCAGCCTCCTTCTGCAGAGTCCACTGCATCGAAATGCTGGCCCTGTGGAGGATGCCCTGGGCTGTGAGACGTGGAGATCAAAATCCGTAGGAATTTAATTGGAAACGAATCAAGCCTTTAGGACTATCTGCCAGTTTTTAAGAATTACAAGAAATAGAAGATAGCAATAAATGAAACCACAAGGAAATAACAGAGACAAATCTGTAAAACAACTGACTTGGTCTCTTAAAAAGTTCATTAAAGGCCGGGCACAGTGGCTTATGCCTGTAATCCTAGCATTTTGGGAGGTCAAGGCAGGAGGACTGCTTTAGCTCAGGAGTTCAAGACCAGCCTGAGCAAGAGCGAGACCCTATCTTTACTATAAATAGAAAAAATTAGCCAACCAACTAAAAACAGAAAAAATTAGCCAGGTGCAGTGGCATGTGCCTGTAGTCCCAGCTACTCAGGAGGCCGGGGCGAGAGGATCGTTTGAGCCCAGGAGTCTGAGGTTGCTGTGAGCTAGGCTGACGCCACGGCACTCTAGATCAGGCAACAGAGTGAGACTCTTGTCTCAAAAAAAAAAAAATAATAATTTAAAAAAAACAAGTGGGAGACTGTTCTAGATTCCCTGATTGGATCCTGATTTGGAAAAAAACCCACTTAAAATGGCAAATGTTCTTGGATATGATGATGGTACGAAATGTCCTTATTTTTAGAAAACTCATATTAAAGTATTTAGGAATGAAGTGTCATAGTCTCTACAACTTTGTCTTGATACAACTTTGTTAATCATACAAATATACATATATACATATCTATATATAATATGAGAGAGAGAGATAAGCAGCAAATATGGCAAAAGTTAACCATTGTTGAGATTAGTGGTAGGCATATTGTTATTCATTGTACTATTTTAACGTTTCTGTTAGTTTGAAAACTACCATAAGAAGTCAAATGTGGGCTGGGCATGGTGGCTCATGCCTGTAATCCTAGCACTCTGGGAGGCCAAGGCAAGAGGATCCTTTGAGCTCAGGAATTCGAGACCAGCCTGAGCAAGAGCGAGACCCCATCTCTACTAAAAATAGAAAGAAATTAATTGGCCAACTAAAAATACATAGCAAAAGTTAGCCGGGCATGGTGGCACATGCCTGTAGTCCCAGCTACTCGGGAGGCTGAGGCAGTAGGATTGCTTGAGCCCAGGAGTTTGAGGTTGCTGTGAGCTATGACAATACCACTGCACTCTAGCCTGGGTAACAGAGTGAGACCCTGTCTCTAAAAAACAAGACCAAAAAACTATCACTGTTGAAAAGAATATTTATGGGAAGGGGTGAAAATTGGAGCAAAATGTATCTTAAATATCCTTTTTTTTTAACTTCAAGATTTTATTGTCTTCATAATAAATAAAAGACGCTTAGAACTGGATTACTTGGCCCTTTCTCTTCTTATCTCCTCCCAGTTCAAAATGCTTGCATCTCTTAATAGCCAGCATTCTCTTAGATCTGCAGTTGGGCTTGACACACTCAAGCCTCAGCACAATCTTCTTTGTAGTTTTAGTCTTTTCCCAGAAAACCGGCTTAGTCTGCCCACCATAGCCACTCTGCTTCCTATCATAACGCCGCTTTCCCTGGGCATACAGAGAATCCTTGCCCTTCTTGTACTGTGTCACTTTGTGGGGTTGGTGCTTGCCACATTTCTTACAGAAAGTCCAGCGGGTTTTAGGAACGTTCACGTTTGCATGCACGCTATTGGAAACGAAAAATATCTTAAATACCCTTGGCCAGTATCAGAAAAAACAAAAATTTAAATGGTCTAGTGAGATAAAAGTTGTAGAGGAGAGAGATTCTGTAGTCCATATAGTTAGTCTGTGAAGGGATTTATCCAAGGCTAAAATGTCCAAGTCAGCAACACCTCATTAAAACTACACTGGATTTCCAAGGAAGAAGCTGAAGTTCACTTTACATTTAGCAAACACCTGGTGTGTGAATAGCTGAAACCATTCGAATCTTAAAAGCAGAGCTGCTAGTGATAAAATAACCAGCATGGGCAATGTGCCTCTAGCTCACCATGCTTCCCGTAGTCTTCCAGGCCTGCAGCCTGGAGGTCCACACTGTGGATTTTGCACAGGACTCTGTTCATGGCAGTGTATATGGCTCGCCTCTGGCTGGGCTCCAAGCCTGGCAGGGAAGGGTCTTTATAGATGACACCTGGGCAGTACTCCATCAAATAGAAGGGGGTACCAATGATGCTGGAAGGGATGAAACAGACAGGGTGTTTCAGGGGCCCAACTGCTAATGTGGAGGGCTGTGAGTCATGGCCCTGCTCTAACTGTCCCTGGGTGTACGGGTTGAGTGCTGGTGCAGAGTTCAGACCCAGAAGACTGAACACTTCCTTTTTCCTTTGCACATAAGCACAGGGCATAGAAATATCCCTTCTCCCAGCTGACACACACACACACACACACACACACACACACACACACACACACACACACACACATATACTTCTTTGCCACCATGCTGCTCTCTTATCTTTGATCCATTTGTAGAAGCCATCAGAATGGGTTTAAGTGTGACAATGTAGAAAGTGGCGAGGATATGAGGGAGACTTTAGAGTCCTACAGAACCAGGTATAAATCCCACCTCTGCTCTTTACTAGCAGTGTGACCCTGAGAAACTTACCAAACCTCTCTGAGCTTTGGGGTTTGGGGTTTTTTCTTTTCTGTTTTTTTTTTTTTTTTTTTTCTGCTTTTTTGTTCTTATTTGTCCAGGACCATTTTCTCCCTTTATGCTTTGGTGGGATTTTTTGTTGTTTTTAAATCTGTAAAACATACTGACTTCAAAGGTAATTGTAAAAATTAAGTGAGCAAATATATACAGTGCCTGGCCTGGTGTCCGGTTCCAATGAGGCTTCAATAAATATCCCTTCTTGTTATTGAGTTGTTTTAATCATGTTTTGGTAGTAGGAACTGTATAACATACACTACCCAGTAGTATTAAAGTGACCTGCTGACATGTAATTAATCTACCTTTTAGTCATTACTAGTAGTCAGTTTACTACTCTAAAAAATTATTTTGGGCTGGGCATAGTAGCTCATGCCTGTAATCCTAGCACTCTGGGAGGCCTAGGTGGGTGGATTGCTCAAGGTCAGGAGTTCGAAACCAGCCTGAGCAAGAGCAAGACCCAGTCTCTACTATAAATAGAAAGAAATTAATTGGCCAACTAATATATATAGAAGAAATTAGCCGGGCATGGTGACACATGCCTGCAGCCCCAGCTACTCGGGAGGCTGAGGCAGAAGAATTGCTTGAGCCCAGGAGTTTGAGGTTGCTGTAAGCTAGGCTGATGCCATGACACTCTACCCTGGGCAACAGAGTGAGACTCTGTCTCAAAAAAAAAATAATAAAATAAAAAAATAAAAAATTATTTTGAAAATTCTACCATTATAAATATTTATCCTGAGTTGAAAAACTTACAAAAGACATCTCTGGGATAATTGCGGAAATTCAAAGATGGTGTAGATATTAAATAATATTATTAAATTATTATTAATTATCTTAGGTAAAATAATGGGGCTGTGGTTATGGAAGAAAACATCTTTATCTAAAGAGATGTGTGCCGTCTGAAACTTACTACAAAAGGTCAGTCAAAAAAATAATTACATATATATTATACACATATACATATATACACAGAAAGCAAATGTGGCAAAATGTTAATAATGTTTTAATCTAGGTAAAGCATAAATAGGTATTTATTACACTATTTTTTCCTCTTTCACCTTTTCTGTATGTTTCCAAATTTTCGTAATTATAAAAAGTTGGGCAAAGGCCGGGTGCGATGGCTCACACCTGTAATCCTAGCACTCTGGGAGGCCTAGGTGGGCAGCCTGCTCAAGGTCAGGAGTTCGAAACCAGCCTGAGCAAGAGTGAGACCCCATCTCTACTATAAATAGAAAGAAATTAATTGGCCAACTAATATATACAGAAAAAATCAGCCGGGCATGGTGGCTCATGCCTGTAGTCCCAGCTACTCGGGAGGCTGAGGCAGGAGGATTGCTTGAGCCCAGGAGTTTGAGGTTGCTGTGAGCTAGGCTGACGCCACAGCACTCACTCTAGCCTGGGCAACAAAGCGAGACTCTATCTCAAAAAAATAAAAAGTTGGGCAAAAAGAGAAAAGACTTGTTACAAAGCTGTTTCAAATAGTTTAGAAAGACCACAATAAAAAATTAACAAAAACAAGCAACATGAAACTAGATGAATATATATTTTTGGAATGTTCAAAAAGATGTTTTCTACCAATCTCATAAAAGCAGGCATATGTTGATCTTTCAGGATAACTTAAAAATCTGAGAACTTCTGGGGGAGGTTGCTATAAAGTCTCTTTTCTCTCCTACCCAAATTTTATTTGTCTTGAACAATCTGGAATTTGAATTAGCAAATAGGCTTTTCACTCCTGTAGGTTGAATATGCAATGGCAAAAGTACATCTGAGCTTTACCTTGAATCTTCACAGAGGTCAATGACGTTAGGGACAGGTACTCCAGCCTTTGCAAGGGCTTTCATAATCCTGCCAGAACAAAATAACATAAGAATAACTGCTGGCAGAACTGATGAAATGTTCTTGAAATTACTTTTCTGATTTAAAAATTAGTACAGGCATAAATTGAAATGGAATTCTAAAAAATATTCAATTGACCCAAAAGTAGATAAGAACACAAAACAGATGGGATAAACAAAAAACAAATGGTGAAGTCATAGATCTAAATCAAACATATCAATATATGAGCTGACTATATGATGTCTATAAGAGTTATGCTTTAAATATAAAAATATAGATAGGTTGAAAATGAAAGGCTAGAAAGGAAAGTACTGTGCAATTGCTAAGTATAAAGAAGCCGGTGTGGCTACTTCAGTACCAGATAAAGTGGGCTTTCAGGCAGAGTATTACAAGAGACAAAGACATTTCAAAACAATACAACAGTTAATTATCAGGAAGATATTACAATCATAAATACATATGTGCTTTAAACATAGCTTAGAAATACATGAAGTAAAAATGATTCCCAATTAAAGAGAAAAGTGGACAAATCCACAATCATAGTTGGGATTTTCACACCCCTTTCTCAGTAATGATAGAACTAGACCAAGAGCTTTATCTAAAGACATAGATCTGAACAACACTACCAACCAACTTGACTTCATGGATATTTCTAGAACACTCACTCAGCAATTGCAAAATACATATTATTTCCAAGTATATGTAATATGTTTACCAAGATGAATCATGTGCTGATCCATAAAATAAGTCTCATTAAATTTCAATAAATATTGAAATCTTGCAGAATATTTCTCAGATCTCAGTGGAATTAAACTAGAATATGACTAAACCAATGTGTGGTATCTAGAAAAAAACCAAATATTTGAAAACTAGACAACATACTTCTATATTTCAAATTAGAATAACAAAAATATAAAATTTGCAGAATGCAGCTATGAAGTGCTTAGAAAGAAACTTACAACTTTAAATGTATTAGAAAAGAAGAAAGATATTCACTGACTTAAGGTTACATCTTAAGAAGGTAAAAATAAACCCAGAGTAAGTAGAGGAAAGGGAATAAAATTAACAGTAGGAATAAAGTAAAAACAGAAACAATTAACAAAACCAAACATTGGTTCTTTGAATAGATCAACACAATTGATACATACCTAGCTAGAATGATGAGAGAGAGAAAGAGAGAGAGAGAGAACAAATTAACAATCAATACCAGGAATGATAAAGAGGGGATATTAATGCAGATCCTATATACTTTATTTATTTATTTTTTTTGAGACAGAGTCTTGCTTTGATGCCCAGGCTAGAGTGAGTGCCGTGGCGTCAGCCTAGCTCACAGCAACCTCAAACTCCTGGGCTCAAGCGATCCTCCTGCCTCAGCCTCCCGAGTAGCTGGGACTACAGGCATGTGCCACCATGCCCGGCTGATTTTTCTCTATATATATTAGTTGGCCAATTAATTTCTTTCTATTTATAGTAGACACAGGGTCTCGCTCTTGCTCAGGTTGGTTTTCAACTCCTGACCTCGAGCAATCCACCCCCCTCGGCCTCCCAGAGAGCTAGGATTACAGGCGTGAGCCACCGCGCCCGGCACTCTATATACTTTAAAAGGCAGGCTAGGCTGAAGCTGGAAGATCACCTGAGCCCACTGCTCTGTAACATGGACAACAGAACGAGAACCTATCTTAAAAAAAAAAAAAGGATAATAAGGTAATATGATGAATAATAATGATGAATAATAAATTCGACAGCTTAGGTGAAATGGAAAAATTCCTTAGCAATTCCAACTTATCAAAACTAAAATAAGATGAAATAAAATATCTGAGTAACCCTGTATTTATTAAACTTAATTCATAATAAAAAACCTTCTCCTAAAGAAAATTCCTGGCACAGATGATTTTAGTGGTGAATTCTATGAAACATTCAAGGAAGAAATCTTTTTTTTTTTTTTTTAAGAGACAGGGTCTTGCTGTCACCCAGAATGGAGTACAGTGGTCATAGCTCATGACAGCCTCAAACTCCTGCGATCAAGTGATCCTCCGACCTCAGCCTCCTGAGTAGCTGGGACAACAGGTGTATGCCACAACACCTGGCTAATTTTTTAATTTTTTGTAGAGATGTGCATTCCTGGATTTTTTGAATATCATTCTAGCACTCCAGAATTCCTTGGTACTTCTGGGAATGGGTAGAAAGAAATCCCAAGCATGATGTATAGAAAACAGAGTGGTGGTTTTACAGTTTTAGGGTCTCTCTTTCCACAAATACACATCTGCTCTTACATGGGCACATAGTAAGTGCCCAGAAATAGCTGTAGGTTTTCTCCTGTGAGCAATCCCTAAGGCTTCATAATTATCAGTCAGAAGTCCCTAGGACACCTGGATAAGGCAGAGTGTAAGAACCAAAGGGTCAAGAGGAGAGACAGTAAACAACAAGAACGAGGAGGGGCTGGGAGGTGAAATCCCATTTTCCTTATTACTCTCTGCAACTCTCCTTTTGCAGAGCGTAAGAAGCTGAAATAAGAAGAAAGCAGGGCAAATCTCCCAGGATAGTGAGCCCCACTCCAGAGCTCTTTTGTGGCTTTGTGGCCCACCTGCCAAGGGATTTGGAGTGAAGTTTTTTCCTATGTTCTATGTTTAAATTTTCCTATTTGCAAAACAAACTATCTTACTTGGGATGGGTTATAATACATTTATTATTTTAAATATTTTAGTATAGAAAATTTCAAACACATATAAAGGTAGAGAGATGTGTATAGTTAACCTCATTACCTATCATCCAGCTTCAATGATTATCCACTCATGGCCACATGTAGCCCCACTAATATATTGATTTTAAGACTAAAGATCCTAAAGATTTTAATCTTTACTAGAAAGTTTTTAAGACTAAAGAGCATCTCATGAGATGTGCACCATCTGGGGGATGGTCATGATGGAGACTCAGACTTTTGTGGGGAGGGGGGGAAATGGGCATTTATTGAAACCTTAAAATCTGTACCCCCATAATATACCAAAATAAAAAAAATAATTAAAAAAAAAAAAAAAAAGAGCATCTCAATAATGCCTTTTTTCATCTAGAAGTGCCAAAAAAAATCTAGTCTCCTGTAGGTTTAGGAATAGAAAAGAGAAGCCAAACTTCTGAATGAAATTAGGTTGTGGCCAGGCGCGGTGGCTCACGCCTGTAATCCTAGCACTCTGGGAGGCCAGGGTGGGTGGATTGTTCGAGGTCAGGAGTTCAAAACCAGCCTGAGCAAGAGTGAGACCCTGTCTCTACCATAAATAGAAAGAAATTAATTGGCAAACTAATATATATAGAAAAAATTAGCTGAGCATGGTGGCGCATGCCTGTAGTCCCAGCTACTCGGGAGGCTGAGGCAGAGGATCACTTGAGCCCAGGTGTTTGAGGTTGCTGTGAGCTAGGCTGATGCCACAGCACTCACTCTAGCCTGGGCGACAAAGCAAGACTCTGTCTCAAAAAAAGAAATAAAAGAAAGAAATCAGGTTGTGTGTTTTCATTTGAAATAACCGAGAGATTCCAATTGCAGTTTTAAACGTGTCAGGGCACTTTTATGGAATGCTGACTTTTCAGCTAAGGGCTGAGTGTGTGCAACATGGAGGCCAGGTGGGCAAGTGCCCTTCGCCGTGAGAACTTACCTGAACTCCCTCTCCACTGCGTGGGCAGATGGAAGGAGCGTCCCTGGAGGTTTCTTCCTCAGAACCAGCTGGTGATTGGCCAGTCTGACATAGTAAGTTGGATTTGACTGCCCGTGATCAAACTGTAGGAGTTCCAACGGGCCTGCAAATTTGCAAACATCAAAAACTCAAACCTGATCCAGAGGACAGATCTGGACATTCTTTCTTTCTAATGAGTCCTGCACTAGGGATGAAAAATATCCTTATCTGGTATGCAGAGCAAGGAAGGTACCTCCTCCCTGGGTACCAGGAGTGATAGAGTCCCAGCCGCACCTGCCAGCTCGGGTCCAGAATCACATGCCATTACAGTTTGGCAAAGGCTACTGGCTTTACACCATGGTAATTTTCTCACTTTGTGCGGGTGTCCGATTTTACCCTTCTTGCCAGCTCCTGCTCCATGACCAAAACCATTTTTATTCTGTTTATCAACCACAAGCACAGTCATGGCAACCCATCTTGCCAAATGGAATGCTTTAAGCCTGAAGATGAAAAGTGCCCTTGTATGTCCCTCAGCCTGACACTGACGTGACAGCCAAAAGGAGCTATGCAGAGGCCTCTGGCTCAAGCCAAAGCTGCTTCCGTGGGAGCCATTTCCCACTCCACCAGGCCGGATTCTGTGGCTCTCTTGCAGGCTCCTTGGTGAGGTGAACTCCATTGACCCTCAGCTTCATCAGACTAAACTCTGGATGTAGATTCATTTCACTCGGTCGGAAGAGCAGGAGAGCAAAGGGACTGCCTGAGTCTGTCAGCCTGGTCAGAAGGGGCCCCTCAGCTTTGCAGAGACACTACCAAAGAATCCAATGACCAGAAAACATTGTAAGGTGAAACTCCATCAATAAAAGCCTTTTTCAAGGACCAAGTGGGTAAGATAAAACTTAATCATCTGCTATAAATCTCTTTAAAAGCTCAGGCCGGGCGCGGTGGCTCAAGCCTGTAATCCTGGCACTCTGGGAGGCCCAGGCGGGCGGATTGCTCGAGGTCAGGAGTTCGAAACCAGCCTGAGCAAGACCCCATCTCTACTAAAAATAGAAAGAAATTAATTGGCCAACTAACATATATAGAAAAATTAGCCGGGCATGGTGGCGCATGCCTGTAGTCCCAGCTACTAGGGAGGCTGAGGCAGCAGGATTGCTTGAGCCCAGGAGATTGAGGTTGCTGTGAGCTAGGCTGACACCATGGCACTCACTCTAGCCTGGGCAACAATGGGAGACTCTGTCTCAGGGAAAAAAAAAAAAAGAGCTCACAAGGCACCTATTTTTCTAAAGGTGGAATGCGGAGAATGAGAGAGGGAACTTCTCTCTGAGAGATGGTGACATTTTGTCACATTTAAAATCACACAACTTTCAAGTCACCTTCACAAAACAGGCTGTCCTCTCTAAAAACCAGAAACTCTCAAATGCCCTTGAGCACACACTGCAGTCCCTAAGTTCCTCTCCTCCTCAAAAGCCGTCTGCTGCCCTAGCACACTCTCAGGTGGAGGGGCGCAAGTGCACTGGGGGATCCATGAAAAAGGAAGTTAATGCTTTTTCCCAAGCAAAACTGAAAACAGGCCGGGCACGGTGGCTCAAGTCTATAATCCTAGCACTCTGGGAGGCTGAGGTGGGAGGATCAATTGAGCTCAGGAGTTCCAGACCAGCCTGAGCAAGAGCAAGAGCAAGACCCCATCTCTACTAAAAACAGAAAGAAATTAGCTGGACAACTAAAAATTTACAGAAAAAATTAGCCGGGCACGGTGGCGCACGCCTGTACTCCCAGCTACTCAGGAGGCTGAAGGAGTAGGATTGTTTAAGCCCAGGAGTTTGAGGTTGCTGTGAGCTAGGCTGATACCATGGCACTATAACCTGGGCAACAGAGCGAGACTCTGTTTCAAAAAAAAAAAAACAAAAAAAACCCTGAAAACAGCACTCAGGTTCACCAGGCCCAACGGCTGTTTTCTCCATTGCACTGCCTCTTTGTCTCTAGCACATTCCATCAAGGTTTGAAAGTGAGAACCAGACTGAAAGCCCAGCCTTGGGGAGAGTTACCAAAATACCAAAATTTTCACATACCTGTGGTTTGGATCCCCAGTAAGTCTTTGAGGTATTTCTCCAATGACTTTTTTGGAATTTCCATTGTCTTTCTCACAGGACATGTGTTTGGAATACTCGCTCTCAATGTAAAACCCAAAAGAGCTTCTAATTCCTTTACTGCAGTCTCCGGGTCATGAACCTGGTTTTGGAGATAATATTGAACCATCAGCTGATCCTGACCTCTCTTCCTGTCTGCTCTCTGCAAGGGTAGGTCTTTAGAGGAAGTTATTGAAGAAGTCACTTCTCTGAGGAAGGCATTTGGAGCCAAGATATTCAGCTAATAAGGAAGCAGCAGGATGAGTTTCCTCTTCCCATTTACTAATAACTCCCAACCCCACTGAACATTTTTTTTTTTTTTTTTTGAGATGGAGTCTCACTTTGTTGCCCAGGCTAGAGTGAGTGCCGTGGCGTCAGCCTAGCTCACAGCAACCTCAAACTCCTGGGCTCAAGCGATCCTCCTGCCTCAGCCTCCCAAGTAGCTGGGACTACAGGCATGCACTACCATGCCTGGCTAATTTTTTCTATATATTTTTAGTTGTCCAATTAATTTGTTTCTATTTTTAGTAGAGACAGGGTCTCACTCTTGCTCAGGCTGGTTTCAAACTCCTGACCTTGAGCAATCCTCCTGCCTTGGCCTCCCAGAGTGCTAGGATTATAGGCGTGAGCCACCTTGCTGGCCCCACATTGAACTTTCTATCTGCAGGGAAAAGCATGGGTCAAGAGTTCACAACACAGCGGGGTGTGATACCTCCTGCCTACAGTCCCAGCTAGTGGAGGCCGGGGCAGGAGGATCACTTGAGCTCAGAAGTTTAAGGCCAGCCTGGGCAACATAGCGCGATCCTGTCTTAAGAAACATACTCTTTTGAGTCAAGAAGGCAGAAGGAAGATTGTGCTGCAGCATTTGCTCTGTCCCTACAGGCCAATTAGCTTAATAATGAAAACTCAAATGTTGAAGAAGGCTGGCAGAGACCTCTCACATGGCTTCTTGTACTTCACAGCCTTCATGGCCAGGGTGGCCCAGGTGCTCCTCACCTAGAATGGCATCGCTAGATCACTAGGACAGTCTGAATGCCACCCCAGGTGTATTAAGCCTGTCATTCATCTCCTTGTGTGTCTTAAGCCTGTCATTCATCTCCTCACTTTTCTCAAAATGCCTTCTTAGTATGTGTTTGTCTTGCTTCCCATTGAAAATACAAGCAGCCAGTCAAATAGATGTCCACATTAATAATAAAAGAAATAAGATAAATATGGAAACATGAGGGAAAACCACTAAGGAAAGCTACAACCTCAAATGTAAAAAGATTGCATAGAAATGCAGTGCCTGGTATATAGTAGGGGTTCAAAATATAGTGACTATTACCTTAATGGTGTGAATACCAAGGCTGGCAGCTGCTTTTAGATTTGGTCCAAGATCATCAAGAAAGATGGACTCAGAGGGCTGCAGGCCCAAGCGCTCTAAGCACAGCTGGTAGATCCTAGGGTCTGGCTTACAGATACCTTCCAGGCAGGACTCCACGACCTGAGGGAGGGACAGGAATGACAGATGAATATCCCTAAAGGTGGCACTCCCACATACATGCTGGTAAACTTTTTAAAAGGAAGAGCATAAGGAGGACAGTTGAGATTTATTTAATAAGTAACTTAAGAGTATTATGATATAAAATGATGTTGCCTTCTTACATTGCGTGATTTGACAATACTAGGTTACAACCTGGGGGCAAACTCACGAAACCAAAGTACTGGTTCAGACGCTATGACCTTATACAAACACCAAAGCCACAATGGGTGGCATTTTGCTAATGTGGATATTGGGATACACAGAGCAGAAGATAAGCTGTACATTTCAGCTTCGTGGAGACTATTTTACCATCTTTCCAGAAAGAAGGGACTGTTTACTGCTACAAAATAAATATGACCTTAATGTTTATTTCAGAGGTTAAAAAAAATAACCCATCCATACTCAATTTAGATAGAAATCCCACAGGAGGGGTTACACCAAAGAGACCACAGTGGCAAAGACATGTTCCTTTCATGCTAAGAGGCTCCTCTACCCTGACACCCTTGCTTCAGCCATGTACGTGCTCTGGAACCAGGGTGTCTGGTGAGAGTTCAGGAGAATCCTGAAAAAGTTATCTCAGTGTCAGGCTATCTCTGATCCAGTGACACCCCCTCCCCCCCAAAAGTCCTCTTACACTGTCTCCAGGGCTTAATCTTCTATAAAGTGGGCCCAACGGGGCCATATAGGCCTATAACCAATACCCTCTGGGCCTCCCTAAGAATTGAACTAAATCTCTGACTCACTGCTTGGTATGACCCACGTTCTCCAAGGCCAAGGACAAACCTGAGGGCCCCTCCCTCCACTTGTATTCTGGGTTGGGTGAAAATGTTCTTTCAGGTAAATAAATGTCCTATAAATAAATTCGACATTTCTACTTACTTTTCCTTGTCTTTTAAGGGCCTGAATGAGTTAAAAGAATACTAAGAAGCTCCCCCTAAAGAAAATGTCAATAGTGGATAGCACAGAAGCAGGACGTGCCAGACACCAATCGATACATTATGCTAGAAGGAAGCAGCTTCCAGCTGCTGTGCTTCATAGTTGTGCCAGCTGAGACAAGGCGTGAGACAACAGAGGGGATTCAGGGTGATGGGGCCACATTCTGACAAGCAGACAGCTCCTTTCCCAGGTCAACTGCATTTGGGTGAGGTGAAAAATCCTGAAGATTTGTTTGATAGATCTCTGGCCTTCTCTTTCTATTCTATTTGGCACAGATGGCATTAACCTGTTCAACTATTACCTTCTCAGCAAACCAGGAACTGTGGGAATATGGCCAGTGTTCATCCAAATACAGATGAAATAAAAATGGTTTTAGTTTATCAAGGATCTCTCACGGGAAGATGGAAGGGAAGCCGTCCTCTCAAGGTGAGCATGCTGGAGGCTGTGTGACAGGAGAGAACTGTGGACGGAATCCAAAGTCCCTCACTGCATCTCAGGGGTTCTCACCCCAACTGCATGGCAGAATCACCCATGGTGTTTTCCATAAATATGCATGTCCAAGTCCTGCCCCGACGCACTCAATGAGAACTTCCAGGGGAAGGGACCTGGCACCTTTACAAACTCCTAGGTCATGTTGATGTGCAGGGAGAGTTGAAAACCTATACATTAATCTCACTGGTCCAATTAAGGGCACAAACACACATAGCAACAGGTAGATTTAGGATTAAGGAGCAGGAAACATGCTACTTTCTGGAGTCAAACCAAAGTACCTCTTCCAAAGATGGAAAGAAACAGAAAGCAGCTCTATTAATAAAATGTGCAATGCTCAAGTTATCAGAGAAGTTTCCCCTAATGTGTTCCAGAGGCCACCGTGACTCTCACTGTATTTAGCCAGATGTTTCCCATTTGCACTGACCCGGACTATCCCTGGAGGAGTGGGCCACAGGGAAGGGTCTTCCTGATCTATCCCAACTCTGGAAGGCCCTGGAAGCCTATGTCAATCTGGGCTTTGGAGTCTCTAAAGAGAATTATCACTGCTGTTGGCTATAAGACACAAATAAACATTTATTTTATTATTTATTTATTTATTTTGAGACAGAGTCTTGCTTTGTTGCCCAGGCTAGAGTGAACGCCATGGCATCAGCCTAGCTCACAGCAACCTCAAACTCCTGGGCGCAAGCGATCCTCCTGCCTCAGCCTCTGGAATAGCTGGGACTACAGGCATGCACCACCATGCCCAGCTAATTTTTTCTATATATATTAGTTGGCCAATTAATTTCTTTCTATTTTCAGTAGAGACGGGTTTCGCTCTTGCTCAGGCTGCTTTTGAACTCCTGACCTTGAGCAATCTGCCAGCCTCGGACTCCCAGAGTGCTAGGATTACAGGCGTGAGCCACCGCGCCTGGCCTAAACATTTAAAAAGTACCGGCCGGGCCTGGTGGCTCACACCTATAATCCTAGCACTCTGGGAGGCTGAGGTGGGCAGATCATCTGAGCTCAGGAGTTCGAGCTCAGCCTGAGCAAGAGTGAGACCGCGTCTCTACTGAAAATAGAAAGAAATTAATTGGCCAACTAACATATATAGAAAAAAATTGCCGGGCATGGTGGCGCATGCCTGTAGTCCCAGCTACTTGGGAGGCTGAGGTAGGAGGATTGCCTGAGCCCAGGAGTTTGAGGTTGCTGTGAGTTAGGCTGATGCCATGGCACTATAGCCCAGGCAACAGAGTGAGACTCTGTCTCAAATAAATAAATAAAATAAAATGTACCCAGATACAGCCAAGCACATCAAAACTGTATCATAAGCATTAGAGGCTAGCATATACACATACAGCATATCATATAAATTCAGCAGGGGAGTAAATCAGGCCAGGGAGGCAGTCAAGTTTTACTGGAGAGCACAGGTCTAAGAATTAACGTCACAGCATCGAGGGCAACATAGTTGGTTTGAGAAGAGCAAAGGTCAAAAGGCCCACTAAGATGTGCAGGCTGATGGAGATGCTCTTGTTATATGAAGATGAAGGCTCAAATTCAGAATGTAAGGGAGTCTCTAAAGCTGAGGTTACAAGCAATTATCAAATCCCACAAATGTTGACCTTGCTAAGAGCACAGTGATATTCTAAAAACCCTGTTTTCAACCCACTGCATTTAAATCTAACTGAATAAAAAATCATTCGCTCGAGACCTGCTAAAAGGCATCATTTAATGTTGCATCCTGAAGCAAAGGCACAGATCCTGTTTTGATTGTTTGAATCACTGTGAGCTTACCACATCAAACTGTTTCCGGTCCAGGGGCAAAAAGCTTCTCCCATCGGGAAAGTAAAAATTATTGCTCAAGACTGCAGTCCGAAGGCCTTTTGCCCGAATTTGAGCAATGGCCTCAGTCATCACTGGGAACTGCTTTGCCACTTGCTCACTGGTCAGCAGAGAGAAAAATGAGTCCACAGGCACAGAGGTGTTTGACTAAGAATGGGGAGGGCAGAGGAGAACCAGAATCATTAAGAGTGGGAACCAGTCCTGACCAACAGAAAATACTTATTCCTGGCTTCCTGCTGCTCTCTGAAGTGTCCAGACTCCTGGGCTGAACTCTTCATCTAAGGTTTTTTAAAAGTAACTTAGAATTAGAGTTACAATGATGAGAGAATGGAGCTATTTATATCAATAATGCAATTAAATGACTTCTTTATTCCACTCATGGATTGCTAATTGAAAAAATATCAGAACGTCATAAAAGGATACATTAAACTCTAAAAGTGTATTAAGCAGATGTAATTTAATTTTTAATGATCCAGAAGGCACTTAATGATTTTGTATTGCCTCAGCACCACCATTATGAACTTTAGTTTCTGATCAATTTTTGTTTTTAAATTCAATCTGTGAGTTTTTTAAAACTCTTATTATTATCAAGTTTCAAAATCTGCAGTCTGCTATTTTACATATACATATATATACATGGATATTTTATAACAGCCTTATTGAAATATAATTCACATACTGTACAATTCACCTAAAATATACAATTCAATGGTTTTTAATATATTCATAAAGTTGTGCAACCATCACCACAATCAATTTTAGAACATTTTCATTACCCTAAGGGGAAATCCATATCCATTAGCAGTCAGTCCTCATTTCCCCTTACAGCCCCAGGCCTGGAAAACCACTAATCCACTTTCTGCCTCTATAGATTTGCCTATTCTGGACATTTCATATAAATGGAACCATATGATATGTGGTCTTTTTTGACTGGCTGCTTCTTTCACTTAGCATAACATTTTCAAGGTTTATTATTTTTTATATATACATATATATATATATATATATATTTTTTTTTTTTTTTTTTTTTGAGGCAGAGTCTCACTCTGTTGCCCAGGCTAGAGTGCCATGGCGTCAGCCTGGCTCACAGCAACCTCAAACTCCTGGACTCAAGCAATCCTACTGCCTCAGCTTCCTGAATAGCTGGGACTACAGGCATGCGCCACCATGCCTGGCTAATTTTTTCTATGTACTTTTAGTTGTCCAGCTAATTTCTTTCTATTTTTAGTAGAGACGGGGTTTCATTCTTGCTCAGGTTGGTCTCCAACTCTTGAGCTCAAATAATCCGCCTGCCTTGGCCTCTCAGAGTACTAAGATTAAGGTGTGAGCCACCGCACCTGGCCTATACATATTTTTTAATTACAGAAAATATATGAAACATAAAATTTACCATTTTAACTATTTTTAAATTTTTTGAAACAATATAGAGAAAATGCTGTCATCCAGGTTGGACTGCAGATCATAACTCACTGCAGTCTCAAACTCCTGGGCTCACGTGATCCTCCTGCCTCAGCCTCCTGAGTAGGATTACAGAGGCTCACCACCATTCTCAGGTAATTAAAAAAAATTTATTTTAGATGGAGTCTTGATATGTTGCCCAGGCAGGTCTCGAACTTCTGGCCTCAAGTAACTTCCCACCTCAGCCTTCCAAGTGCCAGGATTATAGGTGTGGGCCACTGCACCTGACTCATTTGAACTATTTTGAAGTGTACAATGCAGTGGTATTAAGTACAGTCACACTGTTATTCAACTATCATCACCATCCACCTACAGAACTTTTTTTATTATTATATTTCTAAATTATATTTTAGTAGAGCTATTGTGAAGATTACATGAGTTAATATGACGAGCTTAGAGCAATACACAATACAGAGAAAATGTTAATATTATTGCTTTAAATAATATTTTTGATCAAAGCCTTTATGCATACAGGTCCTATTTCACTGTCTGTGGTGTGGGGGGAATTTCTGGGCTGCTGAACACAGGGAGGTGCTGGAGGGTGGCAGGCCCAGGAAGGGCATGGAAGCTCTGCACCCCTTGCCCCTGTGCATCTGTCAGGTAGCTGTGCATCTATATCCTTCATAATATCCTTTATAATAAACATGTAAACATTAAAAAAATCTGCTGGAGGGGCTTACTAAAGAACATTTCTACTTATTCCTATGTGAATTTAAAGTTGAGTACCTTGGGGTAGAAGAAATAGCTTAAAAACATATAATGGGTTATTAGACGATATGGTTTGGATGTTGGCTCCTCCAAATTTCATGTTGAAATGTGATCCCCAGTGTTGAACGTGGGACCTGGTGGGAGGTGTCTGGGTCGTGGGGTGGATCCCTCATACATGGCGTGGTGCCCTCCCCTCCACAATGGGTAAGTTCTGTCTGTATGAGCTGGTTGTCTGAAGGAGCCTGGCACCACTCCCACCCTCCTTGCTCCTTCTATTGCCACGTGACACGCCTGCTTCTTCTTCACCTTCCACCTTGATGGGAAGCTCCCTAAAGCTTTTAGCACAAGTAGTAGATGCTGGTGCGATGCTTCTTAAACAATCTGCAGAATTGTGAGACAAACAAACCACTTTTCTTTATAAATTATCCAGCCTCAGGCATTTCTTTATAGCAGTGCAAAATGAACTGAAACATTAGGTTTCGCCTTTTTTTTTGAGACAGAGTATTGCTCTGTCACCCAGGCTGGATTACAATGGCATGATCATAGCTCACTGCAAGCCTGAACTCCTGGGCTGAAGTGATCTTCCTGCCTCAGCCTCCCAAGTAGCTGGGACTACAGGTGCGTACCACCACACCAAACTCATTTTTCTATTTTTTGTACAGATGGGGTCTCACTCTTGCTTAGGCTGGTCTCGAACTCCTGGCCTCAAGCAATCCTCCCATTTCAGCCTCCCAAAGTGCTGGGATTACAGGCATGAGCCATGGCGTCAGGCCTACATTTTGCTGTATTTTCAGTTTAACCAACTTATAGATGAATGTTGCAACCACTACTCAACGCAAAAAGAATTATATGGAAATGCAGATATGTTTATCACTCACCATTTTAGAGCAAAGTCTCCCAAACTCTTGTAAGAAATCTTGTACTTTTATCTCTCCTCTCATAAATCTCATCCAAGGCCCATTTTCACCACCTTCCACCAAGGCCTTCACTATGGTTCCAGAAGGGATATGATT
Organism: Microcebus murinus; assembly: GCF_040939455.1. Taxonomy (NCBI): domain Eukaryota; kingdom Metazoa; phylum Chordata; class Mammalia; order Primates; family Cheirogaleidae; genus Microcebus; species Microcebus murinus. The sequence continues at coordinate 7,951,485 of NC_134125.1, read as the reverse complement.
CTGTACCTCCCATTCTATAGAAAGTAAAATGTGCAAAAGTAAAATATAATACATTGACAAATGGCTGGGGTTTGGGGGACTCAGGGGATTTACCATATCAGTTCCTACGGCATCATCATGGTGCCAGGGTGGATGCTATTAGGAAGTCAGGAATTCATGAAATGCAAAATCTCAACCTTAGACCTCCAAAAGAAGAGTGATACTAATTTGCATGACAGAGTGCACACTGCCGTTAAGTATCAGGTCCTGGCTGGGCGAGGTCACACAGTGAAAATGGTATGACACAGGGACAGGAAAGCTAGACCTGCGAGAGGCCCTGAATACCTGGTGAAAGCTTCCAGACTTAAGCTTAAGGGACTACATGCAGGCATTCAAGGCTTTGAAGCAGGGGAGGGAAGGAACAAGATCTATGTTCTAGAAAGGTAATTCTGGAGCTAGAGGCAGGGAGAGGAGTGAGGAGGCCGATGCCATCATTCAGGTGAGAGAAGACTGGGATCTACACAGGGGAGAGGCACTGGAAATGGAGGTTCTCAAGAGATTCTGGAGAAAGTTGAGAAACTTCCTGTCCAGCGCTCTTTATGGTCTCTGTAAAAGAGGAGATTCAGCTGTCTGTTGAGTATGAATATTAGGGGGTGGTGAGGAACCTGGGGGAGCTGACAGTTTGGAACAGCTCCTGAGGTAACCATGAGAGAAATACGAGCAGAAGAACAGGGAGGCTTTGGCATAGCACCAAGGGTCCAGCTGAGGTTGGAGCTCAAAAACTGGCCCACGCAGCTGGTTTACACAGCTGGGTAATTGTTCCCAGCAGTGTTAGAGAGCCCAGACGCATGGGTGCAGAAAACCTGCACTTGGGTTGATTTAGGATGGAGAACTGGCCAGCCAGCCACCACTGAAGGTCAAAAGCAAAGGGACAGCAGATTGTCTCTTTCTCCTTCCTGCTGGCTGGAATGAGAACATGATAGCAGGAGGTAGGGCAGCCATGACAGACCACGAGGTGAAAGAGGAAATGATGAGAAGTCATTTGTTAAGTTTGCTACCACTTGGCCAGGTGCAGTGGCTCACGCCTATAATCCTAGCACTTTGGGAGGCCGAGATGGGAGGATTGCTTGAGCTCAGGAGTTCGAGACCAGCCTGAGCAAGAGCGAGACCCCATCTCTACTATAAATAGAAAGAAATTAGCCAAACAACTAAAAATAGAAAATATTAGCTGGGCACAGTGGCGCATGCCTGTAGTCTCAGCTACCCGGGAGGCTGAGGCAGGAGGATCCCTTGAGCCCAGGAGTTTGAGGTTGCTGTGAGCTAGGCTGACCCCACAGCACTCTAGCCCAGGCAACAGAGTAAGACTCTGTCTCAAAAAAAAAAAGTTTGCTACCACTTGAAGCCAAAATGAATCTAACTAATGTAGGTTGAACCAAGTAGGGAAAAGAAGTAAAACTAGGGAGAGGCTGATAAAGAGAGGGCCAAGGAGACTGGAGGGTTCACCTTGCAGGTCCAGAAGCAGGTTTAGAGGGAAGCAAGGCAGAAGAGAGAAATGTGATCAAAGGGGTAATTGCATTCAGCATTCAAGATTTCAGAAGCAGCACAGTTCCCAGGGAAAGGCAGTTAAATTCTAATCACAACAACGACAATCATGGCAGCTCATCACTGAGAATATAGCAGGAGCTGAGCACTCACCATGCTAGGCAAGTGCTCTTCGTGGATTGCTTCATTCAACTCTCCCCCAGATCCCAAGGAGGCAGGTACTTTTATTAGTCCTAATTTAATGAGCAGGAAAATAAGACTCCGACAAGTTGAATAATTTGCCCAAGACACTCAGCCACTTAGTGGTGCTTGGAATTTGATTCAAGAGCCAGAGGACTGCACTGGGATACACTCTGCCTCCCCACCCCAGTCCCCCAAAGTGCAACAGAACAGAATGAAGAGCTCACCTGCAGCCACTCTCCCTGGAGAAGGAATGAGAACTCCACCCATGTCAAAAATCACAGCTCTATAGGTGCTGCCTCCAAAATGTGTCCACCGGTGGGTTCCCTGGTGCCTGGACTGGAAGTGTTTCAGAAAGGCTGCCCTCCAAGCCCACTGGAGAGAGAGGGACTGTAAAAGCCTCCTTATGCACATGTTGAGGCTGGGCTGTGCGAGAAGGCAGAGGAAACAGCTCACCGTCACTGCCTCCAATTCAGGCCTCTGCCCTGCAGCTCAGGGGTGCCACCCAGACATCTCCAACTGATCACCCACAGACACCTCAAACCACATCCACAAGTGACCTCACTGTGGCTGTGCCCTCCCTGACTACTGAGTAAAGGGCTCCATCATCCTTCAACAGTTCTCACTGCCCTAAAGATAAACTCTCAGTTCCCTAACCTAGCTTAAAAGGCCCTCTAAGATCTGCTTCCCTCTTTCTGCAGGAAGTCCCCGTTGTTTCACCTCAACCTGAATGATCTGCACATGCAAATCTACATGCAATTTCCTCAAACACATGAGGTTCTCCCCATGCTACCAAGCCTTTGCATATTCTGTTCCCTTGGCCTGGAATGCTGTCTTGCACCTGTTACCCAGTTAATTTTAAAGGGTCTTTTGGGTTGTAGTTTACCTGTCACTGTCTTCATGAAACCTCTTCTGGCTACCAGAAGTGACAGAGTAGGAGTCTGTATACTCCCAAGAAGTCCTGTACTCATCTCCTCCTAGCACTTAAGAGACTACCATCACAACATCAAAACACCATTATGTCTTACTGATCACTGTGATAGCCTAATAACTGTTCCCCACTGTCTCTTTTCTAAACTTATTTTCAAAAGGATCAGATTTTAAAAATAATATACACATACAACACACAAATATATATATGTATATATATACTTATATATATATATATACACACACACACACACACACATACACATGTATAGAGATAAACCAAATATGGCCAAATGTTAAAAGTCAATCTAGATGAAAGGTATATGAGAGATCACTGTACTTTCTTTCAGCTCTGTTGTCTAAGCTAGAGGGTAGTGACATCATCATAACTCACCGCAACCTCAAACTCCTGGGCTCAAGAGATCCTCCTACCTTGGCCTTCCAAAGTGTTAGGATTACAGGCATGAGCACCTGGCCTACTTTTTATGTCAATTCTATAGTTAAAAAACGAACTATTATAAAAATCAGGTGAGATTAAAACAGGCTGGCAAGACAACCTATGAGTTCATGGGATTCACTTCAGTACTGCCAAAAGGGCTCAAAAAACTATACAGCTTGAGCATCCCTAATCTGAAAATCTGAAATTCAAAATCTGAAACTTTTTGAGTGTTGATATGACACCACAAGTAAAAAAATTCCACACATGAGTACTTAATACAAACTTTGTTTTATGCACAAAACTATTTAAAAATATTATACAAAATTACCTTGAGGCTATGTGTATAAGGTATACACAAAACATATGTGAACTGATGATTTAAAGTATACAGGAGGATGTGTGTGGGTTATATGCAAATTACTGTGCCACTTTACATAAGGGACTTAAGCATCCTCAGATTTTAGTGCCCAGGGTGTCCTGGAACCAATCCCCTGAGGATGCTGAGGGAGGAAATGTGCTAAATTTAGGAGTAAATTTTGAAACTAAAAATTTCAAAGCTGATTTGCACTTTGTTTTACTTATGTTTCTATGCCAAGGCGAAAGTTTATGATAGGAAAAGAAACTTATTTATAGGCTCATAAAAGCATCAACACAGTGTGAGGGCTTAACAGAGATAAAAAGTGCCTTTGGGGCCTGGAGGGTGAACTTTAATCCTTATTGAGGACACCAACCTCCTCATACTCCTGTTAATGGATATGTGGGCAATGCTCCCACAGGCAGCCTGCTTACTCCTTCAACTATAGATGACTGTTCTGTTCTAGCCACTTCCCAACACTCTCTTCAAAGTGGGAAAATGCTGTCACTTTTCATACCTACACTCTTTGGTACCTGCTGTGCTCGTTGACTGGAACACCTTTCTCTTCTTTAATTGCCTGGTGAATTTCCCTTCATTTTGACATCATAGCCTCAGCTTTACCACCTCTGTAGAGGCTTTTATTTTTCCAGGCAGACTGTAGGACTTTTTGTTCACTCCCACTGCCCCTTCTCCATGCCTTCAGTAAAGTACTTATCCCACTACAGAGTAACTATTTTCATGTCTCTCTACTCCTACAATTATAAGCTCCTTAAGGAAAGGACTATCTTATCTATCATTGTATACAACTTTCCCTTAGGGCCCAGTTTCTAGACACATATCAGGTGCTCATAAATATGGGTTGAAAGGATGAATGACCTGGAAGTAGCATAAAATAGAGAAAAGCTAGGGACAGGGTTAGTGGTTGGCAGCCAAAAAGAACTGTAACATTCCCAACTTTCCCTTCTCTGGCCAACAATTCTAGTTCTCTAGAATTAGCATTTACCCTAAAGAATGTCTTCTCCCTGAGAATAACGAGATTAGTATGATAACATAGATTTTCTCCCTAAATTATGCTTTCATAAATATGCACACACACTGTGTGTTGTCATACACTAATGAGACAATTTATTTAGTAAAGAGATTAAGAATGTTGGCTATGGGATCGAATTCCCTGGATTCAAATTCTACCTCTGTCACTTAACCGTGAGATACTGAGCAAGTTACTCCCTCATAGCCTCAGGTTCCTCCTGTATATAACAGGGACAATCATAGTACCTGTCTCATAAAGTTACCAGTGCATGAGATAAAGTATGTAAAACACTCAAGTCAGTATCTGGCACACCATGAAATGCTACTACTATTGTAATATACTACAACGGTTCACACAAGGTATCATATGCTTTACAAATATGTGTGTATGACTTATGTACTTTCACATAAACCAGTGATTCTCAACACGGAGCGACTTTGACCTCAAGGGGGCATTTGGAAGTCCAGAGACATTTTTGGCTGTCACCACTGGGGAACAGGGGCTACTAAGGTCTAGTGGGTCAGACCAGGGATGCTTCCAAGCATTCTACAATGCTCAGGACGCTGTCCCCTCCAAGAATTAACAGGACCCAAAATGTCAATAGGGCAAGATACACTGAAACGTATGTCATAGGGTAGTCACAAGCGCTGTATACCCATATATCATGTGGTCATGTTATACACATATAGTAAATATACCTACACATATCCAGGACGTACTACATACTTACGTATGTGTACTTACATATGTATCATTATAACATACACCTAGAATAGCAACCTGTCACGTACATGCGATATATGCACTGATTGTGGCTGGAATACCTGTATGCTAAAGTCAGTCTGATATACTGGGAAGAATGCTAAACCTCAGAAAAGCTAATGTTCTCTCTATACTCATTTTACTTCATCCTCACAACCCTATGAAGATATTACATTATCCCAATTTTATGCAATGACTAGCTCAAGATCGCACAACTGGTGATGAAGGTCCACGCCGCAATACGGGGCAAGAACAGTGTTTACGTTATTCGCCAATGTATCTCACGCATCCCAGCAGTGCCTCAGTAAACATCTGTGAAGTGATGCGTGGGGGGCTTGACCCAGATCTATCTCCAGCACTGTGTTCTTACCCAGCCCATCGCTACCTTAATAGAGTCAGAAACCCTGCAATGGAGTCTGCAATCCCCATGGGCCCTGAGATGCAACTTCACCAAGCTGAGCCTCAGCGTATCTATCGGTAGAGTGGGGCTGAAATAAAGCAACCCTTCCTAAGGTTAGAGCGAGGGGTTAAACGCTATAAAAGAGACAAAAGCTCCACACAGGACAGGTTCCTCGGACAATTCCGAGACCTGGCGGAGACAGGGACCCCACGCCACCAGCCGAGATGGCCTAAGGACGAGGCCTCTCCGGGAGGCAGATGTTAACTAGGGCCTGGGCGAAAACCCACCGAAGGCCTAAGGAGGGGACGCCAGCAACAGCAACTTCAAAGATGTCCTTGCTTCCTGACCTCTTCGAGATCCCACCCAGAAGGCCTTAGGATCTCCTCCGTGCCGCGCCGCCCAATCGGAGCGCGCTCGTGCGCGCATGCGTGACCCCACGGGTCAGCGACGGCGGCCGGGAGGCGGAAGTAGAGGTTGTTGTGGCTCTGAGAGCTGCGTGAAGTGCTGCTGCTGCTGCTGCTGAGGCGGCGGCGGCGCTGAGGCGGTGGCGGCGCTGCCAGCCCCGGGCCGCTCAGCCTCTCGGCTTGCCTCCCAGCCTCGCCTGAGCCCGCCGGGGCCCGCGCCGGCCAGCGCTTGCCCTATGAGTGTGTCACTGGTTGTCATCCGACTGGAGCTCGCGGAACACTCGCCCATCCCCGCCGGCTTCGGCTTCAGCGCCGCCGGTGAGTCCCGCGGCCTCGCCGCCTTCCCTGCGGTCGGGTCTGGGCCCGGGGGGCTCGCCCTCCCAAAGTACGGGTCCAAGGAAAGTCCGCGGCGAGGGCTTTTGCCTTACGAAGAAGCAAAGAGGTGGTTGGGATCCCTCTCTTCCCATCCATCCTTGAGAGGCCTTTCCAGATGTCATCTCTGGGAAGCCCTTCCGCGTCCCACCCTCCCTGTGCCTTCCCACGGGCGTTGTTTCTACCTGGCGCGTCTCGCTCTCCGCCCTGCTTGAGTCGAGTTGTGTGTGTATCTCACTCGATTTCCTCTAGACTCCGTGAAGGCAAGCACTGGGTCCCCAGTGACGCTGACAGTCCCTGGGTTAATGTAATTGTTCCTCTTTGGAAGAGCATCCCTTTAGGTGCCCCATAACAATAGTAATAATTAAAATTTGGACACTTGCTATAGCCCAGCACTGTACTAAACACCTCGTGTGTTCTTTAACTATATTTGTAACTATCCTGTGAGATAGATGGGTGGTACGCACCTTTTACAAATTGTGACACAGGGTTAGTGATTAAATGATTTACCCAAGGATCTGTAATTGGTAAAACTGGGATTCTAACTCAGGGAGCTGGACATGAGTCTGAGCTCTTTACGCAGTTCCTTAGTGGGGAATGCAGCTATAACTCTGTTCCTTGGTCCTCAAATAATTACCGAATAATAACATTCATTCAAGAAGTATTTACTTAATGTTCTCTATCTGCTGGAGTTTTTGTTATATGTAGAATCAGATGTGGTGTCTGCTTTAATAGCACCAGCAGTTCAGTGGGGGAGACATGAATTAAGTGCAGAATAAACAGAATTACAACTGCAATAAGTGCTGTGAAGGAAAGGAGAAGCAGTTTGGAAAACTACTACAAGAAGATCTGTCGGTTCGGAGAGCAGGACTGAGGCAGGTAGGGATAGTGTCACTGGAAATTTCCCTGAGTACATGAACTTTGCAGCTGCACATTAAAGACTGAATATGATTTAATGGGTTATGAGCACCTTTCAAAAGCTAAAAATGACTTCTGAGTTTTGAAAGTCAGATTGACATTAGCCACATACAGATTTACATGGATCAATCACTGAGTCCATTTATTCATTAGTTCAGTACATATATAGAGAGCATCCTTCTGTGTGCTAGGCACTGTGATATTAGTACTGAGAATAAGTGATGGGCAAAACAGGTGTGGTTCCTTCCCTGACAGAGTTTATGTTAAGAATATTTCAGTCAAGTCTCCAATTTCAGTCAAGTCTCCAAATTCTTTTTCCCTTTTTATGTGTTTCATTGATTTAGGATACTTATCACAAATTTTCATGGCTTGAGAGTAACTCTGAATGTTTAAGACTACCCCTGAAGGTTTTTTGAAATTTTATTTATTAATGGACTTGATACCTTCATTTTGGGCTCAACGTGGTTTCACTTTATCAGATGTTAATAAAATTTTAGTTCATCTGGACATAATCACAGTTGAACCTTCTCTAAGGCTATACTCTTGTTGATTCACTTTAAAGTGCATGATTCCACCAGAACAGCCCTGCATTTCTGAGTTTATTGTACTGGCTGCTTATTGACTGTTTACTGGGTACTGTAGGAGTCCCAGAGGTGAGTGAGATGGGTACTGCAAAGGCTTCTTACTATCTTGCGGGAAGGCAGCAGAGAGAAAAAGGGAAACGTATCGATGGATACATTGAAAATGGAGAAGAGTTTGTTTTATCATCAGGTATTAATCATTCATATGTTCCTTAGCCGGGGAAATGTCTGATGAGGAGATCAAAAAGAAGACACTAGCTTCAGCAGTTGCCTGTTTAGAAGGGAAGTCACCAGGGGAGAAAGCAACAATTATCCATCAGCATCTTGGCCGTCGAGAAATGACAGATATGATCATTGAGACCATGAAGTCCAACCCAGGTATGCTTTCTAAAATCATGGGCTTGGCCGGGTGCAGTGGCTCACGCCTGTAATCCTAGCACTCTGGGAGGCCGAGGCGGGCAGATTGCTTGAGGTCAGGAGTTCGAAACCAGCCTGAGCAATAGTGAGACCCCATCTCTACTATAAATAGAAAGAAATTAATTGGCCAACTAATATATATATAGAAAAAATTAGCCGGGCATGGCGGTGCATGCTTGTAGTCCGAGCAACTCAGGAGGCTGAGGCAGTAGGATCCCTTGAGCCCAGGAGTTTGAGGTTGCTGTGAGTTAGGCTGACGCCACGGCACTCACTCTAGCCTGGGCAACAAAGCGAGACTCTGTCTCAAAAAGTAAAATAATAAAATAAAAATAAAATCATGGGCTCTTTTGTAATGTGAGTTCTTGGCTGTCTGTTTTATACATATTGTTTGAGGAGCCCATGATTTTGACCTCTAGTGTACTTTTATCTTTCACAGCCTGTGTGTTCTACATGAGGTTGTTAAGGCACATTTCAGTGGCTCCAAATATTTTTTCTAAATCAATCCTAACAAGCTGGGTTGACAACTCTATTTGGTGAAGGAGGGCTTCTTACCACCTAATTCAGTAGCAGATCTGAGTGTGTTCAGATAAGCATGTTGTGCTTCCTCCTGCTTCTCTCAGCTCATTTTACCTGAGGAAGTGGTAAGTGCCGTATCTCCAGCATGGAGGTAGTCAGAACTGGTAGGTTTGGTTTTCAAACTTTATAGTCCTAAATGAGCTGGGTGAGGTGACTCACCCCTGTAATCCTAGCACTCTAGAAGGCTGAGGCAGGAGGATCGCTTGAGGTCAGGAGTTCAAGACCAGCCTGAGCAAGAGCAAGACCCCATCTCTGCTAAAAAATAGAAAAATAATTAGCCGGGCAACTAAAAATAGAAAAAAATTAACTGGGTGTGGTGACATGCACCTGTAGTCCCAGCTACTTGGGAGGCTGAGGCAGTAAGATTGGTTGAGCCCAGAAGTTTGAGGTTGCTTTGAGCTAGGCTGATGCCATGGCACTCTAGCCCAGGCAACAGAGCAAGACTCTGTCTCCCAAAAAAAAAAAAAAAAAAAAAGTCTTGAATGTTTGTCCCACTTAGGATTGCATGATGGAAGACACCTGCTTGTATTATAGTAGTGCCCTATGTAAGAGCCATCCTTGAGTTTCTGAGGGTGTTAATGAGATTTTTATGGGGCAAAGAGAGCTTTCTTTTTTATTATTATTATTTTTTTTTACTTTTTTAAAATTTTTGTTATTTCTTTTCTTTTTGCTTAAGAAACTGAAATCTAAAGAGAGCTTTAAAGTTGAGATGCTCCCATAAATAAGTTGTTCTACAAATACAGTTCTTAATGCAGCACATGACAATTTCTCTGTCAAAGTTTATTCTTCTGACTTGAAGTTTTAATCTAGTTTAGACTCTTTTGGCATACTCCCTATCCATTTATAATCTGCTAATTTTTGATTTGTGAAAGATGAACCACAAGCTGCAGTGGAAGAAAGGAAATCTGCAGAAGCATCCCCCACTGCACAGAGAAGTAAAGATCAAAGTAAAGAATGCATAAATGCTGCTCCCGATTCTCCATCCAAACAGCTTCCAGACCAGATCTCGTTCTTCAGTGGAAATCCGTCAGTTGAAATAGTTCATGGTATTATGCATCTATACAAGACAAAGTAAGAAAAACCTTTTTCCTTTTGGGTTGGTCTATTTTTTGCGTTAAACTCTCTTGCCCTGAAAGGAAGTGGATGTTTTCAACTTCAAAAAGATAGTACTTTCATGTATTGTGTATTAGAGAATTAGATGTTTTACATTTGGTTAATCCTATGGTTTGGGTCAAAGCTTTTCCTTATAAAAGAAACTTGTATAGATACACTTAAGAACATACCTGGGAAGATATTCTCTTAGTTGGTAGATATGGAAGGTGACTGGGGAATTGAAAGAAGGTACAGGCCGGGTGCAGTGGCTCACACCTGTAATCCTAGCACTCTGGGAGGCCGAGGTGGGCGGATTGCTCGAGGTCAGGAGTTCAAAACCAGCCTGAGCAAGAGCGATACCCTGTCTCTACTATAAATAGAAAGAAATTAATTAGCCAACTGATATATATATAGAAAAACTTAGCCAGGCATGGTGGCACATGCCTGTAGTCCCAGCTACTCGGGAGGCTGAGGCAATAGGATTGCTTAAGCCCAGGAGTTTGAGGTTGCTGTGAGCTAGGCTGATGCCACGACACTCACTCTAGCCTGGACAACAAAGCAAGACTCTGTCTCAAAAAAAAAGAAAGAAAGAAAGAAAGAAAGAAGGTACAGTAAAAAAAAAAAATAGAAAGAAAATGATCCACACCATCATTTTAGTCTCACATGCCCATCAAATCTTTACTAAAGAAGCTGGTAAAAAATCAGTTAAGTAATTACAATTTTATCACTTATTTTCACCCTTTTCTGTGGTTGAAACAGCTTGCTAGAGGCCCAAAAAAAAAAGGAAGCATTTGATCATCCACAAGCTCGACCATTAGCTCCTTGGATGATTGGTAGTTGATATCTTAAAGGCTGTCCTTGTCCTAACTCTGCCAGGTCCCTACTGGGAAAACAACAAGTAGGTAGTCCTTTCGAATCATAGCTGTCAAGCGAGTTTGCAGCATTTCAAAAGCAAATTGCATCGTGGGAGGTTTTTCTTCCCACTCTATTCCAGCTGTTCCAACTCACGAAAACATTTCTGTAATCTTCAGTCATAGCCTCATGATTTAGGATTCTCTCTTATACTTATAACTCTTTTTTCTCCAGACCCTTTGAAAAAAGTCTGTAGCTACAGTTGTGCTTCTAAGTTGTTACCCAATGACAGATTATTATTCAAACACTAATGAGAATAAAACACAAACTGCAGATCTGCCTAATGCAGATTTATAACCCTAACAAAAGGGTTTATTTTTCCAGCCTGAGCAAGAGCAAGACCCCGTCTCTACTATAAATAGAAAGAAATTAATTGGCCAACTAAAAAATATATATAGAGAAAAAAATGAGCCGGGCATGGTGGCATATGCCTGTAGTCTCAGCTACTTGGGAGGCTGAGGCAGCAGGATTGCTTGAGCCCAGGATTTGAGGTTGCTGTGAGCTAGGCTGACACCATGGTACTCTACCCCAGGCTAAGAGTGAGACTCTGTCTCAAAAACAACAACAACAACAAAAAACCCCAAAAGGGTTTATTTTTAACTGAAGATTAAAAATGTTGGTGGGGAGTATAATGTAGAATATTTTCAAGCTTGTCTTAAACTCCACTGCAGAGATAATTTAAGAGATTCTGCATTGTTTAAATTGATTTGTGGAATAGTACAAGTTTTAATTTTTTCTCCTATTTTCTTGGACATAAAAGTTGTCTAATTAGTGTTGTTTGAACTAACCATACCTCATCTATTCAAGACAGTCTAATTATTGTCTTATTAGTAAGATGACCTCCTTAAAAGAAGATGTGAGGCGCAGTGCCATGCTGTGTATTCTCACAGTCCCTGCTACAATGACCAGTCATGACCTTATGAAGTTTGTCGCCCCATTTAATGAAGTAATTGAACAAATGAAAATCATCAGAGACTCTACTCCAAATCAATATATGGTGCTGATAAAGTTTAGTGCACAGGTAAAAGTTAAGATATTAAAAATCTCTTTGCCACAGAAATTGTTTTTGAAACTGTATGATATTAGCTGTGTGTGATTTACAACATTTTACGCTTACAGTTCTTGACATATATCTCTTCTAGGGTATTGTAATTCTAGATATATTTCTAAATTCATTACCAGAAATAAAATTGTTCCTTCATGCCCATGATTTTTTCTAGATAAGATTGGGTATGAAATCTAGGGTTTCATTTGTTTCTTTATCCGGTAGTAACTATTCCAGAAAAGCAGTTTGGAGTTGACACCATCTTATTATTTGCCATTATCCCTACTTTCATTCTCTTTTTTCTTGAAAGGTGCTCTCTGGTACATTTTGAAAGATAACCATTATATTTAAAAAAATTTTTGGTGAAGGATTTTGTGACATTCCTTGAAGTATTATTAAAGATACTTTAGAGTTCTTTTCGGAAATTACTGCATTAAAGAGAGAGAAACACTAAGAGAATGGTGATATTTTTAGTTTTTAAAAGAGCTTGTGCATTATAACAGTTATTTTTCGATGTAGGAAGGTTTTGCTATCCACCACATTTCACTTAAATTGCATTGAGTAGTACTTTCCATGCACCTCAGTTCTAAAGGTACTGGAAAGTTTCTTTGGTTTTGCATACTCAGGAGTGTGCAACACCATTTATACTTTTAGGAGTATGCATGTTTTATATGAATAGAAAAATAAGGTAAGCTTTAGGTATTATCTAGATTATTAAAGAGCTACCCTATCCTTATATTTCATTCAAGTTTTTTGGTTTTTTTAAAAAATAGCCTGTTGTGTTTATACATTGAAATCATGTTAGGTTTTGCAATGCAGCTTTGTCAAAAGTTCACTTCTCTACCTTATCGATAGCCTTCTTGAACATGCCCTAGATAAACAGTTCTAATTCGCTGTTTGTGAAAGAAATGTGCGTGCCTGGATTATGGATTATGTGCCTGGTCTCTGACTGGTCACCAAGGTTTGTGGATGAAACGGAGCCCATAACACAAAGTCCACTTGCCATCTCTCCCTTCCTGGTACAGAAGTCCAGAGGTGATGGCAGTGGCAGCCATTCAGTGGCCATGTGGAGGAAATTAAGAGAAATGAGAGTTGAATTATATGTGTACCTGCTCCATGGGCCCCAGAAAGAGAACCTTTAGTGTGGAGTTCTGTGTACAAGAAGGTACACGGCTTCTTTAACCTTTACAAAGTACTCCACTACTGAGGGAGATGTATAAAAACATGGGTTTTGATTATCCTGTAGACTTAGACTTTACAAGTTGACATCAAGAACAAAATAGCACTTAACTCCTTTCACTGACTGTCAGTAAGCATTCCAAGGTCAATGAGGAGCTTTGCAAATCATGGGAAAGTCATGCCTTAAACCATTTAAATCTGGTAGCACATGTAATAATAAGGATGATGACAATAATGTGGAACCTTTATTGGTGGCTTCTTCTATACCCCTCACTATGCTGAGTGCTCAACATGCTTTATCTCATTTAGACCTCACCATCTATGGCCTTTTGATGTAGACACATACTACTCTTACCCCTGTTTCACAGATGAGGAAACTGACTGCAGAGAGATGAATAATTTGCCCAGGGTTACAAATGACCAAGGCAGGGTTGTGCCCTCACTTGTAATCATCCCTAGGACGTATTCCCCTTCTAGGAGGAATGGGATGAAACCATGGGGAAGGCAAGCAGTCACTGTTTGCAAGACATTCTGTAACAACAATATTTTAGTTATAGTTTCTACTTAATTAAGAGTGATAACTAACTCAAAGGAAAAGTTGTAGGACTAGATTGGGAAAAAATATTTGAGAACATACTGAGCTAAAGTCTAGCACAAGTGCCACCCTTCATAATGTGCAGATACTACTGTGGATATTTTCTGTTAGTGGATTTTCATTGTACATCTGCACTATCCTTTCCACTTCTGTCTTTTGACCAAGTGCAGGTTGCTCAAGTTGACAGATGTTTTCTGAGACTATGAAACCGCTTGCTCCATGTTCTTCCCTACGGGGATAGAGCCTTTGACTTCGGTATCATGAGTTGTATTGTTGCTAACTCTGGATCTTGGGGTCCGATCCTAATCCTCCTATCAAGGATTTTCTAAGACCTAATAATACTCTCTTGGTGTAAGACTTGAAGTTGGTAAATTAATATAGACTCCAAGGAGAACAATAGACTTGGTAGCTACCAGCTGTTGAGCACTTACTAGAGACCAGAGCCCGTGCCAGGTGCTTTTCATGCATTATCTCCTTGAATCCTCTCAACAATACCATGAGGTAGGTGATGTTGCTTTGTATTTTACAGTCGAGGAAACAGGCACAGATATGTCACTTGCCCAAAGTTAAGACAGCTAATAAGTGTCAGAGTTAGGATTCAAACCTTGGCAGCCTGACTCCATAGCCTAGGCCGCTAACTACAGTCTTATTCCTTTCTTTTTCTCACCAGAAGTTTTTAAATAGGAATTCATAAGCCTTCTCTGTGTCTTTTATAATCTCTTGAATTTCTATTGGCCTTAGCTTTATATTGGAGGTCTTAAAAAGAGAGGTGGTTACAGACATGTAGTGTGACGCTTAGGAAACTTTGTCTTTGGGTAAAGGATTTATGGTTCTTCAGGACACATGAAAATGGGAAGGGGTTTTATGTTTTTAATCTTGGGGACAAAAAAGGACAGACAACCTCTCAGTGGAGTGTGTTGACTTATTTTCACTTGAATGCTTAGTTAGGACAGCCCTGGAGACCCCTCTTTTGAGAAGTAAAAATGCATACTCAGCACTATAGGTGATCACTGTGACAGTGAAGTAACCTTGGTCATAATAATTTATCTTTTCTGAGTTCATCCTCAGGAGAGAACAATAAAAACAAAGGAGTAGGAAAAAGAAAACGCTGGGTTTATTTAAAGTTTTGGTTCCATACAATGCAAACATTTTAAATATTAAAGAGTTGTTTCTTGTATGTTCTTTGCAGTTAGCTTTAGGCTTTTGTTTTGTGTATTTTGATGGTGAGTTGGAATAGGAACCATGTGAATTTTGTTCCCTACACTCTTTCTAGTGCATGGTGTAGTGCCTGGCATATACTAGGTGCTCAGTAAATACTCACACAAGTGAAGTTACTTTTCTGGTACTGAGATTTTAATGAAGAGACCAGTGTGTTGACATGGGGAAATCTCAACTATTTATAGATGTTCTCATTTCAGAAAAGTACACTTCTTTGGTATAAATTACTCCCCCAAGAAAGGAATAATTTCTCTGGTGTTGCGTGGGTTTGGTCACACATCCGTCCCTTCTTCTGAGGAGGCCTGGTCACTTTGCATGGACAGAGCTATGGATCCAGCTCCTGGGGTGCTTGAGGCCCTGAGGAGCTGAGCCGAGGCCCTGACTCGCAGGCAGTCGGCTCCCTCGTTGCCGGAATCCCTACGCTCTGTGCTGCTTACTCAGCCAGAAGCATTTCAAGGAAAAGCCATTGCTCCTGAAGAAGGGGGAAAGCCATTTTAAGTTGTCTCTTAGTAGGAGACAGACTTACTAGCCAGCAACTGGCTTTAAACATTTTGAAGTTAAAATGCACTGTTGTCTCCTGAGGAAAGCCATTCCCCTGCCAGCCTTCTCCCCCCACCACTAAAATAAAACTGCATTCAGAATTGATCGTCCTTCCTCGGCTTCTTAGCTCACTTGGTCATATTAAGAAAGCATAAATAATCAAGAATCTACAATTGAATTACATCATTGGAGGGGAATGAAAAGCTGATGAGAAGCTTATGGTGGCAGTGAGCTGCAGAACCCCACGAGGGTAGGTAGGCAGGACTATTTTTGCCTGGTACAGCTTCGAATCATCTCTTCCTGGAGGTTGACAGTGCAGCATTTCCTTTTGCAGAATTCTCCCCGGAAGCAGCTTGTCGAAGTTGGTAGGGCCAAAGTGCACAACTGCCTATGTTTGGGCTAATGCCCACTGGAGAATGAAAGCCAGACAAACCTTGGCCTCCCCTCTGTCTCAGAAAATTGGCTGAGTTTAAAAACTGGAATCATCTCTTTGTTGCTTTCTATCAAGGCTAGACTAGAAGTTCTGATCTACCTGTGTCCATATTCACACGTACACTTGTGCCTTTGCAGCTTTGCCTCAAGGGCGCTGTTTACCTCAAGGGCTTTCTCCATCCATTTTCCACTGCAAGGGAATGAGACTATTAGTTAGTCATTTAACAGCTGGTTCATCTGGGACCTCTTGACTTTGACTAAGTATTTGACACTAGATGGGGGTTTCACACCTCCTGATGGGATCCTTATCTATCATGTATTATTATTATTTGGTTTATTGAAGAGGAGTTAGTATTTCATCCCATACCAGTTCTACTGGTCTTTTATTTTTTTCTAATATAAATGATGCTGACATTTTTTCAAAGGAGTTCTTTCATAACACTCATCTGTTATGATTTGGTTCCAGAAATGAGTGTTTACTTTCAGCTGCTGTTCAAGTGATGACTAGAGGGAAAAAACTGTTATTAAGGGAAATGTTGACCATTGCTGGTTGAATATTAAAATTCTACTAGCTTTCAGCTTATTGCACTCTGGTACTTTCTGCCAATTCAAGCAAAATCTCTCTTGTGGCCCAAGAAACACTGCAGAGATGTAGGATATTGACCCACAGAGTACAATTAGCTGACCAGCTTGCTTAGGTAGATGTTACTTTTTTGGCAGTTGCTTTCTCTCCTAAGTATAAAATTTAAAAGCTGATGAGGAGAATAAATGAAACCGTGCATCTTGAATATAAAGCCACATTGTCAGGATATCTGTCTTAATTTTTTCCTTTTCCCCATTGGTGTACTATAGGCTGATGCAGATAGTTTTTATATAGCATGCAATGGCCGCCAGTTCAACTCGATAGAAGATGATGTTTGCCAGCTGGTCTATGTGGAAAGGGCTGAAGTGCTGAAATCTGAAGATGTAAGTGTGAATAATTCTTATATTTGATTGCTAATATATCAGATTGGTATACATGCGAAGATATCTGTGGAAATGCCCAGTATAGGCCAGTCCATAGAGACAGAAAGTGGATTAGTGGTTGTCAGGGGCTGGGGGAAGAGATGAAGGACTGCTAACAGGTACAGGGTTTCTTTTGGAGGTGATAGAAATGTTCTAGAATTAGATAGGGGTAATGATTGTACAATTTTGTCGATATACTAAAAGCCACTGAATTATATACTTTAAAATGGAGAATTTTATATTATGTGAATTTTATATCATTTTTAAATTGCAAAAAAATGTTTTTTAAAAAAATATATATTATCTACATTGTTGACATTGAGTGCTCATCTATTTAAGATCAATGAAGCATTGCCTAGAGCCAAAAAGAAAAGTTTTTATTTTAACTATTATCCTTAATCATCTTCTTAATTCTTGATTCTGTTTCGATAGCAACATCTAATTGCTCCAATCTGCTGCCCTCTATGGGAACCTTTCCTACATGTGCTCACTTGAATCACTTCATAAAGTAGCAGATTTAGCTCTGTGATTTGTTTCTTTTTCTTTTCTTTCTTTTTTTTTTTTTTTTTTTGAGAAAGAGTCTCGCTCTTTTGCTGGGGCTACAGCAACACTGCAGCCTTGAACTTCTGGGCTCAAGCGATCCTCCTGGCTTAGCCTCCTAAAGTGTTAGGATTACAGGCTTGAGCCACCACACCCAGCTCTGTGATATTTTTAAGATTTCCTTTTTTAAAAAGTAAACCTAAAGATATTTTTACCTTAGGCCGGGCGCTGTGGCTCACGCCTGTAATCCTAGCTCTTGGGAGGCCGAGGCGGGCGGATTGCTCAAGGTCAGGAGTTCAAAACCAGCCTGAGCGAGACCCCGTCTCTACCATAAAAATAGAAAGAAATTAATTGGCCAACTAATATATATAATATAAAAATCAGCCGGGCATGGTGGCTCGTGCCTGTAGTCCCAGCTACTCGGGAGGCTGAGGCAGGAGGATTGCTTGAGCCCAGGAGTTTGAGGTTGCTGTGAGCTAGGCTGACGCCATGGCACTCACTCTAGCCTAGGCAAGAAAGCGAGACTCTGTCTCAAAAAAAAAAAAAAAAAAAAAAAAAGATATTTTTACCTTGAGATCAGCTTGATGGAAATGAGTTCTGAATAGATTTTTATATCATTAGGTGAAATCAAACTTGATATGTGATAAAATTTGGCTTCCCTTGGTGCCAGGTGCTGCGTGAGGCCTCAGTTTTAGAGATTTAGAGAAAACTCTAAATGAACATGGCTTCTTGAGAGATTTCCTGTGATTATCTACTTTTCATGACTGTAGATTAATGTGCTTTTTCTCAATTTGTCCTTATGTGTGTGCCTCCCCAGTTTAACCTAAGTAGTTCCTGCTCATTTTCTGTCTGGAAGGGCTCAAGTCAGACATTGCTCTTTTAAGGATGCCTTTTCTGACCACCTGTCATGCTCTCTGGTTCACATTCTGTTATAGCTTCCTGTACTGGTTTTTGGTTTTTTGTTTTTTCCTGATTTTTCCCTTTTTTTTTGAGACAGATTCTGGCTCTTTTGCCTGGGCTAGAGTGTAGTGGCCTGATCACAGCTCACTGTAGCCTTAAATTCCCAGGCTGAAGTGATCCTCCTGCCTTAGCCTCCTGAGTAGCTGGGACTACAGGTGTATGCCACCACGCCCAGCTAATTTTTTAATTTTTTGTAGAGACAGGGTCTCAGTATGGTGCCTAGGCTGGTCTCAAACTCCTGGGTTCAAGTCATCCTTCCGGTTTTTGGACTTACTGAATCAGTTTTTGCTTATCGTTGTTACACAGCTAGAACAATGTCTGGTGCACATAGCAGGACTTAGTAAGTATCTGTTAAGTGAAAGAATAAATAAAAATCAGTGTTGTTGATACCATTATCACTAAGTAGAAAGTGTTAAGTTATCATTTATGCTATGGAAAAATCCTTCAGGTTCATTGCTATTCAGCTTCTTTTATTCCTGTGTGTTCTATTATAGTCATAGACATTTTGAGCTAGAGCTAGGAGTCTGGTAACATTTAGGATTTAAATGTTAGGGCCAGGCATGGTAGCTGTAATCCTAGCACTCTGGGAGGCCAAGGTGGGCGGATTGCTTGAGGTCAGGAGTTCGAAACCAGCCTGAGCAAGAGCGAGACCCCGTCTCTACTATAAATAGAAAGAAATTAGCCAAACAACTAAAAATAGAAAATATTAGCTGAGCACAGTGGCATGTGCCTGTAGTCCTAGCTACTTGGGAAGCTGAGGCAGAAGGTTTGCTTGAGCCTCGGAGTTTGAGGTTGCTGTGAGCTAGGCTAACGCCACGGCACTCTAGCCCAGGCAAGAGAGTGAGACTCTCTTAATAAATAAATGAATGAATGAATGAATGTATGTATGTATGTATGTATGTTAGGATTTTGGCAGCAGTCTCCCTTCCTAGAATGTCAGCTCCATGAGGACAGAGATCTTTGTTTTGTTCTCCACTGTATTCCCAATACCTACCACAGTGTTGGCAATATGGGAGGTGCTCAATCAGTATTTGCTGAATGAATGAATAAATAAATGAAAATCTTACCAATTTAAATTATTTGCATAGAGCGATAATGTTGAGAACATCTTGGCCAAGAGTCAAAAAGCAACAGGAAAACTATTGTTAAAAGAAAAAAAAATTATTGCTGGTGGATGAAGAGTGAGGCTTATACACAGTGTTTTTGTAGGGTGCCAGCCTC
The DNA here is from genome assembly GCF_040939455.1 of Microcebus murinus. Lineage (NCBI taxonomy): Eukaryota > Metazoa > Chordata > Mammalia > Primates > Cheirogaleidae > Microcebus > Microcebus murinus. The sequence continues at coordinate 7,931,861 of NC_134125.1, read as the reverse complement.
CCAGTGATGGACCTGACTGAGCTCCCCAAGTGCACGGTATGTCTGGAGCGCATGGATGAGTCCGTGAATGGCATTCTCACCACCTTATGCAACCACAGCTTCCACAGCCAGTGTCTACAGCGCTGGGACGACACGACGTGAGTGCAGGGGCCGTCCTCCGCTGTCTCAGAGCCCATTCTGACCCGTTCCAGAATTAAAAATAGCCACCACCAAAAATGAACCACTCCAAGTATTTGACTTTATAAACCTGGCACCATGATAATAAGAGGTCACACGGAAGGGCCTTCCATTTTTCTCTTTCCCTTTCCTTGGTTCACGGTTCACCAGGTCCTTTTCAGTATGCTGATTCTGAATCCTTACAGAATTCCCCAAAGCAGCATGAGTTGTTTTTTCCTTCCAAGAACTGGAAAAGGAAAAAGCAAAAGCAAAGCTTAGCTTTGAGGCTCTTATGCTAAAATGAAATCTAGGTCTGTAATCTCAGTTGTCACCTGCACTTGGTATCTGCCATTCACTTTGGCTTTCTTATCAATAGGGCTACAGCAACCTAATGTTTTATCTTTGTTAAGCTGTGGATGGCTTGGTGGCCAGTAGTAATAGCAGTGACTAAGTATGAGGCCTACCCTACAGTCTCCTGATTCCCAGTGCATCAGAGGCCTTAGTTGTAGGTGACATTGCCACAAAGAACTGAGGTGGAGCCTATACCTTTTATTTTTTTTCCCCTAAATCAGGAGTGGTTGCTTTCTTTACAAACTGCACTGTGGCACTTAACTAGAAAGATACATTATGCGCTGGCTTCATGGGTTTCCCAATATGGAGAGGAAGACGGAGAATCTGATAATCACACAAATAAATAAATCACAGTTATAACTAGTATTCCAAAGGAGCAGCGTGCAGTATTGTGATGCAGCCAGGCCCACCTGAGAAGTGGCGTCTCAGGGAGGATAAGTAGGAAGTAGCTGGATAAAGGGCAGAACCAAGAACCAAAAACCAAGCCAGGGCCAGGCGCGGTGGCTCACGCCTGTAATCCTAGCTCTCTGGGAGGCCGAGGCGGGTGGATTGCTCAAGGTCAGGAGTTCATAACCAGCCTGAGCAAGAGCGAGACCCCATCTCTACTATAAATAAAAAGAAATTAATTAGCCAGCTCATATATATAGAAAAAATTAGCCAGGCATGGTGGCGCATGCCTGTTATCCCAACTACTTGGGAGGCTGAGGCAGAAGGATTGCTTGAGCCCAGGAGTTTGAGGTTGCTGTGAGCTAGGCTGACACCATGGCACTCACTCTAGCCTAGGCAACAAAGCAAGACTCTGCCTCAAAAAAAAAAAAAAAAAAAAAACACAAGCCAGGCAGTGTGGGGAATGGGGTGGGGGGAGGTGTGTGCACAGGAAGGGGAAGATCACATTCCAAAGCCCAGAGGTTAGGAGGGCTGAAAGTCCACATGAATCTCTATTCTCCCCCTACACATGCCCTCTTGGCTAGACGAAGAACACCAGCTTTCACAGAGCAGGAACCTTGCGTGGGTGGCTCAGTGCTGTGCCCCTTACACCTGGCGGGATACCTGGTGCACAGTAGGGGCTTAGTAAATGTTGGTGAGCAGATAAACTGAGTTTCTGTGGCTTATTTAGCAAGACAAGAATCTTGCTGCAATTCCATAGAGTCCTTAGTCAATTCTGGGGTATCATTTGGGAATTTTTCAAAGAATTGTCCAGTTACCTTGAATAAAGCCACACTGAAATGGGTGTACTCCATAAAGTTCATCTGTAGCTCAGGTCCATCTGCTGTACTGTTTGAGTTCTGGGCACTTGTTTATCCCCCCCCACTCCAATTTTACTTGCAGTATACATTAACTGTCATAGAACCACAACATTTTAAGTTGGAAATTTCCTCAGAGACCATCTTGTCCAACCTTATTTTATGGACGAGGAAACTGAGGCCCAGAGGTGAGAATTAGCATGCTTAGAGTGTCATGGCCAGAGAATGTGAGACTAGGACTAGAATTCAACCTGTCACATGGGGTGTAAGGCATGGCACTCGCCTTCAAAAGCATGCAGTTCACTTAGCCAGTGGGTTTAGAGCCTCCGTATGTTCACGGTACAATGCAAGGCACTGAAGGAGAGGAAACAAACCCAGGTCCTCTCCAGGGAAGTTCAAAGTTCAGTCTACAGGAGTGTCTAAATCCCTTTGATTCGTGGTAGAGACTGCAGGTGAGAGAGACGGGGTCCCCAGCAGAGATGCTCAGGAAGGGCTGCTGCAGGAGGCAGTGTTGGTACCAGGTTTTTTTACATGTGGAGATGTCAGGGAAGGCCATTCTGGGAAGGTTTTCCAAAGATCTCATCAGGAAAATAACATCAAAACTCAAAAATTTTTTGGAAGGATTTAATAAACTACTAATTATTTTTTGTAGACAGATAAGATGAGTGCTAATTGAATATAGTACATATAAGTTTATTTTTATATTCTTTTTCCCTTTTTTATTCTCAGGATCAGATTTACATTTCAGAAAGATCATTCTGGCACAATGTAGAGAATTAGATTGCAGGATTAGTTTGTTGTTTTCTTACCCACCTGCTGCCATAGCCACCACACAAACAGAAGGGATGACACAAAGCGTTTCTGCCTCTGACAAGACTGCTTTCCACTTACTAGATAGCATTTCTGTTATTTCTTCAAGATTATCTTCTGTCTTTCTTTTTTTTTTTTTTTTTTTTTTTCAGAGTCTCACTCTGTTGCCTGGGCTAGAGTGCCCGTGGCATCAGCCTAGCTCACAGCAACCTCAAACTCCTGGGCTCAAGCAATCCTTCTGCCTCAGCCTCCTGAGTAGCTGGGACTACAGGCATGCACAACCATGCCCAGCTAATTTTTTTAGCTGGCCAATTAATTTCTTTCTATTTATTGTAGAGACGGGGTCTCGATCTTGTTCAGCTGGTTTCGAACTCCTGACTTAAAGCAGTCCGCCTGCCTTGGCCTCCCAGAGTGCTAGGATTACAGGCGTGAGCCACTGCATGCAACGTGTCTTCTTTGATACTAAAGAAAAAGGCAGATTGGATCCTTTAGCTTTCTCTTAGGAAACACAAATAGAGCCTCCTCACCTGTGACAAGAACTTAGTGTTCTTCCTGCTTATTTCCTTTTCTTGGTTTCATTTACTCAGTTGGGTAGCAGACTGATACTAATTATATCTTGAGCATTTATTCATCTTGGTGCCAATTCAGTTAGCCTCAACTATAACCTACTTTGTGTCATATTTGCCCATCTGACAAAAACATTCATGACTGACTTATCTTTACTTTGGAGTATAATAAAAGGGTTAATGGATTTTTTTCAGTGTCATTTTTATTGGCTATTTGTAAATCGAAACTTGAATACTTGGTAGAGCTTTGGTATCTTCTGCATTATGTTCATCGTATGGTGAAATGTCATGTGCCTTGCAGGAAGCACATTAACACCTTTTTTGTTGTTGTTAATTTGGTAAAATGTACTATATATTTTAGATCCAACTCTGAGGAGAAACCTAGAAAGGACAGGGTACATTTTCAATGATCTAAATCTTTGGGAAATGGAGATAAGGTAGATTGTTTTGAGTAAAATACATTATAGATAACCAGACATGAAATCAAGTCCTAATTCTAACCTGCAAATATTCAGCTCTTTGATCATTTAAGTTTTTTTCTTTTTTTTTTTCAAAACGTGTAGGATGGCAAAGATCATCTGAGCTTTAGACAGAAGAGTGGAAAAGGATATGAGGCAGATCACAATTTCTCCCATTGTTTTGCTTTATCTAGATTTTGTGTATTTTCATTTTGTTTTGAGAATAGCCCCCCAAATGTTTATATCTTTTAAGTGATATCTTTAGTTATGATAAATTTAAAAATAGCAATTAGGGAGGATATAAAATCCAGTTTTGACTTTTGGGTTCTGTAACAACTGTCTTTTATATTTAACCTGCACCATTGTCTTTTGGTGTCCTGGATATAGGTGTCCCGTTTGCCGGTACTGTCAAACACCAGAGCCAGTAGAAGAAAATAAGTGTTTTGAGTGTGGTGTTCAGGAAGTAAGTAATGGGTGATGGAAAAGAATAATGAACGTAGCTTTAATTGTCTGGTGTTTTCTTCTGCTTAAATTTTTTACCTTTAAATTCTTTTGAGGCTGATTTTTTTCCCCTTGTCTAAGGTCAGTTAAGACATATGAATACACAAATTTTGTTACTCCTAAGCAAAATAAATACCTTATGCTTTTATTCTTTGTTCTTTTAAAAAGCTTAGATGTTTACTGATAAATTGTGAGTCTTTTTCTTGCTATTTACATAGAGCTATTTAGAAATTAGAGCAAGAAAACGAGTGACCCATAAAGGCATCCTTTGAGACTTGGTCTTGCTCTGTTGCCCAGGTTGTAGTCCAGTGGTCGATCATAGCTCATTTCAACCTCAGACTCCTGGGCTCAAGTGATCCTCCTACCTCGGTCTCCCAAAGTGCTAGGATTACAGGCATGAGCCACCCCACCCAGACGATTTTTGGGTTTAAAATGTATATTTATTCAAAACTCTTGTAAAAAAACTATAAATCTCATTCTATACCAAGCCCCTTTCCACCCCGAGAGGTCCAGGTCCTGTATTTTTATTTAACTAATTAAGATCTTACCTCCTTCTGACAGAACCTTTGGATTTGTTTAATATGCGGCCACATAGGCTGTGGACGATACGTAAGTCGACATGCTTATAAGCACTTTGAGGAAACGCAGCACACCTACGCCATGCAGCTCACCAACCATCGGGTCTGGGACTATGCTGGAGGTGAACACTGCTCTCGTTTTCTAATTTGGATTCATTCTGTGTAGAAACTTCCTTCGCAACCTCACCACTTTCCCTCACTGCTTGAAATGTCATCTTCCTGATAGTCTTGACAAACTCAGATTCTCACAAGTGCCCAAGGGCACCATTTCCTAGAATTGGCCTGAACCACACATTTTATAAAGAAACGGTTAATACTTCCACTCTTGTCCTCTCCTTCCCCTTTAAAAGTTGAATGATTTGACCCACTTTTAAAGCAAGATTGCAAGGCATTTAATTTAGATCTGTTAAAAAAAATTTAGATCTGTAAAAACAAAAATTTTGTCAGAATTAAAAGCATATGGAGACCCTTTTCCTTCTGAAGAAGCATGCTTTCATTGACTCATTCTTTTCTTCAGATAATTATGTCCATCGACTGGTTGCAAGTAAAACAGATGGAAAAATAGTACAGTATGAATGTGAGGGTGACACCTGCCAGGAAGAGAAAATAGATGCCTTACAATTAGAGGTAAGATGTTTTATGAGTTATCACTCACCACCTATTTCTATTGCTGTTTACTGTTCTAACTTGAAAGGGTGTTTGGGCTTTTAATTTTGCCATTTACCCTGCATATAAATATTTATTTTAAAACATTTTTAAACTCTTTTTTTCTTTTTTTTTTTTCCTATTTACATCTTTATTTATGCTCAAACCTTTTTTTTTTTTTAAGTTCTACAGTTGCTGTGAAGGATTATTTTTTTTATTCTGTTTTTCTTCTTTGAAAGTATAAGTTTCACCACACCGTGCCTTATTATTTTCAATATGGTATTCCTAGTTGTCTCAAGTTCAGTATTAAGGTTGTTTTCTATAGGGGCAGTAAAACTGAAAGTTAAGAATGTTCTATTAGGGTCAGGCGTGGTGGCTCACAGCTGTCATCCTAGCATTCTGGGATGCCAAGGTGGGAGGATCCCTTGAAGTCAGGAGTTCAAGACCAGCCTGAGCAAGAGTGAGACCCCATCCCTACTAAAGATAGAAAAAGTAGCCAGGCATGGTGGCATGCTCCTGTAGTCCCAGCTACTTGGGAGGCTGAGGCAGGAGGATCACTTGAGCCCGGGAGTTTGAGGTTGCTGTGAGCTAGGCTGATACCATGGCATTCTAGCCTGGGCAACAGAGTGAGACTCTGTCTCAAAAAAAAAAAAAAAAAATTTAATTTTTTTGTAGAGACATAGTCTCACTGTTGCCCATAGTCTCACTGTTGTCCAGCCTCCTGGACTCAAGCAGTCCTTCAGTCTCCCAAAGTGCCTAGGATTACAGGCGTGAGCCAGTGCACCCAGCCTCTGGTTCTTCTTAAAGTCAGTTTGATAAAAATAAAGTTTTTTATAAGTACATTTCTCTCAATTAGATTGTAAGCCCCAAGAGGACAGAAGTGTAATTGTCATTTCTATGTCGTTCCCCCCCCCCCTTTCCAGGGCTTGTTGAATAGAGTAGAATCAAGGTGTTTTATACATTTTGATGGTTACTTTTAGGCTTCTATAGACCATTAAGGGTCAGATTTTTTTTTTTTTTTTTGACACAGAGTCTCACTCTGCTGCCCGGGCTAGAGTGCTATGGTGTCAGCCTAGCTCACAGCAACCTCCAACTCCTGGGCTCAAGTGATCCTACTGCCTCAGCTTCCTGAGTAGGCATGAGCCACCATGCCAGGATAATTTTTTCTATATATTTTTAGTTAGCCAATTAATTTATTTTTCTATTTTTAGTAGAGACAGTCTTGCTCTTACTCAGGCTGGTCTTGAACTCCTGATCTTAAGTGATCCTCCCGTCTTGGCCTCCCAGAGTGCTAGGATTAAAGGCATGAGCTACCGTGCCTGGCCTAAAGGTCAGATTTTAATTGGATTTCAAAGACTGACAACAGTGACATTTTGGTGTTTATTCTGTCTGTTTCTAGTATTCATATTTACTAACAAGCCAGCTGGAATCTCAGCGAATCTACTGGGAAAACAAGATAGTTCGGATAGAGAAGGACACAGCAGAGGAAGTAAGTCTCTGGTTTGGTGACTGCCGAAATACCACATTGCAGGGCAGTCTGCTGGTGGGATGGGGGAGGCAGCGTATAGGGAAAAAAATCGTAGAATCTTCCCTTCTCAGTCTAATAACAGGTGGAGAACTGTTTTGTCTCTAAAAAGAAACCTTGGCTTTAAAGGCTCGTGTGTTTGGTATTTTGTGATCATAAAGGGGTTTTGTTTTTTTAACCTCAAGCAGGTTTTCTAATGCCTTATGTAATTCCATTTAAAAAATATATAAGTATGGGCTGGGCTTGGTGGCTCACACCTGTAATCCTAGCACTCTGGGAGGCTGAGGCAAGAGGATTGCTTGAGCTCAGGGGTTCGAGACCAGCCTGAGCAAGAGCAAGACCCCGTCCCTACTATAAATAGAAAGAAATCAATTGGCCAACTAAAATATATAGAAAAAGGGGGGAGGGAGGGCATGGGCAATATATGTAACCTTAACACTTGTACCTCCATAAAATAAAAACAAAATAAAACAAACAAACAAAATATATAGAAAAAAAATTAGCCAGGCATGATGGAGCATGCCTGTAGTCCCAGCTACTCGAGAGGCTGAGGCAGAAGGATTGCTTGAGCCCAGGAGTTTGAGGTTGCTGTGAGATAGGCTGATGCCATGGCACTCTAGCCTGGACAACAGAGTGAGACTCTGTCTCAAAAGAAAGAAAGAAAGAAAGAAATGAGCCAAACAATTAAAAATAGAAAAAAAATTAGCCGGGCATGGTGGACATGCCTGTAGTCCCAGCTACTCAGGAGGCTGAGGCAGAAGGATTGCTTGAGCCCAGGAGTTTGAGGTTGCTGTGAGCTAGCCTGACCCCATGGGACTGTAGCCCGGGCAAAACAGTGAGACTGTCTCAAAAAAAAAAAAAAAATTAAAAATTAAAAAATAAATAAAAATACAAGTACATACACATGAGTTTGTAATTGGAGTCTTTCAACTTGGAAACAGTTACTTTTAGAAGCTGACTGTGGACTTCTGAGGTGCTGATATGGTCTGAGCACTTCTAAATTGAAGGAAATAAAATTGGGCAGAGATGTTGGAGCTTCAGTGTTCACCCTGAAGGTCTTGGGCAGCAGCTTTCAAATTTTAACTAACTAGTCCTTTAAAGAAGATGCCATTTCCTACTTCTACATCATAGTAAAAGAGAAAAGTTGTATGACTCTGCCTGCTTGATTTTCCTGTCTCCAGCATGGACAAGGAACACTGAGAAAGAAGGTGAACACCTGAGGGTTTGTATATAATTAGGGCTCTAGGAACCATTCTCTGGACTTAGGGACAGTGTGTGTAATTCAGTGATTCCCTTAATATCAAATAAAGGCTTTTAAAATTTCTTAGTGATGACTTGAGTAACTTTGTGAGTTACCACTGATATCTGGGCCTCAGATGGAGGCTGCAGAGCCGGTTTGGAGTGCACCCTGCGATGCTAGAGTTATCCTGGAGCTTAGTGGTCAGGGCCATGAACCTGTTTCTGGGTATGCCTATAAATGGAAGACATCAAGTTTTTTAAAATATTAATGCTTAACACCAGCTTTAAAATGATTTCTAGTTAAAAGTTATTGATGGGCCTGGCTTGGTGGCTTCCGCCTGTAACCCTAGCACTCTGGGAGGCCAAGGCGGGAGGATCACTCAAGGTCAGGAGTTCAAAACCAGCCTGAGCAAGAGCGAGACCCCGTCTCTACTATAAATAGAAAGAAATTAATTGGCCAACTAAAAATATACGGAAAAAATTAGCCGGGCATGGTGGTGCCTGCCTGTAGTCCCAGCTACTCCGCAGGCTGAGGCAGGAGGATCGCTTGAGCCCAGGAGTTTGAGGTTGCTCTGAGCTAGGCTGATGCCACGGCACTCTAGCCTGTGCAATAGAGTGAGAATTTGTCTCAAAAAAAAAGTTATTGATGAAATTCTTACAAGAACCTTCAAAGCAATGGAAGTGTCTTTCCAGAGGTGCTCAAGGTCACCTGACTTACTAACAAGTTCTGAACAGGGCTCGATTGGAGTACGTGCAGGGAAGGATGAACCTCCGAGGAGGGTGCACAGTTGAGGCAAAGCACTGGTGGTTGCCACTTGGTGTCAAGTAACGGACTCCGGGAGGTGCAAACCCATTTTTTTTCCAGCATATTATTGGGGTACAAATGTTAAGGTTACGTATATTGCCCATGTCCCCCCTCCCCCTGTGCAGACCCTTGAGAGCTGAGCTCAGGATTCTCTCTGCCCTTTAAGATTCTTTTTTTTTTAAATTTTTTTTTTTTTTATTTTAGGAAGAAATCAGCGAAAGAATAATTTTTTAATTAATTTATTTTTTAGAGACAAGGTCTCACTATGTCACCCAGACTGGTCCCCAACTCCTGGGCTCAAGCAGTCCTCCCATCTCAGCCTCCCAAAGTGCTAGGATAACAGGTGAGAGCCACAACACGTGGCCTGCTCTTTAAGGTTCTTTAGGATTTATTGCATTCCCTAAGACATGCCAAGTGAAAAACAAGTTAAGGGGCAGGGAAACAAAAAACTGCAAAACTCATGTTTGCTTTTAGGTAGGGGTAAGATGTAGGCAAGAGCAGCTCTAAATAGAAAGCTCTGAAGGGCTTGAAAGGATGCTTTTGTTTTCTAATAACAAATGTTGTTTATCCATAAGTCCATGGGTGATGCAAGCCTTTTGTCCCACTCCTGTCCATTAGCGCGCTGAGCCCAGAGCATGTGCAGGGAGAAACAGGAATCTAGACCCAGGGTCCTGTTGGCAGAGATTCCTGTTCATGGCCTCATAAAAAACTAATGTGGGGAGGGAAGTAGATCAAGGTTGAAATTCATGGTGGACTTCATGTATACATACTATTTATTTCCACCAGTGGTTTAAGTATATACAATTATTATACCATGTGAATGGAGTCTGTTCTAGAAAATGAAGCTCATAGCCACTTGAATGCTTTTGGTTTTCTTGGGGCCATGTACGAAAAACACATAGTAGGTAGTCAGTACTGGTGAAGTCCCCTAATGATACTTCTCAGTATTTTTATTGACCAAAACATATAGAGCTTGGTTCCTATTGATAGTAATTTCTGTCCTTCCCAACTTCCTTAAACGACAGGAGTCAGTTTAGTAGGAAATGTCAAAAGGATCTAGTGGTCTCGTATTTTAGAATAATATTGAAGAGAAAATTAATAACAAACTAGAATTAGAGCAATTATAAAGCTATTTTGATTTTCATGACATAGAGGAACTTTTAGAAATCTTTCTTACATGTTTTTCCAATGAGGTTTTTAATGAGGTTGTTTTTAATGAGGTTGGCTATAAAGTTAATTTCTACAAAACAGTTACTTATTTTTTTAAAACCAGCACTATTTAGAGATCTGCTAGGTAGGCTGTATGGAAAATGTTTAAAAAGAAGGGTTAAAAGTGATGACCCTTTCTCTGCCATGATGGATTCTGCATGCATCACATACACGATCTCTACTAATAGTTTAGATCTAGCCAGGAAGTCACTTTTCCTTTGCTACAGAGCTTTGGCCTCCAGTGTAGCACAGAGAAGACTTTAGAAGTTGGCTTTGGACCCAGACTTTGGGTCCAGTCCTGGATCCACCATACTCTAGCTGGATGACGTTGGACATACTGACTCCCCTTTTTCTAAGCTTCAGTTTGTGTCAAAAGTTGACTTACTGGCCTGGCACTCTGGGAGGCCGAGGCGGGTGGATCGCTCAAGGTCAGGAGTTTGAAACCAGCCTGAGAAAGAGTGAGACCCCCTCTTACTAAAAATAGAAAGAAATTAATTGGCCAACTAAAAATATCTAGAAAATACTAGCCGGGCATGGTGGCGCATGCCTGTAGTCCCAGCTACTCAGGAGGCTGAGGCAGTAGGATTGCTTGAGCCTAGGACTTTGAGGTTGCTGTGAGCTAGGCTGACACCATGGCACTCTAGCCCAGGCAACAGAGTGAGACTGTCTCAAAAAAAGAAAAAAGAAAAAAAAGTTGATTTACCTAAGGCACAGGTTTGTTAAAAGGAATAAACAAGGTCAGGCATGGTGGCTTATGTCTATAATCCAAGCACTTTGGGAGGCCAAGATGGGAGGATCTCTTGAGCCTAGTAGTTGAAGAGCAGCCTGGCCAACATAGTGAGACCTTGTGTCTACAAAAAATTTTTTTAAGAATTAGCATAGTGGCATGAGCCTATAGCCCCAGATACCCAGGAGGCTGAGGTGGGAAGATGAAATGAGCCCAAGCATTTGAGACTGCAGTGAGCTATGATCACGCCACTGCACTCCAGCCTGCGCAACAGAGCAAGACCCTGATTTAAAAAAAAAAAAAAAAGAAAGAAATGAATGAGATACTGCTGGCAGCAGGGTGAGCAATTCTGCTTGATATTCAGAAGCTCCAGATCCCTTGTTCATCCTGGTATAGAGAAATAGTGAGAAAAAACAGATTTCTTGACACTTTTATTCCTATTACAGAAATTCTATCAAGTGATTATCTCATCTTTTCTAAATGTGGTTTGTCAAGTTATGTGTAGATAATTGGGGGGAAAATTATGATGTTAGCCCCAAGACTACACAATTTTGCCTTTGTGAAATGAATCTGATTTCTGCTTGTTCTTTCAGATTAACAACATGAAGACCAAATTTAAAGAAACAATTGAGAAATGTGATAATCTGGAGCACAGATTAAATGATCTTCTAAAAGAAAAGCAGTCTGTGGAAAGAAAGTAAGTATAATTGGTCTGTTTTTTAAGTTAGCCATTTTATTGTAACAGGCTCTATAAACAGATAATTTCCTTCATTCCTATGGAAACACCCTCATTTAAAGTGTATGTATCACCAGGTGTTCAGGGGTCCCTCTATAGGTGGAGCAAACTTACTGTGACTTCTTGTTTATTAAAAAATGTGGGCCAGTTGGGTGCAGTGGCTCATGCCCATAATCCCAGCCCTTTGGGAGGCCAAAGTGGGAGGATCACTTTTGGCCAGGAGTTCAAGAGCAGCCTGGGCAACATAGACCTTGTCTCTACAAAAAAATTAAAAAATTACTTGGGCGTGGTGGTGCGCACCTAAAGTCCCAGCTACTTGAGAGGCTGAGGCAGCAGGATTGCTTGAGCCCAGGAGTCTGAGGTTACAGTGAAGCCTGTGTAACAGAGTGAGATCCTGTCTCAAAAAAAAAAAAAAAATGCCACGCTTTATGCCAGATGGATGCCATGTGGAACACAGCACTCTGTCTGGATAGCTGTGTGCTTTCGGTGTATGCAAATGTCTTCCATTTTTGCCTGTAGAAAGCAATTTCTTTGCATCCAGAACCTTCAGCTTCTCTGAGATGTGGTGGCTGAGAACTGGCAGTTAGGAGACTGTGTCTAACCTGGAGGTTTTATATGCTATGGCCTTATGCAGAAATTAAAGGCCAAAAGTGTTGAGTATGAAGCAAAAAACCTCATAAAACAGTATGGCAAGAACATTATTTGGGAAGATAAAATTTTTGTTGATTAAAATTACTTTTCTGGTTTAAGTTATACTCACAAAAATAATTGGCTTTTTACCGCCAAAGAAATGGATGGAAAATAAATTAAAGGAGGATAATTAGTCCTTGGAAAGTTTTGTGTTTTTTAAATAAATCTTTTATTTTGGAATAAGTTTAGATTTACAGAAAAGTTGCACAGATAGTGCAAAGAATTTTCATATGCCCTTCACCCATTTTCACCCATTGTTAAAAGTTTTTTAAATTGTAGTTTTTATATAGAGAGGTAGAAAGAACATAAGATTTGCTGTTTTAACCATTTTTAAATGTACAGTTTAGTGGCATTAAGTACATTTACAATGTTGTATAATAATCACCACTATCCTCAAAATTTTTCATCACTCCAAACAGAACATATCACCAAAAGTTTATTGTAAAAACATTACCACATTAATAAAAATAAAAAATTATCCTATAGTTTCAGCACTTTTATAAATTGAACTGTGTTAAAGAATTACAAAGTAAAAACTAGAAGTTCAGCCAAGTATGAATATTCTTGTTCTTTGTTAGATATGGTGTTTGTTTCTGCTAGGTATACACCCAAGAGTGGAATTGCTGGCTGAGCTTTAGAATATGGCATCATTGGCCAGGCGAGGTAGCTCCTTCTGTAATCCTAGCATTCTGGGAGGGGCCAAGGCAGGAGGATCGCTCAAGATCAGGAGTTCGAAACTAGCCTGAGCAAGAACGAGACCCCGTCTCTACTAAAAATAGAAAGAAATTAATTGGCAAACTAAAAACATATATATAGAAAAAATTAGCCAGGCATGGTAACACATCCCTGTACTCCCAGCTACTTGGGAGGCTGAGGCAGGATTGCTTGAGTCCAGGAGTTAGAGGTTGCTGTGAGCTAGGCTGATGCCACAACACTCTAGCCTGAGCAACAGAGTGAGACTTGGACACAATAAAAGAAAAACAACTAGAAGTTCTTTCATCCCCTAAATCATGCTATCTGGAGGTAACCATTATAAACCATACCAGTGAATATTAATTATTCTTCCAGATCTTTAGCTCTGCCTGCATAAATATCTAGATACATAAATCTTTTTCTGCAAAAATAGAATAGTAGGTATTCCCCCTGGTAAAATATTCCATTTTAGAGATTTTTTTCTTGCTGGCACATCTAGATCTGTGCTGATCTTTGGAGCAGCTGCATGGTATTCCACTGTGTGCATGTACCAGACATTTGTCTTGAGTCTTACACTACTGCAGGCATTGTTGTAATGAGCATCTTTGTCCATGTGTCTTTTGGCACAGTCCCGAGTATATCTATTCTATAAGATAAATTCCTAGAATTAAAATAGCTGTGGCAAAGGCGTACAAATGTTTTATTTTTATAGATATTGCCAAGTCGACATCCAAAGAGTTTGTACCACTTCATGCTCTAGTGCCAGTGTATAGGAGTGCCTCTTTTCCCATGTCTGAGATCTTTGGCATTCTGATACATAAAAATGGTATCTCAAATGTTGTTTTAATTTGTAATTCCTCACTTATGAGTAGGATTGAGGATCAAAAATAGGGCACTCCCAATTCTTAAAACCCTTTTGTTAGAATAAGCACCTTTTTTTCTTCTCCAGCAAATGTAGTGAGGTCAGAGCACTTGACTCTCCAAGAATGTCACTTTTCCTCATAACTTCCTTATCATAGCTGTCATCTCTAAGACACCTATTTAACCAGTGACTGCAAAACAGAGAAGCAGTTGAAGTTTACCATGAGTCACAGAATAGTTTGTGCTGTTGAAAAATGTATGATGCTCCAAAAAAAGTGTCTTGAAGGTATATTTGTGTTAACTAGAGCAAAATTCTTGCTTTGCGTAGCTGATTACATTGGCAGCAAACCAATCAATCTCCCTCACCACTCGAGAAAGGGGTCCGTCCTAAATGGATTCTGAGGTCATGGCTTCTCGTTCAATCCCAGAGCAGACAGGGGACTGTCAGCAAATGAAAAATGTGCTTTTGTCTTCCTTTGTTTTGTAAAAGGTGCACTCAGCTAAACACAAAAGTGGCCAAACTCACCACTGAGCTTAAAGAGGAGCAGGAAATGAACAAGTGTTTGCGAGCCAACCAAGTCCTCCTGCAGAACAAGCTGAAGGAGGAGGAGAGGCTGTTGAAGGAGACCTGTGACCAAAAAGATTTGCAGATCACCGAGATCCAGGAACAGCTGCGAGACGTCATGTTCTACCTGGAGACGCAGCAAAAGATCAACCACCTGCCTGCTGAGACTCGGCAGGAGATCCAGGAGGGACAGATCAACATCGCCATGGCCTCAGCTCCAAGCCCCCCTTCTTCAGGGGGCAGTGGGAAGCTGCCCTCCAGGAAGGGCCGCAGCAAGAGGGGCAAGTGACCTTCAGAGAAACAGACATCCCCGAGACTGTTCCCCTTGGCACAGCGCGGGTGTGCTGGGACCTTCAGCTAATGTGAGGGTGGCCCTAATAACTCCAAGTGAGGATCAAGCCGCAGTCTTTGGCTCTTTCATTTGCTGGTGTGTGGTGTAGTGAATGTAGAGAGAGGGTGCTGACGGGACAGCGGAGGGAAGGGGCAGTGTTTGCAAAGGTGGTAACAGGTCACCGAGCGCAGACATTCTAATGACCATTTTGCCTTTCTGCTTGGTAGATGCCCCAACTCTGCTATGCATTTTTCCGTTATATTTATGGAGTTGGTGTATTTGACATTCAGTTCTGGGGTAGGTTTAAGACGTTAAATTTTTTTTTTTGTTACCTTAAAGGTAACAGTTACCTAGCACTAAAGCACCAAACCTCCCTCAGGTCGGAGCAGCTGCTTTAAAGAGAGGTTCCCATTGGCTATTGAGGAGTTAGGAAAATTCCCTAGTATTAGTCTCATATCACTGTGGTCCCTCCCTTCCTCTGGGGAATTGAAGAATTGTTTGAACGTTGTATGAAAAGAGGCTGGGTTGTAAACCAGGCGCTGGCTTGTCACCAGCAGTCATCTCTTCTTGCTGTGGGGCTAGCCAGGAAAAACAAGCCGGGGCATATTGGGTAGCCCCAGTGTAGGAAAAATGGTGGCAGTTCCACTGTTTATTTTTGGTGACTCTGTACGTCATTGTGAACCTCAAATAAGAAGGAGGCTTAATAGCTGCTCCAAGACTCAAATCTCAGAGTGGATTTCCTAGAGTCTAGCAAAAGTAAGCAGGGAGATTTATCATCCATGTGAAAATATAGACTGAGGCCTCTGACTAGCTAATTGTGTATTTTGCTGGGTTCGGTATTTTCTAAATGTTTACAAAAGATTGGGCTGCATGTTCAGGTTGCAGCTAGAGGGAGCTTGGGCAGATTTTCAATTATGCTTTCAAGATATAACCAAAGGCTGTTTCTAAATCCTAAAATTAGAATTTCAACAGAGCCCCCTTTAAGACAGTCTTGTAATGCTTGTTGTGGGCCAACAGAGGGGCCGTGTACTTTCTCTAGAACCATAAACGTCACATAATTCATAACATGCGGTAATTGAGCAAACCTAATGTGAGACCCATGTTGAAATTTAGCTTCCAGAAGAGGTAGATAGGCATTATAATAAGATATACTGTTAAATTGTGGGGTTTTATTTTTTGCTTTATAATTAGCCAAAGGTTTCAAATTATTTCAATTTTGGAATTGTTTTTTAGCCTGTGGTTGGGCCTCATCCCCTTTGCCCTACATGTCTTATATGTTACCTATGTTAACATACCAACTGTATCACCATCCATTTTTGTGGGACGTGCTACAGCACTTCCCAAAACACCTACCTGTAACTTTGCAAAATGAATGTACTCAAACATTCTTCATTTTTACGTAGGGCAGACCAACTCTCTAAGTTCTCCTTGGACTTACATATACAGATATCTTAAAGCAAGAGTGGGAATGTAAAGCATAACCTAATTCTCTTTCCTATAGAGATTCTATTTTATTTAAAATCTATTTTTACACTAGTTAGAATCCTGCTATTTCGGCCAAGTATTTGTCTTGCATGTCTGACCTTGCAGAAGCTGGGGTGGATCGCAGCATACTAATGAAGAGAATTACAAGCAGTTTACAGTGCTCGCTCGCTCCTTGTTTCTCTCTGATCGCCTCCACCAAGGAGCCCTCCCGCCCACTAGGAGAACAGATTTTTTCAGCACAGGTGGGATAAATGCTCTGAAAGGCTGTGCCCAGGGGAATGAGCAAAGAGTCAAATGTTTCCAAACTACTTGAAGGTTTAAGAAATATGTTCCAGGAAAAAAAAATCTTATCAAAATATGTAAAGAAAATTTTTTTAAAAAATGGTCAAAGAGTCATGTTTGAATTCGACAAAATTACATTAGCTAGAAGCTGTTAGTGTTTTCTTCAGGATAGAAATGAACCACTTACTATACCATACTACCTTGAACAATGAAATTAAAATAGCCAAACTTTCAAATTATTCTATCCTGTGTGAACTTTGTCTCTGATTGCCATTTGCCTGGGAGCATGCATCTAATAATCTAAGAAAATGTCAGTGGCCTGGATTTAGAAAACCACATAAAAATCAGCCCCTCAGCTGGACCTGGTGGCTCATGCCTATAATCCAAGCTACCCAGGAGGCTGAGACAGGAGGATCGCTTGAACACAGGAGTTTGAAGCTGCAGTGAGCTACGATCACATCACTGCACTACAGCCTGGGCAACAGAGTGAGAGCCCCATCTCTAAAAAAATTTTAAAAAGCAACCCTGTACAATATAATTTGCAGCTAGATTATTCATCTTTCAGCCCTTTTCCTCCAACTCCCAAGCTAATGAAAAGTAGCTGAACCAGATATAGACTGGAGAAAACTATCTGAATGGGGGTGGAAGGGGAAGACTCAGACACACGACTGTTTTGCAAAGCAAAAGTGGTCAATTAGGCCGGGCGCTGTGGCTCACGCCTGTAATCCTAGCTCTTGGGAGGCCGAGGCGGGCGGATTGCTCAAGGTCAGGAGTTCAAAACCAGCCTGAGCGAGACCCCGTCTCTACTATAAAAATAGAAAGAAATTAATTGGCCAACTGATATATATATAAAAAATTAGCCGGGCATGGTGGCGCATGCCTGTAGTCCCAGCTACCCGGGAGGCTGAGGCAGAAGGATCACTTGAGCCCAGGAGTTTGAGGTTGCTGTGAGCTAGGACGCCACGGCACTCACTCTAGCCTGGGCAACAAAGCAAGACTCTGTCTCAAAAAAAAAAAAAAAAAAAAAAAAAGTGGTCAATTTTTACACCTGAGGCTTTTTTCCAGGCCCTACACCAAGCTGAGATTGGGTTTTTTCTTAGAGGGTGAGATAGGCAGCTGTCACAAATGTGGCTTATTAGGATACACTGAGTAATATAAAACAATGAAGCAGCTATCCTCCCCACTTGCACGGCGAAGTTGTCCCCATAAAAAGAGCTGAGAAACTGTTTTCAGCAGCCAGCCAGTAGAGTATGGAGAACTTGGCAAATCACAAATGAACAACCTTCTGTCATCATTTGGAAACCCCTCTCCTAGTGCAGTCAGGATACACAAGCTACAAATACTATCCATAAGATTTGGCTGCAGTACACAATGCCACGTTGCCTGGGCTTGTGCAATGAAGTCCATGGGCTTATCTAAAAAAGGAAAAAGTCACTCTTAACTATGTTGTGTTCTCCAGGATAAAGCTGAATGAACTGCTGCATGGTGATTCTGTGTAGTACTTCTCTCTGGGCAGCAGAAGGGAAATCACAGAATCTCTTAAGAACCAGTTCCTGCTCCTTAAAGGTGTCAAGGGACATCTAATCAACCCAAAGACCTGGCTGTCAAGTTTAGGAAGCTACTGAGTACTCCGTGGCAGGCCTTGCTGCTGGCTGGTCGTTTTCATTCTTGCTTCCCTTCAGGAACCTTCAGGAACCCCTAGAGGCCAAGTGTCCACCTCCCCTGTGCCAGGTGAAGTTGATTTTCACCCCCTAAACACTGTCCTGTGGTCTGCCTGGGGCAAATAAAAAGCATTCTTTGCACCACCTCCCAGTAAAAAAACAAAAGCAAGGACTTCAAGGAAGTTATATAAGGCTGCTTTTGTTTTTTTACTGGGGGGTAGTGGTGGCCTCTCTATCCTGATTAATGTCATAATCAACTCCTTTACACCCTCTTTTCATTTTTTAATGGTAAGCAACCCTACTTCACCTTGCATCCCTGAAACCACGTGGTCTCCCTGGAATGCTCCCAGACACTTAGGACCATAAGTTCTATCACACATTAATTTTTTTTGAGACAGAGTCTTGCTCTGTCACAGGAGTTAGAGTGCTGTGGTATCAGCCTAGCTCACAGCAACCTCAAACTCCTGGGCTCAAGCGATCCTCCTGCCTCAGCCTCCCAGAGTGCCAGGATTACAGGTGTTAGCCACCGCACGCGGCCCCAGACATTAATTTTGAAACCTGTATTTCCAGAAACCAAAACTATTTCAGAATCATTGCAGCTAGTATACTTTTCACACACACTGAGTCTTCTCTCACTGTAATTCTGGAAGCTTAGGAGGACATGAAAGGGGTTCTGCAGTTGGTCTTTAATCTGGATTTTGCATTCTTGCTGCATTAAAGGAAGAGATGAACAATCTGTTTATACAAGATGATTGCAGTCTTTGGGGCCTAATGTTGAATTGCTTTGGGTCAAAAACTTCTCACTGGAATCATCTGGAAAATGTGGTTTTTGTACTTGGCGCAGAGCTGTGCTGGTGCAGATAACATTTGTTACTCCAAGGCTAATTACCGAGCTCACTAAGTGAACTAAAGCAGCTTTGTTTCTTTTCAGACCTTGTTCTAAATCCCCTGACCCGAGACTCCTTTCAGATCCAGCTCGAGGTTGCCTCGAAATAAATGCAGGGAGGTTTGTCCAGGAGGGGAAGGCAGAGAGTAAAATCAAGTGCCACGAGAGGTCCTGGAACATGAAGGTTTGCAATACCCCAGATAAATCTACCCCTGTATCATGCAACGAATGCAGTTCTTTTCAAAAGATGAAAGGAAACTTACAGCACTGAGCGTAAATGCCAAACACGAAATACCTCCATGGAGATGTTTTCTGCCATCTTTTGCCCAGCAGCAGCAGCAGCAGCAGGTCCTAGACCAAGTCTTGTACATTGGTTTCCTCATTTAAAAATGAGCCCGCTGACACCCCCCAAACCAGCTACATCGGCTCCTGATTCAAAATTCTCAGTCCCTTGGTTACAGCCCAATAGGCAAAAGTTCACACTTTCCCTAGAGAACTGGGAAAGGTCAAGTCCCTGTGAAAGAATGAGGTGTTTCCATAACTCAAGAAATTCGCCTGTGTCACTTTACATCATTAGCATAACGCTTAGCACCAAAAGTCTTCAGTGCTAACTAAAAAGTAGGAGCACAAACTAATTTCTGAGGTAGAAGGATAGATCATAAAGATGTAGAAGTGAAGAAGAATAAATGGAAAATTTTAGAAGGAATGAGGAGAGTTGCTTTCTTGGAAACACTCCAAGAGAGAACAACCCAATTGTGACTTATCACGCATGGCCAGAGGGGCTTCCAGCAGCATTTTTAAAAGAATTATCTTGTGTGAAAGACGCAGCCTTAGCTGTAGCTTTACCCACTCATATTCTAACTGATTAGTTCATGCTCACGCGGAAGCTCTGAGCCCAGCTGTTTGCAGAAAGGACAGTCATAGAAGAGCCACATCACACTCCCCCACCGCCCCACCCCACCTGTCCTTGGGGGAAAAAAATGAAAATCCTCTTTTCAAAACGCACGCCTCAGGAAAACAGCTTCATTGCATTTGTGTCCCTGCTGTGGAAAATCAGCGCTAACTGGCTTTGATCCCAAACAGGGCCAAGTGCAGAACTCGGAGGATCCTGCAGCCAGGAAGACAGCCGGGGCCTCTCCCCCCAGCACATTCGACTTCAATTATGTGGGAACACGCTCCGGCCGGGGGCGCTGCCAGGATTCTCCTGGCCCCGGACAGAGGAGGCCCCGTGCTGTGGCCCAGAATCCCTTCCTAAAAGTCCATACAGGATCCTTCAGTTGCTGCCAATCCTGCACTTTCTCATTGGCGAGATTCCTGGCTCTGTTTGGCCAGAGAAACACTAAGGCTTCCTCCTGTCCCTTTCCTCCTCTGTGTGCTGGGTCCTCCTCTCCCCAAGGCCCCTCTGCCCCTCAGAGGTGTCAACCAGAATGTTCCACTGTTTTCAGAAACAGAACAATCCCAAAAAAGATAACCCACACCAACCCCCACCCCTCTTCTTGGTTAGCTCTTTTATGGCCCACGGGAGAGGGCTGCCTTTTCGGTGAACTATTAAAAGACAGTTTGCTTTTCACCTTCTGAGTTAATATTCTTGTGGGGAGGGAGGTAATCAACGGTGAAGAACCCCGATTGGATTAGCTCGTGTGAACCCAAGCGGACTAAGAAAATCCTAGAAGAGAACTGGTCACCCCACTTGGCAATCCAGACCGAGAGCGGACAGAGGCCCCTCGCACTTGCTGAGAATGAGGAGTGGAAGCGAGTCCTGTCCTGCTGTTCCAACATGTTTGATTCCCGAGCCAGCTCACGTTTGCTGAATTCCTACCTACAAAGCCACAGTTACTGTGCTGAGTGCTTTCCTCGTATCGTTTCGTTCCATCCTCAATACATCTTACACATCAGGAAACTGAGGCTCAGTAGAGACAGGATGGGACTTGGCCAGCATGGACTGAGATCACACAGGTGATAAGTGACAAAGGTAATTCTCAATCTGGGCATCATCTGACCCCAATCTCTGGGCTTAGTACCACTCTGCTGGACTGCCTCTCCTAACTTTGAGACCTGGGAATGTAAAGGACACAGCTCCGGTTCCTAATTTGTTTAGGGGACGGGGTCTCACTCTGTCACCCAGGCATGTGCAGTGGCATGACTGCAGTTCACTGCAGTCTCGAACTCCTGGGCTCAAGCAATCCTCCTGCTCAGCCTCCCAAAGTGCTGGGATTACAGACATGAGCCACCATGCCCAGCCCCAATTCTTGTCGCTCTGGAAAAGGAGGAGAGGACTGAGCGAAAGCCACTCCTGTGTGTGTCCAGAGGTCCTGCACACCTGCCTCCAAGCCATCCCTTCCTCCCATGGAGCTTTCTAGCTTCTTCCTCTCTTTCTCCCACTTCCGCAAGGGCCTGAGCCAGGGCTGATAAAGAGGAAGGAAGAAGGAAACCACCACAGTGCCTTCTCCCACCAAAACCACAGGCTGGCTTCAGGAATAAACTTCATTTCAGTGGCCTGTCCTGGCCCCTTCACCCTGGAAGGCGTGGGGCCCAGGCCACGTTTAAGCTGACATCTCAGTTCTTTTATACAGGGCTTCGTGGAAGCCGAGTCTTCTCCTCAGCTGGAAAAATTGCTTCTGGAACAAAACTATCCAGACTCTAAGGAGTTCTCCCTTTGGGAGTGTAGACTCAGTTACTGCCCCCAGAGGCACAGTCAAAAGGGCTTGCTGGAAAATGTAGATTCTGGAGGGATCAACTTAATTTGCAGATTCAATTGATTACAGACTAAATAGGAGAGAGAGAAAGCCTGGGACAAAATTCTTATAAACTGCTGGGGGATATTATAAAGCAGCATGAATTTGGCAGAGGTACACTGGTGCTGTGTGTGTCTGTGTGCAAATGTGTTCCAAGAGCTTGTTTGTTTTTTTTTTTAAAGACAGGGTCTTGCTCTGTCTCCCAGGCTGGAGTGCAGTGGCATCCTCATAGCTCACTTGTAACCTCAAATTTCTGGGCTCAAGCAATCCACTCACCTCAGCCTCCCAAGTATTAATAGCTAAGGCTACAGGTGTGCACCACCACACCTGGCTAATTAAAAAAAATTTTTTTTTAGAGATAGGGTCTTGCTGTATTGCCCAGGCTGGTCTTGAACTCCTGAGCTCAAGTGATCCTCCTGCTTCAGCCTCCAGAGTTGCTAGGATTATAGGTGTGAGCCACCATGCCCGGTGGCTTTTTCTTTTTACTATTATAACAAGTCAAATTTATGATATAATTTAATAGCTATTTTTGTGTTATGTGATGACTAACATTTCCATTTCTATTTAAAAGGATATATTCTAAATGCTATAAGATAATAACAAGTACAAAAGTATAGTGTTGGTATATTTTTTATTTTTTGAGATATAATTAACATACAATAGAATGCGGATCTTCAATGTTCAGTTTGATAATTTTTGACAATTGTATATACCTGTATAATCATCACCCAAATCAAGATGTAGAACATTTCCATCTCCCCTCCCAAAATACAATTATTTTTAATAACAGAAAAATATAAAGAAGAAAAAATTTATTATTATTATTATCATTTTTTTGAGACAGAGCATCACTGTGTTGCCCAGGCTAGAGTGCCGTGGCATCAACCTAGCTCACAGCAACCTCGAACTATGGGGCTCAAGCGATCCTACTGCCTCAGCCTCCCGAGTAGTTGGGACTGCAGGCATACGCCATCATGCCCAGCTAATTTTTTTTTTTTTTTTTGCCAATGAAGATTTTATTCGGTCACTATGTACAGTTTCTACCTTGGACAGCCTGTCCTTTTGCTTGGGCACCTGAATGGCAGGGATCTGCCCACACCAGAGCGGAGAGTTCTGTGCTCAACTAAGAGAGGGCCCAGAAAGCCCACCGTCCCTTCAGATTCCTCGAGGCAGCCTCCTCACCTACCAGTAGTCAGTCCAGCCAGCTAATTTATATATATATATATATTTTTTTTTTTTAGTTGGCCAATTAATTTGTTTGTATTTTTAGTAGAGACGGAGTCTCGCTATTGCTCAGGGTGGTCTCGAACTCCTGACCTTGAGTGATCCTCCCGCCTCAGCTTCCCAGAGTGCTAGGATTATAGGTGTGAGCCACCTCAGCTGGCCAAGAAAAAAAAATTTTTAAATGCTTATCTCAACGGGAAGTTATTAAACACTGTAGAGTGTGTTTCTTCTAGTATTTTCTATGTGTATTCTTTTTACATGGTTTCTTTGTTCTTTCAGTAATTCCAAGAGGGCTACTAAGTGGTAGACAATGTCTAGCTCCTAGGGATATGAAAATGAACTCAATAGTCCAGACATTACCATCCTAAAAACAAACAAAATGATATAAAATCTCAGATAATGGTAAGAGCTAGAGAGAAAGATAAAACAGTGTGAAGGGATGGGAGGGAAGGACTATTTTAGGTAGGGTAGTCAGGGTACCAAGGCCCCCATGGTAGATCGTGTGCAAAACATGGCCCATTATTCCCCTTGCAATGTGGCTTTGCAGTTTCTTCACCCCCTTGAATCTGGGCTGGTCTTGTGACTTGCTTTAGACCATAGAATGTGGCATAAGTGACGTTGTGATAGTTTTGATTCTCAAGAGGCATTTCAAGATTCTACTCGGTCTCGAAACCCTGCCCAGCCACTGTGAAAACAAGCCCAGGTGAGCCTGCTAGGGGAGGAGAGACCACGTGGATGCCAGGCTGATTGTCCCAGCTGAGGTGCCGACACTAAGGAGCGAAGACCAACAAAGCTGCCCCCCTGACCCCCAGCAGACCACAGCGGTGTGAGGAAACCCAGCCAAGACTAGAAGACAGACCCAGACCCAGCTAAGTTCAGCACAGATTGCCAACCCACAGAATTCTGAGCTAAACAAATGGTTACTGTTTTAAGCCACAAAGTTTGGGGCTGATTTGTTACACTGCAAAGGCTAACTGAAACAGTTTCTGTATGGCAGGGACATTTGCACAGAGGGCACTAAGTGAGGTGAAGCAGTGAGTCACATGAAGATCTGGGAGAGGAATGTTTCGATCAGAAGACAAGCAAGGACAAAAGGCCCAGAGAAGTTAAGTATCAATGCGTAGATCAAATTGTTTCCTGTTTTTTTTTTCTTTAACTTTGTATTATGTCACAAATAGTTTCCCACGACCTTAAAAATTACTTGTAAGCATTTTTTCTGTAGGTTGCATAATACTCTCACCATATGGACATATAATTTAGGCTAATCATAATTAGCCTTTTAAAACAGGGGTTGGCAAACTTTTTCTTTTTTGTATCTGTTTGTTAAGACCCTATCTCAAAAAAAAAAAAAAAGAAAGAAAGAAAGAAAAAAGAAAAGAAAAGAAAAGAAAGAAAGAAAATGAAAGATCATAGTTGACATCATTGTAAGTCGAGGACCACTTGTACTTCCCAGCTGCCTTGCGACTTACATGGTATATTAGTTTGCTGAGGCCTCTGTAACCAAGTACCACACACCGAATGGCTTAACCAACAGAAACGTACTGTCTTATAGTTCTGGAGGTTTGAAGTCAGAGATGAACTTCAAACCTCTGGGGTCGGTTCCTTCTGAGGGCTGGGAGGGAGAATCTGTCCCACGCAGTTCTTCTCTTCTGCTGGTTTGCCGGCAATCTCTGACGTTCCTCGGCCTGCAGGTGCAGCAAACGGATCTCTGCCTTGATGTTCCCCTGGCACAGTCCCCGTGCGCATATGTCTGCTTCCCCTTATTATAAGGACCTCAGTCATATTGGGTTAGGACCCATCCTAATGACCTCATTTTAACTTGATTACTTCTGTTGAAGACCCTATCTTCGGTAATGTCACATTGGAGGCACTGTGGGCTAGGAATTCAGCATATGAATTTTGGGGGAACAAAATTCAACCCATAACACATCGATTTGACTTTATAAGCTCTTTCCTACCTCAGGACCTTTGCATATACTATTCTCACTGGAATGCCCTCCTGACCTCTTTGGGGCCTTCTTTTCCTTTAGATCTTAGTTTATATGTCCCCTCCTAAGACAGGCTTTCCTCAACCCCTCCCCCCCACTAAATAATGAGTGTTCCCTGAGCCACCCTGGCCCAGACATTCCCTAATACTCTTTGCCTCAATACTTACTTTCCTTCACTGCAGTAGTTTTATTTGTCCACATATATTTTTTCCTTCCTCTAACTGTAAACTCCTTGAAGCCAGGGTTTGTGGACCAAATGACAAAAGAAACATTTTAGTTTACCTGGTCACACTACAGAGCTAGGATCAGACCCCAGATCTCCTGCCTCCTAATTTCCATGACCTTCCAAATTCCCTCCCTAGGAAAGCACCTTTCCAGGTGAGCATCACTATGAAATGAACCTCTACGCAGCTGTCTTGCATAGTCGTTGCAGAGAAGTAATGAAGCGCATGGGCTACCTGGCTTCACATTTTGGCTTCTCCCGTTTCCAGCTGTGTGAACTCAGCGCCATGCCTCTCCTCTCCGCGCTTCAGCTTGCTCTCGGTAAGACTCGGGGAATGATGCCCACCGGAGAGGGCTGCCGTGGCACTCCAGTGAGTTAATGCTGTGAAGTGCGTGGGCTTCAATCAATGCCAGGCCCCCAGAGGCAGGAGGGGAACTCGCAAGTCAATATTGATTATTATGAAGGAGATAATACTATCTCCTTAAATATTCAGCTGGGGCCTACTAAGTGCACGGTGCCCTAGGGGTCACAGATGAGCACCATGGTGTCCCTGTCTTCAAGGAGCTTGCCAAGGTGAGATCTAGCCAGTGTGCCACTGAGGCCAGACAGGCAGTGTGGTGCAGAGGTTATCTGCATGGGCCTGGAGTTGGCCTGCTTGAGTTTAAACCCCAGCTGTCAGCCTGGGCAACATGGCAAGACCCTGCCTGTACAACAAATTTAGCCGGGAATGATGTCATATACCTATAGTCCCAGCTACTAGGGAGGCTGAGGTGGGAAGATTGGTAAAGCCTAGGAGTTGGAGGTTGCAGTGACCTATGATCGCAGCACTGTGCTTCAGCCTGGGTGACAAAGCAAGATCCTGGCTTTTAAAAAAGAAAAGAAAAAAAAAAATCCCAGCCCCGCAACTGCCTGGCTGTGTGATCTAGGGAAAGTTACCTGACATCTCTAAGCTGTGATTTCATTCACTATAAATGGGAATAATAATAGTATCTGCCCCTCACTAGACTGCGGGGAGCATTAAATGAACCAGTTGCCCAATTAATTTCTTTCTATTTTTAGTAGCTCTGCTCAGTGATCACTGTTGGTGGCCTCAGTGTTAGGGCCCTCCCATCCCTGGGCTATGTCAGCTCTCTGGTGGTCCCTGCATTTTCCTCTACCACTTTCCCCCTACTAGACCTGTGCATTTCTGTAGTGGGGACCATTTTCCTTCCTCTGCATAAGGCCTTCCTCAGAGAAGCCCCTCAACACAGGACTGTTGGCACAAGTGAAGGAATGAATGATTGAACAAAGGCCAGGCAGAGTACAACCAAGTAGACATTGCACAACTAAAGGCAGGAACTGGGTCTTTCCACCTGAGCAAGGCCAGCACCTACTACGTCACCTGGACTGTGCCATGCTTTACTAAACACGTGCAGTATGAGAAGAACACACAAAATGCACAAAAAGTCGGGCTGGGGGCCGGCAGAAGGCAGATGCGCGGGGTGTGGAAGGATGGAATGGGTTGGCCTGCCAGTGGCTCCGTCTTTGGCCCCTGAGGCAAGTCTAGAGAGTGCTGCCTCGGGCACATTCTGCCCCCAGTAAGGAATGTGCCTGTGAGGATGTCTTCAGCTGCAAGGACAGAAATCCCAACTCAAAATGCCTCCCTTGATAAGGGGATTTGTTGTCTCACAAGGCAACAATCGAGGCAGGTCAGTTTCCAGATGGCTCAACAGTATCACAGGAGACCCGGCCCACAAGCACCCAGGTTCCCCCTCACCCCATGAGGACAATCGGGATTCCTCTCCCAAGACTGCAGATGAAGCTCACACAGGGCGAGTATTTGGACAATTGTGCTGCTTTCTTTCATTTTTTTTTTTTTTTTTTTTTGAGTCTCACTCTGTTGCTCAGGCTAGAGTGCTGTGGTGTCAGCCTAGCTCAAAGCAACCCCAAGGATTGCTTGGGCTCAATCAGCCTCCCAAGTAGCTGGAACTACAGGCATGTGCCACCATGCCCAGCTAATTTTTTCTATATATTTTTTAGTTGCCCAATTAATTTCTTTCTATTTTTAGTAGAGACAGGGTCTCGTTCTTGCTCAAGCTGGTCTTGAACTCCTGACCTCAAGCGATCCTCCCGCCTCAGCCTCCCAGAGTGCTAGGATTACAGACTGAGCCACTGCACCCACCCTAATTGTGCTGCTTTCTTAGGAAAGAGCTGAGTCAGGATTGGTTGAAGCCAATCACAACAATTCCAGTGCCCTATGCAAGAGTTTGGTCAGGGACAGTCAGGTAGTATCGGAACAGTGACGGAGGTTAGAAGTCCACAGTGAGTTTTACAAGGCTAAAGTCAAGGTTTCTTCTGGAGGATTTAGGGGGAATCTGTTCCTTACCTTTCCCAGCCTCCAGAGGCCACCTGTAGTCCTTGGCTGGTATCCCATGTCACGTGACTTTTTCTCCCTCTAATTCCATTGTCTCATCACCTTCTACTGGTTCCTGCCTCCCTCATTTTTTTTTTTTCTTTTAAGACAGGTCTCTCTCTGTTGCCCAGGCTGGAGTGCAGCAGCAGCATCATCGACCACTATAGCTTCAAACTCCTGAGATCAAGTGATCCTCCCATCCCAGCCTCCCACTCAAATAGCTGGGATTACAGGCGTGCACGACCATGCCCTACTAATTTTTTTTTACTTTTTGTAGAGATGGGGTCTCGCTCTTGCTCAGGCTGGTCTCAAATTCCTGAGTTCAAGCAATGGCTGAGGTGGCTCAGCCTCCAGAGTGCTAGGATTACAGGCGTGAGTCACTGTTCTCAGCCAGGCTTAATTTTTTAAGAATTCAAGGGGCTGGGTACAGTGGCTCATGCTTGTAATTCCAGTGGTTTGGGAGGCCAAGGTGGGAGGATCACTTGAGGCCAAGAATTCAAGACCAGCCTGGGCAACATAACAAGATCCCTCTACAAAAAAATGAAAACAAAAATTAGGCATGGTGGTACATAACTATAATCCTAGCTACCAGGGAGACTGAGGCAGGAAGATCACTTAAGCCCAGGAGTTTGGGGTTTCCGGGAGCTATGATGACACCACTGCACTTGAGGCTGGCAACAGAGCAAGTCTCTGTCTCTAAAAAAAAAAAAAAAAAAAAGGCCAAGTTCAACATGCTTAGGAAATATCCTAGCTAAACGGGTTTTCTTCCTTCAATTCTTTCATTCTGTCTCCTTCCTCCCTTCCTGGCCTTCATTTATTTGAACACTTTCAAGCATATACCATATGACTCTGTCCCTTTTTGAATCTAGAATTGTTGAGGGTCCTGCTAACTGTGTAACTGTGAGCGCCCTTCAAGCCATCGGGGAAAGGAAAGACGTTTAAGGTCAGCCTGGAATAAACGGTGCATTGTACAGTGGTGTAATAACATTGCTCAATAAAATGAGATCAAAGGTTTAATCAAGCCTATGAGAAGGAAAAGTTTAAAATCACAGGCACACAGACCATGCTGGAATCTGGATGAAAGCTGACAATGTCAGCCTCCCGCCTGGCTGTCTCATCTCTCCAGGCAGGGCTGGAGCCATTCAGCATGTGGCCCCTGCTTTCATTTTCCTGCAACATGACCTATGAGAGGTCCCTTGCAACTTAAGAATGTCCAGTGTAGCCCCTTGTCTTTGATGTAGTACAATGAGGATGACTTTTCCAAGGTCACACACTTGCATTTCTGGACAACCAATTTTGCAGAAACTACACATGATGTTAGTTTTGTCAGGATAGTTCTAGCAGTCCTAGATGAGATGACAAAGAATCTAGAAGTTTGGAGGCTGTTAGGTGGTTGAAAGTAGGTTTCTCAGATTTTTTTTCTGTATCTGGCAGACATCTTGTTTTTTATTTATTTTTATTTTTTTAAATTTAATGGATTATTTAATTTTCTTTTTTTATTTATTTTATCTTTATTTATTTTTCTTTTTCTAATGCCTTTCATCATCATTCCCAAAACATCTTGTTTTTTTGTTTTGTTTTTTTTTGAGACAGAGTCTCACTTTGTTGCCCAGGCTAGAGTGAGTGCTGTGGCATCAGCCTAGCTCACAGCAACCTCAATCTCCTGGGCTCAAGTGATCCTACTGCCTCAGCCTCCCGAGTAGCTGGGATTATAGGCATGTGGCACTATGCCCGACTAAGTTTTTGTATATATATTTTTAATTGGTCAATTAATTTCTTTCTATTTTTAGTAGAGATGGGGTCTCACTCTTGCTGAGGCTGGTTTCGAACTCCTGACCTCGAGCAATTCACCTGCCTCAGCCTCCCAGAGTGCTAGGATTACAGGCATGAGCCACCACACCCAGCCAAACGTCTTGTTTTTTAAAAATAGTTTCTGTAATCCTAGCACCCTGGGAGGCTGAGGCAGGACGATGCCTTGAGTTCCGGAGTTCGAGACCAGCCTCAGCAAGAGTGGTGCATGCCTGTAGTCCCAGCTACTCGGGAGGCTGAGGCAGGAGGATTGCTTGAGGCCAGGAGTTTGGGGTTGCTGTGAGCTAGGCTGATGCCATGGCACTCTAGCCCCAGTGACAAACTGAGACTCTGTCGCAAAAAAAAAGTTTTTGTATTGGTTTTCAAATACCTCATCACTAATTGAGATGATTACAGAAAGGGCCACCAATTCTCTCCTTCCTGTATACCTGTGCCTTTTGCGAAGTGATTGGCAGATTACCTTGCCAAGAGATGAAGACTGTTTCCCCACCCCTCCAATCTGGGCTTTGCCACATGTTTTGCTTTGGTTAATGTGGCATTAGAAAATGTAACACAAGACAAAACCTGAAAAGTGCCTGTGCAGGGTAGCCTGCCTTCTCTTGTTGCTCTTGGGAACCTGGTGCCCACCACTATGTGAATATGCCCAGGCCAGCCTGCTAGAGGGCTAGAGACATGTTGACCAAATTGTTCCTGTCATCCCCAGCGGACACAGAGCCAACTGCCAGACATGTGAGTGAGGCCATCCTAGATCCAATCACCCCGGTAGAGCTAGCCCAGAACAGAATTGTCCAGCCAACTTTCAGAATTTTAAGACATAATAAAAGCTTGTTGTTTTAAGCCACTATGTTGGGCCAGGGTTTGTTACACAGCTAAAGCTAACTGATACACAAATATTCGGGAAGTTCTGAAAAGCGTTTACATAACTGGAAAAAAAATCACAGTAAGATCATTAGAAATCACGGTAACAGGATTTCCTGAGTCGTTTTCAATACACCATAAGCCTACCAATTGCTTATTGCCGCATGGAGACGTGTCCTGTGTTGACCCTCTGAGGACAGAAATGGGTCACATGTGCAGTGGAAGAGACAAGAACCCTGATCAAAGGAGAGGGAAACCAATTCTCACAGGGCCACAGCTCTAACCTCTTTGAAGCCTGCAGAAGGCTGGTGACAAAGAGCAGTTCCTTAGAAGGCCTCTTGTGGTTTCTTGGCTCTAGTGCTGCCTTATGAACTAGAGGGACATTTTTCTGAATGCCTGCAAGGCCATGTTACAAGCTATTGACTGCAGGAGAAATAAGCTTTACCCGGTGGGTAAGTGAAAGCTCTGCCCAAACCACATGTGACAGAAACATGTGCATAAAGGTGGCTGGTTGTCCCATAGCCTAGAATTGCTTGGGTCACTGGGGGTGGCCTTGGATGTTGGCCCCATCACTCAGGCCCATGGCTGGTGGCCGTCAGCATGACTGAAGCATGTACCATTCCAGGCCCCAGTAAGCAAACACGTAAACACTGAGAACGAGCCTCTGTCAGACCCGATTATGAAGTGCCCGGTATGCATAGACAGACTCTGTACCAGTGGTGGCAGGAGAGGGCGGCTCTATCTGCCTCTGCCACTCCTATATCTGGCCAATATGGCATTTCAGCAGAAAACAAACCAAATGTGACAGAAAAGTATGCAGGAGGAAACTTCTGTAACTGGCCTTTCTTTTCTATTTCTGTGTGACTTAGGATTTATTGCCTAGACTTTGAAAACAGCAGTTTCTGTTTGAATAAAACAAAATTAAAGCGGTTTAGACGGTAAGAGATCTGGCACAGGGAAATGAGGAGGGGCAGTGTGTGGGCAGCTGAGTCACACTGGGGCCGGGCTCCCACCTGCTGCTTAGGCCTGTGTGACCTTGGGTGACGAGCTCCAGTTGCTTCTCTGCTCCAGTGTTGCCATCTCTAAAATGGGTCAAGGCCAAAGGAAAAATACAAATAAAAATGCTTTGTAAACCAGCAAGTCCTATACAAATGGTAATACACTAACATCTTATTTTTTTTGGAAAAAGTAATATGCAAAAGTAAATAAATTTTCAAACAAGCTAAATGATACATGGTAAGTAAGTTTTCTTCCTCCTGTGCCCTCTAATAACAGTTTTTTGTATCCTATCTAGAAATCATAGTTTTAAAAAATATATATCACACAAGTAGGTACATACCATACAAAGTATTCTACATACTTATTTGTTTTATTAGTATTTTCTGCTTTTTGGCTCAAAAAAAGAATTTTTTTTTTTTGAGACAGAGTCTCTCTCTATTGCCCTGGTTAGAGTGTAGTGGTGTCCTCATAGCTCACAGCAACCTCAAACTCCTGGGCTATAGCGATCCTCCTGCCTCAGCCTCTCGAGTAGTTGGGACTACAGGCGCTCACCATGGAACTTGGATAATTTTTCTATTTTTGGTAGAGATGGGGTCTTGCTCTTGTTCAGGCTGGCCTGGAACTCCTGAACTCAAGCTATTCTCCCGCCTTGGCCTCCCAGAGTGCTAGGAGTACAGGCGTGAGTCACCATGTCCGGCTTAGGCTGGATAATCCTTTGTAGTGGGCTGTTGTCTTGTGCATTGCAGGGTAGCAGAGTAAGGATACAGGAAAAACAAATTCAGTTTCTCCTATACTCAAAGAACATAGAATGCTCTGACACCAGATATGTGGGGTTTCTCCCCCCCCATACACCAAGCAAGCCATTTTCCAGTGGACACCTCCAATTCAATTCATTTTTGACACACTGTCTCCCTGGAGATAGTATCAGATCCTACAGATTGAGGACTTAGTCCCACAAGACTGACCCCCACTTTAGATGCCAGCTGTAAGCACAAGTTGTGGCCTGTCCTTCTGACCTATTGGCTGCAAATGCAGGTTCCCACAATATTCTCCGGTTCGATTAATTTGTTAGAGGGGTTCACAGAACTCAGTGAAATACTTCTGTTATTACAAAGGACACAGCCGGAGGAAGAGGTGCACAGGCCGAGGCATATGGGAAGGGATGAGCCACACTCTAGGAACTTCCACCTCTTCAGCTATCTGAAAGCTCTCAGAACCCAGTCCTTCTGGGTTTTCATGGGAGTCTTTTCTATAGGCACAATTGATTAAATCATTGGCCATTGATGATCAGCTTACTTTTCAGTCCCTCTCCCCTTCCTGGAGGCTGGGGGTGGGGCTGAAAAGTCCCAACTCTCTAATCCTGTGACCAGCCCTCAACCTGTGGCCAAACCATCACTCTGAAGATTCCAAGGATTTTAGCAGTTGTATGCCAGGAAACCAGAACAAAGACTAGATACATATTTCACAATATCACAAGTAGCACCCCTGGTCTCTGCCCACAAGATGCCAAGTAGCATTCCCTCCTATTGTGGAAACCAAAAATGCTTCTAGACGTTGGTAAACGTCTCCTTGCAGGTAAGAGCAGGGCAAACCTCCCTTATTCCACTGAAAATCAACAGGTTGTTCAGAGTATTAAATGAGCAAGTTTTTGTGCAGAAAGCACTTAGAACATGCCCGGCACAAAGTGAATGCTATATAAGGGTCTGCAATTGTTATTCTCTAGCTCTGACTTACCTCATGGAAAATAAATATTTTTGATAATACGGTTGCTTAAATAAGTGAGTATTGCTAAGCCCATATGTGACTCCACAAGAGAACAAGAACCCAAGTTCTTATTCTAAGATCACAGGTCAGCAAGAGTCCGTATTAATTGTAGTCTTACCCCTCTGGGGTTCCACAGTAGGGCTCTCGGTATCTTGCAGCAAACTAACAAGATCCCATGCCAATGGCCAGTTCAGCTGTCACCGATCTGGACACCTCCTCTTTAAACCCCCTCCTGCATTCTCCAAATGGCACATACTTCAAATCCTCAGCTCTCCATAAATCTGGGGCCCTGAAACAACAGGCTGCCTACAAAA
Organism: Microcebus murinus; assembly: GCF_040939455.1. Lineage (NCBI taxonomy): Eukaryota > Metazoa > Chordata > Mammalia > Primates > Cheirogaleidae > Microcebus > Microcebus murinus. The sequence continues at coordinate 7,898,551 of NC_134125.1, read as the reverse complement.
TTCACCCCAAAAAAGGGAGTGAATAAAAACAAAGAAGGGGGGAGGAGGAAAAACAAAAGGCTGAGTTTCTTTAAATTTCTGGCTCTGCAGAGAGCAAGCATTTCCAATGAAAAATAAAGAATTCTTTCTTCTGTGTCTATTTCAGCTGGCATCCAGCTTTTGCCTTGTGAATAATGTCACTGCATCATTATTCTGTCCCACAAGGTAAAACAAAACAAGCAACTTTAACAAGAAGTGTGCTTGTTTGGAGGGAATGGCTCATTTAAAAGCTTTTCAAATAATGTTGCTGTGTTCCCCACTATTTTGCCACACCCCCTTCCTCAGTTTTTCAAAGCTATGGGAAAGTTGTTAATTTGCACGCAAGGTATATAAATAATGCCTTCCTGGAAGTCCCCGCCCCCATACACTTTTCCTTTTTTAACAAATTTTTATTATTGCATTTAGTCTTTTGGGATTCCTGGAGTGTCTACAAATAGATTAGCCTCTAAGAATTCTGAGTAACCGTAGTTAGAAAAAAAAACATAGGTTTAATTAGCTATAGTCCTATTTTTGAAATTACATCTGCTCTTTTTTTTTTTTAAATGCGGATTGGTCTATAGAAAAACTTGAAGAGGCTGGATTTTGGGGGATGCATGTTAAGTTTTGATTTGAATTAATTTTCATGCTTTTGAAAGTGAAATCAAGAGTATTGAGTGAATAATGTATCATCACACATTAAACATGATCAAACGAAGAGAGCTGAAAAGAAATGATTGCAGAAAAATGAATTGCCAGGAATATTGGGTCATGTGATATGCGCCACTGTAGTGAGTGGTAGCAAATCATGCTTCCTAGTTCCGCCTTGGAAGACTCCATCAGTTTGTCATTCCCAAATCTCGAGACTTGATTAGTCATTGATGTGATGAAAATTAACAGGCTAGTAAAAGGGCCATGTGGCTTACTGAAGGGTCATTGAAAATCAGAAAGCAAGTGTAGAAGCCACAGGACTAGACTTGTAAGTCTGAAAGTCTTTCTCGATATGCTTTCTCACTTGAGATGTTTTTACATTTCTGAAACAGTGGCTGAAATGGCAATAGTTTTTTCTGTAATTTAAATTGTAGCAATACTTCTCAATATCAGGACTCTTTTAGGACAATATTCTTCATTGCCTTTAAAGACAACTCTCCAAAGACACTTGTTGGTTTTGTTTAAATGGCTGCCTGAAAATCATTTGGAAAGGTGAGAGCATTCAAATGTTAACTTCTATAGGATATAATATTAGTCCCTGATTGCATGATTTGTCTTTAAAGAATTCTGAAGGTCTGAAGGTACATGGAAATCACAGGAAATGCTTTTTTTTTTTTTTTTTTAGAGACAGAGTATCACTCTGTTGCCTGGGCTAGAGTGCCGTGGCTTCAGCCTAGCTCACAGCAACCTCAAACTCCTGGGTTCAAGTGATCCTCCTGCCTCAGCCTCCCGAGTGGCTGGGACTACAGGTGCACATGATCATGCCCGGCTAATGTTTTCTATTTTCAGTAGAGACAGGGTCTCGCTCTTGCACAGGCTGGTTTCAAACTCCTGACCTCAAGCGATCCTCCTGCCTCCCAAAGTGGTAGGATTATAGGCACTGCACCTGCCAGAAATGCACTTTTTTTGGTCATCCATATTAGTTATCTATTGCTGCATAACAAATTATACCAAAACTTAACACCTTAAAACTACAAAAAAAGGTTAGGAATTGGTCACAGTTGAGCTTCGTGTCTCTAACTCAGGGCCTGTAACAAAGCTGAATAAGATGTAGGCCAGGGCTGTAATCATATAAGGCTTGATAGGGGATGATCTACTTCCATGCTCACTCACATAGCTGTTGGCAGCCATGGGGTCCTTGCTACTTGGTAGGAGACAACAGGTCTTTGCCACGTGGGCCTCTCCTTATGGCAGCTCACAACATGGCTGCCAGCTTTCTCCAAAGCAAGTGAGCCAGAGAGGGCAATCCAAAACAGAAGCTATAGTTTTTTTTCTTGTACCCTAATCTTGGAAGTGAAAACTCATAATTTTCCCTAACTTTTTGTTAGAAAGGAGTCACTATGTACGGCTTCAATTCAAGAGAGGAGGATTTCACAGGATCTGAACACCACAAGGCAAGGATCATTTGAGTTCATCACAGAGGCTGCCTGCCATGCCATTTGTTTTAAGGGGCATTACCCTGCCATTTTCATATAAAACTAAAGCCTTCTGACATCATAGTTGCTGCTAAATAACCATGTTTTCAGAGGTTTAGAATTCCTGTGAAGGGTTTGCAAGAAAAGATATTTCTTGGCTTTGGTTAGTGATCCCTTCTCCACACACAAAAAAGAGGGGTGTGTAAAATAGAGGTGAAATAAAGGTTTTAGTGGTTTCCATTTTAATAAAAGGCAGAAATCATATTTTATGATAAACACTCAAATATTCCAGGTGTGAATGTAAAATGGCACAGTCACCTTGGAAAAGAGTTTGACAGTATCTTTAAAAATTTAAATATTATATAAATTTACCATTCTACCCAACAATTCCATTAGTAGGGACTTACTCTTGAGAAATGAAAACATATGTTCACATGAAGACATATGTTCACAAATGTTCACAGCAACATTATTTACAATAGCCCAAAACTGGAAACAATCTAAACATACACCAACTGTCAAATAGATGCACAAAATATGGTCCGTCTATGCAGTGAAATACTCAGCAATAAGGAATGAAATACTGATACATTCTACAACAGATAAACCTCAAAAAAACATAATGCTAAGTGAAAGAAGGCAGACACAAAAGGTGGTATATTGTAAGATTCCATTTATATGAAATGTCCAGAATAGGAAAATCCATGGAGAGAGAAAGTAGATTAGTGATAGCCTGGGGCTGAGGATGGGAACGAGGAATAACTACAAATGGGCATGAAGGATCTTTTTGGGGTGCTGGAAATGTTCTGAAATTAGTGATGATGATTGCACAACCCTGTAAATTTACTGAGAATCACTAAATCGTCATACAAAATAGGTGTTTCATAGCACCTACATTATAACTCAAGAAAAATTTTTATTCAGTGACAGTTGATTAAAACTAGCTTTCTCAGCCTAAATTACATCTAGTTCAGGTATGTTAGCTTTAGGGCTTACTCAACTTCTTTTTTTGTTTTTTTTTTGAGACATGGTCTTGCTTTGTTGCCCAGGCTAGAGTGAGTGCCATGGTGTCAGCCTAGCTCACAGCAACCTCAATCTCCTGGGCTCATGCCATCCTGCTGCCTCAGCCTCCCGAGTAGCTGGGACTACAGGCATGCGCCACCATGCCCAGCTAATTTTTTCTCTATATATATTAGTTGGCCAATTAATTTCTTTGCATTTATAGTAGAGACGGGTCTCACTCTTGCTCAGGCAGGTTTCAAACTCCTGACCTCGAACAATCCACCCGCCTCGGCCTCCCAAAGTGCTAGGATTACAGGCGTGAGCCACCACACCCAGCCCTTACTCAACTTCTGTTTTTCTTTTTATCTGCCTGAAATCTGGCCCTAGGATTGAATTCTGGGACATTGGTTCCAGATATAGCTGTTAAATCATTACAGCAGAGAAAGGTGATTGTATTTCTATTATGGCCTATTTTTTGTTGTTGTTTTGTTTTTTCATCTGGTTTTAGTTCCAATTTCCTTTGGGTAAATTTTTAAAGGGTTTAGTAACTACCAGTACAAAGGAATACCCCCTCAATCTCCTTTTTAGGTGGAAATAAAGCTGATTTCCTACTTTTCAAGTGTTGATGGTAATACAACAATCATTTTTGCCCAGACTACTTAGAATGTTAATTTCATTTCAATTGGGCTATGCAGACTGCTGGTTTAATCATTCTCCAAGTTTTTCTAGGTCTTTACCCTTATCTGGACAATTCTAGGAGATTGAGGGGAATTTTGGTGTTTCTTCCTTTATTATTTTCTGAAGTAATTTCACTTTTAAAAAAACTATATTCAGCAGTCAAAAAAAAGTTATCTACTTGCTTCCAGTTTAACTGCAACACATTTTAAAAAACGGACTACTGTTCTGGCTGATTCCCTAAGTTAAAGTAAAACTTCTAAAGGGGCCAAGGTCTAAAGTTCGCACATTCTTGTGCGGTCTGTTTAGTCTCTACTGATCCCATTATCCATAGCTCTACCAATCACGTATATTTCTTTTTGAGTCTCATGAATGGGGAAAAAGAAGTTCAAGAAAGGAAAGTAGGTTCAAATGAAGGTCAGATACCCTGAGGAGTCTTCTAGTTACTGTGTTGCTGGGATGAAACAGTGGAGGGAAGGTAACCAGATGTGGGTGGCCCCTGGAGGTTGCTCCGTTCCAATCTTGGCAGGGAAAGCAAGCCCGCACTGCCTTTGAGACACCCAGTGCCAATTGAGAGCATACTGCATGCCAGGCGCTGGGGATACCAAGAAAACCATGGGATGCTTGCGTTCCTTGAGTCTGGCAGTTTTCTAGGTGCTTTACACGTAGCAAGGCAGAGACTCCTCCCTGAAGGCACTTGCAGTCCATTTTCTAGGTTGCATCAGGTGGGGGCAAACAAGGTCCTCGTAGGAGTCTGAGAACGTTGAAGAATACGGTGAGGGAAGAAATGCTTCCCTCCTCTCCTCTGCGCTAAGCAGGCCCCGAAGGCGAAGACTGACACGCCCTCTCCGAAGGGCAGACCCGCCTCGAGGAGGGCGGATCCAGGCAGGGCCAGCCGCCGGGCCCTCACCCGACCCCCGCGAACGCGGCCCAGCCCGGCGCCCGCTCCTCACGTGTCCCTCTCGGCCCCGGAGCCGCCTCACGTTCTACTTCCGCCTGACCCGTCCGACTTCCGGTAAAGAGTCCCCGTGCCGCACCTCCGCGCCCACCCAGCACCGCCAGTCGGTGCCTCGGCGTGCGTGGCCCCCGATGCGCTCGGCAGCCGCAGCTCCTAGGAGTTCCGCCGCGGCCATCGAGCCTCGCCGCTTCGCTGCGGCCAGGTGGCCCGGGCGGCGCTCGCTCCCGCGGCCCGCACGGCGGGGCGGCGGCGGCGCGGCCCCGGGCCCGTATCCCTCCGCCGCCCCTCCCCCGCCCGGCCCCGGCCCCCCTCCCTCCCGGCAGCGCTCGCCGCCCTGCGCCTCAGACTGTTTTGGTAGCAACGGCAGCGGCAGCGTGTCCCGGCCCGGCTCCCGGCAGCTCCTCGGCATCGGCGGGCCTCCCCGCCCCTTCGTCGTCCTCCTTCTCCCCTTCGCCAGCCCGGGTGCCCCCCCGGCCGCGCCACCCCGCGCCTCCCCGCTCGGCGTCCGCGCGTCCCCGCCGCGCTCCGGCGTCTCCTCGGCGCGCCCAGCTCCCGGCTGTCCCCGCCCGGCGTGCGAGCCGGTGTATGGGCCTCTCACCATGTCGCTGAAGCCCCAGCAGCAGCAGCAGCAGCAGCAGCAGCCGCCGCCCGCGGCAGCCTGTGTCCGCAAGCCCGGCGGCGGCGGCGGCGGCCTTCTCACGTCTCCTGCAGCCGCGCCGTCGGCGTCCTCGTCCTCAGTCTCCTCGTCCTCGGCCGCGGCTTCCTCCTCGGCGGCCGCGGCGAGCGCTGGCGGCGGGAGGCCCGGACTGGGCAGGTGGGTGTCGGCGCCCCGGCCCCCTCGGCTCCGGGCCTGGACGAACCCGGGCCTGGCGTCCCCTCCCCCGCGGCCCGCACCGCCGTCCCCGCCCCGTGACCGGCCAGGCTTGAAGGGGTGGGCCGGGGGCCTGCAGCGGGGGTGGGGGCCCGCTCGGGTCCCGAGTCCTGGGGGTGGGTGCGGGGGGCGCCGCGGGAGGCCGCTGGGACTGCCGGGTCGTGTCGGGCCCCCTGCCACCTCCCGCCCCCTCCCCCAAACGGTCAAGATGGAGGGACCGGGCTGCGTCCCCCTGCCCGAGTCAGGGTCTGGGAGGGGTTCGCAGGTCTCAGCAATTGTCAGCCCCTGCTCCTCCGTCTCCGGGGCTCCCCGCCCCCAGTGGGGGCATGCTTGGGCAGCGCCCGCCCCCCAGCGAAGGTGTTAACGTTGGAGGGGTCCTAAGGTTTTGGTTTCATCTTCCGAAACGTGCCTCCTCCCCCGGGGGGAGTATCGTGGGAGGGGAGAAGTTGGGGCACCGTTCCCCGTGCTCGTGGAAGGAGCAGCCGCCGGGCGCATCTGGGATCCTTAGGGTCTCTCCGGGATCCTCGGGCATCCCCCGCCGCGCCCTGGGAAGATCGGGGGACGGGGTCGAGGCGGGCGTGCGGCGGCCCCCCGCACCGCTCCGCAGCCCAGTCCGCGACAGGGGCGGGGGCTCCGGAACTCCGGAGTCGCGGGGCTCCGTGCGGTCTCCCGCGGCGTTCCTCCCTCCCTCCCGTCGGAGGAAGGGGTGGGAGCGCCCGGCCGCCTGGCCTCCCGCCTGCCCCCGCAGGGCCTCTCCGGCGCGCGGTGGCGGCCGGGCCGAGCCGCATTGCCGTTCCGAGGCCGCGGCGGCGAAGGCGCCTTGGAGCGGCGGTGGGCGAGGGCCGGCCCGGCGTGTGCCAGAACCCCCGCGGGCCTCGGGGGATGGGGCGCGGGGCCGGCGGCGCCCGGGAGCGGGCTCGCAGCGCATTTCCCCCAGCCCCCGCCCCAGTGTCTGAAATTTCTAGGGGGAGAGACTGCAGCAGGGACGTGGTGGGGTTCCTGAAGGCAGAAATGCGTGTGTTCACTTGCGTCCTTTTCCCCTCGTGACCCACACACCCAGGGTTGTGTGGAGCCCGGGGTCTCCGTGTCGCCCCGGCGAGCCGGGTTTGACTCTGGAGGGTGTGTGTGTGTAGGAAGGCCCGTTGGGGGTAGGGGGTGCTTGTCAGTTCCGATTTCACGAACTAAGAAATGCTTAGTGTTCAAACGGAGACGCAGATGTCAATCGACTCCATTGTGGCCGGTGTCCTTAACTTCGGGAGTGCAGCCAGAGCTTACCAAGGGCACGCAAGTCCGTTTCCCCTGTGCCCCAAGCCCATCCGTGTGTTGCAGGCACTGCTATGCCTCCCTCAGGCCTAGGCCGGCTTGGTGAGGCTAGTGACCAGCGTCCTCCCTAAATAGACATCTTGGGCTTTCGAAGGTGGGATAAGGAAATTTTTCATGCACTGAGTTTTCTTTTTGGAAGCACATTTTCAGCAATCTATTTCCAAAGAATTTTCATATACAGCAGAGGTTACCCATCAAGATGAGTCGAGCTGGTTTTTAAGGAATTCTGCCTTAAGTGGGGTAGGGGATAGCAGAATAGTCGGTTTTTGACTTTTAAACTTCTTCTGCACTTTCCCCTTCTCTGAGGCACTCCAAACACTGCTTAGTCAAACTAGTTCAAATGATCATTTATCCAGTTCAGTCCACTTAGGGCAACTTCAGTTTCTCTCTTTCAGTGGCATCTAGTGAAAAATAAAAAAACTTAAAATATAATTTTTATAGAAAACGATGTATTCTGTGTTTTCCTTCTTAGGTATCAGAAAAATCTGGCAGATATATTCAACTTGTTCAAATAATATTAAAACTAAGGTTTTTAAGTTGCATTGCCTCTTAGGCTTAAAAACTAGGTTTATAACAAAGAATTTGCTCTCAAGTAGCTTGAGTTATCAAAGATACTTGTAATGTTTTAGTACCACAGATCTTTTACTGTTCCTTGAGGGTTCACAAAAATTTTAGGTTAATTTAATTTAGGTTTTTCCGTAAGTTCTTTTACTTGAGGCATAAATTGTAGCCCTTATTCTTTTTGATAAATATGCAAAGTTTTTTTAGTGTACTGGATTCATGCAGTGTGAAATTTTATTGTATAGAAGTTTAGTTAATGTACTTATAGAATTCCAGTTTTGAATCACTTTACTGTATTTTTGTAAATAAATGACAATCTGTAGAATCACTTCAGTTATGTTTGTGTGTATCAGCAAATAAGTCTCTGGGAGCAAGTGTGAAGATTGAAAGAAAATGCAACATTGGATTTGATGTGTTTTGAGCTAGCAATTGAAAGTCTAGAAATTCACATGTCTGCTTTAAGTAGCATTCCATAATTTGATTTTTATGTGTAAATGTATGAATAGGTTTTCTAGACTTTCAGAAGTGATTGATTCTGTCTTTAATCATCATACATCTTTGAAGGTGGCTATTTTCTCTTAAGAAAAAAGAATGTAACCACAATATTAAAATTCAAACATAATTTTGCCTCAATCCAATTCTCGCTTTTTACCTTTTCATTTTTACAGAGTGGTTATTTTTATGTTATTTTTCAGTCAGCTTTTCCACCCTTATCACATTTTTAAAAAATCCATTGTCTTGTTGGGTTTTGGGTTTCCACTTTTTTATTATAGATAGTGGCATAGAGAACATCTTTATACTTAATAGCTTTTTGTTTCAGTGTAATTATTTCCTTAGAGAAAGTTTCCAGGAGTGGTTTAAGGTCAAAGGGCTTCAAGACTTTTATGGCTCTACCTGGCTGTGCCATGTTACTCTTAAGAAGGTGTGTGCGCGCTTCCCATGCTAAGAAGGTGCTGCTTCTGTTGCATAGTTTCCTTGCAGTTTGTCAAATGTGGGTAAGTGTCAAGGGAAAAGTATTTACTGTCTGATGCATACATTAAGTGCTTTTGTTACTGGCCTGATTATTTATACTGGAGTTTGAATTTCTTCTGCGGATTTAATGAGGTAATATAGGCGAAGATGGTTTGACAGCTGTAACTGTTAGTGAGGATACTTGGTTTATTGTTTTGTTGACAGTTGTACTGAGTAAGGGAGGACTGAAATTCCTGAGGAACTGTTCTAAAGTTTTTTGGTGTTTTTTTGTTAACCTTTCTTTTCATCTATATGTGTTTTTTCATTAGCTGCTAGCCTATGATCAAGTTATTTTTGGTAACTTTTATGTAGTTTCATGGCACTGTTGGGAATTATGACTGGTTAACCCATATTTCTTCTCTGTCTACATTTCCTTCCTCATTTTTTAAAATAATGGATTTACAGTCCTATTACCCTATTCCCAATCCTAAATAATATAACATTAGAATTGCTTTGGATAGAGGACTCAGTGTGAATAAAAACTTTTTCTTGTAATAATTTTTCAGCTTAGTACTTTTGCTGCTGCTTTCATTTGAGGCATTGCAGCTTAGAAACTGTGCTGCAGTTTAGTGGAATTGTTCATCATGCTTCCATTTAAATATCAGTGAGACTATTCATCTCTTTTAATATCTTCTAGAAGGGCCTAAAACATCTACATTTGACACAAATTTGTTGAACCATCTGTGTACAAGGGAGGTGTAGGTCCTAGGGATACATCAGTGAATAAAACAAAGATAGTAGTCCTCCTGAAATTTAACATTCTACTGTGACTAGGCATATAGTTAATGAGACATTAAAGTAGCAACCTATACGTAATAGTAGATAAGAGCTATGGGATTAGAGGCAAGCAGATTAGGGGTATAGGGAGCATGGGGAGGGTACTGGGTTACAATTTTAAATGGATTAAGGGAAGCTTCATTGAAGAGGTAACATTTGAGCAAAGATTTGAAAGAGGTCAGGTATTTAGTCATTTGCTTTTTCTAGATGAATTAGTCATACGGGCTCATTTGTAATTTATAAAGTTTAAACTGGACCGCCCTTTGTTACCGCATTCTTCTGTGGGGATATTGATACTAACCAAAACTGAAGTTAGACTAAAAAAGTTAATTGACATTTAGGTCATTAGAGGTAAACTGGAGATGGCTGTTAATAACAAGAGAGGCATGTTTTTGTTTTGGGCCTGTTTCACCTAATTAGTTTAGTTTTCATTCCAAGTATCTGCAGAAAATATACTTTTTAAGATTGGGCAAAAACCTATATCAAATTGCTTATCTGGGTGTGGGAGAAAAAAGTGAACCTTGTAGTTGCTTAAAGATTTTGCATTTTGAAACATAGTGAAAACATTTATGGGATCAGTCATGGTGTTCCTTTTTTGTTAAATGTAAACTTGTACTTTCTATGTTTCTCTAACTAGAGACAGTTATAATTTTGCACAGGGGATATTCACTCATATAGCTATTTAATAGCCATATGTTTCAACTTAAAGGAGGATCTGATTTTTTTGTCTTAAATAGCTACAGCTGTGTTAGAAATTTCTTTGACCAAAGTGTTTTTTTGCTTGCTTTTTTAATACCTTGAAAGGAAGGTTTTAGAAGATGTTTTTCCTAGAATTGTAATTTTATATCTTGACTATATAGTATTTTAATATCGTGTAAAGAGTCAAGTGTGAACAAAACCCTATTTTTGTAGCTATTTCAAATGATGGTGACAACTTCACTGGAGATGTACAGGGGGAGTTTATTGACAAGTTTACCCACTACTGTATCTTTTTAAGTGAAACTACTTTTTGTTTTAAAGCATATCTGGGTCATCTGACTGTTGCCCTACTAAGTTTTGTTGTTGTTGTTTTTTAAGGGGCCCGGTGTCACTCTGTTGCCCAGGCTAGAGTGCAGTGGCCTGATCACAGCTCACTGCAGCCTCAAACTCCTGGGCTCAAACAATCCTTCTCCCTCAGCCTCCAGAGTAGCTGGGACTCAGGCATGTGCCACCATGCCCGGCTGATTTTTAAATTTTTTGTAGAGTTGAGGTTTTACTGTGTCACTTAGGCTGGTCTCAAACTCCTGCCTTCAAGTGATCCTCTGCCTCTTGAAGTGCCCACTGAGGTTTTAAGAAGTTGCTACAGTTGTCTATTTAGCAAAAGTGTTAACTAAAATAAAAATAGAATCCTATTTTTTTCTTGAGGTCTTTTTGCCTCCTTGAAGATGTTAGATTTCAAAAGTAGAGATATTATTCTCAGAAAATTTATTCATCAGTGAATATGAAGCTGGTATCAAGCCTTTGATAGATTGCAGCACTTAAATCTAGAATTTGAAATCTAGCACTTTTTAATCCATAAGGTTTACTAGCATTACTTATGATTGGAAATAGATTGAGCTATATCTTTTTATTTTTTATTTTTTTAGAGACATAGTCTCACTTTGTTGCCCAGGCTAGAGTGCGTGCCGTGGCATCAGTCTTGCTCACAGCAACCTCAATCTCCTGGGCTCAAGCGATCCTACTGCTTCAGCCTCCCGAGTAGCTGGGACTCCAGGCATGTGCCACCATGCCCGGCTAATTTTTTTTTTTTTTGTATGTATATTTTTAGTTGATCAATTAATTTCTTTCTATTTATAGTAGAGACGGGGTCTCGCTCTTGCTCAGGCTGGTTTCGAACTCCTCGGCAATTCTCCCACCTCGGCCTCCCAGAGAGCTAGGATTACAGGCGTGAGCCACCACGCCCGGCCTGAGCTATATCTTAATGTGTTTTTTGATGTTCTTATTTATTAAATTTTGGCATATTATGGGGGTTTAAAAGTTTAAGTTATGTATGTTGCCTTGCTCCCCTCCTCCCCGGTCTGAGCTTCAAGCGTGTCCATCCCCCAGATGGTGCACATCACACTCATTATGTATGTATATACCTATCCCCTCCTCCCCCCTCCCATCTTTCTACTTTCCTTATTTAAAACACCAATTAATTGAAGAGATTTGTTACTAAATATTTGGTTGGCCTTCTGTATCTGTGGGTTCTGCATTTGTGGATTCAACCAACTGAGGATTGAAAATACTCAGGAAAACAATTCCACAAAGTTTCAAAAAGCGGAAAGGAAAACTTTAATTTGCTGCATGCCTAGTACTATGTTAAATCTCTATAAAATATGTGTAGGCATTGTATTAGGTTTTGTAAGTAATCTAGAGGATATGCATAGGTTATATGTACACACTATGCCATTTATATAAGGGAATTTGAGCATTGGTGAATATTGGTATGGGGGGGTCCTGGAACTAATCCCCCGTGGATACTGAGGTGTGTGTATATGAAAGTTAGTGCCTTGGGCATACAGACTTGCGGAATATAGTCCCTGATCTTAAGCTGCTTGTAATATAACAGAGGTGAGAAATCTACTTGAACTAGTATCCAGAACAGATTTATTCTTTTTTTTTTTTTTTTTTTGAGACAGAGTCTCACTCTGTTGCCCAGGCTGGAGTGAGTGCCGTGGCGTCAGCCTAGCTCACAGCAACCTCAAACTCCTGGGCTCAAGCGATCCTACTGCCTCAGCCTCCCGAGTAGCTGGGATTACAGGCATGTACCACCATGCCCAGCTTATTTTTTCTTTATATTTTTAGTTGCCCAATTAATTTCTCTCTATTTTTAGTAGAGACGAGGTCTTGCTCTTGCTTAGGCTGGTTTCAAACTCCTGACCGCGAGCAACCCTCCCACCTTGGCCTCCCAGAGTGCTAGGATTATAGGTGTGAGCCACCATGCCCAGCCAAAATCAATAATTTTAATTTAAATTAAAATTACCTTCTGAGAAAATCAACTTTTAGAAATTTGCTGCATGTGTTTTCAGAGTCTTTCTAAACATACGGATGCGTTGAACAAAATGAGATGGTTTGGTTTTGAATTCAATAGTGCGTATCTTTAAAAATATTTATTTTTTCTTAAAACTGTGAAATTTTAGAGCATGAAGAAATAACAGAAAATCTTATGAAATAGAAGACAAAACCCCTAAATCTTTAGAGATTAGGGGACTTGCCCAAAGCAACATTTGCAAAACTTTATTACAGCCCTCCCTTCATATAAGCCCAGACATACACATAAACAAGATCGTGCTGTGTATTTAAGGAATACAGCCACAGAGAGTCCTTGCCCTTCAGGATTTCTTTTTTAACCTTGAGTTTGGCTTGCTAAAATAGGAGGGCTGGTTCCTTATCTTTGTTTTTAATATATGTAATTCTGTACATTTATGGTATGAAATCCACTTAAGTGTTAAATCCTTGGTTTTATTATTTTTAATGGTTTAGTATTGTTATTGATCTGAGTTGTTTATGAAAACTTGCCACAACTGTTAGCCTGAACTTTTTTTTTTTTTTTTTTTTTGAGACAGAGTCTCGCTTTGTTGCCCAGGCTAGAGTGAGTGTCTTGACGTCAGCCTAGCTCACAGCAACCTCAATCTCCTGGGCTCAAGCAATCCTGCTGCCTCAGCCTCCCAAGTAGCTGGGACTCCAGGCATGCGCCACCATGCCCGGCTAGTTTTTTCTATATATATTAGTTGGCCAATTAATTTCTTTGTATTTATAGTAGAGACGGGGTCTGGCTCTTGCTCAGGTTGGTTTCAAACTCCTGAGCTCAAATGATCCACCCTCCTCCGCCTCCCAGAGAGCTAGGATTGCAGGCGTGAGCCACCGCACCCGGCCAACCTGAACTTTTTAATTGCTGATAATCATTTGCAGTTGTATTCATGTGAAAATTTGAAATTCTCTTTAATTGTTAAAGATTGTTGTGTAGATTGCTTATAACTTAGGCCTTGAAGTTGAGTCAGATGGCTATAAAATATCAATTTCATGCCATGATAAATAGCTAACTACATTTTGAGAATTGAATAAAATATCATTCTATAATGGAGCCTTTGTAAAACTCAGTAGTTGTGGTATGTAGCTTGTTCATGATATAATTATAATTGAATGTGGCTTATTTTTATTAAGTATATCAGAACTTTAGAATGTTGTCCTCATGAAGGTATTACCACGAGAGAGTTGGTCCAACAGTGCTGCCAACGGTCAGGTTTTTTTGTTTTTTGAGATAGGGTCTCACTCTTTTGCCCAGATTAGAGCACAGTGCTGTGATCATAGTTGACTGCAGCCTGGATCTCCTAGGCTCAAGTGATTCTCCTGCCTCAGCCTCCTAAGTAGCTCAATCTATAGGTGCACACCACTGTGCTTGGCTAATTTTTCTGTTTGTTGTGGAGATGGGGTCTTGCTGTGTTGCTCAGGCTGGTCTTGAACTCCTGGGCTTTAGCTGTTTTCCCGCCTCAGCCTACCAAAGTGCTAATATTACAGGCGTGAGCCACTGCACCCTGCCTCAGACATTTTTGATTGCCACTTTGTTTTATGTTGCTTTTATAAATCATACATTAAAAATATTCTGAGCAATAATTTTTGTAAATAGTTAAGATTAATCTTGATTATAGTTGAGTTTGAAAAAAAGACCGTTATTGAACCAAATAGTGCATTTTTCTTTGGGGACTAATAAACATCTATTGTGAACTTTGTGAAGTTAACTTTTTATTCCTGAAATACTTCAAAATAAGGATTTGAAGAGTAAAGGTTTTTGTGCTGAAGCTTGTGCAGATTATAGAAGGGAGTTCTTCAGGGCTTCTTTCAGAGCTTATTTACTTTTACTTTACACATGATTCTACTTAGTTTTCTTTTATGATTTACAGATGGCCAGCAAGTAGAAAGGTAATATTTTTAGAGGCAAATATATTGACAGCAATGAGAAATAATAATTGTGTGATAGAAGGTTAAGAGACTAGAAAAAACAGACTATTAAAACTATTAAAAAACAGACACGAGAGCTCAAAAGGTATATCATCCTGGGGGTTTTCTTCTTTTTCTTTTTTTGCTTTACCACTGTACTAAATGAAGACATCCTGGGAATTTGACTGTAAGTTTATAGTTGTATGCCTTAGTAGGCCCTAGGGGCATCACTGTTGTATAGCACAATGTAGTTAAATAATGTGCTCATTATGGTGACTCATAAGGTTAAATTGTTTTTCATATCTCTCAAAGAAGTATTTTCTAACTGCAGGTCATGACCCCTTAGATTGGGAAATTACTCTAGTGGGTCATGATAAGGATTTTTGGAAAAATGAAACAATAGAAAGTATTAGAATATATTGCTTTTTTTTTAAGAGCGAGATTCTCTCTTTGTGGTAGAGTTCAGTGGCCTCATCATAGCTGACTGCAACCTCAAACTCCTGGGTTCAAGCGATCCTCCTGTCTCAGCCTCCTGAGTAGCTGGGACTACAGGTGTGTGCCACCACAATGAGCTAATTTTTCTGTTTTTAGTAGAGACAGGGTCTTGCTCTTGCTCAGGCTGGTCTCAAACTCCTAAGCTCAAGCGATCCTCCTCCCTCGGTCCCCTACAGTGCTAGGATTACAGGTGTGAGCCATCCATGGCGCCTGGCCTCTGGTTTTTTGTTTTTTAGTCCTCATTGTGTTTACAGGTGAAGAAACTAAGGCTAGGGAGTTGTTTGCCAAATTCTCCCATCATTGGCTTCATAAGTGGCATTAGAATCTAGTCTACTATTATTTATTTTATTTTATTTTCCAAGTTGTCAATGCAAAGGGATACTTTTATTTCTACTATATTTTTTAGCAAGCCTCCTTTTGATCTCTTAACGTACAGACATTTCCTACCCTAAAGTACTGTACACACAGCCATAAGAATCACCTTAAAATATCTTTCATTGGCCAGGTGCAGTGGCTCAGGCCTGTAATCCTAGCACTCTGGGAGGCTGAGACAGATGGATTGCTCAAGATCAGGAATTCGAGACCAGCCTGAACAAGAGTGAGACCCCGTCTCTACTGTAAATAGAAAGAAATTAGCCAAACAACTAAAAATAGAAAATATTAGCTGGGCATGATGGCGCATTCCTATAGTCCCAGGTACTTCAGAGGCTAAGGCAAGAGGATTGCTTGAGCCCAGGAGTCTGAGGTTGCTGGGAGCTAGGCTGACACCACGGCACTCACTCTAGCCTGGCAACAAGGTGAGACTCTGTCTCAAAAAAAAAAAAAAAAATTATAGTAGAGACGAGGTCTCGCTCTTGCTCAGGCTGGTTTTAAACTCCTGACCTCGAGCAATCCGCCTGCCTCTGCCTCCCAGAGTGTTAGGGTTACAGGCGTGAGCCACTGTGCCCAGCCTGTATGAGATTTCTAATTGCTTTCAGTTCCCTGTTAGAAGTGGTATGTTAGTCTTTAATTTCAGACAGTAGTGGATGTGCAGTAATATCTCATTGTGTGTGTGTGTGTGTGAGATAGGGTCTTGTTCTGTCAGCTCACTGCAGTGTCAAGCTCCTGGCCTCAAGTGATTCTCTTGCCTCAGCCTCCCGAGAAGCTGGGACCACAGGCAGATGGCACATGGCAAATTTTTCTATGTTTAGTAGAGATGGGGGTTGGGGAGGAACAGAGAGGTGTCTCGCTCACTTCTGAGGTCGATTGATCCTCCTGCCTTGGCTTCCCAGAGTGCTAGGATTAAAGGCGTGAGCCACCATGCCCGGCCTTCCTTGCTTCCCTTGTGGTTTTAATTTACATTTCCCTAATTCCCAATGATTTTGAGCATCATTTTTTTTCCCCCTTTAAGAGACAGGATTTCACTCTGTTGCCCAGGCATGAGGAGTACAGTGCTGTGATCATACTTCACTGTAAGATCGAAATCCTGGGCTCAAGGAGGGTCCTCCTGAGTAGCCAGTACTACAGGTGCATACCACTGTATGTGACTAATTTTTTAATTTAAATTTTTTGTAGAAACAGGGTCTGGCCATGTTCCCAGCCTGGTCTTAAACTCCTGGCTTCAAGCCATCCTCCCATCCTGACCTCCCAAAGTGCTGGGATTTCAGGTGTGAGCCACCACGCCTGGCCTGAGCATCTTTTCATGTGCTTATTTGCCATTTATGTATCATCTTTGATGATGAGAAACTACAGCCATGTATTGCCTAGAGATGGGAATGCATTCTGAGAAATGTTAATTTTGTCATTGTGCAAACATCATAGAGCATATTTAAGCCTAGATGCTAGAAGCCTAAATGCTAGCCTGTTGCTTCTAGGCTACAAACCTGTATAGCATCTTACTGTACTAAGTACTGTCAGCAGTTAGAACACAGTAGTATTTGTGTATCTAAACATATCTAAACATAGAAAGGGCACAGTAAAGATAAAGTATAAAAGATTTTTTTAAAAAAGATACACCTGAATAGGGAACTTAGCATGATCGACCTTTCAGGACTGGAAGTTGTAAGTTGCTCTGGGTGTGTCAGTGAGTGAGTGATGCTTGAATGTGAATGCCGAGAACATTGCTGTACATGACTGCAGACTTTATAAACACTGCACACTTTGGCTACACTAAACTTATAAAAAAATTTTTCCGTTTAATAATGAATTAACCTCCTGACCGCTATCATATTTGTGATCTACCGTTGACCAAAACATCCTTATGTGATGCACGATAGTATTTGAGATAATTTGTTTGGATTGTCATGCACTGTCTTCGTTCTAGATTTAGAGCATCTTGAGGGCAGGAACCAGTGCTTTGTTCAACTTTGTATGCTTAAACTTTGGTTTAATCATTAAGCAGATGAGTTGACCTTACCAAGCAAAGGCTGTCATCTAAAAAGGAACATGGCATTTATTTATAGGCATACCATGTTTAAACCCTCACCCCTTTTGTTTGTTTGTTTGAGTACCTCCTATTTTTCAGGCTTGGGGATACAATAGTGAATAAGTCAGATGATGTCTCATCTTCCTGGAGTTTATTACATGCTAGTATTAATATAAACCAGGCAGAAAGTTCTAACTGCCCTTGCCACCTCATAATAGTGAGGTGTTTGAGGTGCTACTACTTTTATCTTACAAAGTCTTGGAAGGAGTTCTTTCAGATGAGGAGGAAAAAAAATTGTTTACAACGGAAGATAGGCCCTCTTAATGAGCAGTCTTGTATGTTGCTGAGGATCTTAGCGCTTTAGGAACAGCCACTGGTTAGTCACAGAAATAGGTATGTTTGAGAAGCCGCCTAGTCCAGGCTTGTGAAGGCTGATTAGGGTCCTAATTGAAAAGGAGGGAAACAGCATTGAGTGGACACCACCAAGAGCTTATTCTGTTACAGCATACATACATAATCGAATGTGTTAACCACATAACCCCATTTGATAATATGTTATCCTGTCCCCATTTTACCCATAAGGAAATTATGGCTCAGAGAGATTAAATGACCTATTCAAATTCACTCAGGAAGTGGCAGAGATGGAGTGAATGACTTATCATTGTATTTAGGATCTCTGGAGAGGTATATGCAGGTGAGAACAGAAGAAAACTAGTGATGGCTTTAAAGAATGCTGTGATTCAAGTAAAACAAGAATTAAAACAATTCTTGTTTTAATTGACCAGGAACTTCAGTCACTATTTTGTCTGGGTGAAGGAATGTACGTCTTCAACAGAATAAAAAAAGTGGTGAAAAAAATGAGGACTTTGCATTTGAGACCCATAGAGAATTTAGTTATTCATAGTCTGTAAATGTTATAGGAAGTATGCATATTTTTAACCCAATCTAAAAGGTCAGGGAAAGGGAATAAATAAGAACTATTTATAGGCCAGGCGTGGTGGCTCACGCCTGTAATCTAGCACTCTGGGAGGCTGAGGCAGGTGGATTGCTCAAGGTCAGGAGTTCGAAACCAGCCTGAGCAAGAGCGAGACCCCGTCTTTACCATAAAAAAAATAGAAAGAAATTAATTGGCCAACTAAAATATATATATAAAAAATTAGCCAGGCATGATGGTGCATGCCTGTAGTCCCAGCTACTCAGGAGGCTGAGGCAGGAGGATTGCTTGAGCCCAGGAGTTTGAGGTTGCTATGAGCGAGGCTGATGCCACGGCACTCACTCTAGCCTGGGCAACAAAGCGAGACTGTCTCAAAAAAAAACAACACAGAAAAAACTATTTATTATAAAATTTTGTTTTTCTTAAGGATAATAGTGTCTCATTGTATTACCCAGACTGGAGTGCAGTGGTCTGATCATAGCTCACTGTAACTTTGAACTCCTGGGGTCGAGTGATCTCCCACTTCAGACTCCTAAATAGCTGGGACTACAGGTGTACCACCACACCTGGCTAATTTTTTAAAATTTCTGTAGGGATGGGGTATCTATATATTGTCCATGCTGGTCTTGAACTCCCGGCCTCAAACAGTCCTCCCACCATGGCCTCCCAAAGTGCTGGGAGTATAGATGTGAGCTCCTGGCCAAACTTATTTTCCTATACAAAACATTTTAGAAAAAAATATCTGAGCCAAATAGTAGTAATAGCAGCCATTTTCTGGAGAAAAAAAGTTTAAATGTACATGATGTGGAAACAGTTTATGGAGAACTTTTTTTTTTTGATACAGAGTCTCACTTTCCCAGGCTAGAGTGAGTGCTGTAGCGCCATCCTAGCTCACAGCAACCTCAAACTCCTGGGCTCAAGCAATCCTACTGCCTCAGCCTCCCTAGTAGCTGGGACTACAGGCATGCGCCACCATGCCCGGCTAATTTTTTCTATATATATTAGTTGGCCAATTAATTTCTTTCTATTTACAGTAGAGACGGGGTCTCGCTTTTGCTCAGGCTGGTTTTGAACTCCTGACCTCGAGCAATCCGCCCACCTCGGCCTCCCAGAGTGCTAGGATTACAGGCGTGAGCCACCTCTCCTGGCCGAGAACTTTCTATTTATGTAATGATAGTTACCATTTATTGTGTGCCTGTTATGTTTTAGAAATTGTGCCAAGTGTGTTTTACTTACATATCCTTCAGTTCTTACAACAGCCAGGCCCATCAAGTTGATAGTGCCGTATCCATTTTACAGAGGAGAAAGTGGTGGTTCAGAGAAATTAAGGACCTTGCCTAAGGTCAAAGAGCTAGGAAGTGATAGAGCTGAGATTCTAACCCTGTAAGACTTCAGAGCTTTTGCTTTTAAAAACTGTGCTCCAGGCCAGGCGTGGTGGCTCACGCCTGTTATCCTAGCTCTCTGGGAGGCTGAGGCTGGCTGATTGCTTAAGGTCAGGAGTTCAAAACCAGCCTGAGCAAGAGTAAGACCCCGTCTTTACTATAAATAGAAATAAATTAATTGGCTAACTAATATATAGAGAAAAAATTAGCCGGGCGTGGTGGTGCATGCCTGTAATCCCAGCTACTCAGGAGGCTGAGGCAGTAGGATTGCTTGAGCCCAGGAGTTTGAGGTTGCTGTGAGCTAGGCTGACGCCACGGCACTTACTGTAGCCTGGGCAACAAAGCGAGACTCTGTCTCAAAAAAACAAAACAAAACAAAACTGTGCTCCATTGCCTCTAATACAGAGCTGTGACAAAACAAAAGCTGATAAATATCAGTGTAGAAAATAATTATTATTGCCAGCCATAAAATGGCTTCAGTTACCCATGCCTTAGTCGTGGCAGTTCTCAATTTATAAATGAGTTTAGATCTAAAGTTTATTTATAATTTTTTTTTTTCCAACTCTACCCTATAATATTTATTTATTTAGACAGAGTCACTCTCTTGCCCGGGCTAGAGTGCTGCAGCATCAGCCTAGTTCACAGCAACCTCAAACTCCTGGGCTCAAGCGATCCTCCTGCCTCAGCCTCCCGAGTAGCTGGGACTACAGGCATGCACCACCATGCTTGGCTAATCTTTTCTCTATATATATTTTTTAGTTGTCCACATAATTTCTTTCTATTTTTAATAGAGATAGGGTCTCGCTCTTGCTTAGGCTGGTCTTGAACTTCTTACCTTGAGCGATCTACCTGCCTCGGCCTCCCAGAGTGCTAGGATTACAGACGTGAGCCACCGCGCCCAGCCAGATTTTTTTTCTAAGTGGGGAAATTCCAGCATATTTAAAAATATAACAGTTTAATGAATCCTGTGTATCTGTCACTCACATTTAGCAGTTATCAATAAATGGCCAACCCGGTTTCATCTGTACTTCCCTCTCCTCCATTATCAGTTGTCTTTTGAAGGGGATTAAAATTGTTTTGAGGCCCTGGGGAAGGTATAAACTTATAAGCAATGGGTAAAACCATTGGGAGAGACTTGAGTTTACTATAAGGAAGCATTCTTGGTGCATAGTCAGAGGAGATGAATGCCTTGGAAGGTGGATAGTTTCCTGTCTGGTTAAGCTCAAATAGTACTGGAATGGTACTATCTAGTAATGTGGCTGCTGTCCACATAAGGCTATGTAACTTTAAAATTAAGTTAATTAAAATTTTAAAATTTTAGTTCCTTAGCCACATTAGCCACCTTTCAAGTGGTCACCCACTGTGTGTGCCTAGTGGATACCATATTACACAACATGATATAGGACTTTTTTTTAATTTATAAATTTATTTTGTTGCATGCATAGATTGCACAGTGGTTAAGTCAAAGCTTTCAGGGTATTCACCACCCTAATAACATGCATTGTATTCATTAACTAACTTCTCGTCATCCTCACCCTTCTGTCTCCATTATCTATCATTCCGTCCACATTTTTTAGGAACCACTTATGAATGAGGATATGCAATATTTGTCTTTCTGCATCTGGTTTGTTTCACTTAAGATAATGATCTCCAGTTCCATCCATGTTGCTATAAAAGATGATTTCATTCTTTATGGCTCAATAATATCATTGTGTATGTATATTGCATTTTGTGCAGTAATCTGTTGATGAATAATTAAGTCAATTCCATATCTTTTTAGTCTGAATAAATCTGGGAGAAACTTATGAGCACAGGTATCTTTTTGATATATTCATTTCCTTTCCTTTGGGTATATACCCAGTATTGGGATTATTAGGTGGAATGGTAGTTCTATGTTTAGGTCTTTTTTTTTTTTTTTTTTGAGACAGTCTCACTTTGTTGCCCAGTCTAGAGTGAGTGCCGTGGCGTCAGCCTAGCTCACAGCAACCTCAAACTCTTGGGCTCAAGCAATCTTTGTGCCTCAGCCTCCTGAGTAGCTGGGATGACAGGAATGCGCCAACCATGGCTGGCTAAGTTTTTTTTCCCTATATATATTAGTTGGCCAATGAATTTCTTTCTATTTATAGTAGAGACAGGGTCTTGCTCTTGCTCAGGCTGGTTTTGAACTCCTGAACTCGAGCAATTCGCCCGCCTCAGCCTCCCAAGTGCTAGGATTACAGGCGTGAGCCACTGCGCCTGGCCTATGTTTAGGTCTTTGAGAAATCTCTGTAGTGTGTTCTATAGAGGGGTTTTTTTTTTTTGAGACAGAGTCTCACTATTTTGTCCGGGCTAGAGTGCCGTGGCATCAGCCTAGCTCACAGCAACCTCATGCACAGGCTCATGCCTGTGATCCTAGCAACCTGGGCAGGAAGGATTGCTTGAGGCCACCACTTTGAGCCAAAACTCCTGGGCTCAAGCGATCTTCCTGCCTCAGCCTCCTGAGTAGCTGGGACTACAGGCATGCACCACCATGCTCGGCTAATTTTTTCTATATATATTAATTTCTTTCCATTTTTAGTAGAGACAGGGCCTCGCTCTTGCTAAGGCTCATTTTGAACTCCTGACCTTGAGCGATCCTCCCGCCTCACCCAGAATGCTAGGATTACAGGTATGAGCCACCTCACCCTGTCCCGTTGGCTTTTATATTTGTGTTTAAGCCAGTACCACACTGTTTTGAATATTGTATCTTTATGATAAGGTGTGAAATTGGAAAGCCCTGCTTTTGACTGCGTTTTTAAAAGATTTTGTCTCCTGTGGTCTTGTCTGATTGCTTTTGACTTATTTTGATTGTTTTTGATTTACACATTGCTTTTGGTTTATGTGTCTTTCTGAATTTATAATGGTTCTCCCTTTATGCTTTTTTTTTTCCATGCCATGCCATTTATTTGTTAAGGAAACTATCATTTTTGTGTTAAATTTACCACATTCTGTATTTAACTAGTGAAAAAGCTGATGGTATGTATCTGTTAATCCTTATGTTCATGTTTCCTATAATCTGGTAGATTTATCAGCTTGATTAGATCCAGCCTCCTATGGCATCAAATCAGAAGGACCTTTTTTTTTTTTTTTTTTTTGAGACAGAGTCTCACTTTGTTACCCAGGCTAGAGTGAGTGCCATGGCGTCAGCCTAGCTCACAGCAACCTCAAACTCCTGGGCTCAAGCGATTCTGCTGCCTCAGCCTCCCAAGTAGCTGGGACTACAGGCATGCACCACCATGCCCGGCTAATTTCTTCTATATATATTAGTTGGCCAATTAATTTCTTTCTGTTTATAGTAGAGACGGGGTCTCGCTCTTGCTCAGGCTGGTTTTGAACTCCTGACCTTGAGCAATCCGCCTGCCTCGGCCTCCCAGAGAGCTAGAATTACAGGCGTGAGCCACCACGCCCGGCCCTTTTTTTTTTTTTTATTTAGGCAAATTGCATAAAAGTAAGCAGAATGGTATAATGAACTCCTGCATACTCAGCTTTAATAGTTATTCACTCATGCCAGTCTTGATTCATTTATAGGCTTGTCCATTTCCTTCTTCCTGTATTATTTTGAGCCAGTATAAACTCTTTTAACTCTTTTTTTTTTTTTTGAGACAGAGTCTCACTTTGTTGCCCAGGCTAGAGTGAGTGCCGTGGCATCAACCTAGCTCACAGCAACCTCAGACTCCTGGGCTCAAGTGATCCTCCTGCCTCAGCCTCCCGAGTAGCTGGGACTACAGGCATGCGCCACCATGCCCGGCTAATTTTTTATATGTATATTAGTTGGCCAATTAATTTCTTTCTACTTATAGTAGAGACGGGGTCTCGCTCTTGCTCAGGCTAGTTTCGAACTCCTGACCTCGAGCAATCCGCCTACCTTGGCCTCCCAGAGTGCTAGGATTACAGGCGTGAGCCACCACACCCAGCCCAGTATAAACTCTGTATTATTACTCTGGTGAATTTCTTTATCTTTGGCATTTTGAATCACACTTTAATTTCATACTAAATAACTATTAAAAGCATAGAGTCCGGGATATTATTGTTCTGTTACACATTATCTAATCATAAGTATACTTAGGACTAGAATATCATCTTGGCTTTCTTTGGTTTGAGATTCAGTATTTGTTATTATATGAAATAGTAGAATGATTTGGTCAGAAATACTAATTTAAAAATATTACAAGTGAAGCATAGTATGAATAGATTCAAAAAAGAAAAAAAACAAAGAAAAAGAATATGGGCTTTTATCAGTTTCAGAGAATGCTGGTTAGATAAGCTAACATTCATCTTGAATGTCCAACTACCAGGTGTAGATCAGTTTAAGTTAGGGGTTTCAATACTTTGTACCACCGTGAATCTTTTTAAAAAATTTTCCCTGCTAAGTGATTTGTTCCGAGTAAGCTGGATTATAAAATAGTTGCTCTTTATTAGTCAAAGTTGTAACTGTATTATCAATTAAAAAGTATAATGTGACTTCTATAAAGGAGAAGTAAATAGCTTTATGGGGAGGCCATACGAGTTTTCAAGGATACTTAATGGCTTAAGGATACTTTCAAGGATACTTTTGTAAGTGTGGCAGCTCAGCAACCACCAGGATAAGATAACCTTCCAAGTAAAATTTAGACATTTTAGCCTTTTCATATAGGCTACAAGTGAACAGGGAAAAGAAAACTAGTGAATTCAAATGTTTGAAAAAGTATAGAAATTTGGTTAGGCGAAGGCATTTTATTTCTTGTGATGCAATTTCAGAAAGGCAGCATAACCTAGAAAAAAGAAAAATCTGGACAATAGATCACATACACCTGATTAACAGCTCTACTGCTCATGAACTAGGTGATTTTGGTCATTGTTGGCTGGGCATGGTGGTTCATGCCTGTGATCCTAGCAACCTGGGCAGGAAGGATTGCTTGAGGCCAGCACTTTGAGGTTGCAGTGACCTTTGATGACACCACTGTACTCTAGCCTGGGCAACAGAGGGAGACCCTGTTGGATTGGGGGGGGGGTTAGTTTCCTCACCTGTAGAGGGTGATAGATTAGAGGTAATGCATGGTGAAGTGCTTACCATGGGGTCTCTGGTTTATGGTAAGTTCTATAAATTAGTCATATTACTTAGACTTTAGAAATTTCTCTCTGTGCTGTGTGAGAGGCAAATAGTTACAGAATCAGAATGGTAGAAATGAAAGGAATCTTACAGGTCTTTTGGTTCAAGTCATTATTTTGTCAAGGATAGAAGGTGAGGAAGGTGGTAGTAGAGTTGGAGACCCAGCCAGGACTGGCCTCAGAGTGCTGAGACCAGTGCTGCTCTACCAGGAATGGCAGCAGTCATACTACTAGACTTTTTGGACCCGAATTGGGCTTCTCCTAGACTGTTTGACATTTTGGCTTAATTTGAGTGTTGCGATTATTTTATTAAAATGAAATCCCAGTACTCTTGTTCCAGAGTGACTAATATTTATGAGAAATACAACATTTCACTTTATTAATTTTTTTATTCTAAGAGGCCTAATTTTTTCCAGAGGAACGAGCCTTAGATTATATTATGTTCTTTAATTATATTCACTTGAAAATAGAGTCCACTTTACTGGAAATTACTTGACAGCTGATTTTTGTATATTGTATCTTTTCTGATTGGGGAAGTTGGCAGGGAAAGGTGCTTGTTATAAGGATATTCACAGAGGCACATATCATTTAGAAGTAAAAGTGCTTTGAATGATTTAACACATTACCTGATTTTTTACAGGTTGGGGGAAAAATGGGGGTTGATTTGGTGTCATATATGTTGGTTAAGAATAGAATATATTTTGCTTCTGAGTAACTCTTTATAACAGTGATTGGTTACTTTTGGAATAAAGATTATTATCAATTTGTGTTTAGTGTTAATTTTTTCTTCTAGTAGGCTATTTTTATTTTTACTTCATTTATTTGATTTTGATAGAGTTTACATTGTTTCCTCTTTCCTCCCTTCCATGACCCCTACCTGTTCTGGGTCTCTGGGCCAGCAAAGCACAGATAGAGCCATACTTAGGTAGACTTTAGACTTATTAGATGAGTTCTCCCAACAGATAGATAACCTTTTATTTGAAAGGAATTATAAAACATTTTAAGTTAGAAAATATTTTTAGCTTATTTTAGCCTGTTGAATTTAACAAAAATAATATTTAATCTTTTCAGAGGTCGAAACAGTAGCAAAGGACTGCCTCAGTCTACGGTAAGTAACTTCAATGTTATTTGTTTTGGAAAATTAATGGCTAAAACATGATTTCTAACAACAGACCAAATGCCAAGGCAAGAAAAAAATTCCCTTGAGTTTTATCACAGGTAACTATTACAGATCAGTACTGTAATCTGTAGGACAATGTTACTAGCTATACTTTTTTATAACTCCAGTGTATAAAATGTAAAATTATCTAAATAGTATTTTTGTTAGGCATAATGACAAGTCATTTTTTTCTTTTATAAATGACTAAAGGCAAATCTAAATGATTAATCCCCAGAAGATAAGTAGAACACCAGGACTGGGGTTTATAGAATTCTTTGGATTTTTTATTTTTAATTAATTTAATAATTTGCATTTTTTTTTTTTTATCACTCCTTTCATTCTTCTACCTTGGAATGGCCCTTCTGGTTTTATTTTTCGAACTTTATTAGTGAAATTAAACTAGACATGAAGGGCATAAAAGTGTAAGTTCTATATGATGGAAGACATAAAAGAGAAGTCACTAATTTTTAAGACTTTGTCTTTATTGGACAGATTGCTTTTATAAGAATAAGGATGCATACTTACATAGTATGTAATGGAGAGTGATATGGGTGATCAGATTTAAGCGCTATCACTGTTTCAGATATGCTGGGAGCACCTACTCAAGGGTTCTTCTGTAATACAGTGGTGTACCCTTACCCTCCACCCCATTTATTTATTAAAGCATACTTCACCCTTTGAGTGAGTTTTAAGAAATGTGTACAATGATGTAACCACTGTCACAGTCAAGATAACAGAACAGTTCCATCACCCACCAAAATTCATCATGCCACTTTGTAGTGAACCCTCTTCCTCTCACTCCTCAACTGTTGATTTGTCTTTTGTCTGTATGGTTTTGTTTGTTTTCATATGTGGTAGTTTAGTTTTGCTTTTTTTGTATAACGTATAGTCAAAATATTGTTAGCAGGTATGACCGATTTCATTTTTAAAAACTTGACCTATTCTCTAAGGAAGCAAAAGATTTTAGTAAATCAAATCTTCCTTTAATACATGTAAGGTATTATAAACCTATCTAAATGTTTTGTAACAAAATAAATGTTAATGTTAATATATATGCAAGTGTACATATAGGTTGAGCATCCCTAATCTGAAATCCAAAATGCTCCAAAATCTGAAAGTTTTTGAGTGCTAACATTATTCTCAAAGGAAATGCCTATTGGAGCATTTTGGATTTTCGAATTAGGGATGTTCACCTGATAAGTACAATGCAAATATCCTAAAATCCGAAAAAATCTGAAATCTGAAACACTTTCTGTCCCAAGCATTTCAGATAAGGGTTATTCAATCTGTATTAATTTCTAACATTGCCTCTTTTTTTTTTTTAATATTACAGATTTCTTTTGATGGAATCTATGCAAATATGAGGATGGTTCATATACTTACATCAGTTGTTGTAAGTTATCACATTATTAGAGATAAAGTGCCTTAAGAGTGGAATAAAGTAATTTCATGACGTTAAAATGTGAATGAATGATTCTCAAAGTAAAACTTCTTAGGGCATGTTTAATCAGGATGATTTAGAAAAAGTAGCTTTCTTTATCCAGTCTATTATTCAACCTCACTGTAAAAGAACAGTCAGCTCTCTGTAAACATGGTTTCCACATCTGTGGATTCAGTCAACCTTGGGTCAAGAATATTCAGGAAAAAAAATGGATGGTTGCGTCTGTACTGATGTGTACAGAATTTTTTCTTGTCATTATTCCCTAAATGATACACTGTAACAACTATTTATATGGCATTTGCATTTTGTTAGGTATTATAAGAGATTTAAAGTATTCCAGAGGGTATGCAAAAGGTTATATG
This sequence comes from Microcebus murinus, assembly GCF_040939455.1. Classification (NCBI taxonomy): domain Eukaryota; kingdom Metazoa; phylum Chordata; class Mammalia; order Primates; family Cheirogaleidae; genus Microcebus; species Microcebus murinus. The sequence goes on along the minus strand of NC_134125.1, from coordinate 7,870,990 downwards.
CAAATACTATGCCATTTTATTTATTTATGTACTTTCATTTATTTTCCTTTCAAGTTAGAAGCAGATACTATGCCATTTTATATAAGGGATGAGCATTGTGGTTTTTGGTATAAAGAAGGGGAACCAATCCCCTACAGATACTGAGGGAGACTATTCTTGTCAACTCTGCTGTGTATAAAACAATGTTAGTAGTTGATTGTCTTGTGTGTTATTTTGCCATTTAATATAGCTGGAGTTAGGAATGTTTAACTTCAGGCCAGGCTTGGTGTCTCATGTCTATAATCCTAGCACTCAGGGAGGCCAAGGCGGGGCATTGTATGAAGGCAGGAGTTTGAGACCAGCCTGACCAAGAGTGAGACCCCATCTCTACTAAAAATAGAAAAAATTGGCTGGCCAACTAAAAATAGAAAAAATATTAGCCGGGCATGGTGGCGAGCACCTATAGTCCCAGCTGTTTGGGAGGCTGAGGCAGGAGGATCACTTGAGCCCAGGAGTTTGAGGTTGCTATGAGCTAGTCTGATGCCTGGGCACTCTAGCCTGGGAAACATAGCGAGAGTCTGTCTCAAAAAAAAAAAAAGTTCAGTATTTAAATTTGAACTACAAACACCGAATAGAGCCTCCTGAAGAATTTTGAGAGTTTATTGTATTGTTAATGTTTTGAAATTTTTTGTTCTGTCAGTGAATACCTAATATTGAATGACCTGGTGAACTATAAACTAAAATGATAACAATTACACTGATGATTGGGTAGCATACTGTTTCTTTGATAATTTAATTGTATGTTTTTAGGGATCCAAATGTGAAGTACAAGTGAAAAACGGAGGTATATATGAAGGAGTTTTTAAAACATACAGTCCTAAGGTAAAATTTTTACTCTTTTACTTTTTCTTATAAAATGAAAGAACAATTTCATAGTCAATGTTTTACCTGATTTTTAAAAGCACTTTGAATGATTTTACTCTTTAGTTTCAAATGCTGATATTTTATAAACTGATTTGTGTAATCAAAAAGACTTCTTGGCCGGGCGCAGTGGCTCACGCCTGTAATCCTAGCACTCTGGGAGGTCAGGAGTTCGAAACCAGCCTGAGCAAGAGCGAGACCCCGTCTCTACTATAAATAGAAAGCAATTAATTGGCCAACTAATATATATAGAAAAAATTAGCCGGGCATGGTGGCGCATGCCTGGAGTCCCAGCTTCTTGGGAGGCTGAGGCAGTAGGATCGCTTGAGCCCAGGAGTCTGAGGTTGCTGTGAGCTAGGCTGATGCCATGGCACTCACTCTAGCCTGGGCAACAAAGTGAGACTTTGTCTCAAAACAAAAAAAGACTTCTTGATTTACATGCCATTTGTTGCAAGCATTGTAGACTTAGTAGAGGGATGCGGTGGTTTATTTTTTCCTGCCTTTTATCATCTTAATGTACTTAAGACAGACCATAGCAACACAAGCCAACTTTTAGATGTGAGGATTTTTGAATGATGGAGTGGATAATGTAGATCATATTTCTGGAAAAAAAAGACATATCATTATCAGGTTCTCTTTAGATAGGTTGTTTTTGCCTAAGGCATATAAGAAATAGCACCTTGATGAGCTAAAGAATTTCTATCAGATTTTATTTTGTAAATATTTTGTTTATGATTTTAGTGCGATTTGGTACTTGATGCTGCACACGAGAAAAGTACAGAATCCAGTTCGGGCCCAAAACGTGAAGAAATAATGGAAAGTATTTTGTTTAAGTGTTCTGACTTTGTTGTCGTACAGTTCAAAGATATGGATTCGAGTTATGCAAGAAGAGGTGAGTTTTGATTTCCTAAATATGCCTCATGGTTTATTAGATTTATTCAAGCAGTGATTCTCCATAGTGATTGTACAGACATTTTTTAAAAGAAATAGGTGCTTTCTATGAAAACCTGATTAACAAGAGTTTTTTAGAAAAATCAGAATTTTAATGTATTTTTGTTGGTACTTTTTATAGCGTAAATAATGAGAGTTTTTGTGTGCTATTAAAGGATGGTTTGGGCTGTGCAGTGGTTTATGCCTGTAATCCCAGCACTTTGAGAGACTGAGGCGAGAAGATAGCTTGAGGCGAAGAGTTCAAGACCAACCTGGTCAACATAGTGAGACTCCATCTCTACAATATTTATTTTTTAAAAAATATCATTTGTGAAGTATTTTCTGTAGTTTCATGGTCAAGAATGCTACTTATTGTACTCAACTGAAAACTTTTTATCCTCTTTGGCTTATAGTACTTTAGTTTATAAGGGGGCCTGTAAATCTGGAAAGAAGTCAAATCATAGCGCTAAAGAAGAAAGAGCGCTGTTGATAGAAAACAATTATCTAATTAAAATGAAAAAAGTAAATAAGTGGAACATGTATATTAAACATTCAGAGTGTGAGACCTCATTTTGAGAATTTAAAAGATAATATAAAATTTAGTCTGTTTCAAGTATCCATTGAGGAACAAATGGGAATTTCTGTTATTCATTTGGAGAATGCACTGTAATACTCTACAGTGCTTAGTGTTCAATAACATGGTGAAAGGCACTTCTGGGCAATTTCGAACTTGGTTCTAAAATTTTTTATGTCAAATTCTGTAGTCAAGTATGTAATTCTGGTGCGAATTGTAATTCATTGCCATTTGATTTTTCATGTTTCAGTCTATACCCAAAGCTGCTTTTTTGTTGTTGGGTTGATTCTTCTACATTGTTATTCAGAAACTATAGTACATGAAGAAGTTAAAGCATTTCCCTTAACAAGGTTCTCGTCTATTAGTTAGCTTGCTTTTTCAGAGGTTAACAGTACTAGATGTTCTGTAACTGCTTTGAAACGCTGATGAAAGCACAGTGTCTGTTTTTGTATCTTCTCAAATGTCCATGTCTTTGATTCACAACTCTTTGTCTTACGAGGCCTTCAGCTGCTCATTCAAGGAAATAAGTCTTTTTCAGCTGCCTTTGGAGTTGATCTTGTTTATGTCTGGGAACACCAAAGTTTTTATATATATATATATACACACACACACACACACACACACACACACACTGTTACTATTGAAATATTCCACTGTTTTCCATTTAAAAATTGACTTTGGTCATAAGCCAAAAGGGAAAATAAAATTAATTAGTTGAATGTAATACATAGCACTCTCGAAAGAGTATTGGCTGCAGTAACAACAAAAATATCCACTACTCTATTGATACCAGGTCATTTAGCTAATAGCCATTTTTATAGTATGCTTAGGGTTTTTTGTTTGTTTGTTTGTTTACATAGTGAATTGGCTTTTCCCAAATTTGGAAGAGTAAATATTACTTTGAGATATTTGTGGTAGCACAGTTTTGATACTCTTCAAAATTAATATCTTTAAGTTTTTATTTTGTTTTATTATGTCTCCATTTCTCAGGTCATTTCAGTTCATTGTAGAAAGCCAAGAAAATACAGGTCCAGTGACAGCTTTGAAAATATTCATTGCCCTCAAGGGGATGGGTATATTTTGCTATATACTTAAAAAATTAATTTTCTTAGTAAAGACATAAAGTATTGGAGTAATTTCAGGTGTTTATTGTAGTGGTCTAATGAATTATAGGATTATATCCAGAGTATAGTATTATCCTGAAAATAGCATTAAGTCATGTGTTTAGGACTTCAGGTCTCTTAAGCCAGGTTTTTAACACTATCCTGGCATAAATTGCCCTCTATAAAAGAGAAGTATTAATTTGGAAACACCCTGTTTCCCCAAAAATAAGACCTACCCATAAAATAAGCCCTAGCAGGATTTCTAAGCACTTGCACAATATAAGCCATACCCCGAAAATAAGACCTTGTGATGGGCATGGCTATGCAGTGTATCTGCACAACCCATGTATTTTGTTGTGGAGCAGTAAAGAAGACCAGCAGCCCTTCTCATCTGTCCCATCCTGACAGCTACTATCCCAGAGGACCAGAAAGGTGCGGGCAGCCCTACCAACAAGGTTGGCTCCGTCTGTCGGGTCCTGGCCATCCTGTGCATGCTGCAAGCTTAGGCTTTAAGGGGAAAATAACACATCCCCTGAAAATAAGCCTTAGGGTGTCTTCTTGAGGAAAAATGAATATAAGACCCTGTCTTATTTTCCAGGAAACACGGTACTATTAATATGGAGAAATTCATTTTAGAGTTATTAATTGGCATGGTTTTTATTAATGACAGAAATTGGGGCATTTAGTACTGCTTTTATATTTTTATTCATTTGTATTAGAGATAGAGATTTAATCAGATTGCTGGTCTTCTGAAGTAAAGGGTTTAATCAGTGATTCTTTTGTGTTTTTTTTTTTTTTTGGAGACAGTCTCGCTCTGTTGCCCAGGCTAGGGCGGGTGTCAGCCTAGCTCACAGCAACCTCAAACTCCTGGGCTCAAGCAATTGTCCTGCCTCAGCCTCCCAGGTAGTTGGGACTACAGGCATATGCTGTCATGCCCAGCTGATTTTTTCTATATATTTTTAGTTGGCTGATTAATTTCTTTTTTTTTTTTTTAAGACTAGTCAAGTGCAATTTCTTTCTATTTTTTAATGGAGACAGGGTCTCGCTCTTGTTCAGGCTGGTCTCAAACTCCTGACCTTGAGCGATCCACCCACCTCGGCTTCTCAGAGTGCTAGGATTACAGGTATGAGCCACCTAGTCACCCAGGAAGTCTTTTTATATGTCCATTTCTCACTTCTAGAGATTCTGATTTAACTATAATTAGCCTGGGTGAGTCTGCGAATGTAACTGAGGTTCAGGCAGGGATGTGAGGAGATGTGAGCCGTTGGTTTCCTATGATGAGATCCTAGGAGTGGCCCTGTTCTGTGAACCTCGAGGATTTGTGCTTGCTTTCCTTGCCTCACATTGCCCTTTCTTACTCAGAATTGGAAATTATCTGCAATAGTCTATGCTGGTTTGTCTGATACTACCTTTCTACATCTTAAGCAGATAAATGGATTGAGGGTTTTTTTTTTTTTTTTTTGAGACAGAGTCTCACTTTGTTGTCCAGGCTAGAGTGAGTGCCGTGGCGTCAGCCTAGCTCACAGCAACCTCAAACTCCTGGGCTCAAGCGATCCTCCTGCCTCAGCCTCCCGAGTAGCTGGGACTACAGGCATGCGCCACCATGCCCGGCTAATTTTTTATATATATATCAGTTGGCCAATTAATTTCTTTCTATTTATAGTAGAGACGGGGTCTCGCTCTTGCTCAGGCTGGTTTTGAACTCCTGACCTTGAGCAATCCGCCCGCCTCGGCCTCCCAAGAGCTAGGATTACAGGCGTGAGCCACAGCGCCCGGCCGGATTGAGGGTTTTTGAAGGATTAATATAAGTGAATGAATGATAAGAATGAAAATATTTATTACAGCTTCCTAAAAGAAGAGGGAAATTTATTTGCTTTCTGATCTTCTGTCTTATGATTCCCTTCTGTAATATTACTGTCATTATTAAGGTTGATAATAGGAATTAAAATTTGAGTGCATACTCTGTGTGTCAGACCTTGTGCTAAGTTTTTTACATGCTTTTTTTTTTTTTTTTCATTTAATCCTCACAACTTGTTTGTGAAGTGGGTATGATTATTATCCATATGTTATAGATTTGGAAACTGAGATACATCTAAGTAACTTGATAAAGTGAGGACAACAAACTCAGCTCTTCAACTCTAATTCAAGTCCTTAACATCATACTATAGTGACATAAATTAGGTGGTTTGATTTCTTGTTTAGCTGAACTGTCTCATAATTAATCTGCATTAACATTAAAGGTTTTCACCACAAATACAGCTAAAAGTTAAAAAAAAATTCTGAAGCAATATAAGATGTAGAGTATTATAGCATTCAAGTTTTTTTTGTTTGTTTGTTTTTTGAGACAGAGTCTCACTCTGTTGCCCGGGCTAGAGTGCCGTGGCCTAAGCCTAACTCACAGCAACCTCAAACTCTGGGCTTAAACAATCCTTCTATCTCAGCCTCCTGGGTAGCTGGGACTACAGGCATGTACCACCATGCCCAGCTAATTTTTTCTATATATTTTTAGTTGGCCAGGTAATTTCTTTCTATTTTAAGTAGACACAGGATCTCGCTCTTACTCAGGCTGGTCTGGACTCCTGATCTCCAGCAATCCGTCTGCCTTGGCCTCCCAGAGTGCTAGGATTACAGGCGTGAGCCACTGCATCCAGCCTGCTAGTCTGTTTTTTAGGGCATTCACCTGCCTTTGTCTCTGCATCTGTTTACCTTGGAATTGGTCTGTTAATCTCTGCTTCTTGTTCTTGTTGTTTTGAGATAGAGTCTTGCTCTGCCACCTGGGCTATAGTGCGGTGGCGTCATCATAGCTCACTGCAGCCTCAAACTCCTAGACTGAATCCATCCTCTTACCTCAGTTGGGACTACTGGTGTGTGCCACCACACCCACCTATTTTTTTCCATTTTCCTCCTGTCTTAGCCTCCCAAAGCTCTGGGATTACCAGCTTGAGCCACCATGCCCAGCCTCTGCTTGTTATTTTGTTTTTGTTTTTCACTTGATTTCTTGTGTCCCTGTCTTGTCTGCATTTTTTTTTTTTTCTTACAGACAGGGTCTTGTTCTGTTACCCAGGCTGGAGTACAGTGATATGATCACTGCAACTTTGAACTCCTGGGCTTAAGTGATCTTCTTGCCTCAGCCTCTCAAATAGCTGGCACTACTGGCTCTTGCCACCACACCTGGTTAATTTTTAAATTTTTTTGTAGAGATGGGATCTTGCTGTGTGTACAAGATGGTCTTGAGCTCCTTGCCTCGAGCAATCCTCCTGCCTCAGCCTCCCAAAGTGCTAGGCTTACAGGCGTGAGCCACCAGTCCCAACCTGCCTTTCTTTTTCTCTTTCTGCTCTTCCTGTTGCTCCTTTATTCATATTTTGCTCATTGATTTATTTACCACAGCTCAATCTTCCATTGTTTCTCATTCTTCTTCCTACTGCTTCACTTCCTTTGTAGTAGTCTCAGCCTAGATAACAGGGGTCAGCAAATCCACTCATCAGTAAATAATTTTATTGTAACAGCTATGCCTGTGCATTTATGCGTTGTCTGTGGCTGCTTTCATACTATAGCAATAGAGTTGAGTAGTTGCAACAGACTGTATGGCTTGCAAGGCCAAAAAATTTTACTATCTGGCCCTTTACAGAAAAGTTTACCAACTCCTTGTCCTAAATCATTTTTCCTGTTGCATTTGGGGATATTGGGGCTGGTCAAAAATACATGCTTCAGTGAAATAGTAATAACATAGAACATGCTTTGTTCTGAAACTTGTGACTAAACTCATGCTTTGATTCTAATTCTGTATTATCTCATGGGATTCCTTATTTGTGACTGTTCTAATTGGATTTAATTCAAAGAATCATTTTTGATTACCTGAACCTTTGTCACATTTAGTGAAAATTCATTTAATGAAAACAAATGGTTAATGGAATTAGATCTCCATTATTAACTATTTGCTCACTCCCCCACCTACATATTACGGTCTTCTCGCTATCATTATTCTTTTTCCTCTGGTTTTAGTAGAGAGGATGTTTCAGCCAACTTCAGCCTGGTGAAACTGTACCTTCCCTCTAGAAAAAACACATAGACTTTTACATTTAATTTCATGTTCACAGTTTCTTCAGGGAGTTTATATGTTCCATGTAGGGATGCTCTGCTCTAGGCATTTTCACAGTTGAAGATAACAAAGCATGTGAAAGAATTCAAGAGAAAGGGAATGTTGAACTTGATGGCATTGAATTCCAAATGGAGTCAGAGATGTTGAGAATTGTATACATTGTAGTAGTTGCAGGAAGTTAGAGTGTGAAGGTGTAACAGAGAGCAGTGAGAAATAAAATCCTATAGATTGTTTTATTCTGGTATTGCGCTGTGGTGTTGTGATGTGGTTGTCCTTTTGGTCTGATAGGGCAAGGCCCTATGAGTAACAGAGAGGGGTATCTTCTGAAAGGCATAAGTTAGGAATGCTATGTCAGTCTTCTGAGGAGGAGACAGATCCCAGATCAGGATATGGCCTGGGAAGCCTTGGATTCTGAGGAGTCCGAATGTGTTCCAAATTTATTCATGGGTGGTGCTCTACGAAGGCGGGCAGGTCAGCCACAGCCCTGTAGCTGAGTAGGCACATTCTGATAGCTGGGAGTGCAGTATGCTTTATAGATAGGCAAGAAGTGCTAAAGTTGGACAGGCAGGCAGCTTTAAAGCTGGTCAAGTGATCAGGATGGATATCCTCTCCTTTGAGGTACCTCGTGGAAGGTAGACAGATGGAGTGATGGATACACATGTAGTCTTGGGGCTGGGGCTTGTCTAGGTCACTTGGCAGGAGAGTGGGTTAACTTGGGCCATGCACTTCGGGAGTAGCCATTCTAGTGACAGAGTAGCTTGTGGTACACAATAAAAATATTGCATGTTTATTAAAATATTTTTTTCCATTTATTAAAATTATGTTTTATACATTTTTAGGGCATATAGGAATTCTCTGCTGTGTTGTATGTATGCCAAGATCAGAGCAATACTCTTCATTTATTAAAAATAAAACAGAATAGGCTGGGAGCAGTGGCTCACACCTGTAATCCTAACGCTTTGGGACTGAGGCAAGAGGATTACTTGAGACTAGAAGTTCAGGACCAGCCTGAGCAAAAGTGAGACTCACCGGGCGCGGTGGCTCACGCTTGTAATCCTAGCACTCTGGGAGGCTGAGGCGGGCGGATTGCTCAAGGTCAGGAGTTCAAAACCAGCCTGAGCGAGACCCTGTCTCTACCATAAAAATAGAAAGAAATTAATTGACCAACTAATATATATAATATAAAAATCAGCCGGGCATGGTGGCTCGTGCCTGTAGTCCCAGCTACTCGGGAGGCTGGGGCAGGAGGATCGCTTGAGCCCAGGAGTTTGAGGTTGCTGTGAGCTAGGCTGACACCACGGCACTCACTCTAGCCTAGGCAAGAAAGCGAGACTCTGTCTCAAAAAAAAAAAAAAAAAAATGAGACTCCATCTCTACAATAAATGGAAAAATTAGCTGGGCATGCTGGCATGCGCCTTTAGTCCCAGCTACTTGGGAGGCTGAAGGCAGGAGGATCGCTTGAGCCCAGGAGTTTGAGGCTACATTAAGCTATGATGACACTACTGCACTGTAGCCCGAGTGACAGAGTAAGACCCTGTCTGAAGGGTCTGACTCAGCCACTGTGCCCAGCCTGGAATTTTTTACTCCTTTTTGAGACAGAGTTTCACTCTGTTGTCCTGGGTAGGGTGCATCATAGCTCACTGCAACCTCTAACTCCTGGACACAGGCAGTCCTCCTGCCTCAGCCTTCCAAGTAGGTGGGACTATAGGCATGCGCCACCACACCGGGCTAATTTTTCTGTTTATTGTAGAGATAGGATCTCACTATTGTAGAAATGGGGTCATCCTATTGTAGAAGTGGGATCTCACTCTTGCTCAGGCTAGTCTTGAATTCCTGACCTCAAGCCATCCTCCTGCCTTGTCCTCCCAGAGTGCTAGGATTACAGGCTTGAGCTACTGTGCTTGGCCTAGCCTGGAAATTTTAAAAACAACTTCGTTGAGATATATTCACATACCTTATAATTTATCAACTTAAATTGTACGCTGGCATGGTGGCTGACACCTGTAAACTCAGGGCTTTGTAGTGAATTCTGATCATGCCCAACTGCACTCCAGCCGGGCAACAGAGTGAGATCTTGTCTCTAATCAATAGATAGATAGATGATAGATAGTATAATTCTGTTTTTTTAACAGTATATTCATGGAGTTGTGCAGCCATCACTACTATCAATTTTACAACATTTTCTATCACCCTGAAACGAAACCCAAACCCATTAGCAGTCATTCCTCACTTGCTCTAAGCTGATCTTCTTTCTCTCTTTATAGATATGCCTGTTCTGGACATCGTATATTAATGGATTCACATGATATATGACCTCATGACAGGCTTGTTTTGCTTAGTATAATGTTTCATCTGTGTTATAGCATGTGTCACTTCTTTCCTTTCTGTTGCCAAGTAACATTCCATTTTGTGGGTGCACTACATTTTGTCTATGCATTCATCAGCTGATGGACATTTAGTTTCCACTTTTTGGCTGTTAAGAATACTGCTGCTGTGATTGTTGATGTTACAGGTTTTCTGTGTGGACATACGTTTTCAGTTCTCATGGGTATATATATAATGTACCTACAGGGGAATTGTTGGGTCATATGGTAACTCTTTGTTTAACCTTTTGAGGAACTGCTGGGCTGTTTTCCAGAGTAGCTGTATCATTTTACAGTCCCATCAGCAGTGCATGAGTGTTCCAGTTTTTTCACATCCCCACCAGCATTTGTTATTGTCTGTCTCTTTGATTCTAGGTATCCTAGGGGGTGGGTATGAAATAGTGTCTCATTACATATATACATATATTTAAAATATATATATATATATGTTTAAAAATGTACTGAAAATATTTCACATGCATACATGGCAAAAAGTTAAAAAAGTAAGATATGGCAGTGAATATAAAAAGGCTGGTCCCTATTTCCTTCTACAGCAAATATTAGGTTTCTTTTCAGAGGTATTCTGTGTGGGTACAACAAAATATTTGTTTGCATTTAAGCAAAAAATACAAAATGATATTATACTTGTTCCTTTGTACCTTCCTTTTTGCCTTTCTAAAAATTATTTTTTGAAATTGAGAAATCATAAGTATACATTTATGGGATATAATGAGGTCTTTTGCTACATTCATACAACGTAGAATGATTAAATCAATTTAATTAACATATCTATCACCTTTAATATCCAAAAGAACTTTGTAATTATTATGTTTGGGGATCAGATTTTCATTGTGTTTCTCCTCCCCCCCCCCCCCCCGATTTTTTTTTGAGACAGGATCTTGCTCTGTTGCCCAGATTAGAATGCAGTGGTGTTGGCATAGCTCACTGCAACCTCAAACCTTTGGGCTCAAGTGATCCTCCTGCCTCAGCCTTCTGAGTAGCTGACTATATGCATGTATCACTGTACGTGGCTAATTTTTAAATTTTTTGCTATTGTTCAGCCTGGTCCTGGGCTTAAGTGATCCTCCTGCCTTGGCCTCCCAAAGTGCTAGAGTTATAGGTTTGAGCCACCATGCCTGGCCTGTAGTTCTTCTTTAATATCCAAAAAACTTTGTAATTATTATATTTGGGAGGCACATTTTTGTATTTCCTTACAGTTTCAAAGTGATACTATTTTGTGAAACTTTTTTCAGAGAGAAAAGCAACACGCTTTCCTTTCTTGGAAGCAAATCATAAAATAGAATGGTGGGTGATTTTACTACAATATTGGATACCTAAAATTTCTATTATAGGTTGAGTCATAGCAGCTAGACATAGCTGGATTTATTTTTCTATCTTATAATAGTTCACTTTAAAAAAGGAGTCACATCTTTTCATCCATTCTTTTTCTTCATTTATTTGAAGTGAAGTAATACAGATGGAAGGATTTGTTTTGCCTCATGTATGGGAACAAAGTTATTGTTTTCTTCCTTTTTACCTTGCCCTATAAACTTCATAATGTCACATAATATTTTTTTTCTTTTTATTTCCTCTCTGATAGTTTGTATCAGACATTGCTGTGATCTCTAGTTAACTTTTTCTCCCTAGTTAACTTTTTCTCACTTCCAGTCAGTCTTGGAATTGGCATAAAGAAATTCTCAGGTATTGCTTTTATTATATCATCCAATTGTTCAAAATGTTCAGTGGCCATTATTACTTACAGGATAAAGTTGGGATGCCATACCTTGGCATTCAGGGCCCTTCTTAGTGGAACGTCTTTGTCAACCTTATCTATCATTACTCAATATTAATACATTTCTTGACTGAAGCTGGCATTTTCTGCATGTTGGGTATTCCTATGGCCAGGCTTGAACTTGCTTCTTCAGGATTACTCTTTACTTAAAAACATTTACCTTACGGCCAGGCGCGGTGGCTCATGCCTGTAATCCTAGTACTCTGGAAGGCCGAGGCGGGTGGATTGCTCAAGGTCAGGAGTTCGAAACCAGCCAGAGCAAGAGCGAGACCCCATCTCTACTAAAAATAGAAACAAATTAATTTGCCAACTAAAAATATATAGAAAAAATTCGCCGGACATGGTAGTGCATGCCTGTAGTCCCAGCTGCTTGGGAAGCTGAGGCAGTAGGATCGCTTGAGCCTAGGAGTTTGAGGTTACTGTGAGCTAGGCTGACGCCACGGCACTCTAGCCTGGGCAACAGAGCAAGACTCTGTTTGTTTGTTTTGTCTTTTTGAGACAAACAAAAAACATCTACCTTAGGTGGGCACAGTGGCACATGCCTATAACCTCAGCTACTTACGCTGAGGCAGGAGGATCATAGAGCCCAGTTGGAATGCAGCATAGGTAACATAGTGAGACTCCATCTCTATTTAAAGAACAAACAAACAAACAACAAAAAAACAAATTACATTACTCACTAGAATTTTAGATGCTTTTTCAAGTCCAAACTCAAATCATATTTCCTTCCTAGAAACTTCTCTGACCTTCCCTTCTCACTCTGGTTTATTTTTATTGCCTATGACAATGGTTGTTAAACTTGTTATATTTTATTTTTAGCATAGAATAGTTCAGTATTTTTCTTTCTAATGAAATACAATGCTGAATCCCAGTTAAAACAAGGCATTGGTGGTGGGAAAGAGCAGGGGGTGTCCTAGAACCCCTGCCTACTCAGCTTTCCCTTGTCTCCTGGGGTACCCTGAAGAAATCATACAGTTTCATGAAACACAGTTGGAGAACCAGTGGTCTACCTCATATTGTGAACACTCAGTCAGCTTTACAAATCAGTATGTGGTATCTTTTCATCAGTATGTTTTATCTCTGAATGTATTACAATATTCTTGAGTTAAGAAAACATGTTTATAGAATTAAGGATATAGTCATGGTGTCTAGTAGAGTGATGTATAGGTAATAAATACTCAAAATATATTTATTAATTGATTTTTAAAAATTTTATATATTTTCATACTCAGTAGACCCAAACCTGGGAAATACTGGGGTTTTTTTTCTTACATAGATGTATAATCATAGATGATGATTAGAATTATAATTACCATTGAATTCTGGGAAGCTAAAGAAGCAGTTATTCCTTTCCAAGTGTAAAAATGGTTTTCCTACAGCATGATGTATCCAAAGCATATTCTTCTGACAGAAGATTGCTTGTAGTAGGCATTTTACCCTTTTGAAATATCAAAAGCAAAATCTCTGTTATTAATTTTGAAAATATCAATAGGACCCACATGATTCTTCTGCAAGTCAGAAAAGTCAGAGGTACAGGTAAAAGAATGAAATATTATTCAAACATGTATAGAAGCTATTTTAAGGCCTTTAAAAATAGACATGCACACATATTTGAATTTATATCTAGACATTTAAGGTATCTATTTGTGAAGTTAGTATTAATATCAAACAAGTTTCACTGAGGTTTTGGTTTAAAAATCATAGGATTAAAAGATACCTTACCTTAGAGATTCACTTATTTTTTCTGCTAATCAGGGTAAAAACAACCCTTTTCTACCCATGGCTCACAAAACTCATTTGCCATGTTCAAGTGCCCTAGAGTCAAAGATATGATTAGGTGGTGGTTTGCTGGGAAAATGACATCCTATTTTATTAAGGTAAGAATTTTTTTTTTTTAATTACTTAAAGTTTTGTTTTAAGTTTGGGCATTTAGGCAGTTGGCGTTTTCTTTCTTTTTTTGAGAGAGTCTCACTCCATCACTGAGGCTAGAATGCAGTGGCCTAGCTCACAGCAACCTCAAAGTCTTTTGGGCTCAAGCCACCCTCCTGGCTCAACCTTCCAAGTACCTGAGACTACAGGCACATGTCACCACACCCAGCTAATTTTTTCTATTTTTTTAGTAGAGATGGGGGTCTCACTCTTGCTCAGGCTGGTTTCGAACTCCTGACCTCAAGCAGTCCTCCTGCCTTGGCCTCCCAGAGTGATCATAAGCCCGATCCACGGTGCCTGGCCACTTTTCTTTCTTAATATTGTTGTGGAATCTGTCCTATTCTATAGAATGTTGTGTAAGGTGTCACGTAACTTTGTTCACCTGTGTATTCTTTATTGTAATGTCTCCCATCTACTGGAAAGTCACAGTCTTTCAATTAGGGCTTTTATTTTATTTACACAAATCACCTTTCAAGAATCATGTTTGGTTAAAAATTTAGCTGCTGGGAAAACAGTTATAATAAGTAGAGGGAAATATCCTTTGGGTGTTCTGGGGATACATGGGCTACAGAGAGAGATCCTGGTTTCCTCTTCCAGCCCTACTATGAGTGAAATCAGGATGACCTGTTTTGTTTTGATAATTTAGCTCTTCCTGATTCATTCTTTTCTGAAAAGTTCTGAGTTGAAGGAAAAACTCTGCGACTGACTTTTGTGTATCTAACCTCAAATACTTGGGTTTTGTGCTTATATTATATAATTGTCATCTCTGTAGTGTGTCAAATAAACCACTTCTGACAATTTAGATATTAAAACTCCAGGACTACTTGATAGCCCTGGAGTTAGTGAGAAGATAGTCATGGTCATTCAAAATGGACAGTATTCACTGCTGCGTTTCTTCATAGGCATACACTGTTGGCTGGTGTATTTTGTAATGTAACTTTTTAACTTTTTAGTATTTAAAACAGAGTGATGTATACCTTTGGAATGTATTCAAGTTTCCCATAGTATTGTGGCTATTACCCTGATGTGCTCAAATGTTAGTTTCCAAATACAGTTTGCCCTCCATGTCTGTGAGCTCTGCATCGGGATTCAACCAACTGTAGATCAGAAATATTTTTGGGAAAAATGCATCTGTACTGAACATGTACAGTTTTTTCCTTGTCATTATTCCCTAAACAATACAGTATAAGAGGTATTTATGCGACATTTTCTTTGTATTAAGTATTATAAGTAATCTAGAGATGCTTTACAGTATATAGTAGGATATGCATAGGTTATGTGCAAATTTTATATAAGGAACTTGAGCATCCAAAGATTTTGGTATGCACAAGGGGGTCCTATGACCAATACACCATGGATGCTGAGGGATGACCATAGGAGATATTGCAGAAATTTATTTTCAAGTTGGTGATTTGGAATGGAACACTATTCCTGTGGAAACATAGCCTCCTAAGTTCCATGACTTGAGTCCCTTTCATCTCAATTTTGTTGTAGCAGTCTGCTTTCTTGACCTGGTCATCACTTTTTTTTTTTTTTTTTTTTTTTAAGACAGAGTCTCACTTTGTTGTCCAGGCTAGAGTGAGTGCCGTGGCGTCAGCCTAGCTCACAGCAACCTCAAACTCCTGGGCTCAAGCGATCCTTCTGCCTCAGCCTCCCGAGTAGCTGGGACTACAGGCATGTGCCACCATGCCCGGCTAATTTTTTATATATATATCAGTTGGCCAATTAATTTCTTTCTATTTATAGTAGAGACGGGGTCTTGCTCTTGCTCAGGCTGGTTTTGAACTCCTGACCTTGAGCAATCCGCCCGCCTCGGCCTCCCAAGAGCTAGGATTACAGGCGTGAGCCACAGCGCCCGGCCCTGGTCATCACTTTTAATTGCTTCTCTTCCAGAATACTCTCCAAGAACTGCTCTGATCATAGCCATTTTAACCTTTACTCTTCTACTCTCTTTCTCCCAGCCCCTTACAGGGCTCTCTGTTCTTCCCCCATCCTTCCTTTATTTGAAAGCGAAAATGGGGTCATTTCTGTGACCCTCCCTTTGCGTTCCATTTTTAAACTCTTATCTGCCTATTCCTGTAGCCAATGTCATGGGTGTGGCTGGAGAAGGTCCCACTGGGGTACTGGTTAGTTAGGAATGCAAGGGTTCTAGCTCTTGCTGGAGTTTCAGGAGAGCTCAGCAGACCTTTTGATCCTCCCTTTAGATCTGTTTCTACAATCTTAATGACCACACTCCCAGTCCCTTACTCATATCCTTTATTCATAGCAAAATGCTTTCCTCCTGCCTTGTTAAGACATAAGTAGAGGCCGTAACCTGGAACCATGGATTTTTAAAAGAGATTGCAGAGAGGATTAAGATGAAAAAAATTTTACATCTTTAATTTCACTAACCTTTGAGTGAAATTTAACATTTCTTTCCATTATAAATGTAGGCAACAAACTAGTAATAGCAGTATGTATGACTTAGCATCTATAGAACTCAGTTAATTTCATATCGCTTGGTGTTATGGATATCTCATATTATTACTTATGTTCATCACTCTTTTAAAGAGAAAAGGATTAGGAATCCCCAATCTAGAGTTCCCTGTGTCCCATCTTCCTGCAATCCTCTTTTGTCTTCATATCCCTATCCCACCCCCATTGGAGGATAGCGCCTCCACTTGTCCCCTTGGTTTTGTTGTTCCTATCTATATATCCTCGGCTCTTAACTGTGTTTCTTATCTCCAACTTGATTTTTTTTTCTTTGTCGTGATAATGTTTCACTGTCGCCCAGGCTGGAGCACAGTGGCACCATCATAGCTCCCTACAACTTCAAACTCCTGGGCTTAAGTAATCCCCCTGGCTCAGTCTTCTGAATAGCTAGGATTGACAGGCATGCACTACCATGCCCAGGTAATTTTTTTTTGTTATAGAGATGGTCTCACTGTGTTGCCTAGGATGGCCTCGAACTCCTGACCCCAATTGATCCTCCCACTTTGGCCTCCCAAAGTGCTGGGATTATAGGAATAAGCCACCGTGCCAGGCCCCCATCTTGATTTTTTGTTATTCTTTAATATTATCTGTATAATAGATGTTATAGTATATCTTCATAATATAATAATTTAACTAAATGATTATACAATGAAGAGAACCCCCCACCCCCAACCCTCAATCCTACTTCCCTGGGAAGTATGTGGACTTGTATGCAATAAAGGAAATTTTACACATATTTTCTTTTTTTTTTTTTTTTTTTTTTTTTTGAGACAGAGTCTCACTTTGTTGTCCAGGCTAGAGTGAGTGCCGTGGCGTCAGCCTAGCTCACAGCAACCTCAAACTCCTGGGCTCAAGCGATCCTCCTGCCTCAGCCTCCCGAGTAGCTGGGACTACAGGCATGCACCACCATGCCCGGCTAATTTTTTATATATATATCAGTTGGCCAATTAATTTCTTTCTATTTATAGTAGAGACGGGGTCTCGCTCTTGCTCAGGCTGGTTTTGAACTCCTGACCTTGAGCAATCCGCCCGCCTCGGCCTCCCAAGAGCTAGGATTACAGGCGTGAGCCACAGCGCCCGGCCTACACATATTTTCTTTAAAAAAAATTTTCAGCTAGACGCGGTGGCTCACACCTGTAATCCCAGTAGTCTGGGAGGCTGAGGCAGGCGGATTGTTTGAGCTCGGGAGTTTTAGACCAGCCTGAGCAAGAATGAGACCCCATCTCTACTAAAAAAAAAAAAGGAAAAGAAAAAAGAAATTAGCTGGACAACTAAAAATATATAGAAAAAATTCGGCCGGGCGTGGTGGCTCACGCTTGTAATCCTAGCACTCTGGGAGGCCGAGGCAGGCGGATTGCTCAAGGTCAGGAGTTCAAAACCAGCCTGAGCGAGACCCTGTCTCTACTATAAAAATAGAAAGAAATTAATTGGCCAACTAATATATATATATATAAAATTAGCCGGGCATGGTGGCGCATGCCTGTAGTCCCAGCTACTCGGGAGGCTGAGGCAGTAGGATTGCTTGAGCCCAGGAGTTTGAGGTTGCTGTGAGCTAGGCTGACGCCACGGCACTCACTCTAGCCTGGGCAACAAGCGAGACTCTGTCTCAAAAAAAAAAAATATATATATATATAGAAAAAATTAGTGGGGCAGGGTGGGGCATGCCTGTAGTCCCAGCTACTTGGGAGGCTGAGGCAGGAGGATCGCTTGAGCCCAGGAGTTTGAGGTTGTTGTGAGCTAGGCTGTTGCCATGGCACTGTACACCGGGTAACAGAGTGAGTCTCTGTCTCAAAAAAAAAAAAAAAAAAAATTTTTTTTTTTCTTCTGCGCTTGTCCTTTGGAAGCCGCTAGAACTACACATAGTTTTCATGCTACTTTATGTTGGAACTCTTTTACTACCCCTTAATTTTTGCTTGTGTTTATGAAGGCCTACATCAGCTGTCACTTCTAAAGCCAGAGCCGTTGAGCAGAACAAGAACTTTGTTTTTAATTGTATTTTAGCAGCCATTGCATTAGATCCTAAAAGATTTGCTTCATGTTTGTAACTACCCTTCCACAGCCAAGAGCTCCTTCAGCAAAAGGCGGGGATTGTCTCTGGCAAATGTGAATCCCTACCTTATCTAGATTCCTGACCAGCACATTGTAGATACTTAGTAAGTACTAAAAATGATTAAATGGTCCTAGTTGCCAGGTTGGCAGCCACTATAAATAATAATCTATAGTGTATAGATTGGTCCACGTGTAACTGATGATATATGAGAAACTATTTTTAAAAGTTATTGAAAAAAAGGCCGCATTAGTGATAATTGATCAAAACAACATTGAAGTAAGATTTTTACTTATCTAGAATGTCAGTGAGAAAACAGATTTAATTGAGATTAAATGCGTAGCTGAGGATTTTGATGAAGACTTTTCTGTAAGCACATTTGATGGTTTCTGATGTTGAGGCTTATGTTAGTGATTATTTCACCCAGTTTTTTGCTCATTTTATAGTTTTTATAAATTTGAAGTTTATAACACTGGCATCTTATTTGGCCCTTTAAAAAATTCTCAGACAAGTTTCATGTTTTAGAGACACAATTGACTAGGATGTAAAACAGGGAAAGGCTGAGCTGAATGTATACCCTATTTCTTTGGTAATGAATGAGGTTAGGATAGACACCTAGGAAAGGTGACACACTGCTTCAGACGTTTCTTTTTGACCACCACCAGGTGGCACCACTGGGACTATTAATAGGTTTCCGCCCGGAATTAAAAAGGGAAGGTATTGAAAACCTGCCTTGGAAAAAAAAAAAAGAAAACCTGCCTGCTGAGAGGGTAACATAGAAGTGTAGAGTTGGGGTGGGGGAGGGGATAACCTTATACTTTTTTTTTTCAATATTCTAGAGACTTTTGTAAATTAAAGCACATGAAGAACTAAATCTTTATCATCTCATCTGATTTTTATTGTTTTTTTCTTTTTTCTTTCTATGCCTATAGTTCCTTCAGAAACAGGTAATATTTTTCTAATGGTCACTTTGTATTCTTGCATCTTGCTCTTGTAATGCTTTTGTTTCTTACCATAGAGGATAATGGAAAATTAATATATTTTGACTTTTGGCGTTGGTAAAATGCATGTAAATTCCCACAGTTGTGTGTAGATTATAGCCAGTTGATTTTTCTAAACTTTGCAGAAATCCTGTTTACAACATTGTACTATTTAATACCAACAGTGGATTTTTAAAAATCCAAATTTGGCCCTTAAAAAAAAAGTTTAGGGCCAGGCGCAGGCTCACGCCAGTAATCCTAACACTCTGGGAGGCCGAGGCAGAAGGATTGCCCAAGTTCAGGAGTTCAAGACCAGCCTGAGCAAGAGCAAGACCTGTCTCTACTAAAAATAGAAAGAAATTAGCTGGACAACTAAAAATATATAGAAAAAATTAGCTGGGTATGGTGACACATGCCTGTAGTCCCAGCTACTTGGGAGGCTGAGACAAAAAGGATTGCTTGAGCCTGGGAGTTTCAGGTTGCTGTGAGCTAGGCTGATGCCACGCCACTCTAGCCTGGGCAACAGAGCAAGACTCTGTTTCAAAAAAAAAAAATTCTAGCACTTTATTTTACAATGGTAAAACAAATCAGAATTTATAATAGTGGATATTGGCAACAGTGCAGAATGGATACCCAGATCTGCCTTCTAGCTAATGATGTAATATTGGTCTGAGATATTGTATTAATACTTATGGTCAGAGTTTTCCCATCATCCTGTCACTATAGCCTCATTTTGTGCTGAGTCTCCACTTTTGTACATCTTTCCATAAACCATTTACTTACCTTTAAAAAGATTCACTTCTCAGGAAATTTTTAAATCATTATTCTTTATAGAATCACATTTTTGTGTTTTCCCTTTCCTTATTTCTGCCTTGGAAGATAAGCATACTCCTAAGTAACGTGTATAGTTAATTCCTTTATAAGATTGGTATTATTAACAGAAGATTTATGATAAAAATGTAGCATTGGTTGGGTGAGGTGGCTCAGGCCTCTGGGAGGCCAGGGCGGGAGGATTGCGTGAGGTAGGAGTTCGAGACCAGCCCGACCAAGAGCGAGACCCTGTCTCTGCTAAAAATGGAAAAAATTAGCCAGGCAACTAAAAATAGAAACAAAAAATTAACCAGGCATGGTGGCGAGCACCTGTAGTCCCAGCTACTTGGGAAGCTGAGGCAGGAAGATTGCTTGAGCCTAGGAGTTTGAGGTTGCTGGGAGCTAGGCTGATGCCACAGTACTCTAGCCAACAAAACAAGACTGTCTGAAAAAGAAAAAATTGCATTGAAAAAAATAGATTACTTAATAATGACCTCTTAACCTAAATTATTGTCAGTGAAGTTTTAGATGCTTTTTCAGATTGACTTCCCTTTGGGGGTCCTTTTTAAATTTTGTTTAGAATAATATCATAAAAACATATTTAAGGCTATATTTTTGTGTGCATTTTGATCTTTTGATTTGAAGACAGCTTGGCTCAGTCTCTAGTCTTTTCTAGATACTTTCACATATATACATGCACACACATACCCTGCAATGAGAAAAATTCCATTTATGTGGTTCTATAAAAGTCTGTAGCTGCTTTGAGCTTTAATTTCTTGAATAAAAAGACTGTTTTCTCTAATGCTGGGTTTCTGTCTAAATAAATGCTTTTGTTTACTTTAAATGTGTGCTTTTCAAAAACTGGTGTGATTAAAACATTCATAGGATCTTACATATAAATTAACAATCCTATTGCTTGCAGAAGATGACTGGTTTGGAATTTTTCTATAGTGTTGTTTTCTGTTTCTAGTTTTGTGAGAATTAGAGGAATTTGAGGATCCTAATGTAAGTTGTTATTTAATGTTTTCTTGGAACATTTTACATTGTTGGAAATACACATGAGTGAATTAATTTTTACCAAAAATTCACATAACTTTAAGTTGAACATGTAGAGTAGGACTTGATTCAGGTTAGAGTCAGTTAAAGCCAGGGTTTTGGGGACCATCAGTGGCTTCTAGCTGAAGATGGGGTATGGTGTTGGGAAGACAGCATTTAGTCTCTTAGAACATCTTACAGAGCTTTTCCAAAATGCAGTCATCTCCCATCCCAACTAAGGCCTGCTGTTCTGGGAACCTCCCTTGGCAGGCTCTTATCTCTTAGAATTTCTAGCAACGGGAGCAGTGCTTCTGGCAGCTAAGCCCAGAGAAGCAATGATGCTTTTATTTCCTAGTGTGCATGCGTACCCACCCACCCCCTAGTTTGGGATAAGAAAAGGTTAGAATTAGATAGGCTTGAAGTTCTATCTGTAAATTTGCTGGCTCAAATTTCTTATTTTGGAATCACCTTGTCCATTAGGAAGACAGTGACAGTTATAGAAGTAATGCCAAATCAATAATCTCTGTGGAATCATCTCTTTTGAAGGACAATTATGTTTAGCCATTGATTCTTCCCCTTCTCTTCTTGTTGGCCACTTGCAGTAAGGGTGAGGGCACAGTGGCTGGGAGCCTCTACTCTACAGCAGAGCCAGATTGACAGAAGTATTACTCCGTAGCTGGTGGTAGGTGGTAACCTGTGGGTCCAGCCATTTAAAACATTCACTGCCACACTGGAAAAAAAATTTGTCCTTGGGCCTATGGTGTTTTATTACAAAAATAGAATAAAATCTTTAAAAACAAAACAATCCTTTCCAATTTAATGAAAAATTTATTTTTGAGTGTTTTCTGTGTGTGTGTTATATGCAACTTGAAAAATAGTTCTCTTGGCTCTCAAGGTAAAGAGACGTGTGAGTTACACGTGCCTCACAAGGCCCCAGGCTCAAAACTAACATGAGTTAGATACAACTCATATGGCAGTTAATGTGTTAAATGCAAGCCTATATCTAAAAAGCATTTCCTAATGCTGTCATTGCCCAAGTAGACCTTTATTATTTAGCTGGGTCCTAACTGCCAACTAGAGGAAATTTCCTTTGCCAGACAGCAGTGTGGTCAGCTGAACGTGTGGATGCCATGTTTGCTCTCACAAGCTGGTGCTGTTCAGTAACATAGATAGAGAAGAGGACACAAATAGGTGGGAATACGTTCATGGAAATTGCAGGTGGGCCTGCCACCTGAACCTTCTGGGAACAGGTAATATACTCTAGGGCCTGAACTTTGTAGCAGGGTGGTTATAGGAAAAAGTGGGTTCTTTGAAGGGGTGAGCTAGCATGGCTTTACTTAGTAATGGCAAGAATATGTTAGGATACTGACCCCTGCTTATAGACCAGGGTTTGGAAAGTTAAAAATAAATATACATATATATGGCTGTATCTTATTAGTGGATCCATTAAACAAAAGAGGATCTTGTTTTGGATGGATGGATAGAAAATTTCTGGGTCACTTCTGAAATACACAGTAATTATCTATAATACAATTTAATTGTATGAGTACATTAAAATGTTTCATGTGGCTTAAAAATTATAAGAGAAGAAAATGCCTTTACTCATAATCATCTGTGATGCCATTTACTAAATTAAATTTGAAATTATACTGATGAATATTGTTCTTTCTATATCAGTTTAGATAGCAGTTTATCTTCATGTATGTATGTTTTAGGTTTATTTTTATTTCAGTGCATTTGTCATTGATTTTCTTTTTCTTTTCTTTTTTTAAAATATTTTATTTATGTAATTTTTAACTTTTCGTTTCTTTTTTCCACTTTAGTGAATTTAGATTTTCATTAAATTATGATGTGAATAAATGTTTTTATTAGATTTTAAGTTAATTATGTAAATTCACTTCTCATAACTTTTGTAAAGCATACATCTTTGTTGATAATTCATGTGTGTATTAGTGTAGCCAGTTGTCCAGTTGTATGAACATTCAACCAAAGCAATCCTTTGCAGATGCTTTTACTGACTCTGCTATCAGTGCTAAAGTGAATGGTGAACACAAAGAGAAGGACCTGGAGCCCTGGGATGCAGGGGAACTCCCAACCAGTGAGGAACTGGAGGCCTTGGAAAATGACGTGGTAAGTAAAATCTTTGTGATTTATTTCATACTCTGTGGTCAGTGTGGTATGCATGTGACATCCTATCACTTGGTTTTAATTTAAGTGTGTTTTTGTTGTAATGAATATGTGTAGAGCAGCAATTTTGTTGTGTAGATGGATACTTTCTTCGAGGCAATAAATAAAGAAAAAAGGTGTTTTTTTGTTGTTGTTATTTTCCTCGTAAGGGTTAACCAGGAGTGCTGTCTGTTCTTGTGGATGCTCATGAGTTATTTTTTTGAGATTGAAATAAATTATAATAATCAACTTATACATTTAAATTTAAACTATAGGAAATGCCAGCGTGTTTTGCTCTAACGCCCTGTGGGATAAGGCAGCTTAAGGAAAGGGGTGTCTAATTGTCTGTTGACTTTACCCAGAGATGAAGTTGAAGTCAGACATTTTAGGCTTCTTGTCTGGGGAAGACAAGGTATTCATTATTAAGATAATTAGGTTACATTAGAATCAAATCTATGTAAATTTCTTGGTCTTAATTGGGATCATTCTCCTAAAAAACCCACTATTTCTGAAATACTTCTTGTCATATATTTTAGCTTTTCTCTTGACACACCATGTATACATCAAATACTGGGCACAGTGGCACATGCCTGTAGTCTCAGGTACTCGGCAGGCTGAAGGTGGGAGGATTGCTTGAGCCCAGGAGTTTGAGGTTACAGTGAGCTATGACTGTGTCACTATATTCCAGCCTCGGTGGTAGAGTGAGATTCTTAAAAAAGAAAATTCCAGTATGGAAAGATATTTAAGATTTATTAAAAAGCTAGTTTCAGAATAAGAAGATCCTGTTTGAATTTTTTGTTAAGAGCTGATCATATTCTTATATGCATAGAGGGTGTCTGGAATTCTGCCCAAGGAACTGTTAATAGTAGTTATTTATGCACACTGAGATTGGAAGATGTTTACTTTTTACTAGATGTCTTTTTTTATTACCATGTGAAATTTTTACATAGAGCATTTTACGTAGAGCATTGCTTAAGTAATTTTAAAACCTCCATAGGCAGATGTGATTTCCCGCTGCTGTGTTAGATCAAAGGAATTGTTTTAGTGGAAAAATTACATTATTATAACCTACTGGAGTAGCACAGGAGCACCCAAGATTGACAAGTGAACTTTGAGGCAAGCCTTCGTATTGAGATTTCCACGATCATTGCTTGGATGATGCTGTGTCCACTTTTCTGGGATGGGCTTTGTACTGGATTTCACTCCTTTTCGCAAGTGAGGCTTTAACACATTGACTGCCACTCTAGAAAAAAAAATCTTTTTTCTTTGGGGCCACGGCGTTTTATTACGAAAATAGAATAAAAACTTGGGAAAACAAAATGATCCTTTCTAATTCAATTAAAAAATTGTTTCTTTTGTTATTTTTTCTGTGTGAGAGTTATATATGCAACTCGGAAAAGTAGTTCACATGGCTCCCAAGGTGAGGAGATGTGAGTTGCATATGCTTCATGAGGCTCCAGGCTCAAAGCTAGTATGAGTTAAATACGATTCACATGGCAGTTAATACGTTAAAAGATGAGTTGAAAGCATTAGAGAGATAAGTTATTAACTAGACATTAATATTCACCAGGGAGGATTCTTCTAGCTTTTGCCCATACTGGTTGGTTCTTGTAGGTTAAAGAGAGCAGCCTTGGCCGGGCGCGGTGGTTCACGCCTGTAATTCTAGCACTCTGGGAAGCCGAGGCGGGTGGATCGCTCAAGCTCAGGAGTTCAAAACCACCCTGAGCGATACAGCAAAAAGACTAACTTGGAGAAGTAAAAAAGAAAGAATAGAATAAAATTTGAAAAGTAAAAAAGCTTTAAAAAAAAAAACCACCCTGAGCAAGAGTGAGACCCCATTTCTACTAAAAATAGAAACAAATTAATTGGCCAACTAAAAATACATAGAAAAAATTAGCCGGGCATGGTGGCACATGCCTGTAGTCCCAGCTACTCGGGAGGCTGAGGCAGGAGGATCACTTGAGCCCAGGAGTGAGCTAGGCTGGTGCCATGGCACTCTAGCCCGGCAACAGAGTGAGCCTCTGTCTAAAAGAAAAGAAAGAAAGAAAGAAAAGCACCTCCTGTCCTTCGTAGACCTGATGATCAGTGATCTCAGGAAGTTTTCAGGTAAATACTGGTGTCTCTACCCTACAGAAAGGTGACTGGTAAGGGTTAGCAGAAGGAGAGAACCCTGATCTGAAGGCTTATATTTTATAAAGCTCTAAAATGTTATAAACTTTCTTAACCTCTCAAATAATTGTGTTATGTAGATATTTACCAAAATGAGGGGCTGATATAGAAGAAAAGGTTTTCCTTAAAAAAACATTTTTAAAGGAAATTTTTGCCTATTTTCTAATTTGCTAGATTTTGCTAGAGTGCTGTGTTAGGTTTTGTTATTATAGATATTAATTGTAAATAAATTAAAGAAGACAAATACTTCGTCATTTTTAAAAATGGCCTTCATTTTCTTCTAGTCTAATGGATGGGATCCCAATGATATGTTTCGATATAATGAAGAAAATTATGGTGTAGTGTCTACCTATGATAGCAGTTTATCTTCATATACGTAAGTTTAAAATTTATTTTAGTGCATTTGTTATTGATTTTCATCAACTTAAATTATGATGCTGAATAAATTTTTCTGTTAATTTTTTTTTTCTTTAACAATGCTATGACTGTGCTATTTCTGTTAAATTTTAAGTTAAATGATTATGTAAAAGAATTTTTTTGTTATTACCGAGGCTGATAAATTCCCATTAAAAGAGGGAATAGGCCAGGCACAGTTGGCTCATGCCTGTAATGCCAGCACTTTGGCAGGCTGAGGCAAGTGGATCACTTGAGCCCAGGAGTTTGAGACCAACCTGGGCAACATAGTGAGAACCTGTCTTTACAAAAAAACAGGACAATTAGCCATGCATAGTGGTATGTGCCTCTAGTCCTAGCTACTTAGGAGGCTGAGCCAGGCTGAGCTACTTAAGAGGATCACTTGAGTCTAGGTGTTCGAGGCTGTAGTGAGATATGATTGTGCCACTGCTCTCCAGACTGGGTGACAGTGTGAGAACTTGTCTCAAAAAGGGAGTGCAGAGGGGAACACCTATATCCTATTTTTATGCTCTGAGTAAATTCTATTTTTATTTTGTTTTTTAAGTTGTAAAAAACCCCTAAATGTGAAAGGGTAGAGATTACAGTGGACAGTCAGTGTAACCAGTTTTTGAGATAAATTCCTCTATGGAAAGGTAACAGAAAAAAAATTCAAATTCTGATTTATAAATTAGCAGATCACCATAACTCTTCCAATTTTGTCAGTATTCTAAACTTTCTTAATAGTTGATTGTGACAGATATATAAACTATGACTTTAAAATACTCACTTTGCTTTTCTTTTCCTCATGTTTCAGGGTGCCCTTAGAAAGGGATAACTCAGAAGAATTTTTAAAACGGGAAGCAAGGGCAAACCAGTTAGCAGAAGAAATCGAATCAAGTGCCCAGTACAAAGCTCGGGTGGCCCTGGAAAATGATGATAGGAGCGAGGAAGAAAAATACACAGCAGTTCAGAGAAATTCCAGTGAACGTGAGGGGCACAGCATAAACACTAGGTATTTAAAGGAAATCATGATGCAGTATTTTGGATACACAACTCAAGGTCTGTGTGAGAAGGTGTATTGTCATTATTATTATCATTTCCTCTTCCTTTAATGTAGCTTAGGTAGAGAATGCAAATGGAATTGGCTTAAGATTCTATTAGAGAAAAGATTATGCTAATCTTGGAAAATATTTTTTGAGAGTCAGCTCTGGAGGCAAGTGTTGGATATACAGCAAGGAGCAATCCAAGGTCTCGCTGAGCTCATTAAAGAATCGTGATCAGGTGGGGGGACATGTGTACTATAACAGTACAATGTAATTTGCTCAGTTAAAGTTGTGTTCAAAGTGTGGAAACACCTAGAGGGAACTAGCATAACCTGTAACCTGTGAAGTCAGAGAAAGCCTCCCTGAGGAGGTGACATTTTGTGATAGCATAGTAGGGTCTGTATGGTACTCTGAGAGGAGTCCAGGAGAAGAATTTCTCACCTGGTGAAAAGCCATGTGTAGTAGCAAGGCTGTGGGGGAGAACTTGGCCAGCTCAGGAAAGGGCTGTTGTTTCCTGTGTGTGAAACATGGCATCTGTGTTGGGTGCAGTGGTGGTGGTTGGTGATAGGAGCTGAGGTAGTTGAAGAACTGTGTGTGTCACACTTAAGAGTACCCTGTGGGCAGGGGATGGGGTGAATAAATGCTGGGACATTGAAGACTGGCTGAATCACAGAGACCAGTTGGGGTATTGAAATAGTTTGCCTGTGGGAGCTTGATAACAATCTAGACCAAACCTGGTAATAGAAAGGTTAGAAAAACCAGGAATGACCATGAGATTTATTTGATAACTAATTAATAATTGTACTGATAATGGAGATAGGAAACACGGAGCAAGTTTGCAGGGAGGATTGATGCCTCTGTTTGTGCAGTTTATTGCATTTGAGAGGCTTGTAGGGTCTTTCATTTATTCATAAACGTGTTGAGAAAAACCTGCTACATGTCTGGTAGAATAAGAGATGCATCCTAACTTGAAGGCACTTATTGCTTAGAGTCCAGTGGTTAGAACTGACATGTCCAGTGAGAGACGTTAAGACTGTGGGATTCATCAGCAGTGCTGATACTGCAGCCATAAAAAACCAAAGAACAGCCAGCAAGAGAAGAAATCGCAGAGAAAATAAGGTTCAGAAAGCAAGGTCAAAGAAGTTTCAAGAAGATAGACCATGATTGATAGAGTCAGCCATAGAAAGGTCAAGTAGGGAAGGGAAAGGCCAGAGGCTAGAACACAGGGAAAGGCGGAGGAACGGGGCATGCGGGCATGAGGCAGTTTGGTTTAGTGTTGATCCTTTTTATAACAAGCATTCCCTTCTGCCTAAATTACTTTAGATATGTTTCATTGGCCTGGTACATTTAAGGATAAAATGATTTAGAGGCTCTCTCATTTTCAGGGAAAATAAATATATTCCTCCTGGACAAAGAAATAGAGAAGTCATATCCTGGGGAAGTGGGAGACAGAATTCACCGCGTATGGGCCAGCCTGGATCGGGCTCCATGCCATCAAGATCCGCTTCTCACACTTCAGATTTCAACCTGAATTCTGGTTCAGACCAAAGAGTAGTTAATGGAGGCAAGTATTTTAAACCAAATCTGTCAATGTCATTGATGAAATACATAGTTTTCTAAATACTTAACACAGTTTACGTAATTGATAAGAACGTATGATATTTGTGGAGTAGTTTTCACTTCAGCATTACTTAAAATTTGCTTTTGTGGATATCAAATTAGGGAAACATTGTATAAGTTATGGGCATATGTGGTATTTAGCATGACAAAATATTCATGTACTAAGATAAAGTGATAAATTTAAGCCTAAGACATTCACCTGGCCAAAAAACACTCCACATATAAAGAAATTGGAAACTTTGGATAGGTTCTCAATTTTAAAAGCAGTAATTTTTTAAAAATTACACACAATTTATATGGAAAACTCTAATCCGTATGAAACACTCAGTAGTTAGTATAGATTTGTTTTCATTAACTGTTCATGTATTCTGCTTACTTCAAGAAATGACTTGAGGTAACTTATAATACAAGCCATGACCAAGAGTCATGTGAAGAAAGTGACAAGAGAAAGGTGCTTATGAAACAACAAAAATGGCTGGTTGCTGTGGCTTATGACCATAGTCCTAGCACTTTGGGAGGCTAACGTGGGAAGATTGCTTGAAGCCTGGAGTTCAAGACCAGCCATGAGACCCCTATTTCTACAAAGAGAAAATTAAAATTCTCCAGGTGTGGTTAACACACGCCTGTAGTCCCAGCTACTGGGGAGGCTGAGGCAGGATCACTTGAGCCCAGGAGTTTGTAGTTGCTGTGAACTATGATGACACCACTGCATTCTAGCCTGGGTAACAGAGTGATACCCTGTCTCAAAAACAGCAACTGCTACTCTTGGTCTAAAAGTGGCTGTTATAGTTAAGCAACTTAAGTAAAAGAAACATGAATCTTAGTAGGAAAACACTCTACTTCTAAATCTAGATTATCAATCATAGGTTATGAGTTTTTTATATAAGTTGGGGATACTGAAGAGAAGTACTATGGGTGGTATGAAAATTTGCTAATTAATAATAGCAGTAGTATGTTACTAAGGGGAAAGAGTGGACAATTCAACTTTAGGTATTTAAGTTTGGAAAATTAGATAAAAATAGAGAACACTTAAGTTTCCAATTTCATTTGTTTTCTTTGAGTCTCTTCTCCAGAATTCCTCTCCAAATGAACACTCTTGAGTATTTTCTGTACTTAGTATTGGGGGTGAAATTTCTTTGCTCACTGAGTAAAGATTTTTAGTTGTTCATAAACAGAATTTTCAAAGTAAAAATCCTGAAGGGGGCTGGGAAATGTATGATACTCAAGTGTGTGGAACCCTGTGGAGAGGAGACCTGGACTGTTTGCTAAGATTCAGGTAAGTGACTTATAATATTAAATGTTAGCTATATTTTGCCCCGTTCATATCCGCAAGTATCAGTTTATTTGGTGATGACTGCTTTGTAGTTGCATTATTTATTAAGCAGTCTTTTAGATAAGTATTTGACTGCATAAATTATTTAGAAGGTCCCCCCTTTTCTAATTTAATGAGATTGGGTTTTTTGAAAGTGCAAGGAATATTAACCTTTGTTACTCCTGTGACTCTAGAAAATAATAGAAGTAATGTTTATTTCTACTTAAATGGGACTTGCTTAATGAGATTTCCAACTGAACCTTAGGTTCAAATATAAACCTGATGAAAATCATAGATGATTGTAAGGAATCAGCATTTCTAATTGGATATAATAGCTGCTGCTTTTATTTTGATTATGTTTCAAAGCTAAAATTAATATAGTAAATAATCTTATTCCTTAGTAGGAATTATTATGATTTATTGTGTGAAATTATTTAGTGTATGTTGTTCCTTTTAACAATTGATTACTGAGAAACATTTATAGAAGCAGGATTGATAGGCAAAGTCCTAACTGTCTTCTTCAGTAGTATGTGTAGATCCTAATTAACCCTTTGGGAACGTGTATTCATTTAAACGGACTTAATTTTAAGGAGGTTAAAGTAAAATGTGAATTTATGTCAGTTAAGTTATGCTAAAACTTATCACAAATCAAATGACTGTCCTCAAAGGGTTAAAATGTACAAGAAATCATTTTTGTCATTTTACTTTTTTTTTCTGTTTACTTTTTTCCCTCATTTTTTTCTTTAGTTTTTATACTTTCCTTCATATCATTTGTTCTGTCAGGTGTTCCCTGGCCATCGCCTTGCCCATCTCCTTCCTCTCGCCCACCTTCTCGCTACCAGTCAGGTCCCAACTCTCTTCCACCTCGGGCAGCCACCCCTACACGGCCGCCCTCCAGGCCCCCCTCGCGGCCATCCAGACCCCCGTCTCACCCCTCTGCTCATGGTTCTCCAGCTCCTGTCTCTACTATGCCTAAACGCATGTCTTCAGAAGGTACAATACCACAATTTGTTCATGTTTTTGTTTGTCTTTGTTTAACTCCTATGTGAGTTTATAATTACAAAATAGTTTCCTCTTCATTATTTAATAACCTATAATTTCCGTGTTTTAACTTTAGTTTGTTAAAACTATTTCTATTAACCTTTTGTTCATTAGAGAAAAAATTGATAAATGCTGTGTGAAGCTATAAACTATCTTGAATTGTAGTAAAGGGGGTTTATGTCTGCCTGGTAATGATGCTCCTTTATAGCCCTGGAAAACTTCGGAAGGTCTTCCCCACAGCCTTCTCCCTCCTGGTTCACACTGTATACAGTGGTTAATGGTAAACGAATGGACCTTCTCACCCAGTCTTGGATTTTTGTAGAACCTATTGTTTTACAACTCCTTGGCCAAGGTCTAGTGAACCATCCTCTTGGCTGCAGGCAGGAATGGTGTTTTTTTTTTTTTTTTGAGACAGAGTCTCGCTTTGTTGCCCAGGCTAGAGTGAGTGCTGTGGCGTCAGCCTAGCTCACAGCAACCTCAAACTACTGGGCTCAAGGGATCCTCCTGCCTCAGCCTCCCAAGTAGCTGGGACTACAGGCATGTGCCACCATGCCCGGCTAATTTTTTGTATATATTAGTTGGCCAATTAATTTCTTTCTATTTATAGTAGAGACGGGGTCTCGCTCTTGCTCAGGCTGGTTTCGAACTCCTGACCTCGAGCAATCCGCCCGCCTCGGCCTCCCAGAGAGCTAGGATTACAGGCGTGAGCCACAGCGCCCGGCCAGGAATGGTGTTTTAAGGGCTTTTTGAGAACAGCACCATGTAGCTGCCTTTGCATGTCTGCCCTCAGATTTCAATACAGTTTGTTTATTAGCTTGCCTAAAGGATTCTAAGTTTAATTGAGTAATTTTTAAAAGTCAGCTTTGCAATATCACATGGTGAAACACTGCTTTAATCTGGGAGAAGTCCTTGATCTAAGATAAAATTATTGATAAAAACTCAGTATGAATTTCAATATTTAGGTATTTATTTTCCATTGTCCAAAATAAGAATAAAATTCTGTAATTCTTAATATTTGATGCTCAATCTGCCATTACTACATATCAAATACACAGATGTTATAGAAATGTAACATCCTAATTTAAATGCCATGCATAAATTAAAGGTATGTTTTCTGAATAATATCCTTTTAATATTTGCTTAGAATATTTACATTAAAATTTTTACATGATTTGTTCATTAAGATCACAGTTGATATAACTTAAATTAGGACCAATGAAGCTTTCTGGGTAAAGTGCTTCCCTGGCTACTTTTAAATAAATTGTTGCCATCTAGGCAGGCAGGTCATGACCTTGACTAAAGTGTCTAACTTTGAATAGCAAGCAAGTCTCACTGATTCTCAAGGTGACTTCTTTACTCAAAAATGCCTCTAATAGGGCGCGGTGGTTCACGCCTGTAATCCTAGCATTCTGGGAGGCTGAGGCGGGCGGATTGCTCAAGGTCAGGAGTTCAAAACCAGCCTGAGGGAGACCCCGTCTCTACTATAAAAAAATAGAAATAAATTAATTGGCCTACTAATATATATAGAAAAAATTAGCCAGCATGGTGGCACGTGCCTGTAGTCCCAGCTACTCGGGAGGCTGAGGCAGGAGGATTGCTTGAGCCCAGGAGTTTGAGGTTGCTGTGAGCTAGGCTGACGCTATGGCACTCAACTCTAGCCTGGTCAACAAAGCGAGACTCTGTCTCAAAAAAAAAAAAAAATGCCTCTAATAGTGGCCACTAAATGCAAAATTAAGTTCTGTTGAAATATTTCTTACAGTCTATCATTTGAATAAGTGATATTTATATAATGAGAATGGTATTAGATAAACCGTGATCATTAATACTGAACATCGTTACTATATTAAGATGTAAGAACTGCCCATGGACTATTGACATAGTAATATGCTCTCTGCGTTATTTGGGAATGTTGGATTATCTCCAGTTGAAAACTATAAGCTATAATGCTTGCATTCTTTTAAATATTATGTCCATGATTAAATTCTCATCGTGAACACACATTAATTTGAAGTTCTTAAAAGAGTTTGACAGCAGAGTAGGGGTAATGAGTCTTAGCTTTGCTGTTGAGAATATTTTTACTGAGTGTTAGCACTCTCAGGCTTTTGTGGTGAGAACCATTCTATACATTGTTTTCACTTGATGGTTTGGTCTAATGCACAGTACACTGCTTTAGAAAGAGAAATCACTAATAGGGTAGCAGAATCAGTGATGTAGAATTTTGACACTTTACATAGTGCAAATTTCTTCCCTAGATGTTATGTTGATCTTAAAAGTCATGCATTAATACAATTATCAGTTCACAGCCTGTTAAATATAAGAAACTGCTTACAATTGAGGACTGTTTTGAAGAGGTAGATAAACCAAGATTTTGGAGACATTTAAGAAAGGTATATGTACATACATTTCAGTAATACCAGGGATGTATAGTGTAGAGATTAAGTCTTTGTAAAAGTTTATTTTTTCAGCCTGGCGCAGTGGTCACGCCTGTAATCCTAGCACTCTGGGAAGCCGAGGCGGGAGGATCGCTCAAGGTCAGGAGAAACCAGCCTGAGCGAGACCTCTTCTCTACTAAAAATAGCAAGAAATTAATTGACCAACTAACAATATATATACAGAAAATTACCTGGGCATGGTGGCGCATGCCTATAGAGTAGTCCCAGCTACTCGGGAGGCTGAGGCAGAAGGATCACCTGAGCCCAGGAGTTTGAGGTTGCTGTGAGCTAGGCTGGTGCCATGGCACTCTAGCCCCGGCAACAGAGTGAGCCTCTGTCTAAAAAAAAAAAAAAAATTTTTAAATTTTTTCTAATTATATAAGTAATATATTCTAGACAGTTTGGGGCAGAAATGGTAAAGTAAAAATTATTTCATCATGTAGGTATAACTTCTCTTAACACTCATTATATTTCTTTATTTTTGTATACCTACAAATAATATACATAGATGAAACAGATTGCTACAATTCTTTCAAGAGCTGTGAGATCTTGTTTGATTTCTTACCACCAGCTTCATCCCTCCTTTTCTTTAAAAATAAAGGGAAAGAAAATTTATGTATAAAACTTTGTGGCATTCCACAGTATAATTCTGAAAGAGTATGGCCCCCCAAATATGTATATGTATATATGGCTTTTTCTTCTGTAAAACCAAGGAGAAACTGTAGAGTGAGTGGGAGAAAGAGAATGTGTGTGTGTGAATTTAGCAGAAAAGTAGTACTGATGGACAGAGTGGCATTTATATGATGTGCACTGTTCCTTTCTTAGGACCTCCAAGAATGTCCCCAAAGGCCCAGCGACACCCTCGAAATCACAGAGTTTCTGCTGGGAGGGGTTCCATTTCCAGTGGCCTAGAATTTGTATCCCACAACCCACCAAGCGAAGCAGCTGCTCCTCCAGTGGCGCGGACCAGTCCCTCGGGGGGAACATGGTCATCAGTGGTCAGTGGGGGTAGGTGATACTTGGACATAATGACAATGTGCATTTTTGTAATTATTACTAGATGTAAAAAAAAGCTGAGCTTAAGTTCTGTTTGAGGAAGTGTAAGTGTACATATAGTAAAAATAGCGGAATAACCAGAAATTGGGAAACCTACATTTTTATTCTGGGCTCCCATTTATTCATCATATGTTAAAGAAAACAATGCAGTCATTCTGAATTTCAGTTTTCTCAATGAGTGAAGTAATTCTTGCCTAGTCTACCTTATGGGCTTTTGATGAGATTCCTATAAGGTTCATAAATATGAATATACTTTGTAGTTTTAAAGTACCACTCTAAGGCAAATACAGTATGTAACACTATTTAAAGGGACTATATTTCCTATCTCTTTTTAAAAGTTTGTTTATTGATTTCATAAATATTTATTTTGGGCTTACAGTGTAGTTTGTTTCTATAACATCTGTATATGGTACTAATTCCTGACTATATTTCCCTTATAAGGAATATCAAACACAAATGAGGGGCCCAAGTTTTATCTGTGATTAGCCTGAGGAATATGCTGTCAGCAGGTATAAAAGTATGAAAATTATACTTTTGCAAGCTTTTATGATTAGGCTAAGACTGTTTTTTTGCTACTTTGTCAATCAATACTTAATACTTTGCTCCCATAATAGAGAGCTAGAGCATCTAATTAATATTTTTTTTATTGGTCCACAGAACCTGTTTAAAAAAAAACCAAAAAACAAGGTCTTGAAGCTTAAGCAAAATAATTACCTAGTTCTGTTAAATGTCTGTTTTTAGTTGATATACACTGCTCAACTTCATGTAATGTACATTCATGTAATTGTACTATAAATTCCTTTGCATTTTGTATTTTCTTCCTTAGTCTTCAATTATTTTAAGTCTAACAAAAAATTAGAAATTAAAAAAAAATCTTTAGCTGTTTCATTAATCTTTTGACATTACTCAAATGTTCTGGATACGACTTTTGAGAGTAACAGCATGATTAGAAGCAAAAGAGTGAAAATAAAGTTGTTAGAGATACACCCAGAAGAGTGTCACAGGTTGCTTTTTATACTAGTTGGAAAAATGACAGCTGTTGCATAGTAGCTTTCTTTTGTGACCATTGTGGCTTATGAAAACACAAAATGTTAAAATGAAATATACTGAACTATTTTCTCTAAACTTTTAAATTTGAGCTCTGCAGTTAGGTTTATAATAGTATATGAAACCTTTAGATACTTATTTTACAATATCAACCCCTGTTTGTGTTATTTTCTCCTTTTGCTTAAATTGGATCCCTATTTCATTACTTAGTGCAGGGGATCTTGATGTTGTAAGAAAGAGCCCACAGGGTGGGCTACAAGGAACCAAAAGGTGTTTTAGTGTATAAATTGAATGAGGAAGGGGTAAGCCTATTTTTTAGGGATCTCCTCCTGCCAGTGTTTTAAGAGAAACAATCATTTTAATCAGTTCAACTCTTTAGTACAGAATGTGTTTATTTTAAAAAGTGGCATTTATCCTGCCTTAGGGAAGCCTTTTTCCAGCTTCATTCAAAATTCTATCTTTTAGAAGGAACATGTATAGTTAGGAGGAAAAAACCACAGTTGTACTTATGTATTGCTGTTGTTCTTCAGATACTTGTGTTCCTGATTACCACTAATCCTAAGACTTTGGAAAAGAAAACAGGATGATGGGGCCAAGTGCAGTGGATCACACCTATAATCCCAGCACTTTGGGGAGGCTGAGGCAGGAGGACCACTGGAGCCCAGGAGATGGAGGTTGCAGTGAGGCTATGATGATGCCATTGCACTCTAGCCTGGGTAACAGAGTGAGACCTTGTTTTAAAAAAGAAAGAAATTAAAAAAAAAAAAAAAAAAAACCAGGATGATGGATAAAAGGGGTAGGAAGGCTGGAGAGGATATTTTTGGGAAACAGAATGTCTTTTGCTAAGGCTGGAGAGCAGTGACACAATCACAGCTCACTGCAACCTTAAACTCCTAGGCTCAAGCAATCTTCCCCCCTCAGCCTGTCAACATGCTGGGATTACAGGCATGAACCACTATGCCTGGTCAAGTGAGTGCTGGGGCATCAGCCTAGCTCACAGCAACCTCAAACTCCTGGGCTCAAGCGATCCTTCTGCCTCAGCCTCCGGAGTAGCTGGGACTACAGGCATGCGCCACCATGCCTGGCTAATTTTTTCTCTCTATATTAGTTGGCCAATTAATTTCTTTCTATTTATAGTAGAGACGGGTCTCGCTCTTGCTCAGGCTGGTTTCGAACTCCTGACTTTGAGCAATCCGCCCGCCTCGTCCTCCCAGAGTGCTAGGATTATAGGTGTGAGCCGCCACGCCCGGCCTTATCTAGATCTTTAGAGAAGCCTCTTTGAGGAAGTGACAGTTAAACTGAGAATGTAATAAATAAATTTTCCCTTTTTTCTAGTTCCAAGATTATCCCCTAAAACTCACAGACCCAGGTCGCCCAGACAAAACAGTATTGGAAATACTCCCAGTGGACCAGTTCTTGCTTCTCCCCAAGCTGGAATTATTCCAACTGAAGCTGTTGCCATGCCTGTTCCAGCTGCATCTCCTACACCTGCTAGTCCCGCATCTAACAGAGCTGTTACCCCATCTATTGAGGGTATGTAAGAAAGGGCTTCTAGATCCATCATGTCGTTTGTGAAGTTGAGAATTAGAGGTTGACGTTATATTAAAATTTTTTTATGCTTTTATTTATAGGTGGGTATTTTGAATGCACATTTAAAATCCTATGTA
This sequence comes from Microcebus murinus, assembly GCF_040939455.1. Classification (NCBI taxonomy): domain Eukaryota; kingdom Metazoa; phylum Chordata; class Mammalia; order Primates; family Cheirogaleidae; genus Microcebus; species Microcebus murinus. Next base: position 7,834,010 of record NC_134125.1, on the reverse strand, counting down.
AATGAGTTAATTATTTAAGTAATACCACTAGTTTAATATATATTATGTCGGCTGTTGTGAAGATTAACATTCCTGGGTATCAAATACCTATATAAATAAAATTATTTGTGTTTCATATGATATCTGCAACTAAAAACACCACTGTTTAAATGAAAATATTCTTTTCTAGAAACATAGGAAATCAGAATTATTATTCAGTGTTTGTCCATTTTGCTTTTCTAACCTTTAACTGAATTTTTAAAAAAAACTTTTCTAGCTAAAGATTCCAGGCTTCAAGATCAGAGGCAGAACTCTCCTGCAGGAAATAAAGAAAATATTAAGCCCAGTGAAACATCACCTAGCTTCTCAAAAGCTGAAAATAAAGGTTAGCATTTTAAAGAGTTTTTAGGTGTGAACTGTAGAAATAGGAAGGAATATGGCTAATTTCATGTCCAATACAGAATATTTTTGTTCAATACTTTTTCTTAGTATAGTGTATATATATAAATGCATAGTTTGACAAATGCCAAAATCCAAAATTAGTATTTGAAATTGTTATTCTTTTGATAGTACATCTTATAATTTCTAATATCCCCTATTAAAAGAATCTTAAGTTTAGAAATACATCTGTATCTGACAGTTCTTAATTTTACAGGTATTTCACCAATTGTTTCTGAACATAGAAAACAGATTGATGATTTAAAGAAATTTAAGAATGATTTTAGGGTAAGTATTATATGGACTAATGAATTAAGATGCAAAAAATAATAAACATTACTAAGGATTTTCATATCATCAGTTTACAGAAGTGCACTATATACACACACTCAAACATTGAATTGTGTGTAGAAAGCTAACCTTTCTTAAAGTTGTCTTTGCCTGTCCTTCAAGTGGGATAACTGAAATCAGGAGTTTTGATAACAACAGTGTTGGGTATCAAATGAAAGAGAATATAATTCTCATAATTGGAGCTACCAAAATATAGTTTATTATTTGATGTTCATTTGATTACTTTGTTCAATAAAGCTAGATTTTAGTAGAGCAAGACCAAGTCATTAATTATCTGGTGTGGTGAGTGGAAGATGTACTAGACTCTGGTGGTCTAAGGTGGTTGCAGATTTAGACTTTGTGCACAAATATATCGTGCATATCTTTCTGTAATACATCATTTGTCTCTCAAGATAGGCTGTGCTGAACATCTCTTCTTGATGACGATTTCATTCTTTTGTTTATATTTACTACAATATAATATAGATATCAAGGTTGACTTTGAGACTGACTCAGATCTTCCTAAAAGTTAGTTTCTTCCAGGTGAAAAATCTGATTATCAGCTTTTTTTTCCAAAGTAGATGAATTAAACGATGAGTGAATAGAAGGCAAAAGGCAGACCTATAATCCTAGCACTCTGGGAGGCTGAGGCAGGAGGATCACTCAAGTTCAGGAGTTCAAAACCAGCCTGAGCCTGTCTCTACTAAAAATAGAAAGAAATAAATTAATTGGCCAACTAAAAATATATAGAAAAAATCAGCCGGGCATAGTGGCGCATGCCTGTAGTCCCAGCTATTTAGGAGGCTGAGGCCGTAGGATTGCTTGAGCCCGGGAGTTTGAGGTTGCTCTGAGCTAGGCTGGTGCCATGGCACTCTAGCCCGGGCAACACAGTGAGACTTTCGCTCAAAAAAAAAAAAAAAAAGGCAAAAGGCAGGCCAGGTGTTGTGGCATGTGTCTGTAATGCCAACTACCAGGAGGGTGAGGTGGGAGGATCACTTGAACCCAGGATCAAGGTTACAGTGAGATATGGTTGTGCTACTGCCCTCCAGCCTTGGTAACAGAGTGAGACCTTGTCTTTAAAAATAAATAAAAGGGCAGAAGGCATCTTTTCCCCAGCCAGTGTTTTAACTTTCTAAAATTTAATAATTTCTTTGCTGATAGCTTCATTTATGACTTTGTGGCAACACTGAAAATTTTACATACCATTTAGTACTTTTGCACATATATATCTGTTCAGCTTCAATGCTGTTAACGGTTACTTTAAATTTTAATTTGTTTAGCAGTAGTTAATGCATATAAATTATACACATAATGATGAATGATCATGTGCCCATTCCCTTGCTGAGTAAGTCAAGTATTCCAGCATGATTAACCACCTCTTGTGTGCTTACCCCACCTCAGCTGCTTCCTCCTCTTCTTTTTCAGAAGGAAGAGTTTCTTTCCTGTACAATTCTTTATACTTACACTGTATATGAATAGATCCCTAAGCAATAGATAGATTTTGCATAATCTTAAGTATGCTGTAAATGATGTCATGCTGTAGGTATTCTTGCACACTTGGTTTTTTCCCTCAACATTCCTCGTTTTCTTTAAAACATTCAGTCCCTCTTAGAATACACTGACTTGAATTTATTACATAATGAAGGAAATAAATATTTTTACTTTGAAATGTATGTGTTAGCATTAGCACAGTTTGTAACAGCTTTATTGAGATATAACTTACATATCTGATTCTACCATTTAAAGGGTACAGTTCAGTGGTTTAGTATATTCACAGCATTGTGCAGCCATCACCACAATCGATTTTAAAACATTTTCCTCACCCCAAAAGAATGCATTCTCCATTTGCCTCCAACCCTTTCCCTCTGCCCCTAGCCCTAAGCAACCACTAATCCACAGATTAGTCTCTGTGGATTTGCCTATTCTGGACATTTCATATGGATAGACTAATACAATATGTGGCCTTTTATGACTGGCTTCTTTCACTTAGCATGTTTTCAACGTTCATCCATGTTGGAGCATACATCAGTACTTCATCTCTTGGCTGAATGAGATTCATTTATATGGATAATAACACATTTTGTTTATCCATCAGTTGGTGGCTGTTTGGCTTGTTCTCACCTTTTAACTATTATGAGTAATGCCACTATGAATAGTAATGTACAGTATTTCTGTGGTCTTGTGTTTTCATTTGTCTTGTGCACCTTCCTTGGAGTAGAATTTCTGGATTGTATGGTAACTTTGTGTTTACCTTTCTGAGGAACTGCCAAGCTGTTTGCCAAAGCAGCTGCACTATTTTACATTTCTACCAGCAGTGTATTGGGTCCCTGTTTCTCCACATCCTTGTCAACACTTGTTATTATCTGTTTTTGTTGTTGTTGTTGTTTTTTATTGTAGTCATCCTTGTGGGTGTGAAGTGATAATCTCATTGTGGTTTGGGGTTTTTGTGTTTGTTTTTTGAGACAGGGTCTTGCACTGTCTCCCAGGCTAGAGTGCAATGGTGTCATCATAGCTCACTGTAACTTCAAACTCCTGGGCTCAAGTGATCTTCCTCGCTCAGCCTCCCAAGTAGCTGGGAATACAGGCATGCACCACCCTGCCCAGCTAATTTTTCTTTTTCTTTTTTTAGGAACAGGGTCTTGTACTTGCTTAGGCTGTTCTTGAACTCCTGGCCTCAAGTGATCCTCTAGTGTTGGACTCCCAAAGTGCTAGGATTCTGTGGGTTTTATCTTTTCACTGTATTGTCCCTTGAAGCACAAACATTTTTAATTTTGATACAGGCAAATTTATCTGATTTTGTTGCTTGTGCTTATTTATAATTGACATGTAATTATACATATTTATGGGGTCCAAATGCATTGTTTTGCATGTAGGTAGATAATGTTGTCCCAGGGCCATCTGTTGAAAAAGACTATTCTTTCCACTACTGAATTTTCTTTACATGTTTGTCGAAAGTCAGTTGACTGCAAGTATGAAAGTTTATTGCTGCACTCTAAATTCTTCTCCATTCATCTATATGTCTTATCCTTACACCAGTATAATACTGTTTTTTGTTTTTGTTTTTGTTTTTTGAGATAGAGTCTCGCTTTGTTGCCCAGGCTAGAGTGAGTGCCATGGCATCAGCCTAGCTCACAGCAACCTCAAACTCCTGGGCTCAGGCAATCCTGCTGCCTCAGCCTCCTGAGTAGCTGGGACTACAGGCATGAGCCACCATGCCCGGCTAATTTTTTCTATGTATATTAGTTGGCCAATTAGTTTCTTTCTATTTATAGTAGAAATGGGGTCTCGCTCTTGCTCAGGCTGGTTTCCAACTCCTGACCTTGAGCAATCCACCTGCCTCGGCCTCCCAGAGAGCTAGGATTACAGGCGTGCGCCACCACGCCTGGCCTATAATACTGTCTTGATTAGAGTTACTATATTTTAAAGGGCTGTACTTTTTGATTTAATAGAAGACATTTTGGCTATAATATTAATTCATAGCTTTTGTAAACCTTCATTAATACTTGACTTTTATTTATTTATTTATTTATTTTTTGAGACAGAGTCTCACTTTTGTTGCCCAGGCTAGAGTGAGTGCCGTGGCGTCAGCCTAGCTCACAGAAACCTCAAACTCCTGGGCTCAAGCAGTCCTCCTGCCTCAGGCTCCCGAGTAGCTGGGACTACAGGCATGCACCACCATGCCCGGCTAATTTTTTGTATATATATTTTTAGTTGGTCAATTAATTTCTATTTTTAGTAGAGACGGGGTCTTGCACAGGCTGGTTTCGAACTCCCGATCTCGAGCAATCCGCCCACCAAGGCCTCCCAGAGTGCTAGGAATACAGGTGTGAGCCACCGCGCCCGGCCAATACTTGATTTTTAAATTCCAGATAGGAGCAACATTAAAAGTCTACGTCTTTAGAACTTTTAGTCTTACTACTTTTGGGAGCCCAAATAATCAAATGTATTATTAAGTATCTTATGAATAATTCCCTCGTTAATTAGCAAATACTAGAAAGCAAAGAAATGGTTTTTAAAAAATGTTTGAGGGTGAGCTTTATAATTGTTCCCTTTACATAAACTAATGTTGATATTCACTTAGGTTTATTACATATTTCCTACATACCAGACACTGTTCAAAATGTTTGTGTTAAATCTTTTATTGTCCTAACATCCCTCTGAAGCAAGTTTTGTTTTTATCTGCAGTATGTATTAGGAAACTGAGGCAAAAAGAAGTTAACTAGGGGCGGGCAAGGTGGTTCATGTCTGTACTTCTCGCACTCTGGAAGGCCAAGGTGGGAGGATCACTTGAGCTCAGGAGTTTGAGACCAGCCTGAGCAAGAGCAAGACCCTATCTCTACAAAAAATAGAAACATTAGCCACATGTGGTGGCGCATGCCTGTAGTCCCAGCTGCATGGGAGGCTGAGGCAGGAGGACCACTTGAGCCCAGGAGTTTGAGGTTGCCATGAGCTATGATGACGCCACTCTACTCTAGTTGGTGTGACATAATGAGACTCTGTCTTCAAAAAAAGAGTAAAATGTTATAATTTAAATATTTAATAAGTTGAATATTATAATTTGCCCATGGTCACATGACTGGTAAATGACAGATCTGGCATGTGGTGTTTAAGCTTCTCCCAATACTTTGAATAATAACTAATGGATAGTACGTAATTCAGTGAATGGATTGTCAGTGCCACCCTCATGACATGCACATTGCCCTGAACTGCATTTGTGAAAAATCTTGTCTTTTTTTTTTTTTTTAACTGCAAAAGAGGCCAAGACCTAATCTTTTAGGAAAGAGATTGAAAAAGCAATACCCCGTGGGTTTTGTCCCCTCCACCCCACACATATACCTTTTTCCTTAAGGCATCTACAGTCTCCAATATGCTACGTGCACGGTGCTGGTAACTTGCTTTGTGTAAGAATTGCTAGTGATTTGATCTGTTATGGGTTAATGTGGGTTAATGTGGGTTTTAGAGGTAAATAGACCCAAGATTGAATTTTGACCTCCATACGCCACATGTATAACATTGCCACATGTTCTCTACTTCCCGTAAGCCCAAATGGGAGAATTGTAGAACTTGCTTCATAGTGTTCTGTGAGGTCTAAATGAGATACTGTCTGTAAAGTGTTTACTGTAGTGCCTGGCACATAGTATGTGTTCAGTACATGTTAATTGTTATTACCAAAATATAGATAATCCTACATTGTACTGGCTATCGACATTTTCTTGTTCTTTGAATCATATAAGAATCTCAGTATTCCACTGAACACACCATGGCTTATGCCTGTAATCCTAGCACTTTGAAAGCCGACATGGAAGGATCACTTGAGACCAGGAGTTTGAGACCAGCCTGAGCCTGGGCCTGGGCAACACGAACACCCCGTTTCTACCAAAAAATTTCTTAAAAATTAGCCAGGCATGGTGGCACGAACTTGTAGTCCCTAGCTTCTAGGGAGGCTGAGGTGAGAGGATTGCTTTAGCCCAAGAGTTCAAGGCTGCAGTGAGCTGTGATTGCACCACTGCACTGCAGCCTCAACGACAGAAAGAGACCCTGTTTGTAAATAAAAAGAAAGACTGACTGACTCTTAGTTTTCCTTTAGTTGTAGGATACTGCAGAGAGAAAATACAGCAAGAGTGGCTTAAAAGCATGGATTGCATTTTAGTTTCCACTTAGATTTACCATTTGTAAGATGGGAAGAATAGTATTTACATGAAACAGGGCTTTTGTAAAGACTGAGTCTATAAATAGTTTAGAAGTGTCCATCCCATAATAAGTACTATGGATATTTGCCATTATCAGATTAACAGCAACAACAAAAGTCTAATTTTTGCCTTTACTAAAGGACTTTTAAGATAGATAAACACTGAAGTCTTCTGCAATATACAGTTGGTCTATTATGTGTGTGTCCTCTAAAGACTTTTGTGGCCAGGTGTGGTGGCTCACACCTGTAATTCTAGCACTTTAGGGAGACTAAGGCAGGAGGATCGCTTGAGGCCAGGAGTTAAAGAGCAGCCTGGGCAACAGTGAGACCCCATCTCTACAAAAAATAGAAAAATTAACCAGATGTAGTGGTGCTCGCCTGTAGTCCCAGCTACTTGGGAGGCTAAGGCAGGATGATTGCTCGAGCCCAGAGTTTGAGGTTGCAGTTAGCTGTGGTGACCACGCCACTGCACTCTAGCCCAGGCAATAGAATGAGGCCCTGTCTCAGAAAAAAAACAAAAGAAGATATTTGTGAACAAGTGCAAGTTGAAGCAATAAGTTCCTGTAGTGTGAACTTAAACTGTCACTGGGCCCCACTCAACATTTTCCCTCAGCAACTTGAGGGCATATAGCTATGCTGTGGTGCAGTGAAGCGCAAGGTGCCCCTGAGTTGCACAATGCCGTTTGCTATGACAGCAGAAGCTTAGGTAGTGAATTGAAACCTTTGAAATTGGTTTGCTGGTGCTGAGGCAGTCTTGTCTCTCTCCAACCTTGAAGTGGCCCCTTCTGCTGTGCAGGTTTTTCTTTAGTTTATTCTCCCAACCTGGGGCTGTTGCTTGTGTCTGTTCTCATTTCCACTTTTGTTGACCTCCTTCCTGCCCTTTTCCTTCTCTTTTTCTTCTACTGTTAACTTTCTTTTGTGGAGGATGGCATCTTAAGTCACCTTCAGCCAGTGGTAGCATTGATTTCTTCTGGTCTACAATCATAAAAACCTTTCACTTATTCCACCAATGTGTTTATCTTCTGCTCATCTTGATGGTTCTTGTTTTGCAGTTTCCTTCTTTACTTACAGGTATAGATCTAACTGACCCACATGTCTAGTCCAGTTTCCCTCTGAATCCATCTGCTTCTGATCTTCCAACCCACCACTTCCAAACCCACGAGGTCCAGGGCTTAGTCCAGCCTCCATAATGGCACGACTATTATGGAGACCGTTATGGAGAAGGGCACGATCTCACTTGCCCTCCCTCCAGTTCATTCCCCACAAAGCTTCTGTGCTTATCTTCGTGAACTGTAAATCTGCTCACTACTCTACCCTGCTTGAAATTCCTCAGTGACTTCCCATAACCCTAAGAATTAAAAGCCAGAGTCCTTAGCATGGCTGGTAACTTCCTTTATCATTTTGTTCCTCTTCTGTGAGTTTGTCATTTCTTGAATCACTCGTGCACGTGTGCCCCACCCTTGCTCCAGCCCCTAGTGTTTTTCTTTTTTGTGATGTAGCCATCTTCTCCCTTTCCTTTGGAATTTACAACACGCTGTTCCTTTTACTTAGACTCATTTCCTTTCCAAACACCTCTCCTAAACTTTTTTCACAGCTTAAACCAGATGACACTCCCATTGAGAAGCCTTCCTTTGTATCGGTTGCTTTTTCTATAGAGTTTCATAGCTTTACTACATTTTGTTGTTAATCATCTGATCTGATTCAGATGGCAATCAGATGTGGGAGGATAGGAACTATTTAATATTTTCTATACCAGCAGGTACAATTTCTGACATGTGATAGGTGCCCAGTAAATACTGAGTTTTTGAGGCCCAAGACCAGGCATCCTCAAACTACAGCCCGCCGAGGACATTTATCCAGCCCGCTGGATGTTTTTTCTGTCGCTGCCTGTCCTGCTTAGCAGCCGACTCGTCCCGGGCCCACAGTGCACATGTGTGGAATGTGTGCCGCACTCTCCAATGGTCTGAGGGACCGTGAACTGGCCCCCTGTTTAAAAAGTTTTGAGGACTCCTGCCCAAGACATTTGAGTGCTTTGATAATTATGGTTGTGTTGCATAGATACTCTGTTATTGTTGCCTTATAATAAAAACCTTGCTCTTACATTATAAAAGAAGCCTTATTCAAAACATTTCAAACCTACAGATAATATTACTTTGCTTGTGCTCATGGCAAAATTACTAGAGTATTTAAAAATATTTTAAGTGTAATTATACGTATAATTGTTTCCTTTATTTAGTTACAGCCAAGTTCTACTTCTGAATCTATGGATCAACTACTAAACAAAAATAGAGAGGGAGAAAAATCAAGAGATTTGATCAAAGACAAAATTGAACCAAGTGCTAAGGATTCTTTCATTGAAAATAGCAGCAGCAACTGTACCAGTGGCAGCAGCAAGCCGAATAGCCCCAGTGTGTCCCCTTCAATACTTAGTAACACGGAGCACAAGAGGGGACCTGAGGTCACATCCCAAGGGGTTCAGACTTCCAGTCCAGCATGTAAGCAAGAGAAAGATGATAAAGAAGAAAAGAAAGATGCAGCTGAGTGAGTAAACCTGGAACTTAGCACATCCTATTACTCAGTTAACTTTTTTATAAAAGGTGGTCAGGTCCTTCAATCTCAACCTTTCTGGACTCTTAGATTGCTTTACACATAGCCATTAATTTACAAATAACTGGTCTAAACAAATGGCATCTTAAGTAAGTAAATTAGGTTATTATACCCTGCACTGCTCTTCCCCTTACTCCATTTTTGTACCCCAGGGCAAGAAAACTAGGCATAAATTAAGAAAAGTTTTTCTGTAAATGTATTGGAGTTGAAAAATTACCAATATTTGGGACCTAGTTCCCCTAGACTCCAGTCAGTAGTCATCCTAGCTGCTAGGACACAGAACTGCTACTGCCAAGAAGAGAGAAAAGTATCCGGTGCTCTTACTTGGAATTCAGAGTGTTTTCCTTCAGAAATAATGTTGTAGTTAATGTTTAGATTTTTAAAATAGACTTAATTCTGCACATCCAATATGTTATCAATTAAATGGGGTTTTGTGGGCTAACCTCAGATTTGAACCTCCATTGATTTATGTGTTCTGGGTACCAAACAACCCAGTTATAGCTGGACTTTTAAAATGCAGCCTACTGGTAAATTGGGGACTGCGTATGCTCAATTTGAGGCAGACATTTTTATTAGAGCCATGATTTTTTCCCCCATATATGTTATGTGGAAAATACCTTGTCACATAAAAATTACTGCATGCTAGAGAATTGGTATATTAAGGTTTGTTATTAAGGGCTTTTTGTAAGGTGCTGCTGTCTTTTCAAGTATTTACTGATTGCCTTTGAGAGAAGCAATTGTGTATTACTCAAACTTTTTTTAAAAAGTTGTCCTTTTATGGCAGTTTCTTTATGAGATTAAGGAATGGACAATATAAATGTGTGTGTTTTAATAGAGAGGATTATTAATGATCTAGTGAAAATAGTTTAAATACAGTATATGTTCAGCAGTTTTAAAAAAATTGTCAGCTATGGAAGATTTAAGAGAGATATAAGTACCATGCAGATTTCACTGGCTATTGTATTTTTTTCTGGTTTAGGCAAGTTAGGAAATCAACATTGAATCCCAATGCAAAGGAGTTCAACCCACGTTCCTTTTCTCAGGTAAGTTTATTACTTTCCTTGAGTCCCTGGAAAAAAAAAATGTATTATGATTGGTAATATTCCCTCTTCCATACCTGTCATTCTAAATTCAGTTGTATGATAAAAACAACTTTTATTTTTCTTGTATGGTCATTAATGAATATTTTCTAGCCATAAAAAAGATCCTTCTTTTGTTATCAATTAGATTTGATCTTGGGGAAATCTTTGAATTTTTTAAACTCAGAAAGTGAAGACGTTTGGCAAGCTAGGCTGTGAGGTTTATAGATACGCCCTCCACATCTGAGGGTTTTACATCCTTGGATTCAACCAACCAACCATACACTGAAGATGTAGTTAGCGACGGGCGAGGTGGCCCACACTTGTAATCGCAGCACTTTGGGAGGCCAAGGCAGGAGATGAGGTGGGAGGATCGCTGGAGTCCAGGAGTTCAAGACCAGTTTGAGCAAGAGCAAAACCCCGTCTCTAGAAAAACAAGAGAGAAATTAGCTGAGCGTGGTGGTGTGCACCTGTAGTCCCAGCCACTCGGGACGCTGAGGTAGGAGGATCACTTGAGCCTAGGAGTTGGAGGTTACAGTAAGCTATAATGATGCCACTGCACTCTAGCCTGCTTGACAGAGTGAGATTCTGTCTGTAAATAAAAAATAAAGAAAATGTAGTTAGGCCTATGAGCCTGTGACTATTGTGTCTGTACTGAACATGTACTGACTTTTTTCCCTTCTCATCATTTCACAATAATACAATAATAGTATAACAACTATTTACATAGCATTTACATTATGTTAGTGTTATGTGTAATCTAGAGATGATTTAAAAAAGTATATAGGAGAGCGAGGAGGGGTGAGGGGGAGGAATGGCAGGTGCAATATATGTAACCCTAATAATATTTGTACCCCTATAATATGATTAAAAAAAAGTATACAGGAGAATATATGTAGGTTAAAAACACTTTTCTCCAGTCCCTTAAACATCACTTCCACTATTGTAAATAATATTATGTTTTAATTGGTAAATTCTGCTTTCTTTCTAGAAAAGCATTTTTCCTTTTATTCAAAACATGAAATGTCATTTTCTATGTTGTTTTCAATAAAAGGGACTAGTTAAAAGTGAGTAAAACTGGCCGGGTGCAGTGGCTCACGCCTGTAATCCTAGCACTCTGGGAGGCAGAGGTGGAGGATCACTCAAGGTCAGGAGTTCAAAACCAGCCTGAGCAAGAGCGAGACCCCATCTCTACTAAAGATAAAAAGCAATTATCTGGACAACTAAAATATTATAGAGAAAAAATTAGCCAGGCATGGTGGTGCATGCCTGTAGTCCCAGCTACTCAGGAGGCTAAGGCAAGAGATTGCTTGAGCCCAGGAGTTTGAGGTTGCTTACTTTGAGGTAGGCTGACGCCACAGCACTCTAGCGCAGGCAACAGAGTGAGACTCTGGCTCAAAAAAAAAAAAAAATGAGTAAAACTTAGACTGGGAAAATCAGTCTTCATTTTTTTTTTAATTATATACATTTTAATTATTCTTTTTCTTTTATTCCCATCACTTTCATGAGATTCTCACTAAGAAAATCAGTCTTCAAACTGCAGTAATAGTTAAGTTGTTACCTTGAGATAGTTGAGTTTTATTTTTGTTTTTGTAGCCAAAGCCTTCTACCACCCCAACTTCACCTCGGCCTCAAGCACAGCCTAGCCCCTCTATGGTGGGTCATCAACAGCCAACTCCAGTTTATACTCAGCCTGTTTGTTTTGCACCAAATATGATGTATCCAGTCCCAGTGAGCCCAGGCGTGCAAGTAAGTCATAGAATTTGATGTTTACTTAGCTTCCCCAGTCGTTTATACTTGATACAAACACTTTTCTGCTTGCAGTGACTTGAGGGTGCGATGGTATGTGAAAGTGTTTGAGAGAGGGAGGCATGCAGTGTTTTTGTGTATTGTTGGTATAAGGATCTAAATCTGAGAATATTTTCTGGTGAGAAAGATGGTTTAGATTTACTGTGTAGTTTGGGTTTCTCCTTTTAGCTGTTGGTATAATTTTATTTTTTAATGATTCATAGAGAATCAGGAAACGTCCAATCTAGCAATATAAGCAATATCAAACTAAGAGACAGTGATAGAATACTTACCATAAGAGCCTAATGTTAACATGTATATTTTTAATTCCCTCCAGCCTTTATACCCAATACCCATGACGCCCATGCCTGTGAATCAAGCCAAGACATATAGAGCAGGTAAAGGTGAGAATAATCCTGCCTGTATGTTTGCTAGTAGCCAGCATGCTGCATGAATTAAGTAGCTCCATTTAATGAATAAATAGGCCAGGTGCAGTGTGATCCCAGCACTTTGGGAGGCTGAAATGGGAAGATTGCTTAAGGCCAGGATTTTGAAGACCAGCCTGAGCAACATATAGTGAGACCCTTGTCTCTCGAAAAAATAAAAAAACAAATAGGAAGAATTGAATTCTGAAGATTTCAACCTGAAATTTAAAGTTGAAGTTAAACTTTACAAAATAGAAAAAGATTTGCTAAATTAGTTTCACTAGATTGTTGACCTTGCTTTGCTTGAACCTACAGTTATTTTCCCAGTGCCAGAATTCCTTTTGAAACAAAGGGGCAGCTCACTTCAGAAACCAATGTCAAAATCCTATTATAGAGGGATATTTCCTCATCTTTAAAATGAGGGAGTGGTATAATCTAGTGGTATAAACTAGATTATACCTGTGTGGTTAAAGAGATTTCATAGATAAAAACACATTTATCTTAAACTGACATCTTTTGGCTGACCCCGTGGCTCACGCCTGTAATCCTAGCACTCTGAGAGGCCAAGGCGGGCGGATTGCTCTAGGTCAGGAGTTCGAAACCAGCCTGAGCAAAAGTGAGACCCCGTCTCTACTATAAATACAAAGAAATTAATTGTCCAACTAATATATATAGAAGAAAATTAGCCAGGCATGGTGGCGCATGCCTGTAGTCCCAGCTACTCGGGAGACTGAGGCAGAAGGATTCCTTGAGCCCAGGAGTTTGAGGTTGTTGTGAGCGAGGCTGACGCCATGGCACTCACTCTGGCCTGGGCAACAAAGCGAGACTATGTCTCAAAAAAAAGAAAAAAAAGAAAACTTTTAATGTCAGAAAATGCCAAAGTATTCCCTTTTTGCCAGTTAATTTAGGTCTATTAATTGCTATCATGTTATTGAGAAACAATAGGAAGTAGAATATATAGGAAAGACATTTCTCAGTGTCCAATAATTATCCATTTGAAATAAAAATTTTACTTTCTCATTAAGAAGATACCCTCATTTTTTGAAGTAATTGCGATTTTTGTGGATGCCAACTAAAACTCTTAGTGTTTTTTTTTTTTTTTAGAAATACGACTTTCCTTTGCCTTAGAATGCTTGAACATGTTGAAAGAACTCTATCATAGATATTGTAAAGTAATCCTTGCAATCTAGTTATAAAGATTAATCTAGGCACAGTGGAGGGGAAGGGGGGAAAAAAACCCAAATCTATAAACTATTATATTTATTACACCTTTCTATTTCCCCTGCTTCCCCCCCCCCCCATGTTATTGCTTTATGACAAAAACATCAATTGTTAGAAAGTATGTTCCCCATTCTAGAGTTGTGTGTTTTCTTCTTGTGATGCCATTGATTATATTCAGGTTCAACTTTGTGGGGTGGCAGTAAACATACACTGAATGGTTCTCTGTGCTCTGTGTTGTATCACACAGGAGGCACACAGTGTATGTCCTGCTTCTAGTTACAGTAAGATTGGTTAAGAGCTCAAGTGGTGATACCACGATTCCTTATTCTACCTCCCCATTATAAAGTTTTCTATTAATCATTTATCTAATTCATTATTAATTTAATGCATAACATCATTTTTTAAATAAGTGCTGTTCTCAGATTTTAGTGTGCATCAGAGTTACTTACGAATAGCTTAAAAACACAAGATTGATTGGCATCATCTCCAGAGTTTCTGATTCAGTAGATTTGGGGCATACCTTGAGAATTTGCATTTCTAGTGTAATTTATAAATCCAGTTTCCAAGTCATGCTACTGGTCCAAGGCCATACTTTGAAAACCTGTGTAATTAGCAGTTTGAAAATGGTGATTTCTGAGTTCCTAACATTTGTTTTTTCTTCTACATTTATTAGATAGAGTCATTCTGTAAAGGATTGTTCTTTTCAGCTAGGGCATTTGGTTATCCTGAAATCATTTGTATTGGGAGGCAGGATACATTCTCAATTCATTCCAATTTTCAGAGTGAGAAGTTGGTGCCCTTGTCCCTTCCTAGTAGTGCCAGTGAAGTTTAGTTTTTTTAAAGAGTGTGTATCTCTGTCTCTCTCATTCCTATCATTTATTTATTCTTGGTTTTAAGAATACTATGAACGCATGGATTTTTATATATTTATTGTGTCATTTATTCTTTTTGTTGCTCCCATTGTCCTATCTTAGATCCATGGGAATCTCTTTAAGTTGGCTTCTGTGTCCTTTTTTTGTTTGTTTGTTTGTTTTGTTTTGTTTTTGTTTGTTTGTTTGTTTTGAGGCAGAGTCTTGCTTTGTTGCCCAGGCTAGAGTGAGTGCTGTGGTGTCAGCCTAACTCACAGCAACCTCAAACTCCTGGGCTCAAGTGATCCTGCTGCCTCAGTCTCCCAAGTAGCTGGGACTACAGGAATGCGCCACCATGCCCAGCTAATTTTTTCTATATATATTAGTTTGGTAATGAATTTCTTTCTATTTATAGTAGAGACGGGGGTCTCGCTCTTGCTCAGGCTGGTCTCGAACTCCTGACCTCGAGTGATCCACCAGCCTTAGCCTCCCAGAGTGCTAGGATTACAGACGTGAGCCAGCATGCCCAGCCCTGTGTCCTTTTGATACTACTTGTATATCTTAGCTTCCTTCCTTTCTGATGTTTCAGGTAAAATCTTTCTTGCCTAGAGTAGTTATTCCTCCAAAGAACCCTGATTCCTTTTTCTGGGTAATAGTATTTGGAAACCACTATCTGGTCATTGGATGTGCCGGTTGCTATTAAATTGTTGCTTCTGGACCTTTTCTGTGGACTAAACTAGGAAGTGTCACTTTTCTCATTCAGAAATTCATATTGATATTTCCAATTCAAGTTAACATTGCAGGATTTTTACTGACTTTCTTTGTGCTTGCATCTCTTATTCTCTTACACTGAAACTTTGGTTATTAAAAATAATAAGTAATGTTGCATAACAAATTATCACAAACCCTAGCTACCTAAAACAACAAACATTTATTATTTCACATAGTTTCTGAGGGTCAGGAGCAGCTTGGCTGAATGATTCTGCCTCCAGTCTCTTATGAAATTGCAGACATAGTATTGGCTAGGATTGCAGCTATCTTAAGGGTTAATTTAATGCTGTTGACAAGGAAGCATCATTAGGTTCCTTGCCACATAGGCTTCTTCACAGCCCTGGTCATGACGTGGCAGCTGGCTTCTCCCAAAATGAGTATTCAGAGAGAAACAGTCCTAAAAGGAAACTACAGTGTGGTTTAGAACCTAATCTTAGAAGTTGCATATCATCAGTCCTGCTGTTACGCCATTGGTCACACAGTGTGACCCTGGTATAATGTGGGAGTTAACTGAAAACCAGGAATCATATCACTGAGGGGCAGCTTAGAGGCCTGTTATTTACATAATTCCTACAGAGTATATAAAGTATTTTCAAAATTGTCTAATTGATAAACTATAGAATAAAAGATTTCTTTCAGGGTGAGGAATTGGTACCCTGGTTTACTTGCAAAATACTATCTTCTGTAGTCATTAGTGGTTATGTCAATAGTTGATGAATAGTTAATTTGGTTGAGTTTTGCATATTGAGGGATAGCATTTTTATTATTTAATTTTATTTTTCATGTGTAAAATATTTGTGCTTTTATAGTGAAAATTATATAAAACAGTGCATTCAGAGAAATCTTGCTTCTATCCCCGTATCTTTTCTACCTATATCTTTAACTTCATCACTTCCCTCCTAGTAGGTGTATCATCACTTGTGTAACAGTAGGTGATCATTAAAAATTTATCCTTACAGGCCGGGCGCGGTGGCTCACGCCTGTAATCCTAGCTCTCTGGGAGGCCGAGGTGGGCGGATCGTTTGAGCTCAGGAGTTCGAAACCAACCTAAGCAAGAGCAAGACCCCGTCTCTACTATAAAGATATTAATTGGTCAACTAATATATATAGAAAAAATTAGCTGGGCATGGTGGCGCATGCCTGTAGTCCCAGCTACTCGGGAGGCTGAGGCAGAAGGATTGCTTGAGCCCAGGAGTTTGAGGTTGCTGTGAGCCTTGCTGATGCCACGGCACTCACTCTAGCCTGGGCAACAAAATGAGACTCTGTCTCAAAAAAAAAAAAAAAAAAATTATCCTTACAATGTTTATTTTTGCAAATATACATGTTTATTTTTTTAAATACTTTTATCTAGACACAAGTCACATATCATGAAATTCACCCATATATAGTATACAGTTCTATGGGATTTAGTGTAGTCTTAGAGTTGTATACATCACCACAATCAATTTTAAAATTTTTTACCACCCCCCAAAAGACCTTTGTACCCTTTAGCAGTTACTCCCCCTTCCTTCCTCCTCCCCCCTCCCATATACCTCAGACATACTAACCTACTATCTTTATAGATTTGCCTATTCTGGAGGTTTCATATTAATTGGTATCATACTATGTCTAACCTTTTGTAGGCTTCTTCCACTTAGTATGTTCTCAGGGTTCATCTGTGTTGTAGCATGTGTCAGTTCTTCCTTCTTTCTTATGGCTGAATAATCCATTGTGTGAGTATACCACATTTATCAATCATCAGTTGTTGAACATTTGGGTTGTTTCCATCTTATGGCTATGAACATTCACATGGCAAGTTTTCTGTGGACTTAGGTTTTTATTTCTCTTGAAATGTAATTACTATGTTGGAACTGCCAGACTTTCCCAAAGCAGCTGCACCATTTTGCATTCCATCCAGTAATGTACAAGTGTTCCAGTTTCTCCACATCCTACCAGCACTTGATATTGTCTTTGCCTTTTGGATATGAGGTGGTATCTCATTGTGGTTTTGATTTGCATTTCCTTAATGACTAATCTTGAGCATCTTTTTATGTGTTTATTGGCCATTTATATATCTTCTTTGGAGAAATGTCTATTCAAATGGTTGGCCTGGTTTTTAGTCCAGTTATTTTTCTTTTACTTAGTTGTAAAAATTCTTTATATCCTTGGGAATGATGATTAAAAAGAAAAAAAAACCCTAAACATTCTTTATATATTCTTTTTTTTTTTTTTTTTTTTGAGACAGAGTCTCACTTTTGTTGCCCAGGCTAGAGTGAGTGCCGTGGCGTCAGCCTAGCTCACAGCAACCTCAGTCTCCTGGGCTCAAGCGATCCTCCTGCCTCAGCCTCCCAAGTAGCTGGGACTACAGGCACGCACCACCATGCCTGGCTAATTGTTTTGTATATATACTTTTAGTTGGTCAATTAATTTCTTTCTATTTTTAGTAGAGACGGGGTCTCACTCAGGCTGGTTTCGAACTCCCGATCTCGAGCAATCCGCCCGCCTCAGCCTCCCAGAGTGCTAGGATTACAGGCGTGAGCCACCACGCCCGGCTCTTTATATATTCTGATATAAATCTTTTATCAGATATGTGATTTATAAATATTTTCTTACATTTTATAATCTATCTTGCTTGATTTTCTTGCATTTTATAGTTATATTGCAACACACAAGTTTTTTTTTTTTTTTTTTTTAACAGAATCTCACTGTGTTGCCCGACTAGAGTTCCATGGCGTCAGCCTAGCTCATAGCAACCTCAAACTCCTGGGCTCAAGTGATCCTCCTGCCTCAGCCTCCCGAGTAGCTGAGACTACAGGCATGCACCAACATGCCTGGCTAATTTTTTTCTATATATTTTTAGTTGGCCGATTAATTTGTTTCCATTTATAGTAGAAACGGGGTCTCACTCTTGCTCAGGCTGAGCGATCCACCCGCCTCAGCCTCCTAGAGTGCTAGGATTACAGGTGTGAGCTACCTCGCCCTGCCTCTCCTGTGGGTTTTTAAAGAAGTTTTATATTAAATAATTTTAAAATTTCTTCTCTTTTAATGAATTTTAACATTTCTATATTCTGATTATAAGTCCTTTATCTGATATAGATATTATGAATGTTTTCTCCCAATCTGTGGTGTCTTTTTGACCAGGTTGGTTTTGTTCCAGAGTCTGTGTTGATGAAACCCCATTTGTCAAGTTTTTGGATCCTCCTTAAGGAGGATCACTTAAGCCTGTGAGCTATGATCGTACCACTGTACTCCAGCTTGGGTGAAAAAGCAATACCCTGTATCTAAAATATATATATTAAATTTAGGAAAAAACCACTTCCCTAACCAAGTGTCTTAGACTGTTTTGTGTTACTACAAAGGAATACCTGAGGCTGGGTAATTTATAAAGAAAAGAGGTTTATTTGGCTCATAGTTCTGCATTATATATGTGAAGCATGGCACAGGTATCTGCTCACCTTCTGGTGAGGGCTTTGTGTTGTGTCAAAACATGGCAGAGAAGGTCAGAGGGGAAGCAGGCACATGCAAAGGGGAGCAAACATGGGGGGCAGCCTGGCTTTACAACAACCCACTCCCACTCGCTGTCTCCACCCCCACTGCTAACCAAGCTAGTCTGGAAAGAATGAGAGCTCAGTACCATCACAGAAGGGCACCAAGCCATTTCTGAGGGATCCACCCCCATGACCTACACCACCCCACCTCCCAACACTGCAACTCTGGGGATCAAATTTCAGTGTGAGATTTCCTGGGCACAAATAAACCGTATCTAAACCAAAGCACCAAGTAATTAGAATTTTTTGATTTTTAGAAAAGAGTATACTTGATTAGCTTTTGGATTGTTTTTAATATACATGAAGGTAATAAGTAACAAAAGTAGTAATAGGCCAGGCACGATGGCTCACACCTATAATCCTAGCACCATGGGAGGTGGAGACAGGAGGATGGCATGAGCTTAGCAGTTTGAGACCAGCCTGAGCAAGAGCACAAGACCCCATCTGTACCAAAAATAAGATAAATTAGCCAGATTAAGTGGCACACAACCTGTAGTCTCAGTTTCTCAAGGGGCTGAGGCAGGAGGATCACTTGAGCCCAGGAATCTGAGGTTGCAGTGAGCTATGATGACACCACTGCACTCTAGCCCAGGTAACAGAATAAGACTATCTCAATTAAAAAAAAAAAAAAAAAGTAATAGTGAACAAACAGGTCAAGCTCAATTAGTGAGCTTAATTAGGTAACTATCATTTAATGAAAGCGATATTTGAGTTTGGGGTGGCCTTTTCTGTCACATGTGGTGCTTTTTCAATGTGTGTGCTTTCCTGATCAAATTCAGAGAAGTATTTTACTATTGCTTTCTTTGTTTTCAAGTTTTCTTTTCTAAATAAATAAAATATTATTAAATAGTAGATTACCAGCTTTCCTAAATTTAAGCAACTGTCATTAGATGTTTAGCTAGGAATTTTAAATATTTAAAATTAAAACCAAATTCTGCCATGAAGTTTGCAATTACTTTTATAATCAGTTCCCCAATGATTTTATAAACACAGCAGGTTATATATTCATTGTGGCTCATACCTTGTTGTAAGCAGTCATTACATGGTTCCTTCCCTCAAGTGGCTTGGTTGACATCACATCAGGCAACAACGGTAGATTCTGTCATAGACATAAGGAAAAGGCACACAAAGGATGCAGCTTGCTCTTGCTGAGTGAACTAGTTGAGATCTCACATAGGCAATGACAGTTGCTCAGTTGTTAACTAGAGTTTTAACAGGGAAAGGATCTTGCAGGTAGAAATATGTGTTGAATAATATAAGACAGTAAGTTTTAAAAGAACTGTTATTGAGAAACCTATATGCTGCATTGAGCTGTGTGATACTGGTTTGAGAAACAGTGAGAAGTTGCATAAGGATTTAGTGGTTGGAAATTAAGGAAGATGGTAGTAAGGTTAGTGTTAGATCTGTTTTGGTTTTTTACCATGCTTTTGTTTTTCTCAAAATGAGCCCAGTGCCCTTCTCTAGCAAGTGCGATAATTTGGTAAATAAAACAGGCACAACCCCTTCCCCCTTTTCTTAGGGTGGAGATAAAAAGTAAACAGGGATTATCTCAGAAGTGGTGTGACGGAAAAGTCATTTTGTAATGCTATGAGAGTTTATGTCAAGGACTTGATCAAGTCTGAGGGTCATAGGGGAAGAATTACAGGTATTTATATAAATACTAGCTTTTGCCTGGTTAAATGATGTCTTCATTCTCTGAGCTAAAGAACGTGTGTGTGTGTGTGTGTGTGTGTGTGTGTGTGTGTGTTGGGGTAGGGAGAGCTGTATTTGTACTTAGAAGTAAACTCTAATTATTAAAGCATTAAAATGATAAAATATATGTTTTTTAAAGTTTGAGGGTCATCATAGAGGGTCTCTCTGAGGAAGTTGCTTTCAAGCTGGCACCTGAAGAAAGAGTCAGAATTATCTCAGCTGGGAGTTGCGGCCTGTGTTTGAGGCTGAGGACTAGCATGTGTGATAGGAAAACATCCCCGAGTGATGGGAGTGGTTGGTATGAGGATAGCATCGAAGAAGCAGGTGGGAGGATCAAATCACACAGAGCCTCATAGACCATGTCAGCGTGTGTGTTACGCTAAGGAGATGCTGTTTTATAGTAATGAATCATTTTTTCTCTATAGTACCAAATATGCCCCAGCAGCGGCAAGACCAGCATCATCAGAGCACCATGATGCACCCGGCCTCAGCAGCAGGCCCACCGATTGTAGCCACCCCGCCAGCTTACTCCACACAATACGTTGCCTATAGTCCTCAGCAGTTTCCAAATCAGCCACTTGTTCAGCATGTGCCACATTACCAGTCTCAGGTAAGACTGATACAGCCTCTTAATATTTTGTTCCATTTAAAAAATCTTAAGTTTTAGTAAAGTAAATGGATTTTTCCTTTATATTATTTGCATTGTATTTTGATGGGGCAGATGGCTAAGGACTTGGCGGCCCTTTTAGGTATATATTCAAAGTTTACCGATCAACAAAGAGTTTCAAAGGAAGCGGCCAAGAGTTTTTAAATTTTCTATTCTTTTTGGAAACCATGAAGTTAAAAATCTAGCTATAATGTGCTTGGCTCTGTTTGATATTTTAATGTTTCTTTCTTTACTTTTTGTTTGAAAACAGCATCCTCACGTCTATAGTCCTGTAATACAGGGTAATGCTAGAATGATGGCACCACCAGCACATGCCCAGCCTGGTTTAGTATCTTCATCAGCAACTCAGTACGGAGCTCATGAGCAGACACATGCAATGTATGGTAGGAAGCACTTCATTTGTCTTTTTCAGTGTGTGTGACAATGCTTAATTTGTTTTAAAGCTCTGAAAAGATATTCCTTCTAAGAATAATCTGTCCTTTTATGACATTGAGAGTAAAGGATTTAAAGGAAAAGATGAACCCATTTCTCTCCCTGTGCTATGCTGTATAAATCTTGACAAATAATTTCTACCTCTGTTCCTGGAATTCCTCTGTCTTCACATCTGTCCTGCTGTAACTAAACTGTGATGAAGTACATAATGGCACAGCATCTTTTGTGGAGAAAGGTACCTTTCTCCTCTTCCTCATTAGTATTATCATTTGGGGTAGCCTGCCTAAGACATGGCAAGAAAATTTTACCATAGTAAAAGCATAAAAGCATTGTCCAGCATGAAAATATTCTACTTCACTCCTAGCGTGGAGGGTTACTGGCATTACATATTTTTGTTGCTATTTGTTATAATGATAATGTGTTTCTACATAATGCTGTATTTTAAGTGGTTGAAATTGTGTAATATTGGATCTGTTTTAGACATGATTCAGACTCTATAAATCAATGTAAACAGAATGGTAAAATGAAAATGAAAAGTCTTTGTATAAAATTAAACAGTATCTATAAGAATAATAAGGAAAAAAATCTTAACTTGGTGATTACAGAGTTTTATGTAGATCAACTTAGCTGTTTAAAATACTAAAATAACACGTAATTTAAAATAACTTGAAAATAGAATTTTAAATAAAATTTTCACTTGCTTATCTTACAGAGTTAATGGATTACCTCATTATGTTTTTTTTTAAAATACACCTTTAGTGAATACCAGTTTTATTTTTCTTTTCTTTTAGTGTCATGACCCAGAGATAAAATACCAGTTTCATTAAGATGTTAGATTTGTTCCACATATTTCTCAGAACTCCTGCATCGTCATTTAGCTTTCCCATTGGTATTTCAGGTTTTTTTTTGAGTAGGAGATAAATTTAGATTTATTCATCCAATAGAAAGTGTACCACTATGAAAATGAAATTACAACTACATGGACATATCATTTTTTTAAATCTATTTAAACTTTTTGAATGACTAAGAATGTAAAGATTTTCATTTTTTGTTTAATTTAGATACCTTGCATGAACAAATCTAGGCAAAATTGAGTTGTTTAATAATTTCCAGATTCCTGGCAAACCTAGTTTGAGATATTACTGCTTTTCAAGTCTTCTGTATTCTCCTTTTAAAAACAAGTAAGTTTTAACGTCATGTTAATAAGAATAGGACTTAAGCAGCAACCGGCATCCTCCTATCACCTGTAACCTGTAATTTATGCTTTCTTCATGGAGGCTTGCTCCTGTTACAAAGTTTCACGAATGATAGGAGGATGTACACAATTAAAGGCATTTATTTTTATAAAATACATATGTCTGCTCTTAATTTTCTATATTATCACTTTAAGCTTTTTGCAGATTATGTGTTTCAAATAAAAAATGGCATAGTAAGTTCATCTGTAATTTAATTGGAAAAGATACTGATAGACTGATTTATGATTTTGGTTATGACCTGTTATTTGGCTTGTCAAGTTATCTTAACTAGGGCTATGTATGAAGAAGCACCATTGATTCATCATGCTGGCTTTTATGCAACTTGTATACATTTCAGCAATTTTCCAGTTTGTTAAAGGCCTAGGTGAAAAGTTCATTATGATTGTATATTTCTGTTGAATACATCATGATTTTAACACATGGAAAAAAACACAATACATTTATTCCATTTTCTGGCATACTCTCTTTGGAATAAGATCTGAAACTTTTGAGCTAAGATTTCCATTGGTTTTAGAGAACAGCTATTTGTGTACCCATGTGTTTGAGACATTGTAGTACTGTGATGTTGAGCAGAATCTTTCTCCCCAATGTGTTCACTCACTGCTAACGTCTGGCTTCATCTTTTGGATGGATGTTCATTGGTTTGAAACAGCCTGTTTTATGGTAAAAACTGTATTTGAAGAACTAGTGGGTTTTCTAATTACCTTCCCAGAACATTTCTATTTGAAAAGCAGTTGGCCTTGGACCCCAGGCCCATTCAAGTGTGGGTAGACAGTAAATACTGCAAACAAAACAAAACGCTAGATCTGATGTCCAGTGAAATCTGGAATTGACTAGTTAGTCATCAAAGCCAGTGCTTTTATGCCAGGAGAAAGTTAGTCAACCAAATCTGAACTAATCTGCAGTTTGCACAGGCTGTATTTAATTGATCTCTGGTGATGGGCATGGACTAGTGGCAATTCTGTAGACCTGATGTGGTTGTTGCTGGTTAATCAGGTTCTCTTTTGGGTACTTCAGACCCTAACAAAGACAGTTTCTAGAAAATGAATTGTTTTCTCCTTTGCCATCACAAGCCATAATTTAATCTGCTAAAGCAACTTCTTTATTCAATCATTAACAACTTATTTGAATTATTTTAGATCTTTGAAAGCCTTGTTATGCCAAATATAAACAAAATTTTAAGTACATTGTTTTAAAATACAGCAAAACTGTTTCATAGAAATGCTAATTTTATACTTATCTCCCCTGAACAATTTGTTTTATATTCTCCAAGGAACCTAATACTTTTGAGTATGAATTGTTTATTTTTAAGCTATATCGCATCTCAATTTTTAAAACGTTGTATGCAAATAGAAGAATATGCACCCAGATGTTGCTGATAATTTTGTGCCACTTTTTTGTCATTCATTAATTGTTATGGCCATAGCAAAAGGCTTTGAACATTCAATGGACCACTAATGACTACAAAATTGGTATATTTAGGCCAGGCCCAGTGGCTCATACCTGTAATATCAGTGTTTCGGGAGGTCAGGGTGGGAGGATTGCTTGAGCCCAGGAGTTTGAGACCAGCCTGAGCAACATAGCAAGACCCCACCCATCTCTACAACAAATTTAAA
This sequence comes from Microcebus murinus, assembly GCF_040939455.1. Taxonomy (NCBI): domain Eukaryota; kingdom Metazoa; phylum Chordata; class Mammalia; order Primates; family Cheirogaleidae; genus Microcebus; species Microcebus murinus. The sequence goes on along the minus strand of NC_134125.1, from coordinate 7,809,645 downwards.
AATTGGCTGGGCCCAATGGTGTGCACCTGTCCTCCTAGCTACATGGGAGGCCGAGGCAGGAGGATCGTTTGAGCTCAGGAATTTGAGCCTCTAGTGATCTATGATTGGGCCACTGCACTCTAGCCTGGGCAAAATAATAATTGGTATGTTTAGTATAAATATGCTAACAAATTACTGAACAGTTAAATTGTTGTTATAGGAGCTGTATACATTCTAAATAATTGGTGACCTTGTATTCTTTCTAGTTATCTTAGAAATGATTTTTGTCACAAGCCTCAGATCTTTGACTTCAACCTAACTTTCATCATTGCCCCTTCCAAGAAGTTGCTTTATTTTTCATTTCTGTCACATCTAATATTCTAATTCATCTAATTTTGCTTTATGGTGGTGCTTTTACCTTTTAGAAACGGCGATAATACAATTTTTTCTACTAACTAGAGAATTAGATCCAGAATCCTTTTTTTCATTTGTTTTTGATAGTTTGTGCAGATAAATTGGAAAATATAGCAAGTAAAAAAAATCAAAAGCACCCATTATCCTTCCACTGACAACCACCCATTAACATTTTGGTGTGTCTACTTCCATATACCCCTTTATAAGGTAGACACATTTTAATAAGAAATGATAACATACGGTTATATTATTATGTTTCTAAACTTTTGGATCCACTACCCAGATGCCTAATAAACATAAACATCTTTCAGGATGACATTTCTTCTGTTAATAATCTTTTGCAAAATTGTATGTCTGTTGAAGTAAAGTTGGTAAATACTGTTTTATTTTGTAGCATTATTTATATCAAGGTTTGTTCCATGGAATACCAAGTTGGGTTTTTTTAAATTAGATAATGGTTTTATTCCTTTCATTTAAGCAAGTCAGCATGCAGAACTTGACATCTCAGTGCAGAAGAACAGTGTCTTTGGTTTACTCCTATTTTTTAAAATTCTGTAACAGTATTTAAAGTGCTTGTCATCTCTTATAAAATAAAAATGAATTATGCATGAATACAAGAAATTGCTAATATGTCAACCTTTCCAGAAAATTGGGAAAATGCACACCTCAAAAGGCTAATTTACCTTTCTATTTCCCAAATTCAGCATGTCCCAAATTACCATACAACAAGGAGACAAGCCCTTCTTTCTACTTTGCCAGTGAGTTGGGTTTTTTATACTAATTTTAATTGTACAGTAAAACACTTTTTAAAGAATACATGTTAAGGGAGTAGACTTGTTGAACAGCATTTTCCTTGTGCCAAACAAAATCATTAAAAGGATGTATATCTGTAATTCAGATTTCAAAAAGGAACTGTCACTGTAATTCTGCTTTCAAAAAGGAACTGTCACCCAGCTTAAGAAAGCTGGAGTTAATGAAAAATAGAGTTGTTTCAGAAATTAATTTTTGTATACCAAGCAAACATGTGACCATTTGGGAAATGCCTAATATTTTTCTTGTTCAGAGAAACTTTTCCTAAACAGCTAATTTTTTTATACCAAGCCACAAGTTTGGTATATAAAACTTAAAAACATTAGTTTATTAATATCCTGGTAAGAATAACTATATCCTTACCAGGATTTTTACTTGAATAGGGTTGGTAAAACACTAAGGGAGAAACCTTTCTGTCCTTTGAATGACTAAAGTTTTAAAATATTCAGGTAGCAGATCCTCAGGATTTCTTGAGCTTAAGCAGGAGAGCATGACCTACCAGGACAGGCCCCCTCTTCCTCTCAGTGGAAAGGTAAACAGTTGCTACTCCATGGAGAAAGTCTGGGCAGGGCCGTCTTTCAGAAATGAGCTTGTAAGATGTGTTTTTCTATTTTGTAGGCCAGTTGTTAATATAAGGCTAGTTTGTGGACTTTCATATTGAATAAGAAGGGTACTAATTTGTAGAAATACTTTATAAATTTATGCCATATGTGTCACCTTGTGTGAAATACTTCTTTCTAGAGGATAAGGATTAAAATGTTACATTGGGAACTAAATTTTGAGTTCTTTTGGAATGACTCAAAGTCTTACTCTACTAAATGCCAGATTTAGCACTTAGAAAGCATTTTGCCTCTAAATTTTCATTAATTGTGCCATGACTTGGTATCCAAAAATAAGTTAATAAAATAAGTGTGTATATATTATTTATTTGGTGCTAGGAAATGTTAACAAATTTAATCCTTTAATAGATGCTCTTTAAAAAGGAGTCTTGCTGTATGCGTATACTATTAAAGGGAAACTATGTCTGTGGTTATAGTGTGTAAAAAGATAGTAACAGTAATTAATTTTATTACTTACTCAGTTTGAGGTCTCAAATGTAGTTATCCTCACCATCTTACTGTCTCTGTTAGTAGCTTTGGAGTCCTTTTCCTGGTAAGTAGCTAAAAGGTTTTTAATCATCAAACCTAAGCATTAATCGCCTTAGCATAACTTCCCCTAAAGGGTGTATCAGTACCTTTTTAAAAGAAACTAACAGTTGGGCTGCTATTTGCAATTTAATTTGCTGCTTCATTTTTCCCTGTTCTAAACCATTTTGTCATGGTTTGGCAGGTTGCCTTTTATTCCTTATTTAGCGTTTTTCAACATTTCTTCACTTCCTCTTTTATGAATTTGATATCAGATTTAAAAGTTGGAAGATTTTGTTTTGTTTTATTTTTAAAGTTTTGCAGTGCTGGTGATCTCTCATGACTGTGCATCCAAGGTCAAAATGACAGGACCTAGTTACAAATTAAACACCAAGCCTATGGACTGAATTTGCTTTAGTACAATCATGGCTTAGGAAACTATTTTTGGAATGTGGTTAGTGTTATAAGGATTTGACCAGTCACCCATTTAGAATCTTAAAAATATTTATGTCAAGGAACATGTTGAATGGGAAGCTTCTGAACCAGATCTGGCCCAAAGAAGCAATACTTCTCTGATTATCTTGACCTAATCCAGAAGATTTCATGACGACTACTAAAGTTTTATAAATAGAAGTTTAAACTGATGAATAGCTAAATCAGAATTTTAAAGAAAGTTCACTTTATTTTTAACCTCTCTAGAGTCTTTAAAATGAGTATTGGTAACAAAGCAGTTAAACTTAGCTAAGAACTTCCTGCCCTTCGCACACCACTTCTCCCTTTCCCGGATTCGGCTATATTTTTCCTTGTTTACCCAATCTTGGTGCCTTTTTCTTGGCACTCTCTTCCTTTCCAACCTATTTTTCCCCCTTGGCTTTTTAATTTTCTTCCTACTCCACTTTGTATCACTTTTTTTTTTCTTTTTCTTTTTTGAGACAGATGGTCTTACTCTGTTGCCCAGGCTAGAGTGCCGTGGCATCAGCCTAGCTCACAGCAACCTCACACTCCTGGGCTCAAGCAATCCTTCTGCCTCAGCCTCCCCAGTAGTTGGGACTACAAGCATGCGCCACCATGCCCGGCTAATTTTTTCTATGTATTTTTAGTTGTCCAGCTAATTTCTTTCTATTTTTAGTAGAGACAGGGTCTTGCTCTTGCTCAAGCTGGTCTCGAACTCCGGAGCTCAAACAGGAGGCCACCTCGGCCTCCCAGAGTGCTAGGATTACAGGCGTGAGCCACTGCACCCAGCCTCTATCACTCTTAATTGGCTTTTCAAGGAAACAAACTATATTTTTGCCATTAGTATTGAATTACAGGGTAAATTGCACATTTTTCCCAATTAGTTACTCCCTTTTGTATTCAAGGGGAAAAGTGTTTCTGGATAAGGTACTTGCTTTCTGATCTTTTGAGCTAGGAGATGAATGAAGGAAAAATGTTTCTAATTCAATCTTCTTAAATTTTATTTGCAGCTTATGATGTATATATTACATCTCCTTGATTTTTATCTTTCTTTTTTCTTTTTTTAATAACGCCTTATAGTGTTTAGTTAGGGCAAGGATGGGTTTTTTTTTTTAAACAAAGCCTATATAGGTTCACTCAGCATGGGTTCCTTAAAGTATTTGTATAATGCATGTAAGTTAGCTATAGATGAGAACACTATTTTGTAGCCTTTTAAAAATATGTATGTGGCCGGGCACAGTGGCTCACGGCTGTAATCCTAGCTCTCTGGGAGACCGAGGCGGGCAGATTGCTTGAGATCAGGAGTTCGAAACCAGCCTGAGCAAAAGCGAGACCCCATCTCTACTATAAATAGAAAGAAATTAATTGGCCAACTAATATATACAGAAAAAATCAGCCGGGCATGGTGGCGCATGCCTGTAGTCCCAGCTACTGGGGAGGCTGAGGCAGGAGGATTGCTTAGCCCAGGAGTGTGAGGTTGCTGTGAGCTAGGCTGACGCCACGGCAATCACTCTAGCCTAGGCAACAAAGCGAGACTCTGTCTAAAAAAAATAAATAAATAAAAATTAAAATATATATGTATTTTTTTTTCGAGGATTGGGCAGCCTCCTAAACCAGAACAGGTTCGGAGAGACTCCCATTATATAACCTTTGAATACTGGTAAACTTATGTCACAGAGTTGCCTTTTAAAAATGTTTAATTGGCCAGGTGTGGTAGCTCACACCTGTAATCCTAGCACTCTGGAAGGCTGAGGCAGGAGGATCGCTTAAGTCCAGGAATTGGAAACCAGGCTGGGCAATATAGCAAGACCTACAGAGATTCTTTTTAATTAGCCATTATCATAAGGAAAAGGGCCACTAGCAAAATAAATAAGTAAATAAATAGATTAGCCAGGTATGGTGATGTGCACCTATAGTCCCAGCTACTCAGAAGGCTAATGCAGGAGGATCTCTTGAGGCCAGGAGTTTGAGGTTGAAGTGCGCTTTGATGATGCCACTGCACTCTAGCGAGGGCAACAGAGTGAGACCCTCTCTAAAAAAAAAAGTACAGTAAAAATAATTCATCTTTAATTTTCTCTTCAAATAATTTAAAGATTTTTTTACATTTTTCCAGTTGATGAATAACAATTAGACTTCATATGTGTAATTATTCTTTATTGTTACATCTTTATATTAATACTTAGAAGGTAATTAAAAGTAAAATTTTAAACTTTTCAGGACAAAATTTCTTGAATGAAGTTTAAAAAAATTAAAACTCTGAAATTCTGTACTTAATGAAACTCTACAGATAGCATTTGGAATTTGGGAATTGCTTTCCCCCAGATTTGTCATTGCTACAAACGACATATTTAAGAAGCTGGCGGTGGGTGTAGGAGGTGTTTAGAGAGACAGGGTCTCGATCTGTTATCCAGGCTGGAGTGCAGTGGAGTCATCATAGTTCACTGTAACCTTGAATTCCTGGGCTCAAGAGATCATCCTGCTTCAGCCTCCCAAGAAGCTGGGCAAAGGTGCACGTCGCCACGCCCAGCTAATTTTTCTTACTTTTACAGAGATGAGCATCTTGGTACGTTGCGTAGTCTGATCTCAAACTCCTGGCCTCAAGCCATCCTCTGGCTTCAGCCTCTCAAAGTTCTGGGATGACAGGTGTAAGCCACCACACCTGGCCCTGGTTCGGGAGGGGGATTTTAATGCTAATGGTTTAAAAGTACTGTAGACATCACTGTCCAGTAGAACTTTTTGTGATGATGGAAATGTGCTACAGAACTGGGTTAATACAGTAGCCACTGGCTATTTTAAATGAGTGTCAGAGTTTTACACGAACAAGAAAGGTTCAAAATTTTTGTCAAAAATTTAAAAACAAGTCGGTGCCTACACAGTCTGGGGCAGTGGAGGGAAACGCAATGTGAGGGCCAGGGCAGCCTGTTAAGGGGCCGGCGAGGTGTGCGGGAGAGGCAGCTTTCGGAGGCCCGTGGGGCTGAGAAGCTCACTAAGGCAGTTAGCACATCATCTGTTGCAGGTCCCAGAAAACATCCAGTACCCTCAAAAACATTCAGTGAATATGTTGCCACATTTTTTTTTTTGGGTTAAAATATTCTTGTGTATATTAATTCTTACAGCCTAGAAAATTTTTCCAGTGTATAAATAAAACTCGTTCAGTTTAAAGTGGGTATTAAGAATATTAATGCCAGCTGTGGTGTTGGCAGTGGATGCACAGGTGATCCTAGCACTGGCTCTTTGCCCTACCTTTTCCTCTTCTAAGAGTTACATTTGTAGTTTGAAACATAACTGTTTGGGCTGGAGTGCTGGTGGCCCTTCGCCCTAAAATGTCATGCATTAGAACCGCTCCATGTGCCTAACCCTCTGCATACCATGTACATGGACATGCCCAAAGTCACCGATGCTGGTGACTCCTGGCAGCTGTGCCTATCAGGCTGCTGGAGTTAGGGTTCCTGATCCCAAAGCTGGGCTTGCTTCTCCACTGTCAGTCTCCCATGTGTCTGTGTTGCTAACATGTTCTATGAAGATTGAGGAGCTATTTTGGGATTGTTTCTATGTACAAGCTTAGCTTCTAAGGGATTTCAGGATTTGTTTCTTGAGAGACGGCTGAAAGTCATGCCTTGCCAGAGCTGCCTTGAAAACACTCTGTTCTCAGCTCATTGCCACATCCATGGTCACTAGAAGCAATGAACACATCCTACTGTGCTTCTGATTCTTAACTTGTTTTTGATTTCCTTTGAAATTACTCTAGCTAGTAAGATTCTTCCTAAAGTGCTGGAGTACTTTGAAGGGAGTTCATTTTTCTATCATAGTTTAGGTAATTTCATCTACGGGATTTTATAATGCAAAGGTGGAAATCCTTGAGCACAGCCTTGGGGAACAAACTGAGTGGAGTGTCTCTTATGATTGGCTGAAATGATGGTCATTTGGCCCTGATGATAGAGCCCTGACCTCACCAAGTAGCTTACACAGCCCCTCCCCCAGTCCCAATACAGTCTGTGCCCACAGGACATTGCTCCAGGGCAGTAGCATGGTGAGGTTAGCCAGATGCTGGCCTTGAGCTAAAGAGAGTGTGCGTGGGATTAAGTTGTTTCTGCCGATGCTTTTAAGTTGCCGTTTCAGGAAAACTTAGTGACTATTTTAAGCCTACGTTCAAACTAGTTTTTAATAAAATGTGTTTACAGCTATATTATATTATGAATCAAATGCTAGTCTGATTGTCAAGTAATAACTTTACACTTATTTTTCCAAAACAATGGATGGCTTAAATGGAGTCCACTGTAGAGATTGGTAGCAGCATAAGTTAGACATTGTAACCATCAAGAAAGCTCAGTTTGAGGAGGGAGAGAAGAGCGATGGAGGGGTCACACATGGCAGTTGTACATGCTCCTTTTTCTTTCACTGTAGTTTCCACGGGCTCCCTTGCTCAGCAGTATGCGCACCCTAACGCCACCCTGCACCCACATACTCCACATCCTCAGCCTTCAGCCACCCCCACTGGACAGCAACAAAGCCAACATGGTGGAAGTCATCCTGCACCCAGCCCTGTTCAGGTAAGGAGAAACTCACAGATCCACATACAGTTGCCTCGCTTCCTGGTTCTAGCCACTGAGTGCTTCTTTCAGGTGCCAGGTACACATAGCACGTCCACCTCATGTAGTCAGATACGGCTATGCCCCTGGGGGGGGGGTGGTGGCTTTTTCTTTTTTAATCACATTAGGGTACATGTTGATAATGTGATTGGATAAGCTCTGGAAATGTTTATTAATGAAAAATCTATGGCCGGGTGTGGTGGCTCACGCCTGTAATCTTAGCACTGTGGGAGGCCGAGGCGGGCGGATTGCTCGAGGTCCGGAGTTCGAAATCAACCTGAGCAAGAGCGAGACCCCGTCTCTACTAAAAATAGAAAGAAACTAATTGGCCTACTAATATATAGAGAAAAAAATCAGCCGGGCATGGTGACGCATGCCTGTAGTCCCAGCTACTCGGGAGGCTGAGACAGAAGGATCACGTGAGCCCAGGAGTTTGAGGTTGTGAGCTAGGCTGATGCCACGGCACTCACTCTAGCCTGGACAACAAAGCAAGATTCTGTCTCAAAAAAAAGAAAAAGAAAAATCTAACAAAGTTCATAGTTTAGCATAAAGCAAGTTCCTGTTTACTTGCGAATTTTTTTTTTTTTTTTTTTTGAGACAGAGTCTCGCTTTGTTGCCCAGGCTAGAGTGAGTGCCGTGGCGTCAGCCTAGCTCACAGCAACCTCAAACTCCTGGGCTCAAGAGATCCTTCTGTCTCAGCCTCCCAAGTAGCTGGGACTACAGGCATGCGCCACCATGCCCGGCTGATTTTTTTCTCTATATATTAGTTGGCCAATTAATTTGTTTCTATTTATAGTAGAGACGGGGTCTCACTCTTGCTCAGGCTGGTTTTGAACTCCTCGAGCAATCCACCCGCCTCGGCCTCCCAGAGTGCTGGGATTACAGGCGTGAGCCATGGTGCCCGGCGGAGAATTTTTTTTCCTATTAGCTTCTTTAGTCATACTTGTTAATGGAGGCAGATAAGGATGTCTTTGACATCTGTTAGTTCCCTGGGGCGGGAGTGTTGTTGGACCTCTGCTTGGTTGGAGGCTTCAAACTCCCAGGCCGAGAATCGGGTTTCTGCACCCCAGAAGAGAATGTCTCTGGATAGGAGGTACCCCATCCACCCCTGCTCTTACCTCCCTGCGAATTCTCCTGTACCCCAGTCCCCCCATCTTAGGCCCACGTGCGCAAATCTCGGCTCTGTGTGCCACCTTTAGTCACTTTTCACTAAAGATGTTTTTCTCTCGATTCTGTCCCATTGCTCCGTCTCTGCGGTTCCTTGCAGCACCATCAGCACCAGGCAGCCCAGGCCCTCCATCTGGCCAGTCCGCAGCAGCAGTCTGCCATCTACCACGCAGGGCTCGCGCCAACCCCGCCTTCCATGACACCTGCCTCGAATACGCAGTCGCCACAGAATAGTTTCCCCACAGCACAACAGACCGTCTTCACGATCCATCCTTCTCACGTCCAGCCGGCATACACCAACCCACCCCACATGGCCCACGTACCTCAGGTAAACCAGCTTTAGCCAACACTCTGTGAAGACCGAGTAGAATGTGAAGGTTATCAGATAAGCAGCTAAGAGCCAGATGCCGTCCCAGCTAGGAAACCCTGTGTGTGGTGCCATTTGCCTGTCTCCCTTTCCCTGCTCAAATACACGTGATCTGGCCCTAAATGAATGTTTGTGTGGTTTTGTAATGGGACCAGTGAAGTCGCTGATTGGTCAGTCCTTCAACGTTTCCCAACTAAGACCTTAAAATATCTTTGACTCTGGAATGCAGCCCAGCCCTTCTTTCCTTTCTGTGTCTGCTTTGCTATGTCTATATAGCTTCATTACTATATATATGTGTGCATATATACACACCCCCTCACACGCACACATGGAAGCCTGGCAGGGATGATGGGCCCTCACAGTTTCTTAGCTCTCCGAGGTGACTACCCTGGGCCTGTCAGCTTGAATGTTAGTCACATGGGTTCCAGAGAAAATCTGTCTAATTGTTTTCCCTGATTATTCATACATCTGCTTTGACCTTATGTTGTACTTATCGAGAGGGCTTGGCCTTTTGTACATTGGCGCAGTGCAGCTAGAAGCTGGGTGCACCCAGGTGTTCCCATTTTCCTTAAAGAGCAGCCCTAGAAGCACTTTGGAGCTCATCTCCAGTGTACCCTTCTAAAGGTTGAAAGGTGTGGTTGCTGTCTGCATCAGCTGCTACAGGTCCAATGCAATCCAGGGTCAAGTTGGATTGTGTTAATGAGGAGGAGAAGGAGCAGCACTGAAGCTGGGCTCTAATGCTGTCCTTGAGGCCCCCCTGGGGCTGTTAAGGGTGAATTGGCTGTATGGAGATGTCTTTTTCTGCTACTTGCATAACAGAACTCTCTTAGGTGGGTCTAAATGAGACCTGCCATACTGAGTTCCACTTCCTGTCAAATCGTGCGCCAGTGAGGCTCTGGCAAGGTGTGGGCTAGAGATGCAGCTCAGTTGGATCTCTCTCTGAAGGCTACCTTGTAATTAGGGTTCCACAGCTCTGGGAAGTCTGGGCGTCCTCACCCTGCAAAGATTAAGTTCTGTGGTGTAGTGCACTGCAGTTGATTTGCTTCTGATAGTGGGGAGGGGAGCTGGTGTGGTCACTGTGTGCCAGCGTGGTTTGGTGGAATCAGTCATAAGAGCTGGGGTCCTGTAGATGTCTAGCAGAGGCTGGTGGCTAAGTAGGTATGTGAACTTACATATAAGTTGGGGTCCCTAAAACCTCACTGTGTTTTTTTGTGCTAAAAGAGCAAAAAGGTTAACACAGGGAAGCTGAGATGTGCCATGGGCCCACTTGAATATGTAAGAGTAAAAACAGCATGTAATTTAAGGCTTATCATGGTCTAGAAGAGTGCATAGTATGGGAGACAGGAAACAAGAGCTCTTCCTGTCCCTGCCAAACCCCTGCAGAGCTGGGATCCAACTATTTGGACCGACTATAAAATCACCTTTCCCAACTTGACAGACCAAGTCGAACTCCCTATCACTTGGTATAGGGACACTGGACTGGCCCAGGTGATTTCTGATTACTCCTTCCCATCTCACTGGAGCCATTAACTGCAATCTCCACCTCCTGCTCCATCAGTGTATCTTTTAGAGAGTCAAGAGTATCTTCTTCCTGCCTGGTGAGCAGGCCGGAAGCAAAGGGAGAGGGGCAAATGAGGAGAGGTCTAAGTAACCCATACAATGGAATTTCACAGTCCCTGCTTATATTGTAATAATCTGCTTTCCTATTTGAAAGGGATGTTATCTGCAAAACTACCCCAGGTCCCACATGGAAGCCAGGTTCCGAAGCATCATCACATCTTGTGTCATTGAGAAAGCTATCCTTGGATCAGGGTCTGACCTTTGTGAAGCCCTTGCTCCATACATAGAATGTAATGATCAGAAAGTTGATGCCCAGGACATTGCAGCCCTGACTTTCACCCAGGCTCGCTTGGTGCCTGCTCCCCTAACCTTGCAGGATGTGCCAAAAGATGAAACATGTCTGTAGGTCAATTGATGATCTACTAGAGAATGTCCCCAGAGAAGAGAACGGGGCCCTGAGGCCCTTGCCCCATCTTGAGAGTGCCAGCCCAGTGAAAGGAACACAGTTGACATGTTGTTTAAGCCGGAGATGTTGCCTGTATGCGTAAAAGAGCTCTCTGTTTCAGGCTCATGTACAGTCAGGAATGGTTCCTTCTCATCCAACTGCCCATGCGCCAATGATGCTAATGACGACACAGCCACCCGGCGGTCCCCAGGCCGCCCTCGCTCAAAGTGCACTACAGCCCATTCCAGTCTCGACAACAGCGCATTTCCCCTATATGACGCACCCTTCAGGTGAGGCGTGTGTGTGCAGGGGCCGCCGGGGCACCCAAAGCATTCTGCTGGCACAGGTCAAATGGCAGGCAGTATCAGCGCTTCACTCCCCGAATGTGAGAACTTAGCAAGCCCCATCCACTAGTGCTGTACAGGAGGGACTGTGCTGATCAGTTCAAGTCAGGGCCTGAGGCTTCCAGGAGCCGAGTCTGTGCGTGTTCTGATGGTATACAGGATTTGGCTTGATGAGAAGCAGCAGCATTTTGTGTAGCTGATGCATGCCTAGGACTCAGTTGGCCTTCCTTGTTATGATAGGCTGGACAGGGCAGTGTTTCCTTCCTGAGTCCCACCAGTCTGACACGTGGGGGGTTATGACCACGGCAGAGTGAGTATAGCTGTGGAGAAGACGACTGCTGAGCAAGTGCTGTGTACGGATTGGCTTCGAGTGTAGTATCAGCTCCAGCCCACGCCCCGCCAGGGGAGAGCGCCCGGTTCACGCTCTGCTTGATGGCTGCCACGGCGGTATTTCATAGTAGTCTGGCCTGTTCCTCTGAAAGCAGTGCTGGTGCTTGGCTAGCATTTGGGGAGGGGGTATGTTAAGGCCTTTTTCCTACCCCATGAGCAACAAGTCTTGTGGGAGTTTTATCTGAAGTGGTTTTACGTCTGACTGGTTTGTTTCTTCCCTCCCACCGTCCCACCCCGCCCCCTCTTGGTGCAGATGGGAACAGGGAAGTGAGCTGAATTGTGAGTCTTGCTCAGGTAGCACAAGGATAGTTTACAGTCGTGTGCTGCAGAGACACTAGGCTCATGGGCGGTGTTGCCAGTTTTCTGTTTAAATATTCACTTTTCTTTTTTACAGTACAAGCCCACCACCAACAGCAGTTGTAAGGCTGCGCTGGAGGAACCGAAAGGCCAAATTCCCTCCTCCCTTCTACTGCTTCTACCAACTGGAAGCACAGAAAACTAGAATTTCATTTATTTTGTTTTTAAAAAATATATGTTGATTTCTTGTAACATCCAATAGGAATGTTAACAGTTCACTTGCAGTGGAAGATATTTGGACCGAGTAGAGGCATTTAGGAACTTGTGGGCTATTCCATAATTCCATACGCTGTTTCAAAGTCCCGCAAGTACCCCAGCTCTGCTTGCCGAAACTGGAAGTTATTTATTTTTTAATGACCCTTGAAAGTCATGAACACATCAGCTAGCAACAGAAGTAACAAGAGTGATTCTTGCTGCTATAACTGCAAAAAAAAAAAAAAAAAAAAAATCAAGACTCGGAACGCCCTTTTACTAAACTTGACAAAGGTTCAGTAAATTCTTACCGTCAAACTGACGGATTATTATTTATAAATCAAGTTTGATGAGATGATCACTGTCTACAGTGGTCAACTTTTAAGTTAAGGGAAAAACTTTTACTTTGTAGATAATATAAAATAAAAACTTAAAAAAAATTAAAAAATAAAAAAAGTTTTAAAAACTGATAAAGTTAGTGTGTGTTTGTATAAGCTACTTCCATTTTAGGATACTTACTATCACGGCAGGCGGGCGGAGGCGTGCTTTTTTAATATCCTCTAAGGTATTTGTCAAATTATTTTTCTTCTTCGCCTTCAGTTCTGGTTCAAGGTATCTCTAGAAAAAGACAAGACTGAGATATTCTTTGGTGGATTAGAGGTCTGCTTCAGGAGGAGGAAGGCTGGCCAAGGTTGGGCAGCACTGAAATCCCACGTCCTCAGGCTGACACCGAATCTGTAAGCTTCCTTTTTAATATCTCCTGAACCAAAATGCTTGTCATTAGTCATCCCAGTTCAGGCATCTGTCTTACCAGTAGGGGGCAGGAGACACTTTTTTTTTTTTTTTTAAATGGCAATACATCCAAAGGGCAGAAAGGCTGCAGGGAGATTACAAAGCAGCTTACTCTCACACACTCACAGGCACTCGCTCCCGTTCCCGCACGGTGGGAGGGCGACAGAGGGAAAGCAAGTGTTTCAACAGGGTACAGATTTTGTAGAGACCATAGTCTTAATAGAGCCTTTAAATATTGTGGCAAAAATCAAGATTCTGAAAACTTTTAATTCACATATAGCAATTTGTACATTATAGCAAAATTTGCATTATTTAAGAATAAGTTACTTGTACAGTACATAAACAATACATAAAAATTTGCCAAATACCTTCTGCCTATAATGATACAAGATGAATCCACTTTTTGTTATCACAATGTGCTGCGTATTCCAACCAAACACTGCATGTCAGATGTGTCCTTGTTAAGACGCAGTGGATAAGATACTACCAAGTTCCTCTAGCCTGTGGGAGATGTTAGAGCTAACGTGACATTTGCAATAAGAGATTTAGCCCTGAATAAAAAGCATGAAGGAATCTCAGGCAACCCTCAGGGAAGAGTTCAAGGCCTTGATTTTAGGTTAAGAAACTGTTATGTAAAAATAGTGTTCTCTGGCCCAAGATTTTAATGATCACTATTCCTTTTTCCTACACGGTCCAGAAATGATCAAAGGCAGAAGATTTATACCAGATAAAGCCATATGGATTGCTGGTCTAAAATTCAAGGCAGGTTAGTTGACTTAATTCTTTGGTGCTGGTGACTTGTTAGTTTGTAAAAGTTTTAAAAAGTCAGATGAAGGAAGTGATGGTGCTGGGAGCCGTCAAGCTGTACTTCTCTGTACTTAGCACTAACTGGAGGGGTCGTGATGCACGCTGCCCGGTTTGGCACTGAGGCGTGGCTCTCAGTGGAAGTTGCTGGCATGGCCCCATCGGGACTGGGAAGAGTGGTGGAATGTGCCTGTGGTGGGCTAGCTGCAGCCAGAGGGGTCCTGCCCCACACCGTGGCCACCCCTTCATTGGCTGGATCTGCTCTAGCACAAAGAAAAGGCATTGGCTTAGTGTCACTTCTTCCCAGGGCCATGAGGGAGCTTTTTGTCAGAATGTATTTATACTGTCCTGGTAACCTGGACACGTTTAGAAAGGAAGTAGTCTGGAGGTGAGCGGCCTCCAATTATCTGCCTCAGAATCTGAGTTTGTACTTTGCAGCCAGTGGGTTACAGCTGTTAAATTTGCTGTACCTGGTGTGCGTCTTAGCACTACCTGAGAGAGAGAAATGAGTGCCCCTGGCTTGAAGAGGTCATAGCTCAGATGTTTGAACTTCTGGCTGGAGGGAGGGAATTTAATTGGTTCATTATCTACCCAGGCCCTTTCCTGTACAGACAGTAGGAAAATCTGGATTGGTGACTCATCAGTATTTTCTGTGATGAGCTTTCTCTTATTAAAAAAAGACGTCCAGAATATTGCTTGCTTCTTTGGTTCACACTTAGCATTCTTTTTCTAGAGAAATCAGCCTTAAAAAAAAATAAAGATGAGGGGCCTTAAAAATGGACCACAAATCTGGGTCGGTGTTGCATCTGCTTCATGGTTCATGAAAGTGGTATGGAGGTGGCTACTTTGCCACCTCCCTGAAAAACCCCCTGAAAATTCTAGAAGCAAAAGTCTGACCTCTTCAAGTACAGAGAATAACCCTCCCCCAGATAAGGCAGTCAGTCCTGTGACCTTTAGGCTCACGTTTCATTTTGGCCTGTGATGTATCCAAAATATTAAGCTGTGCTAAACTCCAGGTTTCCTAGAAGCCAGTGCAGTGAGCCTGGTGGCTGTACTGAATGGCTCTTCTGGCACCCAGGAGCAGCTGATTCCACTCTGTCACTGCCCCCTTGTTTCTGAGCCTCCTCATGAAGGTTCTGGGAGGAGCCAGCCCCCCTATTAATTGTATCGCTTGTGAAAGGAAAGTATAGATGGAGATTTGACTTCAGGACCTCCCTGGATGGTGGAGATTGTGTGTGGCCGTGTGTGCATGGACACACATTCCCCATCAGATGAAGCAGTAACCAGCTGGAACAGAACACTGATTGTGGGCTATTAAAGGAGTTTCTCATTAGCTATGGCACCAGATTCCTGGCTTCCATTTTGGCTCAAAAATGAGCCTAAAACCCACTTGTGGGATAATTTAATAAGCCATTAGATGCTTGGAGGGCTCTGAGCCAGCACTGTTGCTGAAGGATTTACTAGAAAGGGCCTAGGAGCCCTTCTTCCCTTTTTGCTTGTCCCTCCCCGCCCCCCAGTTAACTCTCACTGTAAAGCTGCTATAAACCACAATCCAGGTTTTTATTCATAAGGCACCAGGGTAGGACTGTTCCTTGCCACCCTCCTATTTCAGTAGTAGCCTGAATGTCCCTGAAGGGGTGGCACACTTTACTTCTCTACACTGAGGAAGGACAGTGGCTACTCAGCAGCAGGTGACTGTCCCCGAGGATACAACAGACAAGGAAGCCAGGCATCCTGACTTCCTTGGCTCAGACCATGAACTAGTCCGGTAGGGTTTGCATAGCTGTCTGTCTACAAAAATCGCACGGGTATCAGTGGGAACAGTGCAACGAGATAAGCAATGGTTTAGTTTTGAAACCTGAATCCTTTAAAAAAAAATTAATCTGAGGTAAATGTTTAAAATCATTTTTGACCTTTAGCTTTTGTCCCTCTGACAGAGCTTTTGTCCTAAAGCTGAGAGTAGAAGCAGGATTAGGTGTGGTCATCTG
Source organism: Microcebus murinus (assembly GCF_040939455.1). Lineage (NCBI taxonomy): Eukaryota > Metazoa > Chordata > Mammalia > Primates > Cheirogaleidae > Microcebus > Microcebus murinus. The sequence continues at coordinate 7,793,870 of NC_134125.1, read as the reverse complement.
TGGCAAGGATGCAGCAGCCCTGCCACGTGGACTGAAGCGACGATGGGGACACTGTGTGAGAATCCAGGGCTTGTTAGTGTTTCGGGCTTCCTGGTGACCCCCCCCTTCCCATAGAAAATCTATCATCAGCTGTGACAGTGTCAGTGAAGAAGAGAACAAGTTTCCACTGCCAGGTCCGGCCCTCACCCCACCCCGTCCTCTAAGAGTGAGGGGGACTGGTCTCGGGGACCCGGGGCAGGAGCGAGCGGCTAACAAGAACTACATCTGTAAACAATGAGGAGAAAGCCAAGTGCGGGATGAACTTACAGAAGGCCCTTTAACAGGCCTAATAGAAGGGGCACATCCAAACTGGAGCGAGCAGTTACAGTGTCCCTTAAATCTCTCTCTGGAAGGAAGGAAAGATCGTTACATTCACAAGTTCGCGTCTCTGCTTGTGCTCGTCGGGGCGTCTCTGGAGGCCTGGGACTCCCGCCTGGTCAGAGAGGTGTGTACTGATTGTCTATGGCCCGCAGGTGGCTCCGGGAGGATGAGTCCATTTCGTAGTCTGAGTCCCGGGCTCGTCGCTCAGGCTCCGGCTCCAGGTGCCGCAGGCTGTTGGCCAGTTCCTCGGGCGAAGGCACCAGGTGGAAGATCTGCTCTGGCGGCGAGGACCGGCCTGGGACACCCTCTGGGCTGAGCCCCCGGGGACAGCCCGAAGAGCTAAGGTGGGGAAGGCCCAGCTCTGAGTCCCAGCGAGGGAGGGAGAGAGGGAACAGGACAGTGTTGCAGGAACCTGGGACAAGTGACCGAGAGAGACCATGCTGTCAGTCTTGACAAAGCTCCCCACTCCCTGGGTCTGCAGCAAGGTTTTACCCTCCACCCGCTCCCTCTGTGCCAGCCACCCCTGTAGGGAAGGGCCTGAGGGTCACACCTGGTGGCTGGGAGACAACTACCACGTAGCTGGAAAGCCGGACGTCACAGGCGGCGCCGCACTCGAGCGGGATGGGCGAGCGCTGGAAGTGGTGGAGCATGTCCACGACCGAGGGGAAGTGCAGGTGCTGCACGCGGCACTGGCCCCGCTCCGTCAGCGACAGGCGCAGGTGCTGCGGGAGGAGAGGATGGTCAGCTCAGACTGTGCCCCGCAGGCCCTGGACTCGGGTAGGGAGGGTGGCACCGCCCCGTGCCCTGCCCCTACCTTGGCTATGCCCTGGAAGTTGAACGTGAGCACGTACTCCCCGCGCCGCGTCTCGCTCTGCCGCACCAGGAACACTCCGTGAGCGTCCGGGCCCTGCAGCTGCACCAGCTGGGCAGCCTTCACTCTGGAGATGGGGCCGTGGAACCAGGGGTAGCAGGACAGGAAGTGGTCCGTTTTCTGGCAGGCAGGGTCCAGCAACCCCCCAGGAGAAGCACCTGGTAGAGAGAGGACAGGTGACGGTGACAGGTGCCTTATGTCCTAGGTCGGGTTCCAGTCCACCCAGAGGACAATGACCTGGCCGCTCACCTTGGTTCAGGGAATCTGTGCTGCCCCTTGGGGAGCTGGACGTGCCAGGGTCCAGGGCGGAGGGGACATGCGTCTCTGCGTCTGTGCTCTCCATCCTGCTGGACGAGAGGCGGGGGTTAGGGATCTGGGCAGGTCAGGGGTAGCCGGAAAGGCGCTGCCGGGGGTGAGGGTGTCACCCACCCTCGGCCTGTGCACTCCCGGAGCTCGGCCATCCACGAATTCAGCTGCTGCTCGTCTCCCACCTCAAAGATGATGTCTGTCCGGTCCTTCACCTGGCAGAGAAGGAAGGGCACAGCCGTGAGGGTTTTCGGGCGTGCGTGCGTGCGTGTCAGCCCAGGCTGTGCAGGCCCCGCCACTCACCTTCAGCACGAAGGTGTAGAGGTTGTCCGGCATCTCCAGCTGCGTGCACCGCCGGACCTCCTGGATGCTGGAGCACGCCGCCTGCAGCTTGGCCTTTGAGCTCTGCAAGACAGAGAGGGCGCTCAACTCGAGGCTGGTCCCTCTCCCGGCCAGGCCTCTGAGTTTGTCTCCAGTCTCCCCCAGCCCCCTGCAGACTCAGTGCTCACGGTGCTGCTGAGCAGTGGGCCTGTGGTGTGGCCCCAGAATGCCCTTCACCTCTTCCGCAGCACCCACAGAAATCCCAACAACCCTCCCGGCCCCCTGCGCCCCGGACATGCGCTTGCCTGCCCACATGCATTTCTCTCCCCACGGGCGGTGGAAGGCGCTCCCCGCCCAGCCCGGTGACGGCCGCGTCGCCCACAGGGCAGAGCCTGGTGTGGCTGGCCCAAGTTGCTGCCAGCCACGCAACCTCAGCCCAGATGTCCCAAGACACGCAACACAGGGCTGCAGACTGGGGAGAGTTGCCTCCCACCCCGTGCCAGCAGAAGCGCCTCGTTGGGTCCTGGCCGGAGTGGGGCCTGCAGATGCTTCCTGCTCCAGGCACCCTGGGAGCCAGGAGCCAGCTGCTGCTGGGCAGGAATTTTCTCAGAAGGGGGGCTATCCCCCTCCTGTCCTCTACTTCCTCTTGTGATAAGATTGATAAGATTGTTTCTCCCAGGTCACAAGATCACTGATGGCTCCTTCCAGCAGAGGCAAGATAAGAAAGGGGGAAGGAGCCAGAGATAGGTGGGGAATGGACAGAGATGGCCCAAAGGGGCCCTTCCTCCAGGGGCTCCTGGAAAATACCACCGTCCCTAACAGCCAGGGAGAGGCAAGGATGGAACCTGAGGCATGTGCCATTCCTGACGGCTTCAAGCGATCCAGACTGCCACCTCTAGCCCAAAAAGACACATCTTGAGCAGGGGTTACCTTTTCAAAAGATGGTACCCCAAAGCATAAGCTTAACTTTGCTGTGACCGCACAGGTACCGATGCTCTGATAGAAGGCTAGAGCCCAGCGGCCTGGCCCCTGCCCAGCAGGTCTCCTTGGGAGCTCCCAGTCCTGCCCTGTCAGCTGGACACAGCGGGTCGGGAGAGACCAGCTCTGGGACTGCTGATGGCCACCGTGGCTCGCGGCAGCACCTCGCTGCTGGCAGGCGGGAGGAGGTTCTAGGCTGCGTGACCAGCACCAGCCCCTGCTCCCACAGGTCCTGAAGCCGAGATGGGGCTAGTAGGGGGGGCCTCTGTGCTCCTGACCCTTTCCACAGCCATCCTGTTGCCCGGCTGCAAAACAGGAAGGCACAAATAGCCACTTCCTTCTCCTGCTTTTCCAGCGGGCCTGCCTGTCCCCCAGCACTGGCTCTAGGCCTCGAGGATCACTGGGAGGAAGTAGGCCAGGGCCAGGAGGGGAACCGGCCTAGTCTCCCTTTCGGTTCCGCTCAGTCCCCAGTGTGAGCGCTGAGATTAACCAGCCACGCCGCCGGTTTCGCTCTGACTGGCGCCCGCCGTGCCAGCTCCACCCCTCGCAGCTGAGGAACTGCTGAGCAGGCAGGCAGTGGCGAGAGGATTCCCCCTCCTCACCCGCAGCCAGGCCTGCCCGCCGGCTGAGCAAGAGTCGGGTTCTTCCTGGCTGCCCGCAGCACCTCTGTGTGAGCCACCCCAGCCTGCCGACTCAGAGCCAGCCACTGTGCTGCCTGACAGCGTGGGTCTCCTTGGCCCTCTCTGCCCAGGTGGGTGGTGTGTATGAGGTGGAGGCCAACGCCAGCTGTGGCTGCAACCCAGCCTGGAGGGCCCAGAGCAGACTCACGAGTGCTGGCCGGTGTGTGAAGGAGCCGCAGGTGCCTGCTGAGCCGTGTGCTGGGAGACGTTACGGGGAGGCAAGCCCAGGCCTTGGGGCTGCGTCACCAGCTACAGAACACTTGGGGCCTTTGAGTTCCCCCTCACATGCCCCCTATTCCACCTGCTTCTAAGGGCAAGCACCTGCGCCCCAGGTCCACTGGGGTTGGGTGATCAAATGGCCAAACTGTTTCAAGTATCCGTGGCATAAGCAGTATGATGCCACCCACCACATCCTGCAGCACCCGCTTTTTGGGGAACAGATCTCAGCTCCCAGCGTTCAAACAGCTGTTTGTTATGGCCACTGTAACTCCAGTGAGAATTCATTTCTTTCTTTGCTTGGGCTGCCAGGAAGCTCAAAGATGCACACCAGCTTTGACACTGTCTCAGCAGTAGGGTTTGCTTTGTACAGCTAACTTTGTCCTAGACTTTACAGTATTCTTACCCTCTTGGTTTTAGGGTTCAGCCCTGACCCTGCTACTTCCTGTATAAGCCTGGACCAGGGGCTCAGCACTCCTCCCTGTTGCCTTTGTTTTGTCATCTGTAAGGCCGAACTTGCTCTTCACAGGGTTGGTACGGTGACTGGGTACACTAGCGCAAGAGAAAGGCTTGACTGATAAACAGCTGTCGTTGCATTCCCAGGCCAGTGAGTAGAGCCCGAGTCGACCACAGCATTAACCGCACGACAGCACTAGAGTCCCCTCAGAGCCTGGGTGCCAGGCGGACGCCACTCTCAGCCTCACAGACCCGCTGTCCTTCTGTAGCATGCCCTGCTCTCGACCACCCTGCGATGAAATCACGCACGGTGTCACCACTGCACTCACCCTGCCCTACCGCAATAGAGGGCAAACACGTCCTCGACACTACGATAACACGTATCCCCGTGCGACTGCAGACAGCACATGGGCTGCGCAGGTGCTTCTGGGCTTGCCGGGAAAGGATGGAGAATATGAGGAAGCCAAGGGCAGGGTGAGCCCTGCAAGGAAAGGCAGAAAGTTCCATGCGCTGCTGCGTAAGAGCAGAATTCTGCCTCAGGTTTTGTATCTCTTGTCCCTCTGGATAGGCGGGACACAGCGACGCCGGTACACAACCCCCCCTTCCCGCAGATGAGCCCACCTGCACCTGGAGGGAAGGACTCACTTCCCTCAGGCTGTCACCGGGAAACCCCATCGTGCAACCTGCTGCCACTTCTGTGTGCTCAGGGCTGGCACCTGCCTCGGCACGGATGTGTTCCCACCCAAACCCTCGTGCGCCAGGCGAGGGCTGGCCAGGCCCTCGCGAGGAGCCCTGCCGCTGATCTGTGGGCACAGGGTGGGGCAGCATGGCCTCCCACAAGACGACGCCGGGAGGGAGGCCCGCAGCGAGGTGGCACAGTCTGCCCCAGAGGGCGCACGGGGCTGCAGGAGCACCTGGGACTCACGTAAGGCGGGCGAGGACCCCGCACACCTGGCGCCGCCTCCAGGGAAGCCAGCAGGAAGGGACGATGCTTTAGGGCGGGCACAGCGGGGAGGACAGCATCCCGGCACAGCCTAGCGTTGGCCCTCCCAGTGCCCTTACTCGATGCCAGCCATGAGTGACAACAGCCTTGGGGAGAGGCCGCCCACCCCTTGGAATCCTCCAGACCACACCAGCCTCTTGGCAGTGGGACTGGAAGTGAGGCCTGGGCCCACAGGCAGCCCTCCAGCCACACCTGCAGCACCGTGCCCTCAGGAAGGTGGCCTGGAGCCTCCCCGCAGGTGGTGACAGCAGCCCTGGCTCAGCCCTTGAGACCCCCACCCCCACCCCCGCCAATGGCCACGGCGCTCACTGCAGCCTCAGCTGCCTTTCGTTAATGTGGAGAAAGGCCCCGCCGCAGCTCACGCCTGTCATCCCAGCACTCTGGGAGGCTGAGGCAGGAGGATCGCTTGAGCGCAGGAGTTTGAGGTTGCTGTGAGCTAGGCTGACGCCACGGCACTTTAGCCCCGGCAACAGAGCGAGACTCTGCCTCAAGAAGGAAAAAAAAATGGAGAGAGAAAGCAAGTCAGCTAGGAGTAGGGGAAGGATGCCGGTGGTCTGAAAGGCTCATAGCAAATTCTAGATTCCTGTCATGGACGGCTGAGTCCCCAATCCAGCCCAGAGCACAGAATTAACGGATGTTGCCTGGATAAATGAATAAACGTGTTATGGAAAATAATCAAATCTTACTGGTATAAAAAAGCCAACCTTAAAAAAGAAAATGCCCTGCCTTGTCTCAAAAAGAGATTTTAGTCTGGTTATAGAAATACCCAGGAAGACCTGGGAAGGAGACAACTGCTTAAACACAGACCAGAGTCCTACTTGTCACAGATTTGCCTGGCAACTTCCTGGCAGCAGTGCAAAGGGGGATTCTCCAAGACAGGACAGTCATTTGTGCCTGGAGGATCATATCAAACAGCAGTCCTTTAAAGGCTCCGAAAAGCCCCACAGCAGAGACACGCAGGGACCCCGTATTCCCCAGACTGCGGCCTCTCAGACAACGCCACGTCCCACGGTCACACAGGGTTGAGGTAAGGAAGGCCCTCGTCTTACAAACTCTTCCTAAACGTGCTTCCTCTCGGCCCTCCTCTGAGGCGGGCAGCACCAAGATTGAGCCAGGAGGTGACAGCGACCCAGTATCCTGCCCGGAAAACCACTCAGGGCGTATAACCACCATGCCGCAGCCTCCCCACTCTGCAGTTTGGGACTCTTGGTCCTGCTCGAGTCCCAACTCGCCTCTTCTGATTGCAGTCTCCACTTTGGTGAAGAGGGGAAACAGTGCCCCCCCCACGAGAATATGGCGACGCAGTGCGCACAGGAGCTCCGGGAGTCTGGAAGGATCGGGAGGGGGGCCAGCCTCAGGGAGGCCTCCCTCCTCCTCTTCCATCTTTGGGTCTTGGCCAGGCACAGAGCAAGTGGCTTATAAGTGGTTGCTGAATAGTCTCCGAAGTGGAGAAGGTGGAGGGAAAGGCATTGGAGCCTAAGGGAACAGCAAGAGCCAAAACCCAGAGGCCCCAAAGCACAGAAGAAGACAGCAGGAGGTGGGTGTGGCTAGAAATGATACCAACAGATGCCCTCCTGTCACCCTTTAGTGAGCACCTCCTGGTGCCAGGCACTGGAGCCTGGGCTCCCGCCAGTGGCTCCTGGATCCCAGAGTCCACAGGCCAGCCACGTTTCACGTTTTCCGAGAGGAAGTCACATCACGTCGCTAAGGAAGATGCGGCGGGACCGCGTGGGAAGGCCGTCCTTCCAGAGTACAGGACAGTACTTGCTCCAGCAGTTAGGGGTGTGGGGAGGAACTCCCTCACCGCCCTGCCGTGTGCCACCTCTGTGCGAGGAGCGGTGCGTGCCAGCCTGGCCCCGTGAGACCCCCAGGCGGCGCAGAGGCTGGTGTCGTGTCCCCGCTTCGTACGTGAGCAGACTGAGGCTCAGACATCTGCACGTGGGGACTGGCCCAGGCACAGGGAACCCGTCACGACCACCGGCGCGGAGGCCCCGGCCGTGAGCCCAGCTCGCACTCCCCAGGGCCCTGGCTGGCGCCGGAGCCACCGGCATCTGAGCGGCTGGTGGCCGAGAGGGCCTGGCAGGGAGGCCGGGCCACGGAGGCCTCTATTCCATCCCCCCCAGGTACCAGGGAGCCACAGGAGACATAGAGGAGGAGAAGGCACAGAACTGGTTGTGGGCCTGGGCCAAGCAGCCTGGATCCCAGTCCCAGGTGGCTGCTGGAGGTAAAGGGGGTGCTTGCAGGGGACCCCCACTGTGCGTGGAGTCAGGCCAGAAAACAGGGTGACGCCTGGACTTCCTGCAGGTGGGCAGCGTGGAGATGGAATGGCTGCAGTCCTGACATGCTACTCCCAGGCATGTCACGATTGGTAGACTTAGCTCCCACCCCGTGACGCTGCCCAGGTTCCCCCACTTGCCCCCGGCGCACACCCATCGTCCCACGCACGCAGGAGGCTGGCACGGGAGCGTCACTTGAGTCTACCGCCTGGCCTTGCGTGTGGGGTGCCCTGCCTGTTCCAGACTGCATGTCCTAGCAGAGGAAAGCTCGCCTCCTCCAGGGAGCCTTCCCTGACTACTAAGTCAAGTCACAGTGCATGTGATTACCGGGCTGCCGTCATTTCCCGCTGGTGCAACTGGCGCCTCCGCCATCTGACTGGGAGAGGGCCGCTGGGGTTGGGGCACCCTCGCCCCCAGCGGGGGGGGGGGGCCCAGAGGAGGCATCCAGAGAGTTGCCGGCAGACGAGTATCTGGTGGGTGCTGGGACCTGTAGCCCGAGGGTGTCCGGGGCACAGAGGCGTGGACGCGTGGCGGGTGATCTCAGCCCTCCGGGCACCTGGCTCTGGGGCACAGGACGGCAACTAGCCGGTCCCAGACGCCGGACAGATGTCGGCACTTCGGCCACACGTTGCTTCCCTGCTCTGTCCCCGCGAGGACCCAGCGCCACCCTCGCAGGCCCTTCAAACGTGGCTGCGGCTCTTTCCCTCTGCGTGACCCTGAGCAGATCTCCGCGCCCGCTGTCGCTTCCTTATCTACGACATTCGGACCAGGACGGAACCTGCTCTAGGGCTCTGCAGGTGAAGCTGAGGCCACAGGGGCCTCCCAGAGTCACCCAGGTCCCCGTGGGCCACAGCACGTCTGCCCCTCGCTCTGCGCCCTGTTGCCTCACGCTCCTCCCCACGGGCGCAGGAAGAGCTGGCCAGGTCGGCCCTCCTTCCTGGCAAGGGCGCCCGTGCCGGAAACAGGGACCTCCCCAGCCAGCCGGGCAGAGACACCCCCAGATGCAGCTGTGCTCAGCACCCCAGTCCCTGCGAGACCCCTCCTTGCTCCAGGCAGGTGGCACCCCAGGTCCGGGCCTGAGGGACGGGGCTGTGGGGACAATAGGGCACATGCTGGCCTGGCTTTCCCTTCCCCAGGGAGACCGTGTGGGGGCCGGCATCGCGGCCGAGCTGTTAGGACCAGGGCACGGGGCAGGACAGACGGGCGGGGCTCGTCTACAGCCCCACACAGCCAGCATCCCGCACGTGTCAGAGACAGAATCAGTGACACAGACACAGAGCCCCTCAGACAGTGACCACCCCACTGCACAGTCACAGTGGCAGGGACACAAAGCCCCTTTCAGATGCTAGAATAGCCTCCCCCACACATACCCAGAGACCCCCCTCCGGAGAGACAGCTCCCAGCACACACAGCCAGTCTGGGGTCCCCAATAACCACGTGGGCCCCTCCTGAGACGCAGGCGCCCTGGCTCCCACTGGTGGCCCAGCGTGGAGGGGTGGGGTGCACGCTGTCCCCCGCTGCCAGCTGTGAGGACAAATGCATGCTTCTGCTCTCAGGCCTGCCTGGGGGCCATGGCCAAGGCTTGGGGTGTGTGGCTTAAAAGGGACCATCCCTGGGAACCCCACCCCCCTACTCTCGTCGCACAAACAGGGAAATCAAGGGACACCTTCCCTGCTGCTCTGGCCTCCCACAGGAGGACAGAAGTCCAGAGCCAACCCCAGGCCCCGGGGAGGAATGTCCTGGGATGGAGCCTTGCAACGGGGCAGGGACTGAGGGAGGAGCCGGACCTCCACCAGCCTGGGCTCCTGCTGCCACTGCCCAGGCCCTCTGCGCAGGGGCCACGCCTGGCCAAACTGCTGGGCTCTCAGGTGCCAAGTAGGGACAGACAACTGTCAGGCCCCGGGAGCTGAACTGCCGTGAGAAGCCAGCATGCGCTGCACCGCTCACGCCAGCTTCCTTCCAGGCTCTGTCCCCACCTGAGCGTCTCTGGAGCATAGAAGTGGCATCTCTGGGCAGGACTCGGCATGGCACCTGAGGGGGCCACCAGACCCAGTCCAGGCCTGGCTCCCACCTGCCACTCACTGCACACCAGCTGCCATCAGCCCACGCCCCAAGCAACCACATCCTGCTCCCCGCCGTCACCGGCCTGGCCAAGCCCGGGCCCTGCCGTCAGCCACACCTTCCCCAGGCTGCGTCTTCTGCCCCCAGCCACGCAGCCCCAGGGACCCCAGACCTGAGTGCCAGGCTGTGCTCAGCCCCACCAGACAGAAGGGAAAGCAGAACCCCTGGAGGTCACGCCCCTTGTCCAGGCCACCTGGCGGGGAGAGGGCCAGCCGGCCCGCCCAGCACCAGAGGGTATGCTCTGTGCACCTCGAAGAACACCCTCGAGGACAGCAGCCAGGGCCCCGAGTCTGTGGGTGATCACAGTGCGTGTCATAGGGCCTGAGGGGTGAGTCTGTGTGTCACAGCGGGCTGGGGGGCCAGAGCTGGCCAACCCCCAGGGCTTGGTCGGGCACCCACCGCCCAGCCGCAGAGCCAGGACCAGTTAGGGGAAGCCCCGGGACTGGCATCTGCTGGGCGAGGGTGGAAATCACTGTGGTTAAGAAACAGCAAATAACCTCTGTCACCAGCCTCAGGTGGGGGAGTGCACCCAAGGGGAGGGGTCTGGTCACCAAGAGGATCCCCCAAAGCCCCGGATGGACGGCGGCCACTGCCTGCCTTCGAAGAATGATGATTCAGAAGAAGAGGTGAGGGCGAGGCCCTCAGGGCCAGCGGGGCTCCCCCGGCCGCGCAGTGCCGCGGCCCCTCGCCAGGCGCCCGCTCCAGCCACTTGGAGGTGCAGGAACCTGAGTCCTTATGCGCTCATCTGGCATGAGTTGTCATACTGTTATCTTTAGCTTGTGTTCACTGAGCACTTGCTATGTGTGAGACCTTGACACACAGCATCTCACTGATAGCACAAAACAACAGGAAACGACACCAGCCACAAAGAATAAAAGCCAGCTGGATTAAATAATTAAAAGTGAAAAGGAAACCTAGATAGAACTGGAATAAAACCTAAGTAATTATTTATCTGATTCCCGGGTGAGGAAGGCCTTTCTAAGCAGAAATGCAAAGAATAAAACCATAAAGGAAGAGAGTCCTGGATTTAACTGCCTGGAATTTACAAACCTTCATAAGCCAAGAAACTCAGGAGCAAAACTGAAGTCAAATGGGAAACCAGGGAAATACTTGTAACATGTGACAGAGCTAATATCCATGCTATGTTAAGAACACTTGCAAATCAAGAAAAAGGCAGGCAGTACAGGAAAAGAGCATGCAAAGGAAATGCGTGACAAGTCACAAAAAACGTATATGACCATGAAACATAAGAGAAGCTATCAAAATCTATAGGGATGGAAAGTAGACTAGTGGTTGCCAGGGGCTGGGGGGATTTGGAACTGACTGCTAGTAGGTCCAGGGTTTCTTTCTAGGGTGATGTTCTAGAAGTAGACAGTGGTGATGGTCGCACAATTGTGTAAATGTACTAGAAACCAATGAAGTGATACACTTTAAGTAAATTTTATGGTATGTGAATTATATCCCAATTTAAAAAATGAGAAATGGCCAATCACACCCATAATCAGAAAAGACTAGATAACCACTTTTCACCCAGATGTTGGCAAAGGCTTTTAAAGTAATACCCAGTGCTGGCATCAAGGATGATGAGATGATAAATAGGTATAACCTTTCTGGAAGGCTATTTGAAAAGGATATATCAAAAGTATTAGAAATGGCTAATACGGCCGGGTGCGGTACCTCACACCTGTAATCCCAGTTCTTTGGGAAGCCAAGGTGGGAGGATCACTTGAGGACAGGAGTTTGAGATCATTCTGGGCAACATAGCAAGACCCCATCTCTAAAAAAAATAAGTTTTGTTTTTTTTTTTAATTAGCCAGGTGTGGTGGTGTACACCTATAGACTCAGCTACTCAAGAGGCTGACGGGGGAGGGTTGCTTGAGTCCAAGTGTTTGAGGCTGCAGTGAGCTATAATAATGTCATTAATGTCACTACACTCCAGCCAGGGTGACAGAGCAAGACCTCATCTCTTAAAAATATGGCTAATGGCTACTAAGCAGATGAAAAGGTGTTCAATATCATGAGCCACCAGAGAAATACAAACCCAGTTAAGATACTGCTTAACTCACTAGAATGGCGAGGACGTGGAGAAACGAGTCCCAGTGGGTTGCTGGTGGGAATGACAAGTTGTAGAGCTGCACTGGAAACCAGTTTGGCAGTTCCTCAAAATGGTAAACTCAGAACTCCCAGATAACCCAGCCATCCCAGTCCTAGATATGTTCACATGTACCCAAGAAAAATATATATCCACACACAAACTTATACGGGAGTGTTACAGCAGCATCATTCATAACAGCCGATAGTGGGAACAACGTGACGCCCAGCAGTGGAATGGACAAAATGTGGCGAATCCACACAACGGAATGTTATTCAGCTATGAAGAAACAAAATACTGACATGTGCCACAACCCGGATGACCTTAAAAACGTGAGGCTGCGTGCAAGAAGACAGGCGCGAAGACCGTACGTTCCGTTCACACGCGGTGTCCAGCGTGGGCGACCCCCGGACGCGGAGTGGGCGAGCGCTTCCCGGGGGCTGGGGGGGGGCGGTGGGAGCGGCTGTTCGTGGGTACAAGAGTTTCCTTTTGAGATGATGAAAATAGTCTAAAATTAGCTTATGGCGAGGGTTGCACAACTCTGTAAATATATTAAAAACCAATGAATTGTATCTCAAGCTTTGTGAGAGAGAAAGCAAGCCAGGGTGTATGACAAGTGCCGATAAAGCGAGAGCCAGTTCTCCCCTTCTAGCAATTTCGCCAAAGGAGATAATCAGAGACGGGTACCAAGATGGTCATCGCCGCGTTATCTACACTAGCAAGAAAGTCAGAAATGATAGGAACGGGTCTAGGTAAGAAAGGGGACTGGGCCGGGCGCGGTGGCTCACGCCTGTAATCCTAGCACTCTGGGAGGCCGAGGCGGGCGGATTGCTCGAGGTCAGGAGTTCGAAACCAGCCTGAGCAAGACCCCATCTCTACTAAAAATAGAAAGAAATTAACTGACCAACTAAAAAATATATATATAAAATATTAGCCAGGCATGGTGGCGCATGCCTGTAGTCCCAGCTACTCGGGAGGCTGAGGCAGCAGGATCGCTTGAGCCCAGGAGATTGAGGTTGCTGTGAGCTAGGCTGACGCCACGGCACTCACTCTAGCCTGGGCAACAAAGTGAGACTCTGTCTCAAAAAAAAAAAAAGAAAGGGGACTGGACACATCTGCCACGGCCTGTGCCAGTGGACTACTCTGCAGCCAGTTACATAAAAAAAGAAAACATTCTTGAAAAATATTTAAGAATACAGAAAAATGTCCAAGACGTGTGAAAGTGAAAAAAGCAGTAGCAAAATAGCATGAAGACTGTCAGGCCCAGAGGCCGGGTGTTTGTGCCGAAGCTCCTGCCTGGGTGTCCAGCCAGGTCTGGGCTCCGGGGACTGCGGGAGGAAGGAGGACGGCGCAGACAGTCGCAGCGTGCCGGTGGAGGCAAAGTTAGATTTAAAAAGACCAAAAAGACAAGAAACAGACTGTTATAATGGCATCTACTGAACTAGAAATGCTAGTGCTCTCTGGATTCTGGGATTGTGTATGGTTTTTCAAGGTTTTTTGTTTTTTTATAATTTCTGCCGTGAGCTTTTACTAATTGAAAAAACAAAATCAAAAGAAAATCATGAAGAACTCAGAGAGGGAGGCCCTCGGCAAGCCAGAGCCGTTTCCTAGATTACGTGAGGTTTTTAGATGAGACAAAGGAGGGCCCCCAGTTCCAGAGGGTTCCCCAGAGGCTTCTCTCTCTACCCGCCCGTGCTGGGAGGGGGCGCGCAGGGCTGTGGTCGGGTGGGGCGGGGGATCCCGGCGGCCCCCACCGCGAGGGGCAGAGGCCTGGTGGCCCCAGCCTCCCCTGTGGCCGTCACCCACGGGTCCCAGAGGCGGAACAGTCAGCGGGGTCTGTGGCCGCCTCCCCAATGCAGAGGGTAGGTAGGAAAAAGGGGTGTGGTGCCCCAAAAAGGAAGTTAAGGAGGCCCCCCCTGCGCTAGGGGAGGAAGCCCCCCCACCCCCAGGGCCAGCACTCAGAGTGCAGAGACCTTTTCTAGAGCATTCGGTTTCCTTTTCCATTCACAAAGGATGGTGGGGGATTTCCAGCAGCGCGGAGGGGCCCCAGCCTGCTGCCCACCCTGGGAGGGCGCCTGGGGGCCCACCCTGGGATCCGGTGGCTTCTCTCCCCTTCTTCTGCCCCTCAGGGTGGGAACACGTTGTGCCAAGTTCTCCCTGAGCCTGTACTGGGCTCAAAGCAAGCCAGCAAGGCGAGCACGGGCATCCCATTTTCCAAGTGAGCAACAGAGGCTCCGGGAGGCCAAGTTTTTGGCCCAGAGCCACAGAGCAAGGGCACAAGTGGCAAGATCTGAACCCAAACCCGTCCATCGGCCTTTCTCCAGTACCTAACTTTTGGCCCCCAGACCCTGAGCCCATAGCTGCCGAGCCCACAGCCCCGAATGACTCCACGGTGGTCTCTGGTCTCTTCCCAAAACCCAGCCCCACAGACAGACAGGATACAAGACCAGCGCCCAAGACGCTAGCGAGCACATGGCCCAGGAGCAGGACAGGGGGGTGGGGGTGGGGGAGGCTGGACGTGGCCCCAGCGGTGCCAGGACAGGTGACAGTAACTCATGTCGTTAGCCCCCTCCCCTCGCTGGATTCGGGGCACTTTCTAGCCTGTGGATTCACAGAATTTGTGCCGAAAGGAAACACACAGATACCATCTGCCCGCGGTCTCAGCGCAGTCGGGGGTTTCTGCTAAGCAGCAAAGCACTTTTTCAAAAATGACTTTACACGGAACCCCAGTAAGAGGACAGATGGGGGCTGCACGGCTGGGGCCCGGCCCACCCCATGCCCCTCCCGCACAGCGCGGAAGGCCCAGCCCCAGCCCTCTGGGTGCCCACCGCACAGCTCAGGGAGCGCTGGGACCTGCCCAGGTCCCACGGCAGAGCGAGCGGGCAGCCACCTGCCCCGGGCCTACCAGGGAGAGGTGGGACCGGGCAGCCACCGGCCTCTTAAGCCCCTGTCTGCCCAGGGGGACATCTGGGCTCCGAGCCACGAAGATCCACTGGGCTTCGGTGGAGGGCAGGCGCCTTCTCGCCTGTTTGGGGACCTAAACACAAACGCCCCGGCCTTGGCGAGCCCACTCGGGACGCCATTCCTGGCTCTTCTGTCTCTCAGCTGTGTGGCCCTGGGCAAGTCTCTCTCCCTCTCTGTGCCTCCTTTGAGGAATTACTATCCCCACCTCACAGGGTTTGTGGTGAGGCTTCCGCGGGATGTATCAAATGCAGTGCCTGTCACGCTGAAACTGACAGATGACAGGACAATAACGATGGCGCTCCACAGACAGCAGGTCAGCTGATCCTGCGGCGGGGGCCATTATTAGCTCTTTTCACTTGAGGAAACTGAGGCACAAGGAGGGCAGAGTGCCTTTCCCGAGGTCACACGGCTCCCAAGGGGCAGAAGCAGAACCCAGCCCCTCCTGCCACCCCCTCCCCCCACACTCCTGCCTGAGAGGAAACCGCCAGGCCCCGGCGGACGTCCCTTTCTCTCTGCTTCCTCTTTCCCACACACCGAGGCGGGCGCTGGGGGTGGCTCCCTGCGTCCCCCGCCCAGGCCCTGGGCCCACAGCCAGGCTCCTGTGGCCGCTCCCAGCCTCAGTTTCCTCCTCTGCACAGCAGGTGGGACGACGGCGCCTGCCGGGAAGAGCTCCAGGGGCACCCAGTGGGCGGTGAAGGCCCCGTGCACCCGAGCCCTCCTGCAGCCGCGGCCCCAGGCAGGCCCGTGCCCACCCACGGCACAGGTGAGAATCCCGAGGCCAGCAAGGCCAGGCCACTCGCCCAAGGACACCTGGCTCAGGGGGAGCAGAACGGGGACAGCTCTGAACCACACTTGCCCCAACGCCCCACCCCCACAAGGCCAGGCCCGGCCACACCACTTCCTCCCCAGGACCTGAGGCCGGGGTGCAGGTGGGGGCTCAAGGGCTGTGCGCTGAGTCCCCCCAGGGCATCCCCCACCCCCTCTCCAGGCTTGCATCACTGGGTGCGCTGGGCCCACCAGGTCCTAGTGCCAGCTGAGGGGGGCACAGGCCAGCCTCTGCACCTCAGTGTCCCCATCTGTAAAATTGTGGCACTGGACAAAAGGGTTGGAGAGCCAGAAACAGGTGTCCCCACCGGGCAGGGCCCCTGGTTAAACAGCTCCACCCACAGGAACAACAGGAAGTCCTTCTGAGGGCTCACCAGGCCCAGTCCAGTCCAACTGCCTGGGTTCTAAGCCCCTCTTGTCCCTTCACAAGCTGTGTGACCTTGGGCAAGCCACCTTAACTCTCTTGGCCTTGGTTTCCCCATCTGTGAAATGGGCATAATTACAGCACCTACGTGCATGGGGCCGCTCTGAGGCTTGAATGAAGCCAGGTCAGTACAGCCTGACACATAATGACAGCCAGTACATGCTGGCATTTTCCAACAGTTGTCAGAACTCCCGCATCGGCCCTGCTATACAGATAAGGGAAACTGAAGCTCGGCCCCCAGAACCGCCAGGGCTTAAGACCATCTTGGCCAACCTAGGCCAAGGTATATAAGGAAACTGAGGCCCAGAAGATTGGTTATGCTCCATTTGAAATGGGACACCCGGCTCTCAGGGAAGGCCTTGTGCCCAAGGTCAGCCACGCCTGGCCCCATGGCTGTTTCTAGCATCTGCCCCCTCCCCCAGGGCCCGACCCCCACTGCCTCTGTCAGGCTGGCCCACTGCGGCAGCTGGCACAGGCTGGGGCCCACTCCCAGAGTGCCAGCTTGGCACCGCCCGATCCTCTGATTTTATAAGAGAAACCAGTAGTCTGGGTCTTATTTTTATTTCTTTTTATGAGACAGGGTCTCACTATGTTGTCCAGGTTGGTCTCAAACTCCTGGGCTCAAGCCACCCACCTCCACAGCCTTCCAAAGTGCTGGGCTTCTGGGCGCGCACCACCACGCCTGCCTTGAAGTCTGATTCTTATGTGAGATCTCTCCATTTTATGTTTTTAAATATTGGCAACCAATCCAATGTCCTCATTTGTCCTGTAACTGCCAGGCGAGACGGTGCCCCTGAGGCCTGGCCTGGGCTGGCATTCCACACCCTCTGGTTTGAGCCAGCTCCACAGATGGCCTGGGGCTTGGGGGTCAGGAGCCTGGGTGCGTCTCTGCCTCCCCCAGCGTCCGGTTCCTCAGCTGCCCAACGGGCCAGTGGCCTGCACTCACGGAGTCCAAGGGTTTACGGCAGCGCCAGGAGCAGGAGGCTGCCACTGCACGTGCTCAGCGCCGGGCTCAGAACACGGGACGCCAAGCACGGAGCCCGGCACGCGCGTCCCCGACCCGGAGGGCGCTGGGAGGCCGCCGTCTGCTCCGGAGCGAAGCTCCCACTGCCCTCCCAGCCTCTGGTCCCTCGTTCTCCCTGGAAACAAGACACAGAACCAGAATATTCTTCTCCGTGGTGGGTCACAGAAACTAGAACCTTCTTCCCCACAGCCAGCCATAAAAGCCTAGAAATATTTCTCCAACCTCCCCTCCTGTGTCAGCTCTGGCCACAAAGAAATTCTGTCACCCACCCCATCTGGCCGGGCAGCTGCTCTGCACCCGGAAGAGGGATGGTCGGTGCAGGGGCCAGTAAGCATCTGAGGACAGGCCTGTCACCCCTCGATCAGACACGTCTGTCCTTCTTCATGGAGTCTGAACTCCCTCATCATGTAAAACTCAAACTCAGTAACTCTGTTGTGCTTTTCTCTTGGGGCTTGCTCTGTTTTTTTAAGACAGAGTCTCACTCTGTTGCCTGGGCTAGAGTGCCGTGGCGTCAGCCTAGCTCTCAGCAACCTCAAGCTCCTGGGCTCAAATGATCCTCCTGCCTCAGCCTCCCAAGTAGCTGGGACTACAGGCATGCGCCACCATGCCCGGCTAATTTTTTCTATATATATTTTTGGTTGTCCAGTTAATTTCTTTCTATTTTTAGTAGAGATGGGGGTCTCACTCATGCCCGGCTAATTTTTCCTATATGTATTTCTGGTTGTCCAGTTAATTTCTTTCTATTTTTAGTAGAGACGGGGGTCTCACTCATGCCCAGCTAATTTTTCCTATATGTATTTTTGGTTGTCCAGTTAATTTCTTTCTATTTTTAGTAGCGATGGGATCTGGCTCTTGCTCAGGCTGGTCTCGAACTCCTGAGCTCAAACAATCCGCCAGCCTGGGCCTCCCAGAGTGCTAGGATTACAGGCGTGAGCCACCAGGAGGGCCTGCTTTTCTCTTGTTAATCTTTTGCTACAGGCTTGGCCTGCCCCTCATGTGGGTGGGGACAAGGGTCACACCTTTCTCCCGCATATATACACTGCTCCCCACCCTGGCCCTGCCCCAGGGGAGGGAGGAGCTGCAGGACTGGTGGCCATGGAGACCCCAAGGTCTTTTTAGAAGAACTCTCCCATGGCCAGCCTGCATGGAGACCACCGGTAGCTCCAGGGGTTCCTCCACCCCACTCCCACCACCAAGTAGATGGCCAGTGACTCAGGCCCTCTGGGCCTAAATCCTGCCATTGTTCCCATTACTCTCAACATAAAACCTAAAGTCCTCCATGTAGCCGACATGGCCTCACCTAAGCCGCTCCCTCACCTTTCCAGCCTCATCCCTCCTTGCTCCCCCACACCCAGCCCTGCTGCTCGGTTATTCCTCAAACCTGCCTGATTCACGCCTACCCCAGGGCCTTTGCACCAGCCATTTCCTCAGCCTAGGACTCCTTCACCCAGGCCTTCTAGAGCCAGCACCGCCTGCCCCTTGGCAGAGGCAACCTCCGCCTCCCAGCAGAGGCAACCCCCTCCCGTCCTCTCAAGCACCAGCAATCGGTGGCCACCTGCAGGGACAACACGGAAACCAGAGAAAGCTGTAACTTCTGTACCCACCTCCTGACCTGGGGAGACAGACGTCTCCTGCAACCAACCCCCCACGGCAGGCTGTGGCTCCTCTTGCACACCCCCTCCCCGCAGCCCTAAGTGACCCTTGAGGTGGCTGCCATCACCCGTCCTTTCCAGATGAGCCAACTGAGTCTCTGAGCGAGGAGGGGACAGGCTGAGCGTCACACAGCAGGTCACAGGTGGAACTGGGACCCAACTCCAGTTGAGGCTGATGCACGAGCCTCTGGCCACCTGTCCTCTGACTTCTGGGAAGCATTTGCTGGCTGAGGCTCAAGTGACATCGTGGGCAGCTGTCCTCCGTCTTGTCCTCAAAGTCTCTTTCTGCTCTGGGCAGATGGCCTCTGTTCCCTGGTCCCTCTGGGCGCCCTCTGCATGACAGAGCCCGTCACCCCCACCCGATGGCTGCAGATCTTCTGCTCCTATTGTGTGAGGCTGCTGTCACAGCCAGCGCCAGGGTCAGAGGTCAGAGGTCAAGGCTGACAACCTGGCAGGCGCCCTGGAGACTGTGGGCTGAGCGGACACTCTGTGTCGCTGTGGGAAACAGCCAAGAACAGCCGGAAGCCGAGGGAAGTGAAGCCAGAGCCTGGCTGGACCTGCTGCCAGGGGCCGGGAGGGGCCCCACAGGGCTGCCAGCTGGTGGCGACAACCCAGGCCCCCACCACTCCTGCCGAGTCCCCGGTGCCCCGGCTTCTCCCGAGGGCAGAGCCCTGAGGGATCCGACTGCCACTATCAGGGCCCTGGAGACTCTGGAAATGAGCCTGTGCGCCCGGCCCCACGTCATCACCCCAGCACACCATGACAGCACGCGACAACATAACACACACTCACCCTCTCAGTGCCAGGGGCTCAGACTGCGCCCTCCGGTGGGGCTCCCCGCAGCCCCGCTGTCCAGAGGCAGCCTGAGTCTCAGGCAGGCGATGTCACTTGCCTGAGACCCGGGGCAGGGAGAACAGCTGACTCAGTCCTCAGAACCAGCCTGACGCATGGTTTTCTAAGATGGGTTATTTTAAGCAGTGGAAGCTCCTTGCTTTATTTATTTATTTATTTATTTTTGAGTGAGATAGGGTCTCACTCTGTCACCCAGGCTGGAGTACAGTAGTGTCATTGTAGCTCACAGCAATCTCAAACTCCTGGGCTCTTTGATCCTTCTGCCTCAGCCTCCAGAGCAGCTGGGACTACAGGTGTGTGCCACCATGCCCAGCTAATTTTTTCTATTTTTTAGTAGAGAATGGGGTCTCACTTTTGCTCAGGCTGGTCTCGAACTCCTGAGCTCCAATGATCCGCCTGCCTCGGCTTCCCAGTGTGCTAGGATCACAGGCGTGAGTCACCGTGTCCGGCCTAAAGTTAAGTTTCACAGTAAACCCCACAATGTCACACAGATAACACCATGAATTTGGGCTTTCAAGATGTCACAGCCTCGAGATTTTTTATAAATGACAAGAAAAGAGTTTTTATCTGTGCTTGCATTTTTCTGACGCCTTCCAGTTGTATTTGGAATAAAATGCTAAGTCCTCACGTGGGTCTTCAGGCCTCATGTCCTTCCCCACTTGCCATCTCCCTCTGTGTTCCCACCACGCTGGCCTGTTGTTCTTTCTTCTAAACGTGCTGATCACTTCCCCACCTCAGGGCCTTTGCACATGCTGTTCCCTCTGCCTGGACTGCCCAGCAACTCTGACTCACAATTAAACTCTGTCCAAAAGTCACCTCCTTGAGACTATGAAACTTGAGTAATAAAGACAGTGTGGTGCTGGCGTGAGGACAGACATATGGGCCAATGGGACAGAACGGAGTGCAGAAGCACAGCCCAACGTGGAGGTACACTGGCTGCGGGATGCAGGTGGCCCTGCAGGACAGGGACAGATGATCGCTCAGCAGATGGTGCAGGGAGAACCAGGCATTCATATGCAGAAGAGCCATGGCCACCACCTCCCATGAGACACAAAAACTAAGTGCAAAGGGGCTCACAGTCCAAAACGAGGCAGCCCCGACAACAAAGCTTCTAAGAACAAAGAAAATATCTTCATGATGCTGGGTAGGCAAAGATTTCTTAAGCAGGACACAAAAAGCAAAGACAGGACACATAAAAGAAAGCGACTGATAAACCGGACTTCATTAGCATTAGCAACTGCAGTTCCCGAACAGGCGGCCCACGGGGCAGGAAATGCAGTTCACGGCAAAGACAGCGTCCAGATTACGGAAACGCTCCTACTAATCCATGCGGACAGAAACTCATGCAAACACCAGGCACTCCACAAACCAGCGCATTCCAATGGCCGGTACACATATGAAAAGGTGCTTGACCTTGGTGAGTCATCAGGGAAATGCAAATTAAAGCCACATTGAGACACCAGCACACACCCACCGATGACACTGAGCACCAAGTGCTGGGAAGGACGCGGAACGCGAAGCCAGAACTCGCACGCTGCTGGCGGGACCCACAACGGTGCAGCCTCTCTGGGAAAAGTTTGGCAATTCTTCTTTTTTAAGCTACAGGGGCTCACTCTGTCACCCAAGCTACAGTGCCATGGCGTCAGCCTACCTCACTGCAACCTCACAGCCCTGGGCTCCAGCGATCCTGCTGCCTCAGCCTCCCAAGTAGCTAGGACTATAGGCATGTACCACTATGCCCGGCTAATTTTTTTTTTCTATATATTTTTAGTTGGCCAATTAATTTCTTTCTATTTTTAGTAGAGACCGGGTCTCACTCTTGCTCAGGCTGGTCTCGAACTCCTGACCTTGAACTATCCGCCCGCCTCAGCCTGGCAGAGTGCTAGGATTATAGGCGTGAGCCACCTCGCCCGGCCCCAGCCAATTTCTTATAAAGGTACATGTGCACTTACTATGGGACCTAGCAATGCCATTTCTAGGAATCTACCCAAGAGAAATGAAAGCGTATGTCCACACAAAGACCTAAATGCAAATTTCATAACATGGCACTATTCATAAAGGTCCCCAGATAGAAACGACACAAATATTCAACGGAGGATGGTACAAATCAAGTGTGTGACTCTGGGACGTCAATATAGGAGCAGACTACCCAGCGATCAGAGGAAACGTGTTACTGACACGTGTTTAAGAGCACGACGAATCGCTGCAACACTACCTGGGCGAAGGCAGCCAGAAATAACGGCGACCTACTGTGTGCTCCCGTTCCCGTGACATTCAGGGACAGAAATCACACCTGCGGGCCAGCCTGAGCAAGAGCGAGAACTGGAACTTGAGCTTCCCAGGACGAAGCACGTGTGGCACAGAGCAGACGCTCGGCAGGCATCTAGCGACAAATGCACACGACCCCGGGCCTGGGCCACCCCTGCTGGCTGCCAACCCCAGGCCGAGGCCCCGCTGCCGAGCAAGGCCCTGGCACACCACAGGACCCCGGCGAGAAAGGAATTAAAGCCGCACGGTTGGCCGGGCTCGGTGGCTCACGCCTGTAATCCTAGCACTCTGGGAGGCCGAGGCGGGCGGATTGCTCAGGGTCAGGAGTTCGACACCAGCCTGAGCAAGAGTGAGACCCTATCTCTACTAAAAATGGAAAGAAATTAATTGGCCAACTAGAAATATATAGAAAAATTAGCCAGGCATGGTGGCGCATGCCTGTAGTCCCAGCTACTCGGGAGGCTGAGGCAGGAGGATCGCTTGAGCCCAGGAGTTTGAGGTTGCTGTGAGCTAGGCTGACGCCACGGCATTCTAGCCCGGGCAACAGAGTGAGACTATCTCAAGAAAACCCAAAAAAACAACAAAAAAAAGCCGCACGGTCCTGTCAACTCTGTACACCCGACTCAAAGTCGCAGCTGCAGAATGTGGCGACACCAGGCCCAGCTGCACGGTGGGAATTTAGCCGGTTGTGAAGGAAAAGGGCGCAGTTTTTTAAACTTGAACAAAAACAAAACATCAACAACATACGGGAGGTACAAAGGAATTCTAGGACAGTTTTGAACCTTCTAGAAATAAAACATCTATTTGTCACAGTCAGGGTTTTCAAAGGCCTTGGACCAACCTGCCACCACCAGCCCAGTGACACTCAAATAAGAATCAAAAGAGACGTCCCTAGACATTCTACACAATCCTTGACTTGTACTGTTCAAAACCGTCCAGGCCATCAGAACCAGGGACTTAGCAACTGTCACAGCCGAGAGGCGCCTAAAGCAGACAACTAAATCTCATGCAGTATTCCAGGTGGCATGCTGGAACAGAAAAGCCACATTAAGGAAAAACCAGCAAAACCCAGAGAAACCGTGGAGCGCAGTTAACAGTAAGGCACTAATGCTGGTTCCTTAGTCGTGACAAACACACACAGCAGAGTAAGACGATCACATCGGGTAAAGCTGGGTGCAGTGTGAAAACGAACGCTTCTATCTTCGCAACTTTACTGTAAATCTACGCTGATTCTAAAGTTGAAGGTTCATTTGTAAAAGGGCATACTTCCCCCTGGGCACTTTGCAGCCACCAGCTGGAAAACCGTCACCCCTCCCCACGGCCGTGCTCCCAACACGGAGGATGACAGGCGGCTGGCGCGGTGCGCAACCTGCGCAGGGGGCTTACCTTGGGCGGGTCGAAGAGCTCCAGCACGCGTTCGGGGCCGCCGCCGTCCGGGCCCGGGGCCCTGCGCAGCGCCAGCCTCCCGCGCTGCCAGCGCGCCCCGCTGTCCATGGAGGCCTCGTCGGCCAGGCTGTACCGCAGCACCCCCTCCTTGAGGGCCTCGGGCGGTGGCTCCCGGGCCAGACTCCAGGGCAGGAGCTTCTTGGCCAGGCTAGGCCTGGCCGGGGCCTCGCCCGCCTCCCCGGGGGCACCAGCGGCGGGGGCCGCGGGCAGCTCCCCGGCAGAGCGGCGGCGGAAGATGTGGCGGAGGCTGCGGCGAAAGTGCTGGAAGGAGCAGGGGCCGGTGGGCCGCGGCAGGGCCAGCTCCTCGGAGCTGCGGGCCTTGGGCAGGGCGGGCGCGGCGGGGCCCGGGCCCGGCTCGGCCTGGGGCGCCTCGGCCTTGGCGGCGGGCCCGCGGCCGGTCTCCCGGTAGTCGCGCGCCGGCGCGTGGCGGGGTCCCGGCGGCCCGGGCGCCCAGCCCTCGCGCACCTCGCGGCAGAAGTAGCGCTGGAACAGGTCGGTGAACTGCAGCGACACGAGCTCGGCGCGCAGGGGCGCGTGGTGCGGGTGCTCGCGGGCGAAGAGCCAGTACTGGCGGGCCAGCTCCCGCGCCGTAGCCACCGCGTGCAGCTCGCAGAACTCGCTCCAGCCCCGCGGAGACGGGGACGCCGCTGTCGCAGCAAGGGAGGCCGGGGAGGCCGAGGACGGCTGCAGGGTGGGCCCGTTCATGGCGGAGACCGAGGTGGGGCGGCCAGGCTGAAAGACACGTGGGGAGCGAGTGACAAAGGAGTGAGCAGACAGGCAGCACATGGCATATGACGACTCCAAACCAGCCCCAAGAGCCAGCACAACAGCGAAAATAAAAAATGACCATAATACCCAGTGCTGGTGAAGATGTGGTAAAATGGGCACTACCCCCACAGTGTTACTGGGTCTCCGGAGGAGTGCAGCCTTTTTGGAGTACAATTTGGCAGAATGAGATTTAGACCCAGTAATCGCTCTTCTAAATATTCAAGAGAAACACTTGCTCATATGCAGAAAGGTGCGTACCGAACACTTCCCTGATAGACGCTTCCTGCCTCAATGTTTGTAATAGGGAAAAATCAGTCACAACCCAAATGCCTGGCAGCGGAAGACTAGTGACCTACACTGCTACATCCACAGGCTGAAATGCGCTGCAGCAGTTGGGAAGGATGAGGCAGAGCTGTTCCACCGCCTCCGGGAGAGCCCTAAGGCACCCCATGAAGCAAAAAAACAAACTACAGAACACCACGAACTGTATAATCCTATCCACATAAACACACATAAAACTGAACTAATTTTTATGCATAAAAATTAAAATGCGGAGGCAAACCCATCCTGAAGCAGGGGTGACCTCTGCAGAGGAACCGGATGGGGGTGGGGGGAGGGGAGGCAGGGGCCAAGTACCCGAGGAAGACTGTTACTACTTATCTCTAGAAAACAGGGTTAAGAACATAGATTTTGGCACTCTGGGAGGCTGAGGCGGGAGGATGGCTCAAGGTCAGGAGTTCAAAACCGGCCTGAGCAAGATCCCATTTCTACTAAAAATATAAAGAAATTAATTGACCACCTAAAAATATTTAGAAAAAATTAGCCAGGTGTGGTGGCTCATGCCTGTAGTCCGTCCCAGCTACTCGGGAGGCTGAGGCAGGAGGATCACTTGAGCCCAGGAGTTTGAGGCTGCTGTGAGCTATGCTGATGCCACGGCACTCTAGCCTGGGCAACAGAGAGTCTGTCTCAAAAAAGAAAAGAACACAGATTTTGGAGCCTGGGTTCAAATCCCGGCACCACCACTTACTAGTTGTGTGACCTTAAGTGAGTTACTTGATTTCCATCTGCCTCAGTTTCCCCATCTGTAAAACGGTGACATGATCCTGCCTACTCTCTAGGAGTGTTATGCGGATGAACTGAGCTAATAAACATGAAGGCCTTAAAAGCCAGGAAGAGCATCAGCAGGGCGGCTGCTGTCTCTGCTATCTCGCTGCTACAGTACGAGCGTACCACTGGCGTCTGCAAAAATAAATATAAAACGACAAAGAGGAATAAATTTACAAGGCTCATGGGGTGCAGAGGTGTCTCCTGCTCGGATGGGGTACTCTCAGGACAGGCAGACCCCTCTCGACGGGGGCCTCCTCCTCCTCCCCTGGCTGGAGGGCCCTTCCTCAGGCACAGGACAATCAAAATGGCACCGAGTGCCACCTCTTTGCATCTGCAGTGCTAAATAGCTCAGACCTCTGCAGTCACCATCAGGACTGTCCTTCTGTCCTCCTAAGCCTGGCTGGGCCGGGGCCCCTGCTGGGGATGACGTATGGGTGACCGAGAAGGAGCAGCGCTCTCCCGGCTCCTCCGTGCGAAGCCGGGCACCCAGAGTCCCCTGAGCACGCCCTGGGCAGACGCCAGCGGCTCAGGAGCACAGGTTGCAGAGCCACATGAGCCTGGGGACGAATGCCACCTCCATCTACTCCCACATGTGCCCCTCGCCGCAAACACCACCGAGGGCCTACTGTGCGCCAGGCCTGGGGTACGAGGGTGAATGAGACAGAACCCTGCTCTCCTGGGGCTCACATTACAAAGCGCGCCACATATCGGCCTGTCACCTGATTAGGGCCCTCTGAACCTCCATTTCCTCAACTGTCAAGCGGTGACAGTGTCGTGTCCACCCCGCAAGCTGTCTGTTAAGGATTCCTCGAAAGGGGGCTCAAGGTGGGTGGAGATCTGAACCCAGGATCGGGGTTTCTCCTGCCTCACGCCACTCCACGGGCCCCTGCCCTTCATGTAGCCCGGCACGCTGGGCACAGCTGCAGGACCGCAGCAGCGAGAGGCTGCCCCTGCCACCTCCGGGCCACGGTGGAGACCTGCGGCTGACGGTGGCAGACTACCTAGACACAGCAGGTGCCTCTGCCCCCGCTGGGCAGGTGCTCGGCACACAGTCGACATCTTCGCACGTCACGGCATGCGTGGAACCCGCACACAGTAGGCAGTTTGCACATAGCAGGTAGTCAGTATAAGCTGCCAGGCAGAAGGGACAGGAGAAAGGCCACATCTGCCCTTGGCCACCATGCTCTGCCGGTGGCTGAAGGGGGCAGGCCTTACCCCCACGTGGACCCCTGTCCTGGGTCAGTCCCGAAGTCCCCCCACCCAGACTCTGCATGGGGGGGGCCCAGAGAGCTCTGATTCCAGACCCGGGTTCCTGCTCCATCTGCACGACCCACGGGATCCGCCCCCAGACACGCTGCTGTCTCTGGGCGCTGGCCTGAGCCGCTCCCGCTGCCCTTCCCGCTGTCTGCCCCCGGCTGCGCATGCGGGAAGCCTTCCCAGCTCCCAACCGCGAGGAGGCCGAACTTGTCCTTCCGCACATGGGCCACACTCTATGGCTCTACTATCTCCCCGCCAGGCCGTGAGTTCCATGGTGCCAGGGGTTGGTCTGTGCTCCATGTCCAGTTCCTAGCATACAGCAGGAGCTCAATGAATGAAGGTACGAATGCAAGGTACCATTGGATTTGCAACCTGTGGCTCTTCTGGCAGATGCACCAACCAGCCCCTCCCCCCCCCCCCCCCCCCCCGCCTGGGCTAGTCTACCTCCTGGGCGCCCTGGGTCTCTGTCCTTCTGCCCGGAACACCTGTCCCTGTCCAACCCGTATGGCACAGTCTTGAAGGCCAACTGCAGGGCCAAACGCTGGCAGGAGTCTCCTCAGAACAGCTGTGCCCACGCCAGGCTCCCTCTCTGTCCCCGCATCCTCCGATCCCCCCGTAGGAACGATGACATTTCCCGAGCAGTCACTACATGTCAGGCCTTTCTCTTGCCATTTCTGCCAAACATGAGCTCTCCCAAGCTTCACAACAGCCCTAGAAAGGAGGGCCAATTACTGCTCCCATTGTACAGGGGGAGAAACTGAGACAGAGAGGTCCCACGGCTGGTGACAGAGGGCACTGCCGAATGCCTGCTCAGCGCCCGGCCACAGGCTGCACAAAAGGGCTCCCTGCCCAGTGACGTTCACTGAATGAGTGAGAGGAGACATAAAGACACCCAGCTCCCCCGCCAGGCGGGAGTCACCGGCATCTCTGTCCACGTCACTAACCCACCAGTGGTCAGCAAGACAGTCGTAAGGTGAAAATACGAAAAAGCGATGAGAACAGTAAATGACACTGTTACCATTTCAGCCTCTCTGTGCCCTGCTCCGTGCTAGACACTGCACAGGTCACTCTTTCAGTCCCCCAGGGAGGGGACCTACCACTGTGTCTATGTCACAGAGAGGAAAACCGAGGCCTGCGGGAGGCTGTCCAGAGTCACACGGCGGCTGAGGGGCAGAGCTGGCTGAACATGGGCAACACTGCTCACCCCCTTCCACCGCCCCCACCCGGGGCGCGCCCCCCCAGGGCCGAGAGGCTTCTCATTCCTGCCGACTCAGGCTCCAGAAATCGTCAGTTGTGGGAACCAAGGCACCACTGGGTGGCATTGAGTCCTGCTCCCACCACCCTGGCTGCCAGCAAAGGTGGGAGAAAAGGCTCCGAGACCCCATCCAGAGACCCCTGGAGCTCCTGAGCAAACCTGGGGTCACGTCCCTTGCTCGTGTGTGACACCTCAGTGTCACCATCTGTCAAATGGGCTGAAGTCCTCTTCTTGGCGTTCACTGGGAACACGCTAAGGACTGCTGTCCGTCGGTGCTTGCCACAGGGCTTCATAAAGGAGTGGCGCCGCTATCTCATGACCATGATCGCTGGAGCACGCGCGCTCCGAGCCCGCTGCCGGGGAAGCTGCGGGGGGGGGGGCTCACAGGCTGGGCAGGGGGCATCACGGGAGCCCAAACAAAAGGCCTTCTCAGGGGACAGGCGGCAGCTCAGGCTGCTCCAGGCAGGAAATCAGCAGCCAGAGCCATCAGCTGCAGCCCAAGCCAGTGCGGGGACTGCACCAAGGAGGTTTTCTGGCCAGGAGGGCAGGCAGGCCACAGCAAGAGGGTCCCCTCCTGGGCCTAGGCAGCAGCATTTATTGAGCGCTTACTATGTGCCTGTGCGAGGCACAGATGAAGAGCAACTGACCAGATGGAGACAAGCCTGGGATCAGAGGCGGATAAGCTCAGGGCGGGGAGCAATTATTTATCACACGGAGGTGGGCGGGAAGGGGGGGACCCAGGAAACCACAAGCTTAGACTGCAGGGGCCAAAAAGCAAGGGTCTTTGGGGCACTTCTGTCCCAGCCACCAGAGGACGAACCACCTTCCACACAGAGGGGCCCTCACATCCCACCACCTGCTCAGCCTGGGCTCCAGGCAGGGCGTGCCCAGCGGCGGGGGTCTCCAGCATTTCCCCAAATCCCACAGCCTGGCAAGGGACAGGGACATTGTGGAGCAGGAAGACATCAGCCTGGTGCATCCCGGCACCCCACCCACAGGTCCCCACAGCAAACACATGGAGGCAACTAGCTCCACGCCTGCCAGCTGCGGGTCGGGGTGGGTCTGCATCTCGGGACCCCAAGTTCTCACGACTGCATCGACCGCAGTGTCTGCCAAGGCGACCTGGCAAGGGCCTTGAAGCAATGGCCTGGGCCTGGTGCCCCCTATTCAAGCACATCCATCCTGAGGGACCCTCAAGCCTCTACCCAGCCAGTGACAAATCACAGAACCGCCAGCAGCTGGGAAACCGTGGGGCCCATCTGACCCATGACCCCAGAGATGGGGCTCATCAGCCTCCCGGTACCCACCCACCCTGGATGATGACGTCATTCAAGGAAGCTAACATTTCCCTTCTAATCGCCAGGCCTTTACCCACCTGTGGGACTGCCACCTCCCCAGGCTTAGGGATTTTTTAAATTGTGGTGAGTGAAATTAACATGAAACAGTCCAGAGCCTGCACCTTCCCCTGCCCCCAGCTCACAGCGGTTTGGGCAGGAAGTCTCACACTTTCAGAGGGGACACCTCCTCCAAGGAGGCCTCCAGGTCACAGGGAACGTTTCTGCCTTCCCCACATGCAGCACCAACTGCTCCAGGAGCCCAGACCCTGTGCCTAAGGAGCCCCAGAGAGCTGAGGAGATCCCAGCACACACTGCCTGGCAGGCGGCCACTGCCCTTCCATGACATTCCAGCTGCCAGATGCAGAGAGCCCATGAGAACTAGAGAGCAAAGGCTGGGGGCCCCAGGGAGGCCACTGGGCAGCCAGCAGGCCCTGAAGCACCCTCTGTGGGGTCATCTAGTGCCCCGGGGACATTTATCAGGCCGGCACAGTCTGCCAGAACAGGAAATGTCCTCTGGCTTCCTCTGCCCTACCCCCAGTCTGACACCCCCGCCACCATCCCAACTAGGCTTCAGAAGGTGAGGAAAGCAGGGACCATCCCCCCAAGAATAAGCAGCACCCTCTGATTCCCACCCCTCCCCGTGCCAAGGACATGGCTTCTTTAAGTGCCTCCGGGTCGAGGGCAGAAGAGGGGTGCGACCCTAACAAGGGTGACCTCTCACTTCGCTGCTTCAGGCTGTCCTCAAGCCCACCCCCTCCTGTGTGCCGTCTCCACCCACCTCACCCTCTCTGGGCCTCTCCTCCTGGCAATGACCCAGACTGTGAGCTCTAGAAGGGTAGACTCTGTGTCAAAGGCCCTCTTTTGTGTCCACACCCCCCTGCATTTTCAGCCCCCAACCTCCCACAGCCAGGGCCCCTCCTCAGGCACCGTGTGAGTCAGCCCTGCAGCGGGGCACAGACTTCCTCCCTCCCAGGACTCCCTGGGGACACAGTCCTGGGCAGCAGCCGGCTCCCCCCTGGCCAGCGGGGGGGAGGCGGGAGGGCCACATCCGGGTGGGCCCCCAGGGGCTCCAGGCCTGGCTCACAAGGAAGCCGTGGCGCGGCCCCCCTCCCCGACCCCTGACAGGGTGGCGTGGGAGGAAAACTCTTCCATCCATCTGCTCAGCTGCCGGGTTTCCGGCTGGGGCGGGGCCAGGGACGCCAGGAGGACCTGTTCCCCTGGGGAAGCGTCCCTTGCCCCTGCCGGGAGGAAGGATGCTGGGCTGGGCAGCCCAGTACTGGCCAGTGGAAGCCTAGAGCCCTGATGGAGGAATGCTGGTCACAGGTGGCAGGGCCCAATTAACAGGGTGTCCAGCTGTGGCCATGGCCTCACTGCCAGGCCTTTGGACCTGCCTACTTCCCAAGGGATCTCAAAGCCCCGGAAGCTGGGGGGCTGGGGTACAGGACTCCTGGGTCCAATAAGGCCTGACTCAGCAAGTGACCCCAGCTGAGTCACTTCCCCTGGGCAGCCTGCCTGCCTCAGTTTCCTCAGGGGGAGTGGGCGGCTGGAACGGGTCTGGCGGGGAAGGCTACACCTCTGCGCCCTCCGCGCAGGCTCTCATCCGCCAGATGGAAGCAGCTTCCTGCGCCGCCCAGCCAAAGATGCTGAACACCCTGGGGCCCCTGGGGACCGTTTTCCTAGGAAACCTGGCAATTAAGTGCCAGCCCCTCTTGGGCATTAATAGCAGTAGCTTGCACTTATTGAACACTGACTACATGCCAGGCATTATGCTGTGCACGTCTCTTCACAACAACCCTATCGGGGCGTTGTTAATGCCCCCACTTCCTAGGTGAAAAGACCTGTAGCTCAGAGATACTAAGGAACAAGCCCAGGGTCACACAGCTATAGCAAATACAGGCAACACAGTTTGTGTTCCTGCCCTGTGCCAGGCTCATATACTCTGCACAACCACCCTGGAAGCTAGAACTCTCGCATCCAGTGGAGGCCCAGAAAGGTCAGGTCACTTGCCCAACACATCAGCCCCCTGCAGAGGTGCTACCAGGGAGAAGCGGGAATTTAACAGGAAAGCCTCTCATTTTAATAACGTCTGCTGTCACTGAGTGCCAGGCCGGGGACCTTGGCCATCAAGCTCTGCAACAGCTAAAAACCCTTTCACAGGTGCCAACTTAATTGCCTCAAAGAAGTCACCAACCCATGGATTCACAGCAATGGGACACCCTCAAGAAAACAGGCCCTAACCACAACATATGTGTTACATCCAATGGCATTTAACATTTAAATAAAAATATAATAATACACGGAAAAAAGAAAGAAAGAAAACCGGCCCTCAGCAGGGTATAGGCGACATAGAACTGGGCCCCAGAGGCCCTATCAGCTAACAGAGTGGGATTGGCCCAGACTCGGGGCAGCTCCCTGCCGGGACCCCAAGACCCGATTCACTGAGCCCCTCAGGGCTGGGCCGGGCACCCTGTCTCCCCTCACCAGGGGCAGGCGGCCCTGGGTTCCAGCTCAGAGCTCCCTCCAAGGGCCTCCAGCTCTGCCCTCCACCGCTTCTGCCCTTGACGAGGCTCCATCCGGGACATGGCGAGTGTCCGGGGGGGTGTCACAGCCTGACCCAGAAAGCCAAGGGCCCCCACAGGCTGACCTGCTGCAGGGCAAGCCAGCTGCAGCCACATCTGGAGCAGTTCTACAGGACTGATTTGCTATAGAAAGTTCTAGTTTTCAGAGGAGGTTTGAGAGGGCCGGGGGTAGGGGGATAAGGAAGGAGAAACATCCACAGCAAAAAACGTCAACACCCACAGTTATGTCCCCTCCTGCCCCAGCCATTCTGAACACTCTAGGAATCCACTCACTTATGTCCCAACGACCCCAGAAATAGGTACTGTTATCACACCCACTTGGCAGATAAGGAAACTGAGGCAGGGGCAGTTAAGCAAGGCCGCACAGCCAGGAAGTGCCATCACCTCCTCCTGCCCAGGTGACTCCTGCTCACGAACACCCTGGAAACTCCAGTGCTACTGAGCAGGAGGTGCTCAAGGGAGACATGAATGAACGTTCCACAGCCCCTAACAATGACACTAATGACAGTGGTGACAAAACCACCTCCACCTATAATCCAGCCCTTTCTCTCGGTGCCAGGCAGCAGGTGCTTTTCACACACTGCCTCATTAAATCCCCACTGCAAACCTGTTATTACCCCATTTTGCACAGGGGGAAACTAAGGTTCACAAGGGACACCTGCCATGACCTCAGCCTCCAGGCCCCTCCTCTGCCCCTGAAGGCCCACAGACCAGCTGCTGCTGCTTCGGGCCAGCCCCTTCCCAGCTCCGTGGCCCTCAGAGACTCGAAGAAGTTCTAGGAATGTTCACCCCTTGGCTCAGAAGGATTTTCCCTCCCAGAGGGGGGTTGTGGGAAAAGGCTCCAAAAAAGTGTACTGAAAACGTTTCCGGCTTCCCCCAGTGGGCCTGGCCTCTCCTCCCTGAGCCCAGCCTGCCCAGGTGGCCTCTGCCTGCTCTCCCTCCACTAGGTCCCAGGAGCCTCCAGAGCTGCTTCTGCTCTGGTGGCCAGGTCAGTGACAGGAAATCCAGATACACCCGCACCGGCATCCCTGGAGACCCATGTGCCCGCTGGCCCGGCTGCCGCGGCCAGGCCTGGCAGCTGGCAGGTGTCGGGGATGATCCTCTCTCAGGTGGGGGGTATGGGTCGGATCTCAGCCCCTCCAAACCGGGACCTTGGCCCTGCAGACATCGCCTTGCCAGGCCCTGCTCTGAAGCCTCCACCCGCCACCTGATTTCACTTCCTCCCACTCAGCCCGGCCTGGCCATGCCCCTCCCTGGAGGCCCCCAGCTGCAGGCAGTGACCTCCTCACCGATATCATCGTAGCCCGGGAATAGGGAAGAGAAACAGGAGAATGAGGAAACTAAAGAAAAAAAGAAGCGGGACAGGCAGGCAGACCCCCCTCCCCAGTTCCTCAAATGCATCCCCCCCCCCCAAAAAAGAAAAGGCTCCCCTGGCCAGCGGGAGGGGATTTCTTTTTTTCTTTTTTTTTTAAAGGAGGGGATTTCTGCACCAGGCATTAGAACCTCTGAAACACCTCCTGGCTGTGCTGACCTACAGGACACATGCCCCCTCCAGACTTTTTTTGGTGGGGGGATTCCCCAGGAACCCGAGGCTGGAGGGTGGGGTGACAGTATATTCCCAAAAGATCGGGGATCTGGGACCCCTAAGTGAACCCCAAATCCAGTGGCATGTGAGTGCCAGGCGCGGCCCACCTCGGCAACGCTGGGAGCGCGGAGAGGGGCTTCCTGGATGCGGGTGCCCCTCTGAGCCACATGGCCTGGGACCGGCGATGGGAGTGCGGAGGGGCCGGCACATGCTCCCCCTGCCCTCCCCCCTCAAAGGCTCACCCATTCTCGAAGCCTCAGTTTGACTACTTTCACTTTCAAGGTGCCAGGCGATGACCCGACTCCTCTCCAGCACAAGTTCAGGGGACTGCCGCCCGCGACCGGCCGGGCTGTCGCAGGGCGGACTGGGGGTGTCGGCCGTGCCCCCCCTCAGCCCCCGCCGCCTCACTGCCCCCGTCAGATCCCCAGCACGTGTGTGGGTGGGTGCTGGCTGGTGGCTGTCGCAGGACTGGGAAATGGTCCCGAGGCCCCCGAGTCGGCCGCAGGACGGGGTCTGGGCCGTGGGGGAGCGCGCACACCGGCAGAGCCGGCGCGGGCCTCGGCTCCCCGTCAGCCCTCCCGCCCCAGGAGGGCGCCGGCGCGGCGGGCTCACCTGAGAGACTCGGCGTCCGGGCCCGGCCGGCCCATGGCGTCAGCGCCCCGGGCCCCGAAACCCCGAGGGGGCGGGCGGGCCCCGCCGGGCGCGTCCCCTCCGCGGCGGCGGTTCGCTCGCGGCTCGCTCGCGCGGGGCTCAGGCAGGAAACCCGGGCTCGGAAAATGGCCAGCGCCTCATCATTTCCGCCGCCAGCGCTTGACAGTTGCGGGAGGATGCGCCCCCGGGCCGCCGCCGGGGAAACTCCGCTGCCGCCGCCGGCGCCACCGCGGGCCGCGACAGTCCGGGCGGGCGGCCGGGCGGAGGCGGTGGCCCGAGCCCATGCCGCCCCGCGCCGTTATGTAAAGAGGAACCGGCTGTGAGAGCCGAGCCCGGCGGAGGAGGCGGCCGCGGCCGGGGCGGGGCCGGGGCGGGGCCGCGGGGAGCCACGCCCCCGGCCGCCTGCGAGCCGGAGACTCGGCCGGAGGGGGCCGGCCCTGGTGGGGCGGAGCTTGACCTGGCCCCGCCCACCAGCCTCACTCCTCGGCGGCTGGCCGCGTCCTGGGGGTCTCCAGGCGCAGGTCGGGCGAGAGGCGGGCCTTTACCAAGCCACGCCTACCACTCGCCCACCCGACTTCGCGTCGAGCAGCCAAAAGAAGAGTAGGGAGGGGGCTGAAGGCGGGGCAATTTTGGCCCCACCCACCCAACGCCGGCAGGCCACTGGGGGCCTCGGCGCTGCGGGGGCGGGGTCAGACGAAGAGGCGGGGCCTGGGGCGGGAAGCTCCGGGCGGCTGGGCCTCGAGGGGGCGTGTCCCGCTGCCTCAGTCCCGCTGGGCCTTATCTGCGCCCGCCGCGCGGGTCCGCGCAATAGCGACCTGGGCTTTCATCATCGCGTCGGGAGGGCGCCCGACCCCGCCCGGGCCTGACTACCCGCGACTCTGCTGAGCCCACCCGCCATGGCCCCTACCCCCGGTTGAGTTCTGCCACCATTCTCAGCTCTGCCACAGCCAGGACCATCTAGAACACCTATCCGACCACCTGTCCCCCGACTCCAGGAGGGGTGCGTCTTTCTCCGGGAAGCCCTCCTGGACCGCTGGCTCTGGTACCTGCTGGGTCCGCCACTCCCTTCGCCCCAGACTACTTACCTCGTCCCTTGGGCCTCATGGGGGTGAGCGTGGCAGCGGTCCGGGCAGTCCGGAGTGGGGCATGCCCTCAGCCGGCCTTTCCTCCAGCTCGCGGAGGCGGGGGAGAGGGGAATGTCGGCCCTCCTCTCCCTCCTCCACGGGAAACAAGTCGCCCACGCCCCCAGCTTGGAGGGGCCACGTCAACCCTTCCCAGACAGCACGGCCCGGCCCACTCCTGCCTCCTACCAGCCTCGGGCAAATGACTTGACTTCTCCAGACCTCCATTTCCTCATCTGTGAAATGGAAATACTAAGTGTGTCCACCCCACTGGGTGGCTGTGAGGACCCAATGAATGAATGCACTGAAGCCGTGAGCTTGAGGCTTGGCCAGAGGAAGTGCTACCTGAGTGTTTGTTAAACAAACAGGCGATGAGTCCTGAGCTTGGGGCTGCAGGAAGGGGTTCCCCGAAGCAAAGCGGGGATTTCCAGAGCCCAGGCAGACGGGGGAAGGGAGCTGCTTGCTGTAGGATCCTGGAGTCAAGGCCCTTTAAGAAACGAATACGTGCTTTCCACAGCCAGGTATCAAATACTCCCCATGTGCCAGGCACAGTTCTAGGTGCCGGGGACTCAGCAGTGAACAAAACAGGCAATACCCCTGCCCTCATGGAGGTGACATTCTTGTGAGGGAACACAGAGCAAAATAAATACATGGATTAACTTGTGAAAATGACAGAACAGTTACGGATAGACAGAGGAAAGGGGTTGTCTTGGACTGAGGGGCACAGGAAGGACATTTCCCAGGAGCTAACATGTGAGCTGAGGCACCCCGCCACCACCTATGACAAGAAGGATCCAGGCATGATGAAGTCTGAGGGAAGGCCATTCCAAGCCAGAGGAACAGCAAGTGCAAAGGTCCTGGGGTGGCAATACATTTGGTGCATTGGAAGAAAGTAAAAAAGGCAGCAGCAACACCTATGCTAATAGATGGGACAAGAGGACTTTGGAAACGTTGGCCCCAGGCCCATCACACGGTGTCTTGAGGGTGGGGGGGTGGGAATTATTTTGAGAGCAATGGGGAGCCTTGGAGGGTTCTGCACAGGAAAAGGACCTGCTGAGTGTTGGATTCCAGCTGCAAAGCCTGGAAGTGGCAACTGCATTAGGAGGTGTCCCAGTGCTGCTCACAATCTGAGGACATGGGACAAGGAGCGGAGAGATGTCTAGAAAATCTGAACTGAGAGCCCCATATTATTTTATCTCTTTATGACACTCGGGGACACTGAGGCAGAGAGAGAGCAGGTACTTGCCTGCAGCCACACAGCTGCCAGGTGGCACCAACTGAGCAGCCAGGTACTCAGCCAGTGCCGAATGGCTGCTGAAATCTGCCAGCCACAAGCACTTTCCCTCTCACTGCCCAGACGGCAGCTCTGCTGACTTAAACTGGGACTTGTGGTTCTTCCCCTTTTTAATCACGGTTCAAGCCTTGTCGCCTGCCAGATTTCTCGGGGGCCCAAACTGGCTTCCTTCCTCGCTCAGTCTCTTCTCGCCGGTCCCCGCCAGAGTCCGGTTTCTCGTTTCGGGGGTTCTCCGCAAGCCAGCGACTTCTCACTTTGGGTTTTTGTTTTTCCTTAGAAAGGCAGAGGGACTCCAGCACGTAACCCTCCCACCGCGTGCCCTACATTCGGGGAGGCCGGCCTGCCGCCCCTTCCCGGGCAGGTCGCGGGCGGGAGGGAGAAAGGAGTTATTGGAATTCCCACGACAGAGTGACAGAGCGACAGAGCCGTAGCCCCAACCCGGCAAGGCGGCCAGAGGGGGCCCAGCTGCCCTTCCTTCCTGCCTCGGAAACGAGACAGGGCCAGCACCTACTGCCTGCCTTACAGCGGCCAGAGACTCCCAGGACTAATAATGACAACACAAAAGTCAATAACAATATTAATAAATTAACAATGATCAATACCATTAACAGTCATGTTAACAAGGAATATTAATAGCAATAATTAATAACAAAAGTTACTCAGACTGAATAACAATTGTTAACTAAGTTAACAATGATGTCATTAATTTAAATATTAACATATTAATAATTAACATTAATAATTTTTTTGAGACAAGGTCTCTAGCTCTGTTGCTGGGCTAGAGTGCAGTGCTGCAATCACAGCTCACTGCAACCTGCAACTGCTGGGCTCAAATGATCCTCCTACCTCAGCCTCCCATGCGGTGGGACTGCAGGCACTGTGCCATCATGCCCAGCCGATTTTTTTCTATTTTCTGTAGAGACAGGGTCTCACTATGTTGCCCGGGCTGGTCTCAAACTCCTGCATTCAAGCGATCCTCCCGCCTTAGTCTCTCAAAATGCTGGGATTACAGGCATGAGCCACTGTACCCAGCCAATATTAATAACAATAAAAGTTAACGGGGGGGGGGGTTTAACCAGGCTGAATAACAGGTTAACAATAATCAATGCCATTAATTTTAATATTAACAGTTAACATTAATAACAATAACAACAAAAGTTAACTAGTACTAATAAAAGGGCTAATAAAAATCTGTATAATAATGTAACAATAGTTAACAGGCTTAATTAATAATAATAGTTTGGCCGGGCACGGTGGCTCATGCCTGTAATCCTAGCACTCTGGGAGGCCGAGGCGGGTGGATTGCTCGAGGTCAGGAGTTCGAAACCAGCCTGAGCAAAAGCGAGACCCCGTCTCTACTATAAATAGAAAGAAATTAATTGGCCAACTAATATATATAGAAAAAATTAGCCGGACATGGTGGTGCATGCCTGTAGTCCCAGCTACTCGGGAGGGTGAGGCAGGAGGATTGCTTGAGCCCAGGAGATTGAGGTTGCTGTGAGCTAGGCTGATGCCACGGCACTCACTCTAGCCTGGGCAACAAAGCGAGACTCTGTCTCAAAAAAAAAATAATAATAGTTAGTATTAGCTACAGGGTTGATAGTGAAGATGAATGACAATAGGATTTTTTCTTTTTTAATTTTTTTTGAGGCAGAGTCTTGCTCTGTTGCCCAGGCTAGAGTGAATGCCGTGACGTCAGCCTAGCTCACAGCAACCTCAAACTCCTGGGCTCAAGGGATCCTCCTGCCTCGGCCTCCCGAGCAGCTGGGACTACAAGGGTGTGCAACCATGCCTGGCTAATTTTTTCTATTTTTAGTTGTCTGGCTAATTTCTTTCTGTTTTTTTTTTTTTTTTTAGTAGAGATGGTGGTCTCACTCTTGCTCAGGCTGGTTTAGAACTCCTGACCTCAAGTGATCCTCCTGTCTCACCCTCCCAGAGTGCTAGGATTACAGGCCATCACGCCTGGCCCAACAATAGGATGTTAATAGTAATAATAAATATAACAATAACAGTTGATGGGCCTAGGATTATGAATATAAATAGAATGATAAATCTATTAACATTTGATAATATAAATATAATCTTATATTTAACATAAAATAACAGGATATTCATAAAATTAATGATATTAAGTATAATATAATTTGAGCACTTGAAATGTGGCTAATGTCACTGAGGAACTGAATTTGTAACTTTATTTAATGTAAATGAATTAAAATGTGAACAGCGCAGCTCGGGAGGTTTTACATGTTAACTCATTTTGTCTTTACAGCAGCCCTGGGGTAGGTTCTATTATTATCCTGCACTTCATGGACAGGACACCATTGTCTGCGGGGGACCCTTAATTAAGAACGAAGGGCTCTGTGGTCACCCAGACAGGTTTACAATTCTCTGTTCCGTATCTTCCTGTGTGGACACCTAGACTTTCTGGGCCTCAGTTTCCTCATCTGTAAAATGGGGACATTCCCAATGCTGACCCCACTGGAGAGCAGGGGGGGAATCTGATGAGGAGACTTACATTGAGGGCTTGGGAGGTGGGGGGCAGGCACGTCCACATAGCACGGGGTCCACAAAGACTGCTGATTGTCATCTATAACTGGGTGTGAGAGTCGTATGTCCTTCAGGGAGTGGCGTGAGGAGTGGTGGTCATGGAGACCAGCCCTGTGTGACAGACCCTCACACACGTTTTACAGATGAGGACGCTGAGGCTGGAGGGTAAAGACTGCCCCGGGTCAGGCAGCCGGAGCGGAGCGGAGGCCTTGGTGTATGATAAGCCTCCGCAGGCCCGGGCCACAGGTGCGGGCCCAGCCCGGCCATGGCTGGTGCTGGAATTTTCCATGCCTGAGTTCCCTTCCTAGCACTGCTGTGTGACCGCCAGCAAGAGACCCCCACTCTCTGAGCCTCAGTGTCCCCAGCCTGGAAAATGGGCATAACAGTCGTTGGGTGAAGGCCAATGACATTGTGTGGGACATTTAGCCCCTGGCAGGACTTCAGGGAATGCCTGGCAGCCAAGTGTTTGCAAAGAACAACTTTGGAGCACGCGAGGCTTCTTAGTGTCCTTCAAAGTCACCTTCAAGCTCGCACATAAGGCCTTGGCACTGGCTGTTCCCTCCGCCCAGAATGCCCTTCCAGCAGGGGTCTCCCTCCCTCCCCGCAGCCAGCTGCCACTCTCCCCTCGGGACCTGGCTATTTCCCTGCCTTCGCCCTGACTGCACAGCCCGCTCAGTCACTTACCTGCTCAGTGAGTGCCCCGCCTCTCCCACCCCCAGGAGCAGGGCGGTGCCACGAGGCCAGGCATGCTCCTCTGTCTCGCTCCCTCATTTCCCCAGCACCTCGCGCGGTTCCGGGCACGTTACAGGCGCCCCTGGCAGTTTAAAATACGTCCGCGAATTCTGTGACACACCTCCCTTAAAAAGGTGGAGCCCGGACTCCCCTACCCTTGAGTGTGGGCTGGGCTTAATGACTCACTTATAATGGAGACCAAAGCAAAGTGACGCGTGTGACTTCGGAGACTAGGTCATAAAAGGCATTTCGGCTTCTCCTCGTTCTCTCTCGAGCCCTCCACTCTGGGAGAAGCCAGCCACCATGTCATAAGGACGCTCAAGTAGCTTTATAGAAAGGCCCATGTGAAGGGACACTGAGGCCTCCTGCCACCAGCCAGCAAGGAACAGAGACCCCTGCGACAGCCCTGTGAGGGAGCTGTCTTGGAAGTGGGTCATCCAGCCCCAGTGGGGTCTCACGTGAGGGCAGTCCCAGCCCTGTTTTCTCTTGTTTGTTGTTGCTTTTAGAGCCGGGTCTCTCTCTGTCGCCCAGGCTGGAGTGCAGTGGCATCATCACAGCTCACTGCAGCCTCCAACTCCCTGGGCTCAAGTGATCTTCCCACTTCAGCCTCCAAGTAGCTAGGACTACAGTTGCGTGCCACCAGCCCATTTTTTTTTTTTTTTTTTTGAGACAGAGTCTTGCTTTGTTGCCTAGGCTAGAGTGAGTGCCGTGGCGTCAGCCTAGCTCACAGCAACCTCAAACTCCTGGGCTCAAGCGATCCTTCTGTCTCAGCCTCCCAAGTAGCTGGGACTACAGGCATGAGCCACCATGCCCGGCTAATTTTTTCTATATATATTAGTTGGCCAATTAGTTTCTTTCTATTTATAGTAGAGATGGGGTCTCGCTCTTGCTCAGGCTGGTTTCGAACTCCCGACCTCGAGCGATCCGCCCGCCTCGGCCTCCCAGAGAGCTAGGATTACAGGCGTGAGCCACCGCGCCCGGCCCACCAGCCCATTTTTTTACTACAATCTCTTGAGAGATCCTGGACCACAAAGTGAGTGAAATTGCACCGAGATTCCTAAAACCACAGGAGATAATGAAGGTTTGCCGTTTTAAGCCTTTAAGTTTGGGAGCAATTTGTTATGCAGCAATCAGTAACCAATGCCGAGCTCAAGAAGGCTCCGGGGTGTCCAACCCACCCTTTCCCACCCATCAGGGTCCAGCGGAGGCCAGGAGGGATCAGGAAAGGGTGTCCCTTGGCCGACACAGGTCTGCCCAGGGCAGAAAGGGATTACATAACCTAGCGGGGCCTTCCTCTTTTTGCCTGGGCCATCAGAGCTCCCAAGGCGGATTCCTGGGCTCGGGGCTGATCTGCTGAGCTCAGGTGCCTGATGCCATCCACCCTCTCTGCTTCCTTCCTCTGGCCTGGCTTCCGTTTTCTGTCCTGCCATTGCCTTAAAATCTAGAATTGGGCCCGGCTTGGTGGCTCATGCCTATAATCCTACCGCTTTGGGAGGCCAAGGCGGGCAGATTGCTTGAGGTCAGGAGTTCGAAACCAGCCTGAGCAAGAGCAAGACTCCATCTCTACTAAAAATAGAAACAAATTAATTAGCCAACTAAAAATATAAAGAACAAATTAGCCGGGCATGGTAGCGTGGGTGGCTGTAGTCCCAGCTACTCGGGAGGCTGAGGCAGTAGGATTGCTTGAGCCCAGGAGTTTGAGGTTGCTGTGAGCTAAGGTGAAGTCACGGCACTCACTCTAGCCTGGGCAACAGAGTGAGACTCTGTCTCAAAAAAAAAAAAAAAAAAAAAATTAGAATTGCCTCAAGTCCTCGCCTAAGAAAAGGATGAAGAGTTTTTATTAATACAATCTGACTCCATCTATGGAAGCTTCCAGCCAGCCGAGAGCATCACAAGCATTAATTCCTATGTCTCCCACCCCACAAGAAGGGTTTGCTATTCGTCTCCCCATTTTTCAGATGAGGGCACTGAGGCCTGGAGCAGGGAGTGATGTGCCCAAGGTCACACAGCCCATAAGTGATCAGCGCAGCCGGCCTGGAAGCAAGGCCTACCTGGTACCTGGTCGCAGAGTCCTGCCTCCTGACCACCTCCTATGCCGGGGTGGCAATAATGGCAGTAACGGAATTAACAGGTAATTATTAGAGCATCATATGCCAGGCGTCGGTTTGGGGCCTTTAGAGGGATTAACGATTTACTTTCCCCTTCACCTGTATGAAAGAGAGAATGCTGTTTCCCCCCATTTGACGGAGAGGGAAACTGAGGCACAGAGGAAGGGAAGCGACCCGCCCGAGTCAGGCGGCTGGTAAGTGGCCCATCAGGGATTTGCGCGAGGCTCCAGAGCTCCGCTCTTAGCCCAAAAGCGGCGGCCGCACCCCCCACCCCACCCCGCACCCCCCCCACCCCCACCCCAGCCCCACCCCCACCGCGGCGGCGGCCTGGGAAGCGGCCAGCCGCCCCCTCTTCCGCCCGCGCCGGGAATCTGGTTTCTGGGGGAAGTGACTCAGTGGCCTGAGGCCCCGCAGATAATTATTCACTTCCAATCCCGGTAATTAAAGGGCCTAATAGGCCCGCAGAGGACGCGCGAGCCAGTGACCCGGCCGTCCGCACCCCCGGCCCGGGACGCACGCGGGGCCCACGCGCTCCCCGGCGGGCGCGCGGCCCGAATCCGGCGCCGGCGGCGGCTCGCGCGGGGCTCTGGCGCCCCCTGGTGGCTCTCGGGCGAGGGGCGCAGGGACCGGCCTCCAGGGCAGCCTCAGACCCCCAAGCAGCCTCCGTCTGGACTCCTCCTCCGGGAAGGACTCCACCTCCTGGGTGCCCCCAAGCCTTCCTGAGCCAGGCTGGACGCCGCTAATCCGCCACCCACCGAATGGCCACCAAGGTTGAGAACACGGGTTTGGGCACAGTTTAATGCCCTGGCTTCTCCCTTTAGTGCTGGGTCACCTTGGGTGGGCAAGTGCCTTGAGCTCTTTGAGCCTCAGTTTCCTCATCTGTAAAATGGGGATAAGAAATAGGGATGATAGGCCGGGCGCGGTGGCTCACGCCTGTAATCCTAGCTCTCTGGGAGGCCGAGGCGGGTGGATTGCTCGAGGTCAGGAGTTCAAAACCAGCCTGAGCAAGAGCGAGACCCCGTCTCTACTATAAATACAAAGAAATTAATTGGCCAACTAATACATATAGAAAAAAATTAGCCGGGCATGGTGGCGCATGCCTGTAGTCCCAGCTACTTGGGAGGCTGAGGCAGAAGGATTGCTTGAGCCAGGAGTTTGAGGTTGCTGTGAGCCAGGCTGACGCCACGGCACTCACTCTAGCCTAGGCAACAAAGTGAGACTCTGTCTCAAAAAAAAAAAAAAAAAAAAAAAAAAAAAAAAAAAAAGAAATAGGGATGATAGTAAAAACTAAGTTAAATGAGTCACCTGTAAGTCGCTGTCACACAGTAAGTGCTCAATAAATGCTGCCTGTTATTATTTTTAATTTCCAAGGCACAAATCTGATTATGTGCCATGTCTCTTCCTCATTCTAAACCCTCCCTGGTTCCCCATTACCTTCTGAATAAAATTCAGACTCCTCAGCCTGCCATTCTAAGGCGTCACCGTGTCAGCCCTGAAGACCTCATTTCTTTATTTTTTTTAATTTTAGCCTTAGTATGGGGGTACAAGTGTTAAGGTTACATATATTGCCCATGCCCCCTCCCCCTCGAGTAAGAGCTTCAAGCGTGTCCATCCCCCAAACGTTGCACATCTCACTCGTTATGGTTGTATACACCCCTCCCCTCCTCACACTTCCCCCCTCCCGACACCCGATAAATTTTACTCCTGTATAGGACCTCATTTCTTTTTTTTTTTTTTTTTTTTTTTTTTTTCAGACAGAGTCTCACTTTGTTGCCCAGGCTAGAGTGAGTGCCGTGGCGTCAGCCTGGCTCACAGCAACCTCAATCTCCGGGGCTCAGCGATCCTCCTGCCTCAGCCTCCCGAGTAGCTGGGACTACAGGCATGCGCCACCATGCCCGGCTAATTTTTTGTATATATATTTTTAGTTGGTCAATTAATTTATTTCTATTTTTGGTACAGACGGGGTCTCGCTCAGGCTGGTTTCGAACTCCTGACCTCGAGCAATCCGCGCGCCTCGGCCTCCCAAAGTGCTAGGATTACAGGCGTGAGCCACCGCGCC
Source organism: Microcebus murinus (assembly GCF_040939455.1). Taxonomy (NCBI): domain Eukaryota; kingdom Metazoa; phylum Chordata; class Mammalia; order Primates; family Cheirogaleidae; genus Microcebus; species Microcebus murinus. The sequence goes on along the minus strand of NC_134125.1, from coordinate 7,750,332 downwards.
CGGCCTCATTTCTTGATAATACCCACCCAACACCCTTGCCCTGGTCATACCCGACTTCTCTCTGTCTCCTTCTGTTTCAAGCTTCCAGACCTTTGCCACACCGTTCCCACTGCTGGACATTCCCTTTCCCTTTCCTCTGCTTGGTTAACTCCTACACATCCTCCCAAACCCTCTGAAATGTGACCTCTGCCTGAAGTCTACCCCAGTTCTTTGGGCCACCTCCCGGACTCTGAGGGCGGGCGGAGTTGTGTCCATTCCCTGGCGCCCACAGGAGCCCGCACATAGTAAGTGTACACAACACTGTGCTGAGACGAAAGGAAGTAGCAGGTACTTATTTGGTGGATGGTGACTCTAAAACCTAGGTTTCTGATGGGAGCTGCGCTGGTTCCACCTCTTATCTAAGCCTCAGTTTCCTCATCTGCAAAACTTGGAGGAGAATAGCTCCTACTGCACAAAGTAGTTGTGAGGATTAAATGAAATTACGTGTGTAAAACCCTTAACACGGCCTGGGCTAGAGTGCACCAGCCTAGCTCTCAGCAACCGCCAACTCCTGGGCTCAGGCGATCCTCCTGCCTCGGCCTCCTGAGTAGCTGGGACTACAGGTGCATGCCACCACGCCTGGCTAATTCTTTTTATCTTTAGTGGAGATCGATCTTGCTCAAGCTGGTCTCAAAGTCCTCACCTCAAGGGAATCTGCCGCCTGGGCCTCCCAGAGTGCTGGGATTACAGGTTGAGCCCCCTCAGGCCTTTGTTTGACACTAGGAGGGGGTCACTGAGCACAGCCCGACACTCCCCTCCGCGGCCAGGCCGAGAGCAGCATGGAATGTGAACTAAAGCACACAGCCCCTCCACGGTGAACCGTAAGGAACGGGTGGGCCGAGCAGCGGATACTCCTCAGCCACAGCAGGAGCGACGCGCCCGTAACATGCTGCCACGTGGAGACGCGGCAGCCTTATGCTCCGTGAAAAGAGCCAGTCGTGAAAGGACAAATGTCACGATTCCGCTTACAGAAAACACACAGAAGAGGTGACTCCATAGAGACAGGAGACCAGGGGTGGCGGGGTCTGGGGCGAGGGCTAGTGGGGAGTGACTTCTAATGAGAGTGGGTTTCCCTTTTGGGGTGATGAAAAGGTAGCTGGAGGCCGGCCAGGCTGCACAGCCCCGCTGCCTTGAATGTGCTAAATGCCACTGAATTGTATTTTTAAAGGGTTAGTTTTTTGTTATGTAAATTTCCATGTCGATTTTTTTTTTTTAATGCGAAGGAAAAAACTGTTAGCTAAAGGAGCAGGATTTGGGGGGTCTGGGGGTGTGCCCCACTCTATTCCCCCAACAGCCCCTCGCCAGCTCAGGCCGGAGCCGGAGGGGCCCGAGGCAGGGCCTGGGGGCTGCGAGGGGCAGGTGGTCCTGGGCCCTCTCTGGGGGATGCGGCCTACAGCTGCTCAGGGAGGGGCCGCAGGCGGCCAGAGGGGGACAGGAAACTGAAGTCATGGCCAGAGGCACCAGGGCAGAGGCGGTGGCCGGCTCTGGTGGCAGGAGCTGCAGTGTCCTCTTTGGGCTCTCGGGCTATCGGACCATCAGTTCCCAGAGAGAAGAGGATTGTTATCTGCTGGGCCTCGGGCCCCTGAGTCACTTCCTTTCAGAAATCAGATTCCACCTCCCTGGGCTGGGCTGGGGGTGCCTGGCCAGAGCCCCTCGGCCTTGGCTTCTTTGGGGCCAAGAGCAGGACTCTGGGGCCAGCCGCCCGGGTGCGCCTCTGGGCTTTGCCACACACATTGGCTGTGTGACCTTGGGTAAGTCACATCCCCTCTCTGGGGCAGCAGAGGCCACAGGGCCGTGGAGAGGAGGAGAGGAGAGAGGGAAGCATCTGGCAAGACTCTGAGAGGCAGCGCAGGAGTGCGGGGGAGGGGGGGAGGGGTCGAGGGGGGAGGGGGGGAGCGGGGCGGGGGCGCAGAGCCCACATTTCCACATGGGCGGCAGGGGACAGGGGCTGGGTGACTTCCCCTTGTTCTGGCAGCAGCACCTGATTTTCCACACACTCCCAGGTCAAGATGTTCCCCGGGGCTGCTTTTCTACCCCATGCCCCAAAGACCGGTTCAGGGATGGGCAGGTGGCCCCACAGGGCTAGCGACTCCATTCCAGGCTTGAGCAGATGGGTCTGATAAGAAAACACCTCGTTAGTGTTTTGGAGCCTGGAAGAACCCACTCAGAGCCAAGCCAAGCCCAGAGCCGACAAAGGCTGTACGCCTAGATCCAGCCATACCTGAAAGCAGTTATCCTGGGACTTCTCAGCTGTGTGAGTCAGTCATTTCTCTTTCTGGTCAAAGCCTTTTTGTGTGTAGCTTTTAGCCACTTGGCAGTCACCAAGGAACACCAATGGGTCCTCCTAGCCACTACATCACCTGAAGGTCCCTCTTGGGCCTGTCATACCTGAAATAGGAGGTCGAGTTGGTCCCGTTTGAGTCAACTGGGATGGCTCGGGGGGTCGTGGGTCGGAGGCTTGGAGCACCAAGGGCGGGTGGGCCGGGGAGTTGGGGCCCTGCAGGGTGAGGAGAGCACAGTGCCCGCAGTTTGAGCTGTGCTGAGCCGCTATGTACCAGGCCTTGTTCCAGAAGGGGTGACTGTTCTCATGCCCAGAGACAGTTGGCAAGTGAACCCTTAAATAGAGTGACAAGTTAGGAAGGGGCACGGAGCTCAGTGAATCCTTCCAAAAACCCTTCCAAAAACCCTCACCTCCATTTTCCAGATGAGGAAACTGAGGCTCACAAAGCTGAAGAGACAAGCTCACACAGTGACTCAGATTCTAGGCGGGGATTTAAATCCAGGTCTGGCACTAAAACTTTTAGTTTGTATTAATTTTTTATTTTTTTGAAACAGAGTCTCGCTCTGTTGCCCAGGCTAGAGTGCCGTGGCGTCAGCCTCGCTCACAGCAACCTCAGACTCGTGGGCTCCAGCGATCCTCCAGCCTCAGCCTCCCGAGTCGCTGGGACTACAGGTGTGCACCACCATGCCCCACACAAGTTGCTCCAGGAGTCCGGGGCTTCATGGGCGAATGTAGGACCTCCCCTGCCCTCCTGCAGTCCTGGGTGTGACTCAGGGACCACGCTTGCCTTCAGGTCCTGACCTTGACCCCACCGCACACGCAGGGACATACGTACTGAGGGCAGCGTCCGGCTCCTGGTGGGGTGCGAGTCATCCGGGGGAGGTGTCGTTGGCCTGTGGGTTTTGCCCGGGCCAAGTCTGGGGAGGCTTCCTGGGATGTGAAGTGGAGGCAGCCAAGCCAGCAACGTGGGCTCTGGGATCCGACGGGCTGGGGTTCGAGCCGGCTCCTGTAAAGGGAACGCGGCCTCGGCCTCGGGCAGTGTCTCCTGGCTGTTTGCAGTCGGTGAACCTCAGAGATTTAAACTGCTCCTTAAGAGAAAGCGTCCGGGAATTTGGGGGTCTGCAGCAGGGCTCTGGGGGAAGAAGAAAGGCTCTGTAAATGGAGGGACAAGGGGATGAAGAGATGAGTTGGCGAGGCCACCTTTTACTTTTTTATTTTATTTAAAAATATGAAGGGGGTACAAGTGTCTTTGGTGCCTGGATGAACTGCATCACGCTAAGTCAGGGCTTTTGGTGTGCCTGTCACCCACCAGAAGAGTGCACGCTGTACCTGACAGGTGAGTTTTTATCCCTCACTCCTTCCCACCTGACGCCACATTTTAAAGCAGGGCTCACCAGTGGCCCGTGTGACACTATGGACGGCAGCAAGACCTTCCCGGTCTCGGGGCTGGCAGCAAATTCTGCTCACACCCAGCAGCCCGGGCCTCGCGCCCATGGATAGAAGTGGGGGGACGCCGGCCCTTCCTATGTCCCCTCCCCTGCCCGAGCGTCTGTGCTGAGGACACTTTCAGTTCCTTCTTGGGGTGGCTGGCTCAGTCCCGTTCCGGGGCGGGGCGGCCACTGTGGAGGAAACTCCGATGCCAGCCGGGACCCCATCTTCCGGCTGGTGGCTGAGCGAGGGGGCGGTGGGGAGGGTGGGAAGCTGAGACCTGGAGGCCCACGGCGGGGCCTGGGGCCCAGCTCAGGCACCGCGTCATGTCCCCGCCACCGCGCACCTACTACGTGCCAGGCACTGCCAGGCGCTGAGACACGCGGTGAACAAGGCACACCGAGCCCCTGGCCTCCCGGACCTGCCTTCTAATGGGGGGGGGGGCGATGGGAGGGGCCGTCACAGGCGCGGCCCAGAGTCATCAGACCCAGACACGCTGCCTGCTGCCTGCTCCTCGGTCCCCTGCACACCGGCTCCTCTCCCCAACCTCTGGGAAAAGCCCGCAGCCCTCCCTGACCTGCCCCCACTCCTGTGCTTCCTGCCTCTGAGCTTTGCATTTGCTGTTCCCTCTGCCAGGAATGCTCTTCCCGGCAATTTGCAACTTTTGTGCCTGGACCTTCTCAGGGAGACCATCTTCCCCAAGGAGTCCCGCCTTCCTGCCCTGCTCATCGTCCTCCTCGGCTCCCGACTTCAGGGCTGTGCGGGTGGCCGCCGCGTCCTTCTTCCCTGCGGTTGGGGGGGGCAGGGCGCTCATCTGTCTGTCTAAAAAATAATAATTCGCTGAGGTGAAATTCCCGTAACATCAAACGAACCACTTTAAAATGAGCAGTTCTGTGGCATTCAGGACATTCGCCGTGTCGTGAAGCCACCATCTCTAGTTCCAGAACATTCCCATCACCCCAGAGGGAACCTGTGCCTGGGAAGGGGCTGCTCTCTGTCCCCTCCTCCCTCAGCCGCTGGTGACCACTCACCTGCGTCCTGTCTCTCCCAAGTGGCCTGTTCTGGACGTTTCATATAAACGGACCCTTTGGAGCCTGTTTCACTCAACACCATGTTTTCATCCACTTTGTCGAGTGGATCAGAATTTTGTTCTTGGCCAGGCTCGGTGGCTGTTATCCCAGCACTTTGGGAGGCCAAGGCGGGAGGATCGCCTGAGCCCAGGAGTTTGAGGTTGCAGTGAGCTAGGCTGATGCCATGGCACTCCGGCCCGGGGTGGCAGAGCAAGAATCTGTCTCAAAAAAAAAAAAAAAAAAAAAGCATTTTGTTCTTTTGTGCGGCTGAGTATATTCTACCGTACAGATGTGGCAGCTCCATTTGCCCGCTGCCGCAGGTCGGGCCTGTTTCCATCCCTCGGCTGCTGTGGAATCCTGCAGCCACAAACACTCCTGGTCGTGCCTGTCTTCTGTTGTCGCCAGCAGCAGAATGGAAGCAGAACGCCTGTCTTTGTAACTAGTATCCCCGGTGGTGCCAAAGCGGAGCTCAGGAAATACTGACTGCAAGAACGACAGGCTGGAGGAAGCAAAGGCATTTGACTTATCGGGAGGGGAAGAGTTGGCCCCTTCTGGAAGGGGTGATGGTGGAGTGAAGGCTTACAGGGTGACGGGGGTCCCCGTGAGGTGAGGGTGCATGTGGGAGGCAGTCTTCTGGGCAGGGGACCAACTGGGAACAGAGGGAGGCCAGGTAGCTGAAGCAGGGAGAGGAACGTGTGTGAGGAGGCTGGGGTTGGGGGCCAGGGTCAGGCCAAGGAAGGCCTTGTCACTGAGGGGCAGGAGTCTGGACTTGCTCCTGAGGCAGTAGGGAGCCATGGAAGGGCTTTGAGCAAGAGAGTACCAGGACTTGATTTGACGTGAGTTCTAAGACGATCCCTCCGGCTGCTCAGTGGAGAATGGGCTCAGGAGAGGAAAGGGTGGGAGTGGCAGAAGGGAGACCAGAGAGGAGGCTGCGGCAGCCGACCTGGGGAGCGATGACGGTGGCCTGGCATGGGGAAGTGGTGGCAGAGATGGAGAAGTGACGGATTCGAGACGTGGTTTGGAGGTAAAATCAGGACTTGGTCATGGCGACCACGGCCCAGTTCTGGTTCCCAAATTCCCCCCTGCAGTCCTCCTGACTCACCCGCTTCTCTCCACACTGCTCCGCCTCGCAGCCGCAAACACGCCGGGCCGTTCACAGTAGCCAGAGAGCGGAGACAATCCAGTGTCCCTCGGCGGGTGGACGGACGAACAAATGCCACCTGTCTATGCCAGGGAATATGAGTCATAGAAAGGAACAAAGCACTGACATGTGCTACAACACAGATGTACCTTGAAAACATGATGCTGAGGGACAGAGGCCAGACACAAAAGGCCACGTGGTGTGTGATCCATTTGTATGAAATGTCACCAGCCGGCAAATCCATGGAGACAGAAAGCAGATGGGTGGTTGCCAGGGGCTGGGGGGAAGAGGGTACAGGGTCTCCTGTTGGGGTGATGAAAATGCTTTGGAACTAGATAGAGGGCACAGTTTCATAACATTGTGAATGTCTATTCACTTTAAAATGGTTAATTTCTGTTATGTGAATTTCACCTCAATTAAGAAAAAATGAATAAGGAACCACCACAACAAAAGAGATGCCTGACTCTTGCTCTCTGACTTCCGCCTCCTTCCCCCATGTCAGCCCTCGAGGGGCTCTGACAGCCGGGAGGCACAGCGTTCCTGGGATTTTTCTCTACTTCAAGGCGCAAATGCCCATGTGCCTGGCATTTTCCTTTCCTGGTGAGGGTGTACATTTGGGGACATCCCACCTTGCCTTCCCTGTCCTGGGAATTATGCCAGTGTCAGTGTTAGCCACTGCATCCAGGGGCTCTGCCAATGCCACCTGGTAGGTGTCTCTCTCCACATCTTTCTTGTGCCCGCCTTCACTGTCAGGCAGGCTCTGCCCCCATGGGGGCAGGTTTTGCTCCCCCCACTTAACAAGGTCTCAGGTCTCAGCCCCATTGGCTAGGCTTGGGTCACATGCTCATCCCTGAACCAATCATCATGGCCAGGGGCGTGGACCACGCTGACTGCCCAGGCAGAGGGAATGGGTAACACATCTCTCATGGAACTCTTCGTGTCTGTGTGTGTGTGTGTGTGTGTGTGTGTGTGTGTGTGTGTGTGTGTCTGTCTGTCTGTCTGTCTGTCTCCCCAGGGGCACAACACATCTATTCTCTGTGGTCCACAAGTCCTGTCTCCTCCAAACAAAGTGAAGCCCAGAGCAGGAGGGGCCTTCCCGTAGGCCAGAGGCTCAGGACCTTCTCTCCGAGGCCAACCATGTGCTGATGCAAGGCAGACCCGTGACACCTTAGGCACCCACGAAGCACAGGCTCGGTGTTTGCTGACAGTGTGGCGGAGGGACAGAAGAAGCCTTGGAGCAGAGGAGAGTGAAACCGTCCCCTGCTAGAAAATCATACCCAGGGCTTAGTCGGGAGCCTTCCTTCCCATGGGAAAGCTGAGACTGTCTTTTTATGGGTCCTTTTATCTAACAAGCACTTAGTAAGCACCTACTGTATTCCAGGCACTGGGAACACGGCAGTGTTGAAACAAAAAAATCTCAGATGTCATGGAGATCACATTCCAGGGGTATGCTCCATTCATCCCACAAGCATTTACTGAGCACCCACTGTGTGCTAGGTACATAGTTGGTGCCTGGTCCTTTTGCCTATTTTTAAATTAGGTTGTTTATCTTATTACTGGCTTGTTAGAGTTCATTATATATGGAATTCAGAGCCTTTGTTAGAGATATGTATTGAAATTTTATTTTCTTAGTTTGTGGCTTATTTTTTTCTGATGGTATCTTTTGAAAAGCAGAAGTTTTTTTTTTGTTTGTTTTGGGGTTTCTTTGAGACAGAGTCTCACTCTGTTGCCCTGGCTACAGTGCTGTGGCATTAGCCTTGCTCATGGCAACCTCAAACTCCTCTGCTCAAGCGATCCTCCTGCCTCAGCCTCCTGAGTAGCTGGGATTACAGGCATGCACCACCATGCCTGGTTAATTTGTTCTATATATTTTTAGTTGGCCAATTAATTTCTTTCTATTTTATAGTAGAGATGGGGTCTCACTCTTACTCAGGCTGGTCTCAAACTCCTGACCTCGAGCAATCCGCCCGCCTCGGCCTCCCAGAGAGCTAGGATTACAGGAGTGAGTTACCGAGCCTGGTCAAAAAGCAGAAGTTTTAAATCTTGTTGAAGTCCAATTTTTAATTTTTCCTTTCACAGATCATGCTTTTTCAGTCTTGTCTGAGAAATCTTTGCCTATACTAACGTTGCAAAGATTTTTCTCCTATTTTCCTCTAGAAGTTTTATGGTTGAGCTTTATGAGTAGGTCTATAATTGATTTTGAATTAATTTTTATGCGGGACAGGAGGTAGGGGTCAAGGTTAGTTTGTCTATATGAATACCCAGTTGTTGCAGCCCAGTTTGATGAAATGACTAATCTGGACTTTTCCCTCCAAATCGTCTTCATTTTTCTCATTACTTAGGCCCTAAAGTTTAGAGTCATTCTGGACTCCTTTCCCCTCTCTCCCTCATTCCCCACACCCAGCCCATCAGCAAATCTTACATATATTTAAAAATTGTGTCCTGAATTTACCACTTCTGTCCCCTTCCACTGTCTCACTCTGCCCTAAGCTGCCACCACCCTCCCTGGTCTCCTCGCCTCCACCCTTGCTGCCTGCATTCCATCCTCCCCGGGCAGCCAGGAGGGACAATGCTAGAACTGAAACAGCTCACAGCCCTGCTCTGCTCAGAACCCTACAGGGCTCCCCATTCTTCTCAGAGAAAAGGCACAATCTTCCCTGTGGTCCCCAAGGCCCCACAAACCTGGCTTTGCCAACCGTCTCTGACCTCATTTCCTGTTACTCCTCCACTGACTGGGCTCCAGCCCCACTGGTCTCCTCACTGTTCCTCAAACACCCCAGGATGGTCCCATTGCAGGGCCTTTGCACGTGCTGTTCCCTCTGCCGGGAACACCCTTCCCCTCGTGGCTACACGCCGCCCTCCCTCATTCCCTCAGGACTCTGCCCTTCAAAGGGGCCTTCCCTGACCCCTTTGCCTAAAAGCTGCAGTCCCACCCTGGTCTTCCTACCCCATTGCCTTGACTTATAGTCACGCATCATTTCCATAACTTACGTTATCCATCGTCTCGACTCCCGGCTGCTCAGGACCAGTGCCTGGCACACAGTAGGCGCTCAGTGAGAGGCTGCAGAACAAACAGATGATCCTGGCCTGTCTTGTTTCTCTTGCCCTTGGGCCAGGACTGGACAGGGATTGGGATGTGGAGGGTGGTGAAGAGGAGGTGGCAGGAACTAGAAATAAAGGAGGGTTCAAGGGGGTGGAACTGTTATTTTGGGCAGGACAAAAAGAACAGCAATTCCCATTTACTGAGCCTACTGTCGTGCCACGCACTTTCTAGACGACGACTGTCTATTTGACGGATGAGGTAAACCGAGGCCTACAGAAGTGAAATGATTTCACTAAGGACACACAGCGATTCAGGGGCTTAGTGCGACTGGAATGCAAGTCTGCCCAACTCCAGAACTTTCTTTCTTCACCTGGGGCCAGGGTAGGATAGCTTGGCCTCCTGTACATTTATTTAGAGCAGGGCTTAGTCGGGAGCCTTCCTGTATTGACTTTGTCAGGACGCTTGAAATGTCCTATGTTATTTTTTCAATAAATCACAGATTTTCAGGATTTGGAGATATCTTTCAAATTTAACTAAGTGTTAAATTTGTCAAATCTGGCAACCCCGGGCAGAGGGAGCTGGAACTCCAAGCCTAGGACTTCAGCGAGCGGCCCAGGACCCCAGTGCTTTCTGCAGGCCAACCCATTGCCTGTCCTTACCTTTGGAACCACCGCTGCGAGCTTTCAGGGCTGGAATCTTCTTTTCTGGGATAGGGCACTGGGGAATTGCGAATCAGGCGCGGTTCCTTTAAGAGTGTTTTCGGGGGCGGGCTCACGGGGGCGTGGCGAATCCGGGGCGTGCCGGGTCGGGGCCGGCCAATCGGGCGGCGGGAGGAACGCGGGGCGGGGCCCGGCGCGGGCAGGCCGGGAAGGGTTAAAGGGGCGCGCCCGCGGGTCGAGGACAGTCCGGCTGTCCCCGCCTCCTTCCGTCGGAGCCTTTGCTCTCGGGCGGCTGCGCCCGCCCGGCCACCCCGGAGACAAAGCGCCGCCGCCGCCGCCGCCGCCGCGCGGGTCCCGGGCCATGGCCGGGCCGCCCCCCGGCCCCGCGCCTCCCGCGCCGCCGCCGCCCTAGGCCTGCGCCGCGAGGTAAGGCGGGCCTGGCGGGGGACCTGCGGGCGGACCTCCGCGGGGACGTGGGATCGGGGTCGGGGCTCCTGGGCCTCGGGCCGCCCAGAGAGTACGCCCCTGGGCGCCTGCCGTCGGAGGTTGCGCCGGTGGCACTTTCCCCAGTGCGGGGCGAACTTGGCCGCTGACCCGCCAGCCCCGTGAGGGACGTCCGCCGCTGGGGGCCCTGCGGCCCGGCCCTCCGCGGGCTCCCCCATGCTGCCGTCGGCCGCCCCTCTGCGGCTCTGGCTGTCCCTGACGGAACTTGGGAGGCTCCTACGCACGACACACAAAGGGACAGAGGGCAGCCAGGAGCAGGGCCACACCTGGAGGACCAGACTGTGCAAGGGGCAAGGGGCGCCGTGCCTGGGGCGCCGTGCCGGCGCCCTGTGGCCCCTGCTGGGGGGCGCTGGACAGGCGGCTCTTCAGTGTTCTTGGCACATGTTTTTCAGCCTGTGCCCGCCACACCCTCTTCCCCAAGCCCCGGGGACACTCAGGGCATCTGGATTCAACTCCAGGACCTGCCGTTCTGACTTCTGTCCTTGAAGTGAGTGCCAAAGCACCATGCCTCAGGTCCCCAGAGTCTGGGATCTGGGGCCCGCTGTGCCCCTAGAGACCTTGGGCTAATTATTTGCCTTTTTGACAGCCCCTTCCCTGAATGCTCACCACCCACCAAACATTTTGCAAAATGACTGATTTGAGGATTAATGGGTTCAGCCCTTCCCAGGAAGATGGACATCAATGTTCCCATTTTGCAGATGAGGCTGTAAAGGCCTCAACTCACAGCAGTCATAATATTTGCAACGCCTTTCCCGTAGTTTGCCAGCTGTTCTTCCTTATTTAGCTCATTGAAACCTCTCCACAACCCATATAACAGAGGAGGAAACTGAGGCTTGGAAAGGTGAAGTGACCTGCCCAAGGTCCTCCACCCTGGACTGGCGGAGGCAGGCACTTGGCCCAGGTAGCAGAGCGGGGCTGGGCTCCCTCCAGTCTCCCGCCTGGCCACGGGCTGTTGAATCATCGCAGCTCGCACAGTGGACTCTGAACTTGCTGGAAAACAGCGTGGGGAGGTGAGCCAGGGACCAGGCCTTCCCTGTAGGCTGCAGCTTGTGCCCCTGAGGCTTCCTGCCCGCCCCTTTCTAGCCGGGCTGGAGGTGGCAGGGGCCGTGGGCAGAGCAGGGTCCTGTGCTGGCTGGTGACCTTGGACCAGTGTGGCCCCATCTGGGCAGTGGGGCACAAGGGCTGTGGAATGTTAGGGAAGCTGCTCTTCCTTAGGCCTTGATGGGGTGGAGGGACCCCAAGAGCAGTCCCCCACTTGGGTTGTTTGCCCAGAGCATGTGATTCTGGGCACAGCACTGTGCCTTTGGGCAAGTTGAGTAACCTTTCTGTGCCTCAGTTTCCACATCTGTGAATGTGGGGTGGGGAACGGACTCTTTGTCAGGCAGCTGTTGAGAGGTTTAAGAAGATAACTGATTCATTCTGCAGGTATCTGAGCACCTGCGACAAGCCGGGGCCTGGGATTCAGACTAGCAAGCCCTTGCCCTCCTATGGCAGGCAGACACGACCCAGGTGATTTCAGGCTGAGGCCAGGAGAGTGACTCGGGGGGTCTCCGGTACAGCCGAGATGAAGGATGAGGCGCTGGCCATGTGAGGTGGGGTACACAGAGGCTGAGCACTGGTTTGGGAGAGGCTGGAAGGGCATCACCTGGACTCAGTGATCAGAGATGGGGGTGACAGGGAAACCAAGGGCCATTTGCTGACATAGGACACATTGGGAGCATTTGGGGAGGCTGAGAAGGATGTCAGCAGCAGGTACTGTGTGCCTGGCCCTGTGCTCTGTGCCTTCCATGTGGTCACTGTCTCATCATCACAACCCTGACTTAGGCGCTTTATGATCCCATTTTACAGATGCAGAAACAGAGGCCCAGAGAGGCTAACAGCTTGCCCGAGATCACCCTGCTGGATACTGCAGAGCTGTCATTTGAACCCAGAGAAGAGTAGCCGAGCATCGCTGGGCAGAGGGCAGGGAGGCCAGCGGTAGCCTGAGAGGTAGGAGGGAAACTGGGTGAGCTGGCAGGAGGTTCCTGTAAGAAATGGGGCCAGGATCCATGTGGGAGTTGTTTGGTTGGGTGGTGGTGGGGGGGCAATGCATGAATCCCATTTTTCAGGAAGAGAAACTGAGGCTCGGAGAGAGACAGCCTGTGTCTGAGAGGCAGAGTGGGGATTAAACGCCTTGAGCCTTTTAGAGCTCAGGCTTTGGCCCCACCACTGGGTCAGCACAAGCTGATCTTACCTTCTGAATCACAGCTCATGTTGCCGCTTGCAGGAAGCCTCCCGACAGCCTAGGTGGGTGACACGAGGTGGCAAGGACACTGAGGACTTGGTTGGGAGCGACTGCCCCTTCCACCCTAGGTCAGGTGTGGTCAGCTGCTCCCACGAGAGCCCCCACCCAGACCTCATTCCTCCAGAGCCTGAGTAAGGTACCACCCAGGGAGAGAATGAACGTTAATTAAGCTTCTACTGCATTCCAGGGACTTTGTATACTTCACCTCTTGAGAAATATAGCTGCCACCCTATGCAGGGTGTGGCTGTGTAGTGGGAGCACGAGGTGGGACCTCAAAGTGGCCACGGAAAACCCCAAGGGGAGGTGTGGCCAGTCTGGGGCCCCACGTGCCACCTCCTGATAAGTCCTACCTGGCCAGTGTCGCCCCCGTCGTGTACTCCTTGGGGGGAGGTGGATGACATCTCGGTGGCCAGTGCAGAAGTGGAGGTTGAGCCCCGTGTGTCAAATGAGTAGGGGACGCTCCCTGCCCCTTGTTCCCTGTCAGTGGGCCCAGCCCTGGCCCGCGGCTCTATTCACATTGTTTCCTAACAGCCGCTTCCGCCTCTCTGACTAGGTCCCCTTGCCCTCTGCATCAGCCCCACTGGCCTCCAGCACAGTGGCAGCTGCCCACCCCCGGGCCTTTGTACCTGATGTTCCCACTGCCTGGCATGCCCTTCCCCCAGATGTCCCCCTGGCTCCTGCCCTCACCTTCCCTGGACCACCTACTAAATCAGATGCTCTTCCTGTCCCTACGCTCCCGACTCCCGTTTTTTCCTAGGGCACGTGGACCTTCTGGCAGACATGTTATCTGTTTGTTAGCCATCTGCCTCTTCATCTCTTGCCACTAGCACGCGGGCACCGCCAGGGCAGGGACCCTATCCCTCTTGTTTATTGCTGTATCCCTGGTCCTAGAAGAGTGCCTGGCACAGGAAAGGTGCTTTATAAATATTTCGTGAGTGAAGTAGTCCCTGCAACTCTCTGAAGGAAGTTCTGCTTGTGTCCCCATTTCATGGATGGACAAACCAAGGCCGAGTCACGAACTCAGGGCTGGGACCTGGCAGGATGGGAAGGCCAGCTGGTCTCGTTCCCCAATGATGGAGGCAGCTGCCGCAGCTGACATGAGGCCTGGGTCTGAATTTCAGCCCTGTCCAACCTGCTTTGTTACCTTGGGCAAGCAATTGGCCTCTTGAAACGGGAGCATTGCCAGTCCCTGTCACCTAAGGTTGCTGCAAGAGCAAATGAGTTAATATATATAAAATGCCCGGCATGCCGCAGGACTTCTCAAGGTTAGTTTGGGGGTGCAGGACACTAGCAGGAGGGGTGTAAAGCTGGCTTTGGAGCCAGTGAGACTGGGGTTCAAGTCCTTTCCCTGCTCCTTAGGAGCTGTGTGAGCCTGGGCAGGCTGCTTCACTCTGCGAGCCTCAGTTTCCCCCTGCGTGCGGTGGGCACTGGGAAGCTGGGGGGCCCATCTGCGGCGGGCAGGGACTCACAGCTGTTCCGGGACAGGCCCCAGGCCCGCTGGCGCCATGAAGCTGAACGAGCGCAGCCTGGCCTTCTACGCCACGTGCGACGCGCCGGTGGACAACGCGGGCTTCCTGCACAAGAAGGGCGGGCGGCACGCGGCCTACCACCGGCGCTGGTTCGTGCTGCGCGGCAACATGCTCTTCTACTTCGAGGAGCCGGCCAGCCGCGAGCCGGTGGGCGTCATCATCCTGGAGGGCTGCACGGTGGAGCTGGTGGAGGCGGCCGAGGAGTTCGCCTTCGCCGTGCGCTTCCCCGGCAACCGCGCGCGCACCTACGTGCTGGCGGCCGAGAGCCAGGCGGCCCTGGAGCGCTGGGTGAAGGCGCTGTCGCGGGCCAGCTTCGACTACCTGCGGCTGGTGGTGCGCGAGCTGGAGCAGCAGCTGGCGGCCGTGCGCGCCGGGGCCCGCGCGCCCCTGTCCCCGCCGCTGTCCCCGCCCCTGCCCCGGCGGCCCAGCGCCCTCCCGCCCAAGGAGAACGGCTGTGCCGTGTGGAGCACCGAGGCCCCCGCCGGCACCGCGCGGCCCGGCCCAGAGCCCCCGCCGCCGCCGCCCCGCCGCCGGGCCTCGACGCCCCACGGACCCCTGGACGGGGCCCCCTTCGCGCGGCTGCACGAGTTGTACGGCCAGGAGGTCCGGGCCCTGCGCCGACAGTGGCTCAGCAGCCGCGCCCAGCCCTGAGGGGCCCAACGGCACCAAGGCTCCTGCTCTAGGGGGACGCAGGCCCAGCCCTGAAGAGACAGGGGCCCTGGGTCAAGGGACACGGTGGTCAAGGCCAGCCCTGCAGGCCCTGGGCGCCTGGTCTCGAGGACTCAAGTGCTGAGAAGGTGCTGGATTCTGAGGGGCCGTTAGGACCGTGTGACCCAGAAGGCCCAGCCTTGAGGAGACCGTCATGCCTGACTGTCCCAGAATCCAGGCCCTGCAGGAGCCTCCGGAAGCTGGAGGTTTCTGGAGAACTCGAGCCCTGGCCTGAGCAGCCCAGCAGGGGCCTCTTGCTGGCAACAGGCCTCGCTGGGCCCTCAGCTCAGATGGCCAGCAGCACCCAACGGCAGTCCCCACCTGAGAAGCAAATGCCTGGCCCGCGCCGGCCCTCCACGTGGACGGAGGGGCTGGGCACGGCACAGCACACGGGCCTTGCCCCGCCTGCCCGCCCCTTCCAGAAGCAGCAGGCACAGAGGGAGCTCAGAGGGCTGGGGACGCAGGCGCAGGCTTTCACGCGTGACCGGTAGGGTGAGCGCGCCTGGTCCCCAGGGCTCCTGGCCTGGGGTGGGCTGAAGCAGGACTTTGCCTGGGCCCCATGCCAGGCCTTGAGGCGGTGCTCCTGGCACGGCAGTGGCTCTCTGGCCTCGGGCCATCTTTGTGCCCTCACCTGGCTCTCCTGACACTCCTTGACTGTCTCCTTCAGTCTCGTCCCTGGGGAGCCAGCTCTTCTCTCCCGGGCCGGGGCTGGGCCCTTGGGAGCTGCCTGACCTCTGGTCCTGGGCTGCGCAGTGTGGCCTGAGCTGAGGCCCAGGTTTCCAGCAGGTTCGTCCAGGGAGGGGGGGCCGCAGCTGACTCACCGCCTGGGAAGGGCCCAGGTGCCGACCCCGTGGCAGAGAAAAGCCGATGCAGAGCTGGCACCGTCCCTGCGGCTCCAGGCAGCGCCCCCTTCTGAGCCCAGCTCGGGATCTGGCCTTGCCTGCCCGCTGCCCCCCTCACCGCAGTGCCACTGCTCGCCCAGGTGAACCTCGGGGCTCCGGCCCTCAGCCTGGGTCATGTTTACAGTCCTCAGTGCCCTGCGTGGGGCGCCCTGAGGACACCTCCACCCACCTTTATTTCCAAGGGGCTGCCTCTTGGTGACAGACTCAGCTCCGCAGCCCCTTCTTTCTGTCTCTGGGGACTCTGGGGTTTTGGGAACATGGCAGGGCAGGGTGACATGTGTCCGCAATCACAGCCTGCGCAGCTCGCTGCTGGCTCAGTGGGCTGGGGCTTCAGCTTGAATTTTATTTTTAAATACCTAGGGTTTATTTTTTTCTGGCGACAAAGCTTGGTGTTTTCACACGTTTTGTTTCCTGCTGGCTGGTGGGAAGGGATGGGCCGGCTCTGGCGACAGGGGCAGCCTCGGCTGGAGCAGCGCAGCTCAGAGATGCCAAGGTGCTTCTGGAGGGGCTCTCACCCAGTTCTCCCCCTGGCAGGTGCCTCTGGGGACCTGGTACGGCTTCTAGAAGCCTCCACCCAGCTTCTAGAAGCCTGGGTGGTGAGGGCGGGGGGTGGCTCTCTTCCTCGGGCTCCAGAGGAGGGTCAGGACCTGCCCAGAGCCCCGCGTCCTGGCAGACCCAGCTGGCGGGGGTGAGGTGTGAGCCCCAGTCGTAGTTCAGGTTTACAAACTCTCAAGGTACAGTGGCCCTGGTCTCCTAGGGGACAGTAGTGGGGGATGTCCCCCTGCCAAAGCACAAGATGAGGTCAGGCTGCCTCCGGGCTTGGGTAGGGGAGACATGTTAGGCGTCCTGGGAGGGGGACGCAAGAGCTAAAATAAAAGTGTGTCAAGTCCTGGCTGGTTGTGTCATTTTCCCCCCATAAAAATCACAATTGGTTTGCGTGGCAGGCCCCCCGGGGACTTGACTAGTGTGTGGTCCCCGTGGTTCTGTCAGGCACATTCTCACAGCCTCTTCAGGCAGATCCTGGCCCCATTTTACAGACAAGGAAACTGAGCCTCAGAAAGGGTGTGAAATTTGCCAGGGCCACACAGCTGGAGAGCATCAGAGCAGCGATGTCAACCTCGGGGGTCCTGTGGCAGGACAGAGCCTTTGGGAGGGACATGAGGGAACATGGAGCACAGAGCCAGTTCCTCTGCAGAGCCAGGGAGGGGAGGAAAGGCAGGACTTGAATGTCAGCTGTGGACCGAGACCTGAGAGTTGGAAGGGAAGTTAGTGGTGATCAGATCAGGGTGGCAAATGGAAGAGTCAGGACCTGGCTCTGCTCACTGCCTGGGGACCTGGGTGAATTCTGGCACCAACACCTGTTCAGAGAGAAGGATGCTGCAGTGGATTAGTAATGTCTGCTGTGAGCACCTGGTGGAGGGTCGCAGCACTCACGCTGTGCATCTGCTCTCTCGGATGGATGGAGTCAGTTTGCTGGGCTAATGGGGGGTTCATGGAAGGGAAGGGGGTGGCCCAGCGTGAGGGACTAGGTCCTAGGTCCACGTCCTTCCTAGGACTTGGAGCTTGGGTCACAGGTCTCCCTCACCAGTCTGGAAAAACCATGCACAATTTAGGAAGATGTGGCTTAGGATGGGCAACCTACAGCTCTCATGTTCAAATTCAAGAAATGAAAAATATTAAGGTCAGGGAATCATGCCACTTGTGAGCATCCAGCACATGCTGAGTAATTCTTTCCATCTCTCATGGGACCACAGCTGACAAGTGGGGCCTGGGGAAGTGGCTGAGTCAGGGTGCTGCTGTGGCATTTGTGACCGCAGCCACCGCAGGGCATGGGGTGCAGAGTGGGGGAAACAGCAGGAGAGAGACAGCTCTGAGAGAGAGGGTCACAAGTGTGCCCTTACCTGCCGCAGTGTTTCCATGGAGCCAACCGAAGGGAGAAAGATTGGTCAATACCAACACTTGCATCCACTTGCTAACAAGTCTGTGTTTCCTCTCAACCCAGGGCAGGTGTGAGGGCACATGTCTAGGGGGATATGTATGTGGTCAGAAGGAATATTTGGAGAAGCCACTAGGAGTAGGGGGTGAGACCCTCAAGGGGGACACTCAGGCCCCAGTTTAATGTTAGTTGCCCAACATCCATCCACCCTGAGTAATTAGTCAAACTTGATCAGTTGACTACAGGCTTCCAGGAAATGGCTAAACTTTAGCTGCCAAAGAATGGCTGTTTGATCCAATTTTGGCCAATGAGATGTGAATAGAAAGGTCTCGCTTCTAAAAAGACACCCATGGGAGGCCAAGGCGGGTGGATCGCTCAAGGTCAGGGTTCAAAACCAGCCTGAGCAAGAGCAAGACCCTGTTTCTACTAAAACATAGAAAGAAATTAATTGGCCAACTAAAAATATATAGAAAAAATTAGCTGGGCATGGTGGTGCGTGCCTGTAGTCCCAGCTACTTGGGAGGCTGAGGCAGTAGGATTGCTTGAGCCCAGGAGTTTGAGGTTGCTGTGAGCTAAGTGACGCCATGGCACTCACTCTAGCCCAGGCAACAGAGTGAGACTCTGTCTCAAAAAACAACAACAACAACAACAACACCAAATAAAATAAAAATAAAGACACCTAGTAAAGAGCTCTTCATTGTTCTCCTGGCGGAGGGGTAGGAGGAGCTGTGTCTGAGGCCCAGAGCTCTGGCAGCCATCTTGCCACCCTGAAGCAGGCTGCTCTAAAGAAAATGCCCTGTGCTGAGTTTGGCACACACTTGAGGGTGACTCTGGGTGACCAATCACAGGACTGTTGTTGGCTTAGTAGGGTGCAGGTTGGGGCTAGAACAGGATTCCCTGGAACAGTAGAGAAGCCACTGCTTCTTATCCTTTCAAAGCATTCCATCTCTCCCCTTCTGAGTAAACAAATATTGAAAGAATATCATGCCCCCATATGGCTCTGCACCTTGTATGTTCCTAAATGGGGCTGCTTTGTCCCTACTCTGTGGCTAGATCTGGTGCCAGCTGTCCTCAACCCCTCCCCAGATCATCTTACCTCACCGTATACAAACTTTGGTATGAAGAATGCCCTGCCACCTCTCCCAGTCTTTAAATCTCAGCATCCAAAATGAAACTCCTCCAAGGTAGTAAAATAAAAAGCTGCTTAAGGCCAGCTGTAGGTCTGCATTTTTTGAGGAAGACTTTTTAAAAGGTGGGCCTACGAGAAAATATTTGCAAATCATTTGCAATCTGATAAGGGATTGATATGCAGAATATACAGAGAACGCCTAAAACTCCACAACAGAACAACCTGATTAAAAAGTGGGCAAAGGGCCGGGCGTGGTGGCTCACGCCTGTAATCCTAGCACTTTGGGAGGCCGAATCGGGCGGATTGCTCAAGGTCAGGAGTTCGAAACCAGCCTGAGCGAGACCCCGTCTCTACCAAAAATAGAAATAAATTAATTGACCAACTAAAAATATATATACAAAAAATTAGCCGGGCATGGTGGCGCATGCCTGTAGTCCCAGCTACTCGGGAGGCTGAGGCAGTAGGATCGCTGAGCCCCGGAGATTGAGGTTGCTGTGAGCCAGGCTGACGCCACGGCACTCACTCTAGCCTGGGCAACAAAGTGAGACTCTGTCTCAAAAAAAAAAAAATAAAAATAAAATAAAAAAAATAAATAAATAAAAAAGTGGGCAAAGGACTTGAATACACATTTCTCCAAAGAAGACACACGAATGGCCAAGCAGCTCATGAAACAGTGCTCAACACCACTAACCAGCAGCGAAATGCAAATCAAAGCTACAGCGAGACACCTCATACCCATCAGGACGGCTACTGTGGAAGAACAGAAAGTAGCACGTGCTGCCGAGGATGTGGAGAGACTGGAGCCCTTGTGCGCTGTTGTTGGGAATGATAATGGTGCAGCCGCTGTGGGAAAGAGTGTGGCGGTTCCTCAAACAGTTAAAAATAGAACCACCACATGATGCAGCAATCCCACTTCTGGGTGCACATCCAAAGAACTGGAGGCAGGGGTGGAGGAGGCGTTGGCACCACAATGCTCACAGCAGCACTGTTCCTAGTAGCCAGACGTGGAAGTACCCAGTGCCCACCAGTGAATGGATGGAGAATCGAAACGGGTCCATCCATATGCTGGACCATTATTCATCCTTAAAAAGAAAGGAGGCCGGGTGCAGTAGCTCACGCCTGTAATCCCAGCCCTTAGGGAGGCTGAGGTGGGAAGATCGCTTGAGGCCAGGAGTTCAAGACCAGCCTGGTCAACATAGTAAGACCCCTGTTTCTACAAAAAATTGTTTTAAAAAAGGAAGGAAATTCTGACACATGGAGACCTTGAAGACATCATGCTAAGGGAAAAAAAGCCAGTCACAAAGGGACAGATACCATAATTCCACGTATTTGAGGTCCCATGTGTAGTCATATTCATAGGGACAAAAAGTAGAGTTTGGGTGCCAGAGGCTGGGGGAGGGAAGTGGGGAGTTAGTGTGACGGGGACAGAGTTTAGTTTTACAGGATGAAGAGAGTTCTGGAGAGGGCGGTGGTGATGGCTGCACATTATGAATGTACTTAGTGCCACCGAACTGAACGCTTAAAGATGGTTAGGACGGTTAAGTTTTCTGTTATATTTTACCACAGTAATAATACATTTTACAAGGTGGGCCCATGATCTGTTTTCTCCCGAGGGTTGCAAAAAGATTGCCCCTCCTGAGAGCGGCTGGCCACCTCCACCCTTACCTGTGCTTGGGGCTATGAACAGAGCTGTCCTTGCCCCGCGCAGTTCTGGGAGCACGCGGGCACCAGGGCCACAGCTGTCACTGAGTCTCTGGCTGTGGGGCTGAGAGATCCCAGGCAGGGCTCCCAGGCCCTCTAGGCTGCAGCTCCTCCAGGGCGGGGCCACGTCTGTGTCCCCAAGGTCATCGCCCCTCCCCTCTCTCAGCTCACCCAATTCTTCCCGTCCCAAGACGTGAGCTGATTCAATCGGGGTCCAGGGAATGTGGCCCTGGGGGGACAGAGGCTCAGTGAGGCTTCAGTGGGCGCTATAAACTGAAGCCCCGACGGAGGGGCGGCCTCTCCAGAAGGCCATGATGTCGGGGAGAGAAGCCACCAGGCCTTTGCGACAACGAAGCAGATCGAATTAGACCGTGCAGGCCCCCGAAGCCTGGCTGAACTTCTGCCTTTGGGTCCCCCGACATCTCCCTGGGTCCTCCCCATGAACCGTCTGCACAGTCAAGTGAAGTGCGATTTCTCCAACCCAGCAGCTGGGGCTGTGATGAGACACCCAGCAATCCCCTGTTCCGTCTCTTCTCTTAGCCTCTTCTGTTTTGCCAGGGTCCTTCCCAGGGGCTGGCACACCCGGGGCCACAGAACAGCAAGGGGGTTAGAACTGCCTCCTGTCACCGGAGACCTGTGATGTCTCAGTTTGCATCTGAATCACCTGGGCACTTCTTAAAAATGCAGATTCCTGGGCTCTGGCTCCCAGAATTCTGGCTAAGTGGGGACAGGGCCCAGGACGCTGCATTGAGTCGGGTACAAGCCTGAATGGGACACGGCTGAGGAAGTGCTCACTCACTCTTCACAGACAGGTATGTGGCAGCATGCCGGCAGCCTCTGAGGTGGCCCCAGTGACCCTGCCTGCTGGAGTCCACACCCCAGCGTGGTCCCCTCCCACACTGAATCACGGTGGCCTGTGTGGCTGTGACAATTCCCAACCCATGTCATGGAAGACACTGCAGCCCCTGCCACGGCTGCTCCTGGGGAAGCAGCTGCCGTGTGGGGAGGACACTGGAGCAGCCCTGGGGACAGCCCCACGTGGAGAGGAACCGAAGTTCCCAGCCCACAGCCAACACCGCCCTGCAGGCCGCAGGAGTGTGCCTTCTTGGACACGGGTCCTCCAGGCCCAGAGCAGCCCTGGCTGACAGCTCACCTGCCACCTCCGGGGAGACCGCCAGCCGGAGCCTGCCAGTAATTTTTCTATATATATTAGTTGGCCAATTAATTTCTTTCTATTTATGGTAGAGACGGGGTCTTGCTCTTGCTCAGGCTGGTTTTGAACTCCTGACCTCGAGCGATCTGCCCGCCTCGGCCTCCCAGAGAGCTAGGATTACAGGCGTGAGCCACCGCGCCCGGCCTGGTGTAATTTCTTATGTGGCAATAGGCGACTGATACCAGTGGCTACTACTCTGATCCTGTCCACCCTACGGATAAGGAAACTGAGTCTGATGGCCGGGCCCTAGATCACCCGATAGCAGAGACTCGAATCTCTGAGTTCAAAGCCAGTGCTCTGACACCCACGCCCTAGAGGGCCAGGGAAACTTTATCCCTCATCCACCTGGAGTGAGGAGTCACCTTGGCCAAGGTCACCCAGCCAAGCCCCACTGCTCTTGGGTTTCCATGCCAACACAATCTGGTGATTTGGCCTCTGGAATAGCCCTGCCCCACCCCCAGAGAGGCCAGTCCTCCGGGGCAGGTTTGGCTTTGTTCCTTCTCCAGGAGGCTCAGCAGGAAGAGCTAAACCAGGAGGAAGAGGAGGGCAGGCTGAGAAGCCAGGGGCCGGGTGCTGGCCTGGCTCAGGGCTACAGTGGGTGGGGTGGGCCCTGCCGCCACCTGCTGGCTCACCGTCTCCCCAGGCAGCTGGAACCTCCCAGCCTCCTAAAGATGCAAGTCTGGATGCAGCCACCTCCTGCCTCATACCCTCCATGGCTCCCCAGTACCCTCAGGAGAAAGGCCTATTTTCCGCCATGCCCCAAGGGGTGTCACGATCTGGCCCCTGTCCCTCTTAAGACCTCTCTGCCTCCTACATCAGCTTCCAGTCTCCTTTGGAATGCCCCCAACACACCCCCAGTTCTTACTCCATCCCACCTCTTGCCTGCTTTCTCTGCATGCCTCCTCTGCTGCTCCTTTCTCTCATCAGCCTTCAGGTGTTGGCTAAGATGCCTTCTCCTCCAGGAAGCCTTCCAGGACCCCTCTGCTTGTGTTGTCTTGGCCCCTGTGTTTTCTCCACCAAAGCACTGAGCACACAGTAGGTACTCAGTAAGTGCTTATTAGCTGGGTGAATAGTTGCCCCTTGATCCAAACCTGCCTCCTCCTGGAAGGCCTGCCTGGCCTTCTCGCCCCCATTGGCAATCCCACATTTCTGTGTTTTTGCTGCACTTTTGCTCAAGGACAGTAACTGCAGACTCCATGTCACCACCAGAGCTGATGGCCCAGAGCCACGGGGCGGCTGCTGCCTCCGGTTCTCAGGTGGCTTCTGGGTGCCAGATTCCGTTCCTGCCCCCATGTCCCCCCCGGGGGGGGGGTGATGTCCTGGGGATTTCCAACCTCTGACCTCAAGAGCTGTAAACCAAGGGTCAAAGGGCCAGTCCTTGGCTTTCCTTAATGCAAATCTTTACAACCACCTTGGGAGGAAGGTGCCATTACTATCACCCCCACTTCACAGTGGGGGGAACTGAGACAGGAGTGGTTTGGGCACTTGCCCAAGGCCACCCAGCCTTCAGAGTTGAAACCAGGCAGTGTGGCCACTGACTACCACCCTCCTCCTCTTCCCTGACTCTGAGGACAGGCCGGCCCACCTGAAATGTCACCCTTTGTGGGTTGGCTCAGGAGCTCCGGGGCTGATGGGGGCTCTGGCCCTTACCCGCCACCACTGCAGGGGGCCATCCTGCCGGCTTGGGGCAATCAGTTATCCTAACTGGGGCCGGGGAGATAATGTTCAATTCCCACTGCAAGGACATGTGGAAAAACTGATGGATCGCAAGATTTCCAGACAAGCGGAAAGGTCTGTCTTGGGAGGCCACGAGGCTTTAGCTCATGGGTGAGTAATGTTAGTGCCACGAGAGTGTCAGAGACAATCTTGACATTATTGGTCAAAAAACTCCCCTCCTGCAGCCTGATGCACAGGGCGACTCACCAGCACGGGTTGGAAGACCCCCTCCACCCCTTACATACGATACAGCAGTAGTTACCGGGCTCCTATTTTGTGCCACGCCGTTCTTAGCATTTTACATGCATGATCATCCTTCATAATGCCCTTCTGAGCTGGCTGCTGTGATGACCCCATTTTACAGATGAGGAAACTGAGGCCCTGGAAATAGAACTGGGAAAGGGGTGATGCTACATTGGTCACCAGGAAGCCCCTCTTGGCACTTTCTCATCAGGAGGCCGGGGCACCAACTGCTCACACACTTGAAGGAGGTGGGCACAGCTTGTACACTGGTTGGCCTTAGGGCTATGGCCTGTGGCCAAAGATTTGGGGACAGGGTGCAATCTTGACTCCTTAGAGTCTAACCTGCTTCCACCCTGCTGCACTGGGTAGAAAAACGAATTCCAATCCTTCCGTCTTTCTTTGCTGCAGCTGAGGCACAACATGCAGTGGCCAGCTCAGGTGCCCGCAGGGCCCAGGCAGGTGGCGCAGGTGAGGACCAACGCAGATCACAGGCACGTGCCCCGCCTGTCTACAGGCAGCCACTCCCAGCTGGCAGCTGTCACTCTGGAACGTGGGCCCAGGGTGGCGAGACCTCACTATTTCCAAGAGAAGCCAATAATCGTTATTTTTATGTGACATGGCCCCATATTTTAATGTTGGCAAACAATTTAGAAACTAGCTTTTAAAAAATACCATTTTGTGAAACACTCTGAGGGCCAGATGTGACCCCCACCCCGCACCCCCAGCTCCGGAACAAAGCAGCGCACACCGGAATTATTATACAATTCTGTATTTAGCGACTCGTTTACACAACGTGTTCCTTTTTTTAAAATTTTAAACAAAGTTCATCAATCTCTCATAGAAACGGTTTTGTGTGGGGTTTTTTTCTTTTTCTTTTTTTTTTTTTAAACCGTTATAGGACGTGAACCTGACAAAGTTGTTCACAGGCCCGCGGCTTTAGGTACAACAGGATTTCTGTGTTCCAAAGACTAGACTAAGTGCTTCGTCAAATCCCGTCACACTAAAGCCAGACTTAGTTCTCTGGGGACTGGAGTCTGCGAGTGGCCCGGGCTCAGCGCCGTTGGAGCCAGCAGTAAGAAGTGGCGTGCTCTCCCACGCGCGTCTCAGTTGCAACATGGTGGCGGCTAAGAGGAGATGTTTCGTTTGTTCCAGATTTGATTGCTCTGAAAATTGGTCACTGTTTCCTAGTGTCAAAATATAAAAATACCTTCATCTGGATAAAAATGTATACAGTGGAAAACTCTTCAATGCATAGCCTGGGTGTCTGGAAAGGAGGTTTTCCTTCGGGGTTTGTGGTGGTGTTGAGTGTTTGGTGTGGAGACGGCAGGCTGGGCCGGGTGCTCGGCAGTCGGGATTTCTGGAACAGTCCTTTTTTCCTGCCCCCTTCTGGTCGCTGGGTTTTGCCCATGTGGTTTTGAAATGCTCGTTGCATCCTTGAAGCCCCCAGCGGCGGCTGTCTCTCCTCCCGGCAGGGACTGGCGCCCACCCTGGTGACCTTCTCATCTTCATCCCAGGGAGTCGCCCTTCAGCCTCCCCACGGAGGGTTTTGGGAAAACAACAAAAGCAAGAGAGCAAGAGTCAACAACCACGGCGGCAGCGGTGGTCCAACCGCTGGGAGCTCCCTCTCCCTGGGACCTCCAGCAGGCGCTCGAGCAGGGGCTCCTCTGAGTCGGCCGAGCCCGGAGCCCCAGCAGGTCATGCGCGGGGAGGTGGGAGGGGACTTGGAGGCCGCCGAGCTGCAGTGGACGCGCCGCGACGGTCTCAGCCTCAGCGCTTCTGCACCGGCTAGAGTTGCAGGCGCCTTCCAGAAACAGCAGCGGGCCGCTTGAGGGGGTGCTGGGAAGGGGAGCCAGGGCCTCTGGTCTGATGAACCTACTTCTTGGCGCTGGCTGCCAAGCTTCAGTGTCCGTGGCGTGACAGACACTGTCACTTTCGGAGAAAGTAAGGAGGGGAAGATGGTGGCCACCTTGCTCTGGAAAGCACGTCTTGCCCTGGAAAGCCCATGCTCATACCATAGGGAAGCTTCCCGGGCTGAGAGACTCAGGCTGGGGAGAGAAGGGGGGCCCTGGCCGAGCGCCACTCTCCAAGCACCCGCCCCGAAGCCCAGCTTCTCAAAGGATCTGGAAACGCATCTTGTCTCCCACTGGACAAGATGGATGTCCGACCTCCGCCGCCACGGTTCCTAACTAGAGGGGTGTAAGCAGTTTGTTCTGCACCATGCTACATCGCGTGTGGGACGGCCGGGCCACAGCCCACATCTCTACAACATTTACAACGGCCCGGGACGCTCTGTGCAGTCAGGGGTGCGACACAGACCACCAGAATGAAACACGTCCTCAACGGCATCCAGGTGTTCGTTTAGAGTCTTTCGGACTTTCTCTCCAGCTCGGCCTCTGGAGGGCAGTAGCAGTGCGCTGTGTCTCACAGACAGGAGTGGGGAAAACCGCGGTCCAAAGGTCATCTAAATTTTGGTCAGTCTTATAGTGTTTTGTGATGGCTTTGAACAATTGTCTTCTTTTAATCTCATCTAGTGGCAAAAAACGACACAACTTCAGTGTATACTTCGTAACAGTTGTGACAGCATCCTGATTTTATAACTCTCTGTAATATCAAAACAGCATCAGCTGGAAATAAATTCCAAAGGATCCTTTATTAAAATATCTAAAAGAGGTCTATAAATATTTATTTCTTTTTCTAAAAGAGTTTGGAGTTTTCAGATGAAAATGTGGCGGTATTTTGCTTCTGCCTCCTGCAGAAGGGTCAGGCTGGCGAAGGAGCAGGGTTCCTGGCACTCCCTGGGGCAGGCGTGCTGGCAATGGCATCCGGCCCACCTGTTCACTCACAACTTCATGGAACTAGGATGACAACAAAAACCGTAAACGGCATAACATTGCTGTCCACATATTGATGGTTGAGCTCCTCCCTCCCTCACCCCAACCTGTGTGGAGAGTGAGCGAGAGAAGGGAGGGAGTCACCGGGGTATGTCCCTCGCCCTCGCCCCTGCCTTCAGAACTCCCACTCCAGCGCCTCCTCCCGATTGGCAGCCCTCTCCAGTCGGTAGATGATGCTGTTCAGGTTGGCCATCTTCTCGTGCCGCCGCTGCAAGTTGGGGTTCACCTTAGCGCTGGGGTGCAAGGATCCGGCTGTGTCAGCGGTGGGGCTGGCACTCGGCACTTTGGCAGGGGGGGCGCCAGGTGGGGATGGGGAGATGGGGGCTGAGGAGGAGGGCACGGGTGACACAGACATCATGAGGCCTGGTGAGGAGGCGGCCGACGGTGAGTTCAGTGACACCTCCAGGCTGCAGCGTGAGGACTCCGAGGCTGACTTGAAACTTAGAGGGTCCGAGTGAAGCCGCTCCCTGGCCTCACTTTCCTGGGGGTGACACAGCGATGGGCAGTCTGGGGTGGTTCCGCATGGAATGAGGGGCCCTGGGGCCACTTTTGGGAGTCCGTTGTCACTCTTAGGGTCTGGATGCTCCTCTTTGGGGGGACCGTGGCCTTTGTCCGGCTCCCCTAAGTCCTGGGGCTGGCCGCCCACCTCCTCCTCCTCCTCCTCGGCGTCCTCCTCCGTCTGCTCCTGCTTGATCGTCACTTGGTCCGCGTCCTGGGCGGCCGGGGCTGTGCTGCTCTCCTCAGAGCCCCCCTGCAGCTCCAGCTCCTTCACGGTGGGCTTCTGGTCCTCAGCCTCAGAGTCGGGGCTCTGCGGGGTAGGGTCCGGGTGGGAGAGTCCTGGGGGTAGGATGCCAGGACCCCCACTCGGGTCGAGGTCTGGCTCGTCCTGGGTCCCCTCCACCAACATCTCCCGGCGCATTCGGGACCTGAGGCAGAGACGGCGGTGAGCCTGTGGCTGGACGGGAACCCCACTAACCCTGGACTCAACCACCGTGAGTGGCATCTGGCTCCACACACTGCCCGGGGCCTCACCAGGCACCAAACCTCTAACCTGCACCATCGACAGCCCTACACGGTGGGCGCCATTACTATGCTCACTTCACAGGGGAGGAAACGAGGCTCAGAGATGTTGACTTGTCCCAGGTCACACAGCTAGTAACTAGCGGACTTGAACTCAGGGCTATTGGATTCCAAAGCTCATGGTCTAGACCTATGCTGTCCGGCACAGCAGCCACTGTGGCCAGTCCAAACTGAGATGTGCTGTGAAGGTACAACTCACACTGGATCTTAGGTTCAATAATAAATAAAGTAAAATATCTCATTAATAATATTTTTATATTGATCACATCTTGAAATGGTTATATTTGGATATATTGGGCTAAATAAAATATACTATTATGATTCATTTCATCTGTTTCTTTTTTTAATTTATTTTTTGATGTGGCTACTAAGAAATTCAAAATCACATGTGGCTTATATTTTTAATGGACAGCAGCATTCTAGAATATTTCTCAAAGTCAAACCCTGATTTATTTTTGTGGCAACAACTCCCTGCTTCTTTCCTGGAGGGACTCTCAGACATCAGCCCAGACAGGGAAACTGGGGCATGGGGAGTTACCTGCCCAGGTTGCTGTAGCACACAGGGGCAGAGCTGGGACCAGAGCCTGGGTACCCCAAATTCCCAGAACCCCCTCCCTCCTCTTAACCTCAATGGCCTCCCTGCTGTCGGAGGGAAACTCAGGCCCGTAAATTATATTTTAGAGTGGCTCAAAAAACATTTAACAAGTGAAATGATGTTTTCTATAATTGCAGCTCTTAGAGTTGTTTCTTTTGAGAATAGAATTCTTAAATTCTCTGCTTCTTGGTGCAAACTCCTATTCATCCTTCAAAACCCAACTCAAATGCCGCCTCTTCTGTAAAGTCTTCCCCAGGCAGAATTCCCTTTTCCCCTGGCCCCTTGTTCTTTCCTGTTGTACAGCATCTATGAGGTTATAGTGAAATGATCTGGTTCGTGACTGTAAGATCCTTAAGGGCAGGGCTGATGGCTTTGAACCCCTGTATCTCCAGACCCTGGCTCATGGTGCATATGTCAGAAATGTCTGTTGAATGAACATGTTGGTTAATATGGAGTGCTCAGTTCCTATGTGGAATTAGAAAGATGTCCCCATGTCCCTCCGGGAGGGAAAGAAGTGAGAGGGTTTTAAGGACCTATGTCATTGGCTCTTTGGCAGGCTCCGCTCTGAGTCAGACAGTAGGCCACATTTTATAATGTGTTTACACCCAAAATTCTTTCATTTGGCCCACAGTCCAGTGTTGTGGGACAGGTGTCAGATGTCTCCTCTGCAAAATAAGGACGAAACTCATGGGAGTAAAATGACTTGCCCGAGGCCACACAGCTGAGGGGGAACTTAAATTCGGGCCAGTGTGATGCCAACGCCCAGGCTGCGCAGAAAGGAGATCCTGGGCACGCCACCCACCGATCTCTTTGCCCCTCTCCCTTGGGCATCAGGGACCTTCCCTCTGCCTGTGGAACGGACAGTGGACTCTCCTCTCTGGTACCATGTGGGCAGCAGAGGCGCTTCCTGCTCAGGAAGCGGGGCGTGGGGGTGCCTCAGAGTTGGTCCCACAATTTCCTCCCTCAAGCCTGTGCACTGGGGTCTCCTCAGCTGGCCCTCAGGGAGCCCCTCTGCGGTCCCCACAGAGCCAGCCCTGGGACTGAACTTCTGGGAAGCCCAGCTGACTCGACCTGGTGAGTGGGGACAGCTATGGGGACAGGTGGCCACAGAGGTAGAATCATCCACTCCTTGAGGTGGGTGGAGCCCGGAGAGAAAGGGGGTCCTCTGGCCTCAGGAGTGGGAGAGGCCGGGGGCCCCAAATCAGGGCTCCAGCCTCCACTGAGGCTCAGTGGGCAGTTCAGGTTCCTCAGGCCTGTGCCCCAGACACCTTCATTCCCTGTCCCTTCGTACAGGCAGACTCAGAGTGTGCTGGGTGACAAAATAATAAAAGTGACAACAGTAGTAACATAGACCCCACCATGCACCACATGCCAGGTGTTTCATGTCAATGTGTTAGTTCTAAATATGTTCTGGAAGCTCTACGAAGCAGATCCCGTGATCATCCCATTTTATAGCTTAGAACACTGAGGCTCAAGGGAGTGAAGTGATGTGCCCAGGGTCCCACAGCTGGAGGTGATGGGGCTGGGATTTGTCCCAGCCTGGCCTACGTTCTAACCCTAAACACTCATGTGACTACCTGCCACCCCCGGGAGGCCGTGCAGGGCTCCCTCTGGGCCCTGGGGCGGGAGGGGGTCCAGCCCAGACGCCGCCCACCCGGAGAGGCGCCCGCAGCCCCACCTGTAGTTGTGGAACCAGTTGATGACGGTGTTGGTCTTGAGGTTGAGCTGGAAGGACAGCAGCTCGATGGTCTGCTGCGAGGGGTAGGGCTCTAGCTGGTAGGCCTTCCGCAGCGCCTCCTTCTCCTCGGGCGCCAGCACCACGCGCGGCTTCTTGATCTGCAGCAGGCTCAGGTCCTGCGGCTGCAGGCAGGGGCTGGGGCACTCGGAGCGGGTGGCCGGGGACTCGCTGTCCGAGCCGGTGCTGATGAGGCCATAGCGGCGTTTCAGGTAGGCTGGGGCGGGGAGGCAGGGAGGGCTGAGAATGGGCCACCGTCACTGCCACCAGTCCCGGCCAGTTCCACCCACAGGCCTCCATGCCCCCAATCTTTGGGGCCTGCTCCTCCTGCTAATTTATTTTTTTATTTTATCTGAGACAGAGTCTTACTCTGTTGCCCAGGGCTACAGTGCCACGGGTGTCAGCCTAGCTCACAGTAACCTCAAACTCCCAGGCTCATGCAATCCTGCTACCTCGGCCTCCCTAGCAGCTGGGACTACAGGCATGCGCCATCATGCCCGGCTAATTTTTTCTATTTTTGGTAGAGATGGGATCTTGCTTTTGCTCAGGCTGGTCTCGAACTCCTGAGCTCAAACAATGCAGCTGCCTCAGCCTCCCATAGTGCTAGGATTACAGGTGTGAGCTACTGCACCTGGCCTCCTCCTGCTAATTTAAATGACTCATTAACTGCATGATGCATCTCGACCCCCCAATCATTAAGATGTGATAAAAGCCCACATCAGAATGAAAGAAGTTATTAGGGTCTCATTTAATCCTCACAGCAATGCCCTGTGATAAATGCTATTGACTCTTATTTTCAGATGAAAGAGGAGGAGGCACAGAGAGGGCAAGTAACTTGCCCAAGGTCACACAGCCGGGAAGTAACAGGCCAAGTTCTCAGCTGCAGAGTTGTCTGGTGACAGTGACCCAGCCATGCTCAGCCTGTGTGCTCCTCATAACCTGGCTGCCCCTGGGTCCTCACATGAGCTACCTTCTTACCCCAGATGATGACTTCAACTATTCCTATCTCCCGACTGGGCTCTGGGCTTTTTAAGATATAGGAATCCCTTCTGCACAGTAGGTGCTCAATGCTGGCTCATTTTATCAGGACATAAGATAACATCAGAATGCGAGAAACTGCAATCCGTGCCCACCCCTACAAGGGAGGGTTCTTGTTTGCTGGGTCAGTTCCGTCCTTTGTCATGTAGAATCTGCGTAATGGGTGACAGGTAATCTATGTCACAGGCAGTAGTGGCAGAGGAGGGAGAGGGCAGAGAGAGAGTGTTTGGGGGAACATGCAGCTGGGGTTGGCAGAAGACTCCGCAGCAATGGGGGTGTGGAAGGATGCTAAGACGGACGCATGGGAGGCATAGCGAACACTTTAATTGCTTTCAATCAGAGTGTTCTTCGGGATTAATCATTTCACGCAGTCCCATACCAGGCACGGACTGGACCACTGGGGCCCTGGGTTTATTTGGGTTATAACTAGATATGGTTCTAAGGGGGAAATCTGAGGCCAGACCCAGAGTCCCTGGTGCTGGGGCCCAGCCCTGCCCAAGTCTTACCTTTCTTCTCCAGCTTCTTCATGTCCCGCAGCTTCTCCACGTTGTGGGGGTCACTGAGCCACAGCTGCATGCGGACAAAGGGCTCCCGCCCCTTCAGGCTCAGCTTGTGCCAGGGTTTGGGCCGGGACAGCAGGTCAGACACGGAGCCCTGAGTGAGGCCCAGGATGCTCTCCCCAAACAGCCGCTGGCCTGGGGGCAGGGGAGGAGGGCAGCCTGTCACCCCAGCAAGGAACAGGCCAGAAACACAGGGGAGGCCCGAGCAGGTGTCTCCGCTGAGAAGCGAAGGGCGAAACCTGGGGAGCCCACCCCCAGTGTGAATCTGATGGGCACGTGTCTGCCAAGGAGATTCTGGGGGCGGGATTAGGCAGCAAGCAGCAAAAGTGTTTCCTTCGACTTAAGAGGCTCTTCATTCCTCGGAGATCTCTGAAACTGTTTTCAAACTTCATGCATACAAATTTGTGTCACCATGTTAGAGAATAATCTGACAGATTCTATCAAAATTTTAGATGTGCAGAACCTCTGATCCTGCAGTTCCCCTGCAGCGTTTGTCCTAGAGCCAGCCTTGCCCAGGGCACAGCGAGGCAACAGGCACAGTTTCAAAGGCAGCAAGAAAGTGGAAATGACCAAAATGCCCGTCACTTGGGTAAAAAACTGTGGTGCATCCATGGTCTGAAACACTTTATAACAGTGAAAAACAATGTGGCCGATATAATAACTTTAATGTGGAAGGGTATCCACAAAATAGTGTTCATTTTTCAAAAGCAACACTTTGAAATAGTATGTGTATAATTTCACCTGCATAGAAAAAAGAAGAAATTATGTATATATATATTCCTGTATGTGTTTGGAAAGTGGCAAAGGTATATTAAAAACTGGAATGTGATTGAGAAGTGGGAGGCGATTTATTTACTTATTTATTTATTTGAGACAAAGTCTCGCTCTGTTGCCCGGGCTAGAGTGCTGTGGCGTCAGCCTAGCTCACAGCAACCTCAAACTCCTGGGCTCAAGCAATCCTCCTGCCTCAGCCTCCCAAGTAGCTGGGACTACAGGCGTGTGCCACCATGCCTGGCTAATTTTTTTTCTATTTTTGGTAGAGATGGGGTCGTGCTCTTGCTCAGGCTGGTCTCGAATTCCTGAGCTCAAATGATCTGCCCGCCTTGGCCTGCCAGAGTGCTAGGATTACAGGCGTGAGCCACCGTGCCTGGCCTATTTACTTACTTTCAAACTTTTTTCTCTCCTCTACTATTTGGTATTTTAAAATAGTGATCACATCATATTTTTAGACTAGAAATTATAGTGGGTGATGTGGGGTTTGCACACATCCCTGGGGGACGGGGGACATAACCTGCATCACAGGCTTCGAGGAGTCTGTGATCCCAAAGGAGAAGAGCCCTAGAACGTGTTTCTCCGCCGAGTCCCCGGAGGGCAAGGACCTCAGCACCGGGTGAGGACTGCGCTGGAGCCTCAGTGACTGGGATTCTCTGAGTCCTCCTGGGAGGACCTTACGAGAGCTACAGGCTGAGAATTCCAGGTCCTGTCAGACCTGCATTCACTTGTTTGTCCCATCCCAGACCCAGGTCAGAGCCAGAGCCTCTCACCGGGTCCCGGATGCCTGGGGGCTGCCCAGCACCCCTAGGCTGGACTGCGCTGTCCTGCGGTCTCAAAGCAAGTGGAAGCCACCGAGGCGGGAGGAGCATTTCTGATTCCTGCCACTCCGTACCTAGGTTGTTGTCGGTGAGGACCTCTTTGACCCTTTTGGTGATGGAGTACGTGTCCAGCTCTGGGGACATGGCCACAATCTCCTGGATGCCCCCTGTGGCCTGGCCGCCCGAGTACACCTTCCCGCCCAGCGAGGCGCCGGGCCGGCCCTCCGGCTGCTGGTTCTCCTTGCTGCTCTCCAGTGACAGGCTCAGGGGCTCCTGGGAGCTCTTCTCGGGCTCCGTGGGGCTGGGGGGTGGCGACGGTGAGGGTCTTGGTTCCGTGGGGCTGGCTGTGGGCCACAAGAGGAGGAGAAGGCGGTTATTGCCAGCTGGCGTGGACATGCGTGGTTTGGGAAGGCTTGCCTGTCACAGCCAAGTCAGGGCCACGTGCTCAGCCCACCACCTCCTCAGGTGTCAGTCACCCACAGGTGGGAGCTGAGCATCCTGACAAACCGGCCAGGGCAGGGGACATGCCTGGGTGGTGCCTGACGCACAGGAGAGCACGGGGAGAGTGTCTCGGAGCCCCCAGCACTGGCTGCTTCTAATCCCGGCAAGTTAGAAAAAGGTGCCACTTTCTTGAGGCATTCACCTGCCACCTGCTGGAAATTCGTAAAACAAACATAAAAACGTAGCTAGCTAGACGTGAAGGGAGCAGGGGCTTTGCTTCCGGAAGGGACATCCCGAGCCCCCAGTGTGTCCTTCCTTCCCTGCGGGAGGCGAGCGGATCAGTCGCATCAGGCCACTCCCACGCTCCCCACCGCCACCTGCACGCAAACGTCTGCCTCCTCGTCCTGGTATCGAGGCTCTGGACCCTCGTCCCCGCCCCTCCCCAAGACTGGAGCTACACTGAGTCCCCTCAACACACAGCCGGGGACCTTCTAAAGCGCCCATGTCTTTCCTCTGGCTGGTCTGCCACCTTGAAGGCCTTCCTTCTAACCCTGAACTCCTGTGCATCCTTCAAGACCCAGTCCTAGTCTCTCTCCTCTGAGGGGGACTTTGGGTTTAAGAGCACCTTGACGCACTGTCACACTTCACCGCAATTCCTTGCTTGGGCCAGATTTCTTCCTTACGAGATGACAAGAATGACAAGGATGATGGCAACGACAATACTAAAGCTTCCTTTTATTGGACACTTACTACGTGCCCAGTGGAGTGTTACGAGACGTGTTTATGCCCATGATCTCAAGAGACCCTTATAACACCTCTAAGAAGCGTGTGCTACCATCCCATTTTATAGATGAGAAAACCAAGGCTCAGAGAGGCTATGCAACATGTCTAAGGTCACACAGCAAAGCCAGGACTTGAGCTCAGGTCTGCTTATGCCCAACACTGTCCTCTCATCCATCAACCATGAGCCCCTCAAAGGCAAGGACCATGTGGCAGTCACGGGTGAGTCCCCAGGACCTGAGGAGGCAGGAGGTGCTGGGCAGATGCCTGTTGAGTGAGCACATTTCAGCCAGGACCCGAGTACCCTTGATAGGTCCACAGTGAAGCCGAGAAGTTCTGAGTAGTAGCATCGCAGTCCGTGTGACTGGCAGCCCGCATCTGGGGTCCCCAGAACTCTATGGTCCCCTCCCCCACTCCCTGCCTCAGTTGGGCTGATCCTCCCATGCAGGTGGCATCCCTCGTGACACTGGAGCTGACATGGACATGTCCCACCCTCAAAGGTGCAGAGCCGGCGGGCAGGGCCAAGGCGAGAGGCTGCTTCCCGCCTCTGGAGTCGAGGGTCTTCGAGGCGCCCGCTCGCTGGCAACCCCCCACGCCGCCTCCCCGCGCACAGGGCCAGGCTCCCTGGCAACCTGGCAACGCCTCTGTCCCGGGCGAAGCAGAGGGGTGGCCACGGTAGAGACAGTGAGAGAGGCACGGAGTGACAGAGACGGGGAGAGAGAGGGGTGGGACGAAGCAGCAGAGAGATGGGGGAGACAGGAGGGCCTGCTCAGCTGCTGAGGGCTCTCGGGAGGAAGTGGCGGGCGCGCCGACGCCAGCCGCTGCGGCGGGAATGAAACCGGCCACACGCTGCGACGGGACGAGCCCTGAAAACACGTTCAACGAAGGAAGCCAGACGCAAAGGCCACATCTTGGATGCTTCCATTTACATGAAACATCCCAGGTAAGTACATGCACAGGGACAGGGCGGGGATTCGGAAGCTGCCAGGGCCGTGGGGAGGGAGGACGGGACGTGACTGCTTAAGGGCTGTGGGTTTCCCTCTGGGTGGTCGAACTCTTCTGGAATTAGAGAGAGGCGGCGTCTGACAGTATTGTGAATGTAATAAATGCCACTGAATTGTACACTCTAAAAATGGCTAAAAGGTAAATTTCATGTTAGGTGAATTTTCCCACAATAATGAAATTAAATAGTTAAAATACAACACAGGAGAAAAGGACGAAAGCCCGCTCCCCGCCGGGCACTCACCCTGCGCGGCGCTGGGCTGCTGCGCCCCGGCCTGGCCCAGCTGGTCCGACAGCCACAGCTGCATGCGGATGAAGGGCTCGCGCCCCTTCTGCGTCAGCTTGCTCCACGGCTTCGGCCGGGACAGCATGTCGCTCACGCTGCCCTGTGACAGGCCCAGCACCTGTGGACAGGTGGCGCAGGCAGGGGAGGTGAGCAGGCCCCTGGCACCCTGGGCCACTTCCCTGCCCTCCCTGGGGGCCACACTGCCTTTGTCCATCCCTCACACCCCAGGCGCCTGCGTGAGCCTGTGCTGTGTCCATGTGTCCGTGCCCTTCCCGGCATCTAGACTGTAAAAATCCTTCCCAGCCTTTCAGTCCTCTCAAGGGGCCCCTCCTCCAGGAAGCCTTCCATGCCTCCCACTTAAGTCGCTTCCTCCTCTGAGGGTTCCGACCCCTTTCCTGTTCCCCTGCTAAGGGCGGAGGTGACAGTGAAAACGGACACTCCAGTGGCACCAACCCATGAGGACACACTGGGGACGCTGGCTGGGCTGAGCCCTAACTGTCTACTGGCTGGACCCTGGGAGGAGCAGAGGGCCCTGGAGGACTCCGGAGAGTGGCTGTCCATGTTAACAACAGCAGGACTGAATGCCACCTTGCCACGGCCCTCCTTCCCCCGGGGCCAGGGGGCTGCCGGACACAGGAGAGCGGGCCTGGCTCCCCCCGCCCGCCCCCGCTAACAACAGCAGGACTGAATGCCACCTTGCCATGGCCCTCCTTCCCCCGGGGCCAGGGGGCTGCTGGACACAGGAGAGAGGGCCTGGCTCCCCCGGCCCGCCCCCGCCATCACCTTCTCCCCGAAGATGCGCTGGCAGATGCCGTTCTTGGCCAGCTTCTCCTTGACCTGGCGGGTCAGCTCGAGCGTGTCCACCTCGCGGTACATGTACAGCTCGTACTGCTCGGGCGTCAGGGGCGGCACGGTGGGCTTCAGGGTGCGCGGCACGTAGGCTGGGTAGTAGGCCAGCCGCCCGCCGCCCGCCTCGGGGACGCCGCCCTCGGCCTTGGGCTCGCCCACCCTGGGGGGCTCCTCCTCGCCCCCTGCTGTCTCGTCCTCAGTGGCCGCTGGGGCGTCGTCCCCACGGGGCCAGGCACGCCCGTTGGGCTGGCCGGAGTAGCCGGAGGAGGAGGAGGACAGTGAGGGCGACACGGAGGCGTAGGGGCGGCTGAGCAGGCCGCGGTCCGAGGCCCAGTGGTGGTCGAAGTAGCCGGCGTCGCCGATCTCGGACTTGACTTTGCGGATGATGCTCTGCACGAAGGCGGCCGGGGACAGGACGGTGAGGGGCGTCTGCGCAGCCCCGACGCCCGCGCCCGCACTGCCGTCCTCCTGCTTGACGTGGGCCGGGGCCCCGTTCTGGCTCCCGGCCACTAGCGAGGGCCGCTCCGGGGGCGAGGGGGGCACCGAGCGGCCGCGGGGACCCGCCTCCATCTCCAGCAGGGCCTGCTGCTGCGCCTGCATCTCACGGCGCGCTTGCTCCAGAATGTTCTTGATGGCATCTTCCGAGGTGTTGGCGGAGGCCGTGCCGTTGGTGATGCCCAGTGGGGCCGACAAGTTCTTGGGCTCACCTGCAGGGGGAGGATGACAGGTGGCCGGGGGGCCATCGTCAGGGCTCAACTTGAGGGACAAAGATGTTCATGGCATCAGTATTTATACCAGCGAAACGCTGAGGCGACCTGTGTCCAACAACTGGGGACCGGTTAAGTGAATTACGTTGCACCCACGTGGCAGAATATTAGGCAGTCACCAAAAGTCAGGTGTGGTGAGATTCTTAGCATATGCAGAGAACGTGCACATGGGGATGACATACCGCAAAAACACACGTGCCTTCTACATACGCTGTGATCCAATTGTGCAGACGTTCAAAAACAAGGTGGACACTACAGCACATAAAAGAGGCTTCTTATTCTAACAGCAGAATCATGGCATGAACCCAAATTCCCAGGGACAGGAGAGAATGAATAATAAATAGTGTATTGGCCACACAATGGAACTAAAAAAGATGTCTTCACATAAAACCATACATAAACCTTTTTTTCCTTTGAGATGGGATCTCACTATGTTGCCCAGGCTGGAGTGCAGTGCTATTCACAGGCATGATCGTAGCACACTGCAGCCTTGAACTCTTGGGCTCAAGAGATCCTCTTGCTTCAGCCTCCTGAGTAGCTGGGATGAAGGCATGTGCCACCATGCCCTTTGCATGAAGCTTTTTAAAAAAATTTTAAAAATACATTTAGGGAGTACAAGTGGTATTTTGTTAAATGGATGAATTGATGGCATATATAGTGGTGAAGTCAGGACTTTTAGTGTACCTGTCACTGTCACCAGAATAGTATACGTTGTACCTGATAGGTAATTTCTGATCCCCCACCCACCCACCTCTTTGAATGAATCTTAACAACATACTATGAAAAAGGCAAGTCCCAGAAGATGACACACAGTATAACATATTTTCTTTCTTGTTTTGAGATGGGGTCTGCTCTGTTGCCCAGACTAGAGTGCTGTGGCTTCAGCCTAGTTCACAGCAACCTCAAACTCTTGGGATCAACTGATCCTCCTGCCTCAGCCTCCCGAGTAGCTGGGACTACAAGCACATGCCACCAGGCCCAGCTAATATTTTCTACTTTTAGTTTTCCAGCTAAGTTCTTTCTATTTTTAGTAGAGAGTGGGTCTCACTCTTGCTGAGGCTGGTCTTGAACTCTTTTTTTTTTTGAGACAGAGTCTCGCTTTGTTGTCCAGGCTAGAGTGAGTGCCATGGCGTCAGCCTAGCTCACAGCAACCTCAAACTCCTGGGCTCAAGCAATCCTGCTGCCTCAGCCTCCTGAGTGGCTAGGACTACAGGCATGCACCACCATACCTGGCTAATTTTTTCTCTATATATTAGTTGGCCAATTTCTTGGCCTACTAATTTCTTTCTATTTATAGTAGAGACGGAGTCTTGCTCTTGCTCAGGTTGGTTTCGAACTCCTGACCTCGAGCAATCCAATCCGCCCACCTCAGCCTCCCAGAGTGTTAGGATTACAGGCATGAGCCACCACACTCAGCCTAGAACAAAAATTTAGGATGAAAGCTATCTTTGGGAGAGGAGGCAGGGGTGGGAGGGAGGAATGGGGAGGGACAAATGCCAGAAGATCTAAGTTATTGTGAATTTTCTAAATGTTGGGTTGGGCAATAGGTTCCCAGAGGTTCATTCTGTTATTTAAATGAACAAATGAATGAATATGTCAATATACACACAGGCTGTGTAGGGAACAACCACACAGTGTATCATGAACCTCGGATAGTGTGATCAGTACCCTGAGGAATGACAGCTAATTAGTAAATGAAAAGGCACATCCTCCTGCCCTCTTAGTGGCCTCCCCTGTGCTGGGGTCCCCCAGTCCCGGACCAAGCCAGATCACTGCGACCCTTTCTCCCTCATCTCTTTGTGTAGTTTCCATCCTGGCGGGCCCTCACTGACCCATTCAAAATAATTTTTATTGTTTTTCCAATTAAAAAAGTAACACAGCCAGGTGCAATGCCTTGAGCCTGTAGTCCTAGTTACTCAGGAAGCCATCGTGGAAGGATTGTTTGAGCCCGGGAGTTTGACGCTTCAGTGAGCTATGGCCACACCACTGCACTCCGGCCTAGGCAACAGAGCGAGACTTTGTCTCAAAAAAAAAAGTCTGTTAATTTTGTTATGTGAATTTTACCTCAATTAAAAAAAAAAGTCCTACTTGCCTATTGTGGAGAGCACAAAAAAAAGCACAAAGTTCAGATAAAAATAAAAATTCCGCTAATCTCTCTCTCCCAGAGGCAACCACACGAAACACTCTCATGTATCTCCTCCCAGCTGCTTTCTACGCTGCACGCAGAGCACAGTGACAGGGACCTGTGGAAGTATAGCCTGGCTTGTCCACACTCAATATTCACACAAGCATTCTCCCATCTCTAAAAGTGCTTTCCTCTCTAATGGCCAATGGCAAATCCCCCACTGCTGGTCACTTAGGTTGTTTCTGGTCTGTCACTGTTGTGAACAACAGTACAGGAATGGCTTGTTTAGAGATCTCTGTCCTCATTCTGGACATGTCCTTTGATCCCAGAAGCAGAGGTCCCGAGTCACAGTCAGCACGTTCACTTCCTCCCCGGGTTTCCTAACGGGCCTCCTGCTTAGCGTGTGCTTTGCCAGAACTCTTCACAGAGCCTCAGTGCCAACCACCGGGGGGGCCACCTGAGGCAAACACTGTCCTCTGCTGGGACGGAGCCCTTTGCACTTCCCTGCTGCCTGTTTGTCATCCCCCCACTAGGGGGAAAGCACTGCACGGGCGTCAGGAGACCTGGGTTTTCCTTCTGTCTTTGTGTAGTGGTGAGCTCACGTCTCCCCTCTCTGGCCTCGGTTTTCCTGTCTGTTTAGTTGGAGAATTAGACTAGATTGTTTCTCATGGTTCTTTTCACCCCAATTTCACGTCTCAACCAGATCTGTTACCCATGTCTAACACATAGTAGGAGTTTAACAGATGTTTATTGTATTATTACATCTCTTTTTTTTTTTTTTTGAGACAGAATCTCACTGTGTTGCCTGGGCTAGAGTGCTATGGCGTCAGCCTAGCTCACAGCAACCTCAAACTCCTGGGCTCAAGCGATCCTTCTGCCTCAGCCTCCCGAGTAGCTGGGACTACATACAGGCATGCACCACCACGTCAGGCTAATTTTTTCTATTTTTAGTTGTTTGGCTAATTTCCTTGTATTTTTAGTAGAGATGGGGTCTCGCTCTTGCTCAGGCTGGTTTCAAACTCCTGAGCTCAAGCAATCCTCCTGCCTGGGCCACCCAGAGTGCTAGGATTACAGGCAAGAGCCACCGTGCCCGGCCTCTCTCTGTCTTGCACTGGGGCTGACCAAGAAGGAAGGAACTGTACACTGTAGGGCTTCAGGAGATTACACGGGTGGGGCAGTGTAGGCTCCTAGCAGGTTAAATCCCTTGTCCCCTGCACCTCCCAGGGACCAGGCAGGAGGGAGGGCCACTGGGAAAGGAGGTGGCACCGGCCACAAGCAGAGGTAGCTCAGGAATTGGAACACCTGCTCGGAGCAGCCACCAGAGGGCAGCAGGCACTGCAAGGTGGAGCGCAAGCGCTGAACCAGCGTCCACGTTCTAAGCCAGCCGCTCACAGTGCGGAGCTTCGCCATGCCAGGTTTGAAGATGCAACGCAGCCCCTGGCTGCAAGAAGCCCCAAGACCAGTGGGAGGGACAGCCACACCAGCACAGTCATTTGTAACAGCGCAGACTGAAACAAGAGATGTAATAATAATAATATTCACTGTAGTGACACTGTTCCTTCAGGAGCACCTCCTAAGTACCCTGCCAGGCCCGGTCTCATTTGATTCCCACACACACGACCTTAAGAGTGCCAATGCTGTTCCCATTTTAAAGATGAGGAGATGAAGGCACAGGGACACTGAGTAACTTGCCCAACGTCACACAGCTAACAAGCAGCAGACCAAGATGTGCAGCCAGTCTGGCTCCACTGCAGCAAGCATGTAGCTAATCGTCGGGGGACCAGGGAGGGGCAGCATCCAATCAATCTGGACGGAGGTGGGGGCTCCCTAGAGGAGGTGACTTCTGAGTTGAGTCATAGTGTCCGAGCAGGAGTTGGCCAGGTGAAAGGTGTCCGGGCAAGGATGGTATTAGAGGTGCAGGGAGCAGTTGCAGAGGCTTGCCCTATCAACAGGCAGGTGCGGGGTGCAGAGGCAGGGCCAGGAGGGGGCTGGGTACAGGGCCTAGAAGTGTTGATGGTAAGTTGGGATTTTATCTTGAGGGCAGTGGGGAGCTGCAGCAGGACTCTGAGCAGCGTCACGACCACGCGTGTGCTCTAGAAAGATCCCACCAGGCCTCTGGGGGTGCTGATCTGCATAGAATGCCCTCTGGGTAGACAAAGGTAGAGGAGGCCTGGCCTCCTGCTCTGGGCAGGCGCTGGGGCCCTGCCACCTTGCTGGCCAAAGCCATACTCACCCCCCTTCTGTGACTCGATCTCCTTCTTGGCCTGCTCCAAGATGCTTTTGATGGCATCGTCCGAGCCCGTCTCCGGTGTGCGGATCCTGGGGGTGATACTGCCTAGGGGAGGCAAGAAGGCATCTGTCATGAATCCGCATGTTGGGGGCCTGTCATTGGAGCTGGGTGGGGTGGGGGCTGTTTCCTTCCTCCTTGAGGGGCGCCAGGGCCAGGAGAGTGAGCGTCAGACCATCAGCGAGTGTGGCAGAGCCACTGCTCAGTCTGTGTGACAAACTGTGGACCTACAAGAGAGGCTAGCCTGAAACAATAAGGAAATAATGACGACGATGACAATGACAACCACCAAGACTAACAGCTCTCAAGCAGTTACCATGTGCCAGGTGCTCTGGTCAGTGCTTTGTACCCACTTAATCCGCATGGCACTGCCAGAGGCTGACAGATGGGGAAACTGAGGCACAGGGCAGCTGAAGTGGGTTGACAGGTCATCCAGTGGGTGGGTGGCAGAGCTGAGGTTCAAAGTGAGGTGTTCGTGAGGGCAAAGCCAGGACCCTTCACAGCGATTACCCTAAAAGGCAGGTCTGGCCAGGCTGGTGGTGGCCCGGGGCCATCTCAAAATGGGCAGGCTGAACCTCGCAGGTCTTTTCCCGCCATCACCAGGCCCAGCTGCCCAGGGGGGGCTGGGTGGGGAGGCAGCACAGCCACAGGCCCTGGGACGGAGGGGGCAAGGATGTATTTCCTTCTTTTACAGAGGGGGAAACTGAGGCACAGAGAAGCAAGGCCACTTGTCCCAGGTCACATGGTTGGGTGGTAGTGGAGCTGGGCTTTGAACC
This sequence comes from Microcebus murinus, assembly GCF_040939455.1. Taxonomy (NCBI): domain Eukaryota; kingdom Metazoa; phylum Chordata; class Mammalia; order Primates; family Cheirogaleidae; genus Microcebus; species Microcebus murinus. The sequence goes on along the minus strand of NC_134125.1, from coordinate 7,708,002 downwards.
CAGAGCTCATGCCCTGGACCTGGCCACGATGGCCAAGCCTGAGTCCCCCCACGTGGGGACAGGTCCTCAGCCCGCTCTCACCTCGCTGCCGCACCTGGATGGTCCTCAGAGCCAGCACGTTCTGCTCATCCGACAGGAACTGCTTCATCTTGATGAAGGGCTCCTTGCCCTTTACCGTGAGCTTGCGCCACGGCTTGGGCCGGGCCAGGATCTCGCTGACTGAGCCCTGCGACAGCCCCAGCACGTAGTGGCCAAACACCCGCTGCCCGATGTTGTGTTTGAGCAGCTGCTCCTTCACCTGGAAGGCGATCTCTGCCGTGTCCAGCTGCTCTTCCTCCGTCCCGGCCCCGGCCGTGCTGCCCCCGCCACTGTCTGCAAGTTCGGGGCACCCGGGTGGCTCGGGGCCAGGGGCTGGGGTGGCAGGGGCCGTGGGGGGCTTGGCGCCATAGAAGGCAGGAGGGAACGCCAGCAGGCTGCCCGCCTCTCCCTTGAAGGTGGCCGGGGGCATCATCGGTCTCTCCCCTGGGGCCAGGCCAGGGAAGGGGGACAGCGAGAAAGTCCGAGGGCCGTCGGGCCCCAGGCCAGGGCCCAGCAGGGGCTGCCCAGGGCTGGGGGACAGGGGATCCTCCGGCCCCGGGGGAGGTGGGAGCTGCTGCGGGGAGGGGTAGGACTGCTCCGTGCTCAGCGAGTCCTTGATGGAATCGTCCTCCGAAGGGTCTTCCTCTAGAGCATGGAGAGAGACAGACAGACAGACAATGGAGAGAGAGAGAAATGAGAAAGACAGAGATGGGGAAACAGAGAGATAATGTGAGAGACAGAGAGATGGAGAGACAATGAGAGCAACAGAGATGGGGAAACAGAGACAGAGAGAGTGTGAGAGAGACAGAGACACACACGCGTAGAGACAGAAATTCAGAGATGGGGAGGAGGAAGACGGGGAGGAGGGGATGGGGAGGAGTGCTATAGGCGTCCACAGCTGGAAGTGCCACTACGGGCTGTTTCTGCCCCCACACACCCCTCAGTTCTCGAGCCCCAGACTTCCAGGCTGGTCCACACGCTGGTTCTGGGGCCCCTGCTACGGGCAAGGGCCGTGCCTGAGTACCTGCTGGGGCCCGGCACCTGCCCACACCTGCCTGTCCTACAAGGTCCCACTGCTGACTCCCGTGTGCCCCACGGTCACCCCCACTGTGCAGAGGAGGAAACAGAGGCAGCACGGTCTTGCCCAAGGTCACAAGGCTAAGAGGTCACGGAGCTGCTGTGCGGAGAGAGGGGGAGGGCTGAGAAGGTGATCTGGGGAGACAAGCCACACCTGCTGGCTGCTTCCAGCCATCGGCAGTGGCGGAGTGAGGTGGATGTCCCGTGTCCTTCCCTCCCCCCACCCCCCCGACCTCTTCAGTAAAGACCCCCCTGCTCAGGAAGGCTCAGGGTGAGCGGGGCCCTTAGGGGGGCCCGAGTGAGCTGTGTGATCTCGAGTGCTGGCATGGAGGTGACACCCTACGGGACAGGCACACAGCAGGCTCCCAATCAACGCGCACCCACTCGCTCCATGGCTCTCTTGCCCATGTGGAAGGTGGTGGTCCTTGGGCATGAGCAGGGCAGAGACCCACGGCAGCCCCCGCCCCGGCCCCTAGCCCCGAGAGCACCCTCCTCCCCTACCAGGGCTGGCCAAGAGACTGGGCTTCTCCAGGAGGAATTTCTGCGTGGGGAAGAAGGCCTCCTTCGCCATGAGCAGCGAGTCGTCGGGCTTGGCCATGCACTGGGGAGACAGGATGCACGGCTGAGAGCACGTGGTTGGCGAAAGGGTTGGCGAAGGCTCTCTGGGCGGCCCGCCCCGCGGGGACGGCTGTGGGACACTCACCTGGGGGAGGCTGCAGGTGCTGGAAGCCAGCTTCATGGCCTTCAGGATGCTGCCGGAGAAAGCGGAGCAGGTCTGAGCTCAGCCGGGTCCCCTGGGCTGGAGGAAAGGCCTTGCCAGAGGCACTGACCTGCCCCCTTCCCTGACTCGGAATCAATGCTCCCCCCCCCCCGGACCCACACATGCCTGCACTCGCTGCGGAAACAGGCCGCAAGCGGTAGGCTTCTTGGCAGGTTGTGACCTCACCTGGAGGGCGCTGCCTGAACTGACCCTCCTCTGGCCAGCTTGAGCTTACGTGCGCCCATCATGAGGCGGCTACCTCTACCTCGCACATTCGCCTACAGGAGCTCTTGATGAAAAAGGGCTGAGGATGGTTATTTCTTTTAAAGATGGGCTCTCGCTCTGTCACCCAGGCTGCAGTGTAGCAGCCTGATCATAGCTCCCTGCAGCCTTGAACTCCTGGGCTCGAGCGATCCTCCTGCCTCAGCCTCCTGGGTAGCTGGGACTACATACAGGTGCTCGCCAAGCCCAGCTAGTTCTTAAAACTTTGTGTAGAGACAGAGTCTTGTTATGTTGCCCAGGCAGATCTGGAACTCCTGATATCAAGCAATCCTCCAGCCTTGGTCTCCCCAAGTGCTGGGAAATTTTGATACCCGAGGTGTCAGTGGAGAGGAGACAAGAGTGGGTCTGGCGGGAGGGAGAAAGATGATGAACTTTGCCAAAGGCCCCTTGCTGCTGTCCCCAATGCTACTGGCCAGGGAGGAGCGTGGGGGTCTGTGGAGCCCCACTCCGCATAGTACCTCAGCTCCGTTTTAATTTCTTCATAGTCAGACTGCGCCTGGAGCTTCTCTTCCAGCTTCTAGAAGAGCAAAGAAAGATGGTGAGGTTGGTCTATGTGCTCAGAGGACCAGCTGGGGCTATCCTTCTGCCCGGGGACGCCCACCTGTCTACTGCCTGTCTGCCTCCTTCCCCAAGACCCACCTCTATGGCCTCGGACTTGGCCGTGAGCTGCCGCTCCAGGTCGGCGATCTGGTTGGCGGAGGTCTCCTCCAGCTCCTGCAGAGAGTTCTGGAGGTGCTGCACGTCCTTCAGCAGCCGCAGGATCTCCCTGTCCTTGGAGGCCAGCGCTGCCTCCAGCCGAGGGCCTGAGCACAGCGTGAAGTTCACTTTATCCTGGAGGCAAAGAGGGGTTTTGAGGGGCTGAGAGGCATGGGACAGAGGTCCATGGGGCGGGCCTTCCTGCCCCTGAATCCCAAGCAGAACGAGAACTGGTTGGTCTAAATGCTGGTAAGTGGTGTGTTCACAACGCAAAATTCAACGTTCTGCACGCTTACGATATATACCTCTTTCCTTATGCATGTTACATTCTAATTAAAACACTTATTAAAAAAGATCAACAAGAACAGAAGGAAATAGTTAGCTGGATGGTAGGATTAGGTTTTTGCAGCAGAGGAAACAGCACATAAAAAAAGTTTGGGTTTCTAAAGCAAGTCCAGCTCCTGACCCAGGGGGATGTCCACATTCCAGGCAACAAGGGACACATAGGACCCTCAAGACTGCACTTGAGACCTTGCAGCCACAGGCCACATTATGGGTTGTTCCTTCCTCCTCATTTGCTGATAGCCTCAAGACCCACGGCTACTCCAGGTTTGAGGAAATGACCTGTGTCCTGGATGAAGATGGACAAGTTTCTGTTTGAGGGAGCTGAAGGCACGCTGGTCTCAGGCTCAGTTACAAATAAACCTAAGCAGCATTAAAACAACAACAACAACAACAACACAAAAACCAACCCACTACTACCAACCCCAGCTTTCTTCCATGGAGATAAATGCCAATTAAAACAGGAAGCGGATGCCATTAATACATTAAATTAATTAGCATCGAGCACCACGGTTGTGCTCAGAAATGTACACTCCCCAAACCAGCAAAGTTCCCTCGGCTGATTAGCACAGGCGTTTGGCGGGTTCCACGGGGGTTAATTAAGAACCACTGGTGGATTCCTCTCGGAGGCGTCCTCATGAGCTCTCCTGCTCTCACCCCTCTCTCCTGTGTTCAGTCTCTCTGGGTTGTGTAATGACCCAGGCACATGGACACACACATACGCTGAGTCCTGGGACACACCTACAGTCACAACACACACTGACCCTTACACCTTCCTGAACACTTATGCTGACATGCACACACACAGAAATACACAGGCATCAAGGAGTCACACTCACATGGGCATGTCACCAAGAAACACACGAGCATGTGTATGCTCAAAGAGGCCACATGCTCCCATGGGCAAAAACACCCCAGACATACCCAAAACATAGTACTACTACTAATAGTAGCATCAAGTATTTACTGAGCATATACTATGACCCAAGCACCATTTCAGATACTTTACATGCAATCCTTTCAATAGCCCTATAAGGCAGGTGTTACTTGTACAGATGAGGAAACTGAGGCACAGTCAGTTGCCCAAAGGTCACGAGTAGACACACGTATGTGCAGTAACACATGTCTGAGCATTCCAATGTTCAAACAGAAAGAGAGCTGAACACCTGGGACTGTGTATCAGGGTGTCAGGTGAAGTGACATGATGCTGGCCAATTCGGATTCATGGGTGTACACTGCAAATTGCCCTGGAGCAGACCTGTTACTACATAAGGAACCCTGAATCTAATCCCTCCGTATGCAAAGATCTGGAAAGAACTCAGGCCAATTTACATAAGGAACCCAAGGCTTTCTGGGAGAGCTGGGATAGAGATGGCTAATATATGACAGAAGGGTAAGTTGGGGTGGCCCCGATTAAAATCCCTTGGCAGGAAATGACAGCAGGACCCCAAAGGGCCAGGAACCAGAAGGAAGGAGAAAGGTGACTTGATTAACTAGAATTAACACAGGAACCTCAGGGTTGATGACCGAAAGCTGGCTCTTCATAGCATGTGGCTGGGGTGGGAAACACCACTGGAATCACCCTGGCATGTTTTGGGAACCAATGACTGAGCATGAGTGTTGAACTTCAGACCCTGGGATGTGGCCCCACTGCAGTCCTGGCAGGGATTAAAGACCAGCAAGGGGATCACTAGCCCCCATGTACACCAAGCTGTGTGAGACCAGTGGTCAACAGCGCCGCCTGGTGGTAGTCACCAGACCTGCACTGCTACGGCATTGCTCAAACTCTTCATGATTTCTTTACTGGGGTATCTGGCAACAGGAACGAAGTTCTGGGCATCCGTTAACAACTGGGGGTGAGGGAGGCCTCCAAAGGAAGAGACTAGGCTTCCTGTCAATCAAAGGTGTATGGAAACTTGAGCTCTGACCCTTTAAAACTTCTAGTTTTAAAGAAGTGTGGCTGTAATTTTACCCTAAGCTGGTAAAGCAAGCCACAGTAATTATGTTTAACAACGCAATGACCTGACAACAAAGACACTGTGTCTGCTATATGCCCACGGAGACCCACACACATTCACGCTCCCAATGTCACACAGTCACACGTGATCAACTACAAAATTGTCCCTCACCTGTTCATACCCCCAAACATGGCCTTGCCCAATCTTTCCCTCTGCTCACCCCCCCACCCCCGCCCCACAACCCCATCCTTACCCCACTGGGCCCCTGGGGGGAGCAGCAAGCCAGGCGGATGGAGCTGTTGACAGAGGCCAGCTGTTCCCGGAGACTTTCCACCTCGCGCTGGGCAGCCTCTGCTCGCTGGGGAGGAGAGGGGTGAGAATGGTCAGCAGCTGAGCATGGCCCTGTGGGGCCCCACCCTGTCCAGGAAGGGGCTGGGGTGGCTGGTCTCCAAGGGCCTGGGGTCCTCCTTTCCTGGTCCTGGATCCAGTCCTGGAGCTATGAAGGCCAGTCACAGAGCTCTGGGCTGGAAAAAAGAAATAGCAGGCCCTGTGCCTGTGTCACTCCTGAGAAGTGACAGGAAGAACCCCCTCCCCCAGAGGTCCTGGGTTCCCCTGGGGTGCTTGGAACCCCAAGAGGAGTCACAATATTTCCCAAATGGTGGGACTGGCAAGTTTTCACACATTTCTAGGCTCTTCTGCCTGCCATGTAACCTTTAGGCCTGGCTAGCCAGAAGGTTAGAATTTAGTTGGGCAAGTCCTGGCATAGGGGCTCACATCTATAAGCCCAGCACTTTGGGAGGCTGAGATGGGAGGATTGCTTGAGGCCAGGAGTTTGAGACCAGCCTGGGCAACAGAGAGAGACCCTGTCTCTAAAAGGGAAAAATAAAGAAAAAAAAAAAAAAAAAGAAAGAAGAAAGAATCTCTACTAGCTCTCATGACACCTGGTATGGAATGAGTCCGAGAATGGGCATGTGCAGAGGTGACTTCCCAGCCCACGGGCTGTTACAGGCCCCTGGGCAAGTCACTTCTCCTCCCGTGGTCTCAGTTTCCCTTTTGTGAAATGGGGGCAATGAAAACACCTATTGCAGAGGGCTTCTGAGTGGTTAAAATCAGAACATGGCAGTTTACTAAATTGGGTCTATGGTAGATCTTAACTCTTCAATAATTTGTAAGAAAAATGCCTGGAATTAAGCACTCAGATGTTAACGATGTAGCTTCGTAGCTTTAGAGAGAAATCTAGGCTGAAATCCCTATTTTGACACTTTCTGATTATGTGACCTTGGGCAAGAGACTTTGTCTCTCCAGCCTCAGTTTCCCTATTTGTAAAATGGGGATTATGAGAGCAACTATCGCTGTAATCCCAGCATTGTGGGAGGCCAAGGTGGGAGGATCGCTTGAGGCCAGGAATTCAAGATCAGTCTGGTCAACATAGCAAGATCTAACCTCTACCAAAAATTAAAAAATTAGCTGGGCGTGGTGGTGCACGCCTGTAGTGCCAGCTACCCAGGAGACTGAGACAGGAGGATCGCTTGAGCCCAGGAGTTCAAAGTTGCAGTGAGCTATGATAATACCACTGCATGCCAGTCTGGGGAACAGAGTGAGACTCTGTCTCTTAAAAAATTAAAACAAGGCTGGACGTGGTGGCTCAGGCCTGTAATCCTAGCACTCCGGGAGGCCAAGGTGGGCGGATTACTTGAGGTCAGGAGTTGGAAACTAGCCTGAGCAAGACCGAGACCCCGTCTCTACTACAAATAGAAAGAAATTAATTGGCCAACTAATATATATAGAAAAAAAAATTAGCCGGGCATGGTGGTGCATGCCTGTAGTACCAGCTACTTGGGAGGCTAAGGCAGAAGGATCGCTTGAGCCCAGGAGTTGGAGGTTGCTGTGAGCTAGGCTGACACCACGGCACTCACTCTAGCCTGGGCAACAAAGCAAGACTCTGTCTCCAAAAAAAATAAAAATTAAATAAATAAATAAAACAAGGCCGGACACGGTGGCTCATGCCTGTAATCCTAGCACTCTAGGAGGCCGAGGTGGGTCGATCGCTCAAGGTCAGGAGTTCTAGACCAGCCTGAGTAAGAGCAAGACCCCGTCTACTAAAAATAGAAAGAAATTAATTGGCCAACTAAAAATATATAGAAAAAATTAGCCGGGCATGGTGGTGCATGCCTGTAGTCCCAGCTACTCAGGAGGCTGAGGCAGGAGTATTGCTTGAGTTTGAGATTGCTGTGAGCTAGCATGATGCCAGGGCACTCTAGCCTGGGCAACAAAGTGAAACTCTGTCTCAATAAATAAATAAATAAATAAATACATACATACATACATACATACATACATACATACATACAACTATCTCATAGGGTTGTGTTGCAAATTAAGTGATTTAGCAAGATGCAACTTACTGGATATCTTAGCTTGGTGCCTGACATATATAAATGTGTTGATAATCAGTTTACTTTATTAACATCAGGGTATATTACTTGAAAAAATAAAAGAGCTATGGCCATAGTTTTGCCCTCAGCTGACGAAGCAGATCATAGTGATCATGTTTAATTATATGCTGACCTTGCAAATCAATGCTATGCTCACTGTGTGCATGCGGAGACCCACACACATTCATGTTCACGTGTTAATTAGTTTATTTATTTATTTATTTATTTTTGAGACAGAGTCTCGCTTTGTTGTCCAGGCTAGAGTGAGTGCCATGGCGTCAGCCTAGCTCATAGCAACCTCAGACTCCTGGGCTCAAGCGATCCTCCTGCCTCAGCCTCCCGAGTAGCTGGGACTACAGGCATGCGCCACTATGCCCAGCTAATTTTTTCTATATATATCAGTTGGCCAATTAATTTGTTTCTATTTATAGTAGAGACGGGGTCTCGCTCTTGCTCAGGCTGGTTTTGAACTCCTGACCTTGAGCAATCCGCCGCCTCGGCCTCCCAGAGAGCTAGGATTACAGGCGTGACCCACCGCGCCCGGCCTTAATTGGTTTATTATCTGTTTGTTTATTGGTATTCTGCATTGTCTCAGAAATGGTTCAAGTCAATTTTGTTGTGGGAAGGGTTTTGGGTGTGCGGGCCTGTGGGGAAAATCTTTTCATGTTTCTGCAGTTAGAACTTTGATGGAAACTTGAGATCTAGGTTTAAAGGAGAAACCTTGGAAAGTCAACTCATGACTCATCAGCTTGCAAGAACTGCAGAGAATCTGCCCGCGCTGGAGGTCTGTGTTTGGATGTCAAGGGCAGGTGAGACACACACTGTGGAGACAGCCCGGGGCGGGAAACCCAGGTTTTAAAGCCACTAGTCTTAGCTTGCCCTGGAGAGATGTATTGACATCGCAAAGGCTAAGGCCAGGGATCCTCCTCCTATCTCCTCCTCCTCCTATCTACGGAGACACTAGGGAGACAGATTCTTTCTCTCCCTCTCTCAGAAGTTCCGTCTCCCACACACCCACCCAGATGTGTAATTGAGGGGTCCTCGCCGACAGCACAGACTTGGTTCTGGTTCTCATTTTGTCACCCCAGGGGTAAGGATCAGGGGCAAACTTTCATACATAGTTATTATCATGCAAGTTTTATTTGAACACAACCACGTTCATTTGTTTACATACTGTCTATGCCTGCGCACTGTGACGGCAAAACTGCGTATCTGTGACAGAGACTGCATGGCGTACAAAGCTGAAAATATTTCCTCTGACCCTTTACGGAAAGTTTGCTGTCCCCTGGGCTGGACGATGGAGCATCCCAGCGGAGGGGCACTGTGCAGCGGAAGGAGCTGCTTTACACAGACGTGGAATGAGCTTGACGATACCAACGTATGGAGAAAAAGGTTTAGGATGGTATATGCAGTATCTCAGGGTTTTGTTTACAAATAGATTTATTCATGGACTTGTGAATGGATCGTCTATTTCTGGAAGGGGAACCCAGAAGCTGGTAAGAGAGGTGGCTTCGGGGGGAGAAGAAATAGGAGAGGCAGAGTTTCCCAGATATGCCTGAATGGCCCTGTGTGAGTTTTGAACTACGCAAATGATTACCTACTCAAAAACTAAACTAAACCTCTATGTAACCCGTGATTGCTTCAGAAAAATATGTTGGAGCTAAGCCCAGGGAAGCCACTGTGATCACCACCACCACTGTCACTGTCACCTGGCCCCGTCTCTGGGCTCCCTGACCCTCAATAGGGGACGCTTCTCCTATGGGGGTGTGGGTGGGGGTTCATGGGGCCTCAGCACTGCCAGCCCAGCCCAGGGGCCCAGCTGGAAGTCCCGCGCCTATGGGGCAGGGACAGTGGGCCGGGCTGGGCCTGCATCTTCTGGTGGTTTCCCAGGGACTCAGGCCCAACCCTCTTACACAGGCTTCCTCTGCAGGAGGGGTGAGTGCCCCTGCCCTATGCCCACAGGGCCACACCTTGGGCCTCTGTCCCTGCTGTGCCTTCTCCTGGATGCCCTTTTTCAAGGGGACGGTGCCAGGACTATAAAATCCAGCTTCAAAGTGTCCTCCAAGAGGCCACCTCATCCACCTCCGGGAAAACGAGTGCCTGCCCTGCCGTGGAGTGGGCCCTCGGACCTTGGGGTGCACAGGTGTCTCCTTCCACCCCCAGGCAGGAAGACAGACCCAGGGACAGAGGGCTTGAGGTCCTGCTGGCTCTGGCCCCTGGCTGCTGGCACTGCAGGGAGCCGGGGCACAGGTGTAGTGAGCACATGACACTCAGGACTGGGTTCCCATGGCGGAGACCCACCGCCTTTCAAAGGCCTGCCTGACTCTGCCACGTCTGAAGTCAGAGGAAGGTAGGACGCAGGAACCCCACTCACAATGTGAACGCCGACACTTGGGACCAGGGCTGGGGCTGGACGATGGGGACCCGGGGGAGGCTGAGGGTCCACCCAGTACTCATCGAGCATGGCTGGGACCGAGTGAGGGGCTGCAGGAGACCTCAGGTGGGCAGGGAGGAAGGGAGAGAAGCAGCCTCTGGCAAGTCCCATCACCACCCCCAGCTCCTCACGCAGTCTGTTTTGGGAGAGATGACTGTCCCAGCGCATCCCGGGATCTCTGAATTACTGCCCTATGGCCACCAGGCTGGCTCCCCGCTCCCGGCTCCGCCCCTGCCATCCCTTTAGCCGTCCCTCGGAGCCCTTCAGGCCTCAGCTTCCGGTCCTTTCCTTCAGGACGTCTTCCAGGACCCCTGCAGTCTGGGTAGGGCCCCTCCCTGTGACGCTGCCTAGGTCACTATTTCCTGGTGTGTCTGTCTGCAGCGCACCCCACCCCGCCCTGGCCCAGAGGTCGGCGAGGGCGAAGACGGGGCCCTAGCCACCCCGGCGCGCTGGGCGGCACACGCATAGTTCAGTAAGTATTGCTCACGCTCAGCCCCGCCTGCCACCCGGCCGGCCCCACTCCGGCGCCTCCTCACCTGATTGGCTTTCTCCAGGTTGGTCATGATCAGGCCGACTTCATCTGCCCTGAGACGTAAGGACAAGACCCTGAGGAAGGGCTCCCGGCAGCCCCGCCGGAACCCGAGAGGGTAGGAGGAAAGAACCCAGGCTGCAGGAGGCGGGAAGAGGCACCCCGCACGGCACCGCTTCCACGCAGCCCGGCCGCCCACCTCCCACAGGGCCACTCTCGGAAGAGCTACGGCCTGGGCCTTCCTCCCCGAGGTGCCTTCTGCCTGGAGCCTTCCTCGAGAGGGTGCGCAGGGCTTTACACCCAGCTCCAAAGTGTCCTCCTGGGTGGCTCTGTTAACCACCCCCAGGGGGCACTTGTCCATCATGCTGTCCACCCCCTCCAGAAGCCAGCACCAAGGGGCTCAGGACAGGCCCCCCTCTGCCTCTTGTGGGGTGGGGGACATGGGAGGCCTGTGGGGAACATTTGGGGACTAAAGGCCACACACGCGCTCCACACATGCTCAGGGCCTTTCTTGGCCCAGGCTTTTCCTGCTGATGGGAGCACCCTTCCCAGTATTCTTCACGGCCCTTCTCCTCCTCACTGTTCAGGGCTTATCCTGAAAACTACCTCCTCTAGGGAGTCCTCCCTGACTACCCTGGATAAAGGACCCAACGCTCCCCTTGCCATTCTTTCTTCCTGCCCCTGGTTCTTCCTGTCGAAGAACTGACCTATGCAGAGAATAGCACAGGGCATACAGTCAGTGCTCAATAGTGTACAGGAATGAATTTATCACCCCACATCAGTTTTTGCCTGTCTCCTCTCTTCCTCTGATAGGGTCATCTTCTCATGTCTCCTCCAGGGACCCAGCATGGCACCGGATAAACAGTAGGTGCTCAACACGTGTTTGCAGAATGAGCGATCTCTCACAGCCTGAAGAAGTGTTTGAGTGCGGAGTAACTGAGGTGAAGGCCACTTGCCCCTGAGGGCTGGAGTGTGGAGCTGGGGACCAGGGACAGCCCCAGAGGCTGGGGCAAGGCGGGGGCCACTGCCCGGCAGCCCCTGCTCGACCCAGGTCCTGGAGCACGAGTGGCACGGCAAGTGACTGGGGCGGCTGTGTGCCTCGGGGGCCGGGGACAGAGGTGCCTCATGAAACAGGGGCCTTGGGCAGAGTCAGGAGGAGGAAACATGTCTGAGAGCCCTGAGGGGGGCACCTCAGCGGGCGTCACTTACTTGGATGCCGCCTCCTCGTCGTATTTCCGCCGCAGCTCCAGCAGCTCCGCCTGCGTGGCCTTTAACGCTGGGAGAGGACGAAGGAGCAGGGTGAGGCCCCCGGGGCCGAGTGGGGCAGGCCGAGGCCCCCAGGGAGGTGGCACCTGTCCCCTGCGGCTGGCAGGCGGAAGGAGGGTGGGGTAGTCCGGGAGACTTTCTCCTTTTTCTCAGTGAAACCTGGTGACGGATAGTGAGCTCCCTGCACCTGCAGGGGTCCAGGCTGGGGGGAAGGACGTGGAATGGGCAGGGGGGGCAGCAGGGCAGATGAAGCGACTCTAAGGGTCTAGGACAGGGGTCCTCAAACTTTTTAAACAGGGGCCAGTTCACTGTCCCTCAGACCGTTGGAGTGTGCGGCACACATTCCACACATGCGCACTGTGCACCCAAGAAGAGTTGGCTGCTAAGCAAGACAGGCAGTGGTGGCAAAAACACCCAGCGGGCCAGATAAATGTCCTCGGCGGGCTGCACGGGCCCGCCGGCCGTAGTTTGAGGACACCTGGTCTAGGAACCTCAGGGGGCCCAGGCCGGGTGCGGGGACTGTGGTGTTGTTGCCCCATGGCCAGGGGTCCAAGCCCCCACACCCTACAGTCTCTCCAGGCCCGGAGTGGGGCTGTCTATCTATGAGCTCGACCACCCCGCTGTCCCCACTTGGTAGGCAAAAGGGACAGAGGAGCAATAAAGCCAACAGACTCATGTATGTCACAGCCAAGATTCTGTGAAATTCCAGATTTCCAATGTCTCTAGGAACTAAAGCGAAGGGTTGGCCATGTGAACCGTGCGAAACCGTGGGCCCAGCGGGTGCGGAGCAGCAGCTAACCGCCTTGGCTGCAGCCCGTGTCTCCAGTGTGCCCCAGCCCGCCTGGCTCGGTGGCGGCTGGCCCCTGAGGACATCATGTCTGCCCCCGACTCGACTCTCTCAAACCCTCTTTCCATAGCACTATGGCCTCCGGGGACTGGAGGCCCAGACCCCCGCCAGGGGAGGTAGCTCTGCTCTCCCCCTCCCCAAACTCCCTCCTGCCCTCCTGTTTCTAGAACATCTGAGTGTGGCGGTCCCAGGCTGTGCCAGACACGTACCTGAATGTAGGACTTTGATTTTCTCCTCTGCCTCCCCCAGTCTGGCCGCCAAAGTGATTTGTACTTCCTGAAGGCCCCTGTGGGGAGACCAGGCCTGCTGGTGGCTGCGGGGACGGGCTGCGCCTGGGCCCCGTCCCACTTCCCGTCTCCTCACTTGTGCCTGTCATTGGCACCAGGCTCCTCACTGAGCCCTTAAACAGGACACTCGTGCTCGGCCGTCCTGCTGTGCTGCCATGTTATGACTGGACTGTTAAGCTTCTGTCAACATTTTTGGGAGCAAAATTTATAGCAACAAGTGACTTTACCTCTCTGGGCCTCAGTTACCCCGTCTGTGAATGGGGTTTCTGGTGGGTGCTCAGTGTGGTGGCTGGCACCCGGTACTCCCTCAGTGTCAGGGTTACTGCTACTGTCCTGGAGGAGGCCTGTCTCCCCATTTTTGTGGCAGGAGCGTGGAAGCTCAGCCACTCCACGGGGTGGGGGGCCAGCTCCAGTATGATTCAAGCCTCTCCACAGAGCAGGGCCCAAGCTGGTCGGGGGAGGGTGCACACAACACCCAGGCCTGATGTCACCTGGCTCAAGGTATTTATCTTGTTTATTCAGGTATTTTCCTCGCTACAAAGAAAACTCCAGGGCGGCAGGGAGTTTTGTCCACGTGTGTTGTCATAGCCGTGTTCCCCAGCACCTAGAACAGGGCCTGGCACACGGCAGGTGGCTCCACAGATGTGTGATGAAGGAAGGAAGGAGTATGAATGAATAAAAGGATAAATGTCACCCCTTCCAAAGAACTGTCCTGGAAACGGTGCATGACCCCAGGTGCTATCACCACCGCTCCAGTGGTAAAGGCCACCACTTCGGGACATGCCAGGACAGGCACTGCCTGGTTTTACTCCCACAGGGTAGGAGTGGATGCCACCTGTGACTGTGTCGTGTCCACCTGGCAAGGCTACACCCCCAGGTATTCAAGCACATGCTAATTTGGGGGTGGCTGTGAAGATACCCTGTAGGTGTGATTAATGTCAACAATCGGCTGACGCCAATCTGCAACCACGTGGGTGGGTCTCGCCCAGTAAGTTGAAGGTCTCAGGAGAGAGTGAGGAAGACGACGCTCTGCTTCGAGACCGCAGCACTGATCCTGCTCTTCTACCCAGTTCAGACTTACCAGCCCCATACAGTGTGAGCTAAGTCCTCAAAATGCATCTTTTTTTTTGAAACACTTGCCTGGACACTTGCCCAGGCTAGAGTGAGTGCCGTGGCGTCAGCCTAGCTCACAGCAACCTCACACTCCTGGGCTCAAGCAATACTTCTGCCTCAGCCTCCCGAGTAGCTGGGACTACAGGCATGCACCACCATGCCCGGCTAATTTTTTCTCTATGTATTAGTTGGCCAATTAATTTCTTTCTATTTATACTAGAGACAGGGTTTCGCTCTTGCTCAGGCTGGTTTCAAACTCCTGACCTCGAGCGATCTGCCTGCCTCAGCCTCCCAGAGTGCTAGGATTACAGGCGCGAGCCATCTCTCTCTCTCTCTTTTTTTTTTTTTTTTTTGAGACAGAGTCTTACTCTGTAGCCCAGGCTAGAGTGACATGGTGTCAGCCTAGCTCACAGCAACCTCAAACTCCTGGGCTCAAGCCTGCCTCAGCCTCCCGAGTAGCTGGGACTATAGGCATGCGCCACCACGCCTGGCTAATTTTTTCTATATATATCTTAGTTGGCCAATTAATTTCTTTCTATTTATAGTAGAGATGGGGTCTTGCTCTTGCTCAGGCTGGTTTCGAACTCCTAACCTTGAGCAATCCACCCACCTCGGTCTCTCAGAGTGCTAGGATTACAGGTGTGAGCCACCACGCCCGGCCTCGGGCCATCTCTTAATAAAAAACCATCCTACTGGTTCTGTTTCTCTGGCGTATGCTAACGTGCCATTGCTAGGCCCATTTGCCATGTGGGGAAACTGAGGCTCAGAAGGGTGATGTGACTCGCCCAGGGCTGGCCACTCAACCCAGGCCTGGAGTCTGAAGCCCTCACCCTTTCCAGCATCTGGGTCCCAGCCCGCACCCAGGTTCCCTGAGGCTGGTTCCTGGGCAGGAGACTTTCCTGTTCCCACCTCCCAGCCAGGGGTTCTCCCGCCCTCCCCTGTTCCTCTGTCCCTCAGCCTCCCTCACTTTTGTTTCTCTGCCTCATTTCTCTGCAGCAAGGTTTCTGTCAGGAGGGCTTTCCCAGGAATGCCTGGGAGGCGGCTCCCCTCGGTCAGCGTGGGCCCGGCAGGCAACGTCCCCTCTCTCTGCTCTGCAGGGAGAAGAACAGGGAAACACATCGGTGAGAGCCATGTGACAGCCGGAGTGGCTTTCTGCAAGCTGGATCGATCATCAACTGTGATCGACTTCCCAAATGTGGGCGTGGGGGAGCATGGTGGCCCTCGGCCCCGCATCTGCACACGGATCGAGTTCCTGTCGCCACAGCCTTGGACCGCACACCTGGAAACTTCCTTGCCAGCTCATGTTTCCTCTGCCTTATCATTTTTTTTTAAAAAATTGTGGTAACATATACATAATGTAAAACTCACCCTTTTAACCATTCTAAAGCGATATTTAGTACAGCTGCGCTTTTGTGCAATCAACGCCACTAACTCCAGGACATCGTCATCGCCCCAGGAGGAAAGCCACAGCCATTGAACATCCTCTGTTTCCCCCGCCTCGGCCCCCAGGACCCGCTAAGCGACTGTCTGTCTCTGCGGATTTGCCTGTCCCGCGCACTGCGCAGCAGTGGGATCCTACATCACGTGCCCTTTCTCTGGTCTCGCCACCGGCAGGCACACTGTTCGCAGGCTCGGGCGCGCTGCAGCAACTTCGCCGCGCTTCACGCTCACGCGCTGCTCCATCGCAGGCCGACCACCCGCGTTTACCCACTCACCGCGGACGGACATCCGACTGGTTTCCCCTTTGGTCACTGTGAATAGCACCGCTCTGCACGTTCCTGGAGGAGTTTTTTTTTTGTTGTTTTTTTTTTTTTTTGAGACAGAGTCTCGCTTTCTTGCCTAGGCTAGAGTGAGTGCCGTGGCGTCAGCCTAGCTCACAGCAACCTCAAACTCCTGGGCTCAAGCAATCCTCCTGCCTCAGCCTCCCGAGTAGCTGGGACTACAGGCACGAGCCACCATGCCCGGCTGATTTTTATATTATATATATTAGTTGGCCCATTAATTTCTTTCTGTTTTTATGGTAGAGACGGGGTCTCGCTCAGGCTGGTTTTGAACTCCTGACCTTGAGCAATCCGCCCGCCTCGGCCTCCCAGAGTGCTAGGATTACAGGCGTGAGCCACCGCGCCCGGCCCCTGGAGGAGTTTTCATTGGAGCAGTTTTCAGTTCTTTGGGGACAGACCTAAGAGTGGCATCGTTAAACACAGACACGGCAGTCTGCGTTTAACTCACTGAGTAGTCACCAGACTGTTTTCCTCTCCCCATGTTGGGGGCACACACGGCCACTCAGTCGCCCCCGCCTCACCTGCAGGTGAAGCCACGTGGTAGGGCCCTGTCATGTCCACCCGGGCAGGCGCCGAGGCGGCTCGTCCTGGGGGGAACACTGAGTCACTGTGGGAGGAGAGGGCGCTCGGGGCAGCCACTGAGGGCAGGAACCTGGGCTGAGTTTTCTCTGCAGCTGACGGACCACACATTTGACCCATTCGTTTGTCGACATCTAGCTTCCCTTGTAGGAAGTAACCACCACGAGGTGGCGTGTGCGTTTGTTTCACTCCCAGCTGTCCCCGTGTCTGGGCCAGTGCCTGGCACGCATCCCAGCGAGCTCCCAGCAGTCAGACCGTCACCGATGGCCTTCCCTGCACGGTTGCTCGTCCCGCTGCTGAGCCCCGACTCACCCACCAGGGGTGACCACCTCGCTGAATCTCGTTCCTCGTTCTCTTGCTTTAAAAAAGTTTTTATCGTCATATATGTACACTGAAACACTGTACTTTTAGCTCTGCCAGTTTCTTGATTTTTGTTGAAAGGGTGCTGTGCTCAATGAGGTCCTTCAGTCCCAAGGATTCACCTGTTGGCGAGCATAGCTGTCGTCTGTTCATTGTGACGGCTGACCCGATTCTACCGTGTGAGGATGCCATCTGCCTGTCTGGTCTCCTGTCACGAGGTTGCAGGGCTGTGCTGTCCCACCCCTCGGGCCCTCACTGTTGCTGCCTCAGGGTCCTGGGGGCGACAGTGAGGAGCTTGTGTGGCCCCGGTCCGGTCTCCTGTCTTGCTGTGTGGATATCAGGCTGTAACCTCCACCACTGGCTCCCTCAGTCTGGGTCGTCATGAGTCCCAAGCTTACAAGGTCAAAGGCACAACCACACGCTCCCTGCTCAGACCCCAACACTAAGATTCAGGGGCTCCAAGGGCCCATGACCATACACTCTCAGTCCAGAGGCAGAAAGGAAAAACGGATGTCATCTAGAACCTGCCACTGGCTCAGGTATTCTTTTTTTTTTTTTGAGACAGAGTCTCGCTTTGTTGCCCAGGCTAGAGTGAGTGCTGTGGCGTCAGCCTAGCTCACAGCAACCTCAAACTCCTGGGCTCAAGCAATCCTCCTGCCTCAGCCTCCCAAGTAGCTGGGACTACGGGCATGCGCCACCATGCCCGGCTAATTTTTTCTATGACCAATTAATTTCTTTTTTAATTTATAGTAGAGACGGGGTCTCACTCTTGCTCAGGCTGGTTTCGAACTCCTGACCTTGAGTAATCCACCCGCCGCGGCCTCCCAGAGTGCTAGGATTACAGGCGTGAGCCACCGCGCCCGGCCTGGCTCAGGTATTCTTAAGGCTCCAGCTCATCTCCCCACACCTGTGCCGGTGCTGTGCGTCCTGCCATCCCGAGTCCCTCTGCTCCAGGACACACAGCCAGACCACATTTCCCAGGTTCCTTTGCAGAGGGGTGCTATCACACCCCTGCGTTTTGGCCAATGTGGGTGGAAGTGATGTATGCCACTTCCTGGCTTGCACCCCATAAACCTCAGTGTGACCTCCACATTCTCTGAGCTTTGGGGCTCATGTGTTCCAGCAGTAGTGTCATCTTACCCCCCTCCCCCCACCTAGAATGATAAAGCCCAGTTCACCGGCCCCACCTCCGTGCCAAGGGTGGCCGAGTTCGCCCGCTGAAGACCTGCTGCCCAGTCGTTTGTCACAGAATCCCATGAAGCCTTAGCGGTACCTTTGGGGCCAAGGAGCTCAGGGTTCCTCTTCCACGAAGCGTGGAGGTCTCGCCGGGGCTGCCCACTGGGGTTGAAGCTGGGGGGCTGCAGTCTGTTGTCGTCTAGGCTGCGAACCGCTTCGAACACAGGCACGGGGTCTGTGCAGAGAGAGGAGATGGGGTGCTGAGAGCCCTGTGGACGGGATGCCCAGCCTGCGGCTTCGGGTCCCTCCCTGGTGAGCTGGGGGACCATCCATGAGAGCCACCTGGAGTCACCCTGGTGGCTTATGGGGAGCAACGTGGACTTTCTGCTTGACAAAGGAGCAGCCCCCTCTGGGCTCCTGCTTGGGGGAGTGCGTGCTGTCCCCATGGGGTGGGTGTCCTGCCCAGATGGGATAACAACAATAACAATTGTCACGATAACCGCATTTCTCGATTCTATGATGCCATCTGTGGCAGCCAGGAGACTGTGCCTTGCAGACCTCCGGCCAGAGGGAATGTCAACGAGCAGGGACCCAGACACCATGCTCTGAGGTCCATCGCTCTGAGGCCACCCCTCCCACAGCCTCCCCCTACGATGCCTGTGTGCAGCGGGGATACTGAGGCAGGACTGCTCTGAGTGCCAACTCTGACACCCCCATGGCCTCACCTAGCGCTTCCTCAGCCCATGGGGGGTCCGGGATGCTGCCTGGCTGCATCCCTTCCTGCTTCCCCCGTGACATCCTCACGTGCATAGTCCTCTGCGGCCACTTCTCGCCGACCTGGCCGGGCACACCATCGTTTATGACGTGCGCCGCGGATGAAATACCAGCTTTTCTGGGGGGCAAAGTGTACGCCGGGGGGAAGACGCCTGCCAGCTGCCCGGGTGCTAAAAGGTGAGGAGTGTGGAACTTGGTTCCCTCTCCCAACCTTCACCCAGCAAGCACGTCCTCCTTCCACTCTGGAGTCCAGCCCACTTCCTCCAGGACGCTTTCCCCAACTGCCCCCGCCCAGCGCAGGTACCAGTGACACCTGGACAATTCCAGAGGCCAGTGAGGCGCCTTCCAGGTTAAAAACCCACTCAGAGGAAGGGGCTACCATGATCCTCACAGTGCCCCCTGGAGGCCAGTTTGGATCCAACTCATTCTCATAGGTGAGGAAACTGAGGCTCAGAGAAGCCAGGAGACCTCTGCAGGGTTGAAGGTGACACTAGGCTCTGGGTCTCTCGCTCCGATACCACAAAGCTTCCTGTCCTGGTGTGTGCACATCCCAGCCCCGGCAGCGCCAGTGTCCCTGTGGACCAGGAAAGGCAGGCTCCTCCGCCTAGGCCAAGGGGCCTAGGGGCTGGTCTAGTTCTTTCTAATATACTGGAGCCCTTTCTTTCTGGTCACTTCCCTGGAGTCTCCTGCCAGCACGCGCTTGACCACTCACTGTCCTGGAGGAGGATTAAGAGCACGGACTGTAAGTCAGACATCCCTGCACCCTGGTCTAATCCACATTTGCTTCTTGGGAAGCTGTGCAACCTTGGTAAGCAACTCTACCTCTCTGTGCCCCACAATAAAAGCAGCAAACTGCATGGGGCTATGATGATGATCGGCTGAGAATAAACAGAAGCCCTCGCTGTTCCTGTCTGTCTGAGCTCCAGCCGCGCGGGCTTCCTTCTCGGTCCCTGATGGGCACCTACCCACCTCAGGGCCTCGGTCTAGGAGCCTCTGCAGGGAACACCCTTCCCTCCCTTACTCCCTTTAGCTAGTTAATACTTGTCTTCCATATTGCAACTCCAACATCACTCCTTCCAGGAAGTCCTCCCTGACTAGTTGGCCCTCTAATATGTGCTGCCTGCCCTTCCCTCACGGCGCCTGCTGCAGCTACGGCACGTTCGTTCGCAGGCCTACCTGATGGACACCATGGGACCGCGAACTCCACGGGGGGGGCAAGGACTGTACCTGTTTTTGCCTCCCTTCCTCCCCACCACCGGACCCCTTGTCCCTGGCACACAGCCTGACACACAAGCCCACCCTGTAAATATCTGCTCATGGAAGAAACGGGGCAGCGCCTGTACACGGGACCTTCAGGTCTGGCTGGAACAAGGCAACGCTCCGATTTATCCTGCTGTCGCCTGTTTAGGTGGCGGGAGGCTCGGACAATGGGAGCCTGTGCCGAGGTAAGCAGGTGCACGGGGATGCCGCGGCGGCGTTCCTCTGTCAGCAGCCCCCACGCCCCGTCATTAGGCAGGGCCTGCTCAGCAGGGTATGCCATTATGTCTCCCCGGGCTGATGTAATTATACATTGACATAATTAACCCAGCAAGCGCATTAGGCAGGCCAGCTAAAAATTCATCTATAATTATTTGTTGTGTGCATGCTAATGAGTCCATCTGCACTGCCTTTGTACAACACGAACAAATTAATTTACAAGTCTGGATTTTTTAATAAGTTCAAGGAAACGCTTCCTATTGTGTCCTGGTTTTTGAGAAAGGAAGAAAAAGGCAGCGCGCGCTCGCCAGGGTCAGGGAAGTTAGATAAACACGGGAGGCCGCAGCGCCAGGCGGCCACGGAGGGCTGCCCTGCTCCCGAGGAGGGGAGACCGGCTCGTGGCCCAGGCCGGCTGGCCTCGAGCCCGTCCGAGCCAAACGATTCCGCTCGTGATAAAGGATGTCTGCCACTCTGAGGCCTGCGGGTGGCTCCCTGCTGGCTGCATGCTGTCCTGGGGAAGCTGGCCTCAGGTGGCCGGTTGCTGACACCGTGTAGAACATGGCCGTTAAGCTCACAACATCCCAAGTCCAGCTCTGGGTCCAAATCTCATGGGGTTTTGAACCTCAGTTTCCTCATTTATCAAATGGGAAAAATGTAACCATTCTTACTTCCCAGGAATTGTCAGGCAGATTAAGAAAGGTCCTGAGAGAGGCAGTATGACTTACAGAGCGGGTGTCCACTGGACTCCAACTGGCCATGTTGGTTAACCTCTTGGAGCCTCTGTTTACTCATCTGTACAGTGGGGCTGTGTGGGTGGGGTGTCGCGGGGACTGGGGAGAGAAGGTGTGCAGAGACCCGCACAGCGCTAGGCACAGAGCAGGCTTGCTATGCGCGGGCTGCTGCTGGTGCCCTGAGACGCCAGCGCACCAGGCTCCTGGCATTCCGGGAGCTGCTGTCCATGAGGTGACGCTGTGGAGTGTCGGGGACAGGGAATGGCTTCCCATGTTTGCATAAGTCCCCAGGAGACCCAGAATCCAGTAATCTCGCTTTGAACTAACCTTACTCTGAGGCCCAAAGACTCCAGCTTAGAAAGTCACACAGGCGAGGGACATATCAGATCAATTTGTCCAATATCCCCCAAGCCCAGGATACAGTGGGGTCCAGTGATGCCCCTGAAGTCTGCCGGAGTTGGTGGCGGGGCTGAGATGGGTCCTTGGACCTTTTCCTCCCGCACTCTGTGCCTCCTGGTTCCCTGATCTGAGGGAGAGGGTAGCGGGAGGGTGGCATTCAGACACCTCAGCCAAAATCAGGCTGTAATTGAATCCCAGGAGCCAAAGCAGGGATCGGAATCCATTCACTCTGCACCACGACACTCGAGGTCTTTGAGTGACCCTGCTGGCTCTTCAACAGGGGGCATATCAGAGTCCCCTGGGGAATGTGTCACACATCCTTGGGACTCAGTCCTAAAGATTCCTGCGTGGACGGTTGGAGTGTCTGTCTGTCTTTCCACGATGGAGGTGGGGGTCCCGAATGGCTCAGCTGTTAGACCTGTGGGCCAGGGGGGACGTGGGGTTGTGACTTCCTCCTAGCTTCCCAAGGGGCTGTCAATCAAGATGTCCTGCCTTCCCTTGGCAAGGAGGGTCACCTGACTCAGGCTGGCCAATCAGACACTCTGCCCTGGGACTTTGACTCCCTCCGTGCGGCTCTTACTGCTCTGGCCCATCTGAGCAGATGTTCTTGCCATTCTCCCCACCCCGGGCCTTCTAATAAATTCTTCTCCTGCTTAACACCTTTGCCAGAGTTGGCTTTTGCTGCATGTCCCTAACGAACCCTGATTGATAAACCTGCTGAATTTTAACCAAGGGAGCCCCAGAAATCACTGGTCCAATAGGTTCATTTCAAGGCTGGGTAAAATTGGGCCACACATAATAGGATTGAGGAGCAAATGCTCAGAAGACAGCGGGGAGGGGCCAGGCACACCCAGGCTTTATGCAGCACTGTCCCAGGCTTGGAGGATGACGTCTGGCTCAGTTTGAGCTGACTCTCAGGGCAACCTGGCTAGGAACGCAGCCAGGAAGGACAGACCTGCCACAGTGAGCCAGGAGGAAGAAAGAGGCTACAAAGGTCTGTTTGCTGACATACACTAGGTGCATAATAAATGTCTGCTCAATAACTGAGGCAACTGGAAGTTAGTGCATGTGAGTTGCAGAAGGGGAAAGCTTGACTGAGTAGAAGTTTGATTGGCGTGAGAGCAGGGCTGAAGAGGTGAGCTTGGAGCACAGCTCTGGGGGCAGAGCCATCTGGGTTCGAATCCCACCTCTGGCACTTACTCAGTGTGGGGTCTTGAATAAGGCATTTCAGACCCGTATACTTCATAGTTCCCTTCTGTAAAAGGGAGACACTAATAGCATCTACACCAAGATCACCGTGAGGAGTTGGTGATGCAAGTTCTGTAAAGCAGTTAGCACAGTACCCGGCACGAGTGCTCAGTACAGGACAGCAGGATTATTTTCAGGGAGGCTGGAGGGGACCAACTCTCTCGTCCTGGCTCTGCTGTGGTACTGCCTGGCTTCGTCTCTTGGGCCAGGCTCCTTTGAGACAGGGCACGGGGGCCTTGATTTCTTACTATTAGGCCAGAGAGGGCTCTCCTTGGTTCTGTTAGCTTGCTGTGTGACCTCGGACAACGCACTGACCTCTCTGGGCTCTCCTGTCCAAATTCGTATTACAAGCACATCCCAGACATATATTCAACATTGGTCGTTGACAAACAGGGGGCAAGGTTCCGCTGAGGTGAGCACTTTTGGCCCTAGGCCTATCCCTTAGTTGGGTGTTCAGGGAAGGTGATTATTAAACACTTTCACAGTTGAACTTGATACAAAAGGTACGAACACTGCAAACGCCCCAAATTCCCAAAGCCATCCTCGGAGAAAGAGGGGGGCCAGGCTAGAGGTCAAATCCTGGCTGTACCACCATAACGGAAAGTCACGTAAGGTCCCCGTGCCTCAGCCTTCCCATCAGTAAAAAGGAGATAGCAACCAGAGCTGGCGCGGGGCTGTGCGGGGTCTACGAGAGCACACGGAGCCTCTACTGCGGGCCCAGCGCCCGGCAGGCCCCACGGCAGCGTTGCTGTTATGTGACTACAGTGGCCACGGAGCACGCCACTCGGCTCTCCCTTGAGACAGACCCTCCCAGCAGCCGCATCTTCCCAGCCAATGACAGCACGGCGGGCTAGTCCTGCCCGACGACGCTGGAACAGGCAGTTGTGAACCGTGACTGCGTCCCCCAACTCACAAGCTGAAGCCCTGACCCGCAACGCGCCTGCGCTTGGAGACGGGGCCTTTAAGGAGGCCACTAGGGTTCAATGAGGTCATACAGGTGGGGTCCAAAACCAACTGGACAGGCGTCCTTAGAAGAGGAAGAAACACCAGTGGTCACTCTGTGCACACACAGGCAAGGCCGCGTGAGGACATAGGGGGAAGGTGGCCGCCTGCAAGATAGGAAAAGAGGCTCCACCGGAAACCAACCTTGAAGGCACGTTGATCTTGGACTTCCAGCCTCCCAAACTGTGGGAAAATAAATTCTCCCGTGTAAGCCGCCCAGCTGCGGTGCCTCTTTACGGCAGCCTGAGCTGACCAGAGCGCTTGCCCTGGGACTCCCCGCCAGCCTGGCACACTTCCCGGAGTGTGCGGCAGAGCGTGAGGCCATCCTCCCGTCCTCCCTCCTCCTCTTCTCCCTCTCAGGTGCCAGACCTGTGTCCCTGTCTCCTCCCACGCCCTCCTCTTTATCACTCATGGGTCTCCCTAATACATCGTTGCATGTCTCACGCCATCTTGGCATCTGGCTCCCAGAGGATCCAAACCAACACATGACTACCTCTTCCTCCATCAAGCCTTAGTTTTCCCATCTGCAAAATGGGGATAAACACAGTCGCTCCCCTACTGGTGTGAAGCCCATGGTGTGGTGCTGGGACATTCTGTAGGGACAAATCTGAAGCAGGCAGAGCTTGCTGGGGAACCTGGAGTCCTTGCACCTGCTTTACTCGGCACAGGTTGAGCATCTGTCAGGGGACACAATGGTAACTGACATGGACAAGAGCCTGTCCTTATGCAGCCGACATCCCAGGGAGGGTGACAGGTGCTGCTCCTTACAGAGGTGCTCAGAGGGACTACAGAGAATGTTTCTATCAACATAGAGCCAAGAGGGGATGTGGACCCACCTTGGGGCGGGGGATCAGGAAAGAGCTGAGTATGCGACACGGAGCTGGGGTGCCGCTGGGGGCAGGGAGGATCTGTGGGAAGAGCTTCAGGTGGAGGGCACTGCATGTGCAACGGGCTGGTGGCTGGAAGGAATGCGTGCATAGCGTGGCAGCATCCGAGGACATGATACCAGGCCCTAGGGGCTGGAGTGGAGTTGGGGAACATGTGGGATGGGCAGGCAGGGACATCCCAAAGCCCCTCCACTGATGACGTGGATGGGGATTCATCCAATGGGCAGTAGGAAGTGACACGTTCTAATCTGCCTTTTTCACAGGCTCATCCAAGCTGCAATGTGAAAATTGGGCTGTAGAGGGTGCCAGACAAGGGGCTACTGAAACAGTCCAGGCAGCTGTGATGTGGCTATAGCCACGGCAGTGGCAGAAGTGGGAGCAGTGCTCAGATCCAACAGTTAGCCAGGGAGCACAGGGGTGGGGGGCTGATGCACTGCGTTGAACAGTGACCCCTCAAATTAATGTTCAATGGAACCTGAGAATGAGACTATACCAGAAAAAGGGTCTGTGCAGATATCAAGGCAAGATGAGGTCACGCTGGAGTAGGGTGGGTCCTAATCCAATGACTAGTGTCCTTACAAGAGGAGGAAAGGACACAGACACAGGGAAGGCCACATGAAGATGCAGGCAGAGATGGAAACAACGCATCTAGGAGCCAAGGGACACCAAGGACCACTGGCATCCACCCACAGCTAGGAAAGAGGCCTCCAGAAGGAACCGATGCTGCCAACACTTTGATTTTGGGCTTCTTGACTCCAGAACTGAGAAAATAAATTTCCATTGTTTTAAGCCACCCAGAACGTGGTGATTCGGTGAAGCAGCCCTAGGAAGTGAACACGCTGTGTTCTGGAGGCTGGAGATGGGAAATGAAAGCGTCGTCAGGGCCATGTTCTCTCCAACGCTCCAGGGAAGGATCCAGGCCCTTTTCCAGCTTCCAGTGCGGTTGGCCATCCTGGCGTTCCTCAGCTTGCAGGTGCACCTTCCAATCGCTGTCCCCATCACAGGGCCCCCCCTCCTTACAAGGACATCAGTCATAATGAATTAGGGGCCACCCTAATGACCTCATCTTACCTTGATCATATCCTGCAAAGGCCCTATTTCCAAATAAGTTCACTTCTACAGGTACTGAGGCGTAGGACTTCAGTGTATCTTTTTGGGGGACACGGCTCAACACAGAACACGTGGCAAGGGACTGGATACAAACTGTGAGAGGCAGGACTGAGGAGCTGCCAAGACTCCAAGTCTCATAGGAAGTCCTCACTTGAGTCTAACCTACTTCCCTCCTGTTGTATCCATTTCATCTGCTATAGGGAGACAAGCCCATTCCACAAGGGGAGGGAGCAGGCCCCATTCTCTTCAACTCCCAAGGAACAGGGCTGTGGGTGGAGCTGGCTGCTCGGAAATGTACATAGTAATAATTATTTACTTCCCTGGGCACTGTCTACCCTTTACTTCCTCCCTTAGTGCATGGTGCCACGTTCCCAGATTTTATGTCACGTGGGTAACTCACTTCTTCCCACCTCCCAATCTGGGAGAGATCCATGGATCCCTGAGCCTCCGCCCCGAACTATCTTGCTGGAAATGCAGTAAGGGAGGAAAAAAACGACTAGCATCTGAACAACTGGAAGATTCTGCCAAATTCCATGGGGAGAACGCTCTGCTGGGGCGGCTGGCAAACCCCAGGGCTTCCTGTGAACTTTGTTCCATGGTGTCATTTGATGCATCTGCTAAATGTCACTGCTGCTCTTGCAAACACAAATTGAAAGAGAGAAATGACAAAATGTCTTTAAAATGTTCGGAAGAGATTTCTCAGTGACCTTGACAGCAGTGGGGGACAGGGGCATCCTGTTTTTGTTCCGCCCAAGTCCTCTCTTTCTCCTCTGGGGCCCAGCTCTGGCCTTTCACATAGTACGTGCTCAATGAATGTGGGTTGTGTGAAAAGAGTGACTCATGGTGAAATTATCAGGGGCCTGGGTGTCACAGGGTCTCAGGGTTTCCCTGGGAGCATCTCTGCGGTGGATGGAAGAACGGCCCCTCAAAGACATCGCTTCCTAAGCCCTGGAAGCCGTGACTGCGTCGCGGTACATGGAACAGGGAATCGAGGCTGCAGACGGAAGGGGCTGCGGTCAGAGTGATGACGATGCCACACTGCAGGCTCTGAAGGCAGAGGGAGGGGCCGCGAGCTGAGGAATGCGGGTGGCCTCGCCACACTGGAAAAGGCCAGGAAGCAGCTTCCCCCTGCTTCTCCCTGCTCCCCCAGGGGCAACACAGCCTGGCTGACACTTTGACTTTAGCCCAGCAAGACCATTTTGGGCTTGGGACTTCCAGAAGTGTAAGATCATAAATGTGTGTTGTTTTAAGCACCGAGTTTGTAGTTATTAGTCACTGTAGCAACAGGAAGCTGACAGTCACTTATCCATCGGTATGTGTTTACTGAGCACCGACCACGTGTCGGACATTGTTTCTGCAGCTGCCAAAGGTGTCCTGAGCACCTGCTGCGGCCAGGGAAGGCTCTGGGCCGAGGAGTCCCGGCGATGATGCAGAGGGAACTTCCGCCCTCCCGGGGCTGAAGTTCCAGAGAGACCGATGGGCAAGGGACACGTGAGGCAGGAGCACTGACAGGGGCTTGGGAGGGAAGCAGAGGGGCCGGGACAGGGTGGGCTGGGTGTGCGTTGCGGGGTGTGGTGTTAATCGAGGCAGTGATCAGGGAAGGCTTCCCTGAGAAGGTGGTGTCTGAGCAGAGCCCTAAAAGACATGAGGGAGTCAGCAGGGGGTGGGGGGGCCCCTCTAGCCAAAGGGAATACCAGAGAAACAGCCGTGTCAGATCAGGAACCAGCGGCTGCCCTGTCTGACCACCCCCTGGGGTTACTGTCCCAGAGACATGGCCTCACTCCACCTTCACAACAACTGAGCCACTTTACAGATCAGGACATGGGGGCTCAGAGAGGCTGGTGGTGCCCAGGCGACTGGTGGGGCCAGCATCCCTCCCTCCCTGAGGGCTGGGCTGGGTTAAGAGTGGGCTATGGCCCTCCATACTCCAGCAACCATCCGTCCTGGGGCCGCAGGACACCCATGCCCGTGAAGCTGGGCATGGGGCGATGAGAACCCCACCCAGGAGCTGGAGCCAAGAGCTCGCAGGAACTTGAATTTCCGGACCGCCACGCAGATGTGCCAGGCACCTTGCATGTATTTAGATCTCGTTTAATTACTGAAATAGCCACATGAGACACCACTATCATCCCCATTTTCCAGATAAGAACACTGAAGCCCAGCAAAAGAAAGCCACGTGCTGAAGGTCACCAAACAAGATAAAGAGGCAGAGCTGGATTTGAACCCAGGCCTCTCCCTTAAGGCAGCACAGCCCAAATACAGACGCTGGTGAACTCGCTTCATAACCTCTGCTGCATTTGCATGTCCCCAAAGGATGACCAACCTGACGTTTGCCCTTAGCTGACCCAATTATTAAAAACTTAAATACCTTCAAAGGAATGTTTTGTTTTGCTATTGTAAATAGAAAATTGGGATCTTGTATCACAAACAGAAGGTACTTTAGGCATAAAAATAAATGTGTGCACACACACGTACACCCACAAAAGAAAACTGATATTAAATTCTAGTTAAACCCCATCGCCCGCCCAAGACCTTGAGCCTGGGCCAGCTCTCCCTCAGTTCAGAGGGGAGATGTGCAGGCATTATACGTAGGTGTTGAAGCAGAAAGGTGACACCTGTCACATCCTGCCATGTGTTCAGAGTTTCAGTCTTATGCCCAGATACACCTAGGCTGCCCCCTATCATCAGGCGACTCCACGTGGGGAAACACTGGGTGCCACGAAGCTCCCAACCTCCGAAACCACTCATGTTACCCTCTACTGTCTACCAGGTCTCCTATCCTGGTGTCAAGGAGAGGGGACAGAGCATGTGTACAAACCCTTGCTTGGAGCCAGTGACCCAGGTCTCTGTAGGGTTCAGCGCTTCTACTAGAAACCTTCCAGCGAACATACACGGCTGCCCACAGCTGCCAGTGCTGCCGAGAGACGTGAGCACCCCCCCCCACTCCCGCCACGTATAGACGGGGCACTGGCAGTGGGAATCAAACAGCCTTAGATCCAACCTGGATTTGCGGACGTTGTATCTGAAGTATCTGCTTGTTTGAGAACACAGGCAGACACAGAAGATCAACTGGGAACCATCGGCGGGGGCAGGTCCCGCAGGCGTGCAGGGGGCTGGGGACGTCCTTGGGAAGTGGAGCCACCTTTGTCTTACAGCCGTCAACCATAAGCTGCTTAATAAAATGACTAATTCATTGTGGTTGTATTCGATCTGAACCCCGACAGAACACAGGCAAGGGATTTCTAACATTTTAACACCACACCACACTCTCCGAAGGCGCTGCCCGGGAGTGGGTAAGACGCCGTCTATTCCATCTTCTGCCACTAGCTGGCGCTGTTGGTGTTTTTTTTAAAAGTTGTGGTGGGGGGGTGAGTTTGGGGACTCTAGGAAAAGCTGTCTCTATCCTCCCACTATGTCCATCTGAAGGAAAGTGGCATTCGGAGCTTTTTTTAGGAAAGCTGGAGCCGGAAAGGCTGTCCGAGAGGCTGTTTAGAAACACATTTATGCAGAAGTATGCGTGCGCCCCTCCAAAATATCTCCGAGACAGAAGCCTTCTCCCATCTGGGCCCGGGCTCCGGGCGACTGTGTGGGTGGGAGGCTCAGGCTATTGATGGTGGCAGTGAGACTAACTTTGATCCTTTAATCTCAACTTTTCCATAGCAGATGGGGCACGGAGCCCTCATGGGCGGCCGTGAGCCTCGCTTCCGCCCACCCTTTCTTCCTTCCATCGCCAGAGCCAGCTGATTCGGGGGTCTCCTGGCTAGAGCAGCGACCGAGGGGCTGCGAATGGGAGTCTTCCTTCTTGGCACTGGGTGTTGTGGTAGTAATAACGACACCACCACCGACAGCATCGGCAGCAAGAATAGCAGCGGCCACTGTTCACTGGGCCCTTGCTGCGTGTCAGATACTCCGCTAAGGAGTTTGCACCCTTTACCTTGCTTAACCCTCCCTTAAACTGACAGGTAATTTGCTTTTCTAAAAGGAAGAAACAGGCTCATACAGGTAGAGCCAGTTACTCAAGGCCACCCAGCCAGAGAGCAGCAAGCTAGGACTCAAACCCCCATTCATTACAATACAACCAAAGTTCCCATATACTGGGCTGCAAAGAAAGTTCCAGGAGGGCAGGGATGGCATCTGTTTTGCTCAACATTGTGGCCCTGTGGCTGAGCAGAGTGCCTGGCAAACAGCAGGTGCTCAGTATTTGTTAAATGAGTTGCAGGGGCAATGACTCTGTGCAGGCCCCACATTTAGTGTTGCTCACTGAACTCACCCAATGCCACCTGTCATCAGGGGAGATTATCATCCACATTTTGCATGTGAGGAAACTGAGGCCCGGAGAAGTCAATGTGACGTAGGACGCAAAGTGGCAGAATGGGATTAGCCTAGAGTCTTACTCGCCCTTCCTCTCTCTGCCCCCCAGGTTTGGAGCCCTGGGCCAGGAGGACCAGGAGCTCCTGGCTGCTGAAGGGTTAACTTGTTCTTCCTCAGGCAACACATTTACCTTTCAGCAAAGGCCTCTTCCGCCCCGCCTGGAACTTCTCAATCTACTGGCAGCGAAGACCCTTTAACTATTTTTTTTTTTTAAATTGTTTTTACAGTTCAAATCACCAATGGCTTTGTCAAAACTCCTTGGATTTTTAAATTAATCCTGTAACTGGGGTAGTGGGTAGGAGCTGGAGGTCTAGATTCAGGCTCCATCACTTTTCTGCTGTGTGACCTTGGGCAAGTGGCTTGACCTCTCTGAGCCTGTACTTCTCAGCTGCACAGTGGGGCAGGATGATGGATCCTACTGCAGACGGGTATCTATTAGGGGCTGAATACACTGCCTGACACACACCAAATGCTCCAGAAACGACCTCCGTGTACAAACCTCTCAGCCTTTAAAGCCAGACTCAAAGGCCTTCCTCTCTGAGGCACTTCCATAGACACCCCTCCTTGGAGCCCGTTTTCTGCTGTGTGTTCTGGTTGTCTGTTTTGGGGTCATGCTGCCCCTGGGGGACTTGAGAGTCCCCAAGGGCCGCACAGGGCTGGACTGGAGCTAGAGTTCCCATGGAGCTTGTGCGGAGTAAGTGCTCAGAGAAACAGTTGATGAAAGCAGGGCTTGCACGCCCTTCCACAGCCCTTTATCAGGCACCTGCTGGTACCAGAGCCAGGCCAGGTGCGTTCATTTAACTCTCTCCAATCCTGAGCTGCGAGCTGCAGTACAGTTCAGACAGGTGGTCGTGGGGAAAGGGTGTTCCTGGCAGAGGAAGCAGCAGGAAATGGCGGGACACTGCCCTGCAAAGTTATCAGCCATCTTTGGGAACATTTGACATCACTGAGCTTTTCCTTCTTTATAAGTTAAATACTGTTTTATGTTGCCCTTTGGTGTCCCCTTGACCCTGCCAGGACTGAGAGGCACAAGCGAGGGGGAGGGTAAGGGAGAGGGGGAGGAAGTGAGGGCAACACCCTAGAGACAACAGTTTCCCATTACATGAAAATCTCTATTTCCTATCTGTGAAGGTGATTTACCCACTAGATGGCGCTAGAACTAGTCATTTAGGACAATAAAGCTAGATACTCAACCTCCCTCACTGCTTCCATCGACCTATTTCAGATGTGCAAAGATTTAAATTTTTTAAAATTAAGATAGCAAAAGAACTAAAAACAAACTATACCCTTGAGGTGATAAAGGTGCTTTAAAATAGGGACACGAAATTTAGAAGGCATAAAGCAAAAGTTTGCTAAGATTCCCAACTTTCTGCAAATGTTTTTGGAAGCCTGCTATGTACCATATACAAGGGACATAATCAGCAAAATTAAGAAACAAAAGGCAAACTAGGAGAGAAGATATGAAACATATACACCAGGACAAAGATTAATATCCCTAATATACAAAGAGTGTCTACAAATCAATAAGAAAATAATCCACTCTCTGATAGAAAAATGGGCTAAGGATATATAAACCACTAAGTTACAGCAGAATAACCATGAATGTTTCATACATATAAAAAGATATTCAGTGAACTAATAAATAAAGGAGTCCAATATAAAATCAACAAGGAGAAAAAGAAATAATTCTTCTTTCTGACCACTGATCCTGGGTTTGTGGTCAATATCGTGGCTACAATATATTTTTATTTCCAAGTTGTCTTCCTCATCCTCAGAACTACAGCACAGAACCAGTAAGCTCTGAGTCCCTCCGCACCCTGACTGCCAGTGTTGGAGAAGGCTCAGTAAATTACAATGCAGCCACACAACAGACACAATGGACCAAAGTTGCTCAGGATCCGTAATCACACAGAAGAAATACGGATGCTCACGTTGGCTAGAGCAGGATTCAAAACGGCACGTGTAGAGTCGGCAACCGTTTTGGAAAAATACACAGGGAAAAAAGATCAGAAAGAAAAACAACAAAATGCGTTTCTAGTAGGTTGTTTCCCCTTCCTCTTTCTATTTTTCTGTATTTTCTGAAGCTGACAGTGTGCATATGTTACTTTTATAATTGAGGAGACAAATTTAAAAACCTTAAACACTGTAAAGCATTTGCCTATCCCACAGATTCAGTAACCCCGTCGCCTACACCGCTTACCCGACGTCCTTGACAACTGACAGAATCTTGTGTAATCAACAGCTGACGCTCGTAACTCCTGGAACTCTTACATGCTCATGTCAAGGGACTGCGGGTTATTAAACCCTGCTAAATGCTTCCATACGCAGCGTACCAAATCCTCAGGTCTACTGACCAGTAGGTTGTATTATTATCCCTTCTCTAAAGAAACAGAAACCAGAGCTCAGAGAGGTTAAGGCCCCAGCCAAGATCACACAGCACAAAAACACCATGCTGAGGGTCCCACCCAGGTGTGTCTGACTCTGTGCCCTGGGCACCTAACCACTCTCTCTGCTGACCACCCTTGTCCCCATGAGGAGAAACACCTGCCCCAAATTGTAATCTCCTGGATCAGATTTTAAAAAAACAAAGTAAAATTTTAAAAATCCCAACCATTTTGTGGCACTCACCTCCGTTGTCTTATCTCCTCAGCAATGCTCATCTGCCTGCCCTCTCACTTGCTCGTTTCTTGTTTTGTTTTTTTTTTTCATTTTTTCCATGTAACTAATCACTCAGTTACCAACTTAGCTTTCTGAAGCCTGAGTCGGTACCTAGTGACTCTACGCGCGCGATAAAGGAATCAGCCGTCACCGATACAGAAGTCAGAGAGGTTTAAATCAAATCATCCTCCACAACAATGACATTAATTATGCTTTTAACACGTTTTACTGCTTTTTTTCTCACTTCACGCCACATCTGTGTGAACAATATCCAAAAGATTTACGGTTTTCTTTCGTAATTACAGACATACAGGCTGCACACTTATCAAAATACTTGCTGAGCAATCACGCTATATCGCATTCTCTGCCAAAGATCTGTGTTGGCAGCAGTCACTCAAAACAAAAATGTTGAATCAGGACTTGTGTGGCTTCTGGGGCGGGGGGAGTATTTCGACAAATAATTTGCCTGTCAAGAAATATAACAACAGGACAGAGCGGATCCTGGCAGATTTTCCAGGAGTGTTATTTTTATGGAGGGGGTTGGGGCGGACAGTGAACAAGGAAGCTCGGAGCGCCCCAAACACATCTGACATTTGGTTCTTGTATCTGAGGATAAAATTTAATGAGAACAAAAATATGTCTTCCTAATTCCCCTAAGAAATCATTAAAACATTTTGTTATTCTTAAATGTCTTGAAAATGAATTAGAGGCCCTAAAGGGGCCGTTTGTATGGTACGTCTCCATCAGTTAAGGCTCCTCATTCTCCAGCTCGGTGACAGCTGGGGACGGCTCCCCCGCCCCTCCCTTCCTGGGGAGGAAGCTGGGAAATTAGACTCGTGGAGTCGGCGCCAGGCTCAGGATGACCTCCCCGCTCTGGGCTTTGGGGAGAGGGGCAGGAGGGCACGTGGACCTTCCAGAAGGCTCCACATACCAACCTTGGGTGCTCCCATGGCCCTTGGCTGGCCCTGTGATTGTTCTGACAGCCTTGTCTGCAGAAAGATGAGGATATTACAATGAACCCCCAAAATGAAGACTTGTTTCCAAGAGGGCAGGGATGTAGGTCCCCCTCACTGTTTCCCTTGGTCTGTCTGCCCCACCACACCCCAAGCACGCCCCGTGCATTTGCAATGACAGGTTATCTGACCAATGATTTGGTTGCTTCTTGCACCCAAAGGCGAGCATCTGAGGTCTGAGCGCGTGTCTGTGTCTGCGGCTCACAGCTATGTTCCCAGCGTCTCGCAAGTGCCAGGCACACAGCAGGCACCCAATAAATGCTAGCTAAAATGAGCAGAGGGCTCTAGCTGAAAAGGAATCGTTTTGCTCCAATAACCTTTCTTCCTGTTTCTGTTGCCAAGTCTTATTTCTAATATCCAACAATTATTAGGTGCCTACTGTGTACCAGGTCCTGGGTATATAGATTTAGTATGACTCAGGCCAACGTTTGAGCATTTCACATCTCCTAGGGAAAGCAGATAATGAGAGTAGCTAACTTTTTTAAGTAAGCACTTACTGTGTACCATTCACCTTGAAGCCTCTCAACAACTGAATGAGGCAGGTTCTAATATTATTCCTAGTTTACAGACGAGGAGACAGAAGCTCAAGAAGGTGAATCTTTAATTCATCTACAGTCATACAGTAAGGGAGAAGCACGAGCCCGACTCAGTGCTACCCCTGGAGCTACAGGCGTGGTACTACTGGGCCCCGTGGAGGAGCCTGGTGTGGGGACCCCTGAGAGGCATCTCTGAGGTCTGTACTTCCAATGTCATTTGTCATTGAGATGGTGAGGACCCAAAGGATTGAAAAGGGTGGGAAATAAGAAGGTGCATTCTTCTAGAGACTACTGATGACAGTGGAACTAACATAAGCAAAAAGGCTGCAAGGAATGGTGCCACTTGGCCATGTATGTGGTGTGGCCCTCAGTGAGGGAGATAATGACTTGGCCTGAAGACACATGACCTGTTTCTGCCTCGTGCCATGGAGCCATGAGCTCAAGGGGAACACAGAGCCCATAGCCGTGCTATTCAGCTTCTGTCATTCCTGCTGCCAAAACGTTCACTACTGAGCAGAGGCGTGTGGCAGCCATGCTGTGTTCCTGTGAGTGCGAGACCCGGGTGGCACGTGGGACCAGGCAGCAGAAGCCTGTGTGTGGCTGAAGGTTGGCCCCCCAGAGGATACCCCCACGTCCTAACCTCTGGTACCCATAAGGTGACTTTATTTAAAGTGTCTATATAGATATAAACAAGTTAAGGATCTTGAGATGAAAATCAGTCTGGATTAGCCAGGTGAGCCCTAAATCCAACGGCAAATGTCCATACAGGAGAAAGGAGACAGAGACACAGAGGAGGAGCCACACGACAACTGAGGCGAAGACTGGAATGATGTGGCCACAAGCCAAGGGATGTCAGGAGCCACCAGAAGTGGGATAAGGCAAGGAAGGATGCTCCCCTAGAGAATGCAGAGCACACGTGCCCTGCCGACACCAGTGCTATGAGAGGACGGATTCCTGCTGCTTTAAGGCATCAAGGTCAAGGTGGTTTGCTACAGCAGCCCTAGGAAATGAACACTGTCTTCCATGTGTAGCCAGCTTGTCACACAGAACAGGCAAGACTGGAGCCACATCTGTCCCTGGCTGTGAGACCTCGTGCATCAGGCTCACCTCTCTGCGCGTAGGGAAGGGAACTAGACCGGCCTGTTCCCTGTGGGCTCGTAACATGCAGTGTGTAGAACAAATGCAAGTTCTACATCAGACCAGCACCTCGCAAACTTGATTGTGCTCACAACCCCCCACAGGGAGCAGCTAAAATACAGAGGCTGAATCAGGGGGCCTAGGGTGGGGCCTGAGACTTTGCATTTCTAACCGGCTTGCAGGTGTGGCCAATGTTGCTGGCCCATGGACCACACTTTGAGTAGCAAATGGAATTATATAGTTGTGCTCTTTGGGGTTTCATTTCACTCGATGTCAAGTTTTTTTGAGGCAGTGTCTTGCTGTGTTGCTCTGGCTAGAGTGCAGCAGCATCATAGCTCACAGCAACCTCAAGCTCCTGGGCTCAAGCGATCCTCCTGCCTCAGCCTCCTCAGTAGGACTACAGGCATGCGCCACCATGCCCACTAACTTTTCTATTATTTGTAGAGATGGGGTCTCACTCTTGCTCGGGCTGGTCTTGAATTCCTGGCCTCCAGTGATCTTCCTGCCTTAGCCTCCCAGAGTGCTAGGATTATAGGTGTGAGCCACCGCGCCCGGCCTAAATGTTAAGTTTTTGTAGTTGGCTGTGCCATTCTGGGGGAATGTTTGCAGGCCTGCCTCCATGGCCACCTGCTAGCAGAGAGCACCTTTTGTTCTCTGTGGCAATGGGATGGGGGCTCCTCCCCAAGGAGGTCCAGGTGGGATATCTTACCAGGAGTCCCCCAATGTAGGCTCCTGGCTGACATTGCAAGATGGGGGGAGCCATGTGGGGACATGTCACACCAAATGTAGCTCCCCATCTACGGAGAGCCTAGTCTCACCTGGGGGTTCAGGCCTATCCCCAGAGCCCACTGCAAGGAAGTCCCTGTGTAACAGTCCTAATGGCAGTTTGTCATCATTAATTATTCAATTATGGAGCCCAAGAGTTTCTTACCTGGTGCTTCAATTAATTGCTTGTAAACACTCAGAAAAGCGGCCTCCGCCTCCTGACTTCTCTTACTAAGGGCCACCACCTTTGGAAACAACAAGAGAAAGAGTCATGTGTAACCATGGGATCTGGGTCTGCAAGCAAATCTGATCATTTTCTACCTGTGCAAACACTGAGGGGGGAGCGGGGGAAATGAATGTTGTAAGTGTGGGCTCTGGAGTCGGAATCTGGGTTCAAAGCCCAGCTCCACCGTGTCTAGGCTGTGCGACTGTGGGTAAGTCACTGCTCCTCTCGGATCCTTGGTTTCCTCCCCTGTAAAATGCTGGGGCGGGGGCTGGGGGTGGTAAAAAGCAGGACCTACCTCCTGGGCCTGCTCTGGGGATTAAATGAAGCCCAGGGCCGGGCAGCACACAGATTAAAAAAAAATTTTTTTTTTTGGTACTATTTATTTATTTAGAGACAAAAGCCTGTCACCCAGGCTATCACGGCTCACTGCAGCCTTGAACTCCTGAGCTCAAGCAATCCCCCCACGCCAGCCTTCCAAAGCACTGGGATTACAGCGTGGGCCACCGCTCCCAGCTCCGCAATGGGTTATGAGCAGCTATTCTTCTTGTTATTAAGGGGCATGCTGGAAGTTCAAATATGGCATGATTTGGGGGGCAAGTGGGACTTATCTGGGGAATATCACTCGCCACTGAAAATTAAGGAGAAATTGTTAAAGCTCTTGTAAGATATCAAAGAGCTTCCACAAGCACTGGAGGGTAACAGAGTTACAGGAAACAGTTCTTGGCATAGTGAAGGTGCTGAATAAATGTTTCTTGATTGGATGAATAAATGAATGGCAGGATAACCCAGTGGCACAGAGCTACATTCCTGCAATCATTCCTTTGCTCGTGGATCTTTCTCATTCTGCCAATGAGACTTCCTGAGGTGCTCGTGGGCGAGACGCCATCCTGCAGTGTGTGAGATGGTGCTGAGTTCTAGAACTCAGCACCATCCCACCCCTCTGTGGGAGGCTATTAATTCCAGAGCTCTGGCTTCACAGCCAGAGTGATTGTGGCTCTTGGTGGCCTGTCCCAGTGGAATAGTCCTGGGCCTCACATGTCTGGAGTGAGCTCCGGGCACCCACAGGCCACCAGCCCTACATCTGCAAGGCCGCTCTGGGCTGCGTGTCCCACTTTGGACGGGAATGAGTCTTATTCTCCCAGGCACTGACACACTGCTCCCTGGGCACCAACGCCCTAAATGACGAGTCTACCCAGAGCATTTACTCGTCAATCTACCTCTATCAGAGCTGGGCTTTTCTTATACATGTTGATGGAGTCACCGAAAGAGAAAGACAGGAGTGTCTCTTATCGAATTCCTCTCCTTAAAACGAGCTCTGTAAGAGCGTTGTTGGCGCACAGTAGGTACTCAACATAATTTGCCGAATGAACAAATC
The DNA here is from genome assembly GCF_040939455.1 of Microcebus murinus. NCBI lineage: Eukaryota > Metazoa > Chordata > Mammalia > Primates > Cheirogaleidae > Microcebus > Microcebus murinus. The sequence continues at coordinate 7,670,294 of NC_134125.1, read as the reverse complement.
CAAGTGGGTTGCCCCAGTTCTAAGACCCGTGACCTAGATAATTCCTTTACTCCCCACCGGCAAAGGCCATTTCTGAGACAGTCTGATCACAGAGGTGGCCAACTGAGGCACAGGCACTGCAGCTAGCCTGCCTGGGTTCAAATGCCAGCTCCACCACTCACGGACTGTGTGTCCGTGGGCAGGCAGTCACTTAAAACCGTGGCCTCTACAACCCCACTTGTAGACTGGCGAAGATAATACAACCACTTCCCTCAAAGGGGTACTGGGAGAATGGAATGAGTTATCATGTGTAATAGTGCCCTTTGAATAGCTCCTGGCTCGCATCCGGCCCTACAGGTACGGCACCTCTAGGTATAACCAAGCTTTCTTTGGCCTGGGACCATGACAGGGTCCACCCAGTGCTGGGTAATGACCTCAGCTGTGCTTGTCTCTGGAGTCTCACGAAGACTACCTGAGAAAGCGCCTGTCCTCTCCACGCACAGCAGGAAGAACCGGAAAACCACGTGTGTTCAATATGGCGGCCACGAACCTCGTGTGGCTCCTGAGCATTTGAAAAGTGGTGAGTCCAAATCAAGATGTGCTAAGTGTAAAATACGTACCAGCTTCTAAAGATGTAGTATAAAAGATAGTGTAATAGCTCATCAATTTTTTAAATATTGATTACATATCAAAGTGATAATGTGTAATCACTTTTTACTTTTTTTTTAATGTGGCTACTAGAAAATATAAAATTATATCTGTGGATCACATTATATTTCTCTTAGTGCAGTTCAAAGATTTTACAAGGCCCATAAAGAATTCGTTATTTAAGAGAGGTAGAGAGAAATGTATGGTAGACGTTGAATAAGTGATTTAAAAAAATCAGTTACAAAAGCTCCTTAATCTCATTCATTGTTGTCCTGAGAAAGTCCCTGGTCTTCCACCTTCCAGGGTGGATGATAGTCTTTCACTCACTCAACAAACATTTCCTGAGCACCTGCTATGTGCCAAGCCTGGAGGACTGGGAACCCAACATGAATATTGCAGACTTGGACCCCACCCTTGTGGGACGTGCAGGCCCGTGGGGGACACTGACATTGAGGTACATTCCCCAGATGCTTCGCTAATTGTAAGTGCTAAACGCTTGGAAGACAAAGTACAGGGGGCCTTGAGGGCGTGGAAGTGGGGGAGGCTGACCCAGTTTGGTGGTGGAACATTAAGCATTATCGCCCCAAGAAGGGCAAGCTGGTGGGGGGAAGGCAGAAACAATGTTCTAGAATCTAGGGAAAGGGAAAATTATCACACAAGCAAGTAGACAGATTTTTTTTTTTTTTTTTTGAGACAGAGTCTCACTTTGTTGTCCAGGCTAGAGTGAGTGCCGTGGCGTCAGCCTAGCTCACAGCAACCTCAAACTCCTGGGCTCGAGTGATCCTTCTGCCTCAGCCTCCCGAGTAGCTGGGACTACAGGCATGTGCCACCATGCCCGGCTAATTTTTTATATATATATCAGTTGGCCAATTAATTTCTTTCTATTTATAGTAGAGACGGGGTCTCGCTCTTGCTCAGGCTGGTTTTGAACTCCTGACCTTGAGCAATCCGCCCGCCTCGGCCTCCCAAGAGCTAGGATTACAGGCGTGAGCCACAGCGCCCGGCCAAGTAGACAGATTTTTAATTCTCGCTGAGATGGACAAAGACACAGGTCCTGCTCTGGGCACTTGCAGCTGAGTGGGAGACACAGCTACACCCAAGAGGAAGCACTACCCGGGAGGAGGTGCAAACGCCGGAGGCTCCTGTGAGCACTGTGAGGAGGGGCACTTTGTTCAGTTTGGGGGCATCCCTGATGGGTTAACAACAACAACAACATGACACTGAACGTTCTCCACGTGCCAGATGACGCTATTCATGATCATCTATTTCCACAGACACACTGATCACTGAATTGCCGCTGCGCTTATCCCCATAGCTCAGATGAGGAAACTGAGGCTCAGTCAGGTTAAGCCACTTGCCCAAGGTCACCCAGTTAGTAAATGGCAGGACCAGGATTTAGACCAGGTCTGGGGACTCAAATTGCTGTTGTGAATCCAGATGCCAGCCCCCTTTCCCTGGATAGAAAAGCCATCCCAGACAGTGGGGCCGGCCGCTCACACCCCATGCGGACACCACTGCCTCAAAAGTCGTCTACAGCTGCACTAGGTTAGAGGCTGCGGCGCTGGCAACCCAGTGCCCAGGAAAATCACGAGAAACAAAAGCAATTCATCGCTCGATCCCGAGACAGAGAACGATCAAAGATCAGCCGCCAGAAAGCCTTAGTGCTCCATCTCACAGCTGCCCGTGCTGAGTGGGAGTGGTGGCTCGGGTTTGGGTAAAGACATGGACTTCTAAAAAGGAACTCTACGTAGGGGTGGGAGAAAGTGCCAGAAGATTTCTTTAATATTTTCCCATCCCTGCCCACAGCACTCCCTAACTAGGTTCCCTACACAGCACTTAGCAGTTTGTGATGGTGTATCATTTCTCTCTGAGACCGTCCGTCTCCTTGCAATGTCGGGTTTCCCCGCTGCAGCTGAGCTCTCAGATGGTGGCCACCAGCCCCTGTGCCACTGAGCACTTGAGATGGGACTATTCTGAGCTGAGATGAGCTGTAAGTGTAAAATACAGGATTTCTAAGTCTTAGAATGAAAAAAGGAATGTAAAATATCCCAATATTTTGTAAATATTGATTGCACGTTGAAATGATAATATTATTGCCATACTAGGTTAATTTAAAAAATATTATTAACATTAAATTTAACTGCTTCTTACTTTTTAAAATGTTGCTACCAGAAAATGTTAAATTACAAGTGTGGTTTGCATTCTATTTCTACTGGGCAATGATGATCTGATTGAGGGTTGGTAAAACTATGGCCCTTCATCTGTTTGTGTAAATAAAGTTTTACTGGGCCGGGCGCTGTGGCTCACGCCTGTAATCCTAGCTCTTGGGAGGCCGAGGCGGGCGGATTGCTCAAGGTCAGGAGTTCAAAACCAGCCTGAGCAAGAGCGAGACCCCGTCTCTACTATAAATAGAAAGAAATTAATTGGCCAACTGATATATATATAAAAAATTAGCCGGGCATGGTGGCGCATGCCTGTAGTCCCAGCTACCCGGGAGGCTGAGGCAGAAGGATCACTCGAGCCCAGGAGTTTGAGGTTGCTGTGAGCTAGGCTGACGCCACGGCACTCACTCTAGCCTGGGCAACAAAGCGAGACTCTGTCTCAAAAAAAAAAAAAAAAAAAAAAAAAAAAAAAAAAAAAAAAAATAAAGTTTTACTGGAACACAGCGACAGCTATTCTTTTACATATTGTCTGTGGCTGCTTTCACTCTACAAGGGCACAGTTGTGTAGCTGTGACAGACACCCTGTGGTCTGTAGAGCTAAAAATGTTTACTATTTGGCCTACAGAAAAAGTTTGCTGACCCCTACTTTAGGAGTTCATCTAATGGCTTGACAATATTTTCGAAAGCAGAGATCAAAAAGTATCCTGGAATGGCATTCAGTTTGAATCAGTTCATGTTTAGGGCTTCCCAAAGTGAACCTGACTCTCGAAGACAGGAGCTATTTGGAAGTCCTGCCTCGTTCAGTCTTGTTTCAGAGCAACAACCTTGTGGGTAGAAATCTTAAATTCCTGACGGCATCAGAGCCTGACCCGGTACTGTGCGTAACGTCACATCTGCAAGGCCGCTCTGGGCTGTTTGTTCAGTTTGCCCTCAGTTTGCTCATCCATTAATTGGGAAGAGTACTCTCCACCTGCCCATGAAGCTGTCAGGGCAGGATGAGCTAACACATAGCAGAGCGTCCCGTGCAAGCTGACAAAAGCTTTCTAATAGATCAGATGTCTCTTCTTCTCACCACATAGAATGTCTCTCCCCAGGGCTGCAACCCTAATGCATTTCACCCCTGTGCCCAGAACAGGTGAGCCTGGCATAAAGCAAAGGCCACGTTCAATAAAAGGCCATGTGTTTCTGCTGCATGGTTGTGCCCTACACACAGAACAGTGGTAGAAAAGCATCCAGAACGACAGATTTGGGTTGTAACCGGAAGATCTCTGAAGGCCATCTGGGGAAGGAGGAGGTGGCAGTGGCCAGCTACAGACATCCTTAAGAAGGTCACCATCAGAAATAGCTCAGCGTCTGAGGGAACATGCAACATTTACATGGCCCGCTGTGATATAAGGGTGACGATGTGCTTGGTCCCCGACAGATGAACATAACAGATACAGAGCGGCAGCCAGAGGAGAAGCAAGGCCTGTCCCAGCCACCTAGGCCTTGTCTGCCAGGTGGTTAAAAACAGGAAATTTGGGACCCCCCTGCCGCCACCCCCCCCCACTCCATCACTCCAGGCTGAGCTCCCGAGAGCTGTCTGAGGGCGCACTGACTCTACTGGCTGTTGAGCACTGCTCTGTGCAAAGTTCTTCATGAGGAATAGCTGCAGCTTCTGGAAACCGAAGCCTGACCCTGCGCTAGGTGCTTTGCCTTTGGAATCCCCCCAAACATCTAGGCTGTGAGCGCCATCACTGAGCCCATTCTACAGAGGAAGAAACTGAGGTCAGGGAAGCTCAGTCGCTTGGCCAAGATGAGAGAACGAGTCAGTGGCAAAGCTGGTATCAGCACACAGACGCCCTCAAGCAGTGCCCGGACTGGCAACTGGAAAACTGCTTTTCAAAGTGCTACAGTAATCAAGCCTGCACCCCTTTTCTCCGTGGACATGGGTACAAAACATGTGTACACTGGACGTGCTGACAAGATCTGCAGGAAAAAGCCCTCTTCAACTTGGTTTCATCCAGCGTTTTCCCATATGCATTTGGGCACAGAACTTTTTTCTTCAGGCAATGAACCTGGAAATGAGGGTTCTGTGGAACACACTTTGAGAACAGCTGCTCTGTGCCACTGGGTCCTGGGTCCTCGGGAGGGTGGGGCGTGGTGGTCCCGAGAGACGGGGTGGGGATCTGATGTGGCAGGAATCCTGGAAGAAACAGTGGCTGGTGAGAGGCGGTGGTGCTCAGAGGGTCTCGGAATTAGCAACGCTGAGCAATGGAGGGAGTGAAATCTGGGGAGTACAAAGGAATCAGCCGGGTGCGGAGGGGGCGGGGTGTCCTTAATGCCGGTTCTGGTTCTCCCTCTGGGGCGTGCAGGTGGGGGCTCACGCAAGGCAGAGGAGGCAACAGCAGGGCAGGACAGAGGAGAAGCTGAGCCAGGAGTGCAGCCCTGTCCGTCTTGGGTGAGTGGCTCCCCCTTTCTGAGGCTCAGTTTCCCCATCTGTGCAGTGAATGTGCTGGGCTGCAGGCTCAAGGCTCCTCCTGACTCAGCTTGATCGTGCACCGATTCTAATTCACCCAGGAAGACAGACAGACAGGCACACTCCTGTCCGCACATGAAGTCTTCCCCCTTCCTCGGGACTTTAACCGGGACAGCAGGAGGCTAAGCCCACTCCCCGGAGGCTCTGACGCAGAGGCAAGTCTGCCGAGAGAGAAACGCTATACAATTTTATTCTAATATTTGTAATTATTGCCAGGCTAAAAATAAGGCACAGAGCAACGTGTTTTCAAATGTCGGCATTAAGAACCCTTTTTATCCGACATAATACAGGCCCCCAAACGCATTTGTGTCAGGCTCCTGGCGATGCTGCGAGCGCTGCTCCGTGCCAGGCCGGCTCGCACGGCTTGGAAGCAGTGCAAAAATGAAATGTCCCACCAGCGAGGGCTGGCAGGCCTGCTATTAGCAACAGTATAATCATCAATTATGTCCAATCACAAACTACTGATTTTATAATTATCAAATGGAGTTCTAACTTCTCACCTCTGCTCAGTGGCAACTAATATAATCTTTCAGTTTAAAAGGAAGCTTTTTTTTCTTTTTTTTCCCCCCCTTTTCCTCTGGTTCTCTCTCTTCTCTTCTGAGGAAAAAAATTTCCAGGCCTCCACATAAGATTGCATTTAAATTGCTTGTCACTCAAAACAAAGGCGAACCACTCATTTGTAATTCACCAGCCACCTGAACAGACTGCCTGTTTTCCTCTAAGCATCCACGCACCGAAGCACAAAGATCATTTTTCTATTGTTAAAATTGTATAAGCTGGGGCTTTTTTTAGCAGCGAATACACAATTTCACTTCTCTTATGAGGGCTCACAGCATAAAAGGGACAGGAGGCTTTCTTTAGTGCCTTACAAATAAATTTTGCTTTGGGGTATTAAAAAAAAATCAACAATATGCTCATATAATGGGCCTAAAAGCAACAGTATCAATTCTTTGAGAAGGGCAGGATAGAAGTTATGCTTCCTGCTCTGCCCTGGGTGTGGCCAGTATATGAAGCTGGACAACTGAGCTTCATTTTCATAGGTGTCGGGAAACTTCTGTGTCCAATTTTCTCTTTTTGGGAGCTGCCGGTACAAACGTGGCTCCATGCTGGTTAGCTTGTGCCAGCCGTCTACGCGCCCAGGAGCACCCCAGAGTGGGTGCTGCAGCTCTGACCTTGCCGTTCTGGCCAAAGGCAGCCTCCAGCTAGGCATCTGACTGCCCGGCTACCTCCTCCCAGAGGGACGAGCCCCGGACGACTGCCACGGAGCCCCTGTGTGCAAGCGACTAGGCTGCCTTCTCCAGGCTCAGCCTCTGAAGGCCGGGCTTGCTTCCCCAACAGCTCGCTTTTTCTGCATAACTGATTATAATCATAATACCTTCCAATTTTAATCTAGAGCTTTTTATAGCATACAAAGACCTTTTACAGGAATTAGCACATCTGAGCTTCCAAACTCTCCCAGGGACAGCCCTGGGCAGGAGGATGGTTCTTCTTCAAGAGGCCCAGAGAGGCTGAGAAGGCGACTCCAAGTCACACAGGAGGGTGTGGGGGTCTATGGACTCAGAGCCAGCTGTGTGGCAGGGAAACTTGGGGCTGGAACTTGTGCGACAGCACCAACCCCCCACCCCCACCCCCGCCCCTGCCAACATGGCGAGTAGCTTCCGCTTTGGGTAAATTAGAACAGACTCAAGTTCACTCCTAAAATATCCCCTTCTCTCACCTGAATGTGCCGTGCATGCTTCCCTGAGTTGGAGAGAAAGCGGTGGGCTTCTGCCAGCCCACCAGAACTTACTCAGTAAGCCACAGGGGCTTTTCCCTGCAGCAGCCGTAGGACTAACAAAGATTCCTGATGGTGTGACATCATTCTGTACGCTACCGTGACAGTGGGCACACAACATCATGCATTTGACAAACAGGCCCACAGAACCATGCAGCACAAAGAGTGGCCCCCAGGTAAAGTGTGGATTTTAGTGAATAATAATGTATCAGTAGGGGAAACGGTGGGGGGAGAGGGAATACATAGCAACTTGCTATACCTTCTGCTTGAATTCGCTCTAAACCTAAAACTGCTCTAAACAATAGGGTATATTAATAATAATAAAAAAAGACAACCGTGAAGACATACACAGCAGTTACCACACGCCAGGCCCTGTTCTAAGTGCTTCTCACGTGAACTTATTTAATCTAAATCCGTCCGTACAACAGCCCTATGAAGTTAGGATCATCATCTTCGCATTTTACAGATGGGCAAAGCAAGACTTTGGAGGGGTAACTTGTGCACAAAGTAACTTGTGCAAAGGCACACAGCAAGTGGCAGAGCTAGGATTCAGCTCCTGGGCTCTGGAGCCTGTGCCCTTAGCTGTGAGAGTGATGAGATTATACATTATCACTGGGTTTGCGCCAAAGCCTGTCCCCTTCCCCACAGGATACCATTGCACAAGCTCATGTGCGTCCTACTTAGCTCATACGGGTCACATGGCTTGCTAGACTAGGGTCCAGGGCCAGATGCACCCCATGGACATATTTTCTTGGACCCTCCAGTGTTTTAAAAATATTTGAGCTGTCAAAATTCATCAAGTTATACACTTAAGATTTGCGCATTTTACTGTATGTAAATTATACCTCCATAAAGTACTGCGAGCATGAAAATATGTGCATATATATTGAGCCAGTATTTAAAAACCAGAACAGTGCCAAATTGCTGGCTCCTCTTGGGAAATTAAAGGATCTGGCCACCCTGGGCTCATGTTTCCACCGACATCGGCCACCTGGAGCCGGGTGTCAGCCGTCTGTTGGGACAGGCCGAGGGTCTACATTTCCCTCGAGGCCCCCCAGGTACCTGCAGCGTGGGTGTGGGCCTGCCTGGGTTCCCTAAGCATTAGCAATTCTCTCTGGCCTAGACCAACACCCCATTTACCCCTACTTTGCTCCCCCCCCCCACTTCTTGAGGCCTACCAGCCCCTCCCCCATGTCTTCAAAGAGTGATTTCACAGCCGGGTGACAAACAGGCAGTGACAGGAGCAGGAGGTCCCATCCTGGCCCTAATTCTGCTTCCAGGCAGCTCCCCCAACCTCCGTGGCTGGCAAACTGCCTTTCCAATCTGCAACAAAACCTCCAGGAGAACCCCCACTTGGGCAGATTAGGCCCTTCCAACTCAACTCCTACCTGGGCTTGGAGAAAAAGGGCCACTTACAGCACCGGATGTACCTGCACCTTCCTGGGGGTTGGGGGTGAGGAACTCGTGGAGAAAGACCCAGCAGAGCTCGCCATTCCCTGTGCTCCGGTGGGGCATTGGGCGAGGAGGGATCTGGTGAGAGGGCTGAGCGGACAGCATGGGGAACGTACGCAGCTGGGGCTTAATAAAAGCCTGTGGCTTCAAGGAAGGGCTGGGAAGAATATGGGCTTCGGAGCTGGGTCTGAGCGGCTGAGGTCTGCAAGCCGATCCCCAGCTGGGGACGAGTCCTAAGCCCCCAGAGCGGCATCTTCCCTGCTGGACAAGGGGACGGTGTGCAGAGCCCCACCAGCACTCAGAGAGCGTGCAAAGGGCGGGCGGATGAAAGACTAAGTGCCTGTCCCAGAGGGCAGGGACATCAAGGCCCAGCTGGGGTGTGAAAACACCAGCAGTTAAAAGATACGCTTTGCTCACTGCTAAATACGGGGTAAGGTTAGTCAAGCCAAGGATGGTTCTTAGACTTTCTGGCCAAAGAGTAATGAGGGGGTGTGAGAAGTTGGCACCATTCAGGAGGAACATGGAGAGGTGGCAGCTGTGAGGGCTGGAGCCAAATGGCCAGAGTGTGAGTAGAGGGTCATGATGCCAAGAACCACCCGAGCTTGCTCCCAGCAACAAGCACCCTCTGAGACTTGGGGGCTGTCCAGGGCCTGCACGCCAGGCCCCAATGACGCCTGCTGCCCCCTGAACTGGCCTCTGAGCTCTCACTGCCCTGTGCTCTTAGCCATGCGCAGCGGTGGCCTTGCCCCAGATGGGGGTCCTGGGCGGTAGCAGTCTCCCCTTGCGCAGTGATTCTGGCAAGTTCTCCAAATGCCAGCCCAAAAGAGTGAAGCTAAAGGAACATGTGTGCCCTTTATGGAGAGGCGGCTACCCAAATGTCACAGAAGTGCCACCCAGCCCAGGCTTTTAAATATAGCAGCGTCCTTTCCGGATGTCTCTGTGGAGGGTGGTTGGAGACAGCCCACGGGAGCCTCAGCTGGACGCTCGGCACCACTGTCCGTAGTGCAGCTCTGCCTGGCCGGGGCCTCGCTGCCTCTAACTCTCCGGCTCCAGTCCCCAACGTGGCTCTGGGAGTGTGCTTCCGCGCTGTGGGCCTGGCTTTGATTCTCAGCCACGCCCACCTTCTCTGTGCCGTGGGCAGCCAGTTGCCTTCTCTGTGCCTGTTTTATCTGAGATTACCAGGATTCAGGTGACAACGCATAACATGCTTAGCACACAGTGTGGCAAACAGACGATGCTTAATAGATGTTGGTTTTATCATTACTAATCATTCTGATTTTCCATGTATACAGCCCTATGCTGAGATGAATAAAACCCGGCCTCAGCCCTCAAGTCCTAGAATCAGAGAGACAGATTACAAAAGAGGGTGGAAGGAAGTGGCACTTTGAGGAGGAAGGGTGGGAGGGGGTGATTATCCTGCAGGGCAGAGCTAGGGGAGGGCCACTAGCCCTCTAGCAGTGGCCCTGGCTCCCAGGGTCAAGCGGGCTGCTGATCCACAGAGGCGAGAGCGAGTGGTGTGTCAAAGGCAGGAGGTGAGAACAGCCCCAGCATAGCCAGATAACACTAAGAGTCCATCCCTCCATGCCTGAGACTGCAAACATGGGCCCGTGGTCCAAATCCCACATGTATTGTGTTAAAACTAAAATTAAACTACAAAACTGAAAACTAAACTACAAAAAACTAAAAAATTCTACAAAAAACTAAAAAATAAACTACAAAAAACTAAAAAATAAGCTGGACATGGCGGCGTGCACCTGTATCCCAGCTACTCTGGAGGCTCATGTGGGAGGATCGCTTGAGCCTGGGAGATTGAGGTTACAGTGAGCTAAGATGATGCCACTGCATCCCAGCCCGGGTGATAGAGCAAGACCTTATCTCCAAAAAATTTTTTTAAAAAGTTTGACATTAGTTAATATTTTAAAAACCAGGAGATTTTGCATAAAAATTGAGATTTCTAGCTTCTCTGGAACAACCAGAAAATGTGGCCACAGGGGGCCTGCGTTCCCATGTGGCAATAACACGGGCAATAGGAGGAGGAACACCAGTGAATGCCGGGTGCTTGAAGTGTGCCAACACCATTCTACACGCTTTATATGTACTGAGTCTAAAAATCCTCACAAAAGCCTTACGAGGTAGGTGCAGTGATGTGCTGGTGAAAGTGAAACAACTTGCTGTCTGCTGAAGAAAAAAGGCCCTGATTTGTAGTGTCTGCCAATTTCTGTGGTGTAAACACTCCCACTATGGCAATTTCACTATATAAGCCTCTCCAGAACATGACCGGTAGGTGCAGTCATCATCTCTGCTTCCCAGATGAGCAAACTGAGGCACAGAAAGGCCAACAGTTGCCCAAGGTCACACAGCTAGGAAAGTGGGCAGAGCAAGGACTTGGAGACAGGCACCTTGGCTAAAAAGTCTGTGCTCTCTACATCTGAAATGCACCGCAAGATACACAACAAAATGTCTGTGATCTGTCTGAGCTGGGTACCGGCCATTCGGTCCTTTAGGTGGCACACAGAGTCCCCTGCCTGTCTACCACTCCTCCCGTTGTCTCACCCATGCCCGCACTGCTCGTTCTGCTTACCTGCCTCGCCCCTGCAGGTATGTGAGGTTGTATCTCTGCTGTAGGGGATAAAATGTCACTCTGGCCCCACTCTTCCAGGACTCCCACCAGGTACCTGGACCCAAACAAAAGGCCCTGGGGTGGGGCACAGCCAGCTCCTTTCCTTCTACCCGGCTGTCTGCTAACCTGACAGAAAATGTCAGGCAAACCTCTAGTTCCAACACTCCCCACTTTCTCTCATTCTCTCCTTGCCAGGAGCACTACTGGCGTCAATTTAATGAAGCAATTTTTCTGTTCCCCTTCTCGCCTCCTACCACCCCATACAACAAAACTGGGAAACAACATGATTTATAGGGGGAAAGTAGCAAACCCAGTCCACCCTGGCTTGGAAACGCAAATGCTGCTGTATTCCCTCCACTCCATTAGGAGAAGGTGCTTCCATTCAACAGAAGAGGGGGGCTTGGATGGGGAATCCCATTTTTTTTGTTGTTTATCAAAGACAGGCAGCCCCTGTGAAGCCCCCACAATGACCCAGCTGAGGGCCCAGGATGGCAGCAAATGAGGGAGAGGCATGTGTTTGGTGGAAACGTGGAAATAATCAAGAGTGAGTCAATCTGTGAGATAATTTAATTACCTTGCACAACTATGAAATCTAGTTTCTGCTTTCCTTATTAATGATGAATGTTAACTACCCCAGGACGTGGGCTGAGGTTTCCCAACATGCTGGGGGAGGGGATATAGGTGTCCCTAGGTGGCCACAACCTGCTTGTCATTGATTAGGCTGGTCCTTGCCTCCAGTTGGCCTCTGCCCCGACCTTGGAACCGTCCAGGCAGTACACTGGATACCCCGATGGGGGGAACACCCACCACCACCTGAAAGTACATTTGCTGAGAACATTGACCTTGGATCTGATCACACCTCAAGATTCAATTGCCCATGCAGAACAAATACAAAGGACAGAGGAACAAGTTAAATGACATGACCGGGATACAATCAGCAAAATCGCAGCTAGAGGTGAGGAGACTGGCCCAAGGTCCCACAGCTAGTGGTGAAGCTGGGATTTGAACCCAAGTTCACGAGCACAGCATTCTCTTGCCACTGCGTGAGAAGCTGGAGAAAGCATAGCTGGGCCTCCCAGAGGGTGGGACAAGTAACTGGAATAGTCCAGAACCAAGATGGGTACTTTCCCTACAAGGGTCGAGGTCCCTCCTCCTGCCCTCTCTCTAGCCGGCTTTCTCAATGGCACCATATACTTCCTGGGTGGAAGGTGGCTCCACCATAGCCACCTCAGCCCCCAGGCTCACCCCACAGCACCCAGGCTAATAACCCAGATGCATCAAAATCAACCAGTTCCAAATTCACACTCTTTGGATAAATGAATATCGTTGGCTTAGCTTGAGACCAGTGTTGGCCCCTGGGCCAATCAGCTATGGCCAGGCAAAAGTCTTAGGAAAAATGCCCCCGTTACTCCCACATATGAATAGGCCGCACACGCACACACATACATGCACACACATGCACACACAGGAAGGGGTGGAGAGGGAGCTTACAGGTGAGAACACAGCGTAACCAACTCATCCCAGTTCGCCTGTTTAGCATGGACATTTTTGCACCTTAAGACATTACCAGTTTTAAAATTGAAAGTCTGCATCCCAGGAACCCCCTCTGTCCAGAGGCAAGCTGTGACAGCTGGTCACCCTACTTAAGAGACACAGCAACCAACCACAATGTGTGGACCTTGTCTGAGTCCTGATATGGACAAAAAAACTATTTTAAAAAATGGGGAACAAAAATGTTTACAGATGAAATAATATAATGACTTGAATTTGCTCCAAAATAATCCAGGGACACGAGAGGAGAGTGGCCGCGCATGAGTAGTTGTTGAAACTGGATCCATGTGGCTCACTTATTATTTGATTCTCTTTACTTTCATGGTTTTTTTTCATAATAAAGAGTAATAGAAAGGAAGGAAGGAAGAAATGATTGTAGGGAGATACACGTGCTCTTGGTCAAATGTGACCACCTGGAATTTAGAAGTCTCATATAGATCTCAGATTAGCAACCTTTTTCTGCAAAAGGCCAGAGAGTAAATTTATCCAGCTTTTTGGGCCTCACGGTCTCTGCTGCAACTATTTAGCTCTGCCTTTGTGAGAAAGCAGTAGTATGTAAATGAATCGGCATGGCTGTGTTCCAATAAAACTTTATTTATAAAAGAAGGCTGCGAGCTGGAATTGGCTCATGGGCTATAATGTGCCAATCCCTGGTCTTTAGAAGGTTATCAGCTGGACTCAGCTCCACCACTTACATGCTGTTGTGACTTAGGAAAGTCACTCAACCTTTCTAAGTCATACTTTCCTCTGTAAAATGGGGATAATAACAGCATTGTATTTGGCCAGGGTTAAATGGGACAATAAATGAATGGAGCCCAGCCCACTGACAAATTGAGCCTAGCCTAGGTCCTCAGCCTGGGTGACAGAGCGAGACCCCATCTCTACAAAAAAATTTTAAAGATTAAGTGGGTGCAGTGACTCGTACCTGTAAGCCCAGCTACTCTGGGCCAAGGAGACAGGATCACTTGAGTCCAGGAGTTCTAGACCAGCCTGGGGAACACAGGGAGACCCTGTCTTTACAAAATTTAAAAAAATTAGCCAGGCAAGATGGCACACACCTGTAGTCCCAGCTACTTGGGAGGTTGAGGCAGGAGGATCACTTGAGTCCAGGACTTCAAGGCTGCAGTGAGCTCTGACTGCACCACTGCACTCCAGCCTGGGCAAGAAGAGTGAGACCTTGTTTCTAAAACAATGACGACAAGAGCAAAAGTGAGTAGGTCCTCAAAAAACAGCAGGTGATACTGTTATCCATTTGTCAGACGCTGCTAGAATGTTTTGTTCACTGCTTAGAACAGCAGGTGGCACGTAGCAGAAGCCCAGTGAATATTCGTGAAAATGATGAATGATTATGTCTGCTCCCATCAAGCAAAGAGAGCAAGGATGGGTTCTTTTACTACTTTTCCAAATATCAGCCCATCCTGTACCTTGAGAGAAGAAAGTTTAGGAGAAAGACACGTAAGACCTTCTTGACACCATGATAATAGCTCATGTGACTAACTTCCTCAGAGGCTGTGTAGCTGAAGGCTGAGATTCCTAGGGTGTCATACTGTCAGGGTGACAGCTCAACTAGACAGGGTGGTCCAAAAAGCTGGCCAGCTTAAAACTTGGTGATCAACATCACAGAAGCAGCAGACTGCTCCAACTGCCCCTCGAGGGCCTGGCCAGAGACAAGAACATGGATTGGATGAGCCACAGCACAAAGCCAACATGAAAAGTCTACGTCCAGGCTTGGCTGCCACCTTAGTTGGATAGGAAATGAATCCTCAGCCACTGGAGCACGGCTCCTTGGTTTGCACTTGCCTTCCACGGAGAACCTGGGGGCGTGGTGGGGCGTGTGAAGTCTTGGTGTAGGCAAGCACGTGGAAGAATGAAACAAGCCAGCATTAGAATTTGGTTCTCCTGGGCAAGGACTGGAAGGAAAGCATTCTCAGCAGCATGTATTTATCTTCAATTCTGGGCAAAATATAGACTCCCGGGCCCTGCTGTGGTTTGGATATGGCTTGCTCCCACCACAATCTCATGTTGAAATTTGATACCCAATGTGGTGGTATGGGGAGGCAGGGCCTAGTGAGAGGCATTTGGGTCACCAGGGCAGATCTCTCATGAATAGATTAGCACCCTCCCTCTGGGGTGGGTGAGCTCTCAATCTCTTGGGAGTGGATTAGATCCCACCAGAGCGGGCTGTTAAACAGTCTGGCTTTCTTGCTTCCTCTCTCACCACATGATCTCTGCACACACCTGTTCCCTTCCAGCCTTCTGCCACGTGTGCAGGCAGCCTGGGAGGCCCTACCAGATGCAGCTGCCCGATCCTGAATTTTCCAGCCATCAGAATCGTGAGCTACATAAGCCTCTTTTCTTTATAAACTACCCAGCCTCAGGTGTTCTGTTACAGCAGCACAAAACAAGTAAGATAGGGCCCTCTTGACTAGCCCTCTGAGTGGCCACACCCTGGTGGCATCTCTGCCCAACCACTAATGTGGGGCTGGTTGATACCTGTACACCTTCGGGGCTTTCTAGACCCTGAGGTAGACATCTGTCTACCCTCTATGTTTGCTGAGAATCACTCTACCATTCCTCCAAAGAGCCAAACCCTAAATACCATCAGGAACCTTCCAGTAGTGAAGCACCAAGTGAAAGGATATGAGAGGAGGCAGCTGTGGGGAGAATGGACCGACACCCAAGGCATTCGTACACAATTTTGAGACACTTCTAAGCTAGGCAGACAAAACTGATGTGACAGCGATGGCCAGGTTGCTAGCTAGGCTGTGACCTCCCTTCTTCCCCAAAATGGGCCGCAGTGGCCACTTTTGTACTGAGGCGCCACCCTGACCGCAGCTGACTGGCCCAGCCCCAAGCTGTGCTTTCTCCAGGTTCTCACCCAGTGGCAAGAGAATGCTGTGTTCATGAGTGTGGGTTCAAATCCCAGCTCTGCTCGCTGTGGGACCTTGGCAAGTCCCCTCCCCTCAATAAGCCTGTTTCTTCATCTATAAAATGGGGAAAATACCAATCCTTCCCTCACACAACTGCTGTGAGGTCTGAATCATATAGTCTGTGCAGTTGGCACACGATATATGCCCCATGAACACCACAGCTAATATCAATCATTTCTGTTCACGTAAGCTCACTTGGGTGGATTTTTGTTTCTCGCATCCCAACGATTTTTCCTTACACTGTCCTCCAGCTGCCCTCGACATGGACACCTCCCATGTGGGGGCCCCAGCACAATGCTCGGGGTGTAGTGGGGTCTCCTCCCCTCCCCCACCACGGCCGGGATAGAGCCAGATGGAGACAGCCGGCGGGGGTGCCGCGCTCGCTCCCCATGGCCTGGGCAGCCCTGGCAGGTGCCGTTCCCCCAACCCACTCGTTGTGAAAAGCAACAGGCGAGACAAACAGATGGAAGAGAAATGGCTTTTTCTTCTTCCTCTAAATAACAAGCTGGGAAAAAACAGGAAAGGAGATGAAAAGATTTCCACCGGCTGGGAGATCAAAGAGAAATGGCCACGTTCGCTGATGAACTTTGCTTAAACGCTGTCCCCGTGCCCATGCACGAAACCCTCCCGGGGCCACGACCCACGGAGGGTCCAGCTCGCTACTGCGTACTGATGTCTCATTAATTTCTTTTTGTTTCCTGCTAAGCCGCACACCCGACTCAAGGTGAGAGAACGTAACTGGGCTGCGACTTCTCAGATTGATAGATTGCATTTCTGTGCTGGGTCCGTTTCATGCTTGGTGACTCCGCAGCAAAGCAATTATCACTGTGGAATGCATAATGGCCTAATTAATAACTAATGTCAGCTTGGCCTCTGAGCCATGATTATACCTCAGCAAACCAACTTTTTTTTTTTCTTTTAAACATTTGGAGAGAAAAATATTATTGTAATTGACTGGTTAAATTGTCAAAGCGCCCCTACCCTGTGGACATGGGGTGTAGTAGGAAGCAAATAAAGCCTGGAATCAGGAGAGGTGTTCTGCTGCCAATTTGCTGTGTGACCTTGGTCGGTGTCTGAGTGTCTCTGTGTCCCAGAGTCTACACTTGTAAACAAAGCCGCCTTTCTGGACCTGGATATACGGAATCTAGGGCTGTGTAGCTTTTGTTCGCTGCTGTATCCCCTGGTGCATATAAAAAATACATACTAAATAAATAACAGTTAAGGGCAAGGACTCTCAAGCCAGACTGCCTGGGTTCAAATCTTTTCTCTGCCACGTACCACAAGCTGTGTGACCTTGGGCAAGTTATCTAACCTCTCTGTGCCTCATTCCTCCCATTTGTAAAATATTGATAACAATATCTACCTTGTGGGGTAGTCATGGGAAATAATGAATTGGAATCTGCCAAAGGCTGGGAAGGTTGCCTGGAACGTAGAAACGGCAATGTCTGCCAATATTATTACGTGTCAACGTTCATTTAATAACTATTTATTCAGCACGATAGTGTATCAGGCACCGTGTGGGACCTGGGAACACAGCAGCCTACAAAGCGCTCCCTCCTTCCTTTGGTTAAGTGGGAGGGACAAGTATTATTTGAATAATTATGCAAACAAATATATAATTACAAACTGTGCTAAGCAGTGTGAAGGGTCCCGTGAAGAGTATGCGACAGGGACGCTTGCTTAAATTTGGGGTGTCAAGGCGGTCTTCCCAAGGAAGTAGCCTCTGGACAAAGATCTGAAAGACACATAAGTGTCAGGTCAGTGGTTCTCAGTGATTTTGCCGCCCAGGGGACGTCTGGCAATGTCTGGAGACGCTTCTGGTTGTCACAGCTGAGGGAGGGCACTACTGGCATCTAGTGGGCAGAGACCAGACGACGCTGCCCTGTCCTGCAAGGGCCCCAGGTGAGGAGAGCAATAAAGGTGCGAAGACTGCAGCGGAGCAGGCGGGACACAGGCGGGGCTGGAGAGCAGAGGCCCTGGGAGGTGGTGCTCAGGGTCTACTTTCCATTCCTAGGGATGACCAGAAGTTACTGGAGGGTTTCACACGGAGGTGTGCCATGCGACGTCCGTCTCTGCAGAGCTCACTTGAGCAGTTGGCAGAGCGCGATGGATAAATTAATCTGGAAAACAAGGGGGCTGGATTTGGTGACACCCGAGTCATTTTCAGGAGAGACAGGGATGAGAACAGCTCACCCTTTGAGAGAACGTGGCTTGGGGACAAGGCAGAGAGAGGCTGTGATTCAGGAAGCATGGACAAGGATTGGGACTTAGAGGATCATTGAGTCTCACAGCCCAGGCCACATTTGGGCGGAGCCTTGAAGGCCAAATGAGAACTTGCCATGGGGCTTAGGAGAGGAAAAGCGTTCTGGAATAAGGGAAGAGAACATGCAAAGGCTCAGAAGTCTGACACAACTCACTGTCCGGGATGATGTGGGGTCAAGCTGTTAGGTGACGGGGAATGGATACAACAGCCCTTCCTCGCCTGGGATGTGGGAAAACTTTCACTGCTTTTAGGATGCAACATATTTTAGACAATTATTTTTATAAATATTAAACAATACTAAAGCACAGAGATTTAAGAAAATTACTTTACAACTCAAAGCTGCTAATAAAGTGACAGCTCCTACTGCACCTTTGCTTTTATCTTAGTGGGCCTTGGGTGTGGGCTCCCAGGGGTGGCTCAGCCTGCTCGGGCAGAGCTAATCTCTCCCCCTGGGCAGCCCAGCACAGGACACGTCGTAGGAGCTTATAACATCTGCCAAATTGCTAAAATCCTTTACTGCTCCTGCTGTGCTACCCCTGGACTTGGCAGGCCCCCTGAGCTCCATTTCCTGTTCATCTGTCCAATGTGCCTCTGCGAGGTTGTTTGCAGGGCTCCGTCCTGTCCTCCAACAGCCACCAGGGAGCCCACAGTACAGCAGACGGGGTCATGTACTCGCCTACGTTTATTTTTCCCCCATCTTGGGCACATAATGTTGGACTAGACCCTCGAAACTGGGTGTAGTTTTGTGACAGAGTTCTGGCCAGGGGAATGTGGGCAGAAATGATGTGGCCACTTCCAGGTCTGCCACTTGAGAACCTCCTATGGGATCCAACCATGTGTCCTCTTTCCCCACATGCCACCTACGTGAGGAGACTCCAGGATGCAGTGAAGAGCGGAGCCGGACGGAGGAGATGCGTGGATCCCTGAACGTCCGCATGGAGCAGACCCCCCACCCAATTCCCAGTAGCCAGCCCTATGCTGTGATACAGCCTCACCTGCATTTGAAGCTGCCGTGACAAGAATAAGCCCACTCTGGAAAATGCACACAGACCTGAGTTCAAACCCCAGCTCTTCCACTTCTTAGCCATGTGATCCAGGTATCTCGCTCTGAGTCTCAGTTTCCCCCTTGTAAAAGAAACACAATCTTCTCTATCTTAGGTTTCTCCAGAATATTCCACGCCATCCCAGATGTCAGATCACCAGCCCTGAGTGTGACATCCAGTGCTTGAGAAATGGAGACTCCCTCTGACCCTCTCCTCCCCATCCCTGTCTCGGCCCTGGCTCTCAGGGCAGGAGCTCCGCCCAGCTTGACAATGTAGGGTTTGGCTGGTTTTAATCTTCACTGGTTTCCACTAGTCTTTGGTTTTATGTATTTTAATTAAATGTTATAATTTTGTGCTTGTGCTGAGAATGATTTCATTACTGGGCAGGAGTTTATAAACCTCAGGGAACAAATAAATAAGAACCTTTGTCTGTTGCGGTGTGGGCTCCAGGGCCAGGAGAGAGTGGAGAGACTTTAAGAGGTGGCCTTTGAGGGTGGGGAGGCAGCGGGGACGACCTGCCAGGGAACTCAGCTAAAGGCGGTGCTGTACGTGGCAGGGCAGACCTGGGGCCCAGGCCACCTCCAGTCGCTGTCAGCCTCCCAATTCCACTTGCCTCCTGCCTCAGGGCATTTGTATTAATACTGTTCCTTTTACCTGGCATGCCATTCTGCCCCTCTTGTGGCTAGAATATCCCTACTCTTGCTGTGCTTTACAAGTCACTTCCTCCTGGAAGCCCTCCCTGACATCCCAGGATGCTCTTATAGCCTCGTGGGGCTGCCCTGCCACAGTTGGTAATTCCGTATTCGCTTGCTGTGAGAGCGTCTGAACTACGTCTGTCTTCCCATCAGCTCAGCTCTGGGAGGGGATGGTCTTTGTCTTATTTGCTTTTGTGCCTACAACAGTGCCTGGCACATATTAGGTGCTTTGTAAATATTTGCCAAGCAAATGAATGAATGAATGAATGAATAAGGTGATTCAATCTCTTCCACTCTCTGTATACCTAAAAGCAGGGGTGAGCAAACTTCTCCTGTAAGGCATCAAATAATATTTTCAGCTTTGCGGGCCATACGGGTTGTGCTGTAACTAGAGATGTCCCTCGGTATCCATGGGGCATTGGTTCCAGCACCTCTCGAGGATACCAAAACCAGCAGATGTTCAACCCCTTCTATAAATGACATGGCATTTGCGTATAACCTATGCACATCTTCTCGTATGCTTTAAAGCATCTCTAGATTATTTATAATATCTGATTCAACATAAAGGCCCTATAAATAATTGTTAAACTGTCTTTTTAAATTTTGTAGTATTTTTCTTTACTGCTCTGTTGCTACTTTTAGTGCTTTTTAAAAAAATTTTCGGACCTGTGGTTGGTTGGATCTGAGAAGGCAGAACCTGCCTGTATCCACAGAGGGCTGAATTATACTCAACTCTGCTGCTGCGGTGGAAGCAGCCATAGACAGCACATAAATGAATGGGCATGGCTGTGTTCCAATAAAACTTTATTTACAGAAACAGGCTTTAACCCAAGGGTGGTACTGTGCTGACCTCTGACCTAAAGCATGCCATTTGCACCTCTGTTCTCATTTAGTGCAAGGATTGTTTTTGATGGTGTACTGGGGGCTTGCAAAAACTGATTTTTAAATTTGCAGAAATTTTGCAAGCTGTTAAGCAAAGCCATTATTAAAAATTAAATCATGTAAACCCACAATTAAACAAATTATATTAAAAGTAAAGGAACCACAACATGGATGAACCTTGAGGACACTGTGCTAAGTGAGATAAGCCAGTCACAAAAAGACAAATTCTGTATGATTCCACTTATCTGAGGTTCCTGGAGTAGTCAGATTCATAGAGACAAAAGACAATGGCGGGTGCCGGGGACAGGGGAGAGGGGAGAGGGGGAGTTAGTGCTTAACGGGGACAGAACTTCAGTTTGGGAAGATGAAAAAGTTCTGGAGATGGAGGTGGCGATGGTTGCACAATGTGCGTATACTTAATGCCACTAAATTGTACACTCAAAAGAGGTTGAAAGGGTTGCAATTTTATATTTTAGCACCATAAAAAAATTGAAAACAAAGGTAATTCACGCTCAATGCTCCTCACTTCCTAAGTATCAGACTCCATTTCACGGTTCTCTGTGCTGAGGTCATTCGCCTCCATTGCGTGTGCGGGGCAGACGCTGCATAACCAGGGCTGCCAGGCCCTTCCCAGCCCCGTGTCAACGACATCATGGTGGCAGCTTGGAAGCGACCGTGGTGGAGTATTTACACCAGGGAAACTGGCTACAGAGGAGGGCTCCTCACAGACAGCCAGGTGTTCCGCACGCACCAGCACCCACAGGCTAGTCCCACGTGTCTGTCTCTTCCATTCGGTGCGGAGCTTGGGGGCAGAGGTTCTCAAACATTTGAATCACAGGAAGCTTTTAAAAATCCTAACACCTAAGCCTCCCACCAGACCAAATCCACCACTACTCTGGATGGGCTCTAAGGTTGAGTGTTTTAAACTAACGTGTACATGAATCACCAGGGGACCTTGTTAAACTGCATATCTTTGTTCTGGAGGTCTGGGGTATGGGGGACTGAGACTGTATTTCTAAGGTGCTCTGAAGTAATACAGGTGCTGCTGGCCCATGGACTGCATTTAGAGAAACAAAAGGTTCTAGAGAAAGATGTTATGCAGTCAGTACAGCACCACCTTTGGTTTGAAAATCCGTTCAACTAAGCGATCACTGTGGTTCTCCACATCTCTCTCCCCAGGATAAACAAGGTAGGTGCTACAAGAACCTATTTTACAGAACAGGAAACTGAAACAGGAGATGAAGTGACTTCATCTAGGCCCTTCCTTCTCCCGGCTGTGTGACCTTAGGTGGCTTTCTTACCTTCTGTGGGCCTCGTTCCTGCTGCTCAGGGCATGGGAAGGGTCTGACTGTGATCCTGGATGTCTGAGGGCCTCTTGCATGGCCCACCTCACAGAGGACACCTGTAACCAGGAAGGCTCCTTCTCCTGTACTTAAACTTGGGGATGGTGCTTCAGAGGCCCCTCCCTGGCAATGACCCTAATGACCCCTAGGGGTCATGCAGTCCAGCCCTCTGCTTCTGAGCTAGGCCAAAGGGAAGGCAAGAGCGGGGCCTTTCTGGGCGCAACTGCACTCTGCCTCACAGCGTTCAGCACACCCACAATTAGTTATCACGCTGTGGGAAGATCTCACAGTCATAATCAGCGTAATTGTAATAATCATGATAATCGCAGGCTCTGCCACTGATCTAAGCGTTCTTTGCACCAGGCCCTGCTCTTCACTTTTATACCTATTGCCTCATCTGGTCTGCTCCTTATGAGGTAGGGGCTCTTAGGAGTCCCATTTTACAGATGAAGACAACAAGGCACGAGAGAAAAACAACGTACCCTTGGTCACAAATTAGTCGGCAACCCAGGTTAGAAATGCACAGGTCCACTTACAGGCATTTTCTTTCAACCAAAAATCAGGGAGCAGAGAGCGGGCGACAGTATCCTGTGACCCATCTCCCACATACACTGGGAACTGACTGTGCTGAGTAGCAAAGCTGGGACTTGAACCCAGGCAGCCTGGCTGCAGAACCACGCTCCTAACCACTGTGCTACATTCTCTTTCAAATAATTTACGTGCACGATGTAAATGTGCCTGGCCCTCCCTGTACCCTGAGCTCCCTGGGGGCTGTGTTCGCAGGGCAGTGCACAGGGTCTGCACGTCATAGAGGGCCAAGACATTCTGGCTGCATGAAACTCAATCATAACATGTGTCCATCTGTCTCTGCCATGAGGCTGTGAGTACCATGAGGACAGAAAAGGTACCTGGGGTCACTCACTGCCACATCCCTGGAGCCTGGCACTCACCCTGGATACAGCAGGTAACAAATAAATGGTGCTGAATGAAGATCTCAGTGGAACTTAGAAGGAAAGCAGAGGTGTGCTTGTGTGCTCCAGGGGAGGTGGCTGGAGGGGTAGGACACTCAGTGAGAAGGGCCTGACCCCTGGGGTGGGGACGAGCACTACTGGGAGCCACATCGTTGCCTGGTCCCTAGCTGGTTTCCCAACAAGAAAATACAAGTGGGAGCCAGAGTGGGCAGGAGGCGGCGGCGGTGGTGGCCAGGCAGGCCCAAGCCCGGGAGCTACAAGGATTGCTGCCAGACAGGCGATGGGGATGTAGGTCTGGAACATTCTGTTCTAGAGAGAGCAGGGAGGGTATCTAGAGCTCAGCAGCAACCATGCCAGATAACCACGGTCCTGTTTACTCTGCATCAAGCTCTGCATCTGCATCGGGCCTCCAGCCTCCCTAGATGGAAGGTCCTGTTACCACCCCCATTTTACAGACGGCAAATTGCGGTTCACCAAGCCTGGCAAAGGGCAGAGCCGTGGTTTGAACCCAGGTCTGTGCAACTTGAGGCTTAAGTCATTTCTACTCCCCCAAGTGTGCCAGATGAATTAGGGATTGGTGTTCACCCTCTCGCCCCCAACATTTAGCACAGTTGTCAGCACACAGTAGGTGCTGAAATATTTCTTGAACACGTGAGGAAACAGTATCGTTGGTCATGTTGGCCCCAGCGTCTAGCATCATGCCCGGTACACAGTAGGTGCTCAACAAACATTTGCTGAGTGGATGAACGTGTGACCGTGCGAGCGGGGCTGGCTGCTGCCGTGGCCGTCACCTTGCTCCTTTCCTCCCAGCCCCACCTCCCAGGTGGCAGACATGAGCGCCAAAGACACTTGGCGACTGCGCCGGAGACGGATGTGCGCCTGGCGGCCTTATCTCCCTGTCGACTGGCCCCGCACGGCCTTCCATAATGCAGTCCATTAAAAGGCTTGTAAATTTTCATACAGGAAAGTCTAGCACGGCGTCAGCACAGACTAATTGTTGTTAAATGTGCGGGAATGTTACTGCCACGCGGCTGGAGCGATCACTCTTCCCGGCGCGGCCCCGACGCCGGCCCATTCCTCTGCAGGCGGAAAGCTTACAACGTTCGCACAAGGCCGAAAAGCAATTCGTGTCAAAAAGATCAATAATATAAAAATAAAGCACGAGAATTCTAGTTAAAGGGAATGTCATATAAATATGTGGTTCACGTCCATGATTCCAAGATTAAAAAAATCAATCAATATCGTTCTTTAGATGATGTTATTTCTAATGAGAAATACCCGGAACAACTGCAAATAACTGCTTAACTGGGGGGAAAAAGCATTAATAATTTACTTTATAAGGCATATGATACCGAATGAAAGAGGATTGCTGCTTGTTCTTAATTTGGTTGTAATACGGCGTGACAGGTTCAATGATGCTTTGGTGGGTTCTTAATATTAGATTCATAAGGATGTTCAGTTCATTATAAGTTTTACCCCAAGCCAGGCAGGGCAGGCTCCAGAGGGGCGAGACTTGGTTACAGGCGGCCAGGGGGACTCGCACCATCAAAGTGATTATGTCATTGAAGAGGAGGGACTGTGGAGCATGTGTGCAGGTGTATGTTGGGGGCACTAGGGAAGGACGGGAAGCTTTCTCACTGCATCTGACTCAAGCTGCAAGCAACACCCCTGTTTACTGAGCACTTACTATGTGCCAAGTCCTGGGCTGGGTATGCAGACCTGGGTTTGAACACCAGCTCGAACCCAGTACATGGTGGGTTTCCCCGGCAGATTCTGCCTGAAAGAACAGCTCAGCAAAGGCACATCTGGAGGGCACGGGCTTGGCTGAGTGGCGGGGTCCTCTCCAGCCCTAACCACCTGCAAATCTCCAGTTGGGTTCTTCAATCAAGAATGGCCACCGTCAGTTCACCTCTTCCTGCACCCTCAAGGCTCTGCGGGGTCTGCTCAGCCTCCCAAGCTGAGATTTGCACCTTCCACTCTCTGTTCTGCTGCTGAAGAGCTGTGTGAGCTCAGGCGAGCAGCTTTTCCTCTCTGAGCCCCAGTTTTACACCCATACAAGGGGACGCTACCAGCAGCGCCTCCCTTGCTGGGCCGCTGAGAGGAGGGACGCCTGAGAGGCACTGCTGAGTGGGGCCATTACCCTTTACCACTCCGGGCTGGCTGCTGGGCCCGTGACCTCACCTGACAAACGGTGGGGGCAGAAGCCTCCTTGTGACGCCTGTGGGAGGAATAAAGGCGACATGGCCAGTCTCAGCTCGCCTGCTGGTAGTGCCAACTACTGATCGTGGAGCGCTCACCAGGCGGTGGGCTTTGTTCATGGGTTTCCCAAGTGTCACTTCACTGAGCCCTCATGTGCACCCTGTCAGGTGGGGACTATCATCACCTCTGGTTAAAAGCAGAGGAAATGGGCCCAGAGAAGTTATGTGACTTGCCTAATGTCACACAGCAGGGAAGTGGACAAGCTAAAATGTAAGCCCATGCCAATCTGGCCCCGGAGTCCACCCTAGCTCTGACCACTTACTCCCCCAGGGGGTCCCGCTGGTCAGTGAGGCCAGGTCTCCCCAGCCTGGTTGGCTGCTCAGCACTGCGCATGTCTAATGTCTGTCCTGGCCCCAAAGGGGGCCCACTTCCAAAGGGATGGTCTTACCAGTGCTGGGGTACCACAGAAAGGACAGTTTGGGGAGCAAAAGAATTATGATATCAGACAGCTGGAAGAGCAAATGTTAAACAGAAAAAAAAAAAAACAACAGAATAAAAAGGCCTGTAATTAAATTTCAGCTCAAAGGGAAGAGCAAGAGTTTGCAGGCAGATGCAGAATGGGAGGGGAGCAAGGGGACCACACGAGGACACGGTAGCAGGGCTGGCAGGGGCTCGGGGTCAGGGGGAAAGAGACATGCACATCTCCGGGGACCGCAGCTGTGAGGACAATTGCCACTTCCTCCTCGGGCAGCTTGGTTACAAGAACACAGATTGACCCACTGCGGGTCTTGCTCTAGGTTAGGACCCCCCTTCCCTACCCACGACTGTCTGAGGGAAAAGCAGGAAGCCCTTGGTGTTTCAGAAAACATCTGGGCCTGGGGCGGGGCTGTGAGGGGTAGTCTCTCCTCTCAGACATCTTGGAAGGGCCACGGCCCGGCCCGTGCTATCCGATTACCAGCCAAAGGGAGCCTATCATGAATAAAACCTGACTCAGAGCTGGTCCCTCCCATGCTCTAAAGCTTCCCATGGCTCTCACCTTGTTTAGGGTCACAGTCAAGGTCCTTATAGTAGCCCCAAGCCCCCAGTGCCCATTACCTTTAGACAGACGCATAAAGAAAAATGCTCTGTGCCACACTGGATAGATGCACAGGCTTCGAGAGTGAATGAAGGGGCTCCACACCGGATGGGGGCTGGGGTGGTCATGGAGGGCTTTCTTGCTCTCCTAGGGTCTCACATTCAAAAGGAGTTAATCAGGCAAAGAGATGGCACAGGGAAGAGCAATCCAGACAGAGGGCACAGCAAGCGTCAATACCTGGAGGGAGGGTGGGACTGAGCAGGGCCAGTCTGCTGGCTAGGGGGAGGGGCAGGCAGGGCCAAATGGGGGAGGGGCAGGCAGGGCCAAATGGGGGAGGGGCAGGCAGGGCCAAATGGGGGAGGGGCAGGCAGGGCCAAATGGCAGAGGGGCCAGTTGGCCTCCACTTCCACCTTTAGAACTTTCTCCATTCCCCAGCCCCTCCACCCTCCCAGGCCTATATTCTCACGCACCTTGGTTCTCCCTCTGCCTCAGGTACAGACGTAGGCACTAGATGGCACAGTCATCGCCTTTCTGAGCCTCAGTTTCCTCACTGGGGATAATCATAATCACTGGAAGTGTGTAGCACATGGTAGGCGTGCAACGAAAGTCACCTCAGGAGGCTGCTCTTACCAAGGAGGGGCTGCCGTCAGTGCCAGGCACAGCTGTTTGTTAAATGACAATAGTGGGTGACTCCAGGTCGGGAGGTAGCACTGTGGCACCCTGGTCTTTGCTCTCTTCCCTGTCACGCACTGGTCTGGCCCAGGTCTCATCAACTGCCAGGTTCCCGGCAGGTGGGCGTGGGCAAAGAAGGGACTCCCTGATCGCTGCCCACCCGAAAGTGAGGGGCTGCAGGGCAGGCCGTGCGGCAGCCTTGGCCAGGTGAGCTGTGAACGGAGTAGACCACAGCACCTCTGAGCAGGGGACACCTGACACCCGCACGGATCTGGCCGGCAGATCTCACCACCCACTTTACAGATGGCATGGTCAAGGGTCACTGATTCTACTGGGGTTTTCCATATCTGTTTGTTGACTGAGTTGTTCACTCATCCAACAAACATCCCCCGAGGCTGGGAGCTGTCGAGTTGGGCACTGGGCCCCACTCTGCCACCAACCTGCTCATGGGGGAGGCAGCAAGACCCCTCTTCTTGCTTCCTGGGAATTCCTACCCCAGTGTTTCCTCTCTGCTCCTCAACAAACACAACTTCCACTGGGTCTGTGCTCTATCGGGTTGTCTCTGAGAGGTACCCCGATCCCATCAGGACAAATCCAAAGGAGAGGGGACAGAGCCTGAGAACTGCTGACACTCTTCACCCGGGTCCTTGGGCAGCAGCCAGGGCACCTGGAGGGCAATGCCAGGCCTGATGCTGAGGCACCGTGTGCGTTCCACATGCTCTGGCTTCTGCCGCAGGGTGGGGATGGCTCCCCTAGGAGCACCTGTCACTGTCCCTCTGGAATTAGGAAAGAAGGCTGTACTTTGCATAGACGAAGAGGCCTAAGAACTTGGTGCTGGGAAAACATTTTTCACAAGGCTAAAATTTGCCAAAAAATCTGAGGGAGAGGGGCAGGGGTAGAGAAGCAAAGGGAAGAACAACAGAAGAAGAGAGGAGGGAGGGAGAAGACAGCAGAGAAGTGGGGAGGAGAAGGAAGGAGAGTTGGCACGCTATAAACCTGGGGGATCTGGCCATCCACTGATGTGCCACCAACCACCCCAAAGTGTAGTGGCTCAAAACAACTTCTTAGTATCTCCCGCAGTTCTTTGGGTTGACTGGGCTCAGCTGGGTGGTTCTCTCTTGTTGCTCAGGCAGTCAGTCGGATGGCAGCTGGGGCTATAGTCATCTGACAGCTCGAGTGGGTTGGATGTCCCAATGTGGCCCCATGACTTGAGTCTGGTGCCTCGGTGCTCCTGGCCCCTCTCCTCCACATGATGTCTCATCCCACAAGGCCTCTCCTTGTGGGCTTCTCACAGCACGGTGGTCTCAGGGTGGTCACACTTCTCATATGAAGGATGAGTTTGAAGAGGCAAGAAGTGAAGCCACCAGGCAGACTAAGGCTATGCTTGATCGTGGCACAATGTCACTTCTGCTATGTTTTACTGGTCAAAGAAGGTGGAGGGCAGAGGGAGAAGGTTCTAGGCCCCACGCAGCTATACACACACACCATGTTGAGAACATGTAACTAACCAGCCACTTGACACACAGAATCTCACTGAATCTCATGCAATCCTATGAGATGTCCCTATTTACAGATGAGAAAACAGTGGCTCAAAGACAGGAAGTCACTTGCCAAGGTCACATAAGCTTGTCAGTGTTATGGTGGGACCCAGACCACGCATGTCTGGCCCACCACATGCTCCTGTTTCCCCTGGGGGGTCAAAGCTCATGTCAGCCCTCTTGGTTGCTCAAATACTGTATTTCACTCAGGCCCAGGCGAACATCTCTGTTCCAATGCAACCAAAAGGGTTTTCCACCATGTAGGCCACACCCTCTTCGTGGGGGAAGGAGGAGGAAGCAGAGAAAAAGGAATTCTCCCAGCAGCGGCTCTGTGGTCCTCCTAGCTAGCTGGACTGGTGCACACACTCTTTAGAAAAGTTTCACCTCTGATTTAGCATAACAAAACTTTTAATTTAGATGTTTTCATGTCTCTCTCCAAGTAAAAATAAGTTTAAAATAATGACTGTAATAAATGAAGGTAATTAATTGTAGTTTGTTCCTTTACTGTCTAGTCAGCTTAATTTTACCTTTTCAACTAATAATGAGAAAATAATTTTTGTGCTCGGAGGGTTAATGATATGTAACTGCGAGAACTGCTAATTGCATGTTGCAATCCATCCATCAACAACCCCATCTGTGCGACTTGATTATGTTTGCTAAATTATTGCTTTGAATTATCTTTCATAAAGCAACTTTTGTAATTAGCGGGGCTTTCGTCTTGCTCTTTTCTCTGTGCGCAAGGATATTCAAACTTTGGCCATTTCAAGCTGTCTCCATTAAGCCACCTTCTCCGGCTGTCTTTGTTTCCCTGAGCAGGGGAAATCAAAACTGTCCTTTAAGCAATCAAGGCAGAGAGAGGAGCTTCCTTGATTCACAGCAGGGCAAAATCACTTCCTCTCTGCCCCCTCCCACTGGTGCATACATACACACAAGGAAAAAAATACCCACATATATACGATACAAAAAGATAAAAAACACCCAGCTTCTGTATATACCAGAGCTGGTGAAGTGAAATTCAGAAATAAACTTGAACACGGTATATTTCGAGGAGAGGCCTGCATCGGGGAAGAAGGAACGACGGGTGTGATATTCAGCCCTGGTGTTTTATGGGCTAGTTTATGTGACTTGGGACGGTGCTGGCCCCAGGGAATACTTCCAGGAGGTGATTAATGCCCACTTGGGAATCCACAGCTCCAGCCTGGAGCCTGGCGGGTTGTGAGAGAGAAGCAGCATAAAGGATGAGCCCTCATTAAAAAAATTAAAATGAAAATCAAATTTGGATTATAAACGGCCTGTGCATGTGCAGCTTGTTCTGGATGACGAAGATGCTTTTTATTAACACCTTCCTTCGGCGGTGTCGCTCCCCCGAGGCGCAGGAAGGGACACGGCAGCCACAGGGCGCAGTCAATGGATCATGAGGAAAGCAGGGGGTTCGGGGATAAAATTCCAGACACATGTAGTCTTTTTGGTACATTACAAGGAGGATGGAAAGCCCTCTTAAGAAAATTAACAAAGTTTCCTAAAGATCCCCAGGTTTAAAACAGTGTCTATTCAACATGCAACATGGGTTTTTGAAATGAGAATTCAGCTTTGTCTTTTCTTTCAGCCCCACTAAGACTCCCTCTGCCCCAGTACTTATTGAGCACCAACTGTGCACCAGACACAGTGACTGGCTCCAAGCTGCTTAGTTCTTTGAATCCTTACTGTTAGCCTCCTCTGCCAGAGGAAAGCTGAAGTTCAGAGAGAGGTTAAGGAACATCCCCGAGGCCACACAGCTGTTCAGGAGCAGGGCTGAGATTCCAGCCAGGCCTGCCTGAGTCCCACGTGCACAAGCTTTCCACCAGGCTGCACTCAGGCTTCTCCTGATCGTCAGCCGAACCTAACCTTTAACTTTCTCTGACTGAAAAGACAACGTAACTTCATGTCTGCTTCTTACAGGGAAAGAAAGCTCCTTTCTAAAAAGCCTTGAACATCTAGTTAAGAAAAAGGCAGATTCCAGCCCAGCTATAGTAGAGGCCAAATAAACCTGTATTGGAGGTCACTGACAATAAGAACAAAATAAATACCCAAGGCTTCTAATACACAAGCGGTGTTCTAAGCACTTTATCAGTGTGAATTTTGTTCTTCCTCAATCATACCCTGTGAAGTAGGTATAAATACTATCCCATTTTACAAGCGAGGAAACAGAGGCACAGAGAGGTTAAGTAACTCGCCTATGGTCACACAGCCAGTAAATGGCAGGGGTGGGATTCAAACCCAGGCTGGTCCCAGCATCTGTGCTCTTCATTCCCTAGCAAGCTCTGTGTGTGCCAATTGTTACATTAAACCCTTTTCTTGCATTCTATCTCGGTTAATCCTCAAAACAACACAAAGCGATCTGCAATTTCTTTATTCCCATTTAACAGATAGGGAAAATCGAGGCTCTAAGAGGCCAAGAAAAGCTCTGTTCACACCGACCCTAGCCAGGGAATGGCTGAGAATGTAACGCTCTCTACAGAACAGCTCAGTGCCTGTCTGTGGGCTGGCTGGAGCGATCAGCTGCTGGAGAGAGCATGTGCTGAGCACCTCCCGTGGGACCAGGAGTCAGCAGATGGGAACCTTTTTTTTAAAAAAAACAAAAAAAAAACAAAAACACAAAGCCATGAAAACATATCCCCAACATTATTGGTCTTCTTTTTGGTTTATTTTTTCTTGCCAGCCCAGGCAACTCACAACCAAATGAATCAATACTGGATGGCCCTATAAATAAATAAGCATGTCAGTCAGCTCAGTAATAAAATAAAGGCATGAAAAATATGGAAATCAGCGACATTTGTGTAAATCCACTTATCGTTTACTTTAATATAGCCTTATGCACTTATGCGGTTCCAAAGAGACAGATTTAAAGTAATGTGGCACTTGGTGGACGACAGACTTAAAGCGCCCCTCCTCCCCTTCCCCGTGAGCTCTGAGGAGGGCGAGTCCTTCTGGGAACCCGCCTGAGCCCAGGGAAGCCCGAGAAGAGCCCCCTCGAGATGGAACATTCAAGAAATGGCCTCTACTCCCACTCCTCTGACCCCTGTGATTCCAGTCACCTCCTAGCCTGTGCCAGCCAGGTAAACGGACATTGTCCCAATCCTGGTTACAAAGTCAAGAAAAGAGAAACAGGGGAGGTTCTACCTCATCACAGGGCTCCAGAAAGGCAAGAGAAATGATTTGCCGAGGACAGCTCGGCTGCTGCCAAAGAAACCAGGGCCCAGTGGGTTGGCAGGAAAGCACGTGGACAGTGTGCATTTTGTACTCAAAGGGCGGGCTGGGGCAAAGATTTCTGATCAGGCTGGTAACTGCCAGGACTTATCTGCAAGGCTGCCTTAGAGGAGCAGAGCAGAGCAGAGCAGAGCAGAGCAGAACGCCAAGGGAGGACAAAGGTCGCCTGGAACAAACCTGTGATTTTACAAATGGAAAATCAAGTCTCGAAGGTGAGGTGGGTTTGTTCAAGGTAACAGACGTTAGATATAGCAGAGCTGGTATGAGGTTGGGCAAAGTTGAGGGAGAGAGAGATATCTTGGGATCCGACCCTGGAATTCCACGTAACGCAAGAAAGAACCCATCCTCATCACTACACCACAGGAGTGGGACGCCAAAGGGAAGGGCAGTTGGGGCAGGGTAGCTTCTCCAATGCTTCCGGAGGCTGCTGGTTCCTCTGGCAATGCTAGGTGGGGTGGGAGGGGGAGCCAGGGTCCTTTTCTGACATGCTGTGGGCCTTGGGTCTTACCTCGGCTTGGAAGCTTTTTAATACAGGAGCCACCATCTCTCTGATTTCCTGAAAAAGAGACCAGCGAAGAGTTCACCATGGTGCCAGGTGGGACACCCCCATGGCCCCTGCTTGCAGCTCACTGCTGTCCTGGCTCAGCGTTTCTAAGCATGTCCCATGGGACCTGCACTCTGTGGACTTTTACAAGGGACACACACACCGGGGTGCCAAGCCAAATCAGACTGGGAAACATCAAGTCCAAGAGGTTTTTCTTCCTGCAGGACTTTTCAGGACCTTTAATGCACGCTGGGAATTTTTGCAAGAGGGAGAGAGGAAGCAGTGGCGTGATCTTTTATACAAAGTATATTATGAGTGGTCCTTCATAGGACATTCTTTGGAATGGGGGCTAGAGGGGTGGCCCTGACTCTTCACACTTAACTCTAAGTCATCAATGTCCCTTCATGAAAACCCTCTGTCCTTCAAGGTTGCCTGGGCTCTGGGCTGCCTTCTTTGGGTGGCACCTTTGGGTTCCTCCTTTGGGTGGCCTCTGCTACGCCACCCTGTGCCACCACACCAGCAAAGACTGCATTTTGCATTTTAGCAATGCCACTTGTGTACCTGACTCTCCTTGCTCACAGAATGTGCCATTTCTGGGAACTTGGCTGCCCTCCCCTTCAGCGCCCACCTCAGAAGAAGGGCCCTACAAGCGTCTGATTAACTCCATGGATGTGGGCTGCCTTCAGAAGGGAGGTTTGTCCTGGTCCCCACAAGCCTCCTAAGCCCCATGGGCTCTCCTGGCAAACTCCTATGAGTTCCTCTCTCTGGCATGCAAGAGGGAAGCCTTTTGGTTTTATTTCATTTTTTTGAGACAGTCTCGATCCGTCACCCAGGTTGGAATGCAGTGGTGTCATCATAGTTCACTGCAACCTCAAACTCCTGGGCTCAGGTGATCCTCCAGCCTTGGCCTCCCTAAGCATTAGGATTACAGGTGTGAGCCACTGCACCTGGCTGGGAAGCCTTTTAGAGCCATGTGCCCAAGATTCCAACCCTAATTCTCCAATTTCCTCTAAGATCCACTGGTAACTCCCCAACCACAACCAGCCACATCCACAAGAAACCCCGAAGCGAGGGGAGCTGAGGGAGCAACCAAGAGGAGCAGGAAAGGAAGAGAAGGGCTGGGGGCCACACAACGTTCACGTAAAGAGGAAACCCCCTTTTTATGAAAATAAGGCTTTGTTGCTTCTGCCCCTGGAAAAAGTCCCTTTTCTGGGCCCTGTGCATCTCTACTCACTGGGGATCTTCAGGAGGGACACAGGCGGTACACATAGACCTAGTGAACTTGATCACAAAGAGCCATAGGCACACGGCTGAGCAGTGGAAAAGGAAACAGGAGAATCTAGGTCACGGGTTGTGAACTGCAATGCTCGCCACGCCAGGCAGGAGTGGACAGGAGGGAGGCGGGCTGGGAGACACAAGCCCCCTTGAAGGAGCTGTATGTTCTGCTCTAGCTGATGCCTGAGCATGGGCAGTGTGCCCCTCTGGGTTGCAAGATCTACCAAATAGTCTCAAAAGATACTAGAAATCCACATTTCAGGTAAAATCTTCTGTAATGCTAAATGTTGGCACTTTACTGTAAACTTTGAAAGACTTTACAGACCAAATAACAAATCTGTCAGTAAGAGTCCAGGTTCAGGAGATGTTGGACAGGATGGGACCTTAGAAACCATCTACACCGTCCCCTGAGTTCACAGAAGGGAAAACTGAGGCCCCAAGAGGGGCTGGACTGCTCAAGGTCACACAGCAAGCAAGTGGCACAGCTAGAATTTGAACCCAGGTCACCAGACTCCCCAAACAGGCTCTTTTCATAAACCCACACTCAAGTAAGCTTAGGGGATTCAAATTTGAGTGCCACTGGCAGGGTAAAGGTTTTTTGGGGGCTTCAAGCTAATGCCAACTCTTTCTAGAAGCCCACCGCCCAGATGCCTACATTGCTGGGGGGCGCTGAGCAAAGGCACCAGCCAGAGAATGCTCTTAAATAAAGCCTTGGCGTGACTCTATCAGGAGAGACTAGTTCCAAAAATGAGAATTTTCAGAGGCACAACTATAATAGGAATGGAAACTTATTCCTTCTAATTACATAATTGCATAATTATGCAGTATTAAAATTATGTAAGCTGAACTCCGAGGCTTAAAACCTGGCCTGGATTTCCCTCATCACCTAGGGGTTCCCGCGTGGCCTGGGGAGGAAGCTCACTGGGCTGGGGGAGGGAGGACGAGATGGAGAGTCCAAGCTGACCAGAGAGGGGGCACGTGGGGCCATGAGGACCCAGGGCAGATCCACCTCTGCTTCCTGGGGAACAGAGAGTCAGAGGTGCCCTCATTCTGGGGAGAAAAATCAGTTTAGAGACCAAGCCATGCTCTGTTCTAAAGGGAAAGGAGGAGTCCTCAGCACAACCTATGGCTTCTTAGCTCTTGAAGTTCACACCAAAGACCTGGCTTGCCCTTCCTGAAGCCACAACATGGGAGACACTCCCCCATCTGAGATGCAAGCCTCTTTTCCATGCACACGCTGAGCCCTCAAACCTGAGCTTCCTTCTAGACTTGCTCCATGGACAAATTCTAGCTAGATCCTAGTCCCCTCTCTTGCCTTCAAGAATCAGAGATATTCATGACTTGTATGAGAAGGGTTTTTCAGCTAAGAAACTGAGGCTGACTCGAAGGTGCAACTCGTCTGTGCTCACCCCTCCACCATGAGAGCCCTGGTGATTCGGACAGGCAGAGTGTAGCTGTTGGAACCAACATCTCCTGTCTGAATGTCAAACCCTGCCCCACTCTCCTAACATCCAGCACACAGGAGCGGATAAGGACAGATGTTAACCTTCTGCCGGCCAGTGAGAAACACAGTTCGCTTTGGGAGAGGTCTGGCCTTGGAGCCCTCTGATGTCTGTTTCCCACGATAGCTCTGATGTGCCACATCCCTGCCAACATTACATGGAGTCAGAGGGCTTTATTTCCCCTACTTGTGCTTATTCCCATCATTTCCCCCCCTTAATTCGAGAAGCAACAGGGGGGCCTGATAGAGAAGGGAAAGGAATTCACACACTGGCCCCCGTGCAGAACAGGAACATGTCTGTTCCTGCCTACTCCTCTGGGGGCCCCTGCGTTGCTGGGGCCTGGTCATTTTCTGGACCAGCCCAATGGCAGCCAGGAAAGACAAAGCTGGTTGCTGGAACTGCAAGGCAGGAGACAGAGGGAAGGATGAGGGGGGTATACAGGGCACGGACACAGGGCTCCAGAGATGGTGAGCGATGAAGACTGGAAGAGGGTGGCAGAGTATCTAGAGCAGCCCAGACACCAGTGGAAAAGCAGGATAAAATCAAGAACTCTAGACCAACTGTTTTTGCCACCAAGGCCAAGCACTTGACTTAGATATCAATGCGTGTACATAGGGCGGGGGGAAATGGACATGCCACAGTGCCCTCAAACACAATGACTTTAATGGAGAAGCGTTCTGCCCTTCCTTTAGTTGGCACCACTGAGCGCCACTATACCAGGAAACATCAAAAGGTTGGGGGCTGTAATTTTTCTTTGGGGCTAATTAGCTTCTTTTCTTGTTAGTCACTTATGTCTACAGTTTGCAAAATATAGCTTGAACAGAGAAAAATCTGCATTCCTACTGAGTTAATTCTATAACAGCAAATATACTGTACCTCAGGTACATTTTTCTTAAATTCCCGGCGGAGTTCAATTAAATGTTTATGAGAATGTTCACTCTCCTCCTGCCGCGCAGACAGCTCGGAAGCGACGGAATTAAGCTCCTTCTGGAACAATAAAAAAAAGAGAGAGAGAGAAAAGAAAAAGATTTTTTTCCTCTTTTTCCTTTTTAATCATCGTTCAAAACAGCATTCTGAACAAGTTTTCTTAACTTACAAAGCTGAGAAAAGACAGGATATTGACTCCTGGCACAAATGAATAATTTACAAAACTGGAGATACTACCAAAAAAAGTCCAGGACAGCTTTTTTGCTCATTGGAAGTCAGGCCAGATCAATACTTTCCTATACAAAGTTGGGTGGAGCTGGGTTTTTTTTTCATCTCTTCCCCACCCCCTGCCCCACCTCTTAAATTTCCAAAGGAGTGATGGCATAAGCTTGTCAGTAACTGTAGAAAACATCTCCAAACCGTGTCAAAATAGTAAAGTGCGGCATATTGTATGGGCATATTATAGCGTAAGAAAGTGCTGTCGACAGCTTTCATATATCAGAGGTGGGAACTGTTCCAACTATGACTTACTTACACTTAAAGGTTCATAAATACGCCTTTTAAGATATAGATGGCTTTTTAATTTCAGTAGATTTTGGAAAAATGAAGGTGCCAATAAGAAGCAAGCTGACCTTTTGTGTATCCTGCAGTAAATCATCTAAGGTTCACTTCAAGTATAAGAAATACTTCATTGAAGACTCCAGGATTCAGAAGAAATGGATTGGAAGGCGCGCTCTGCCTGCTTGTGTGCAAGGAAGGCGGCAGACCAGGTTTTTATAGGACGTACCAGCGAGGGAGAAAAGAGAGAGGGAAGGAAGGGGGGATGCGCCGGCTCACACACACATAACAGACAATGTCTGCTGGTCGTACATACATAGTCGATCACCTCTCTCCAAGCTTTCTTCACTTTAACGGTGGCAGTTTCACACAGAGAGTACAATTTACCATGAGTTGTCATAGATTTCATTTGCATAATTCAAGAAATGCTCTGTTTATGTGGTCTGCTGCTTTCATGCACCATCTCGAGATGGGCTTTTTTTCTGGACCATAACTCGAGGAGCATTTCTGTATATATCACCCGATTATATTTGCAGCAATCAAGCCCCATAATTTCCTAAATCTGGTGATGCAATAAATTTCTGCAATCAGATTTATTAAAAACACACACGCAGATGCGGGAGTGTATTTCTAGGGTGAACTCTTTAATCTAACATATGTATGCTGAGGCCCAGCACTGCGCTGAAAGACCCCATTTGTCATCGCTAATACACATTCATCTTGCACACACAATGAAACACTTTTACCATTAGATAATGAAATAAAAGTACTATTAACCCGCTGCAAATCCTTTTCCCTCTAAGAGACGAAATGCATGGTAATTGTCTTATATCACATCTGAGAGTCGGTAAATCTGCTCAATAGCAGTTCACCATGGCACCATAAACCTGGGACCTCAAACCTGGGCCCTTTTGGAGAAATCCAGGAAAGAATTTCTATTTCTGGAGAAATGTCTAACCTCTCTGGAGAATCATGAGACTAGAAGGGAGAAGGTAAAGGCATCAAAGTAGCTAATTCAAACAGAGGCAAGAGAGCCGGTGCTCTCCAGGGTGCTGAAATCAGTTCTTGCCACAGCACAGGGGTACTTCCACTCAGAGGATTGGGGGGCTTCTAGACTAAAAGTCCCATGGAATTTTGAGCCAGGTGAGGCATTGATGCCTTGTTAGGCATCACGAGGAAAAAAAAGAGGAGACTTTGGTTTATTATTATTTAAAACTAATTGCAGTTTCCAATAAAGAAACCACAATTGACCATAACCAAAATAGTGAGCTACGACTAGAGAGAGATCAGTGTTTGCAGAAATAGACAAAGGTAGACAAAACCTAGCCAGTTGGTGCAGCCAGGTGGACAGAATCTCACTTGGCAGGAGACAGAGAGACGGGAGTGCCATGGTCAATTTGAGTTGTAGTGGAGTGCTCACAGTTTTTCTTAGTTTTTTTCATCTCTCTTGAAGACAAAGATGTGATTTTTACATTGCTGTAGGACAAACAGAACTGGGACTTGGGGAGTCATTCAGTTTTGGATTATCATGTATTAGGTGCTATGTTCTTATCTTGGGGACACTATCTCCCCATACCACTGCAACCAATATATCTCGTGGGGGCTGGACTTTGACTCCTCATTAAAAACATTCAACCCAGGTTCTGAAAGGAAACCGCAGAGCAGGGTAAGCCCAACTGCCTGTTGTACTGTACCAGACAATCATGCTCGGCTCCCTCCACCCGCACCATGCGCGCTGCTTGTAGGGGCAAATCACTCTCAGATGTGATATAGGACAATTACCATGCATTTCGTCTCTTAGAGGAAAAAGGATGTCTGCTGTGTCTACGCTGCAGTGAGGCCAGAGCCAGGCAAGGCAGGGGGACGTGAGTGTGCCCCCAGCCCCGGGCCCACTGCCAGCCCAGCCTTTCCTGCTTAGCCGTTGAGGAGCTGATGATGTCATTGATATCCATGTTCTTCTCAACTTTGCCTAAATCTATGCTCATCATTCAACCCTAAATTCTTGCCACGTTTCTATGGTAAACACACTAACACCAATAATAATACTAGTAAATAATAGGCCGGGCATGGTGGCTCACGCCTGTAATCCTAGCACTCTGGGAGGCTGAGGCGGGCAGATTGCTCGAGGTCAGGAGTTCGAGCTCGAGGTCAGGAAACCAGCCTGAGCAAGAGCAAGACCCCGTCTCTACTATCAACAGAAAGAAATTAATTTGCCAATTAATATATATATAGAAAAAAATAGCCGGGCATGGTAGCGCGTGCCTGTAGTCCCAGCTATTTGGGAGGCTGAGGCAGCAGGATTGCTTGAGCCCAGGAGTTTGAGGTTGCTGTGAGCTAGGCTGACGCCACGACACTCTCTCTAGCCTGGGCAACAAAGTGAGACTTTGTCTCAAAAAAAAAATACTGGTAAATAATAATAATCATAGCTACCATTTACGGAGTGCTTGCATGTGCCACGCACCAGGCTAAACTAAGCTCCTAACATATATCACCTCATGGAACAAACACATTAATGTGTCTGTAAGGTGATTCAAGCAGGGACTCAGAAATAAATTATAGTCAATTCGAATAATTGAGGTGTGGATTATCTCCTTGGTGGATTATAAAGGCAAATTTTTAATGCCCTCCTCTTCAGCAGGGTTCTGCTCCACTTCTTCATTAGCTGGGGGGTGTTTAGGGAGCTGGTTTTAAATGATATAAATGTGTAAAGCATCAAGCACAGTACCAAGTGTTCAATAAACATGGGCTAATATTAATCTTATATTCAGATAAACAGAGAGCTCAGAAAACACCCCACTGGATCAATGATTCCAAGAATTCTGGATTTCACAAGTCAGTAAAAATTTTACTTAAAAAAAGACAGATGATTGTCAAATGTTACTGTATCAAGCAAAGACAGTAAAAACCACTCCCTCCCGCCCTAAAAGAAAGTATATTTGATCATTAACAAAGCAAGAGGGTCAATGATCACATCAAGGGTCTTTTAAAATAAACACATCTAAAATTAAAAAGCTCATGGCACTGTATTTTGAAGGAACAGCAAAAAAATACTGTCATAAACATAAACAATCATGGGACTGAGTCGATTTAGAAACTTGTGTCCAAACCACCACACATGCAGCTCGCAGGGCCTCTCCTTTGATAATCAAGCAGAACTCGGCATCCTCTTCCACCTGGCCCTGTGGCCCCCGGCCCTGGGGGAGTCGTGATTAACACAGCCCCAGACTTTGGGCCAGGCCCAGGCAGGGTGGAGACTCATCTGATTAACCGGCCATCAGCAGCAGACAGACAGCCCGGAGCCCGGCGCAGACCATTCAAATAATGATCATCATAAACAGCCCATTTGCAACTAAAAAGAAATAATTTTAATGAGCTTGAAGCAGATGATAGATGCAGCTGAGGCTCGGGCCAATGTGCAGGGAGAAAGGAAGCTGGGGCTGAGCTGCACGCAAGCCCAGGCGCTGCAGGAAGCAGCCAGGGCTCGGGGGAAGGAAGAGGCTTCTTCTGATGGCATCTGCAGGCCTCCCCGGAAGTGCCCACCATCCTGCGAGTGGCCCTAGCTCCAAGAGGGTCTGCCATCACTGTGCTGGCCAATCCTGGCACTTAGACTTCCAAGACATTCAGAACCTATGAGCCAGAAGGAATCCTCAAGGTCACCCAGGTCACTGCTGTCCAACTTTGACAAGTTCCTCTGCATGAATTCTGTCATACTGAAACTTAATTATTTATCTTCAAATTGACCCCCATTGTTTTATTTTTGATTGAGAGACGCATAGCTTTAAGTTTAATGTTAAGCTTAATGAATTTTTATACCCAAGTAACTGCTGCCCAGATCAAGATGTCAAATGTTCACACTCCAAGTGCCTGAGTGAGATCCCTTGTGTCCCCCCTCCTGGCCAGAACCCCCTAAAAGTAACCATTATTCTAGGCCTAGCATCACAGATAAAATTTGCCTGTTCTTGACCTTCATATAACGTCTCACCCCCTTTTTAACCTAAGTAAGTACATTTGAAAAGGACACTTTGTTTTTTGTCACTAGAGAATCAGGTACCATAAACAGACGGTAGCTATTAAAATTAAAGTACAATGGAAACAAAGCATGGCCGTCTGATTTGTTATAAAAGGCTAGCAAGTGCTGGAGGGATGTTAAAGAGAATGTAGTACCCAACAGAGACTTTCTGCGTGTTGGAATGAGAAGGGATAAAAGAGAACTGAGAAGGGACAATTGTTCCTCACGACCCGA
Source organism: Microcebus murinus (assembly GCF_040939455.1). Taxonomy (NCBI): domain Eukaryota; kingdom Metazoa; phylum Chordata; class Mammalia; order Primates; family Cheirogaleidae; genus Microcebus; species Microcebus murinus. The sequence continues at coordinate 7,629,684 of NC_134125.1, read as the reverse complement.
GTCAATTCCTTCTAACACCAGATCTACTTACTGCTTTCAATCTCACATCCCATCAGTGACTATGTGCCCCACATTTTAGCAAACACTCACTGTACCTGATTCTCTATCCATTCATTCACTCATTGCTTTAAAAGATGGGTCTTGCTCTGTTGCCCAGGCTGGAGTGCAGTGGCACAATCCTAGCTCACTGTAACCTCAAATTTCTGGGCTCAAAAATCCTCCCACCTCCGCCTTCTTAGTAGCTGCAATTACAGGCACAAGCCACCACACCCAGCTTCTCCCATTTTAAAGACGAGGAAAGAGACACAGACAGTTTGGGTATCTGCCCATGTCACACACCTGGTCTAAGAGGCTGGATATACTCAGAGAGGAGGGTGGGTCTTAGCTAGAGAAGGAAAACTATTGTTTATCTATGGAGAGGCCAGTTGAGCGTTCTCGATTTACTTGAGTTTCCCCAGCCAGAAGCGACTGGGAATCTTATAAGAATATTCAGTTTTTAGAGCAATTTCACACCTGATCCTCAAGTGTCAACTATATACAAGGCATTGAGCTAGATGCTGTGTTCTTGTCAGGGAAGCTCACCTAAGCCACAACCTGAGCACGTGAGCTTCTTGCTCCAGACAGCCCCCTACTGGACATATCCTAATACCAACTCTGAGAAGAGACCTAAAAAAGTTGCGGTGACTCTTGGGGGCAGGGGAAGGAAGTGAGGACCTCAGGTGTTCCCAGGCTTTGAAGAGATTCCACCTCTTCCTCAATATATCCCTCCCTTGCTGAAAACTTGTGGCTCCCCGCTGGCCTGGGACAACCTGCTCACTCCTAGGGGTCATTGGATCCCTGCTGGCCTCTCCTGTCATCTCTATTCCTTATTTCCTTCCCAGCCAGACTGAATTCCCCACAGGAATCCAAATGTACCACTGTCTCCCAAGTCCACGGCTCTACAGACTCCTTCCCCTCAACGCAGATGATCTCATTCTGTCTTCATGGTATGGTCTTACTCATCTTTCATGTCTCAGCTTAAAAGTCTCCTCTTCCAAAAAGGCTTCCTGGACACTCCCCAAGTCTAGGTGTCTTCTTTGTGCCCCTGTTAACTCCTTCTGATAGGAGATTCCACCAGATTTTATTTTTCAAAGCCCTGGAAACTTTTCTTCAAATGAAATCTTACACAGAAGATTCTTATAGGAAAAAAGAGCTCAATTAACATTTATTGAGTGCATATTAGTATATGTGTGCTCATATTTATTGAGTACACTGAGTACCTTATGTATATTACCTCCTGTAAGGATATGTATATGAAGTGACAGTCAAGATTCCAGGCCAGGTCTCAAAAACCAAGAAGAGCAGTGATTATGACTTCCAATACAATCACTAACCCACCCCCCAATGTAAACACAGGCTCTGAGATGCTGACCCTCATCTATCCACCTGCCCACCTACCCATCAATCCAAGACTCCTGGTCTCCAGTGTGCCAGGCATCAGATAAGTAGGGATGGCAATGATGAACCAGACACAGCCTGGATCCTCCATCAGCTCAGAAACCAAAGCAGACAGTGAAGGCATAAATAATTCCAGTAAAAGTGACAAAGGCCATCATGCTGAGGCATTGCCTCCATTGCAGGCCTGGAGAACAGTCAAATCCTAACAGGTCTTCTGTACTGCCTTTAGGCAGGTATGGAAACTGACCAGGCAAGGGAGAGGCAGAGTTTTAATTAAATCACTGTGGTCCCCAACTTGGGCAAGGACTGGCAGTGGAACCGAGGTGCTACTCAGGCTTGAAGCCCTTTATCCAACATCTATCCAATCACCTAACCCTCCATTCATCCATTGTCCAATCATCCATCTACCCAACCAACTAACCCTGTTTACCTAACTGGTCATCCACCTTCCAAAGGATCATCCATTCATTTATTCATCCAACTGAGCATCCAGCACCCATCTATCCATCACTCAGCCAGTCATCCACCCACCATTTGTCCCCATCCAATCATCCACCCAGCCAATTATGGCCCCTGCCTGTGCCAAGCACAGTGCTAGGTACTGGTATGAAGAAACCACTGACACAGTCCCTGTCCTTGAGGAGTTCACAGTGCACTGAAGAGACAGATCAATTCTTACACTGTGTGTCTAAACATACTGTGAGAAGTACGAATGAAGTATGATGGGAACACAAAGAGCAAAGTGACTTACTGTGACTGGGGAAGAGTCACCAAGGTGGGAACACCTGACTTGGGTCTGGAAAGCTGAGGAGTTTGTCAGATAACGAAGCCAAGCAACCCAGGCAGAGGGACGAAAAAACTGCAAAATCCCCTAACTGGTCTCCCTGTTCTTGAGTTTTCTTCTTCTTAACACATATCACAATCAAACACACTGTGTATTTACTTATTTAGTAGAATGAAAACTCCATGAAAGCAAGACAGAGATTTTGTTCTTCCTCCTTTATCATATCCTCAGTGCCTAGAACAGCTATTGTTACTGTTCTCTAGAAATGTTTGGCAGTCGAATGAACAAATGAATGAATGAATGCTATGTGCCAAGGCCAGAGGTCCTGGTCTGTCAGGGCAACAGTGACATGGTTCACAGACCACTGATCTGCATTCAAACCCTGGCTTTGACACCTCACTACCAGTGTGACCTTCAGACAAGTGGCTTGACCTCAGTTTCTGTGCCTGTAAAATGGGGCTAAAAGTCCATGTCCATAGGGCCCTCTTGAGAACCAGAGGGTAGTTGGTAAAGTGCCTGGCTTGGTGTCCAGGGTCTTCAGAGTGTTGACAGCCTCCCATGGAAAACCAGTTGCTTGGGGTGGCGACGGCGTCTCTCTTGTCCACAGCCGTATCCGGGGTCTAGCTGAGCGCCTGGTGCGCAGTAGGCATTCAGTCAGTATGTGTGGAATTGTGGCAGGAGCAGGGTGGGGCTGCCTTTGTCGGAGTCAACGTCTTGTTCTACATCTGCGGTCCAGGGAGCTATTCGGGACTTTGCTAGTAGAGACTCAGGCAAATAGTCAGGAGGGTTTCAGGGCATGTTCAGAGCACAGGGGCTTGTTCTGTTTGCTGTGGGGCAGGTTGGGAGTGTCGCCTTCAGAGGGGCCTCAGAGAGCCGGCACTGGGGGATGACCGGGCACATGCTGGCCTGCCACGATCAAGGAGACAAGACAAGACGGATGGCTCCGCAGCCAGTCGAGATGGATAACTGAGCTGCGGCTGAGAGACAGCCTGGGTTACCAGAGCCATCCATCACTCCCTGCGCTGTATGTAAATTTCAGATGCCAAGATGTATTGGGCCAATTATCCAAGCCGGGGCAAGGGGCGGCGCCTCCGAGAACAGTTCTCAGCCACGCTGGCTTTCCTGCGTTCATCAGCGGGGCCAGGGACGGACAGGTCAGGCCTGGGTGTACGCAGAAGGGCTGCCGACCACTTCTGGGCACACTTCCAGTGCAGTGAGGGTCACAGGGTAATAACTGTCCCAAAGAAGCCCACTGCATACCAGGTCCACAACTTTGGGCACACAGAAGTTCATTTATTTCTCCCAGTGGTGCCTGGAGTGCAGTGGATTCTCTGGAAACATCTGTTGAGGGAGCCAATGAACGGTCGGTCCTATGATGCAGGTAACATTTTACACACAGCACCTGCAGGGAGACAAAGTCACTTGCTGCAAGTCACACAGCCAGGAAGTGGCATGATGGGGACTTGAACCTACATCTTTCTGAGTCTTTTCTCAGGGTTGTTTCCTTGGAGCTCCACTCCAAATGTCGACAGGGCCCCCTTTCCTCATCTGTCCTTGACAGGTCTCATGTGGCCTCAAGATCAGGAACATGGCTGGGCCTGGTCCATCTGTCTCTCCATCTGTTTGTCCATCTGTCTATCCATCCACTCACTCCTTCCTTCCCTCAACAACTAATTTTTAGGTGCCTACAATGTTGTCAGGGACAAGACAAACTCAGGGCTTGCCTGTATGGAGTGTTTGGTCACGCAGGGGGCACAATTAAAACTGCAGGTGTGTGTGGTGATGCATTCTTGTGGTCCCAGGTACTTGGGAGGCTGAGGCAGGAGGGCTGTTTGAGCCCAGAAGTTTGAGGCCAGCCTGAGTGACATAGCAAGACCCTGTCTCTCAAATACATACATACATACATACATACATACATACATACATACATACATACATACATACTGTGGTACATCAAGCGCTCCTGGCAGTTCCTGCAGTTCTGGCTTTCAGAAAACCCAGGCAGAAATTTACTTTTAGTTTGTGGCAGGCTGAGAGCCAGCATTGGAAAGGCAGAGCAGGTTCGAGTCCCACAGTCCTTGCATATCAGCTCTGTGAGCCTGGGCAGACCCTTGGCCACTCTGTATCTAGGTTTCACTGCTGTAAAATGGGGTTATGGCATCACATCCCTCTGGGGGTGCCGGCTAGAGAGGAGGCTGGTGGCCTGCAGGAGGTCCTGGCTGCAGTGCTTGGGGAGGGCTGGGTGCCCTGGGCCAACACTGGCACTTGGGCTGGGGCTGCTAACAGCCCTGAGGCCCTGAGAGAGGAGGGGGGCAGCTACCTTCCCTGCCCTGGGTGTCAGGCTGACCTCAATCAGCAAATCTGGTCAGCTTGATCCAACAATTTCTCATCTTCTCTACGGTTGCCACCCTGGGCCAGGCCACTGTCATCACTTGCCTGGATGACCACTGGAGCCATCTCCCTGGGCTTCGTGCTGCCACCCTCAGCTCCTACAGCCCCTTTCCCACACGGCAGCCACAGGGCTCCTGTTAAACAGAAGGCATATCCTGTCTCTCTGTGGCACAAAACCCTTCCATGAGTCCCATCTGGGGCAGAGTCAAGGCCCCATGTGATTCACCTTGAGCCTCACTTCCTCTGACATGCCCAGCTCACTCTGTTCCAGCCACACGGGGGCCTTGCTGGCTTTTGAATGCACCAAGCACATTCCTGCCCCAGGGCCTTTGCACAGGCTATTCCCTCTGCCTACAATGCTGCTTTTTTAGAATTCTACACGGGTTTTCCTCATCTCCTCAGGCTCTCCATTCTTTTATCACCTTCTCCCAGAACTCTGTCCCACCCCCCTATTTAAAATAGCAAGCAAGTCCTTTCTCCCTCTCCCAGACCCCACTTACTTTTCTCCCTACCACTTATTGACACATTTATGTAGTCACTTCTCCATTTGTTTACTGCCTGTTTCCCCTGCCTGCCCCCCTCCAATGTCAGCTCCACAAAGATAGGAACTTTACCTGTCTGGGTCACTGCTGTATCCTGAGGCTGGGCATATACTAGGTGCTCAATACTTGCTGAATTAATGAATGTTTGAATAAATGAATGATAGACTGGCCAACTCCAGGTCCCCCGGCACGGCAGTTGCCCCCACTACAGTGCCTGGCCCCACTTCCAGCACCCCCCACCTCCCTCCCCAAGCATCAGGCAGGAAAACAAGCCTGCTCCTGCTGCAGGCAGGACCTGGAGGTGGCTGTCCTTGAGAGAGGGTGCCAATCAAACACCTAATTATCTCTCCGGCAAGCCCCGAAAATCGGAGCCACATCTGATCATTTCCTCCTGCCCTTGATTGCTGATTTATATTCCGGAGTTCTCAGAATTTAAAACTTTGTGGGCACCAGGAAAACAAAGTAGGCCCTACTCTTGACGAGTGTCAGGTGAGGGGCCAGGGACGCTTCATTTCCCTCTAAGGGCTGACACATCTGGTCTGACTGGGTAAGCTGCCAAAATTGGGGGTGGGGAAGGGGATCACATGAAACAATCATTTACTCATTCATTCATCAAGTGTTCACTGAGTACCTACTATGTGCCAGGCACTTGCTAAGGGCCAAATTACCAAGTGCTGACCACAGGAGGGCACTTGTCACGCCTTGGCCCACCTCATCTTCTAGGAGGTCTGTGTTCCTAATAACTAACCTCTTCCACAACTGGGGAAAATGAGTCCTTGAGAGATTATGGCCAGGCAAAAGTAGGGCTTTAGACCCTGGGGTCCCCGTCCTCCAAACCACGCATCAGCTCTAAAGCATGGAGTCTGTACCACCATCAACATTTTCCTCCAGTTCATCTCTCTGAGCAGCCTCTTTGTTGAAGTTGAGGGGAATGTGGGGTTGGGAATAAGGTCTGTGGGAACCCCAGGAGAAATTCACTTGTGTATGGGGCTAAGAGGGTGATAGGTGCACCATCCAGATAGGGAGAGAAGCATTTATTGAGTACCTACTGTATGCTGGGTGGGGTTCCAAGAGCTTTGTGCAGCTCAGAAGGGAGGGCCACCACAGATCCGCAGGCATTGTAAGGAAAGCACACTGGGAGAGAGCTGCGTCTGGCAGAACGGGGGCAGGTGTCTGGCAGAAGGCACTGGCGGAGGAGGGACCTGTGGGCACAGGTGTGGGGGCTGGGAAACCCAGGCTGTGTTGAAGGATGGCAGGGCACCTGGGTGCATCCTAGGGCTTGTGGGAATTGGGTTGGAAAGTCATGGGAACTAGGCAAGAAGCGAGTGGAAGCTAAGGGGACTGCTGAGCAGAGGGGGGCCCCAGCTTCTGGGCAGGTGCAGCAAGTCACATGGGCAGGAGACTGAGCCTGGAGGCTGGGAGGGGGGGACATACCGTGTCTGCTACCAGCCAGGTGACCAAGGGTGAGTGAGAGCCTCGGGCAGAAGAGGTCAATGACAGATTTTAGGGACCCAATAGAAAGGTACCAAGGCCACTTGGCAACTGGAGCTCTAGCCCGGCAAGGTTGAAGGTAAGACTGAGAGAGAAGGCCCCGAAATGGGGGCCTGATGCTTAGGGCCTGGGAGAATTACTTGGATGCCAATCCACACACATTTGGGGCCATATTCTTCACCGTGACACCTCAGCTGGGGATCTGGCAGGTGAGTCCTGCCGGGTCTGGCCTGGCAGACTCGGCCGACACTCATCCGTTCCACACCCACCTCAGGGGACTCCAGACTGGCCTCAGCCACAGCCAACACTGCCGCTGAAATGCAGCCGTTGTTCAAGGACAGGGAAGCCGTCTCTGCCCTCACACAAAACAGACCACTGTGTCTCAGCTTAGTTGTCCCAGGTCACAGATTTGGGAAGCAACAGGGCTGGGATTTGAACCTGGGTCCTCTTAGCTCCAGAGCCCATTCACTCTCCTCTCGTGACTCAACGGCATACCCCAGCCTAAACCTCCCCACGATTTCTGATGCTTCCCTCTCTTCCCTGAGGCACAGAGAACTGTCTAGACCTGAAATTCCTGGGCCCATGCAGCTCCTAATCCCAGCTGTCTACGATTAACAGAGTTGAACTATGATCCATCCTCAGAAAGATTCTTTGAGGGCCTAGAACATACGGAGCAGCGATCTTTAACTTCTATTAATAGTACAGCACTGTCTGATATGATAGCCACCAGCTTCCTGTGGTTATTTAAATTTAGTACATCTACATTAACGTCAGTGAAATACAATCACAGATTGAGGTCCTCAGTTGCACAAGCCATATTTCAAATGCTCCGTGTCATACCGGACAACTCAGATTTACATCATCTACATGATCACAGAAGTCCTGTGGGCCACAGCACTGCGTTAGAACGTCCAAGGATCTCTGCTTTTATGCCACCACCTCCACCTGCCATTTATTTCTTCAAGTTCCAATGGCTCCCAGAATTCCCAGCCCAAACCCTGACTAAAGCCAGGGACCCAAAACACATACTCAAATTTCCAGGAAGACAATACTGAGCCCATGTACTGCTAGCGGGAATGCAAACTGGTACAGCATTTTGGAAAACAGCATGGCAGTTTCCTAATAAGTCAGACATGAATTTGCCTTATGACCCAGCAATTCCACCACTCCACCCAAGAGAACTGAAAACATATTCACATGAAGGTCTGTACACAAATGTTCACAGCAGCATTATTCGCGATGTCCAAAAAGTAGAAACAACCCAATGTCCATCGTCCGATGAATGGATAAAATGTGCTCTATCCACACAATGGAATATTATTTAGCAACAAAAAGAACAAAATATTCATATATGTTACAACACGGTTGAATCTTGAAAACATTATACTAAGTGAAAGAGGCTGACACAAAAGCCCACAGATGATATGATCTCACTTATATGAAAGGACTGGAAAAAGCAAATCTAGAGATACAGCAAAGATTCGTGGTTTCCTGGGGCTGGGAATGGGACCAGACAGTGACTAAAAATGGACACAAAAGATCTTTTTGGGGTGATATAGAAGTTCTAAAACTGGATTCTGGTGATGGTTACACAACTCCACAAGTATAGTGAAAACCATTGCATTGTGCACGTATAACAGGTGAATTTTTTAGCATGTAAGTCAAACTCCCAATAAAACTGTTTTTTAAAAAAAACTCACAAGAAATCTGGAGCTGGGGGGAGCTATGCTCAATAGTCACTCATCTGCGTAAGGCTCCTGCTTTCTTTTCAGAGCCTTCTTTGCCTTTGCATCGGACTGTCACAGCAGCAACAAACATCGTGGACGAGTGCGTGGTGCCAGGCTCCACATCCAGCATTTTACCGGAGGTGGTGGCTAGTATCCCCATGTCACATGTGGCAAACCTGCAGGCTCAGAGACACAGAACGTGGTGGAACCAGGATTTGAACTCGTGTCTGTCTGTCCTGCCTCTCTCAGTTCCCAGGATGCTGCACCCAGTTCTCCCTGTGATGCTGGCAGCTCAGAGAACGAATCCCATTCTGTGCCCTTGAGAGCTGGAGGCTGGTGCCCAGTGGTGTCCCGCTGGCCGGGACCCATGGGGTCAGTTTCAGAGGATTTCTATTCTAAAGCAATGTTTTGTGGGGGTTTCCCCCCTAGGGGTTTATGAACTCTGTCTTTTCTGTATCAGGTTGAAACTTAGAATACAGGTTGTCAGCCAACATACCTGGCATTTTTCTAAAAATAACCCAAATTGGTTAAGCCATTTTTAAGTGATGGAACAGTCAGGGGAGGGGAAAAAAGATGTTGGGCAGGAGAGGAGAGGAGGGATTTAAAGGTGGCTTCAGAGGCTCTTTTTTGAATGGCTTTGAAAGGGCTTCGTCTGAATGAGACCACCATGAACCAGTGGCCAGGGGTTCTGGCAGGTCGTGGGGCTGTATGTGACTTTCTCTGGAGCGTTCTCAGACTGGCTGCTCAAGGGGTGGGTGTTTGGACGCCCCTATGTGTGGGTCCCCAGAACATCCCTGTGGATGAATGGGGAGGAGAGGACAGAGGGAGATAGGATGGGGAGCAGGAAGAGGGCAAGACTTTTTTCTGATGGCTGCCAGGTGGTTCAGGAGCTGGACGGCTGGGGGACCCTGAGGAGATACAACCAAGGCTGGAGTTTGCTGCCCACTTTCAGGCAAGACCACCGGGGACCTGGGGGTACTCACAAAATGGACCCGACCACTAAGTCAGACTCTCACGTGAACAACGTGCACTCGTTCAGATACACTGCAAGCACCTCCAGTACGTGACAGGTGCGGGTACAGCAGGGAAAGAAGCAGCTTGTTCCCAGCCTACCCCCGGGGCCTTCAGGTGAAGGCAGGGGCCCAGCAGGTGACACCTTGGAATAAAGGGGTGGGGTGGGGCCGTGGCGAGTAAGAGACAAGCATCCTGAATGCTCAGCTCTGGCTGACTGGTGCCATGTGGGACTGTAAGCTTAGCAGGGTCAGGGGGTCTAGTTCTCCAGAAAAGCACCAAATCCAGATTTTTTTGATGTGAACAGCTCCCAAATTTTAATTGTTGGCAACAAGTTCAGAAAAAATTTTAACAATGCAGCTTGTGCCAAACAAAACAAACTCACTGGGGGATCTGGACCCGGCTGCCAGTTTGCAAACTCGGGTTTAGCCTGTTAATTACACGGGAAGGAGAGAGGCTTATTTACAGCGTGCTTCTGTGTGCGTGGCCCTGGCTTACAAGAACGCCACGAGGCGCTGTTGTTATTCCCTTTGTACGATGAGCATGCTGAGGCACAGAGAGGTGAAGTCACTTGCCTAACGCCGTACAGCTGAGGTAGCAGAGCTGCATTCAAGCCAGGGATTCTGGCTCCAGAGACTGACTTTATCCACAAGGCCACTGCAAGCCAGGTGGCCACTGGTGTGATACATCCATGTGTCCCGTGGGATCAGAGAGCCCCAGGGATGTGAGGGTCTTTACCACTGTCCAGATTCCCTGCCTGTTATAAACCTATCACCCAGCAAGGCTGGAGGAGCCCAAGGCTGAGAGCGGCACCCAGAATATAGGTTTCTTTCGCTGTCTGTCCATCCTGGGATTGCTCCAGCTGGTGTTTGAGGGTCTTTAGAAGGATCTGCATTGCTTCCCAGGGGGCACCCACCTGCCCCTGCCCTCTGCCAGTCAGAGCCAACTCCCTCTGACCTCGACACTTAATCAGGAGGCAGAGGCCGAGCTGCAAGGTAGGAATGACCGCTGCTGTCCACAGCCTGCTCTGGTCTTCCGGCCAGCCTGAAGTCCCCAGGCCTGGCTGGCTACCCTCCCCCCCACCTCCAGAGTCTTCCTCCCTGGATCCCAGACAAGGGGCCCGTTCACGGCGCAGTGCTCATTACCATTTCCATCCGCCTTTATCCAGCAGATGTGCAGGCCGGCGTTACAATTACAATAACGGGGGAGAAAATAGAAAGAAATTTCGGAATTTGTTCTCCAAAGATATTCAAATTAGTTAATCAAGGGGCTTATTATTACTTCTCCTCTCCCCCCTACCCCAACAGCTATCCATGAGGATAATTGATCAGCTGCTAATAACTGATTACACTTCACAAGTGTTTTCTTATGCCCATTACCAGTGTGTTTAAAGACATTTTGTAAAGTTCCAATTATTTCAAATTGTTTAGCTGTAGAAAACACCATGGAATAGTCAGCCGTTAGCTGCGCCAGCGACGCCTGGGCCGGGTCAAAGGGTGTCTGGAGGGCCCTGGGGTGCGGTCAGGCAGGTGGGATGTGGGTGATTTCCGGACTCCTGAGTCTCTCCTCTCTTCCTTGAACCCATTCTCCACTAGGATGCTGTCCCCAAAGCCCCATCCCTGCAAGACAAGCCAGGTCCAAACTCTTCAGCTCATACTCCATTCATTCTTTCCTTCCCTCATTCATTTATTCATTGAACACAGAAGTTCTCAAACTTTTTTTGTCATGGGATCCTTTAACACACTTAAAAATGATTAAGGACCCCAAAGACCTTTGTCTATGTAGGTTACTGCGATCAGTATTTACCCTATTCAAAATTCAAACTGAGAAATCTTTAAAGGACAGGAGTACACAAGCACACACATCATTAGCTATCAGAACAATGACATCTAGTAACTTCTGGAAAACTTCACCTGTGTTCATGAGAAAATATGAGTAAAAAGGGCCCACAGCAGCTTAGCACTGTTACGAAAGTAATTTGACCTTTCAGATCCCCCTGAAAAGGTTTTGGACACGCAGGGTCGCTGACTCACACCCCAAGAACCGTCGACTTAACCTGTACCTACTGGGTCCCTAGCTGTGGCAGACCCTGTGTGGGACGGGAGGATGCACCAGGCAGACACGGTCTCCCTTGCCCGGTTCTTGCCGGGGAAGAGATTAGTCAGCGGGGCTCACCCTCCCATGGGCTGCCTCGCCTGACCATCCCCTGGTGTGTGAACCCAGGAGGCGCGGGTGCTGGAGGTGAAAGGGCTGCCCGGCAGGGCTGGGTTCAAACCCTCCTCAGCCGTCTCCTCTCTGCGATGCTCGGGCTTTGCGTGTATGCGAGAGCCCGTTGCTGGCAGTCACGGGTGCTGGGGGAACCAAATGAGGTACTCTACGAAGCCCCCTCCAGAGAGCTGGCAGGTGGTAAGCGCTCCTCGAACTCCTGCCTTTCCCATCTGCCTCGTGAGAGACTGGCCCCGCCTGCCACACCTGAGGACCAGCACACTCAGGGGCGGGCTCGTGGCACACGCGCCAGTGTGCGGGGGTCAGGGGAGGTGACCTGAAGGAGATGGGGTGGTGCTGGCCACGGGCTTGAACAAAAAGGGGGGTTCCCCAGGTAGAGAACAAGGGGAAGCACACTGGCAGCAGAAGGAAGAGAGGGCCCAAGGTCCTGGAGGTGAGGGACGCCATGGCAGACGTCAGCAGGTGTGAGGACAGAGACAGTCGGTGGGCAGGGCTGCTCGTTCTAACAACGGTGATAAGAACGATAATAATGACAGCAGGCGGCCACGCAATGGCCACTGCAGGCCAGGCACATTCTCAGCACCCTACAACTATCACCTCATTTCACCCTCTCCACAGCCTGGCCAGTCAAGTGCCACCGCTGTCCCTGTTTTACAGGTGGGGACACTGAGGCTCAGACAGGTGAGCACTTGCCTAGTACACAAGGCCAGTGAGTGGCGTAGCCGCAGATTACCCCATCAGGGCAGTGGGGTCCCTCTAGAAGCTGGACAGCAGACCCTCCCGGTGCACCAGCCTGCGCTCAGCTGCGGGCCGGAGCGAGGGCAGCTACAGCTGGCGTGGAGGCGGCGGCGATGGACACCGTCGTGCGCGCAGTGGTGAGGGCCCCTAACCAGATCGAGAACTCAACCAGGCTCCACGAGCTGCACACAGAAGCAGACTCGCCACCTGTCCCTCTCCTCCTGCACTCCTCCCAGGCTGCAGGGCTGGGACCAGCCATCTTCAGGCGTGTCTCTGTCAAGACCAAAGGGTCTGTTGGGCTGCCCGTAATCCAGGCATTTCTCTGGATGTCCAGGAAAGATGATCTCAAGTAGTCAGGAAACATCAAGAGGTGGGAAAGTGCCAAGGGAAGACCCCGGTTCGGTGGACGCCCTGGCTTGTGCCGCTTGGCTTGTGGGGTGGGACAGGTGGAGAAATCTGCACCATGAACTGGGGGAGATGCCCCCCTCAGGAAGGTCAGGGCTGAGAGTGTGGGGTGTGTGAATGAGTAAGATGACGAAGGGATGAACCTTCTGGTGACGTACTGTAAACTGGTTATGATGAGCAAAATGGGAATCTCTGTATCCCGTTCCTGAGTCCTGAGCAGTAATTGTTGGATTAAAAAGAACAGGTGAAATAAAAATGCAAAGGCAAGGCCACAGAGTGTGAGAAAGTATGTGTAATTTATCTCATAAAGAGAAGAGATCCCAACAGGCAAGGGGCACATGAAAAGATGCTCAATCTCATCAGCCATCAAGGAAATGCAAATTTAGGCCCCAGTGAGATGCCACTACTCACCTGCCAGAATGGCTACAATGAAAAACAGATAATACTAAGTGCTGACAAGGATATGGAATAACTAGAACCTCACAGGGTGCTGGAGGGGGTGTCCGTTGATATCTGGGAAAACTGCTTGCAGTGCCAGCTAACATATGTCTCCCCTCTGTGATCCAGCAATTTCAGGGTTACACACTTGAGAGGAAAACATTCACCAAAGTAGAGCCTCGCTATTCAAAGTGTGGTCACGGACCAGCAGCATTGGCATCACTTAGGAGCAATGCACAAACTCAGGACCCACTCAGACCTACTGAATCAGGATTTTCACTTTAACAAGCTCTCTAGGTGATTCATGAGTACATTAAAGTTTGAGAAGCACTGGTCTGGAATGTTCGCAGACACACTTTTCATAATAGCCCCAGACTGGAAACAACCCAAATGCCCATTAAGAGTAGAATGGATAAATACATGTGTGATATATTCACCCAGTGGAGTACTACAGGGCAGCCAGGAGCATGAATGAACTCCTGCCACAAACAACATGGATAAATCTCACAAATGCAACACTGAGCAAAAGCAGCCAGGTGCAAAAGTGCACACACCGTATGATTCCATTTATACGAGGTACAGAAACAGGCAGGATGAGCCTGTGCAGTTAGAAGTCAGGAGAGTGGTTATTTTGAGGGAGACATGGGCTGGGATGGGTACAAGGGATGCTTGTAGGTGGCTGGGAATATTCTGTTTCTTGATCTTGGCACTGCTCTGTTCCACGGGTGTGTTCAGTTGTGGCCGTTTGTTGAGCTGCACCCTGAAAATCTGTGCACCTTTCTGAATGAATGTTCTGGGGAGTGGAGGGAGGAAGGATCAGCTCTTTTCCTTCTGTCCAGAATACTCCTGAATCTGCCCACATCTTGCCACCTCCACTGCCACGAAGCCCTCATCATCACTTGCTGGGACTGGCGCAGCAGCTGCCCCACTGGTCTTCTTGCTGCCACTCCCAACAATCATTTCTGCCACAGCACCTTTGTGAAAGGGTGCTTTCACAAAAATCATTGCTTCATGGCCTAAACTCTGCCATGATGAGAGGGGTGACTTCCCACTGCTCTAGAGGCTGATGTTCAAATCCTCCCCAGGGCCAGCAAGCTGAATGTGGCCTGGCCCTGCCCACCACTCTGCCCTCACATCCTCCCACTCTGTGGGTTCCAGCCACTCTGACTTTCTTTGGTCAAGCACCCAGTTACCTCAGGGCCTTTGCGCCTGCCGATTCCATGCCTGGCCCTCTCTTTCCCTAGATCTTCTTAGAGCTGGCTCCCACAGGCCTTCCCTGGCCATCTCGTCGCCAGGGACCCCTGTTCTTCCTTCCCTCATCCCTGGTGGCTTCCTTTGTAGCACTCTGTACACTGCCTGGATGACACCTCTGTTGGTTTCCAGCAGTCTCCCCTGCTCAACATTGATGGTAGAGTCTGTGTTTCCTTGTGTCCCAGCCTAGCACAGCACGTGGCACACGATATCTGCCTCCCTCTGTCTCTCCCCTCATACTGCATAATCTTCCTCCTCCTCCTCCTCCCTCTCATGCTCTCTTGATCTCTGATGTTGTGGACACTCTGTATTAGTAACCAGTCTACTGAGGTAGAACATCCATTCAGAAAAGTGCATGCAGTAGGTGCTCAATAAATGCTTTTTGCAGGAACAGGGCAAGAAGTGGACTCCAGAGCCCACAGATGTACATGCAGAGTTCCTGAGCTTCTCTTGCTGCTCAGCTGTCACGACTGCAATGGCTGTGCTACAGCCTGGCTGGCCCACTGAAGGCTTAGGAAGTACATCTTGAGGGGTGTAAGACAACGAGACAGGCCAAGTTTAAAAACGTGACTCAGTGAAAACCTCTGATCGATGGCTTTGGGTTGCGGGGTGCCGGGCAGCTGTGTCTGCCCAGGGCTCTGCCACACCTGGCCCCTCAACCAACCTGAGCCAGGACCCCAAGGGCCTCCTCATCCTCATTATGAACCCCTGTGCACTGTTGCTGGCAGTGAGGAAGCCAGCCAGTGCACCAGTCCGCAGTTACCTGGACGGGGGGCCACGGCAGCCCTTCTGGCAGAACCCCCTATGGACAGACGCCATGCAGAAGACTCATTAAGTGGTACCTCAGATGACTCAGCCAGACACTCTTGCACTGATGGGCTGACTCCAGGCACCAGTGACCTTGGGGGTGGCCCTTTCAGGCTGGGTGTGCCCATGTTGGCAGGTCCCAGGGGAACCCCAATTCACACCCAGATATCTACCGTAAGAGCAACAGGAGCCACTGAAATGTTTTTAGGAATAGAAATAGGGAGAGAGAAAATTCAGGCAGGGGAGGGGCCAGGACATGGCTACCTGAGGAAGTGCCTGTTACCAAGAGGGCATGGCAAGTGCAAAGGCCCTGAGGCAGCAGGAGCCTGTGAGCAAAGGCAGGCTGGGTCCTGAAGCAGGATCCACACAATCCCACAGGCTGCCATGTGATATAGATTCCTAGCCACAGGCACCATGCAGCACGGAGCACAGGTAACCTTACCAAGGGTATCCGCACGTGAACACCTGCATGTTTGTCAAGCTGGGGATGGGGCTTCATTGCAGGAGCTGTGACAGTCAGGGCTGGGTCTCTCCGATGGGACCCATCACTAAGCCTTCCACGGTAACAGGTTCAGAGGCTGCATTGAGTGTGTAGGAGTCCCCCTCAGAGACCAGGGTCAGACCGCCATCCTTAGCACCCCACTCATGAGGCCATGGCTGGGCACTCTGTGAAGGGCTCTGGGCTCAGCACAGCCATAAACAGCACCTCCTTTCAGCCTCATGCTGCTGATGGTAAACAGCTTGTAACTGAGGATGAAGCACAGACTAGCTTAGTTGTTTCAGAGCATGGTCGATGTCATCGCTCCTCGGTGTCACCAACTTACAGATGACAAAATCGAGGTGCAGAAAGTTGTCATTGCTTATCTAAGGTCACCAAGTCAGTAAGTCACACAGCCAATATCTGCTCCCAAATTTGACTCCAAGACTCTAGGATCTTTCCATTATACTAGCTCTTAAAAATAGTAACAGTTTTACAATGCTAAAGTACTATACTCACATGATAAAAATTGCAACAGAGAAGGATTTAACATTAAAAAGTCTTCTTTTTCCAGAGGTGCCTACCAGTATTCTATGTCCTTACAAAGATATTCCATGCATAGCCAAGCAAAGACAGAAGCATAATCTTTCCCTTCTTTTGTTCTACTTAGGGCATACCATATACCGTGTTATGCAACGTGCCATTTTCATAGAATTTATCTTCCTATTCCTTTGTATCAGTACATCAAGAGCATCCTTCTTCCTTTTTAGTCGCACAATAATCTGTGTGGCTATGTCTTATGTATCCAGTCCCCGACTCACACTTAGGTTACTTCCAATCCCCCACTCATGGACATTCAGGTTATTTCCACCCCTACACCCAAGGACACTTAGGGTACTTCCATTCTGCTACCCATGGACCCTTAGGTTACTTCCAGGCTTTGCCCATAGTATTGATTCCATACCAACACGCTGAGACATTCATCTTGGTACCCACATATGGGTACGCAATGGTATCCTTTAGATACCTGAAGGATAAGTTCTTAGACAAGGAAGGACCAAGGCACAGAGCAGGCACCATGCTGAGACTACATGGAACAGGATGTCAGGAATACGAAAGGAAGGAAGAGGGATACAGATAATCTAAGTGTCCAGAAGAGGGTGACAACAGGTGTTAAGGAAGATGTCTGCCAGCCACCTGTGCTATGACTTCAGTGAGGTCACTTGACACCTCTGTGCCTTGGCCTGGAATTCTCCTTGAATCCAATAAACTTGTTAGTCACAAACATCTGCCAGGGGGTAGCTGGGTGTCCCCAAATGCCCCAGACCAATGATCACTGTCACCAAACCTTAGGTGCCAGGCACTGTGTACATGTCGATGTATATTATTATCTCATTCTGCCTCACAGTCACCTGACAGGGAGGTCCTGTTATCAGCCCTTCTTGCAAGTTGTGGAAATGAAGCCCAGAGAGGTTTAATCTCTTGTCCAAGGTCAAACAGAGCTAAGAATGTGAGGACCCTGGGATTTCAACAAGGTCAATGTGACCTCAGGGCTTGGGCACTCAACCACTGTGCTATCCTGGCCTGAAGCTGTCTGGCCCCCAGCCAGGTGCCCAGTGAACACCTGCCTCTGAGACCCCCGGCAGTGTCGCTCCTCTCTACAGCCAAGCCTCTCAAGACCCTGAGATTTCCTTGCAAGGAAGCTTCTGGGTGACGTTAAATGGGTTCTTCTAATTGAAGGGACTGCAGCCTGGACACAGCTCTCTGCCCATGAGAACAAAGCAGCGGCCCCAGAGGCCCAAACACCAGGCATGTCCAAGAGATGGCCTGGCCCTGCTACCTTTGGCTGTCCAGGAAGCCAGCTATACCCCATTGGAGCTTCACGCATCATTCATTCAATTTATCTGTTCCACAAATACTTATTGAGCATTCCTCCATTGGAGTTAAGAGCCTAAACTCTAGAAACCAACCTGAACTTGACTTCCAGCCTCACCACTTCTTAGCTGTGTGACCTTGGGCAGGCTGCTCAAGGCCACTGAGCCTGTTTCCGCATCCACCAAACAGGTATTATTACTACCAACCTCCCAAGGTAATGGGGCAGCTGGAAGGAGGATGGTGCATATGGAAGGACTTGGCACAGGATCTGGGGCAGCTGGTGGTAAACAAATAGCAGGGGTTATTCTGATTATTATTGGACAAGATCGATTCTTTCCCTGCCCTTGGAGAGCTAAGAGTCTCCTCCACCAGTTCTCCTGGAATGTCCTTTCAGGGGCATGTGAGCATCTGCTCCCGGTGGCTGGCTCAGGGACCACCATTCCACACCCACCCAAAGACAACCTTGTCCACTCTCGCCTTGGTGATCAATGCGTTACTGAGCTCAGCCAATTTCTGCAGGATCCACTCATCTTAGCCCAAAGTCCAGGCTGCTGCTGCTTTCTTCTCAATCCCCACCTATGAATGTTCTAAAATTAGCCAGTGGTTGCCAATTCCAAGCGGAGCCAGCTTCTGGGAACCGGGAGGCCTTGGCATTGTCACCTGAGCCGCCTTCTCCATCCAACTGCGTAATGAATTGTCAGTCTCAGCCACCCCACCGATGGTCTCGAGTTTACAGCTGTTCCACCGTCAAGGACGCTGGGGCTAATGGCTCCAAGAAGACAGATCAACTGGAGAGCGTCAGGATGATGAATGGACTCACCCAACGCCAGGATGCAGGCCGCGGGGCTGTATGTAAACGAGAACGCCTAATTTGTTCATACCCACAATTACCTGGAGCCTGCTCCTCAGGTATGATTTAGTGCGGAAGGGGTCCCAAGTGCGGTCTCTGTTTCAAGGTATTAATTATTTCAAGTGGCGCCAACCTTTGAGCTCTGATGGCTTTGGATAGCCTCCCTGGGGCTCTGGGATGGGGGCGTGTCCCTAGCTGGGTCCTGGCCCATGTGGGAGGGAAGGGAACAAGGAGACACCAGAGGCATTCTGGAGGGCTTTGGAGATTGATTCTGATCCCCCGACCCTGCCCTAAAACGTTTTTGCCTGAAGCCTTTCCCTTGCACACTTTTAAACAAACACCCCATTCAACACCCTTCTCCCCCTCAATTAGGCGCGCCCTGCAAGACATAATCCAATGAGTTGCTGAGCCACTGCACCCCCACCGAATTACAAGGATTTCTCTTGCCAACCAAGTATTTCATCCAGCTGTAGATATCATGAGGAAACGGCAAACAAAGAGAGAGATTTAATAACTGGAAATAAGAGTAAGGATGCAGATAGTTTAATTTTTTTTTGTATTGCATCTAATTGCAATCAACAGTAGACATCTGACACAGTGACAGCCTCAGCAAAATTGCTGCTGAGAGAACAGAATCTTTGTCTAAAAATAATCAGACATTCTGTGCACCACTGTTTGTTATAACGGTAATCGATGCTGGAGGCTTTGAATTCCATCAATTTATAGATCTGCGCAGGCCTGCCTGGCGATGGGGCTGGCGCGCGGAGGCCCTCGCCGGCTCGGGCAGTGCTGGGCCCCGGTGTGTGATTAAGATAAGCCCTGATTCCTTTCATACATTCCTTATCAGGGTCTAATTCTCCAGCAGGTAGAGATGTTCACAACAGTTAAAGATTAGTGCAGCTTCTCAGACGCCAAATTTGAGGGTATTGATCAATAAATCAAATCAGGCCAATCAATCGCCCAATCAGGAGAGTCTAGCCAGTGCATTATTACCGGCGCCTTCAAGCCAAAGCTTTTCATGGGTTTCATCAAAACAGCCTCACCTTGGCTTCCCGCCAGCTGCTGGCTTGCCTAATAGACTCCACAGCCGAGAGGGGCCTCCTGCCCAGCGGAAGAGCAATAAATTTCTCATCAAACAGCCGATGGAGAAACAAGATGAACATCTGTTTTGCTGCAATGAAACTCCTGTGTTCTTCAGAATGCGCAAACCGCCTCTGACAGACCACCCCAAAGGCGGCTTCCCTGGCACGCAGCGGCCCCGCGGAATATTCCGCCGGTTATTTCAATCAGGTAATTTAAGGAGACTTTTGCATTCTTCTCTCTGCAGCTGCCGGAGCTCTGCAAAGACTATTCCGGCGCAGTCGATAATAAATGCCATCCTGGGACCCTGTAGTATGAAGGCAATTTTATGATGCCCATTATGTGGCAATGTAACTTCATTAAAAGCTGTTTATTCCCTCTAAGCATTTTAAGCACTTTCCCTCACCCATAAAGGAGGAGCCGGGGAGGTTATTTTTACAGAAAGGGTTCTGGGCCGTATTTCTCCCCTCGATAACTCGGGGGAGCCTTGCCCACCAGCCTTCTCCCTTTGAGGAGAGGTGGTGGCCTGGGGTCTGGGGGGGCCAGGTAAGGACCAGGTTTTCTCCGGGACCCAGGCATAGGCCACCTTGGCCACAGGAGCTGAGAGTTCCAGGAGAGAGGATGGGAGGCCCCAGGCCCATCAGACACTCAGAAGCCCTTTGTTCTGGGTCCTATAAAAGAGAGATAAAGAAAGTTCCAGAATATGACAGCCAAAGCCAATGTTTTCCAAACTGAGGGTCCCTTGGACCTTTCCTTTTGCTTTTCTATGTTGACTCTAATCCAAAGAAATTATTACCTAGCCTGTTGTGAAGGCCCAAATTCTCTTTTGCAGGGACAGCTGGCAGCTGAATGATCATTTTGAAGCCCCAGATTTGAATGTCACATGTCAAGGTGGAGGTCTGCAGACTCGGGCTGAGAGAAGCAATCCCTGAGGGTCCGCACAATTTGCTTCCCTCCCTTTGGAAGGGTCTGTTGGCATCCTGAGCTAGAGGGAGGGCATGGCGGAAGGTGGCATTTTGGCTTCTTTGAAAGCACGGGAAGGAGAAAGAAAAATGAACGTATCTGTGAGCCCCAGTCAGGGATTACAGGGGTCCCAAGGACCCCTCATGTGGATGCACTCTCTGCCTGAGGGGAGGAAGGACATGGGGTCAGGGGCCTGCAGCACAGCTGGGCAAGTGGGTGGCAGGCTCGTGCGGTGGCTAGGAGGCTCCAGCGGGGTGCATGAGAGGGTCTGGGGGGTGACACATAGGTGGATGGGACCAGGTAGGGAGGCATGTCTAATGTGGCAGGATCCAGAGCCAAGATAAAACCCACAGCCGCCGCCGCCGACCAACCATGTGATATGTGACACTAAAGGAAAGAGCAGTCAAAACAACTATAGTGACAGTCACCATCTATCAGCCTGAAAGAACTCTGTGCCTGGCACTGTTCTAACTCATCTGATCTTCTCAGTGACACCATGCAGTCACACAATTATTAACCCCCTTTGCAGATTAGGAAATGAAGGCCCAAAGAAGTACTGTGAAACTTCCCAGGGTCCCACTGTGAGTAAACAGATTTCACTGTCAGCATTTCTTGGGTGCTGGCTGAGTCCCCTGTTCTGTGCGCCCTATGTGCACTCTCTTCATTTCTCTTTATGATCCTCCTCCACAGAGGGTATTCCTATCATACTATCTCCATTTCACAGGTGAGGAAACTGAGGCTTAGAGAAGGGAAGTGGTTTAAGCAGGTGAGTGAGGGGTGAAGCTGGGACTGACATAGGTTCCAAAGTCCTTGACCCCTTTGGGGCCTCCTTAATGAGTAGGGGAGTCTGCAGCCCCTCACGGTGCTCCACGACTGGCCGCCGGTCTGTTTTCTGTGCAGTAGCCAGGAGCATTTGAAACATAAACTGTCCTGTCTGAACCCCATCTTGGGCCACCCCTCACCCTGCGCCAACCGCTGACCTCCTTGCTGCCTTCCCTGTCTCAGTTGGATTCATCCCCGGCCCCAGCAAATGCACACTGTCCTCCAACCCAGCCCTCGGACGCCACCACTTTGTTACACCGCAGGGGGCCCCCAGCGCCCCTGCATTTCCATCTAGACCTCATCATGGGCATAAACAAGTGGGCTTCATTTCGAATGACCATCCCATAAATGTCCACCTCTCTCATTGAACTCTTACTGTCTCATTCACCTCTGTGTGCCCAGCCCCCAGCATGATGCCAGGCACATAGTAGGTACTTAAGAAATATTTGCTGACTGATCAAAGTGGGGACCCCTATCCCCCAGTGTCCCACTGTGGCCCTTCCCTCTCCAACCCAGTGGGCTCCCCTACAAATTCAGCCCTAGTTCTACACCCTGCTCAGTGTTGTCAATACGAGGGAGGGGTGGCTACAGTCTGTGGTTTCATGGACCAAAAAAAAAGGTAAAGGACAGGAGACAGGGTCATAAGTCCACCCTCAAGCCAAGGAAGTTGTGGGACAAAGATGAACCCAGTCAGAGGGCTGGACTTGTCAAGTTGACAGCAAACTATAATCCTGCCAGGCCATGGGGCTGTCTGCCCAAAATACAGATATGTACCGGGTTGCTCATACAGAGAGGCCACAGTATATTAGATTTATCATACGCTCCAGCCAAGATGTGCTGCCGAGATTTCGGGGCAAGATTTATTACCCTGCCTGGTTTCTAAAATGAAAGTGAAAAGAGGATATTCTGGCAAAACCGCAGGCTGTTAATGGGGTGAGAATCACATAAAATGGATCATCTTCGAATCTCTTCCTCTATGCACAGAGAGACCTTTGCAGAAAACCCAGGGGATTCTGAAAAAAAGATGCTCAACCCAATGTTTTCATAATGACCTGCAGGGTGACCTTGGGTGAATTACTCTCGTCCTTTTAACGTGTGTTTCTTGTTCGCAAACAACAAAAAGTAATAGCTATAATTTATTGATTTCTTACTTTGTATGGGGTGATTCTTGGAATTGTGGCAACAACCCTTTGGTACAGTCACTATTTTTATTCCCATTCTGTAGATGAGGAAAACCGAGGCTCGGAGAAGTGGAGTCACCCGGACAGTGGCAAAGCCAGAATGGTAACCCAGGCCTGCAGCCAGCCCAAGTCAGAACCCTTCACTGACCACTCTGTGAAAAGTTAGCTCTGCCTGTCCAGATAAAGGCTACGAGAGAAACTCAGATCTTATCGTTCCTGTTCTCAAAATGGAAACTCCCACAGGGAAGCCCCAGCCACCTCCTAGTCCTGGTGGCATCTGCTTTTTGCAAAGACAGCTGCAGAAGAAAAAGGGAAGGTGATTTTATTTGATTTCTCACCACGTTTGCTTTTGGGTTCTCAGGATCTTGCCAGGTTTAGCTCATGCAGGGGAAATGTGGGCTCTGTCCCCAAGTAGGCACTGAAAACATGTCAGAAGCATAAGCCACAGAGATGGTAGCATGCCAGAGGGGACAGAGATGAGAGGACATGAGGCGTCTGGCTGAAGGAGCCCAGGGTGGGGAAGACCCAAAGCACTACAGCAGTGGCTCTCAGCAGCAGGTGATTTTGCCCTGGGGGACATGTGGCAATGTCTAGAGATACTTTGATTGTCACAACTCAGGGGTGGCTACTGGCATCTAGTGGATGGAGGCCAGAGACATTGCTAAACACCTTACAATGCACAAGACAGCCTGTACACGAAGAATTATCCAGTCCAAATTGCCAACAGTGCACGAGGTTGAGAAAGCACGATCTACAAAGAGCTGTGGGCGTTTGCCCTGGAGTGTAGAAGACTGGGTGCCAAGAACGAGTGAAAGAGCAGCTCAGGTCTGCGTGGGCACAGGCAGTTATAAAAACGGTTTCAGGCCAGCATAAGGAAGAAAGCCCTGATGGCCAGAAGTGAGCTCCCTGTCCCCAAAGTAGACTAAGCAGAAATTGGTCAACGGATGAGTTCTGTAGAGAAGAAATCAAGCCTGGAACAGGGGGCTGGTTGCAATGATCTTTCTTTCCCCATTTAAACATGACACTGATAAAGCCCCCAGGAGAACAGCAGCGAAGTTTGGGGTTCCTTCTGGACCCTTCCATGATTATTAATCCTGCCAACAGCCCTATGACATGAGCAGAGTGGTTATCCTTATTTATAGAACAGGAAACTGAGGCTTAAAGAGGTAAAAATCACTTGTCTGAGGTCACGAAGCCAGTAAGTAGGGAAGTCAGGGCTCAAAGCCGGAGTCTTCCCAATCCCAAAGCTCATTAAGAAGATACTCCTCAAATGCCAATTTTCCCTGAGCCCGGAAAGCCACGGTCCCCGACCCAGGGGAAAGCACCCGCCACAGTCCCCACCCACTGCTGCTTTGATTTAGAACCAGAGTTAGGAAATCTGGACCCAACATTCGAGACCTAAGTTCAATAGTTCAGCCCTCTCTCATGTTAAGGACACAAAAACATGCTCCATAAGTTGCCCAGCCCCCTGCTTACTTTCTGAAACAAAAACACTGCAACGGGCAGTGAAAAGACATTGTCCCAGGCGCACACTCTAATTGATGTCCCTGACCATTCTTCAGTAACATGGATAAAAGAAAACTCACTTTATTAACAGGCCCTCATGCTAATTAGCACAATTTATCGTCAGGGAGGCAGTACGGGCTCTCTGCAAACGTTACAAGTGTGAACAAAAAAACTTTTGTCGAGAACCCAACACGGTATCACCGCGTGACCAAACGTGCCACAAAGAGACAGGAAAAGCACATGGCTTAAAGAGGCCACTCGGAGGCACTAAATGTCGCTCTATACATTTATGATGTAACTTGACCATTTCCCAGTGATAAGAAAACCCCAAATTTAAATGTCGGCTGTTTCTACACATAAACAGTGCACTTCTTTCTGCTTTGAGGAAGATTTCCTAATGACTGCGAAGCTTCGTGGAAAAGCGTAAAAAAGGTGTGGGTGTGTGGGGGAAGAAGCTGGGGGGAGAAACTTTAAATGTTTAATATTCAATAAATGTGTCAATTTTACATACAGAGGCAAATGGGTCTTTATTGAGGAATTGGTAAATTTCCTCGGAGAAAAGTAAGTGCATTTTAGCCTTCAAGGAGTCCCAGATGAATAGAAATGGAATGTGATTTGTGATAAAACTCAGCTGCTCTATAAAAGACGTTAAATAAATGTTGCTGTTTCACCAGGGATGTACAAAATTGATTGCATTATAGACTGATTCTAAGATGCTGTCTCCCTGTACGGCCCCTCATCAGCTTCCGTGTGTCGGGGGGAAGCTGCTTTCAGAGACAATCTAGACTACGTGGCAGCTCCTCTTCCTCATGATGCGGTAGAATTTTCTGGAAATGCAGTACTCACCTCCTTCATACTTTGATTTAGGTTGAACTGTAGGAAACTGTTGCTATTTGACCATGACTGACCTCCCCTAAATGGCAATTTATTCTCTGTCTACTTAATATTTCTGGTGGACTGGCTATCACCTTGGAGGAAGGCTATTGATACCACTTAAGAGAAATTTGGTTGCTGTGTAAGGTTCGTGGGTACAGGCAACACAGTTGCCTTTGTCTGCTCACTACAGGGCACCTTGGGCCAGAGTGGGAATCTTGCCTTTCCTTCAGCCGAGTTGGGTGAAATTGGGAGTATCCCCCATCCTTTCTGAGCCTGTTTTCCCCATTTGCACAATGGGCACAGCCCCACCTTTCCCCCAGGGTATTTGGAAAACTGAATAAGGCAGCCCAGCTGGTAAACTGTCAAGTACTTGCAGGCAGCTATTATAAGGTATTGTGTATCCAACCAGGGGACTGCGGGTAGGGTACCTGAGTCAGATATGACACACACAGTCCTGCCCTCAAGGAACTGATAACGTCACATATGATCCTTCAGCTAAGACATGGGGTTTCTGGGATTGAAGGGTGGACCCAACTGATCAGGAAGGCTTCCTAGAGAGTGGGAGCCTGGACTCTCCATGACCAGTGTCATCAGGCCTGGTCCAGCTATTGCTGACTCCTACCTGGATATGCCTGAGGGAGACTCCCGTGCAGCTCCCGGCTCCCTGCAATTCTCTGCTGGCCCATTTCCCCTCGGCAGACAGAGACAGCATTCTAGGATACAAACTAGATGCCGATGCTTCCCTGCTTAGCACCTCCCAGACACCCGATCCCACTGCAGATCAAATCCAAACACTGCGGCTCAGCCTGTGAAGTCCCTGTTATTGGCCCTGCTGGTTTCTCCAGTGTGTTTCCACCCCCAACCCCCCCCCCCCCAACCACACACACTCAGTTCTCTCACTTTGCTCCCACCATGCCGGCCGGCCCTTCATTCTGTTCCTGGGAACTGCCAAGCTCATACCAGCCCCAGGGCCTCTGTACGTGCAGTTTCCGCTACCTGAACACCCTTTATTCCCAGTCCTTTACCCAGGGCAGTAGTTCCCAAGGTCCTTGAACCAGCATCATCAGTGTCACCAAGGAACTTGTTAGAAATTCAAATTCTTGGACCAGTTCCAGACCTACTGAATCAGAAACTCTAGGGGTGGAGCCTGTCGACCTTTTCAAGGAAACCTCAGGTGACTCTAATGCATGCTCAAGTCTGAGAACCAATGGCCTAACTCAGTCCTACCCCTCAGCCAAGTTTCATCTTGGACATCACTTCCAGGAGACCAGCACCCCAAGATGAGGTCAGGTTCCTGTTGTCATGGGCCTCCACTGCCCCCTCCTCATTTCTACAAGGCACAATGGCAACTGTGATGTAAGAATTCTTTGTTTCACATCTGTGTCTCTTTGTAGCTATACTGGAAGCTCCAGGAGGGCAGTACCCCTGTGTTCTCAGCACCTAATCAGAGAGTAGATAACTCAGGGACTATGTGTTGGATGAGCAAATGAACGAATCTCAAATGAACAAACAAATGAGTCTTGGAAGAGGACAGATGTTCGTAAAGAAAGTGCCCCCAGGCATCCTATTCTCCATCCATCAGCCCACAGATTGTCCCCGTTCCCATCCCCATCTGAAATCTCACCCTAGTTGAGTCAGGAGCCAATCACAGCAGTGTATGGCAATGACTATCAAATTATAAGCACCCCCCCAACAACAACAAAAGAACCAACCAGCAGAGAGGAGATTCCCATGCAGTGCATAAACAGCTCAGAGGCTAAGACTGAGCCTCCTTCAAGAACAAACCTCTCTCCCTCCCTAACAGCAATTGGCTGTGCAGAAATATTCCAAATAAAAATCTGGAGACCAAAAAATTGCAGGCAGGAAACCTGCCCGTCGGCTTGGAAGATTCCAGTCCTGCAGTTGCCCAAATATTCTGGCTGACAGACTGAGGCTGTCCCTAACTAAGACGCAAGTTGATTAGAAGTTTCTCAATGCTCCATGGCAGTTTGCTTGGCTCCTGGAGCTAAAGCTAGAAGGGGAATCGTTTCTTTTCCTATAACTCAGAGCAATTATATCCTCTTAACACGGACATCTGGCTCACTCCTGCTCTCCTTACTTAGGTTTTCCAAATGATATCAGTTCTAGGAAGATCAATTGTTACTGAAAAGTCGAGAAACACTCACCGGTTATTTGCATTGATTTGGTTGACAAGATACATACTCCTTTTGAACTACAGATATCCACGGAGGAAACAGAGAGGAGACAGCTCGGGGCTTGGAGCCTCCACCAAGTGCAGGGACCACAGAGGGTGGAAAGCGTTGCCCAGGACGGGGATACGGAGCCACACACCCAGAGACCCCCAAACAAAGCCATTTCCATAAAGACAAATGTCAGCCTGCGCCACAAGCAGCCACGACGATATAATTGGCCTGTTACCACATCATCTTTAATCAATAGGATCCGGAGTTGCCACGGCTCGTACGGCCCCAATCTCCCTGGCAGCCAAGAACCAGTGGGTTGTTAAAAGGCCCGATAGTTCTGCCTCGCTAATGGGTGGCTTGTTCCCTCAACCCTGCTGATTTTTTAAATAAACCTAAATTCCAATAATTGTTTAATGTTTATTTTTATTTAGTTCTGGTTCAGATGCTCTGTGTCTCTCTGACAGAAATTGATATCTGGCTCCTGGTGAGCTTTATTAAAACACACACACAGACACACACTGGCACAGGCGCACACACGCACACATGTCGCATGCCCACTGCGAAGCAGGTAACTTATTTGGCCTCGCTGAGGCCACACACCTGGCATGGGAGAAGATGGAGGGCAGATCTGCCAAGCTTTGCTTTCTCTCTACTGTTCCCTTCCCAGGGAGATGAACGGCATCTCGCTGGCCTTTCACTGAGGAGCCCTGTTCTCAGCTCAGGTGATAGACAAAGGCGACACTGGGCCTCTAAGTTCGGTCTGTGAACACCTTCAGCTCTTTCAGTGTCACTGTGGCCATAGGCTGGGACAACTCCCCAGAGAAGGTGCCCTGTGCCTTCCCTCCATTGGCTGTGTATGTGCCATGTGGCTGTGCTCCAAAGACCCACTAAACCACCAGGACACCTGTGTACAACAGGGACATGGGGCCAAGGTTTCCCTGCACACCCCCACACCAGGAAGCAAGCTGTGTCCCAGCTGCTGGCACTGGGCCTGTGACAGACCCACTCCCACCCTCATGCAAGAATGTGCCCTCACCTGTCCTTCTGGTGCATCTCAGAAAGCCACGGCAGGTCTGAGTGTTAAGGTGAGGTTTCTGCCATTGGTCCTTTGCTAAGCGCACTTGCATTTGGTGCTCACAGCACGATGTGCTGAGAGGTTTATCTGTTTGCTCAAAAATCACTGCAAACCGATGACCTGAAGACGGGACTTGCCAAGGTGAAGGTCAGACTGGAGACTTTCCTTCCACATTCTGCAGCCTGTCCATCAAACAGGGGGCTGCCCCAACTTCTCTCTCTTAGTCATCCCTAAGCAGAATCAGCCACCGACACCTGCCAGGCGGACTCTGGGTGTCACTGGCATCTGTTCCCTCCTGCTGAGGTCAATGCCACCCCTGGGTCAGACCCTGGGGGACTTCGCCAGGGCTACTAGGAAACCTCACTGGACTCTGACTGCCCCTGCCCCATCCCCTCCTCTGATTCGCACAAACCTTGACCAGGGTTGCTGATCCCAGAAACAGGCCTAGTCCAGTCACTCCATGATCCCTCCTGTTTCCTAGAAGACGCCCAAATGACCCCCATGGTATTCACGTTCCTTCTCAATCCCGTGCCCTCCACCTCGGCCCTCCCAGCACACTGATCCTGAGATCAAAGACCACCTGAGGTCAATGCCACTGAGAGAGACAACCTGCTATTTTCATCTTTCTAACAAACCAAGCCTAAGAGGAAATGATGTTAAGTTCCTCTTTCTGTTGAAGGGAAGACTGGAATGAGAGAGAAGTTTCTGCAGTGGGTAGAGAGCAGTGTTGAAAAGAACCCCAGCCTTATCATCAGAAGAGCTGGGTTTGGATCCAGCTTCAGCCGCTTACTAGTTGTGCGTCCTGGGCAAGTCACTGTGGTCCTGGTGGTGGCAGTCATGCTATTAACATTCTTATCCTGGGAGATGTGTGCACAGCGCTCAGGTGTGACCCCTTACCACTGCAGGGGCTGTTACTGTTGGCGGCCCCATACTTGGTGGCAGTTATCTCAAATTCTGCCCCCTCAGTACCTTACGTCAGGGCACCCAAGTGGCCCCTTCTGCACCTGGGATTCACTTCCATCCACAGTAAGCTGCCCCAGACGATCCCTCGCCGGCCTCCTGCCTTCCTGGTATGGCCTGTAGGTCATTTCCTGCCACTCCCATGGCCCCCAGACCACCCTGGCCTGCCACCAGCCACACCAGTAGAACCACGTCTCTGTGTGTAATTGACTCTAATAATCGTCCCAATACATACGGCGCATATTCAGGGTCTATTATCGGCTAATGAGTAAATAATATTCTGTTCTAAATCCAAAAGCGCTATTAGATACCAGAGGGGGACTAATGGGGGTTTTAAGACCCCTTTAATCACGTATTAACGCGACGCGAAGCAGGCTGCGGAGCCCATATGCCACCGCCCTGCGACTGAGGCGGCTTCTCCTCCAGCAAGAAGGAAGCGGGGAACAGAGCCAGCCCCTGAGCTCGGGCCTGCTGCCGGGGCTGGGACAACACCCCTGACTCAGTTGCCATCTCCAAGCTTGATGAGTGTGGCGGACCCGCCCTGCTCTTCCGGGGCATGACAGGAGAGCGGTGAGCTCACTCCCAGGGCTGCTGTGACGACATCACAAGCTGGGGGCTTGCAACAGGAAGTTATTCTCTCTCAGGTCTGGAGGCCAGAAGTCTGGGATCGAGGGTGGGCTGTGAGGACTGGGCTCGCGCTGCAGGCTCTGGGGGACAGTTCTTCCTTGCCACCACCGGCTCCCAGTGGTTGCTGGCAGCACTGGGCATTGCTTGGCTCGCAGCTACACCGGTCCAACATCTGCCTCTGTCGTTATGTGGCTTTCTCTCCCTGGTGTCTCCACTGGGCCTTCTCACAAGGACACCAGGCATTGGAGTTAGGGCCCGTCCTACTCCAGGATAACCTCATCTTAACTAATCACACCGCCAAGACCTCATTTCCAAGTAAGATCAGACTCTGAGGTTCTAGGTGGACAGAAATTTTGGGGGGCCACTATTCAACCCAGTACGGGGTGAGGTGGAGGTGGTGGGGGCAAAGGGGTCAGATATGGACCTTTGCTCTCAGAGTGACTCAACATGGAGCTCCTGCCATTTTGTGGCCCCCTCCACCCCGAGAAGCATTCCAGAAAAGTTCAAGCACCCGACCCAAATTCCTCTCACCGATCCATCATGTCCTATTAGCAACTTGGGTTTTTTATTAGCCACTTCCATCGACTCCTATTAGTATTTGTTTTCCCTGATACAATGCAGGAGTCTTCTCAGATTAGTAACTTTCATATCACATTAGTGGAAACAACTGCTAATACAATACAATGCGAATATGACACAGTCTGATGGAGAGTTGCTAACACAATGCGACTCTCCTCTCTGTCGGCACAGGAATGTTGGTCTGTTGTTGAGCAATGTTGGGGACACTGAAACAGTCAGTCCCTGGTTAGCCGGGCCACTCTGGCCACCCTCGATGGACTGGGTGAGGTTCTGGTGTGGCAGAAGGGCCCCCTTGGAAGGAACCAACTCAGGGCATCTCTCTGTTTCCCAACACCCACCCATTATCCCCTATAAGGAATATTTTGCCTCTTATCCCAAATATCCCAGCAGCCCTGGAATGTGCAGGGAAAAGGTGACAGGCAGGGAGGGGAGTCCATCATACCCTCCACAACCAGTTCTCTGCAGCGCTGCCTTTATTGGCATGACAGGCAGGGCCGGGGTTGCCCAGGTTAATTCATCAAGGGCGCGTGGACACAGCAGAGCTACGGCAACATGAGCAGCCAGGAAACCGGCTAGTTGTGCTGCCAGGGCCACAGGAGAGGGGCAGCAGGGGTGAGCGACCGGCACTGAATGGTGCAGGCTCTCAGAAAGCAGTTTCAGGAAAACCTCACTCAAGCCAGCTTAGACCTGGGACTGCCTTAAGTTCAAATCTTATCACTGCCACATCCTAGCTGATCCTCAGCATAGAATTTTATCTCTCTGTGCCTCAGTTTTCTCCTCTGTAAGATGGGATGAAATAGGACCTGTCTCATAGGGTTGTTATGAGGATTAAATGAGATATGAATAGAAAATATGTAGAACCTGGCACAGCACCTGGCACATGGTAAATCTGGCTTAAGACATACCGATAGTGACGACTGCAAATCCCGAAGGGAGTTGGGCCTCTCCACCAAGGAGGGACGGCCACCCCTCCACGCCTCTGCAGTCTATTCACATGGTCTGAGTGGGCTCTGGGCACGGCATTGCAGAAACATTAAAAGAGGAGAGTAATACAGGCCTTCCCCGTCCCCCAGAAGCCCCACCGTCTACATAGGGAGACAAGGTACAGAACCAGGAAGCAGGGGTCACATCGCAAAAGGTTTTCAGACCAAACCAATGAGTCTGAACTTTACCTTGAGGGAAATGGACATGGTGGAAGCAAAAGCCCCCAAGCTGTGGTACAACTGAGAGAATGGAGGCCTGTGAGGACAGGGACGGTGCTTCCCTGAGTGCCAAACCACCTGTCATCTTACTGGATCCTCAAGTCCTGGCAGAAAGAGAGGCAGTAAGGGACAGAGAGAGCAGGGACACACAGAGGCAGGGATGACAGCGCAGAGGCTGAGAGCGTGGGCTTCTCGGTGACAGCGCTGGTTCTCCCGCATGCTCTGCCAGCCTGTCTGGGAAACTGGCAGAGACCCCGCCCCACCCTGCCCCATTCCAAGTTACCCAGGCAAGGCTGCCGAATAATTCCCACCGCCTCCAAACGGCGCTCCACGTGGCAGCCTGGAGCCTGCTGCCAGGAGGCAAGGGGCCAAGACTGTCTTCCAACAGAGACATCCCCTCGCCAATCAGA
This sequence comes from Microcebus murinus, assembly GCF_040939455.1. Lineage (NCBI taxonomy): Eukaryota > Metazoa > Chordata > Mammalia > Primates > Cheirogaleidae > Microcebus > Microcebus murinus. The sequence goes on along the minus strand of NC_134125.1, from coordinate 7,597,769 downwards.
ATGCAGCCGGCACGCGTCCCGGAAAGTGGGGCTGTTGCTGTCCGCCAAGCAGATCACGCTGTCAGGACTTCTTGGCCCTACTGGTGTCCACCACCCCCACCAAAGCCTTCCAGCAAGGAGGGTCCACACCCCGAGCATTCAAACACCAGCTCCCTGTACACAAAACCTCTGTGGATCCACCCGATGAGCTGCAGACCCAAATGCGAGGGTTCGGATCCTGGCCCCGTCAGCGAACAGCGCCACTCATCTAACTTCTCTGAGCCCCAGTCTGTGTCTACACAGTGGGGCTTATGACAGGTTCTAGCTCATAGAGTTGTCAGGCAGATTACATAAGAACACATGTAAGAAGTGCTTTCTCAGTGCCTGGCACTCAGTCGGTGCTCAATAAATGTTAGCTTTGGGTACTACTGTCTACACTACTTTGTCCAGAATCCAGAATTCAGCTAACTGAACAGAGCTGGCAACAGGAGGGTTAGAAGAAAGGCTCCCAAGCAGTTAAAATAAATGTCACAAAGTGAACACATTAATAGCTCAATCATGAAAACCATTTTATATAATATTAGTAATATTATAGTAATATACTTAATATAATAGTAATTAGTAATCACCACCACTGAGCACGGAGTATAGCAATTTAAATATATCTTGTCATTTAACCAGTGACGTGCTGGTAAATGTTAAACAACTAGCGCTCTCTGGAGAAAAAGGGAAAGTTCTGATGCGTACACTGTCCATGGTGTAAATTCTTCCACCATGGTCGATTTCAAGCCCTGCTGTGATCTCACTGCACGTGGAGCTGGGAAGTGATGCTTATAGCTGGTCTTATCTGCTTGCTTGGGTCACAGCTGCATTAACCCTCCCTGTGTCCCTGGAGGTCAGTGCCATCTTACTCCCATCTTACAGACAAGGACAGCAAGGCTCAGACGCATGTATTTCCTTGCCCAGGATCATGCAGCAAACCAGCAGCAGCACGAGGATTTGAGTCCAGGTCTGTGTGGATTTCAAAGTCTATATTCTCTGCACTTGGCCCCAATTCTCCCTGTTAGCACAATTAACACCGACCTCCTCAGTAGAGACAGGTGACAGTGAGTGTGTGCCCACCCCACCCCAAGCCCTTGCATCATCTGTATTCACTTCTGTTTGACCACTGTCTCAATGAAGTCACTCTGGTTTCACTCCACAGAACTCCCACCATCTGGCTCTCTGTGGCCCTCTGTACTTCTCTTTTCCCAGGCAGCGGAAGGGTGTACCTCCTCCCTACCCAGACAGCCAGACACCACATATTTTCCTAATAAAACAGTTGCTAGGCTCATATCCCCAATGTCCTCACCACCACAAATAGCCCCTTATGACACAGGGGCTGCTTCTGTAGAATCATCTACAGAATAGCTTAAATAATAAAGAGAAACCATTGCTCATGTAACTGAATAGTGCAGGGATAGCTTCAGGCATGGCTGGATCCAGCAGTTCACACAATACTAGCAGGGTTTGATCTCTCTCTCAGCCCTGCTTCCCTCTGGGCTGTCCTCCTCTTCTACCACACTGGTTTCCTCCAATAATGTGGGAAATGGCTGCTGGCAGCTCCAGGGTTACATCCTCTCATAGGTAAAAGGACTTTTCTCCCCCATGTTCATATGTAAGTAACAGGTAAGTTTTAACAGAACATGTCTACATCCATTCGTCGACATACTGTCTAGGGTTGCCTTCCTGTTACAACAGCAGAGTTGAGAAGTTGGCAACAGACACCATGTGGCCTGTACAGCAAAAATGCTATCTATCCAGCCATTTCTAGAAAAGCCCATTTTAGACAGCAATGACATCAACAATACTCAACTAACACACATTAAGTACTACACGTCAGCTACAGTTCTAAGCACTTGTTTCCTTCTTACAACAATCCTAGGAAGTGGGGAAACTGAGGCATGAAGTGGTTAAGAGCAGTATGGCTGGGATTTACATTTAGCAGCCTGATCCCAAATCCCATGCTCTTAATCAAACAAGGGTTTTCTGGAAGCTTCAGTAGGTAAGTGTCTAAATCAGGCCGTGATTTTCCAACTACTGGTTCCAGAAACACACACACACACATGCATGTATTTGCTGAAGTAGGCAGTGAAGCCCACACTGAGCTCCCTCTGCTTACAAGCCATTCAGCACTGTCCCATCAATGCTCTGATGGACAAAGCTGTTCCAATGAGCCATTGGCCTCTCCCTGGACTGGATGGCCCAAGCACCCCCCATCTGGTGAGTTGACTGAGGCTGCACATCCCAGGAGTGGGGCCTTCAATACCACTCAAATCCAACATGGGTTCCTGCCCTGGCCTGCCAGGGGTTCTATGCATGGGTTCCGGTAATGAACCTGCTTCTCTCACAATGGGACCTCACCAGGTCTGGCCACAGAGCTCTGAGGAGCCCACAAACACCCAACATTTCTCATTCAAGTGTAAAGCCTTGTTTGGGAAGTTGCTGGGGGTTAGGCTGGTCACTGGAATGCTTTCAGATGGGGTGGGATGGAGGGACAGAGACTTGTACTGCCAGTGGAGGGAGGGGAATGTCTGAAAGAGAGTTCAACGCTTCCCACCAGGCCTGGTGCTGTCACTTTCTAGCTGTGTGACTCTCTTGGGCAAAGCATCTCCTCTCTTGGGCCTCAGTTTCCCCCTCTGTAAAATGGGTTTAATGATAACATCCCTGCTGTAGGGTAGCAGTGATTTTAAGAAAACAGTACTTTGTATGCCTCGGTATCCTCATCTGTATAGCGGGAATAATAGTAGAACTTACCTCTTGCAGTTGTGAGGATTAACCAAGTCAAAAGGTGGTCAGGGCTGACACCCTATAAAATGCTCACCATTAGCTTTTAGGATGACTGTCAACCAAGGCACGTAAGAGATTATTTCAGCGGTGAAATGTATCCTTATTTTCTGGGACAAAGGTGACACGAATCAGCCTCGGACAGGTGAGCCAATGTTCTGGGGCCTTGAATCCGGACAGCCAACCTCGCAAATACCCGAGTCCCACCGGCTCTGCTGCTTTGGTTTTGGTTCATTTCAGGCTGGGGCCTTAGAGGGGACATCCTTTTAATATGTGTCGCCCATCAGTGCCCAGGGGCTGTGCTGAGATAAGTGACGTGGCCACACGTAAGCACCCTTCTGGTGATCTGGGCTCTGGGCGGCCAGGCAAGGGCTGTGCCTTGGAGCCAGGGACAGGCCCCTGCCCCATCCGCGGTCCAGCCTGGACCTCACTCCAGCCCCATCCGCCCCAATGCAGACCTGATATCCCCTCCAGGAGGCCGTGGCATCTCAGATTTCCCGAGGCCAAGAGCGAACTCGGCCCTCACCTCCCACCTGCTCCTAACCATTCTTCCTAGCGTCTTCCCGTCCCAGGAAGTGGCACTGAAGCCACCCAGCCGCTCAGTCCAGGGGCCTGGGAGGCGTTTCATTCATGTCGTTCCGCCACATTACATCATCCGCCAGTGAGCCCCGCCAGCTCTGCTTCTAAGGCCAAGCCCAGAGGTCCTCTGCCACCACCAGGCCTCCTCCAGGCCACCTGCGAGCCCCCGTGACGCTGCTCCAGAGGGGTCCCCCCAAAACACCGCTGGATCCCATCGTTCCCCTGCACACCTGCCATCAGCTCCCTGGGCACCGAGACAAAACCTGGGCCCCTGTGTGTGGCCATGGAGCCACATGGCCATGCAACACCCTGTTCTCTGCCTGCATCTCCCACCCGCTCTGTGTTCCGGTCACATGAGCTCTCAGACCTGGGGCTCTCCCTGACACACGCCATATACGTGTGCATGTGCACTAGCACACATACATGCAGACACCCACAGAGACAGAGACTCAGACACACACAGCCCGGTGCTGCACACAGGCACCCCCAGAAATAAGCAAGCACCCCCACACACAACCCAGTCACACCCAGACACCTTCCCGCACACAGCAGACGCTGACACAAACAGCCACCTCTGTCCACACTGACCCCGCTGCTGCCTCCCGCTGCGGCTCCACTGTGGCGCACTGTTAATTTTCTTTGTGGAATCGCAATTTGTGATTCTTCTATCCCACTTGTTTACACACTTAGTGTTTGCCCACCCAGATCCCGCCTAGACTGTCCGTACCAGGAGGCCCAGAACATTCCTCTTTCTTCCGCAGTGTGTGCCCTGCACCCAGCAGGCACTCAACAGGGATCGTCCGAAGCCCTTTTCTATTTTAACACTTGGCTGCACTTTCATGCTTGCCTATGGGTTAAAATATTCTGGAAAAACAAACTAGAAATATGTCACCCAGGAGGGGCCGGAAATTCAGGAGACTCATTGTTCATTCTGCACTCATCTTTAATGTCTCAATTAAAAAATTATATGTATATTTCTTATAGAATAACATATCTTTGAAATATTAATATTTTTAAATGGTCTACCTGAGATGTTCTCCAAACTGGCCCAGCTTCAGAAACCTTGGGAAGTGTTTCTAAAATTCTGGCAGGAGGTGTTGGGCTGGGCTCCCAGGTGTCAACATCTACCTGGGTGGGGTGAGGGGTCGAGACACCAGCTTGAGAGCCGGGGTCCGCATGGCCCCTTCCCAGGTCTGGGTGGAAGCCCACGCCTCCTGTGGGACTCATTCCCTGCGCCCCTCTGTCTTCATGGCCAGCCTGCCTGTCGATGAAGGAAATTAAGTTTGTCTGTGGCTGAATGTCATTCCTAAAGCCACATTGCTGGCTGTCAGAGCCAAGGGTTACAAGGGCAGTGATTGTGGTTCATAGTTTGACAGTTTTTTCTAGACTCTTCCCAGGAATGGAAGCTACCTGAGCCAAAAATCACAAAGGCTATCCTCATACCTTTTTTATTTTGGGGGGGGGGCAGAGTCTCACTCTGTCACCTCAGGTAGAGTGCAGTGGCACCATCATAGCTCACAGCAAACTCAAACTCCTGGGCTCAAGGGATCTTCTGCCTGCTTCAGCCTCCTGAGTAACTGGGACTATAGACCCATACTGCCCAGATAATTTTTCTATTTTTTGTAGAGACAGGGTCTTGTTTTTGTTGGGGCTGGTCTCGAACTCCTGACCTCAAGTGATCCTCCTGTCTTGGCCTTCCAGAGTGGTAGGATTACAGGCATGAGCCACTGCGCCTGGCCCATACTTTTTTTTTTTTTAAGTATAAAGTAATAATTACATGTATAGCCTTGCTCAATATCATAATTTTACAAAATTTCCCTTATCCTAAAAAAAATTTTTTAAAAATGTGCAGGAAGATTCCTGAGTCCCCAGACTGCCGTCTTCTCACATCCTCCTGTGGATACTCCTGGCTTTCAAAACAGCTCCCCCCCCAAATCCAGTTCCCTTCCCACTTCCAGGCTGTCTTTCCGCTGCCCACTCACATGACGACATACGTTTCCCAAGTGTCTGATCACAACTGATCTTCTTAGAGAAGACGGGGGTTTACAGAAAACAACAACAGAATCAAAGGTGCTTCCTGTGGGTTATTTGCTATTAACATCCCTCCCAACATATTTTGCCAGGTCCTTCCTGTTTGTGGAGTGGGAAGAAAAGGAGGAAGGAGATTGTCCCTGATCCTGTTTTCACCTGGCATAATTGAAAACTGTCTTTTTATTACCCATTCCATCCATCACTGTCTGCCTTGCTTCTTTCTTCCTAACCTGCCTCATGTGTCTTGAAGGAATCATATTGGTTCTTTGGTCTAATTTCTACATCTTCCAAGACTCCCATTTGCCTTACTGATCCCTAGCCAATCTCAAGTTGAGATAATGTGGCATCTCACACCCTGTGCTAACCAGTCTCTGCTTAATACCTCTGTGACCAGCCCAGTGAGTATTCTTCTTCCAATGTACCTCCCTGGAGTATCTGCAGCTGTTGCTAAAGCCACAAATTACTATCCCTGAGTGACCTTTCATCTTCCCCAACTTCCCCCCATCAACCTAAGAATGACGCACAAGGCAGATATAACAAATATATAGCATACGTATGGCAACTGCCAGCTCTCAGCCTGTGACAGACATTACTAATGGATCACCAACTCCTATGCTGCAATCCAACCCATCAGTGAATTCAGTCAATTGGACTTCTAAAGTAAAGCCCAAATCAAATCAATTCTTACCTGTCACCCATCCTCCACCATTCCTTGCTCAGGCACCTGCAACAACCTTGAACCTGGTCTTCTGGCTTCTCCTCCTTACTTCTCTCCACACACAACCTACAGTGATTTTTTTTAAAGCTTTAATCTTTTAAACAGAAATCAGATCCTAGCAATTCTCTGTGGAAAATCCTCTAAGAGCTGCCATTGCATGTAGAATAGGATGCCAATTCCATCTTTTTATTTTAGCGTATTATGGGGGTACAAGTGTTAAGGTTATATATATTGCTCATGGCCCCCCTTCCCCCTTGAGTAAGAGCTTCAAGCGTGTCCATCCCTCAGCCAATTCCATCTTGAGCTCATGCTGGTATCCATCTGTCTCTCCCAACTAGTGCCTAGCACATATTAAGTGCTCCAAAATGTTTATAGATCAAATGAGACTCTCTTTTGTTAATCCAGAAGGGGCAGTCTAATAAGAATCTTCTTAATACAGCACTCCAGGAAGCTACCACTGAATTCTCAGAGTTAGCATGCAAAATGCAACCTACTTTCAGAGCCTGTTCTAATACTGGGCAGTCCTACCCACTTCCAATTATTTGAGAATGAGGGAGCATACAAATAAATCAGTCCAGCCCACTTGACTTGCTTGCTTTCTTTCATTACAGGGAGAAAACTTTTTAATCCTTTTTGCAGTAGAAAATGGTCTGTTGAAGTTGAGTGTTGGGCCTGGCAGGGCTGCTGACAGGTCCTTCAGCTCTGGGTGTCTGGTGGCAGGGACCCTGGGGAGTCTTTTCCATGGTGGGCCGTCAGTGAAGCCACCACTGCAGAGAAGGATACTCAGGGAAGTCTGGCACGGGGCTGCCTCTTCTTTAGAACATCACCTTCACAAACTGGCTGAGTCACTGTGGCAGCTAGAAACAGGTTCTAGAAAATCTAACCTTCTGGAAAGTCCAGAAGTCCCAGAACTGGAGGAACCACTGGGAGAAAGAGAAAATGTTCTGAAACAGAGAGTTCCGGGGGGGGGGGGGGGGGGGTTGGGCTCTGAGCTCACTGATCGATTTCCCTGGTCAGCGACATCTTGGAGCAAAAAGTGAACACTGCTGGTGCTTCCGCCAGGTTTCTTGGGGGAACAGGGATGAGGGCAGGAGGAAAAGGAGATGGAGCAAGGGAAGAGTAATTAGTGCTATTAATTACATCTCAACCACAGGCTACGTTTCTGCCCCGGGATTAAAGAAACATTCATTTGGAACGACTATTAAGGTCTTAAATTCAATGCGTCACAAATCAGGGCAGTGGAATGAAAATTCTTTCTCTGTAGGGACCAGGAGGCAGAGAGCAGAGAATTTGCTATCCAGGTTGCTGCAGCCCAGCTGGAAAAGCCAGGGCTTGCAAGCAGGGTTCGCTTGTTATTGTTGTCGGCTGTATTTTTTTTTAAGTTGTTTCAGGCAGGGATGTGTTCCAAATGTATAATCTAATGTGCTATAAAAGTCACTAATGTGATTACACTTTTATATCATATTAGAGAAAATGAATACTAATTCAATACCAAACGCTAATTCGGTAGAACCACAAATTGCTGAGAGGCTGCAAAACATTTGCTGGGCTGAACTTTCTGGCTGGTGCCTGAGAGTTTGCGGTGGGGTTTTCAGGAGTTGTGCAGTCTAGTAAGTTGGACAGTCAGGGCTGCTGTGGTTGGTCATTGCCTTTGCAGGGGACAGATGCTAGAGTGGTTCCCCTCAGAACATATATCCTATCACTTGAGGAGAAACTTTCCAATGCTCAGAGGAATTTTTCAAATTGCAATGAATGCAAATCCGCTTGGATTTTTTAACTAAGCATGCTGTTTGATGGCACCAGCAGTGAGGGACAAGCTGCCTCTAAATGTGACCTGACATTGGGAATAGCTTCCTGGAAGGAAGACCACTAAGAATCACGGCCTAGGGAGTAATAGTAACAGCCAGTGTTTACGGAGCACTTGCTATGAGACAAGCACTGTTCTAAACTCTCTTCTTCCATTCACTCATTTGACCCTCACGGCCACTCTATGAAATAGGAACCCTTTTTATGCCCATTCGACAGATGAGGAAAATGAAGGCTCAGAGAGGTAAAGTGATTTGCCCAAAGTCACACAGCCAGTGAGGAACAGAGCTGTGACACCAGGCCAGGTTGTTGGCTCCAGAGCTACATCCTTAATCACTCCATTTAATTGAAGTTTGTCCCACAGACCAATCAAACTTTACCTGCATTATCTCATGTTAACCCGGGGCAATCCTTGGGAAGATTTGCACTCATTCCCATTGTACAGATGAACAAACTGAGATTCAGAAATGTTACCTGACTTGCCCAATGGTACTCACCACACAGGAAGCAAGAACCAGGACTCAAACCTGGCTTCAAAGCCAGGGCTCTAACCACTGTGCCATTCAACCTCCTAAGTGCCCCAAACCAAGGCCACAATCCCCAAAGGGAGGTCTCCACTCCTCCTCCCTCCCCACAGAGATGCCCAACACTCCCTCTCACTCCAGCCTCCCGACATTTTCATGGAGACTTTTGTCCTCCCACTCCCGACCCCAAAGGATGATTCAGGTCAGCTTCTGGAACAATCCTCCTTCCCTGAAAGCTCTCGAGGGCCCCTGATCCCCTGCGTTCCACAGCTCTGCCTCGAGGGCACTGTGTTCCACTTTATTATCAAATATCACACACATCTCCCCGTCTCGGCTAGTCGCATCCAGAAACGCAGGGCCAGAATTACGACGCATCGGCTCGCCCTCATAAATAACATTTTGCAATTTCCTCGTCTGGGGGCATGGATAAATTATTCTTCTGCATCAAGGTTACGATGATCAAAAAGGTGGCCGGCTGGCCTTCCTCGAGAGTGAGGAGGAAAAGAAGGCTCTGATTACATCGTGGCGCCAGGCTGAGGGCGGGGCCCGGTGGCCCAGGCTTCCTGCTCTGTGACCACGCCCCAACCAGAGAGCTGCAAAGGCACCAGCTCTGACGCCAAGGTCCTGCTCCAGGAGGGACGCACATGACAAGCAAGTCTCACTTTTGTATCCTTCACGGGAGGTGACAGAAAGAGCCTTGTGGTGAGAAGGCACGTGGCACTGTTTTCTTGTCCCCTTCACTGAGAGCCCCCAACCACCTGCCACAATCACACGTGCTGGCTCTCTCCATGGGTGTTACAGGCTGATCTGTGTCCCCCACAAATCCATATGCTGAAGTCTTAGCCCCCAGGACCTCAGACTGTGGCCGTGTTTGGAGACAGGGTCTTTAATGAGGTAATCAAGTTAACATGAGGTTGTCAGGGTGGGCCTTAATCCAATATGACAGGTGTCCTTAAAAAGGGGGACACTTTGGACACAGAAACTCATAGAGGAAGAACTCTTTATGAACATGGAGAGGCCATCTAGAAGCCAAGGAATGAGGTCTCAGAAGAAACCACCCTTGCTGACCCCTTGATTTGGGGCTTCTAGTCTCCAGAAGGGAGAAAACAAATGCCCCCATTCAGGCCACCCAGTCTGTGGCACTTTGTACGGCAGCCCTAGCAAACTAACACTCAGACATGCTTTATAAAAAGCTGGACCAGAGTAGCAAGTGGATCCTATAGACGTGAAGCCACCAAGTGGTACGTGAAGCTAATTTGTGCTCTTAACTACGTATTTGTTGATGGTCTGTCAGTCCCCACTAGACTAGAAGCTCCATGAGGGCAGTACAGTCACACGTGACATAATGATGTTTTTCGGTCAATGACGGACCGTATATACAATGGTGGTCCCACAAGATTATGATATCCCATTTTTACTGTCCTTTTTCCATACTGAGACATGTTTAGATACACAAATACTTCCTACTGTGTCACAGTGGCCCACAGCATCCAGCACAGTAACACGCTGCACAGGCTCGTAGCCTCGGAGCGACAGGCCACACCGTGCGGCCCAGGTGTGCAGGAGGCTACACTGTCCAGTTTGTGCAAGTACACTCCATGATGTCCACACAATGACAAAATCACCTAACGACACATTTCTCAGAATGTGTCCCTGTTGTTAAGCGATGCGTGACTGGAAATCTTTCTCAGTCATCACTGTATCTCCAGCGCCTAGAACGGTGCCTGGCTTATATCTGTTGAATTAACAAGTAAGAGATTAAAAGTGAGTGAGTGAAGAAATGCCAGGGAAGAATGAGGTTAGCTTTCACATGCTGTAATTTGGAAGGCTGGATCCTTCTACCTCGAAGGTTGTAGCCAGAGACGACACTAAAAGCAGAATCCAGGGGCCTTCCCCAGCAGGAATAGCCCTGTACCTCAGATTACATCTAGAGATTCATAGAAGAAAAAGCAAAAGTAGAAGGTCTGCTCCAGCTCTAACCATCTTGCCACCTCTGCCACCATTTTGGGGGGTCCTGCCAGCAGGCACACCCACCTCACCTTGCCTAGGTCTGTTTACAAGCCCAAGGCCACACTGCCCCTTCTATCTTTGGTTTTCTGAGAAGGTAACTTCTTTATGTTTCTGGGGATGTAGCAAGTGGCCTCACACGCCCCATCCAAAGCAGTTTGTCCCCAATCCCTGACCGCCAGATGGGAAGCCAACACCTCCTTCCTTCCTCCCCCACGCACGTCCAACGCACCTCGGGACTGCGCCCCAGCCTGCCGAGGCACTGCAAGTGCTGCCGCCTCTAACACGCGTTTATTTTTCCGGCCCTGAGAGCCCATGTTTTTGGTTTAACAGCAGAATCAGGCCCACTAACAGACACAGTAAACAGGCGGTCCTTGGGTAGGATATGCCCACAGACAGTCTGGTCTGTGTCACATAAACATTTTAATTTTCTTTTAAAAATAGGTGATTTTGCATACAAATCCCAATGCCCAGCTTCTCGTATGAAATTTAAAACTGGAAACGCTGGGCTTATGGAGGTACCTGGCTGGAGTTGTGGGGCTGCTGTCCCCCTTAAGATGGGCCACATACCCTCTACCAGTTTGCCCTGGCAGCTGAGGTCCCAGTGTCTGGTCACCTCACGCAGGCCCGCCATCTGAGGCACCTGCAGGGGTGTGAGGCTTCAAGCTCTCCCTAAACTGTTGCTGCAGCAACATGAGGACTCTATCAAAATCAATGACTGATATGATCCAGGCCAATCTCCCAAAAAGGCGTTCCTAGGCCACTGACTGCCTCAGCACATAGTAGGTACTCAATAAATAAAAATCCAGTCCTGAGAAATAGCTCGGGAACAGCCAACGAAGTGTGGACCCAATCCATCAGCAGGGGGTGGCAGGAGCGGGCCTGGCCGAGCTTCGGGAGCACTGTGGCCATCTGAGAGCGCTCCTCGCCCTCCTAGGGAGGCCAGTTAACACCAGACCGCTCTTGGGGCTGGCCCTCCGCATTGAGAGCTGGTGACAGACAGAGTCCACCCTCCCCACACATGCTGACATCCCCCACCCAGTCTCAGCGAGATGGAGCCAAGGCACAGCCCTCATCCCCTGCCGTCTGCCCTCCACGCATCCAGTAGGTGCCCAATTCTCGCTGCCCTCCCAAATCCAGACAAAACTGCGAATTCTCCCTGTCAGTGCTGTATATCACTTTGAGATATATACCATATTAGCAGAAAGAACTGAATTATATTGCATTCATGATGCAATTAAACACTTCACTAGGAATCAATGTAAAACTGATGAGGCCTGAAAGTAGTGCATATGGCTTAGAACATTATAAAACATTACCTTCACTCAAATCCTTTTCAGTAGCAATTTAAATCTTCTTACAGTTACTGCTGCCAATGGTAAACCATCTACTGATTCATAACAGCGCATGGTAACGAATGAATTTTTTTAAAAATTTATTCAACTACTAAATTACCCATGAAACCGGAATAGCTGACAGGAATAATCTGAATTATTATTAGCTCTGCAAGTATTCTGCATTAGCCAATTTAAAACCACGGTTCTCAGGCAGGAACCAGTTAGTACAGCCGGAGTGTTAAATGACTGCAATAGTTCTTCATTTTACTGCTGCTTACATTTAAAGGTCAAGAGATAAAAATTACACATGACTCCAAACATAGGAAGGGTGTTTATCTTTTTCTATGAATTGGGTCAGTTGTAAACTTTAAAAAACATTTGAGATGCAATTGTACAAACTCTAAGACCTTTGGAATATTTAGAAATCAGAAGGCTGGGGGATTCTTCTCCCTGCCACCTCCCACCCTCAATTCATTGTTGCAAGAAAGGGGAAAAAAAGACATGACCTCTTGTCCTTGTGGTCTAGAAACTTGCTACTAAAAGTTTCTTGTCTTCCTCCCTGGCCTCCACATGCCCTCAAGCTCCTGAGCAACTCTGGAAAGATCCCGAAGCTACAGAAGGAGGAAGTCACAAACGTAGGTGCTTGCCCCACACTAAGAGGTCATTTGGTCCAGCCCTCTGCCTCCTGCTTGCGCCAGAAGCAAGACCGAAGCTTTGAGGCCCCTACTTCCATCCCTAACTGCCTTTGCGTCCATGCATACGTGTCTGTTGGGGTTTTTTCCCCCTCCAAAAGCCCAAGAGGGGGAACCAAAGCGAGAGAAATAAAGAACCAGCGTTCTTCAGGAGTCTTGTGTTATCCATGCACCACTGAACAAGGACCATAGAACACCAGCCTCGTTTCTTTGCGTGGCTTTGGCAAGATGGGCATGTGTGTTTTCAGCTCTGCAGAAGGACAAGCTAGGCAGGTTTCAAGACATGATTCTCTTTTTCTTTTTGGGGGAGAGGAAGAGTTTAATATTTTTTTTAACCACAAAGTTAATACATGCTTGTTATAAAAATTTCAAATCTAGAGAAGCACAAAAAGAAAAACGTTGATAGCCCTATCTTGCCACTTTGCATTCAGCTATCAACAAATAATAAATTAAGCACCTACTATGTGCCAGGACACTAGGGATATAGCAGTGATCAAAATCTTTGGAATGTTCTGGGGTGCATACTTCCAACTAACATCTACCTAAAAATGGGCTCACATACTACTACTTGCGTTATTCACGTAACACAGTATCTCGGACATCTTTAACTAAAAGGCTACAATTCCACTGTGTGCAGACCATGCGTTTGCCCAGACCTAAATGCAGGATTTTTTTTTTTTTACAATAATATAAACCATCTTGCGAATCAACACTGTTCAAGCTACACGTCAGGGTGTGCTCAGCCTTATGTCACAAATGGATGCTCAACTCGTCTTGGCATTTTAAGGGCTTACCCTTAAGGGGGTGTGGGAAGTTGACACACTCTTGTGGAAAAAAAATCCTTTCAACAGGCTGAGAAAACATTTGTGGTCCCTTTTCCCTCAAATTATCTCTCGTGCACAAGCTGATTTCTATGGATTGATGTGGTTTGAACCCACGAGCAACTGTCTGATGTCTTCTGCAGTGCCAGGAAGCCCCTCTTCAACCTGTGGTTTTCAACCAGGGGTGATTTTGCCCCCCAGGAGACATCTGGTGATTTCTGGAGGCATTTTTGGTCATTTCACTTTGGGATTGTTGGGGGTGGTGTGCTACTGGCATCTAGTGGGGAGAGAATAGGGATGCCGCTAAACACTCTGCCACGCACAGACAGGCCCCTGCAACAAAGGCTTATCCAGGCCAAATGTCAACAGTGTCAAGGTTGAAAACCCTGCTTTAGTCAAAATCTGGGGAGGTCTAGGGTGATATGGTTGAGAGAATAGGTCCTGGAGACAGACACTGTGTTTAAGGCCCAATTGAGCCACTTGCTAGCTGTGTGACTTTGGATAAATGATGTAACCTCTCTGAACCTCAGTACTGTTAAGTTTTGTAAGTAAGTGTCCTTACCTACTTATCAACAGAATCTACTTTAGGATTATTGGGAGGATTATAAGAGATACTTTGTGCCAAGTAGGCAGCGCAGTACTACTCAGTAGCAGTAGTACTCGCAGTATTAACAGTAATTACAGCTGTAGCAGTAGTAACGAACGCAACATTTTTATTGTGGTAAAATATACATAATATAAAATTTGCCATTGTTAAATGTACCATTCTGTGGCATTAAGTATGTTTACATTGTTGTGCAACCGTCATTATTCATCTCCAGAACTTTTTATCTTCCCAAACTGAAACTGTGTCCCCATTAAACACTAACTCCCTAATCCGCCCTCCCCATCCCCTCTGCCCACTGACCGACCCCTGGCACCCACCAGTCTACTTTGTCTCTAAGAATTTGACTACTCTAGAGAGCTCCTATAAGTGGAATTATACAGTATTTGTCTTTCGGTAACTGGCTTATTTGACTTAACATCCTCGAGGTTCATCCATGTTATAGCACGTGTCAGAATTTCCTCCCTTTTTAAGGCTGAGTAATATTCCACTGTATGGACAGATCACGTTTTGTTGGACACCTGCATTCCACCTTTTGGCTGTTGTGAATAGTGCTGCTATAAACACGGGTATACATGTACCTGTCTGAGTCCCTGCTTTCAATTCTTATGGGTGTATAACCAGAAGAATTGCTGGATCACGTGGCAATTCTTTTTTTTTTTTTTTTTTTTTGAGGAACTATCATACCATTTTCCACAGTGGCTGCACCATTGTTCTGCAAGCAACATTTCTAGAGATGAGCCAAGGGTCGGGTCCAGGATGGAGAACCTCCTTGGCAAGGCCACCTGGAAGACTCGCTCGCCAAGTGCCACTGGACACATTGCTTTCCTGGACACGTCTACCTGAGCCTTTTCTACTTCTGGCTGTAGCATCCTAGAGGTCTGCTCTGGGCCAGCTCCCTGGCCCTCCCCCTCCTCTGCCAGGCGACCCCCACGACAGCCCTGCAGAAGCCCAGCTCTGAGCAGGCTTATGTCTCCTTTTAATGCCAGGGTCTATTATCAGACCCAGCTCCATGGACCCCCAACCTACCAGAGCTGAATCCTGGGAGCCTGGAACGCGAGAGGGTGAGAATGATGAACTTCAGAGAAGGCCCCTCATGCCCAGCTGTGGGTGTGCCAGGATGAGGAGGCCCTCTGGGCAGAAAGTGGGGAGAAGACAGGCCACAGTAGGAGCCTGACAGGCAGTGGGGACAAAGGTGGTATGAATCGATCATGGGGACATAAATTTTAGCCTTTTCTGTGCTCCTCTGAGGTGACTACCTTCTTCCCAGTGCAACAGAGTTGACGCTGGGACCCTCACTTTCGGCTCCCCAAATATTGTCAGGCATGGGAATCAGACAGATCTGGTTCAAACTCCAGCTCTGTTAGCATCAACTTTAATAATTCTTAAAATGATTTTCCATAGTTCATCTCATCTAAATCTCACATCAGCCCGCAGAGATCGGAGCTATCATTATCCCCATTTTACAGAATGAGAAATGGACGCTGGGGGAGGGGGATGGGAAGCAACGCTCAAGTCACAACAGAGCTGTGAGTAGGGAAGCCAGGATTCAAACCTGGGGGTCTGACTCTGACCATTGTGCCAGACTGCCATGTAGCTGCAGACTTGGTACTGACTTTCTCTGACTTTGTCTATTCTGCTGTAAAATGGGATGACAACAAAATCTACCTGTGGCAAACCATTTGTATTCATTCCTAGGGCTGCCATAAGAAAGCACCACAGACTAGGTGACCTCAACAACAGACATTGATTTTTTCACAAATTTGGAGGCCAGGAGTCCAAGATCAAAGAGCCTGTGACGCCACTTTCTTTTGAGGCCTCTCTCTGTGGCTTGTAAATGGTCACCTTCTCTCTATGTCTTCACATATTTTTCCCTCTATGTGAATCTGTGTCCAAATTTCCTCTTCTTATGAAGACAGCAGTTATACTGGATTAGGGTACACCCCAGTGACCTCATTTTAACTTAAATCCCTCTTGAAAGACTGTCTCCAAGTATAGCCACATTCTGAGTTCCTGAGAGGTTAGGACTATGACACATGAATTTGGGGGGACATAATTCAGCCCATAGCACCATCTCTCACCTGAGGCTGGAAAGCTGAAGAATTTGATTTCCCAGCCTCCCTTGCAGCTATGAGTGGCTGGTTGCGGACAGTGAGATGAGGCTCCCGAGGAGGGCTTCCTTCCCCGAATTAAGAGGTAAAATCCTCACTGGGAGAAAATCTTTGGCCCTCTGCCCCTCCTTATTCCTTCCTGGCCCACAGACAGGAGCCCTGGAGGAGGAACAGCCATCTTGCTGCTGTGCAGATGAAAGATGGGAAATGGAAAGACAGATGGCTGCCTCCCTCTGACTCAGTCACGTGAGAAAAACAAACCCACAACACGGCCTTCTGTGAGTGAGTGGACCAATAAATGGCGGTAACACACAGACAATGGAATATTATTCAGCGCTAAAAAGAAATGAGATGTCAAACCATGAAAAGACATGGAAGAACTTTAAATCCACATTGCTAGAGGAAAGAAGCCAGTCTGCAAAGGCTACACACGGCACGATTCCAACCACATGATATTCGGGAAAAGGCAAAACTATGGAGACAGCGAAAAGATCAGTGGTTACCAGAGGGTTGGGGGGAGGGAGAAGAGGAGGAGTAGGTGGAGCACAGAGGATTCTCAGGGCAGAGGAATTACTCTGTGTGATGCTACAACAGCAGATACACATCACTACACGTCTGTCCAAACCAGTGGAGAGTACACCACCAAGAGCAAGCCCTAATGTAAAACTATGGACTCCGGGTGATGACATGTCAATGGAGGTTCAATGACCGAAACAAACGTCCCGCTCTGGCACAGGATGTTGCTGGGGAGGGAGACTGTGCCTGTGTACGACAGGGCATATATGAGGACGCTCTGTATTCTTTGCTCAATTTTGCTATGATCATAAAACTGCTCTAAATGTAAAGGTTATTTTAAAAAAATAAGTAAATGAACCAGTACGAGCTTGAGGCACCAACTGGGAATTGGCTGAATTCCCAGTTACTTGCAGCTGAATGCACTCCTCACAGGAGCAGAAGCTCAGAGGGCACTGAGGCCACTGGCCAGGCCCCACATGGGTAGAGGGGTTTGGACAGAGCAGAGTGAACCTGTGTCTCAAGGCACGGAAGCCAGTGATGCCTGGACAAATGTTATACGAGATCACAGATCCTGTGCAGGCCCGTCATGCCCAGTGGGAAACAGGTAATTAATTCACTGTGTATTAATTAAGCACCTTCTATGTCCCATTCAGGCATAACAGGGGAGGTGGGGTGAAAGAGATACTTATGGCCCAGACCTGAACTTTGAAGGACCTCACGATCTAACGGGAGGAATCCTAAGGCAGAACAGACCCTTTGCAGTGGAGGAGTCACTGTGTGTCACATCAGCCTGAGTGACATGGGAGTTTGGAGAAGGCCTGGCTGATCAGGGAAGGCTTCCTGAAGGCAGTGGTTGTAGCAGAGTAGAGCCTTGAATGCCAAGTCAATCTGAGTAAACAGATTCTGGTGGGGACACTAAGCAGGCAGCAAGGAGATGCAAAGAGGTTTTGGGTAACAAGAGGAATCGAGGGAAGCGTGGCAGAGAGGGAAACTGAGTCCCTTGAGCCTCTGAGAAAACACCTGGGCACACACCCCAGTGGCCCACACCACTGCCGGTGGGAAGGAGGGTGGTAGACAGGTGCTTAGCGTGCACATGCACATCAATGGAGACAGCATCGAGTGGCAAGGCCTCCAGAAAAAGTGGGCTCCAACTCAGAAAGGAGGCATTGTCTCTTTAAGTGAGCATAACACTGTATCATCCTTTCTCTTCCTATTTTGGGTTTTATTAGCAAAGCAGTACAATGTTTATACTAGTGGGTATTACATTTGCCAGAACAATTACAGTATGACAAATGGTACATCAATGTAATCCATCAACCTTGCCAAGACAGGAATCCTTTACTCGGGACTGCCATTAATTCTGCGCTCCCGTCTCTGGGGTCCCGGGCCCGCGTAGCCATGACAACGCAGATGACGCCTGGTGCGAATGCCAGGGCTCCGTGAAAAATGGGCACCTCTTTGATGCGCTGGAATTTAACCTCCGACACCCGCATATTAGTCTATTCGGAGCAAGAAATTAGAGTTTGGAGCTGGAAACACCCAAGGCACTTGGGGAAAGGGGGTGTCTTTTGCTCCTTCACCCTGTCAGGTGCAGCTCTGCAGAAGCAGGGAGGGATATATCCACTAGGTTGTGTGGCCCTCCTATCTCTGGCTGCTGGATACCAGTCCCAAAGCCAGGGGCAAATTCAGGCAGCATGTGTCAAGTTTCAGTAGCGATGGCAGCTTTCAAGGACAGGGGACAGGAGACTTCAGGCTACAAGGTTCAAAGACATTAAGCATTTAGAGAGGAGAAAGGGAAAAGTCTTATACAGATCTGTACAGAAAGCCCCAGAGATTCCAAAAAAGCGAACACCTTTCTGGGCACACAGAGCAAAGGTGATTGGATGCACAAGGATCCCAGATCCCTTTGGTGGGGCAACTCTAGCCCCAAACGCTGATACATAATTTCCTGACCCTGGGTTCGTTCTGCCTCTGCCAGCTGCAGTTCCCAGAGCAGTGAAATCCCGGCGGCTACACGCCCTCAGACGAGACTGCAGTCATCAGCTGCAAATTCACCAGGAGTTTCAGGGTTCCTCGATTCATCCCGACCAGCAAATTACAAGCCGGGAGCAGCTTTATAAAATATGAAACGGCTGCTGTCAGTTTTTCCATCAGTTCTACATATTTTGCTGTTAACAAAAGGAACCAATAAGCAGTTCTCATAAGGAAAAACAAGAATAAAATCAAAGGCCCCTAATGGAGACAATCTCCAAAGTGCAACAACACAAGCCCATTTCTGGTTTTTTTCCCCCTTCCCTGACAAATCAATCTGGCCATGGTCCAAGGATACAGGCAGACAGACGGAGCTACCTCACCTGTTTTATTAAGCCATTACCAGAATCATTTTATTCCCATTTATAATGTTCAATACATGGTCTGAAGACTTTTCTAATATAGTAATTAGATGGAACACTAGATAGATGGATTAAATTGGGGCGATATTTTATGCCATTGTACATTGCCTTACAATATTCTGCCTGGTTTCTGAGATACCAAAATGTGAGCGTGTGTATATATAAATATGTCCCTTTTATTTTGGGTGGCAGGGATGTACTTTGCATGTGGCTCATCTTAGCACAATCCTTCTCATTTGGAAATCTGATGGAAATTTATGAATCCATGATAGATCTTGCTAGGAAATGCATCCTACATTCTGTCTCCCCTGCCCCCAGGCAAAGGCTTTCCAAGCATCACCACCATTGTCAGAGTCCCTGCAGCCCAACGTACTGGGTGCTTACTAGGTACCAGGCGTGGAGCTGAGACCCTGACATTCATCGGAGGCAACTCAAGTGTATAGGCTTTGAAATTGCCCAGAGTTGGGTTTAAGTCTCAGCTCTGCTTCTTATTCACTGTTTGACCAAGGGAAAGTCACAACCCCTCTGAGCCTCAGTCTTCCCCACCTGTAACATG
Source organism: Microcebus murinus (assembly GCF_040939455.1). Classification (NCBI taxonomy): domain Eukaryota; kingdom Metazoa; phylum Chordata; class Mammalia; order Primates; family Cheirogaleidae; genus Microcebus; species Microcebus murinus. Next base: position 7,578,269 of record NC_134125.1, on the reverse strand, counting down.
GGGATGATATCAGTACCTATCTCATGGGGCTGTTGTTAGATGCTTGGATGATGCTTATTAGCATGGTGCCAGATAGATAGTAAATGCTCAATAAATGCCAGTCATTTTTGAGGTCAAGGAGATAGCCTCATGCTCATTTTACAGATGAGGAAACTGAGGCTTGGAGAAGAGAAATACTTTATTCAAGTTACTGAACAAGTAAGTGACAAGAACAAATATCTTAACCACAAAAGACTGTCTCCTTTAAATGGTAAAAGGAAGGACATCTCTACCAAGGAGTGTGCCTATGTGTATCTGTGTGTGTGTGTGTGTGCGGGGGGGGGGGGGGGGGGTGCTGAGCTAAGTCCGAGCCCCTAATCTGTACCTAAAATATGGATATAAATTATAATCTCAATTCTAAGAGCTTAAGAAATTAGGTTTGGTGATCAGCAAAGAATATTTCCCTTTATATGCCATCTCCTCTCAAACTTTGAGATGACACTAAAAAATGAAACCAGAGAAACAAGTCATGTGGGTGTCACCTGAAGCTCCCCACTCACTTCTCAGGCATTATCCCCAAGTGGGAAAACTGAGTCATGGAGAAGTCAAATCTGGATCATCATAAAGAGACATGATGCCACTTTATAGAGGGGAAAACGGAAGCTCAGAGAGGTCATGTAACCTGCCAAAGGTCACACAGCTTTTGAGGTCACATTAAGGACCTCTGCTTCTCTGAAGCCTCAACCAGAGTATGACAAGGGCTGCAAATCCTCCCCATTCTGATTATACAAAAAAAAAAAAAAAAAAAGCCCAAACCCGTCCTTCTTGTCCCCTTAACTTTAGACCACTGCTGCCTGCCTGTGCAGGGGCTGTATTTCACTGATGCTTTTTTCCTGTTTTGTGTGGAAATGGAAAACATTTACTGGATGAACTGTAAAACATTTACTGTTAATATGAAAGAGGAGGATGCACCCAGCCACAAAGCTGGAAGCTGATTGCTGCTGAAGACCTGCCTTCCCCATGGCTGGGAAAATAAAATTATCCTCCCATACACATATTTCCCTATCAAGGTTCTCAATTTGACAGGCAGTGCTTCAACACACAAAAAGAAAAAAAGCCCTCAATGAAACTCTAGAAATCTCTTTGCTGCTAGCTCACTCTACAGTACTGATGAAAAAGAGAGACTTGTCTTTAATTGTCACTGGTCCCCCATCGACAGACGCTGGCCCTGCTGCTCTCTCGCTCTTCCGCCTGGGAAGCTGTGCCCCTGCATAGCCCTACGGAGTCCCTGGAAAGTTGTTACATGGGTTTCCAGTTCACCCTTCTTCTGCTGCTTTTGCAAGCACGATGACACTGGTGTCAACATTGGAAAAATGTCTTTAAGGAATAATATAAGGGACAGGGAGCTGAGCCAGAATAGGGAGGAAAGGAAGAGAGAAGTTACTGGAAATGCCAAGCACTAACATTGTGTCTGGCCCCACGATTGCCTCACTGCTCCTCCTAAGCCCCCATTACGATCACCATTTCACAGACAAGGAAATGGGGCTCGGAGAGGTTAAGTGACTTACCCAAGGTCACACAGTGAGTTCAGGGAACAGCTGGGAATCGAACCCGGGTCTGATTTTAACATCCAGACCTGTAAGTTCGATCAATCCTTAGGCAGGGTGATGGCAGACCCACCACCTCTGACACAGTAGGCAGTTCTTGGGTGGCAATTGTTCTGAAATCTTATCCTATTTGAAATGACCTTGGGAAGCTCAGCCCTGCAGAAGGAACGAAGGAGCCCCATGCGCTGCATACAGCCGCACCTTTGTTCATCCACGCAGTATAGCAGATTTCCTTATAGCAGGCGTTCTCTGGGGTGATACAAAGACCTGCCAAGGAAGGGGATGTCATTGGCTGGGTCTGAGATGAGGCTGCATCAGATAAAGCCAGAAACTCCCACTGCCTTACAAGAGCCTCCTCTGAGGGGCCTGAAGGCTTTATCCCAATGCAGTGCTGGAAAAATAACAATCTCAGCGACCACAACCTTGAGCACCATGATTTCTGAACAGGAGCCCATTACTTGAATTTTCGCCCACATACGCCATTTGCTGTTCCGCCCTCACTGGCCCTGAACGTCCACTCTGCAGCCCATCCCAAGCCAGAGAGGCAGAAAATGTCCCATCACACACGTTTCCCCCTCCATTCCCTCCCAGATGCTATCGGTTCCCCTCCCACTCAGTACCGGCCAGCAGGACCCCTCTCCTCTCTGAAGACAGCCTCCAGGGACAACAAACTTTCTGGTTTATAAGAGGGAATGTCACATCCACGACCTTCTTGGTCCTTATAAACCTCCCAAAAGAATGGAAGCTATCTTAGCCCCGTGTCCCCACGAAGACCCTGAGGCTCAGGGAGGTTAACGACCCGCTGGAGACCACACAACACTCAAAGGAGGGCCTATCCAGGCTGGATTCTGTCTTGGGTCGGGTCTCTGGAGGCAAAACCTGAGACTAATGTGCTAGTGACTTAGTGGGGAGGGGGTATGCCTCCCCAGTAGGTGGGAGGGTGTGAGGGAAGCAGGTTGTGACAGGGGGAAGGAGTTGAGCAAACACGTGGGCCCAGCAGGAGTCTAGTGTCACTCCCAGGAGCAGTTGCGGGGTGAATGGCACCACAGGGTGGTCCCGCCTTGAGGGAAGGGGTCCAGGCTTTCATGCCTCCCAAGTCCACTCAGAGGCTGTGGGCTGACCCCTGTGAGGTCAGGGGACCTTGAGATTCCTCGATGAAGGGGACAGCCAGCTCACAGCCTGGTGAAGGGATCTGCGTGGGCTACCAACCATGGCCCCTAGAGATTCTGTTTGTCCTTCTTCCTAGCATCCAGTGAGAAGGGTGGCGGGATGGGGGATTCCTTCCCTAACTCAAAGCCAAACAGTACCAGACCATCTCCCCACTCCCCACTGGAGGAAGGAGGCCCTGGGGGCTGATATGAGGAAACAGGCACAGAAAGGTTAAGCAGCCTGATCGGGGCCACACAGCGTTTCATTCCGTTTACCACAGAGCCGGAGCCATGACCCTCTGTAACAATGAACAGTTGACAGGCAGCCCCTCTGCTGTTCTCCCCTGCCCCCACTTCCTCCTCTTTCTCCCCACCCCTATGTAGCTGCACCTCCCCTTACCAGCTCCCCAGCGCCCGGGTGCTGGATGGGAACAGTGACACCTTGTCAAACAGGCTTTTGATAAATGCAAATCTCTCTTAATTTGAATTTAATTATCAATGAAGTGAGCGACTCCCAGATCGCTTCTCCCCATCAGAAACTGGCAGATACATCTGTGCGTAGAGCGAGACTGGCATCTGCTGGTCCTCATGCCAAGCCCCTCCCACTGGCCAGCCTGGCAGTAGGTACCGCTCTGGGGGAGGGAGAAGGGGAGGCAGACAGGGGTCCCTCACAGCTGGGCTCCCCACAGCTGGAGTCCCTACCTTTGCAGCAACCCAGGCTACAGCCTTTCACACAGCCAACCCACACTGTCCCTTTCCAGATGCCCAGAGACATTAAGACACTTGCCCAAGGCCAGAAGGCTGAACTCAGGTGACCTGTGTCACCTGAGAGCTTATTCTACTGTCCCATGGCTACCGTCAGGGGCAGGGGTTGGTAGACCAATGCTTCAGTCCTGCCCTATGCTCATCTCTAAGCAAATTCTGGAGAGACAGAGCCACTGAAGAATTATTGGGCACTTACTGTATGCCAAGTGCTGAACTAAGCCTTTATTCATACTAGCTCATTGCATTTGTGCAAAACAGCCCAATGTGCTGTGGCAATCTCCCACTTCCAGTGGTAGACACGGACGCTCAGAGAGGCTGGGTGTCTGCACTGGGTCTCCAGCCTGAGAGAACAGAGCCTGGGCTCTAACAGTCCCATGGATGTACTTGCCACACACAGCGTGGGTAGCAGCCCAGACGGAGGAGGGGACAGCTGTTCTGAGCAGAGCGGCTCAAACCGTGGGCCAGAGCCTGAGGCACGTGCTCTGGGAAGCTCCCAGCAGTCCTCTCGGGAAGGTCTGATCCCAGGAACTCAGGAGCACAACCTACGCTTTATAAACTACATGATGTTGAAAAAAAAAAAAAAAGCAGCAACACCTATGCTGTGGCTTGCCCTGTCATCAATTTATAGACATGAATTTGGAGGGGGTCCTATTGGGAACCCCATTTTACAGATGAAGAAACAGAGGCACCTAGAACTTGGGTACCTTAAAGTACATCAATTTTTAACATCAGACAAAAACATAAAATATAATATAAATCTGTGTTCCCATCCTAGGAAATCTGGATGAGCCAAATAATGATTATTCAAACCCCTCCACCATCTAACAAGTCAACGTCTCTGATATTTGCTTCCAGATACTCGGGAGAAAAAAACACAAGTGACGGGGCAGTCAGATAAATGAGACAGAACAGCAGGATGCTGATGGCGGCTGGTGCTGGGTGATCAGGACAGGGGATTAGTATGATTCTATTTCTGTGGGTGCTTGAAATTTTCCACAACAAAAAGTTTTTTAAAATTGCATCATTCGGAAACCACCTCTAGTTATGTTCTGGCATCTTCCCTTCCAGACCTTACCAGGCACCCCCGTGTCTCAGGAAAGGGCATCTCCATCCTCCCCCAGCTCAGGCCAAACCCCGAACTCTTCTTTCTTTCCCACTTCCCACTCGCAAGTGCTGTTGGCTCAACCTTTAAATTCTAGGGAGAATCATGCCATTTCTCACCCTCCATCCTGTCCACCCTCGTCATATGCTTGGACAGCTGTGGCAGCCTCTGCACGGGGCTCCCGGCTCCTGCCACAACCCCTGGGCCTGTTCCCCACACGGCAGCCAGAGTGGACAACCTCACTCCTCTGCTCCAAGTCTCCGAGGCACACTCAGAGTGAAGGACAAAGTCCTCGCCATGTACACCGGCCCTCTTATTCTCCCTTCAGTCGGCCAGGCACTAATTGCGGGAAAGTACACACACCATAAAATTTAACATCTTAAAGGGTATACATTTCAGTGGCATTTAGTGCATTCACAATATTGTACAACCACCACCTCTATCTAGTTTCAGAACATTTCATCACCTCCTGTCCCAGCACGCTCCCACTTCCCACTCCCCCTCCCTCAGCCCCTGGCAACTACCAATCTGCTCCTGTCTCCATGGATTTTCCTGTTCCGGACATTTCATATGAATGGAACCATACACTATGTGGCCTTCTGTGCCTGGCTTCTTTCACTCACTATGATGTTTTCGAGGTGCAGCCATGCTGTACCACGTGTCAGTACCTCATTCCTTTTAATGGCTGAATAGTATTCCACTGTCCGGACAGTCCGCGTTGTGTTTATCCATTCAGGGGATGATGGATGTGTGGGTTGGTTCCACCTTTTGGCTGTTGTGAATAGTGCTGCTCTGAACATGCCTGTACATGTTTTTGTTTGAGCACCTGTTTTCCGTTCTTTTGGGTATATTCCTGGGAGGGGAACTGCTGGGTCATATGGTAAATCTATGTTTAACTTACTGAGAAACCATCAAACTGTCTCCCACAGCAGTTGCACCATTTTACATTTTGCACTGGTGGTTCCCTCACCAGGAATGCTCTCTCTGGAGATATCCTCTTGGCTGCTTAATTCAAATCCTTCAAGGGCCCAAATGTCACAGGCTCAGTGAGACCCTGTTTAAAACCTCATGAGCCCTACCTGCTCCCCACCCCACCCTCCCCTGCACCCCATCTACCCTTCCCTGCTTTTTCCCTCTGTAGCACTTATCACCATGGACTGGCCACATGGTCACTTTTCTGTTATTTACGGTCTTTCACTTAGAATACAGCTCCAGCAAGGTGGGGTCCTTTCCTGTCTCACCACTGAACCCCAGGGCCTGTAGCTGCAGGAATGAGATTTCTGAAAATCAAACCCAGAATTTCATCCTGTGACTGGCTGAATTACAATGCAAACTGAACTCCCAGCCTAGTAGGGAGAACATTGACTGGGAACCTGAGAGTTGGGACGGGGACATGTGGGGAGACTGATGAAGCTGGGCACACTGAGCCCCTACATTCTGCATCTTCCCTGCCGGTGGAAGAGGTCTTCCCACCCCGAGTGGGAGCAGCCTCCCCACCCCCTACTCAGGGAGTTGACACTGCATCGCCTGAGGTATCCGGTACGGCCTCCCCTGAGCTGTCACACAAGACAGTGCTGGGTCTCCCCAGAAGCCACCCCCAGGCCCGCTCTTTGCTCCTATACCTATAACTAGCCTCGAGTCCCAGCAGGGCCCTAAAGGTGAGGTACAAAACGTGATCCACAAGGAGGTGTGCTACACTCCAAAATAACTACTTGAGTTTTCTAATTTATACAGATAGAACTTTGGGAGACATGCAAGACATGGGTGTGGGACACTGATGGAAGAAATGGCGTTGGATCTGGCTGAACTGACTGATACAGGCTCACTAAGCAGAGATGCTGCACTCAGTGTCACCGCTCAGGGAGGCAGGAAGGGTTCTAACAGTTTGCTTGGTTGGCTGAAATGTGAACAAAAAGCTGGTCCACAGTGAATGAGCTGGAAATGCCAGGCCTGCCTTGGTTTAATCTAAAAGGAAGAGATTCAAAGATTCGGTGAAATTGGAATGTTAGAGTGGATTTGTCATTTAAGACCTACTCGCCCACACTGGGAAGGTCCAGGAGACATACTTTTCAGCAACACTGTAAGAAGTAACTTTGTGAGTGGAGTCTCAGCATCCTTGAAGAGCTCTGAGATCATTCTGCTCTGTAGGCCAGACCTGACAGTGGGAAACCTAAACACAAGAGGCCAAGTGGTGGCTCTCAGCCCCCAAAGGCAAGATGGGTGTGGCTACTGCACAGTCAGTAGTCACAGCAGCCATCAGAACAGCCTGATTGCAAGACCTATATGGCATTGATCAGTTGATCATAGCGTTCCTAGAAGCGAAACAGGAAGCCTACTAAATTCTTACTCTATCTGTATAAGCACAAAAGTTCTAGATCAAATTTAACAAAAGTTTAACCTGAATCATAAAAACAGAGTCCCAGCCCTTCATTCAATTCATAGACTGGAGCCAGTTTATAGACCCAGAATCCTCTGAAGGGGAGGCTGAATCCCCTGAAAGAAGGACCTTGGTACACTGCCCAAAGCTTATACTGTTAATATTTTTTCCCCAGGCTTCCCCAAAGGGACCTATGGCCTTTTACCAAGGTGACTGTGCACTGGAGAAAAGGAAGAAATCAGAACTTTCAAGCACTACTGGACACTGACTCTGAGCTGACACTGATTCCAAGCGACACGAAATGTCACTGTGTCGGAGTAGAAGCTTATGGAGGTCAGGTTTGGAGCTTTAGCTCAAGTCCATCTTGCAGTGGACCCAATGGATCTCCAAACCCATTGAGTGGTTATTCCCCCAGTTCCAGAACCTATAATTACAACAGACATACTCAGCAGCTGGCAGAATCCCCATACTCCTGACCTGTGGGGTGATGGCGATCATAGGGGGAAAGGACCAGTGGAGACCGCTAGAACGCCTCTACCTGGGAAAACAGTAAAGCCAAAGCAACACTGCATTCCTGGAGGGACTGCAAAGGTTAGTGTCACCATCAAAGACTTGAAAGATGCAGGGGTGGTGACTACCACAACAGCCCCATTCACCTTGCCTATCCAGCCTGTGCAGAAGACAGATGGGTCTCAATGACAATGGATTATTATAAGCCTAACCAGGTGGCAACTCCAATTGCAGCTGCTGTACCAGATGTGGTTTCATTGCTTGAGCAAATTAACACATTCCGTGGTACCTGGTGTGTAGCTATTGGTCTGGCAAATGCCTTTTGCTCCATGCCTGTTCTTAAGGTCCACCAGAAGCAGTCTGCTTTCAGCTGGCAAGGCCAACAATACACCTTCACTGTCCTGCCTCAGGTGTATGTCAGCTCTGCAGCACTACGGCATAATTTAGTTCTCAGGGATCTTAACTTCCTTTTCCTTCCACAAGATACCACACTGGCCAGGAGTGGCAGCTCACACCTGTAATCTTAGCACTCTGGAAGGATGAGGTGGGAGGACTGCTTTAGGCCAGGAGTTCAGGACCAGCCTGGCCAATATAGTAAGACCCCGCCTCTACAAAAAATTAAAGTAGCCAGGCAGAGGGGTGTGTGCCTATAGTCCCAGTTACTCAGGAGGCTGAGGGCAGGAGGATTGCTTGAGTTCAGGAGTTTGAGGCTGCAGTAAGCTATGATCATATCACTGCACTCCAGCCTGGGCAACAGAGTAAGACCTCATCTCTATTTCAGAAAAAAAAAAACAAAAAAAAGATATCACTCTGGCCCATTACTGATATTATGTTTGCTCGACCTTGTGAGTGAGGAGCAATGGCTCTAGACTTATTGGTAAGACATTTGTGTGCCAGAGGGTGGGAAATAAATCTAACAAAAATGTAGAGGCCTTCTACCTCAGTGAAATTTCTAGGGTTTTGTGGTGTGAGAATGGTATCCCTTCTAAGATGAAGGATAAGTTAACAACAACTGGTCCCTCCTACAACCTGAAATAAGGCACAATGCCTAGTGGGCTTCTTTAGATTTTGGAGGCAAAATGTTCCTGTTGACAGAATGAAACTGGTAGTTCCCAGAGGCTGGGAAGAGAATGGGGAGTTGCTGGTACTGGAGCTCAGAAAGTGATACCCTCAGCAACAAAAGCTCCCCTCTGACCTGTCTCTGGTCCCTCATTCTCCCCTAAGCCTACAGACACTAGGACTCCTCTTCCCCAAGGCAGGTTATAGAAACCAGAACCCCTTTTCCATAAAGCCAGCTATAAAACCTAAAAATATTACTCTAACCTCCTCCTACCTTTCTGTGTAAATATTGTCCATAAAGAAATTATCTGACCTACCTTGACTATAGGTCACAAGATCCCCATTCCAGAGAGGATCCTGCCCCATACCAGAAGGAAGGAACACCGCATAGATAGGCCTTGCTGGGTTTCCCACTCAGTCTATTATTAGCATTACATCATATCATGTATGTCCAATCATATTTCTGTATGGCTGTCCATATTTTGTTGAACCTAAGCATAAAAATGAATCGTTTTCCTGTATCTTTGGGACTTCATTCTGAAGGTTCTGATGTCACATAAAATTATGATCAAATGAATGTGTATGCCTTTTCTCCTATTAATCTGCCTTTTGTCAGTTGATTTTCAGGGAAGCTTCAGAGGGTAAAGGAGAGGTTGTCCTTTGGCCTCTATACTGCTCATGGGTATGAGGTCTCCTTTTGGGGTGATGAAAATGTTTTGCAACTAGATAGAGGTGATGGTTGCACAACACTGTGAATGTACTAAATGCATTGGATTGTTCACTTTGAAATGGTAAATTTTATGTCATGTGAATTTCACCTCAATTTTAAAAAAGGTCCACATGGAGCCAGAATACATGGCTTCAAACTCAGTTCTGACATTTGCTAGCTGCATAAGCTTCACCTCTTTGCGTCTCAGTTTTCTTACCTGTTCAATGGGATCAAAAAGACCACCGCCCTCCATGAGGTTTATGAGGATCAAGTGAGCTAATGTATAGAAAGTGCACAAGATTTGGCACGTGTGAAGTGCCAGGCAAATGTTAGCTACTCCTGTGATCGCTTTGGGGTTTATAGAGCTTCCTCAGTGTATATGCGTTCCTTCAGGACAGGGTCAATCACAGCACAGAAGGCTCCTGTGAGCCCCAACAGGCCTGGCCAGCACTCCCAGACCCCACAGCTGCATCTGACATCCAAGGAGGGAGCAAACATTTCCTGCCCATTAAATTACAACAGGAGCCATCCATCCAGGAAGAAATAAAAACTGTAAATATCAAAGCTGATGTACAACTTTCCTGGGCTTCTGCTGCAACTTCCTTTAATAATTACTGTTTAAAAGAAGCAGTCTGTAGCAGGGCAAGGGGGGAGTGGTGAGTCCCCCACTCCATTTAAAGTTCCCTGCACGCACCGACTTGTGTCCCCAGATCAAATCTCTGCAGCCACGAGGAACTAGCCAGTGGCTGTTTGCTCTCCGGACGTTATTTATTGCTGGTGTAAATTGGCAGGATCTCCCCTGGTGCATAACTTTTTTCCCTGACTTGTTTCTTTCCAGAAGATCCCAGACTGGGGGCCCAGCCTCGCAGACGCCAACAGAACAATCTTCTTTCAACAGCATTAATTATCTGTATGGCTTTCCATAACAACAAAAGAAAACATCTTGACCCCACCGCCTGCCAATATTTAAGGCACTAGGAGAGGGAAATCCTTTTATCTTTGCATCTCCCAGAGCAGTTCGGTTTGATGAAACATCCTTCCCAACCCCCCCTCCCTTTTTATATCCCGAACTTTCTGGCCTGATTAATTCTCCCCATCTCTGTAAAGGGCTGTGTATACTCTTGAGTGTTGACTTGATTTTCTTCTATAAAAACATCCTTGCACGAAATTAAAACAGCTTAGCCCCTCCTTGCTCCAGAAGCCACTTGTAAAGACTTTTATTTCCCAATAATGAAAGGTGGAGTGGGGGCAAATGAAAAGATTTGTAGCAGAGGACAAGGGTGGGGAGAGAATGTGGAAAATGGAATATGGGTTGAGAAGATTTCTTTATTTTAAATTAAAGTTAAGGATTAAAGGCATCAGGCTTTCAAGAGTTATCGTGAAAGGCTTTTTGGCAGTCCCAAGTGGACGGGCCGTAATCTTCTTTTTAAATGGCTATATTTAGACCACAGAGCACTCAGCCAGTCGAACCAGAAACTTCCAGTGGGGGACTGCATGAGGGACAGAGGATGGTATTTTGATATTAGCTGTGGAAATGGGATCTAACCGCCTAGCAGTGATTTGTTTTTGAGGAACGTGTAGCACCTGGAAATAGCACATATATTTTAGGTAGCAGTGGAAGGGATTCTTGGCCAGAGTCACCTCAGGAGTAAACCAAAGAGTTTGGCAAGGCAAGACTTCACCCCAAATGCCCCTCCATTCAAGAATTGTCAGATCCACGCCTATAATGGCACCTCCCATGAAAGCATCTGTGACTTATAACTTATACAGTCTTTTTCAACTGGAAAAATTATCTTAAAATCTTGTCTCTCTTAACATGCCAATTAGTGTATTAAGCAAGACATTATTTATGGAAAATACATTAATTTCATCATCTGCCTCCCAGTTCAAGCTCCATGATCATGTTTAATGTATCTAAAATTTGACAAATTCACCACTACCCTGGTTGAGGATAAATGGATGATGTATAAAGGTTATTCTAGCGAGGACTATGTTACACATTAAATCAATATGGTAAAGAACGATTCACCCCCTCCCCGGGCAAAAAAAGAATTCACCCCAAAATATAAGGCACCAAGTTAGCTTTTTTAAGTTTTTTTTTGGTAACAACTTTAGCAAGATTTGTTTATATCTGGAATAAACCACCAATGTTGGTGCAGCCCAAGCGCAGAACCCTAAGAAGTCTGGCAGGTGACAGGTAGGAATCCGAAAATAGCAATTCAGTGGAAACAAGAATACTGTGGGCTTCGGAGACAGCAGGACCCCCTGGGCTGGCTTCAGTGTGGTTTAGCTTTTGTTCATTACAGGAGCCACAAGTAAGTGTTCTAAAATCAAAAGTGACAATGACCCAACTTGCAAGGCGACATAATCCTCTCCCAGGAAGCAAAAACACGTTTCCTGCATTTATCTCAAATTGCAAATCAAACCAAACCCTGAAATATTTTCTCTGAGCTAATCTCCAGCAGCCTGGTAACTTTAAAGGGGTTTAAATTAGACCAGATTTTTTTTTTTTTTGGCCACTCCCTCCCTTAATCACCAGGACTTAGGACAGAAGGTGTCCAAGGAGCTGAGGACAAAGGGCCTCCCTCCTTTGTAACCCTGGGCACAAGCTTTTCCTTCACCTGCAAGATTCTACCAAGCTTCCCGACATGCCAGTCTTGCCAACAGCCCCACTCCCACAGTGGGGTCTGGGAATCAACATGGTTAAGAAGGTTCTCCACGATTTTCATGTCCACTGCAGATGTGGAACCATGTCTATTCATGGTTTTAAGGGGGAAAGACATGATTTAAGGCATTTGACATCTAAATTCACCAGCTTGTCATTCATTCATTCTTATGTTTATCCAATACATGTTTACTGAACACCTACTACATGCCCTATCCTATGCAGAGCACCAGGGCATACAGCAACAAAGAGGATAATGGAAAGAGTCCCTGTCCTTATAGAATTTAGAGAAACAAACCAAATAAGCAAGTTCAATACTGTACTAGAGCTGTGCAGTGGGAATGAGAAAGTCTTCATGTTATATACTCTTTTTATGTACCTTTGAAATTGTCCATAATAAAGTTTTTTAACAATAGTAAATTTAATTTATTTTATCAACTTACTCATCCAATAAATTTTTGTTAAATGAGGCCCAAGGGTTAGGCATCATGCCAGGAGAACAAGATTGAAGGGATTCCCCCTTCAAAGAACTTCTAATCTATTCAGTGCTCAAGTCAACATTTTCACCTATCAGATGAGTGAGGACAGTTGAAACTGTTTAAAGAACTCTGAGGGGGTCAGATGGACACTCCATAGACCCACCCAATCTGTCAGCTCAGCAGGAACATTCAAGCTGATTATGTGCATAGATTTTAAGACTGTAGGCAGGCGTGGCCACCATTTAAAGAAACATTATAGATGGGAGTTGGCAAACTATGGCCCGTGGGCCAAATCCATCCAACCCACCCTATTTTATGAATAAAGTTTTATTGGAACACGGCTATGCACATTCCTTTACATATCGTCTATGGATGCTTTGGCACGGCCATGGCAGAGTTGAGTAGCTGCAACAGAGATCATACAGCTCACAACGTAAAAAATATTTACTATCTGGCTCTCTAGAGAGAAAGTTTGCCATTCCCTGCCCTATGGTGTTCTTCACAGAGTATTATTGGGAAAAATTGAGAAACTCTGCTGTGAATTAAATCACCAATCCCCCAATCTGCCTTCTTTGATAGTCCACATTTTGCACACACACAGTTTGCTCGGAATTGTTCTTTTCTACTTTGGTTGTAGCTGGAAAGCTTTAAAAAATCCTAATGGCCAGATCACACCCCAGACCAATTACATCAGAACCTCTGGCAGTGAGTCCTGTAAAAAACAAACGAACAAAAACCATATTTTTTTTTAAAGCTCTCTCAAGTGTTTCTAATGGGCTGCCAAGGTTGAAAACCTGCAGCTTACTAGGAGGAACGCCATCCACCTGGCATCATGGAATCTGGCCTGGCCCTCGAACCAGCTGGATCCACTGGGGGGGGTAAGTTGGTCCTTTATTGAGGCTGATGGTACGGCCCGATGGTGGATGCCAGAGTATGCTGGTAAATGTCTAATGCTGGTTCTCCAGGGGAAAAAAGCCTTGATTGACAGTGCCTGCCAATTTTATGGTGTAAATACTCCCATCGTGGCCAATTTCAGTCTACCAACCAGACATCACTGAGCACAGTGCTAGGCAGAGACGTGTGGCAACATTCCATCACATGGTATTTCCACCTTACAGATTTGGTAGATATAAACAACCTTGAGAGCATACAATAGTAAAATATAGTAAAATGATTAGGAAGTGATGAGTTTCAGATATTTATTACCTTGGTTTGAAATATATTTAATGACAATAAGTTTATGTAATTTAGTTTTTAATGTCTGTGTTTAATAACTGGTTTGGGCTGGGCGTGGTGGCTCACACCTGTAATCCTAGCACTCTGGGAGGCCGAGGTGGGCGGATCATTTGAGCTCAGGAGTTCAAGACCAGCCTGAGCAAGAGCAAAACCCCGTCTCTACCAAAAATAGAAAAAATTAGCCCGGCCTGGTGGCGCATGCCTGTAGTCCCAGCTACTCGAGAGGCTGAGGTAAGAGGATTGCTTGAGCCCAGGAGTTTGAGATTGCTGCGAGCTAGGCTGACGCCATAGCACTCTAGCTGGGGCAATAGAGTGAGAGTCTGTCTCTACATACATACATACATACATACATACATACATACATACATACATACATGGTTTGCAAAAGTTCTGGAAATATAACACCAAGCTCTCCTGAGCTGGTAGAAACTGGCTCTAGCAAAGAACTCACTTCAGGGACTCAGAAAGCCAAGAGTTGGGAGTCACCTGTACAGGAGAGAGTTGGGGAGGGATGGCTGGCAATTATCAACAGGAACTGTAAAGGGAGGTTTCCCACCCTTTACCTGGGAAGGGAACTAGGGCTTGCTGCTCCCTCGCTGTGTGACCGCAAGCATATTGGTTTGCTTCCCTGAGCCTCAGATTTCTCATCAGTGATATGAGGTTATAATAATATGGGCTCTGCAGCTAAGATTGGCCTGGGTTCAAATACTGGCTCTACCACTTCTAGCTGTGTTAGCTTGGGCAAGTAGCTTCATCTCTCTGAACCTCAGTTTTCTCATCCGTAAAATGGAAATAATTATAGTTTCTACCCAATAGAATTGTTGTAAAGGTTAAAAGTGCTCTTCTACGTAAACAGAACATGGCATGTGGTAACTGACCAATAACTGTTAGCTCTCATTATCATCTTAGAGGTTTGTTGTAGGATGAGATGAACTCCTTGTTTATTTAGTGCTTATGGTAGTCAATAATGCTGTCTGTCAAATACTTCTGGATCTCTCCCATGCATAAGGTAAGACTATGCTTCTTGGCTACTTGTGGTTGAATGAGGCCATGTGACTACTTTTGGCCAATGAGCTGAAAGCAGAAGTACCACATCACTTTCAGGATGGAGCATGTTATTGTTTGGTACAAGACCCCTCTGGAGGTCTCTACACTTTTAGCATGGTGAATGGCACATTAGAACTGGTGACTGCTCCTATCAGCCTGGGACCTTGAATTACTGTGATGAGCAAAGCCCACTGCCCACGCATGATGGACATGTAGCCCATGAACATTTCACATGAGCAAGAAATTTGCCTCCGTTGGATTAAGCCACTGAAATTTCAGGTCTTTTCTTACTACAGCATAATATAGTTATACTGACTAAATATGTTGCTAAATAAACAGCATTTATTACTACTATTAGCTATATCACCATATTCTCCAAAACCGCAAACATCATGCAAAAAATGTCACCCTCTTCTCAAGAGGAAAACGTTAGTATGGACTCATTGCCAAGTGTAAGGAACTGAACATGGCATTAGCTGCCTGAAGAACCACAGCTGAATCTGCTACTTATGAGCTCTGTAACCTCAGGCCAGTCACGATCTGTAATATGGGAATAATAATTATAATCATATTTGCCCTTGCATTAAAAGGCTGTTCTGCAACTAAAATGAAATAGCTCACTGTTTGAAACATAAGCTATTATAGTTGGAGGAAACTATGATCTCAGGTTGTGACAAAGTGAGATTTTTTTTCCATTGCTCTTCAGGCAAGCCCCCAAAGAATTCCAGTTGAGTTTCTGTTTTGTTTGTACTAACTACCTTTGATCCAATTCAGAGTAAAGAGCACTGGTCTCCTCTAGGATTCCTGCACAGGACTCCACATTCTTGAGCTCCTTCTCTTTTTCATCTTGCTCTGAATCACACCACCAACCTACAACATGCCTCAGCAACTTGTCCCAACAATCCCATCCTTCTCAGAAAGTTCTTCCTAAAGTCTTCCTTAGAAATGCTTATCCTGGGGATTTAATTAATGCTGGGGCCTATATATCGATTTGGGATCAAAATGTAGATGAAATCTATTAAGTCCAAGTAGCATCCACAAGCCAATTAGTTAACAGCACAATGCTCCTAAACTGCCAACTTCTTCAACCTTAAAAAAAAAACAAAACAGCTCTTAATTTCATCACTCTGTCCTCAGCACTGCTATGTTTTGCAGGCCTTGGCATTTCCTAATTACAAGCACAGCCTAATTCAATCAAGATTCCACCACTGGTTTTTCTAATGCTCTGAATGATGCTGTGAAAGCAACACCTTTTTTTTTTTTTTACCCCAAATAAATTAAACCTCTATATTATAATAATTACCTAAAAATTCTCTGTAGATGTACGATTTCATTTTTTAAAATTATAATTACACACATCTACCTGTCAAATGAACAGGAGTTCTCAACATATAATGCATGTCAGCAGAAACTAAGCATTAGGCAACAGGCCAAGAAAGGCAGGAGAGGATTAGGCCTTGGATTTTCTATCAGCAAGCAAAGACCAAAGTGTTCATCTAACTATGAATGACAACAGCCAGTGGCTTGCAGATCTATGTCAAAAGAACAGGAGGGTATTCATTCATTCACTTATAAATTTGTATTGAAAACTTACTGTGTGCTAGTCTGTGAACAATGCAGATCTGGTCCCTGCCCTTATGGAACTTATGGTCTAGTAGGCGAGAAACACACAAAACAAATAATCGCATAAATAATTATTACCATTGTGATTAGTAAAAAGAAGGAAGAGAGAGTGTACCAGAGCTTAACAGGAGCTACATTATCTAGGCAGGACATAACAGAGACCTCCTTTAGGAGATGACACTTAAGCTGGCACCTGAAAGAGGAAAAAGAGTAAGCCAGGGGAAAAGCAGGGGGCAGAAAATGGAGATATACCATGTTCATGGATTAAAAGACTTAATATTATTAAGAAATGTTATTCTCTCCAAATGGATCTATAGATTGAATACAATATCAATCAAAATCCCAGGTTTGTTTTGGTTTTTTTGTAGAAATTGAAAAGCCAATTCTAAGATTTATATGAAATTGAAAAGACATAGAATATTCAAAGTAACCTTGAAATGGAAGAACAAAGTTAAAAGACTTAATCTACCCAATTTCAGAACTTACTGTGAAGATGCAGTAATCAATAAATTGTGGTACTGCTGTAAAGATAGACATATTGATCAATGAAAAAAGGGCCAGAAACAGACCCACACATAGATGCTCATTTGATTTTTGGATAAAGGAACCAAAGCAATCTAAAAGAGAAAGAAAAATCTTTTAACAACAACTCAGTATCCACACAGAGAAAAAGAACAATGACTCTCAAATTCTTACCTCACTCAGTATACAAAAATTAATTTGAGACAGATCACAGACCTATACATAAATGCCAAAACAACAAAGCTTCTAAAAGAAACAAGAATATCTTCATGATTTGGGGGTAGACAAAGATTTCTTAGACCAGACACAGGAGGAAGAGTATTCTAAACAGAGGGCACAGCATGGGCAAAGGACCTGGAGAAGGAAAGAATCAGATTTTTTTGAGAAACTGAAAGCAGCCCAGTATGGCTACAGTGTGGCCGTGTTAGAGAGATTTACTGCTGCAGTATCTTTATCTGCACTTTCAGAGAGTGAAAATACAAGCCACACACTGGGGAAAAATATTTGCAAATCACATACCTGATTTGCAAATATTTTTGCAAATATTCAGAATATGCAGATATTTTGCAAATATTCAGATCTTCAGAATATATAAAGAACTCTCAAAACTCAACAGTAAAAAAACAACCCAATTTAAAAATGGGCAAAATATTTCACCAAAACAGATATATGGAGAGTAAGCAAGCACATGAAAAGAGGTTTAACATCATTAGTCATTAGGGATATGTAATTTTAAATGTTATGTAATACAACTATATCCCTCTTAGAATGGCAATAATTGAAAAATAAAAAAAACTGATAATACCAAATGTTGGTGCACATGTGGAGCCACTGGACCTCTCATACACTGCTGGTAGGAATACCAAGTGGTACAGACACTTTGGAAAAAAGTCTGGCAGTTTCTTAAAAAGTTGAACATACAACTTATCAAATGACCCAGCAATGCCACTCCTAGGTATTTACCCTAGAGAGATAAAAATTATGGTCACACAAAAACCTATTTGCAAATGTTTCCAGGAGCTTTATTCAAAACTGTCAGAAACTGCAAACAACTCAAACATCTGTCAACAGGTGAATGAATAAACTGTGATATAACCACACAATGGAATACATACCACTCAGTAATAAAAAGGAACTACTAATGCATTCAATGATATGGATGAATCTCAAATGCACTGTCCTTAAAGGAAGGAGAGAGAGTTGAAAGACTATGTACTGCATCACTCCATTTGCACGATATTCAGAAAAAGGTAAAGCTATGGAAAGCAATGGGACAGAGAACAGGCCAGTGATTGCCAGGTGTAGCAGGAGGAGGAAGGGTTTGAAGGTAAAGGAGTAGCACAGGGGAATTTTGGCGGTGATGTTCCATATTCTGATTGTGGTCAAAGTTCATAGAATTGCACACTAAAACAATAAAAAATTATGGTATGAAAATTGAAAATACAACTCCACAAGACATCTCATCCCCTGCTTAGGCATCTTGCCAGCCCTGCCACCATCTATCAGAGAAAATCAGAAGTTCTTAGCCAAGAGGCTCAAGGCCTCAAAACACCTTCCCAGGCTCCTACCCAGCTAGTACTATTCTCTACCATCCATGCTCCAGCTCCCATCCATCCCTCCAGCTAGTAGAAACTTCAGGGCTCCCTGGAGCAATGTCTGAGTCCAAGGCTAGGGTGGAAAATGTACACAGTGAGCCTCAGGGCCTTTGTTAGTGCTGTTCCCTTTGCCGAGAATGCTCTCACTTCCCTCCTTTTCTCCCTGGCAAGCTCCTACTGGTTCCTCCAAACATGGCTCAAATGTCGCCTCCTTGATTAGTCTGTCCAAAATGCCAGACACTGAGGCTGGGTTCCCAGAGATGCTGTACCCAACGAGGATGAAGAGACTGATAGTGTCCAATGCCCTAGTAGTTAGGAAAATGGTGGCCAAGCTACACCTTAGTTCAAGATGTCCACATTCCCAAAGGGTTAGAATGTGGAAAAGACGAGAGGCAAGGGACATGTGTCCAGCTGAAAAACACAGACTTCCTTAACAAGGCTTACTTCAACCTAAGAACATGATGAGCTGGAAACTCTTCGGAGATGGACGTCAGGACAGAGTACAGCTACTCAAAGGGGCCTGATCCTCTAGTTCTGCCCTGGACTCCCCAGGCTCTACCCTTTAAGTTCTCCAAAGTACACAGCTTGTCCAAAGTTCCCCCCACATCCCTTTGTGTCACACCTCCAAGATGAAGAAGCAATTCCTTCCCCACGCCCAGACGGATTAAGGAAACAGCAAAGCCCCAGAACGCCGCTTAAGAGAGATTTCTTAGGCCATATCTCTGTGAGTCAGAAATAAAAAGTGGGGTTTCAGCATCGTGCAATTAATGCAGCAAACATTGATTTCTGCACTGTAAGAAGCTGGTTCATTAATTCCAGATGCTCCCACCAGTCAAACCCAGGTTCGGCTTCTTTGCAATATGAGGCAAATGAGAATACTGAATTTTAAAATTCCTTTCTGCAACAACCTTTATTACCAAACAGAGCATAAAACCCACCCACCCAGACTGCTTAATTCTTCCTAAATAATTAACAGCACCTGCTCACCTCCCCATTGACAGGGGCAAACTCACTGCACTGTCCAGCCCCTCTGGTGAGAAGAGAGATCAACCGGCCACCGACCTTGGCCACTCCCCATCCAACCCCTGAACAACCACTTTATTTGCCTCACCACGGAATATCCCTCCAGAACTCTCAGCATCGGGACTTCTTTACTGGATTATATTTTTCTCTGAATCACCTTTGAAAGGTAAAGACCCAACAGGGACTTTCTGAGAAACATGTCTGTGGGTTCTTTGAGGTACAAAAGAAAGGAGAAGCCCCTGGGGAGAATAGTTTCCCTTTGGAGGAGGCTTCTACAAGTTGAAACCTTTCATTTTTTTTTAAAGGCAAATTTCCCTTTAGGGGAGTTGGTACAGTTAGCAAGGCTCACACTCTATAATTCAAGTCCAGGAGCAACCGTACTGTTGGGTTTTCTTGTCATTTGATAGAGCCCTGCTACTCAATGTGGTCGTTTAGACACCATCAGCATCACCTGGCAGTCTGTTAGAAATGCAGATTCTCAAGACACTCCAGGCCTTCTAAAGTTCCAGAAATGGGGGAAGCTCTCCAGGAGATTCTATGCATACTTAAGTTTGAGGACTACCAATTGAGATCACCTGCCACGAGGGGTCCATTGAAGCAGAAGTCTGATGGCCACCATTTTGTTTGGGTGGGCTCCCTCAACTGGACTTCAACTGAATGTGGGTCTTGAAGATGGGGAGACCCACTCTTGTTTTCTACATGAAGAAGTAGTTAGGGGGAAAGAGCAAAAGTGGATAAATGACTCCCAGTTGGTCATCAACCTGGGACAGAGTTGGTAAAGGGATGAGGCAGCTGGGATTCAAGTTCAAAGTCACTGTCTTGAACTAATGATGCTTCTTTGCCAAGAGGTACCCACAGGCCCAATCCGTCCATTGCCCCATAACCCATCCTCTGTCCCATGTTCCCAATTCATAAGAACAGTTTCTTTATCCAAGAGGAACTCGGGGATGAAACACTCAGTCCTTTCAACATGTGGATTCCCCCTTCATGCCCCCCCCCCAGCCTTCTCAGTTATCCTGGTGAACGCAAACGAAGATTTCATGCACCAAATACCATCCAGCTCCAATTGTCATTTCAGGATTCGCACCGTTTTAATGAATGCCAAAACTGTTTTTTCACTTGATAGAGCCTGACAAGACCAACAATCACAGATTAGAGAGAAACTTCTTGCTTTTCAACAAAGGTTAATAAATAGTGACAGCATTAAGTCTATTCTGATTAACTATGCTGAAAGATATTATTGCTGTTTGTAACATGAAATCATTATTGGATTAAGCACAGCATATAAAAATGAAATGTGAGTTTTAATCTCAAACGTAGAATGCTGGCTGCTCGGATAAAGGTGGAGGGAACATTCAGAGGCTCATATTAATTTTTAAGTTGCTCTGGCAAAAGGATATTGTACATCGTTTGTCTGGTCTAGATCTACTAAGGAAGAGGAGGTCCTTCAATGAACTCTCTTATTGCTCCCCCCTCCATAAAGATGCTAAGAGGCAAACAGCAGTGACAAACACCCTCGTCAATCTGTCAATCGCATCACCTTGAGTGGCAAAACAAACCCAGGCAGGATCAGAATGGGGATTTAATGGACCTAACTCTTCTAGGGGTGTCTCTGACCTCAAAGACCTTCCCCAAGAAAATGTCAACCCCAAGTAAGGAGTTGGAGGTGGGGGAGATCCACCCTTGTTTTCTAAATGAAGTAGTTGGAGGAAAGGCGGAAAAGTGAATAAATGGCTTCCAGTGGGGGTCATTGACCTGAGATACATTAGGAAAGAGGTGAGATCCAAGTTCAAAGCCACCACTTGGCCTCTTTCTCCAGCATCCCATCCACTGTGGACTGCTGTAGAAAATGCCCCCAGCTGTGTGGTTCCAGATGTTCTGTACATTCATTAATTCGGCACCCAGACTGTGCTCCCTCAATACCATTGGTCCAGGGCTCCCTGGAGCAATGTCTGAGTCCAAGGCTGGGGTGGAAAATGTATACAGTGAGCCTGGAACAACCTGTCCTCCTAGAAAGCAAGGAAACCATCCAAGGCCACCAGGGGAGTCCAGAGGGTTCAGAAGCTGACTTGCAGAGGCCCCCATTGCCTGAGGTGGGATGATCTGAGCATGAATAAGGAGAGTAACTGAAATGAATTAGGGCATGTTGATTACACTTACATCCATGGGCTTCTAATAATATTTTTAAAAACTTTCATCTGCCACCTTTGGAGGATACCAGGGAACCAGCTCATTATTTTGAAAACTGGCAAATAAATGGAAAGAATTAAGCAATTACCTTCCCTTGTGTGGACACACTTTCTTTCAGGGTAAGCAAATAATTGGGGCAGTTTCTCTGTAGAGAAATCTCCCACCTAAGAAAGAGAGGAGGGATAGAGTCAATGGCGCAACCCCTAATGAATTAATGGACCCAGGCAATGGTTATCCGTGGGCACAAAACCCAGCAGATGAGAGGCTGATGGGGAACTTGACAATGGACGGATCAGACTGACAGCTCCTGAATCCACCGATCGACCTCAACGTCCTGAAAGGGAGACAGCTGCCTGACGGAAGGGCACATGGCCACCTGTGATGTGGTCTTGCTAAAATCGTCAAGCCAGCATCTGATCTGGGCTTGGGGGCTTCCACCAGTTCGCAGGAACTGGAGGAGAGTGGTAAATGACACTGTAGGGACGTGCACAGCCAAATCCAAGGGAGGGAAACTTTATGGAATGGTCTGGCTTCTTTAAGCAAGAAAAAAAAATGCAAGAAAAAAAGACAGGAAGAGAAGGAGGAGAGTGGAGACCAAAAGAGAGGAAAGACAGTGGGGTGAGGAAGAGAGAAAAGAGACAGAGGGACAGAGAGAGTGAGGATGGGGGACAGAGAGGGGGTGAAACAGGATAAAACATGAATCCAAGTCCATACTGATATAAATTTTAAAATGAATAAATGGGAGAGAAGGAAAAGCTCTTCAATTAATAAATGCAGAAGTAATAATGGAAATAGAAAACCACTTGGCAAACACCACGGCAATGACTGTTTCAGGCAAGAAGCATGGATGAATGCTGGAATTAGTGGGCAAAAGAATGATGACAAACAGTAATATTACATTGTCTCAAAATGTTTCCCCACATGTACTTATTAGTTATAAAGGGAAAAATAATAAATTCGCAGTGGTGAATCCCACCAGACATCACCTTGAGCAAGTGGCCAAAGTTAACAACAACAGTAGTGGGACACACAGACACCAGGTACCTCCCGATCTGATGCACCCAGGAAGACACAATGTCACTCCTGTGGCATTTCTACCAAAAACGCACAACCTGAATCTGATCATGGGCAAATACCCTATGTTCCCAAATGGAGGAACATTCTACAAAATAAATGGTCACGGTCATGAAAGACAAAGAAAGACTGAAGGACTATTCCAGGTTAAAGGAGACCACCGGGACATGAGAACTGCATGCACTGCACAATCCAGAACTGGACCACGGACCAGAAAGACGACACCAGTGGGACACCTGGTAAAATTTGAGCCCAGTCATTTTAGATGATAGTGTTGCATTCATGTAAATTTTCCTGATTTTGTAATTGTTCTATGGTCAGGCTGGATGTTAATATTCAGGGAATCCGCGGAATTCTCTGGACTGTTTTGGCAACCTTTTCTAAGTCTTTTTGAAATGATCTCAGAATGAAAAGTTTAAAAATATCATTTTAAAATAAATTACATGTGAAACCTTCCCTAACTGCCCTGTCTCATTTATTTTCTTTCTACCTCATGAATTTTAATTTGAGGCATTTGTTTTCTCACTGTAGTTTACAAGTCCTCTCCCAGACCCTTCCATTCCCTGTACCCTCTGGTCCCCTGCCCAGGGAGTGGGTGTTCTGTCTGCCAGGACTGAGACCCCTATGCCTCCAGCTGCCTTGCCTCAGGGAGGACAAAGCAAACACAGCGAGAACTGTGGCATCAGGCCCTGCCCCGGTGAAACCTGCAGCTCCTGGAACTCCCCGAGGCAACGAAAAAACTTAGCTGGGAACATGCAGAAAAGAATTATAAGTGATGTCTACATGACATCTTCACCTGATTAAATTAGGCAGAGAATCCTGAAGAAGGCTGTATGCACCCAGTTGAATGTCAAAAAAGTTTCTGCAAAGGAGAACTTATACAGACTCACAAGGACTTGTACGGCCCATAGCAAGGGGGTGGGCTGTGGGAGGGGTCTGCGGGTTCAATCACAGAGCAGGGAGACGACCTTGGGTGTGATTCAGAGGGACCGGGCCACTATCACAGAGATCCTCAGCTTCCTCACCTGTGTCATGGGGGTGGGGGTGTGGACTCAATGAGACAATAGGTTAACACTTGGCAAGATGCTTGGCACATAGCATTCAACTAGTGGGAGGTGGCGTTGCGTGTTATCGTTGCTTCTGAATTTCAAATGCAACAATCTCGCCACCATATGGGCCCTGCTTATATAGAGCTTGTCCATCAACAATCTCAACTGAGTTGCCGCCTGAACAAAGCCCAGCAACTCCCTTCCACCATCCCCTCCCCTCGCCCCTCTCCTGGCCATGCTGACGGCAGCTGTTCCCCACCTCACCTCTACGCCTCCTTGCCTTTGCGCCTAAGAATTCCTGAAAGAAAAACGGGTTTTCTGTCCCCTCCTCTTTCTGTCACACGCCGTCACTGGAGGAGTCATCATTCAAGAGCCTTCTCTCGGAAGTCTTCCAGGATTACATCAGTCAAAATCTATCATCCTTTCCTTTGTGTCCCCAAGTCACTCTGCTCTCGTATCTACCAGCAATTAAGACTCATTATTAGTTATTAATATCACTTTAATCAGAGATGCCATTAATAACCACAAAGAGAAATTCTCAATCCTCTGAATAGCCACGCAGGAGGCATAACTGTTCCTCTACTTTACAGACAAGGAAACTGAGTCACAGAGAGATGAAGCCACTTGCACAAGGTCACCCAGCTGGGAAGTGACAGATGCAGGCTTCCAAGTCAGGTCTGTGCTCTCCTGATGCTGGCCAGAAAAGGGATCTGGGGAGGATGGAATCCACATTCCCCGTCTCCTGGGGGGCATGCGCCGTAGGCCCCGGAGAGGCAGTGTGTGGCACACGCACATGCACATGCACACGCACACACAGCTTTCTGGCACCCAGTGGCCCTCTCCTGAATTCCCAAACATCTCCCCTTTGGTGAGTTACTGCTTCCGGCCCCTTCCTGGGGGGAAGAAGAAAGAAATCAATATTCATCGCCTATCAACTCAGTTATCAAATCAACTGGCATTGGCCCCTGAAGCCATGGCCGATCATTACAAAACCCCTGAACCCCTAGGCCGGGCGCTGTGGCTCACGCCTGTAATCCTAGCTCTTGGGAGGCCGAGGCGGGCGGATTGCTCAAGGTCAGGAGTTCAAAACCAGCCTGAGCGAGACCCCGTCTCTACTATAAATAGAAAGAAATTAATTGGCCAACTGATATATATATAAAAAATTAGCCGGGCATGGTGGCGCATGCCTGTAGTCCCAGCTACCCGGGAGGCTGAGGCAGAAGGATCACTCGAGCCCAGGAGATTGAGGTTGCTGTGAGCTAGGCTGACGCCACGGCACTCACTCTAGCCCGGGCAACAAAGTGAGACTCTGTCTCAAAAAAAAAAAAAAAAAAAAAAAAAAAAAAAAAAAAAAACCCTGAACCCCATTTCATTACAGTTAAAAGAATATTTCCTTTTAGTCATCCCCAAATATTTCTGAAGAGATGGAAAAAATAAGACTGCCCAGGGAGAAAGCCAGGTGATGCATCTTTGCACTGAATGGCACCCACAGGCCTAGCAAACAGGGCAGTGGCCCTTCCCAGCTTGGGCCCCAACCCTCGGTGTGGCCCCCACATCAATTTGTGGGGAAACAATGAGCCTTGCTCGATGGACAGATCAGCCAAAGACAGCTCCTAAGAGGACAACAGGTCACAAGACACAGTTGTGAACACCCAGCGTGGGAGAAATACAGCATTTCAGGCAAAGCCACCCTTTCTGCAAAGGAAGCATCAATATTCTTTATGGGCCACAGCAGGCTACAAGCCCAGGTGACAGTCAAGGTCACCAGGTGAAGCCAATCTGACAGTGTTCTGTGACCCTGGGAGTGTCTCCAAACTCACTGGAATGTTCTTTCCTCCTCTGTTAACTAGGGATGGAATTTATGATCCTCCTTCATCCCTGGAGACTCTGAAAACAGCCACCAGTCCACCCTGTGTGCCAGGCCCTTTCCTTAAATTTGTGTAAATTATCTCATTTTACAGACTAGGAATTGGTAGCACAGAGAAGTAAAGCAACTTGCCTGAATTGCACAGCCAGATGGGCAAACTGCTGGGATTTGAACCAGGAAAGCCTGGCTTCTAAATTGGTCCCTTTCCCCCATTCCCACCTCCCCACCTGGCCTGTTGGAGACTGTACAGGCCTTTGGGACTCATCTATAAACAATGGGGTTCAGCAAGAGTATTCCTGGCCTTCCCTTCTGACTCAATTAGCCTGTAAGCCTCCCATGAACCATTCTGAGATTTGGCTTCTAAATTAAATCCTTCTTAATGCTCTAAACCCACCAACACATACTCATTAGACACCTATCATGTATTTTATACTATGTGCCAGGGGAAGAGAGAAAGGCAAAGATGGCCAGGTTGTGGTAGAATTAGATACAAGGCATAAAAAAGGATGACTGCACCCCAAGAGAGAGAAAAAATGGAGAAGACAATAAAGGCAAAAAGAGGAGGGAATTTGTGTAGCTATGGAGTTCAACCAGGACTTGGGGAGCAGGCAGCTTTGGGGTAGATAGAAACAAGGAGACTCCAAGTAGTCAAACAGCTTGGGCAAGTACTTAGACCCAAGTCGATACATCAGAGTGAATGAATCCTGGAACATTTTCTAGAGCTAGGGAGAGAGCTGCTTTCTTTCCCTGGGAGTTGCCAAAGTGGTGAAACAGAGCTGCCTGGGAGTGTCCAGGCTGAGAACAAAGCCCATCCACACAGAGGAAAAGTTGCACCAGGACATAAGTGGGATGAAATAACATCATTTGAGCGGCTGCATACAGCCATGCTAAAATCAGAACTTGGAACTTGCAGGTCACATGAACCAATAAAAATCGTTTATTTCAGTTGGTTCCAGATCAGCTTCTCTCACATAGAACCCTAAGAGTCCTGTCAGCAGAGAGTGGTCCCAGATTTCCCCTGTGACAAGGTCTCTGAAAAGTCTATGAGATTCACGTACAAACTTGGTCCTAACAGGGTGTCTCCTTGCATCCGAGCACGGAGCACAAAAATGTTCACTGAATAAACAAAACAATGTTTCCCCCATAGTCGGTGCACACCTATCTGTCAAGGTCACATTCACTACCTCTAACCCATTCCCTGGTCTTTGAGTCATGTGATAGCATCCCAGTTTCCCACCAGCTCCTTTACCTCTGGCCATCATAATCACGGTTCAGTGACTTACTCCAAGAGATGGTCCTGGCACCTGGGAATGGCTCTGCAAAAGATGCCTCCATCAGGCTGCCTCCTGATGGGAGACTGCGAGGCTGCGCCAGTGAGCCTGGGAGCCCCGTCCACACATGCAACAAACGTTTGTTAAGCAACTGCCATCTACCATCCTTCTGCTCAAAGCATCCAAATGAGTCTAGTTATAGATCTGGGTCCAGAGAGTTCCTTTTCCATGAAATAGGAGCAGCCCCACCCCCACAAGCCAATGAGACCCTCAAGATGAAAGCAGTGTCCCCTCTAGGCAGGAAACTTACAAACTTATCTGCTGCTAATAATAATAAAATGTTTTTCTCCTAAAAATAACCCCTCCCTGTAGTCATCAAGACATCAACTTAGAATCTTGTGCCTTTGTTAAAATGGCAAGGAATATTCCCTTGCAAAAAGATAAAATAATAATAATAGTAATAACCACCACCTCTTTTTTTTGATCACTTACTATGCCAGCTGCCAGGTTGTTTTAGCTATGCTGTCTCACTGAATCGTTGCTATGATCCCATGAAGCTCAGAGAGGTTAAGTAGCTGGCCTGAAGTCACCGAGGCAACTGAAGGAACTAGGATTTCTACATAGATTTGGAAGATTCCAAAATGTCTCTGAGTATCAGCTTTCTCCTTATAAAACAGAAATAAATAGGACTTACTTCGAGGGGTTTCCACAAAGACTAGAAAAGACACGCAAGGCGTTTCAGCACCTGGCTTGGCCCAGGTAGAGGGCTTCACCCAGCAAGTGTGAGCGTTTGATCGTCAACACGCCCCTGACACGATTTAAGGTGGGGTGGGCTCAGGGTGCAGTGCAGTGCCAGGCTCAGGGGAAAGACAACAGCACTCTCTTCTCTGCCCAGATGTCAGTCAGCTTTGGACAAGCACACAAAACAGTCTGGGGTGCCCACAGCCACCACAAGCCCAAGCTCGCTGGATCCACCCTGGGAGTGGAGAGCTGCCAGGTGGCTCTTTTGCCGGCTGGCTCCCACCTCTGGCTGCCACCCAGGGTGACTTAACCTGAGTCTGCGCCCGCATTGCTGAATCGTTGCAGGAAACCTGGGCACGGTTTCAGAACAGCCCACCCATGCAGGACACCCAGCTTATAACCCATGCCACGCTGTCTCGGGGATGCCCGGCCAGGTGCCTGGCACACAGCAGCTGCTTGACAGCACCAAGTAGGCAAGACTGCACAGGGAGTGGGTTACAAGTTGGATTAAAAAAAAAAATGATGATATTACATTGCTGATGGGATGTTTTAAACTGGGTTCAGGCATTCCCGAAATAACAATAGCTCATGCTCTGTAGCACTTACTTACTACCGTTTATGTAAAGTAAGGAATTTAACCCTCACAACATGCCCATGCAGTCAGTTATTATTAGCCCTATTTAACAGGTGAGGAAACTGAAGCACAGATAAAATGATCTGCCTGAGATCACATGCAGCGAGGGCACGTTGATCCCAGGCCCCATCCCATGCACATCTGCCATGTTTAAGAAAGAGCCCTAGATAACAAGTAAGAGAGCCCCGAGCCCAGCACTGTTAAGACTCCCAGTTTACAGGTGAGAAGACTGATGCTCAAAGAAGCTGAGCAACATGCTACAGGCTACACAGCATGTGAAGCTGAGTTCTGGATCTGCATTTGGCCAGATCATATCATATTTTGCAACACCACCTGGTTTCTGTTTTATAAAATCTGACTCCACCCCAGCCACCCCGTTCTGCAGAGGATGACATCACAATAAAACAAATCCCGGAAGGTGTGGTGAGTCGGCTCCTCCGTGGAGAAGCCCAGTGGCCACCAGTTTCCCTGCAGGGTGTGGGTCTTCTGCCCTGGTGAGGCAATTGTGGGAGGTCACAGCCTGCAGGTGGCAGGGTTCTGGACTGCCATCTCTAGGGAGCCCTATCTCCAGGGCTGTGGCCTGGGCCCCTCACCATCCAGCTTGGGGGAGCCCCCTGGAAGGATCAGCCAAGAACCAATCCTGGCGCAGCAGCCTTCCTAGGCCAGACTGTCAACCAGAGGTCCTCATCGCCGGGGTGGGTGCACCTTGGAAAAGCACATTCTGTATCATAAAATAATTGGATATTTTGCAATAACACCCCTTCTAAAACCAACACACCCATTGCTTTCATAGCCCAAGCTACATAAGGCAAAGTGGGGTTGGGTTAAAAATGATTGTAGTCCTCAGAGGGATTTGGGAGGTTTTTCGAGTTGGGGCTGAGGCCAGAGGCTGGTGGCCTTTTGACAGTGCCTGTGCTGTGTTCTCAGGGCCAAGGAGGTACTTGAGGGTCTGCTGGGAGGTCATAATTCGAGAAGATGGAAAAGCACAACATATGTCTTCTCACATAACACGTGCTCACATACTCATACATGTGGTCTAATGCACAAGGCACTGCTCACATCCACATGTAACATACTCACATGTAGCATACGTGCAACATCCATGAACACACCATGTGATATCCTCCCCATGCACGCTCACATTTAAAAGCACACTCACATATTCACATGCTTGCACACGCTCATACACACGCACACCCTCTGACATACACACACAGGCACACACACAGATGTCCGCACCCACATGGACCCGCATCATGCACCCACATGCCTCTCCAAGATGTGCACACATATCCACGCAAATAGAAAAAGACACGCAGAGCCCCAGAGCTATGTCCAGACCCACACGCAGCCACACCCATGGCCATCTCCCAAAGACACATACGATTCATGAGTGCACACAGAGAGAGCTGGAGATCCACGTTCCATCTCGCACATGGGTGACTCTCACAGCCACGATGCATGCAGAAAAAGGCACATGGAGAGCGACACGCCACGCATATGTCGGGCTAAATGCACACGCAGACACAAGGACACACACACACAGTCAGCCTCCTACACTCACACCCGCAAGTCCTCCCAACCAAAGGTGGGTCCTCGCACTCACCCTGGGCGGCTCGTGCCCTCTCTCCGGAGCTGTCTGAGGCCCCCAGGAGCGTCCAGACACAGCCCTGGCCCGGCAGCCAGAGCCCACTCCGAGGGCCTGTCAGCAGCACCGCCGGCAAATAAAAAGCGAATGTGCAAAAATAAAAGCGAAAGGCTGCGATAAAGCCGTTCCCTTCCCACAGGACTCTGAGCTGACGCAGGTTCTGCTCTGCAATAAACATTTTCATTCTAATTTTAAAAGACATTAGCATTACCTCTTTGGCTCTCGATACAGCCAGACGGTACCTCGCCGCCTGGGCTGCCCATTGGCTGCATTGGGCATCAAGGAGACACAGGGTCACTGTGCACGAGGGGCACTGACCCAGGGACCCACTGGCTACCTGGGCTGGATTTTACACCATCCCCGTGGCCCCCGATAAAGCAGTTAGGGGGTCAGTGAGATCGGGAGTCCCAAATCTGGCAGAGAAACATCTCCCAAGTTCCCCCAGAGATTCTGTCTCTCCCCTCAGCCAGGATCCCCGCCGATCCAATTCTGTTCTGCAACGTGAGCACCACACCCGAGGCAGGTGGCCTTCAAATGGCAGGTCTGCCCCCAACAAATGCAGGGTCTGGTCAGGAACTGGGGTGCCATTCACCACCCCCACATTCCTCCCACAATCCGCCCTGCCTGCACGCTGGAGTCTCACCTCACACCTCCCTGCAACAACTCAACCTGGATCCGGGCTTGGCAAGGACTTAAGGAAGAAGGGAAACCACACGGCAGTCTGGGGAAGCAACCTGAGCTATTTTTATGAGCTCAGAGGTCCGGACCCCAAACTGCAGCACTACCTCGTCTCCGCCCCAGCTCTCACTCCACCCTGCTCGCCTAGGGGTCCCAGCACTCTGAGCAGTGATACCACAAAGCCCATCTCCAAGCCTTTGCCCAGGCTGTTCCCTCTACCTTGAGCACACTTTCCTGCCTCTGCCAGCGCTAGACTTGGTCACCCTTGAGGTCTGAGCTTCCAAGTCACTCCATTCCATACCTTGGAGTCTGGGATCCCACGTGGAATGAATGGGGCAGCCCAGGTCCTACGTCACTGAGCCACATGATGCAGGCAGCCTCCTCTAGGAAGCTTCCTTGACCTTTCAGGCCATGTCGAGCATCTCTCCTCAGCTCCAGAGGCCTCTGGGGCTCCAGGCTCAGGGCACAGCTCTTCCCGGGCTGGTTCTGTCTGCCTCATTCCTGGCCTGTCCCTGTCTGGGGGCTCCCTGCCTCCCCTGCCTGGGCACAGCATAAGCCCCACAGGCGGCTGCCAAATGAATGAATAAACGAACAGCCAGCTTGTGCCAGCCAAGGTCAGATCCCTTGGGCACGGCTCAGCGTCTTCTCCTCTGGACTCATGCAGAGAAACCGGGAAAGGAAGACCCTGCAGCATCCTGCTCTGTTCCTATCCTCTCTGCTCTGGGTTTGGGGGTACAGAGCCCCCTCCAGCCGTCTCCAACTGTTAACACTTTATTACATTGCCAACTGGGGCTCCCCAAGCCTTCAGTTTAAAACATGAGATGGAGAAGAGAAATGTCAGTAGGCAGCTCATACACCCTCAGCGTCCTCAGGGGCACGAGTCTCCCTTGGAAATGTCCCTCACTGGCCCCTCCTGGGCAGCCCTGATGCCAAGACCAGATGACCACAGCAGCTCCTGCCTCCCAACTCTGCTCTTCCCCCTACACCCCTCCTTCTCCACCCAAAAGAGGCCTGAGAGCTCTTCGTAAAAGGTAAGTGTATCCTGTCACTACTGTCCCCAGCTTAAACCCTTCAAAGGCTTCCGATAGCTCAAATCCTCACCCTCACGCCTCAGGGGAGGGGGAATCCAAACTCTGCACTGTGGCCCAGGAGGCCCTCACCTGACCTCACCCCCACCAATCACTCCAAGCGCACCCGGATCCCAATAAAATGATTTGCAACGCCCCAGAGCCCAGGTCTCACCCTCTGTGCCAATTCCCACGCTTTTCCAAGGGTCCAATGCTGTTCCTGGGTATAAAATAGTCACCCTAATTCCCTGCCTAGCATACGTATCCTTTGAGACCCGCCACAGTATCTTCGAGGCTTCTTCCCTGCTCCTGACACGAGCGCCTGCCGAGCGGTACCCACTGCTGTGGAAAACGCCATCTTGTGCTGTGACGGGTGGTCTCCCTACCCAGTGACCCCCTTAAGAGCAGGAGTCCATCTTATTTATCTAGCAGCTCCCCAGATCCGGCCCAGAGTAGACACATGAATATGTATGTTATTGCTGCTTGTGATTAATATAATTTTTAAGCTCCCTCTGCTACTCGTGCCTTGCTCTAAGCTCTTGTATTAGTTTGCTTCTAGTAAGTAAATCCAAAAAGGAAGATCCAGGCTCCTCTGCTTCCTCCCCGGCTCCCGGCGCTGCAGCCTGGAGGTATGGGGCTCAGGGACACTGGGCGAGCAGTGAGAAGAGGCCCTCCCCTGAAATGAAACAGGAAGCGGGGAAGAAGCTGGGGCTCATCACCCCAAAACAGGTACCTGAGCATCTGAGACCCTCATGCTCAGCCCAGAACAATGTGGGTCTTCGCTCCAAGGCCACACCCAGCTGCCTCAGGTGATGCACACATGTCTATGGGCCCCATGCATCACTTCCTGGGTGCATCTGGACCGGAGCCCCTGCAGAAGTCAGGGAGGGGTAAGCGCAAGGAGGAACAGGAAGGACCCCAGCGCGAGGGCTCCAGGGATGCTGGGCTCTGCCCACCGAGTTGACAAGACCCTGCTTTTAGGATTTAACACATTCCATCTTGACAATAGGGACTCACTCTCTGCAGCCAAGAGCTCTGTTGTCCCCCAGCCTCCTCTGGCCAGGTCTCCTGGACAATTCCAGCTCTAATCACAAGCCCACCCAGCGGTGGAGCCACCCCTGCTTTCTGGAAGCTAGAGACGCAGCTGAGCAAGGAAGTAGGGGCATAAAGGCATCAGAAAAGAGGGACGGACAACGGCAATGCTGTGAGGCATTGGGCAAGTGACTTTGCCTCTGTAAGCCTCAGTTTCCTCATCTGGAAAATGGGTGTTAGGCAATGAACGCTCCCAAAATTCTGCACAGGAAGCACCCAGCACAGGGCCTGGCCTCCCCACTCTGTTCCATGCATGGTAGCCTTTGTGACAGTAATTTGGGAAAACCCAAATGGCTGCTAGGGGAGCAGGAAGAAAGGACGGGGTAGGGTAGAGCATGGCAGGCAAAGAACCTCAGCTCAGCCACTTAGGGAACTTGAGACCAAGGTCTGATTCCCCTTCACCCACTCAGAAAGGCTCCATTATGGACCCTCTGCTGCCATGAGAATGGGAACCAGGCTCTGTTGATGTCGCGCTCTGAGCGTCCAGCAGCTCTTGGTTCTCCCTGCTGACAGAGGGCTCAGTGACATGGATAACCCTGGGGCCATCGCTCACCACAAGTCTCTCTACTCAGGCTTGGCCTAGCCCGCAGCACTGCCTCTTGCCCCCATGTTCACTGTCAACCCACTGACCTCCTCGCTGCAGGAGGCTCAGAGTCCCGTGGGGAGCAGGTCCTGAGCTCCAGCACTGAGCAGGTCCGTGAGAGCTGCCGCCCTTCCCGGGGGCTCGTGCCAGGCCAGTTCTGGTGCCAAGCGCTTCAGCCTCAGCATTTTCTGACCCTCTAGAGCACTCATATGTCCCCTCATTATGCCTTTGAGACACTGAAAGGGGGTGACAGTGTCCAAGGCAGATAAAATGGAGGCTATGAGTTTCCCTTGAGTCAAGGAGAGAAAAAGTAGCGATGGCAATGACGGTAATATTGAGAATAATGGTTTCAATAAGAACGGCTGTACCTTACTGAACACCAGTTCTTGCCAGACCTCGCAGCCTCAAAGATAGCATTGTTATGCTTCTTTTACAAATAAGGAAACAGACTTAAAATGGTGAAGTCACTTCCCCCCTTACCACATTTTAAAGACCAGGAAACAAAGACTCAGAGAGGGCAGGCCACTTGCCTGAGGACACACAGTGGGAAACAGACCAGAACCTGATCCCAAGTTTATCTGCCACAGCTGTTTCCTCCCAGGAAAACCTACAGCCAGTCATTCAACAAACAATGAGCAAATGGTAAGAAATGCCAGGAGGTGCTTGGTGCCAGGGAGTCTGAGGGGAAGGTGATGAGTCCCCGGGCTCTTGTGGCTGAGCCTCCCATGGGGGAGAGACAGACACTGATGGCTCTGTTACTGCCAAGGTGATGAGGGCCAGAACTAGGGGAGCATCCCATAACTAAGAGTCTACCTTCTCTCAGCGATCAAGTGCAACCTCCAGGTTAAACGAGACAGCTTCCGGGCTACACAAAACTCTGGCCCAATGGGCAAGACAGATATGCATAGAAGAAGCACATAAATCATTTCTATTGCTTAAAAAGGTGGATGCCACCAAAGGCTGGGCATTGCTGCCACCAGGGCACAGAGGGAAGACAGAGATCCCTGTTCCTGGTCCCTGCCAGCCAGCCCTCTAAGCTCCGGCAACAGCAGAAGTTACTCACCTGGTAGGACAACCAGGCTCCAGGCAGGACCCTCGCCTCCCCCTGCCTGTTCCTGGTCCCCGGCCACTTCTCCCGACCTTCGGCCACAAGGAGGTGGCCACAGCTGTTCACTCTGGGCCCAGCCGCAGACTTTGCTTCCCCTTGTCCATGCAGCTCTCAGAGTTATCGATTCTGCCACTGGAACGGCCGGGATAATTTTGCTTAGCTTCAAATACCTGGTTCTCATGAATTCCTCGGCCAGAAGGTTATAAAGCTTCCTCTAAAACGTGGGGGAAAGATTAAGCCTGCTTATGGTTAATAATACACTGTACCCTGTCCGTCAAACTGCCTGTCTGCTATTGAAAGTTCACTATTAGATACTTATTTAAACAGCCTCGCAAGGCTTCCGAAGAAAGTGCAGTTATGCATTTTTCCCCTCCTTGCTGGCATGAACGACTATAGATAAACATCAATTCGCTCCTGCGGATCACAGTCACAGTAAATAAATTTTTCAGGAAGCCTGAGATCCACACAAAGGCTCCGCCAAGCTCCCATTTCACACAACATCAATGTTTGGCCTCCAAGAAATAAAAGCTCTAAGGTGTCCATCGCCAGGGCAAAATTATCAATTGTCAAGTCACTTTTAAAAGAGAAAGAAGATAAAGCATTTTAGAGAGACAGTTCCTCTTGCAGCTTAAAAAAAAAAAGGCAGAAGGGCAGTTCACCCACAAACTAACAACTGGGATTTGCCCCCTAAAGGCTCAGGTGTCCGTCCCCCAAATTTCTGGCCCTGGGCCTGCTGCCCCAGGCCAGCTGAAGCAGTCACAGCCTGAGGCAGCAGGTTCCAGCTGAGTTCAGTGACTTCAGTGACTCAGGCGTTGGGTTATTTTTACTTTCTCAAAGCATTTTTTTTGTGGTTTTTTTTTCACTACTTTTAGAAGTGGCAGACGAGGCTTGTCTATTATAAAATATTTGTTGCAAACACACACATGCACACACACACACTCTCACTTGCTCACCGCCCCACACACAGTTCCCGTCTGTGTAAAAATCTCAAGTCTCCGTAGTGTCAGGGACAGGAGATAGGAAAGCTGAGACACCCCCGCCCCAACCCTGGGCGAGCTGGGGTTTATGTAACACTCAGCATGATTCTGCTGGAGAGAAGGGTCCTCAAAGCTGGTAACCCAGAGTAGATGACATTTTAAAGATGGAGAAAGTGAGGCACAGAGGAGGCTTGGGAAGGAAGAGGTAGACTTGGATGTGCCTGTGGCCTTGGACTCGTAACTTAAACCTGCCCCAGCCTTGGTTTCCTTAACAGTAAAATGCGGATTAAAGCAGTCTCTGCCTCACAGGGTCAGTTGAAGGTTAGCCCCTACATCCCTAAGTGTTAGCTTTATTATTAAAAGGCTCAGACCCTCCCAGGCAATTGCCAGGAGGACCAGGGCTGCGTTTTAGAGGAAAGAGCACTCTTCTGGAGTCAGCAGATCCAGCCTTGATTCTAGGCCCATCACCACTTCAAAGCCACAGCTCCTCTCCCTGTCTCAGACTCTTAGTCCAAATAATGAGACCTTGGACTAGTCGGTCTCTAGTATTAATTGGCATGGTGATATCTTCACAACCACCTCACAGGGAAGGTGCGGTTATTATCCCCAATTTACAGAGATGAAAACTGAGGCCCTGGGAAAAGCAAGCTGTCAAGACCAAGGAAACATGAGTCGCTTAGACCTCAGAATGTAACCTTATTTGGAAATAAGGTCTTTGCAGATTTAATTCAATTAAGATAAGGTTATACTTGATTAGGGTGGGCCCTAAATCTAATGACTATTGCCCTTATAAGAAGAGACAGGAACCAAGAGAAGCCAGCCACGTGGAGACAGAGGCGGAGCTTAGACAGATGCAGCTGCAGGTTGAGGAACGCTGCAGCCCCCAGGAGCTGAAGAAAGCAAGGAATGGTCCTCCGCCAGCGCCTGCAGAGGCAGCGTGGCCCTGCCGACCCTTGATTTTGGACTTTTGGCCTCCAGAACCACAACAGGATAAATTTCTGTTGTTTTAACCCCCCAGTTTGTAGTAATTTGTTACAGCAGCCCTTGTAAATGAACACAATGCTCTTCTATAAAAAGTGCACAGAACCCCAAGCAACTATTATCTGGGTTTTTGGAAGATTCTAGGCTGGGTGGGGTGAAAAATCAAAATGGGCCCTGTTGATTAGCCAACCAGGATGAGGGGGCCTAATGTACCCCCCTAATGTACCCAACCAGGTACAAGGGGGCCTCTTGTACCCCTTAATGGCCCAGTCGAGTTTCTCCCTGTTCTCAGGGGAGGAGCAAAGGCTGTTGGTTATATGTGACCTTAGGCAGAGGCGGTGACCTCAGCTGTGTCCCCTGCAGGCCTTTGTGGAAAGGGCATGGCAGAGTCAGGACATCCACCCTGGTGGCTTTGGGGCAGTGACTCTTACTTCCCTCCCCTAACAGGAACACCGAGGCCAAGCTCCTGGGGTTATTTACCAGCAGTGGCCGCTTGCCAGTCCATCCTCACTACCAGGCACAGAGCCTGGCTGTTCGGCCATGGCTGGAGTGGGCATGCTGATTCCATCGGCTACCTGTTGGGGTGAGTCTAATGAGTGACCCCTTATACAGATGTGCGAGCTGGGCTGAGAGCAGCTGAAGCTGCTCACCCAAGGTCCCGCTTAGCTAGGACACGGCACACCCAGACACAAACTCTACTCTGTTGGATTTCATCCCCCGTGGCCTTACCCCAGAAGATCAAGGAGGTACCACACAAGGGAGCCTCAGCACACAGTAGGTGCTCCATAAATGCTGATTTCTGCTTGCTTTGGAACCTGCTGTTTGGTGACAGCATTGTTTCTCAGCACCTCTCCTTAAGTAAGCAGGAGAGAGGAAGAGAACCCCAATCCAGTCTTTTTTTTTTTTTTTTTTGAGACTCACTTTGTTGCCCAGGCTAGAGTGAGTGCTGTGGTGTCAGCCTAGCTCACAGCAACCTCAAACTCCTGGGCTCAAGCGATCCTGCTGCCTCAGCCTCCCGAGTAGCTGGGACTACAGGCATGCGCCACCATGCCCGGCTATTTTTTATATATATATATATATGTACGTATATATATATACACACACACACACATATATATATATATATATATATTAGTTGGCCAATTAATTTCTTTCTATTTATAGTAGAGATGGGGTCTCACTCTTGCTCAGGCTGGTTTCGAACTCCTGACCTTGAGCAATCCACCCACTTCAGCCTCCCAGAGTGCTAGGATTACAGGCGTGAGCCACCCTGCCCGGCCCCCAATCCAGTCTTTATAATTAAAAAAAAAAAAAAAACAGGAAAGGGAAGAAATAGTATCTCTGCTAAGGTGATCGGGTTGTGATGCATTGGGAAAAATCGCTGGACAAAATAAGGGAGTTTATGAGTTTGACACCAGGGGCTCCATTCATCCGCCAGGGTATTTTTTATGGCCCCTGGGTGGGGTTCTGGTTGTTCTGTCACTGCAAGCACAGGCTCAGGGAGACTGCCATTTGACCCTCACTGAGGTAAAGGACGCCAAGAGATGGGGGAAGTGGAAATCATCCCTGTGTGACAGACAAGACGGAAAAAGAAGTAAAACCTCCAGAACCCCAAACAGAAACCCAGCTTACCCTCAGTGCACCACAACTGGCCTCACTAAGAGCTCTGTAAGTTCTGCACTGACAGACGTCCTGAGCTGCTCTAGGGCTATCCAAGTTCACTCCCACACTCTGCTCCCGTCCCCCAGCATGGCTCACCAGATGTTGCAGCAGCTTCCTCCCTGGCCTCCCTACCTCCACTGTGCAAGGCTGCCAGAGGCACCCTTCTCACACATAGGTCTATCTGCATCATTCTTCTGCTCAACCCTCCATGGCTCCCCACTGCCCTCGAAATGAAGCCCAAACTCCTTACCTAGCCATGAGTTCCCTGAAACACCTCCAGACTGCTTTGGGCTGTCTTAATAGAAGATACAAAGGGACAGAAGAACTAAGTTCTGCTTTTTCCCTGTTGAAAGCTCAAGCATTAATGCCCTAGTTATAGTTCCCCCAAAGCTCCTGGACCACTCTGACCTCTGGACCTTTGTACCTGCTGTTCCCTCTCCCTGGAATACCCTTCCATCCACTTCCTCCCACTCACCTGGGAAAGCCCAGTCACCTAGCAGCTCTCAGCTTAGGCGCTGCCTCCTGCAGGAGGCTCCCCAGGCCCTCTGGGAGGCCCCTATTCCAACACATGCCATCCTGCTAGGAAGCCAGCAATCAGGAAGGACTCAGTCCAGGACAGCCAGGCCCAGA
The DNA here is from genome assembly GCF_040939455.1 of Microcebus murinus. Classification (NCBI taxonomy): domain Eukaryota; kingdom Metazoa; phylum Chordata; class Mammalia; order Primates; family Cheirogaleidae; genus Microcebus; species Microcebus murinus. Next base: position 7,539,571 of record NC_134125.1, on the reverse strand, counting down.
GGTGCCACCAGGGAGGACAATTCAGGTGAGGGCTTTGCTGCTCTCAGCTCAGAGCCCTGGGCCTTGGGGCAGACAGACCAGAGTTCCCAAGCGCAGACCTCGGATACTGCCAGTGGCGTTTGCTCCTACAATGTGCTACCAAATACGTCTTCTCATTTACTCATTATTCCCTCACTTCTCAGATGAGGAAACTGAGGCTCAGAAACGAGAAGGTGGTTGCCCCAAGCCATAGTCTGGTGATTTGTGAGACTCCATCCCAGCACTGCTGGACTTTGTCTCCAGAGCCTGTGCCCCGACACCCGTCACAGGGCAGAAAATACCCTGAGAACAGCAGCCATGTGAGACCAATCAGAGGAACTGTGATTATTACCCCAGGATGCCAGAGCTGGGAAGGACAACACCCCAGTTTCCTTCCCATGCCTCAGTCTCCCCACTTGTAAAATGAGCATAACGACAGCCAACACTGCACACCGCTGTCCTCGTATGAGACAAAAGACGAGGGGTGGGGAGGAAGTCCCGACTCCTGAGACCAGAGGCTCACTCAGGAGCAGACGGGGAAGCTCAGGGTGACTTGCAGCCACCTCTCCTCCCTACACTACAGAGCTGTTGGCCACTTGAGAAGAGGCCACCCACGTCCCATGGCTGCGTGGTCAGACATTACACCACCATGTGTGACAGAGGAGCTTCGTGGCTCTGCTCAGCATCCAAACCACAGGCATTAGGCTGCACGACTGGAGGAAAGAACTCAGGGTCTGGAGCCTGCGCTCCCAAGTTTGAGTCCCATCTCCACCACTGTCCAGCTATGTGTCTTCAGACAAGTCCCTTAACCTCTCTGAGCCTGTTTTCTTCTCTGTAAAATAGTGACATCACCTCCATCTCCTTCACACGGCTGCTGTGAAGACTTGAGTTAATGGTTCACAAACAGGGAATCAGTCCATTGTATTTTTAATAATTAATGTCGTTCTTTCAGTCCTTTACTTTTCTTAAATTGGACTATTTTGGGGTAATTGTAGACTCACATGCAGAAAGAATACAGACAGCTCTTTTGTACTCTTTACCCAATGTCCCCAGATGGTAATATTGTACGACATTGCGGTGCAATTTCTTTTCGTTTTTTTTTTTTTTTTTTTTTGAGACAGTCTCACTCTGTTGCCTGGGCTACAGTGCTGTGGAGTCAGCCTAGCTCACAGCAACCTCAAACTCCTGGGCTCAAACAATCCTTTTGCCCCAGCCTCCCGAGTAGCTGGGACTACAGGCATGCGTCACCATGCCCGGCTAATTTTTTCTATATATTTTTAATTGACCAATTAATTTCTTTCTATTTTTAGTAGAGACGGGGTCTTGCTCTTGCTCAAGCTGGTTTAGAACTCCTGACCTTGAGTGATCCGCCTGCCTCAGCCTCCCAGAGTGCTAGCATTACAGGTGTGAGCCACCGCGCCCAGCCCAGCGGTGCATTTCACAGCCAGGATGTGGACATCGATGAGATGCAGAACATTTCCTTCACCACCAGGGTCTCTCACACGGCCCTTTTATAACCATACCCATGTCCCTCCCTGTCCCCTAATCTGTCCTCCACTTCTCTGACTTCCTCTTTTCAAGAATGTACAAATGGAATTATACACTATGTATCAATGTTTCCTTTTGGGACTGGCTTTAACCACTCAGAATAACTCCTTTCAGTTTCATCCAAGTCATTAGTGTATCAATAGTTTAATCCTTTTCATTGCTGCGTAGTGTTCCCTGGTACAGACACATTGTCATGGAACCCACAGACTGCTGAACATCTAGACTGTTTCCACTTTTGGGCTGTTAATAAATATGCTGAGAACATTCACATGGGGCTTTTGGGTGAGCTTAAGTTTTCATTTCTCGGGGATACAGTCTTTCCATTTGAAACGCCTACAGGCATATGATTTCATTCATTCACCATATGTTTATTAAGCACCTACTACGTACAGGCACTGTTCTAGGCACTAAGGAGATAGCAGTGCCCTTCCTCTTGTGTAATACAAATTTGAATAATTTAATAGGCAACTTATGGCAAAGTCCACTCTACAGCAATGCGCAGACATAGAAAGTGTTTTCTGATTAATGATAAAATCAGTAGCCACTCCAGTGGGCCAAGTTAAGCACAAAACCCTTAGGTGTGTTTCTCAAGGAAAAGGTTACCTTCTGGTGAAATATGCATTGCCTCGAGATGAAGTGACTGGTTAGCAAGCTAGGAAATTGTGGTCACTTTTCATTCACAGCATTTTCTTTAGGAAGTTCCTTGTTATAGTGGAACAAGCCCAGGACGTTCCTATTTCCTAGATTTTAGGAAGTATGTCACTTGACAGCTTGCGTAACAACAGGTATTTCCTGAGTGCTTACCGTGTTCCACCTCATCCTCAGATTTTACCCACATTGCCTTTTTTTTTTTTTTTTTAAGAAACAGTCTTACTATGCTGCCCAAGCTGGACCCGAACTCCCAGTTTAAGCGACCCTCCCACCTCAGTCTTCTGAGTAACTGGGACTACACGCATGTGTCACTGCACCCAGCTATACAATGTCACTTTTAATTCTCATAAACCATAAACCATTCCCTAGATAATTACACTATTAACCCCATTGTACAGAAGAGGAATCTGAGGTTCCAAGCGCTGAACAACTGGCTAAAGGGTATTTATTTGGCTGGGAAAGGCAGAATGAGGATTGAAACCCGGAAGGACAAGAGGAATCAATCCGATGGCCTAAAAAAAGAGCCTCCTCTCCCTCTCGCTCCACACCCAGTCCCAGACGCTAAGTGCCTTTCTCTCCCCAGCACTGCACACCTCATTAAATGCCCCGGGCAGCAACTGTTTCCAATATAAATCGGGCAGTTCCTCATTATCTACCAAAGACCTAAATGCTGATCACCTCGGTCAATATGTTCTAAGCTCTCATCATTAGAAAAAAAACATCAGGTGAGTTGAACCTGTTCCTTTTGATTAAAATGTTTCCCTCCTTGATGCACCTCAGGACACACAGTCCCAGTTGCCTGTGAGCTAAGTACTTTCTCCATCAATGAAACAAACTTCATTTTTAACTTCTGAACTCCTGAGATCCATTACTCTTATGATAACACAAGTGCCCGCCATGACATAATAGGAATATGTAACCTCCAACGTGACCAATGTTTTCAGCAGGAGCAGAGAGCGTGCTCCTGCGTGCTCTTTCCAGCTGACAGGTTGGTGGCTGGTGGGGGTAATTACCGTGACCATTATCAGAGAGGCCTCAACCTGCCACTGTGCTGCTTCAAGGACAACTAGAAGGGATCTCGGAATTATGCTCTAGAATCAGGCTGGGCACAAAGTAGGAGCCTTTGGCTGCTCCACTGGCTGTATCTGTTCCTGATCCCTGATCTCACGCCACTGAAGACATCTTCAAACCAGTACTGGGTACAGAAGAGGCTCTCTGCCAGCAGCCACTTATGTGACCGTAATGCATCAAGCATCTGTTCTATGCAGGCCCTTGCTGGAAGGTGGGAAGACAGCAGGGGACAGACAGGCTCCAACCTCAAATAAATAACCCAATACCCAATTACAAACGGAGACAAATGCTGGGGAGGGTCCAAAGTGGTGATGTAAGAATACAAGTGAAGGATGTGTTTGGCAAAAATGGTCAGAGAAGGCCCCTTAGGGAGCAGACAGGAACTGAAGAAACTAGCCAAGGGAAGAGCATTCTGGGCAAAAGAAACAGTATGTGCAAAGGTCCTGAGGCACAAGCAAACCCAGACTATTTCAGAAGCCAAAAGCATTTAATGAATTTCTTTGGCTGTGTCTCCTTCCACTCTCTCCCCTTCGCTCACTCAGTCCCAAACCCACTGGTTTCCAGGAGGTTCCTCAAACCTTCCCAACACATTTCTGCTTCAGGGACTGCCTGGAACACCCTTGCCTCCCCTCCCCCAAATCTCTGCATGGCCTGCTTCCAGAAGTGAGCTGCTTCCTGATGTGAGATGTCAGCTCCAGGGAGGCAGGGAACTCTGCCCGGCCGCTTGCTGCTCTACCGCCAGTGCCTAGGACAGCGCTCAGCATGCAGCAGACGCTCAAAAAAGATTCAGGACATAGAAGAATGATAAGGCAGCCCAGTGTGGCTGGGCTATGGTGACAAAAGGGAGAACGGGAAAAGAAGGGTGAGGGCTCCTCCAACCCCCTCACCCTGAAGGGGCCTCTCCAGAAGCCAGGCACCAGGGAGCCCCAGCGACGGTGGGCACGGTGGGCCGTCTGCCAGCCCGCTCGCCACACGCCTCCTCATTATACAGTGTCGTCGCTGCCACGAAGCCTTCGCAGCCACTCAAACCGTTTTGCTTTTAAAATAGAAGTTTCCTGTGAACCTGCAAACAATTCATAGCTCAGAGTCCTTAAAACATTCACAGGTATTTAAAATGCTATATAATCAAGTTCACAAAAATATAAAGTGTAAGCGTTAAAATACTTTAATGTTCTAATTAAAACAGACTGCTTACGCCCAGGCCTGACTCCTGTTTACTATTTCCGTAATAGCCGGTGGACTATTCCAGGGGGAGGGTTTTTTGTTTTTTTTTTCCTTTTTTCAATTGGCCTTAAAAAAAAAGTGGGGAGGAAAAAGGAAAAAGTTAAGTTTGCTTTCTCCAGCGGTGCATTGAGGAGCTGAAAATCACAGTCTCAGAATATCCACAGGTTGCCAACTGCTGAGGCAGGGGGTGGGGACGTCTGCAGGCCCCTCCATCTGCCACCTGGAAACAGATGGAGCTGGGCAGGAATGGGAGGAAAGGGGGAGTGGGAAATCTTTATACCTCACGGCTCTGACGACGCCCGGCACCCCAGACCCCACTGGCCACTCCACGGCTGCTCATTCAGTCCTCACTGTCGCAGACCAGGAGGAAAACTGTATTTATCTGTAAGGTTTGAGAAGATGAGTTAAGGCTCTACCTGCCCTGACAACCCTGGTCTCTGACAAGCACAGCCATGACGTCTTCATATAGGCTGTTCCCTCGCCCTTCCCCATGCACACTTCTATTCATCCTGTCCTCAGCTCCGGTCTCACCTCCTCAGGGAAGTCTTCCCAGACTACCCCCAGTCCAGGACTGAGAAAATCAGCCTGCCAGCTACTCTCACCTCTCTCTCTGTACCAATGGGTGGCTTGCTGCTCTATCCCCACCAAAGTGACCTTGAATGAGTGAGTTCTGTAAGCCAAAAGTGCCCCCCCCCATGATGGCAGTCCCTGACAGGTGCCTGGCCTCTTTTCCCAACCTCCCCACCAGTCCCCCAGCTCCCAACAGACTCCCCTGCTGTCCCTCTCGTAGCATCGAGCCCCATCTGTGGGTGTGCTGTCCGGGTAGCCTCCCTTCCCCCAGGCTACACTCTCCATGAGATCAGAGGCTGTGCTGGGTGCCGGGGCCCATGTCAGTGAGCGCACACAGTAGGTGCTCACTAAGAGGCACAGGAAACAGCCTCTCAACTCCTTCCTCAACCTTAGTCCTTTTTTCTCCTAAGTGTTTCTTATCTGGCTCATTCATTCATCAATACCCTCCCATCACCAAGGGCCCACTCTGTGTCAAGCCCTGGAGACACCCCAAGATGAATCGACTCTGGGTCCCCCAGGGCCCCTCACCCAAAGGGTTCCTCTTTCTTTCCCATCTTTCCCTGGCCCTGGGCCCCAGAAGGGCAGGCTCACTGCTTCATGCTCTCCCTGACCTGCTAATCCCCAGCCTTCGCACACTTGTTCTGGAAGGCCCTGCACACCTGCGCCCTCCTTCCCCAGGCCTGCCCTAGTTCTGGGCCGCATTGCTGTCCACCTGCATGGCGGCTGTTCTCTGGCTGGTCTCCTGCTCCCTCCCAACCTGATAAAGTGCTTCTCTGCTGAGGGTGACCCTGTCCCCCAGGGGACCTTCAGCAACTTCTGGAGACTTTTTTCGTTTAGGTGGAGGCCAGGGATACTGCTAAACATCCCACAATGCCCAGGACAGTCCCCATGACGAAATGGCCCAAAATGTCAATAGTGTGGAGGTTGAGAAACCTTATGATAAAAGAACCTTTTAAACACCTCCAAATATCTCATTCTCCTGCTCAAACGCCCACCATGGCTCCCCATGGCCTACCAGGCTACCCACCAAGCCCTCTTCATGACCCTCAGGATGCTGTATTCACCGAGCCTAACCATATCCCCCGGCCTTCCACACATGAGCTTCCCAGGCATGGCCCCGGCCTTGCTACCTCCACGGGCCTTGGCCCACACTGTGACGTGCTCTTGGAGCACCTGCCTCCTCCATCTCTTGGCCTATCAAGTCTTCCAGGTCTCAGGGCTTGTGTCAAAATCCCTGTCTTCTCTCCGGGCTCCCTGACTGATCTAACCGCTGTCTCTCCTCTGCACCCACACCCTGAGCTTCTACTTCCCCAAGGCCACCTGCCACTCTGGTCCAACTCAGGTCCACTGCTGCTTGCTGATTCCCTCAGACACTTTGGGAAACTTTCCCAGCAGAGTACCTGGCACATAGTAGGTGTTCAGAGATGTGAAATTAATCAATATCCTTGTTCTCACTAAAGCTTCAAATCCGGAAAACTCCCAGAACACAAACCCATTCAGTCCATCAGCCTCTTATTCGGACTGACTCCAATTCCTTTAGTTTCGCCTTATTATACAGAGATTGTCTGCTTTTCCCTTCTCTTTCCCCTTCATCTCAGCTTGACGAAGAAGCCCTACCTGCTCTGTCCACAATATGAATAGACACAAACTACCTGCTGTCCCCACACAGACAGCCCCAATATTCTCAGGGACCCTCCTGCCCTTTTGTAACAAATTAATTTCCAATAACAAAATAATACATTTCCTGTGCCGAAAACCTAAAATCCTCCCTAAGATAGCCAAAGACAAAAATCGCCTATAATCTCCATCACCAAAAGGAAGAGCAAACAGACATCAGAATCACTCCACTCAGGGGTAAGGGACCTGGGGCATTTTTTTCCCAACTCTTGAGAGCTGGGGGCTGCACCTGGGGGGTTACAGCCTCCATACTTCTGCCTGCCCACTCTCAGGCAAAGTGGTCTTGTGGTTTTAGAAAAAATACCCCAGGCACAGAGATGCAATCACCAGCAAGCAGAAGCTTGCCAGAAGACACCAGAATGTCCGAGGGGAACAGGGACAGCGTCTGCTCATCTTCTTTTGCCCCATCTCAGGCTTCACAGTGGACGGTGGCTGGTCACTACTGCAGCACTGATTCCCACTGCATCCAGCAATCACCCCTCATTTTCCTTTGGGGATCCCCTCTTCACTCTGTCACAGCCCCTCCAAATTGCCACGAACACCCGTCATGCTTTTTGGCCAGCCAGTATCAGAATCCCCTTCCCGCAGGGGGAGAAGCCCTTCCTTACAAGAGTCTTGGTGGAGGCTGAGTCAGTTTCTGTTGCTTGCAAGTAAGAGTCCTGGATGGGGTCCCCCCACCCCGACTCTAGGGATAGGCTCGTGAACCAGGCCTGGGTCAATGAACAAATCTCATTCCCCTGCCCAGAGTTGGCTCTGCTTTTTTAATTTTCAGAAACTACAGTATACATGTCACTCAGTGGTAGCTTTTATCCACACAGCAACATGCTAGGGATGTTTCCCTGTGGCAATAAATATCAATTGGTCTTTCCCTTCTTAAAAAAACAAAAAACAAAACTTTCCCATACTTTTTTAAAAAATGGGACAAAATGAACTTTGTCTAGAAGAATTTGAGACAGCTGGAAGAATTTGAGAAAGCTGGAAGCCCAGAGCATGTTTGTGAATGCTGGCTGGACACTATTGGGAGGACAGTCGCCGGAGGCAAACAAGAGGACTGGCCCCACCTATGCAGCAGTCAATCAGGAATAGTGACAGGGTGGTGAGGGCTGGTCCCTGGACCCCAGACCACTTCCCAGCAACACCCCCATAACTGGAGAGGGCCTTTACCATTCATTTTGTGCCTATAGTTATAATAGCTCCTATTTATTGAAGACTCACTGTTAGGAGTTGTACCATGAACTTGACATCCACAGCACTGCCTCTTCCCAGCAACGCCAAGGCAGCTATCACCAGCGCATCTCCACTTCACCGATGAGGACAACGCAGCTCAGGGAAGCTCAACGGCAGTAGCAGTAATAACCACCCACATTTGCTGGGTGCTCATGATGTGCCAGGCACAGAGTGCTTCGCATGGTATGGACTTACTTCATTTATTCCTTCAACAGATGTTTACTAAGCACCACCAGGAGCCAGGTGCTACTTTAGGTGCTAGGAAGACAGTAGGAAGCAAAACACACAAAAATCCCTGCCCTCCTAGAGCCAACATTTCAGGGGGAGAAATCAGTGAGCAAGATAAATGGGTAAAAAAATATATTCCATTATGTTAAGTGCTAAGGAAGAAAAAAATACAGCAGGGAAGGGAAGTGAGGGGTGTGTGTGCACATGCACACTGTGAGATTTTAGTTAGGGTGGCCAGCGAGGCCTCCCTGAGAAGGCAGCTTCTGAGTAACCACCAGATGAAGTGAAGGAGCAATGGAGGCCGACATGTGAGTGAGAGAGACCAGCAAGTGCAAAGGCCCCGGGGTGGGAGTGTGCTCAGCCTGTTTAAAGAAAAAGAAGACAGCCAGATATTACTGTTTTCCAATTTTAGATGAGAAACTGAGGCCCAAAGAAGTGACGTGGTCAAGATCACACAACAAACAAGTGGACACTCCAGGACTAGAACCCGGGACTTGTGACACTAGATCAGAGGGTTTTTTCCTATCGTGCAATTCCTGTGTGCCACTCCTGGATTAAGAGGCTTGTGAGAGAATGCTTGTCACCAGGGAGGTTGTGAATGAGGCATCCCCCTATCCGGTCCCAAAGCCATGCTCAGAACACCCTGTGCAGGCCCATGGACGCCCACACAAGCCTGCGCAGACACACACAGGTGCGAGCACAGCCCGGCAAAGAGGTGGGAGAACAGTGTCACTGAGGGACGTGCAAAGATTAAGCTAACAAATGAAACTGTCCGATTGATGGTTCTTGGAGCAGAGCACTGGGGAATGAGAAATCACTACTCCTGCCAGGAAAAATCCTGCTCCTCCAAGTCCCACCAAGTCCATGACCTTGACTGACAGCAACAAGGAAGACAAGGGAGCTGGGAAAATAGGGGGGCTTAGGCCTGAGAAGGGGCTGGAGCCCACCAGGTACGGCTGTGTGATACAGGCAAACGACTGCCCCTCTCTGAGCCTCATCTTTAAAATGGGGTGGCAACACCAGTCCTTGCTCAGAAGGCCACTGCAGGTCCACAACGGTGCATGTCGCAGGTGGTGTGTCGGACAATCTCAACTAAGTAACACCTGCCTGTGGCATGGAGTCAGAGGCTACCAGAGAGTACAGAAGAGAAAGTCAATCCCCCACTCATGCCAAGACCCCCTTGCCAGGGGCAACCACTGTTGGCAGTTTCTCGTGAGTCCTTCTAGAAAAGTGTACACCAAAAATTATCTTGCAGGGGGGAAATGGGCATTTATTGAAACCTTAAAATCTGTACCCCCATAATATGCTGAAATAAATAAGTGAGCAAATAAAAAAAATTATCTTGCTTGTACGTGCAAAGAACAATTTGAGGTTACCAGCTTATAAAAGGTGGTGAGACTGGAAGCTCCTGCATCTACCTGACTTCACAGCCCAAGTCCCCAGCCTCTATGCCACCTGTTCCCAGCTCTTCCAGGTTGAGGAAAAGTCCAAGGTCCACACCACAGACAGGCAATGTTCTGTCCTGTCCCTGGGTCCTGTGGGGCCCCAGCTGGCCCCAAGCATCGCCTCCTTTCCTCAGCCACCTGGCCACTGACTAGAACTGCCGAATCCGTCCCCTTGCCCCCCACAAGCTGTCCCCTGGTTGCAGCACCTATCACTGCTCTCCAGATGGCTACAGCAGACCCCTCAGCAGTCTCCCAGTCCCCCAGCCCACTCTCCTGAGTGACCTGTGCCAATGCAAAACTTGAACAAGCCACGCCCCCTGTTCAAAGCCTGCCCACGGTTCGCCAGTGCACTGCAGAGAAAACCCAAACTCCTTTCCCAACCCAGTGTGGCCCCTGTGGGACCAGAATGAGGTGCTCTTGCTACTCTCCGCCATAGCTTCCTCTCTGCTTCTCCACAACACACAGCACACCTTGCGACTGGACACTGGCCTTTCTTTCCTGCCCGGCTCCCCTTACCAGAATGAAGCCCTACGAGGGCAGGAACTTTGTCTCTCTCAACGACAGCTTCACCCATGCACACAGAGGGGGCTCAACTGTTTGTTGAATGAATGAATGAAATGAGCAGAAGCAATACTCCCTCCCCCAAATGAACCTTCCACAAATTCAATTTACTCATTCCCGATTTCCATACCATTGTTTTGAAAAATCTCAGACGACAGGGATGGAAACCCCAATCATCCCCAGAGCTAAAATGTCCCTGCCACCCCCACCGCGGTGCTGCATGGACTCCCTTTGTTTCCTCCCTTCTTTCTCGTTACATTAAGCAAAATTTCTTCATTGGCAAATAAATGCTTTTTCCATCAATAACCACGGATGACTAAATCAAACCTTTAGCTGCTGTTCTTATCTCTTAAACAGACCCATGGATTTCCCAACTAATCAGAAGGTGAATCAAACGCTGCCATTTGAGGTGGGAGATAATCCGGTCAATTTCTTCCAGGAGGAGGGATCTGGGTGGGAATTTGCGTATGGCCCCCAAAAAACAAACACTCTTGTAAATAAAGCCGGCCTCCATCCTGTCTCCACAATGCAACTCTTATTGAGTGAGTCAGGTGTTTGGCTGATTAAAAATTGATCCATTTCAAAATCTAATCAACAGAATAGGATTCTTTCATACGTTATCAAGAGAGCTGCTGACATCGAAAACCAAACCTGTTATTAACCCATGAACTTCAGTGACCTGCTCCTCGATGCTCGGAGGGACCGTAAATTATTCAGTGGTCCACAACTGGGGCTAGTGGAGCCTGATGGATTTAGACCGTCAGTCCAGGGGGGCAGCAGTCCAGGGGGTTCAGGTCGATGGCACGGCCCCGACAGTCCCGAGAGACTGGGGTTCAAGACACTCGGGGTCTGCGAGTCGTGAGTGTGAATACATTATGCACGTCCACCCAGGCCTTGCCATGGCTGTGCCTTTGACAGAAAGGCCTCACTTAACTCCCTGAGCAGGGCAGGCAGGCTGGCTCAGGCCTCAGGGGCTGTGGGGCTGGGGAATGATATTTCTAATTCCCAAGTTAACAAATTATTTCCCTTGAACTACAGAAAAGAAAAAAAATAAATAAATAAAGAGGGGCACAGCTCGCATTTTGCAAACAGGAACAGGCAATACAGTCAGTTCAAATATTTTACCTCCTCATGCAAGCAATAGCTCTGCTGCAATGGGACTGTTTAAAAGAGGAGATGAAAAGAGCCATCCATGGGCTGTTTATGTGTCCAGCAGGGCCCAGGGGGCCATGGGCTTTCTCGCCAACTTCTACTCTTTGACCTTGAATTAAAGCCTTGTTAAGAGTCATATCTTATAAAAACAAAAGCAGAGTAAATAAAAGGTTTTTTCTTTCTTTCTTTCCTTTTTTTTTTTTTTTAAAAGAACACATACATACCCATGCCAAAGTTTCTATCCTGCTAAGCAAGCAGGAAATCCAGGCACAGTAAAGGCTGCACGTGGCATTATTATTTTGGGGCCTGTATTCCACAGCTGACCTGATTAGAAAGATTTAAAATGGGAAAAATGTTAAGTCTCAAGTAGAGCTGGAAGAGACTAGAACCTGGGAGGAGGCTAGACTGGGTGACGAGGGGGATGAGGGTGAACCATGTCTGTGTCCTGAGCTTCCAGGAGACCCAAGAAAGTATAAATGCCACCACAGGCTCCTCGGAGCACCAGCATGGGAGAGCTGGGAGAACCAGCATGGCTCTGTGAGCTGCATAGGCAAATAGAGTTCAAATCCTGACTCCACCACTTCCTTTGGCAGGTGACTCTCAGCCTCAGTTTCCTCATCTGTCAAATAGGAACAATAATGCAGCTACGTATTGTCATCTCTATATGGTAGGAAGCACATGCGAGTTATTCAACTGCTCAACAATCGGCATCTGTTGTTGCTGTCAATATTTTTGCTAACATTACGTCAGGTGTTTTGCACTCCTTAGAGTTCTTGATAAAGTCAGCGGCGGATTAGCATCTCCCTCAGCTGCACACTCCCTGCCCAAATACCTGACCTTTCTAGAAATGATGATTCTGACTTGCCTCCCCCATGTGCAAAGCTTTAGTAGAACTCCAGAAAGTACCTACATGATATGCAGTTGAGCTTTAAAGCCAAAGTCATGGGTTCAAATCCCAGCTCTGCCAATTACCAGCTGTGTGACTTTAGGAAAGTGAAATCACCTCTCTGAGCCTCGGTTGTCTCAACTTAAAAATGAGATGGTCATAATACTAACCTGTGGGACTCACTTAGCACAGTGCCTGGCACCTCATAAGCCCTTGATTAGTTTTGGCTATCATCATCATCATCATCATCATTGTTATTCAGACTCAGCTGTCCACTTAATCAGATGGAGATAATCTGTTCAATTATGAGTAAGATTTGACCCTGGAAGGGGCCTCTTGCTGAGTGATCCTGGGCAAGTCACTTGGCTAATCTGAGCCCTGGGTTCCTCCCCAATAAGGCAAATAATGCCACCTATAAACTCCATCTGGCTTGGTCACAACCATATTCCCTTAGTCAAGAACAATACCAGGCCTGCAATAAGTGCTCAAATAAAGCACTACAAATAAATATAGTTGCTTAACTCCTCCCTAAAAATGTCAGCACCCTGCACAAGCTGCCAATAGCAAATGTGCACAGTAGGAAGGTGACCGGCTCCTTCTCCACACTCAAACGCTGCCCTCAAAACCTGAGGACGCCCCTACCCCCACTGCTGGGAAGGCACCCAGCACACACTACCCTAAACCACATGGACACTTCGGTTCCACCCCCGTGAGCATCCAGAAGACTAGACAGAGGTTGACTCCCTGCACACCAAACTCTTACAGACCACCAGGAAGCCTCTCTTAAATAATAATATATTTATAAGTCTGAAGCCTCTCTGACCTCTCCTCAAAGCAAAATCATCCTCTGAAGGCCCCTCGACCTGATCATATTGATCCTGTCTGAGCTGTAATTTCGAGGCTGCTCTGCGCAGACAGGGATGGCCTGCCCAGCTGGCTGAGGCCTGGCGGCTCCAGGGGTGCCCCCAGCAGCTGGGATGAGACAGAATCTGATCCGCCCTGCAAAGCCAGGGACAGCGGCTGCTCCTGCAAATGGGGCTCAGGGCTGGCGGCAGATGTCCCCACCATCAGCTGCTGCCCTCAGGCCCGGCCTGGTACAGGGAAGGCCTGGGGACTGAATGAATGAACAGGGATGGGCAAGGGGGACAGTTCTGGGAACCCAGGTCCCATCCCTTAGTCAGGCCCAACCTTACCTGCCCAGGCAGTGAGGTCTCAGGCTCAGGTGCAAGGGGCACGGTGTCCTCTATAGCGGTGGCCAGACCTGCCTGGCACCTTGAGGTGAGCCGGGTTCCCAGGCCCAGCCAGGCCCTCCCCGCTGCGGGGCCACCATCCACTGTTTACCCGCTGCCTGTTTTCCTCATGACAGGCCTTCCAAGAACCACAGCCAGAAATCAATGCGGCTGGTTCTGGTGCCCACAACCCCCACTTTCCCTCCTGCTACCAAAGTTCAGCGGCTGCTTCCTGTCCAGCTGGGGCAGGCACGGGGCTGGGGGCAGCCCGAGGTGGGGGCACGCCCTCAGGCCCCCGCCACCAGGCTAAAGGCCCCGGGCAGAGGGGTCCCAAGAAAGGCCAGGCAAAGACAGGCCCTGATCTCCACCCACAGCAGAGAGGCCGAGCGGACCAGGCAGCAGCAGTGGGGAAGCTCCCCCGGCCCAGCCTCCCACTGACTACATCGCCAAATAGGCAGGCCCCCCCCTACTTCACTCACCTGGGGAGTTCACCCTGAAGTTTTGGCTCTGAATCACCTGGAGCCTTAGCTAACAATTCAGAGTCTCAACCCTGCTTCAGGAGACCTGGGGTGGGGCCCGGAGTCTGTGGTTTAACAAGCCCCAAGGTGATTCAAATGAGAAGGTATGACTGGGAAAAAGTTTGTGTGCAAAGATTCAGCTTCCCAGATGTTAATCACTGCGGTGTTCAGAAGCCAGAAGAACTAGAATTAAGAAGATTGTTAGATAAAATATAGGACACCCAGGAAATATTTCATTTTAGATAAACAATATATGATTTTTTAGTATAAGTTATTGCAAATATTGCATGGGATATACTTAAACTCAAAATTATTCATTGTTTTTCTAAAATTCAAATTTAACTGGGCATCTCATTATTATTATTTACTTTATTTTTTCTGTTTTGCAAAATCTTGCAGCCAACACTGAAAATCGTTTACCATCCCACACTAAAAGACTAGTGACATAAACCATAGCTCAGCCACCCAAGAGAATATTATGTAGCCACTAAAATGGTTAATAACAGTCAACATGGCACTTGCCATGAGCCAGGCCCTGTTCCACATGCCTCACATATATTTACTAACTCATGTAACCCTCCAAGTAACTGAGGCAGGCATTATTAGTGTCCCTGTTTTACAGATGACGAAACTGAGACACAGAGGCAAAGCCACTTAGCCAAATTCCCATAGCTAGAAAGTGGCAGAGCCAGGCATTAAACTGAGGGAGTCAATTCCAGAGTTAAGCACAGACTTAATCACTTTACTGCTGTCTAACTGAAGAATAAATGATAAAAGACATAAAAGACTAAGTCATACAATCTAATGTGAGGTGAAAATCTATGTATAGCATGATTCCATTCCATATATATAAATGCATTAAAATGATCAGAAGGTCACACATAGCTGGTAGAAGTGGTACAACCATTCTGGAAAACCACTTGACAGCATCTATACCAAAGCACAACATATACCTCCCTCTAACCCAGTAATTCCACTCCTTAGTATACACCCGTGGTTCTCAAGCAGGGGTGATTCCCAGAGACATTTTTGATTGTCACAACTTGGGAGATGCTACTGGCATCTGGTGAGCAGAGATAAGAGATGCCGCTTAACATCCTACAATGCACAGGACAGCCCCTACAACAAAGAATTATCCAACCCCAAATCTCAACAGTGCCAAGACTGATAAACTCTGATTTATACCCAAGAAAATGGGATGCCCCTGTGCACCAAGAGATACTCATGCACCCATGTTCCTAACAGCATTGTTAGTAGAAACCCCCAAATGGAAGCCACCCAAATGTCCACCCAACAGGAGAATGGATGAATAAATTGTGGTATACTCACACGACAGAATGCTAGACAACAACTGGAATGAGAGAACTGCACCACCACATAACACAAGTGAATCTCAAGAACATAATATTGGCAAAAGAAGCCGGACCCCAAAGAACACACACTAGATGATTCCAAATAGACAAAACTAATCTGTGCTGTGAGAAGTCAGCACAGGGTCACCCTTAGGGGCAGGTGGTTGGCAGCGACTGGAAGGGGGATAAAGGGGCTTCTCGGTAGGCCAGAGATGTTCTACTTTTTAATCTGAGTGATAGTTCTATGGGTATGTTTAGCTGTGACAATTAGTCGAGCTAAACATATAGGATCTGGCCCCTTTTCTGTATGTTCATTATGTGTCAACCAAAGGGCTAAAGAAACTGACAAAGATTTATCTCAGAAGTGGATGATTTTTATTTTCTTCTTTTTGCTTATCTGTTCTTTCTATAATTGCCACTCTGAACATGTTTTTACTTTTTGAAAGGAATAGGGTGACAACAAATGTGTTTATTCATTCATCAAAAATTTGCCAGCCCTGCAATGTGTGGACCCCAGTGCAGGACACTGAGGGTGTGGCAGTGTCCCTGTCCTCCGGGAATTCAGGGTCTTGATTCCATTCAAAGGGCTGGGAAGATGATGTAGATACAACCAGGGTTTGTAAAGGAGCAGGCCCAAGGGCCACAGCCAGCCAGCAGTCGGGTATTTCATCTGTCCAGCCGGTGTTTTAATCAATTTGATTCCCCTGGGGCAGGACCAGGTCTCCCCAGTTGCCTGACATCCCCCATCCCCAAACTTCCTCCTGCTTTACCCAGACCTGAACTCACCACTAATATTACTTGCTATCTGCCTGCCCCTGCTCTTGTGGGAGTCTGCCATTCCCTGAAATAGATATTGCTATCAGCACTATAACATGATAGAAAGATGAACAAAAGATTACAAATACAGAGAAAGCAAAAGTGTATGGCAGTGAGGAGACCCATGGGTGGAAGAATGCTACTGACAGAAACACAAAAACATATGGACCAAATACTACTACATAAAGAAAGCAAGCCTAAATCTAACCAAATTTAACATCTATATGAGGAAAACTACAAGACACTGATGAATAAAATCACAGAAGAATTAAATAGATGGAGAGATAGTCCATGTTCATGGATAGGAAGACTCAATACTGTCAAGTTGTCACTTTTTCCCAACTGAATCTACAAACTCAATGCAATCCCAATTAAAATCCCACCAAGCTATTTTGTAGATATTGACAAAGTGAATCTAAAGTTTATATGGAGAGGAAAAAGACCCAGAATAGCCAACATAATATTGAAGGAAAAGAACAAAGTCAAGGGCTGACACTACTGAACCTCAACACTTATTGTAAAGCTACAGTAATGAAGACAGTGTATTGCAGAAATAGACAAATAGATCAATGGAACAGAACAGAGAGCCCAGAAACAGACCCACATAAATACAGTCAACTGATCTTTGACAAAGGAACAAAGGCAATATAATGGAACAAAGATATTTGTCTTTTGAACAAATGATGCTGGAACAACTGGACAGCCACATGCAAAAAAATCAGTCTAGACACAGATGACATACCTTGCACAAAAATTAACTCAAAACAGATCATAGACCTAAATGTAGAATGCAAAACTATAAAACTCTCAGGAGATTACACAGGAGAAAAACCTAGATGACCTTGGGTTTAGTGAGGACTTTTTAGATATAACATCAAAAGCACAGTCCATGAAAGAAATAATTGATAAGCTGGACTTCATTAAAATTAACTTCTTCTGCTCTTGGAAAGACAGTATCAAGAGAATGAGAAGATAAGCCACAGACTAAGAGAATATCTGCAAAAGACACATCTGATAAAAGACTTTTATCCAAAATATACAAAGAACTCTTAAAACTCAATAAGAAAACAGCCTGACTAAAAAATGTACCAAATTCTGTAACAGACACTCACTACAGAAGATATACAGCAAATGAAAATAAGTATATGAAAAGATGCTCCAAATCATGTGGCATCAGGAAAACGCAAATTAAAACAACAATGAGATAGTTCTAACATACCTATTAGAATGCCCAAAATCCATAATACTGACAACACCAAATGCTGGTGAGGATGTGGAGCAACAGGAACTCTCATTCTTTGCTGGTGGAAATGCAAAATGGTACAGCCACTTAGGAAGACAATTTGGTGGCTTCTTTAAAAACCAACATATCCTTACCAGCAATTACGCTCCCTGGTATTTACCCAAAAGAGTTGAAAACTTATGTCCACACAAAAACCTGGACACAGATGTTTCTAGCAGCTTTATTCATAACTGGCAAAACTTGGAAGCAAAATGTCCTTTGGTAGGTGAATGGATAAATACAGTGTGGTGCATTCAGATGATGGACTATTACTCAGCACTAAAAACAGATGAGTTATCAAGCCACGAAAAGACAAGGAGGAAACTTAAATGCATATTACAATATGAAAGAAGGCAATCTGAAAAGACTACATACTGTATAATTCCAACTTTATGACATTATGGAAAAGGCAAAACTATGGAAACAGTAAAAGGATCAGTGGTTGTCAGGGCTTGTGGGGAAAGGGGAGGGATAAGCGGAACGCAGAGGATTATGAGGGCAGCAAAATATGCTGTATGATAATACAATGGCAGGTACATGTCATTATACATTTGCCCAAGCCCACACAATGTACACTAAGAATAAGCCCTAAAGTAAACTATGGACTTTGGTTAATAACGATGCATCAGTGTAGGTTCATCGATTGTAACAAATGTGCCACGCTGGTGGGGGATGTTGATAACGGGGGGAGGCTGTACATGTGTGGGAGCAGCAGGTATATGGGAAACCTCAATTTTGTGAACCTAAAACTAACTGCTCTAAAGAAAGAAAATCTAAGAAAGAATGAAAGAAAGGCAAACAAAGAATGAACAAATTAACCCACAGACAGTGTTAATAACAGTTTCATTTCTTGTGTGGTCCTAAGAGATGTCTGGAGACCCCCTCTTGGTACTTGGCTCTCTCAATGCAGGCAGAGTGGCCAGGCATGCCCATTCTCCATCGTCTCCCACCCGGGCCCCTGATACCTGAGATTCTGGCTTTTGGCTCCTCTGTGGTTGCTGTGGGCAGATCAGAGACTTACAAACTCCTTATAAGACCAGCAGGCACAGTGTGGAGATATGTGCCTAGGCCTCAGTTGGGAGGGGCAGGGGGAATAGCCAAACTCTATACCCAGGAGCTTCCAGGCTAGGCATGCCCTATGGGGTGGCTCTCCCATGCCCGTCATGGGTGCTGGGCCCTGGAGCCATCAAAAGCCATGCTCTGGAGTCCTGCAGGGACTGAAGCCCATGCAGGTGCTATCTAGAAACACACCTAGGGGTAGTGACTTTGTTAACTGTGCTCCCCCCAAATTTATATATTAAAGTCCTAACCCCCAGTCCTTCAGAATGTATATTTGGAGATAGGGCCTTTAAAGAGGTATTTAATGTAAGAATAAGATCATTATCATCATGGACCCCAATCCAATCTGACTAGTATCCTTACAATAAGAGAAGATGAGGACACAGACATGCCCAGAGGGAAGACCATGTGGAAACACAGGGAGAAGACAGCCATTTACAAGCCAGTAAGACAGTCCTCAGAAGAAACCAACCCTGCAGAAATCTTGATCTCATACTTCTAGCCTGCAGAATTGTGAGAAAATATTTTTCTGTTGTTTAAACTACACACATACACACACACATACACACACAGCAAGACTTGATTTAGGGTTGACCCTGGGGTGCGGGGTTGCTGACCGAGACCTACCGTGAGGTGATGCCTAAGCTGGGCGTTGACAGATGAACAGGAGTCCGGTGGATAGACCAAGCATGGAAAGCTACTGCGGGCAAGGCGAGGGGAGATAATGCTGCCTTCCAGAAGCTGCGGTAACTTCTACATGGCTGGGGCATGGGCTGTGAGGGAGGGTCAATCGGGAAAGGGGAGCCACAGCTGAACTTTATCAAGACTCACTTTGTGTCTGGCACCTTGCTAGGGAAGTGCTTTTCATAACTCCGTTATGCAGATGGGAAAACTGAGGCTCAGACAAGTAACAGGAATGGCTCAGTAAAGATGGCAGAGGTAGAATGTGAACCCAGAACAAGTGTGACTCTAGAGCCACATTCTTAACCGTGAGGTTTCCCCTCCCCTCCCACCGGAGTGCCATGCGGGGATGGCCAGCATCCCGTCTCCTCTCCTCTCGGGGTCTGCCCGGAGCTACCAGACCCCCGAGTAGGCACACACTTCAGAAAAGAGGGAGCAGAGTGCAGCTGGGAGAGGCAGAGCAGGTAAGCTACAAAGCCACTGCTGCAGGGCCCTGCCGAGAACACAGGAGAAAACACCAGCTGCTCAAGCCAGCGTCGCCTTTCATCTCTTCAGAAAATGGATGCTGCTCCTCGATCCCCCGGGAGCCCAAAGTTTGGGCTGAAGCCTTTCTGGAGAAAAAACGCGCTGTTGCAAGCGCCTCCACAGTCACCCCAGGTGACGCCTGACACTTCACCGCGGCACTCGCTGACAAGCGTCTTCAAAGGACAGCAATCGGCTGGCTTGCTGGCTTTTCATACGGATGTCATTCATCTGCAGGAAACACTTTTCCCCATGCATTGTGAGAGTTATTTTGGTTTGAGGAAGCCAACCCCAAAGCAAATCCAAGAAAGAAATAAAAGGAAGGGGGGAAGGGGGAGGGCAACTCTGGCAAAATTAGAAAAAGTGGCGTTTGGGTAAACTGCACACAAAACAATCCTTTTCAATATGATCTTTTTTGAGATGAAAGATAAAGGGGGGAGAATTGTACTGAACACCAGTAGGTTAGCAGGGCTCGGGGAGACGTACGTGAGGGACTTTGCCAGTGTCTGTGGCCACTTCTTAAAAGTGGGCAAAATCCGTTCCCAGTGAGCCAGACCTGCTGGGCCAGAGTGTGACGGCCAAGGAGGGCAGGTGACTCTTGCTAGGGGGTTCCGATGGGCTTCTCTGAAGAGAATCTGAGAGCTGGAGGATGGAACCATTCCACCTGTGCTGAAGCTCTGCGTGGGGCCTTATTTCTCTGGGTAGTTTACTGACACAAACATGGCCAAGTCAAAATCCTGAGGGCAGTGGATTTCTGTCCAGGGCTATGTCCTGGCACACCATAAGGTCTCCCTCTGTCCCTTCATCCTCAACGTGATGTTCTTCAAACAACAGGGAACATCCTATTCTACCCAGCAGGTCAACACCATGTCGGGTGGCAGATATCTGGTTCGCCTTTGTAGAATTTCAGTCATGCATAATGAAGTGACCAAGAACTCCCAGAACCTTCCATGGGGAGACACAAGGGGATTTAGATGCTCGGATAGAGGAAGGTCCCCACATACACTGACCATTCGGTGGCATCCTCTAACACAGATGCTTGTCACTTATCCAAACTCCTCTCATCCCTCACCCAGTGGGTGCTCAACAAATGTTGGCTGCACAGGACTCCAGCTCCAGGCAAAGGTAAAGTGGAGAGACTCCTGGTAGTTATTTGGCCTCTGGTCCCTGTGAGTGAAAAAGTAGGGACCCCAAGGTAAGTGACAAATGTCAGGTTATAAGAGAAGCAGGGGACTGCCAGACATTCTAAAGAAGACTTCTAAAGAAGAAACTCAACTTTTCCTTAAATTGAGAGGACTTCTGTGTATAGTAACATAGCCTGAAACACTCCCACTACAAAATACCCAGAAATACTGAATAAAGTATACCAGCATCCCTTCAAATATATAGGTCAGCTCTGTACGAAAGTAAGATATTCCCAAGGGCCAAAATTGAAGAGGAAACTCAAAATCAGACTGCTAAGTATGTGAACTGACACTTCAGTGCCCTCCACAATGAAGGGGTGAGACAAGAGCTCCTTGCGTAGTCAGAGGCCGTCACCCTCAGTGACAGTGTGGGTCAGAACACTTCTGTCCACTAACACTGAGAGGAGACACAGCTCAATCTGTCTCTCGGCCTTGCCTCTAGGTGGAAAACCAACAGGCAGCCTCCCCTGAGAATTTGTAACCATGGGTCTGCACTCACAGGGGTCTGGAGTTCAAATTTATACTCCCTTTGGAGTTCTCAGACTTGAGCATGCATCATGATCACCTAGATGGCTTGTTAAAATAGAGATCGCTGGGAATACAGGCGTGAGCCACCATGCCCAGCCAATGATTTATGTATTTTTTATGGGTGCTTTTGCACAATGGCAAAGTTGAGTAGTTATGTTAAAGACTATAATCTGCAAAGCCATAAATATTTTATTTATTAATACTACATGGCTGACTGCTGCACTAGGGTCAATCCAGGTCATACAGAACTCCCAAATATACAATCCTAGCCAAGACGACCTTTCAAGCCAAAATTACAAAACACACAAGGTACTGGTCTACCATGTGCAAAAATCAACAGACACAACAAGCAGGATCAGACTCAAGAACTTCAGATGGTTGGGTGTGGTGGCTCACACCTGTAATCCTAGCACTTCTTGGGAGGCTGAGGCGGGAGGATCACTTGAGGTCAGGAGTTTGAGACCAGCCTCAGCAAGAGCGAGAACCCGTCTCTACTAAAAAATAGAAAGAAATTGGCTAGGCAACTAAAAATAGAAAAAATTAGCCAGATGTGGCAGCACACACCTGTAGTCCTAGCTACTCGGGAGGCTCAGGCAGGAGGATCCCTTGAGCCCAGGAGTTTGAGGTTGCTGTGAGCTAGGCTGATGCCACGGCACTCTAGCCTAGGCAATAGAGTGATCTTCTGTCTCAAAAAAACAAACAACAATCACAAAAAAACCACAAAGAACTTCAGATAATCAAATTATTATACACAGACTAAAAGCAACAGAGAGGCAGAGTCTACACTTAGCAACTCCCAGTTCTTCAATCAGGAGGAATGAGGAGGAGGATGATATGTACTGAGTGTGTCCTGTGTGCCAGGCATTGGGCTATAAGACTGAGGCTCAGAGATGGGTCTTCATTTGTCCAACTTGCCCAATGTCACAACAGATATGAGGCAGACCTAAGATGAAACCCACGCCTTGGGTTGAAACCTAGTTCTAGGAAGTTCCAAATCCTGTGCCTCACTTACACCCCAGAGCAAAGTGATCCATGACAGAAATTAGGAGCCCTTGACTTGGGGTACATGGCTGGATTTAGGGGATTCTTCAATCCCCTCAAACTATATGCAAAATGCTGTCTCTATTATGTTTCTGAAGAGACAATCCATCCGAATTCATCAGACTCTCAAAGTCAAAGAACCTGTGAGATAGTGAGACCCAAATGCAAGCCCTTCTCTCCATGCTATACCAGAACTGCATAGCAGCAAACATTTCTTGCAGGCAACATCAGTACCATTCAAAGGTTATAAGCGTAAGCTTGTTTAAATCCCACAAAGACCCTATGAGGAAGTTCTTTTATCATCCCCATTTTACAGATGAGAAAACTGAGGCTGCAGAGGGGTCAAGCAATTTGCCTGGGGTCCCCTGATTAGCAAGTAGCAGAACAGGGACCCTAGAGTCAAACCCTCTCACCTGCACATTTACTGCCACCACACTGCCTCCTGCTGCCTGTGGTGACCAGCCCTCCAGTTCTGAATCCAATCACAGGTCCCTATGAGCTTGGGACCCCCTAGACATTTCCATAAGCACAAGAAACATGAGACTCCTTCTATCCTGATTTTGAGGTGAAGCCCCTTTCCCAGTCCTAACCTCCATGTCCAGAAGAGCATTTCCAAGGCCAGCCAGGCATGAACTGGACATTTCTCAGAGAGTGTACATTCCCCTGTCCCCTACCACCTTGCCTGGCGCCGGACCAGACACCAACTACCTACTTGGCTGGTGCCTCGCTCGTCGACAGCATAAACACACATTTACCCAATTTTTCAGAATGAGCAATATTTACTCAACAGCCCAGAATGGCTCATATGGAACTATTAAACCCCATTGCCTCAGTCTGCAGCTCCGAGTGCGATAATGAATCAGTATTTTGGAGCGATTACGATGCTAATAAGAATGTGTGAGGCCCAGAATATCACTATGCAGGGGCGGCCGCCAAATCCCCTGGACTCCCTGCCTTCCAACCTCTCATTCGGGAATTTCACCATTCCAGAAACCAGCCAGCCTGAGAGCTGCCAGCCCCCACGCAGGCCATGCCGGGGTTACTGGAACACAAGGCAGATGAGAACCGGGAGCCTGACACTTCTCGGAGCACAGGCCCCTGAGCCAGCCTTCACTGGGGATGACAGTACCCCGCTCCTAATGGCCTAAACCCCCAGAGCCCCCTATGCTGGCGGGGCCTGGAGTTTTAGTGTAGCATTTCACACACTCACGAATATTGTAGAAATAAAAATACTGTTCCCTCAGGCTGAGTGCCTGCAGCAATGTTGGATTTGGATTTGGGGGGGGTTGTTTTTCTTTTTTCTTGGATCCTTTTCTTTTTCACAAGCCCCTAGGTAAATAATAAATGGCAGAAAGGAAGTGAATATGTGAACATGGTAAGGCCTACCCCCCAACCCCCTCCCCATCTGCCCAGGGAAACTGCTTTATTCCCGTGACTACCTTGGCCTGCTCCATCCCATAGATGGGTGAATTTTCTGGATGCCCACAGAGGCCGGGCATGCGGTCCTGGGCCAGAGGATGGCAGTGGCGGCAGGTAAGCTCCCCTGTCTGGCCACTTCTCCTGCCCCAGGCTCCAGGCCCTCAAATTGTTCCAATTCTCCTCCTCCTCCTCTTCTATCCCCCAACTTCCACAGCCATGGCTCCTCTCTGTTCAAGATAAAGACCTCAGCAGGGCCTACAGGCCCTGTTTTGAGTCTACTGTGTCCATCCTGCCCAGCCACACCCCGCCTCTCTGTCCCTCACCATGTGTTCCAGCCATACTAGCAGCCTTTCACTTTTTGGAGCCACAGGTGTGACCAGAGGTGTGTCCTCCCACCCAAGGACCTTTGCAGGCGCTGCTCCTGCCCTGTGACTGGACTATCACACCCCCTCTTCACTTGGCTAATGCAGGGGGCCTTCCCTGACTGGTCCCTGACTGGTCCCTGTCATACAATCTCATCTTTCTTAGCTCATTTTCTGTGTATCCCTTAGCAGGGCTTGCAATTTCAAACGTGTGTGATTACATGATTAATGTCGGTCTCTTAAGGGATTTTATTTCTAAATACCATGGAGACCAACAGCACCACGAGGGCAGAGAGCATGTCTATTCTGATCACCGGGGCATCCCCATGGCCCAGGGCCTGGCACATAGTAGGTGCTAGATAAATACTTGTCAAATGGATGACTGAGAGACTAATGAATGACTCCCCTCATCCGAGCCCCCCTACTGTGCCTCCTCAATGCCAGCTGCCACTTTGCTGAGTGGGACCCTGAAGCTTTTCAGGCCTTTTTTACATGACATCGTTTTATCTACTGCGAAGAGCCACGTTCACATTACAAGCCCCAGATAAATATTTAATCACAATGAAATGCCCGTGGACCCTCCACCAGCATGGCCCTGTGCACTCCCTTTGCTTCATCTGAGTGAGCGTACGTGTGAGTGTGTACGTGTGTACACGCACACATCTGTACCTCTATACAAGTGTCCCCAATGGGAACGTACACAGCAGCACAGGCAGAAAAGCACCTACCTGTGAACACGCCATCCTCATTCACTCCACCAGGAAAGAGCAAGCACCCACCCGCTCTGTGCACGACAGAGCCGCGGCGGCCACGGCAGCGCAAACACCGACTGCGCTCACCACATGCGCGTCCCGAGTTAAACGCTTCAGGTAAATTCATTCACCTAACCGGGACAACACTCTCTTGTGAGTGAGGCTATGAGGGCACCCACTCCACAGACGAGGAAACTGAGGCACATATTGAAGTCTCACTGGCGTGGACAGAATTTGAACCCAAGTATGCCTGCCTCTACAGCCAGGTGCTTGGCCACGAGGCCCCATCCATCCCTGCCAGGAACAGGGCCGAGTACGTACAATCCGAAGCATGGTCCTTACATCACAGCAGCATTTGAAAGCAAAAAACCCAGAGGTACCCAGGGCCAGGGCCAGGCTGCAGGGACAGTGACCCACTCACTTCCTGGAATATTAGGCTGGCAAAATGTGTGTTCTAAAGACAGCGAAATGACGAGGAAAAGGCTAATGTGGATGTTAAGTGAAAAGACCATGAAGCCGCAGTGGATGTAGAAGAAACTAGACAGAAACATGCTGGAGTGAACAGGGGACTGTGTTCTTCCCATCTCCATCCCTTTTTCTCCAGTTTCAGAGCCCAACAGTGCGGCGACAGTGCTCTTCATCACACAAAATTAATTTCTTAAGTCCCTTCTTTCCCTTGCAGTCGTGGGATTCCTCAAAGATCCTTCTGTGGCCTCCCTCTACCCCAATCCCCAAAAGCGTTCCTTGGCTCGTCCTTATCCCCTAATGACTCAAACAGGAATAAAAATAGGAGGAGGGAGTGCAAAGGAAGCCGTGCGCGTGGCGTGCGGGGATCCTGGGATGCAGCCCTGGGGAGCAGCAGCATCCTTCCCTGCACGTGTGCCTGCCCGGGGACGCTTTGTACCGGCCCGGCAGAGCCGCACCAGTCAGCGAGGGACCTGCCTCCACAAGGCCACGGCCATGCGGGGAAACCTCCTATAGCTGGCCCAGGGGCAGGCTGGAGGTCCTAGAGTCCAAGGCTGGGAAGTGGCAGGTGTCACCGCTCACTTCCTTTCTGAAGGCCTCACGCTCTTGGGAAGATAACTGTGTCATCTCCTTTGGTCTTCATCCCTGGCACCTGGCCATCCCAGGGATTAAGCTGCTAACAGAGAGAAAGGAGGAGGGGGCCAAGTCTCCCCTTTCGGCTTCTGAGGGCAGCCGCTGCAGCCTAACTCTTTCCTTAGCCCTCGAGAAATGGTTCCATGTAAGTCCTCCCTTCACAGAAGCTGTCAGCTCCAACAGAACCTTCCAGAGCTGCAGGCTGGACTGGGCTGGGTCCTGGGGAAGTGGAATTCATCCCTCTTGGCATCCTCAACCCAAACAGAACCCCTGCTTCCTTCTAGGTTCCAACAAGTTTAGGAGTGAGATTCCTGCCTCCTGAAACTCTGGGAACAGCAGAACCACGGAGCTATCAATGGATACTAATGTGTGTCAAGCTCCGTGCTTGTGACAGGAGTCAACAAGACAAACACAAACACTGCCTCATGGGCCTTTAAAATAAAAAGGCAAGGCAAGCAATCCTAATCAACTGTGATGTGTGTTATCATGGGGGGGTGCTAATCCAACCAGGAGGTTCAGGAGAGCCTCCCGGATTAGAGATGTTCCAGATAGGGGAACAGAATAAGCAAAGGCCCGGAGAGGTAAGAGAACATAAGGCATTTAAGTTTAAGCCTGGCTGAGGGGCTTGGGGGCAAAAAAGTCTAGCAAGAAACAACATGGATTGGCTGGGCACTGTGGGTCACACCTATAATCCTAGCACTTTAGCAGGCTGAGGCAGGAGGATCACTTGAGGCCAGGAATTTAAGACCAGACTGAGCAAGGGTGAGACCCTATCTCTACCAAAAAAACAAAAATAGAAAAATTAGCCGGGCCTGGTGGTGTGCACCTATAGTCTCAGCTATTCAGGAGGCTGAAGCAGGAGGATCGCTTGAGCCCAGGAGTTTGAGGTTGCTGTGAGCTATGATGACACCACTGCACTCTAACCCAGGTGGTGACAGAGCAAGACTCTGTCTCAAAAAAAAAAAAAAAAAAGAGAGATGACATGGTGGTGCTGGATTAGGTCGGGGAGGATCACAACAGGCCTCATGGGCCAAGGTACAAGTTTGGACTTCATCCCATGAGCAATAGGGAGCCACTGAAATTTTTTAAGCAGAGGAGAGAGTGTGACGATGTGATCTGGTATTTCTATAAAGATCCCTAGAGGAAGAGTTCAGGGTCCAAAACTCTTAGTTTTAATCTAGAGAATCAAGCAAGGGCATTGCCACATGACCTAACATAAGTCACTGCCACCTTCCTGCCATAATTTTCCTGGCAGTCTCTGTGACCTGTTGTAAAGACCATGTGAGTCAGGATCCCAAGGGTGGTGGCAGAGGTGGGAGGTCCCCAGAACTCAGGGTTAAAGATGCTAAGTCTGGTAGGAGTAAGTGGGAAGGGGCTGCTTGGCAGAACCCACCCTCTGGCACAAAGGCCTCCCTCTCCTGCACACCCCCAGCCAGGACCACCCCCACCTTTGGTAACACCCCTTTCCAGGTTATGCCTCCCTTCCTCCAAGATCTATGGAGCTTTGCCCTTAGAGAACAATCCCAGTTCTTCACCATGACTCTCAAGGCCCTATGTCCTCTGGTCCCTGCCACCTCTCCCACCTCTAGGATACAGAAAGCTAGCACTGGTTGGACCTAGCAAAGTCAGAAGAGTCACATGCCCCATTTTGCAGATAGGGAAAACCGAGGCCTTAGCGGGGCCCTCACTGAAAACAAAAGTCCCAGGAATCAGGCAGTGAGGTCTCCTGTTCCCCTCCCTGCGAGGGGCCTGGCTATCTCTGCCTCAAAGCCTTTCGACACGGAGGCCTTGGCCTTATCAAGGACATTGGGGAGGGCACAGTCCTCTCTGCCCACACCCAGCACACTCAGTAGGGCGTGTGTACATTTTTCAGACACCAGGCCACCTAATTCCAGAATGGAAGCATATCCCTCCCCCACTCTTCTTACCCCAGAAGCCCTGCAAAGAGGCACCTCTTCAGCTGACCAGCATGGTGGGTGCCACTCCCTGTAAGGATGCAGTAAAATGTCCCTTGTGTGCCCATCCTCTCAGCCACCTTCCACCTGCTCTGTACCTGAGATTTGAGAATTGCTCTCTGTCTGTGTCTGTCTCTTCCGTATTCTCGCCTCCTCCCCAGCCAGGGAAATGGGGGTAAAAATCTCCCAAGATCCCCAATTTAAAGTAAAGTCAGATCTCTTTCTCTCCCCTTCCTCGCTACCTAATAATCACACTTGTGTGAAGCTGGTGCTCTACATAACGAAAAGAGAGGCCTCCTTAGAGAGGGTACAATCAGACAATTTTTAAGATCATGGAGCATTAGACCATTCCCAACTGGGTTTACTAATCAAACAGCCAAATCCTTCATAACCAGCCAATCCCTACAGGGCAATTAAATCCTTCCCCTTTAAAATACTTGCCACACTGTCTGGGGACAGAAAGAAAAATTTGCAAAATTCATTTGATAAATTAACCAGGGAAAAGAAAGGAGTGAATCAGGCTTTGTTCTTTTCATTTTTTTTAATTATGGAATTCACAATGCCTGAATAATGTTTAATAAGAACTATGAAAATTCCTAACAGTATTACAACACAACACAAAAGAATTAACCTGGTTACCGTGAAAAATTGCATATTTAATTAAGAACAGAGAGTTCAAAACTATCCAGAGATTTCAAAAGTGCTGTTGCCTGAGGGGCCAAATTACATGCTTCCAGGGCTGCTAACGGAGTTAGCGCGTTCAGTCATTACCCAGGCGTCCCCATTAAGTGACTCTGGGCAGATGACATCAAATTCATTTCAAAAGCACCAGGAACTGAAGCATTCACTTGGGTAGTTTAAGGGAAAGCAACTATCCTGCTGGTACAAATCAGACCCCTTGTTGATAAAGGCAATAATTAAAGAATAATGTTAATTAGCTGCTTTTATTTGAAGAAAAGTACGGTAGTTGGAGTGCTTCCAGGCTGTTGAGGTGGGAGTCGCTCTTTTTAGAAGAGGGGGAGGCTGCTAGGTGGGAATGGGGAGCATGGAGCCCACAGGAAGAGAGGAAGATGGAGGAGGCTGGGGCAGGAAGCAAGACAGGGCCCACTAGAGGAGGGCACTGGCCAGGCCTGAATCCTCATGTTGGAATCCGCTTGGTCACCCCCAGGGACTCAAGGGAGCAGCTTGGAAAGCAAGGAAAGATGGTGCTGCTGGCATCTTGGGCACTGTCACCACCAGACCCACTTCCATCATGGCGGACTCTGGCAAAGCCAGATCTGATCTCCCTCTTGGCCACTTCCTGTCACATACAGCCTCTGTCACACAGTCATCCCTGTCACACTCACTCCCTCCATATAACTTCCTTTTGAACCCACTCCAGCTTGGCCACTTCCTGTCACACTCACTACCCCCACACAACCTCCTATCACACTCGCTCCCCTCACACAACTATCTCTGTCACATTCACACCCCCCACACAACCTCCTGTCACAACCACTCCCTACTTGACCACTTTCTGTCATACCCACTCCCCTCACACAACATCCTGTCATATCCACTCCCCTTATACAACCTCCTGTCACACCCACTCTACTTGGACAGCTATGTCTGTCATACTCTCCTCACACAACCTTCGTGTCACACTCCCTACTCAGCCATTTCCTGTCACACCAACTTACCCTACACAACCTCCTGTCACACCTACTCTCCCACTCAGACACTTCCTGTCACACTTGCTCTGTTCACAGCCTGTCACAATTGGCCTTGAATCACCTGAATCACCACCCTTACTATAGCAGACTATCTTTTCCAAAGATGGCTGTCACAATATCTCTTACCACTCAGGCTTCTTGCAAGGTGACCCTGATGCTCTTTTCACTGAATGGTGAGTTCTACAGCCTCTCCCTCCGAACCTGGGCCACCCTTTGTTACTGCCTCAACCAGGAGAGTGATACTAGCATCTTCCAAGGCTAGAGCAAGAAAACACCTTCACTTCCATCTTGCTCTCCCAGGACCCTCCCTCTGGGAACCCAGCCACCATGCTGTGAGGAAGCCCAACTCAGCCCACACAGAGAGACCACAGGGAGGTGCCATACACTGGTGTTCCCCCAGGTAGCTGAGGGTCTAGCTGACAGCCAGCATCAACCACCAGATATGAGCTGTCAAGTTACCCCCTAAGTTTGAGTCTTCCCAGCTAAGTCCCCACCTATTACAGAGCAGAGACGAGCTGATTCAGCTGGACTCTGTCCTAATCCTGGACTCACAGAATCTGTGGGTATAAAATAATTGTTTCACCCCAGTAAGTTTGGGGTGGTTTGTTACTCAGCACAAACGACTGACACATTTACACAGATGCCCACGGTCATGCATTTTAAGAAGCATCCTCATCCTCAGCATCCCCCATTCCTGCCCGTATGAGAAACAGGTCGATGGATCTGACCACCAGTGACAAGAACTCCTCCCAAAGAAAGCCATAATTAGCTTCCACCTTTTGCCTCAGATCTCAACAGCCCCAGAGTCCTTCAGGGGCCTGTCGCATGTGGTGGCAGGAAGGGTACAGCAAACCACACAATGTAGCTGTGGAGGGGAAAGAAGGCAGGAAGCCCCATATTATGGAGGACAAAGCTGAGACCCTCATGCAGCTAAGTGGCTGGCCCAAGACCACTGCTGGTTCACGGCAGAGCTAGGCTCAGCTCCGCATGACTCCCAGCGAGGTGGTCTGATTCTCATTAGCAAGGTACTTAATTAGGGCAGCTTATCAATACATCCCACAGAAACAAATTATACCCTGGCCCAAGCCCACTCACCTGCCGGGCGGTGGGGCCAGCCCCACCCTACCGAGGCTGCCATCCTGGGCAGGGGCGGAAGGCGGGCATCAGTAGGGCTGCTAAGGCAGCCAGGCCAGCTCGGCGCTGGGGGCTGGCAGGCTGCCTTCGTCACGACCCCCAAACTCAGCAGTCACACGAGATGCAGGAGCTGGGCCTGGCTTTCTCTTCTCCCACTCCAGGGAGGCAGAAGGCCTCAGCAGGCCTCACCCACCACGAGATGCCAAGATGCTCTGCTCTGCTAAGAGAATAATTTTTTTGCAGAGATGAATTTCACAAAGTAGGCCAAGAGCTGTGGGACCAACCCCCTTGCTTGTGGAGGCTGAAGAGGATGTCCTCCGAGGGACGGACCAGCTCAGAGAGACTCCCAGCCTCCCGGCCCGAGGGGCCCAGGGTCCAGCTACCCCAGGACGTGAAGGGCAGGAAATAGGCCTGGCCCCTCCCAGTGAACCCTGCTGTGGCGACCAACTCTGACTGTGCCCCCTGGGCCCTGACGTCCCTGACACTAGTCAGTGTCCACTGCCAGCAATCCTAGCCCAGGCTCCACTCCTGCCAGGCAGCACTGTCCACAGAAAGCCACTCACTATCACATAAGACCTTTATGAGGCAAAATCGCACATACAGTGGCTTCTGGGGAAGACACGGGGAAACTGAGTATATGGCAGCCACTTCCCAACTAGACACAGCCTCTGCCTTGGGTATTAATGGAAATAACAAGAGGCAATAGAGCCTGCGAACACAGACTCTGCAGTTGGACTGCCTGGCTCTGCTGTGTGACCTTGGACATGTCACTTAACCTCTCTGTGCCTCAGCTTCCTCCTCTGCAAAATTAACAATGCCTATCCTAAAGAATTATTATTGGAATTAAATCATTTAAATCATGGCATTTGGGAAGCACTTAGAGTAGTAGCTAGCACATAGGCACCCTTGGTGTTTGTTAAATTAAAATTAAATTAAAATTTTTAAAAATCTTCAGAGTTCCTTCATCTTTGAAAGGCCCTATAAACTCTGTCCATTTTCTGGAATGGCTACATTGAGGCCAAAGAAGGCAGAGTCACCTCCATGCCAGTCACAAAGTTAGCATGGCTGATACCTGGTACAATGCTGCTGACTCACATGTCTACAGGAGCCACACAGGCAGGGCTCAGCTCAGTGGGGCCAGCGCCAAATGGGAAGCCCACCCCCTGGAACCCAGCGTTGTGTGAAAGGCAGGCCCGGGGAGCCAGCTCTCTCACTGAAGAAAAAGCCAGGAATCCAGTTTTTAAAATGTGACCTCTCATGAG
The DNA here is from genome assembly GCF_040939455.1 of Microcebus murinus. Lineage (NCBI taxonomy): Eukaryota > Metazoa > Chordata > Mammalia > Primates > Cheirogaleidae > Microcebus > Microcebus murinus. The sequence goes on along the minus strand of NC_134125.1, from coordinate 7,507,407 downwards.
CCACTGAGCCTTCAGCGCTTGCCAATCACCACACCAAGTACTGCACCTTTGATTCAGGGTAGTGAGCTCACCACCTGACAGGGGAGACCAAAAAGGAACTGGGGGACCACCTGGTAGTGTGGAAAGCATCCCAGGCCAGGATAGGTAAGTGGGAGGTAGAGAAGGTGCCTAAGCCAGTGCAGAGTCAGGGAAAGACAGCTCAGGTCCACAAAGAACAATGGGAACAGTGCTCCAGGCAGTGGGACCAGCAATTGCAAAAGCTGGGAAGTATGAGGAGTATGGCAGTTCGGGGATAGGGAGGATGTAGAAGTGGGGATAGTGAGACAGACAGCTAAGGCTAGACTCTTGGAAGCAGCTAGCAGATTTCTAGAAGTCAGAAAATCTTGGGGTAAATCCCCTCTCTGCCGAGGAAATGCTATCACGTCCGTGGGTGGGAAGCTTCTGAATGTCTCTGCACAGGAGTGGGTTAGCACACTGCTTCCACTAGAGCAGGTGGGCAGCCTCTGAATGGCCCCGATGAAGCCATTTGGAAAGGGCAACCTTGAAGCAAGACAGTTTTGTAGTCATTTCCCTCCATGCTGCAGCCTGAAATCATCTCTTCCCACTGTGCTAATGGACACCAAGCATGAAATCAGATGACCAAACAACATCTGTGGAACACCAGGTACATGCCAGGCACAGGGACTGTCTCACTTCCTCCACAGAGACACCTATGAAGTGACTAATTTTGCTCCTCCCATTTCAGAGATGAGCAAACTGAGGCACGGACGGGGGCAGTCCCCTGGCTGCCTCACACAGCAGGCAGGAGCAGAGCAGGGCTGTCTCTGCCAGAAGACTTAATCTGCCCCTGCACCAACCTACCCCCCTGGGAGGGATCAAGTTGGGGCTGGGAGCTGTGGCAGGTGCGGCAGCCAATCCTGAGGAGGCGGCACCTGCCGCCGGCCCCACGTTCCCCTGTCTCCACTCCATCACAGTGCGATCAATTCTCAGGGGGCCGTGTTTAGCTTTGGGGAAATCATTAAATGCTACACCAAACTAGTCAAAATATAATTGCATGGCAAGGAGACATTGAAAGAAGCTCTGCCTGGGAGCATGAGCACACAAACACACTCAGGGGCACACAGGGAAAAAGACATACACTAACACACACACACAGATACTCGTGGGTGGATGCAGACACAGGCACACACGTAAACACACAGTCAGAAGGACACAGACACAAAGGCACACTCAGACACACACACCTACAGAAACACACTAAGGTACACACACAAGGACATAGACACACCCAAAGATGTGTACACAGAAAGACGCAGACATACACACATAAACACACAAATACAGTCACACTACGCTCACATCCGTCCCTATTTGTTCATTTGACCATTTTTGTTGTTGTTGCTTTGAGGGCCTACTATGTGCTCGGCCCTCTGCTGCTTGGTTCTGCAGACAAGCTGCTCTGTACCCTCACAGTAATGAGAGTCCACAGAGGGAGGCAGGTGTTAATCAGTAATCCACAGAGATGCGTGAGCCCTGCCGTGTAAGTGCTGTGGAGATGGAGTGTACAGTCCCAGGAGGCTGGCCCCAAGGACATGACATTGACCAAGCTCCAAGGGTCAAAGAGGAGTTGATGGGAGGCAGTGTGGGAAGAGTGTTGCAGGCAGGGAGAGCAGGTCATGCACGGGGAGGTGTAGTGCATGGGAAACTGAAGGAAGTCACGTGTAGCTGGAACATGGAGGGCACAAGGAGTGTGGCTCAAGATCAAGAACACTGCGCATATGTACAATTATAATGTGCCAATAAAAAAAAAAGGGCATACTAGAATTAAGCTAATACAAATCTGAATCTGATTCTAAGATATATATGGTAAACCCTAGAGTAACCACTAAAAAAAACTTCAAAAAATATAGTTTAAAAAACCCATTAATAAAATTAAAATGCTACATTAGAATATATTCACTCAATGCAAAAGAAAGCAGTAAAAGAGGGAGAGAGGAACAAAAAAGACATGAGACACATAGAAAACAAAAGCAACATGGCAGGCATAAATCCTACTATATCAATAACATTAAATGTGAATGGGTTAAACAATCTAACCAAAGAGCAGAGGTTTTTAAACTGGATTAAACAAAAAAAAACATGATCCAACTAAATGCTGTCTACAGGAGATACACTTTAGATTCAAAGACACAAACAGATGAAAAGTAAAAGGATGAAAAAAGATATGTAATACAAACAGCAACCATAAGAAAGTGAGAGTGACTATAGAAATATCAGACAAAATAAACTTTAAAGCAAAAACCCATTACTAGAAAAAGAGGGACATTTGATAATGATTAAAAGGTCAACTGAAGCTGGGTATGGTGGCTCACGCCTATAATCCTAGCACTCTGGGAGGCTGAGGTGGGTGGATTGCTCGAGGTCAGGAGTTCGAAACCAGCCTGAGCAAGAGCAAGACCCTGTCTCTACTATAAATAGAAAGAAATTAATTGGCCAACTAATATATATAGAAAATTAGTCGGGCATCGTGGCGCATGCCTGTAGTCCTAGCTACTCGGGAGGCTGAGGCAGAAGGATTGCTTGAGCCCAGGAGTTTGAGGTTGCTGTGAGCTAGGCTGGCGCCACGGCACTCACTCTAGCCTGGTCAACAAGCGAGACTCTGTCTCAAAAAAAAAAAAAAAAAAAAAAAGGTCAACTGGTCAGGAAGGTGTAACAACTATAAACATATATGCACCTAATAACAGAGCACCAAAATACATGATGCAAAAGCTGACAGAATTGAAGGGAGAAATAGAAAAGTCAACAATGATAGTTGTAGACTTAAATACCTCACTTTCAATAACGTATACAACAACCAGACAGAAGATTAACAAAAAAACCCAGAAAACTTAAACACTATAAACCAAGAACAGAGGGTAGTGATGAGTCCACGCTGAGCCTAGAAGGTCACTTTGAGATCTTTACCTCAAGGCAATAGAGAGCCACTGGAAATAGTTTTTTTCTTTCTTTTTTTTCCAGATTTATATTTTTTAATATTGATATATACCATCTGTACATATATATGGGGTACATGTTATATTTTGTTACATGTATAGAATGTATAATAATCAAAGCAGGATATTTAGGATACATATCACCTCAAGTATTTATCATTTCTATGTGTTGGGAATAATTCAAGTCCTCTCCTCTAGCTATTTTGAAATACACAGTACATTGTTGTTAACTATACTTACCCTACTCTGCTACTGAACATTAGAACTTATTCCTTCTACCTAACTGTATATTTGTACCCATTAGCCAATCTCTCTTCATCCCCCCAGAAATGGGTCTTAAAGGGTTTTTAATATTCTCCCTAGCTGTTGTGTGTCAACAGAGTGGGGGAGACCAGAGTCAGTATAGGAAGGCAAACCAAGAGACCAAAACCCAGGGAAGAGGTGATGGGGGCATGGTTCTAAGGGCCAGTGGTGGAGATGGCGGTAGGGGATGCGATGCAGGAGGCACCTAGGAGGTAAAATCCCCAGGATTTACTGATGGATTAGATGAGAGGGGCATGGAGGAGAGGGAAGCAGTCAGGGAAGCTCCCATGTTTCTGTCCTGCAGACTTGGGTGAAGCCAACCCTAAGATGGAGACCAGGAGAGTTAGGTTTTGGATGTCTTCAGCTAGAGACATCTTTGAGACAGACAGTTAAGACAAGTCAATAAAGTGGCTTTTAAAAAAAAGAAAAAAAGAAATGTCAAGAGGGCGGTTGTGTAGATGGGTCTGGGGCCCTGAGGCAGCTAATGAAGAGCTGGGAGGCAGATGTTGTGGGTGCAGATGAGGTCACACAGAGAGGGCACGGAGAAGTGACGGACCTCAGAGGGACTGACATATTTAAAGACCAGCTGGGGGAGAATGGGTCTGAAAAGAATCAGGGAAGTGGCAACAAGAGGTAGCAGGAAAATGAAGAGACTATAATGCCAGGAGGGCCAAGGGGAGGCTCTACAGTGGAGTGGGGGCTGCAGTGGGCTGGAGTGTGGGTGGGGGACACAGAAATGGAGATGGAGTATGAGCCGGACATGTGCCTAAGCAGGGAGAAGGATGTGGAGTGGAGGGTTTCTCTGCCCTCCCTTCTTTCATATACCCCATGCCTCAGTTTCCTTCTCTGCAGAACCAGAATCAGTCCAATAGCACAGGTGGGACCACTTTTGACAGGCTCTGAGCATCACTCAGAGGTTGGATTCTGTTGATCTGCACTGAATGGTGAAAACAGGGAGTCCAGGCCCAGTGGCAGGCCTGGTGACCAACATTGTCCTCCTCTTTGGTCACAGATACCCCCCTGCCCAAAAAAGTCTCTCTGAAGGACCTTGCTGGGCTCCAATCTGCTATAGGACAGAGCTTGGTCCTTCCTGGGCCCATCCAGGGATTTGGTGACTATGGTTCCTGTGGTATCTCCTTCATCCACTGCCTAGGTAGGCTAAAGGAGTTTATCAATAAATATCCAGACTGGGAGTGAGGGAGCAGACAACTACATCTTCCAAGCTTAGTGCCCGCCCCAGCAGCCTCCACCAACCTCATAGCCCTGTGGGGCAGGGCCAGTGGCATTCTCCCCTCTTGGCCCCCACAGCTCTATGTACAGCCTTTGATTACTATGCCAATGATAGTGGGGTGATTTCTCTATCATTGCTTCCTTCACCAGTCTATAAAATCCTTAAGAACAAGGACTGCTCCATCTTTGCATTCCTGGTGTTGGCTGAGTAGATGTTATATATATGAATGCATGGAGGAAGGGATTTTTATTGGGTGCATGGATATGTGGAAGGGTAAGAAAGTTGCTAGGTGGCTAAATAGATGAATGGATAGACGGATGGGTGTGTGGATGGATGGATGAATTCATGGATGGATGCACAATTGGATGGATGGATGGATGAATGGATAGATGGATGAATTCATGGATAGATACACAATTGGATGGATGAATACATGGATGAATTCATGGATGGACGGATGGGTGGATGGATGGATAGATGGATGGTTAACATCAGTAGAAATGGGGAAGTACAGCTAGATGAAGTACTGAGTGGATGAATATAGCAAATAAGTGAGCAGATTTATGGATGAATAGATAAAAGAATGTTAGGTGGGTAATGGATGAGTGTGTGATGGATGGTAGGGACGTGATCCCCTACTTCCTGCTAGACTTTCAGTCCATAGGTGCTCTCGGATTAGATAAAACTAAAAGGTGAGGCCGGGCACGGTGGCTCACGCCTGTAATCCTAGCACTCTGGGAGGCCGAGGCGGGCGGATTGCTCAAGGTCAGGAGTTCAAAACCAGCCTGAGCGAGACCCCGTCTCTACCATAAAAATAGAAAGAAATTAATTGGCCAACTAATATATATAATATAAAATCAGCCGGGCATGGTGGCTCGTGCCTGTAGTCCCAGCTACTCGGGAGGCTGAGGCAGGAGGATTGCTTGAGCCCAGGAGTCTGAGGTTGCTGTGAGCGAGGCTGACACCACGGCACTCACTCTAGCCTGGGCAAGAAAGCGAGACTCTGTCTCAAAAAAAAAAAAAAACTAAAAGGTGAAAAATGTCTCTTTATTGTATACTCCAACCCACATTCCCTGTAACTCCCCAGGTATACACCCAACCGCATTCTCCTACATGAGGGCCAGGACATGGCCCCCCAGACAGAGTACCCACATGCAGCCTGGGTTCTACACCTCACCATTTTGGTCAGCTGATGTCTTCATGATCCTTCCTAAAATGTAGCACCTGGGAACACACTGGAAACCAGGCCCACAGAGATCAGTAGGCAAAGGGCCTGTCTCAGAACATAACTCAACTCCCCACAACCCTCTTCCCACCAGCTCTATGTCAGTGGAGCGGGACGGCATCCCTTGCCCACTGTGTGCCTGCCACGAAAGGCCCCCAAACCCACACCAGCTGACCATTTGCACAGGGAACCAGCCACACCCTTCCTGATGATGCACAGCTGCCACCTAGCTGGGGGACAGGGGGTATGTCCCTATGGTAACCTCTCCAAACCCACAGCAAATGTGCTCCTCCTCAAAACACTTGTGTGCCCAAAGCCTTCCTATCACTCAGAACCTCTCTGGGCAGAGACAGTGACATCCAATTTGTCACAGAAGCTCTCTTTGACCTATTTTCCAACGTCCCCTCCCCTTTCAATATTCCCTATTAGACTAAAACCCAACAATCCAAACATAAACTGGATCCCGCTTCTCCCCTTGCTTCATACCCTCTATATCTTCCCACTTCACTGAGAACAGAATCCAACCGGATCCAGAGCCTACTACGGTCCACAAGGGCCTGTGTGACAGGGACCTACCTGCCACTCTGGCCTTATCCCCTCCCCCACCATACTGGCCCCCCTTAATCTCCTTGATGTGTCAAATGGATTCCCACCCCAGGGACTTTGCACCAGCTGTTCCTGCAGCTGTGAACTCTCTTCTGCCCAGACTCTACCCAACCTGCTCCTTCACATGGCCCAGGTCTCACAGTCTACATGTCATCTACTCAGTATGACCCTCTATAACCACCCTGAGTAACAGGCGTCCCTCCATCTGGATCTCAGCATTTTGGTTGTTTCTTTCCTCCATTCTTTCCATTTCTGTAATTACACATTCGTTTAGCTTGCCCTCCTCCACACAGCACCTGGCACTGCTGGGCCCATAGCACTTGTTTGAAAAATATTTGCTACTTGCTGGATAAATGTCCAATTCAGAGCAAAGACTCTGGCCAGACTGTTGGAGTTTGAGTCCTGCATGGCAAGTGAATGGACCTCCCAGGCCTCAGTTTCTTCATGTGCAAAATGACATAGCACTAGTGTCCACCCCAAAGGGTTGTTGTGAGGATTAAATGAAAGAACAAGGCCCAGGAACCATTCTCAAGACCCAGTGCTGGCCCCAAGTCTTTGCCCCCCAAAACCAGAGCTATGACAGAAAGCTCTGCCATGAAAGAAAAGAGCTTATAAAGATAAACACAAAATGTAGAGTGTGGCTGATGCAGTCATAGAAAGTGGAGTTGAACATGGTTGTTAAAAAAAAAATCTAAAAAACTTTTTTAATAAAGGCTACAAGTCTATCTCCTTCCTTCTTTATCAACGACACGATTTATTGACCGGGGAGGCCATATTGACTAAATAAATCTTGATAATGACCACGGCAGCAATCAATACCTGCTTATTATCAGCCCAGGCCGAGAATTCCATCTTGCGGAACGCAGGCCCGACGACGGGGCACACGATGCTGCTCCAGGACCCAGCGGGTGGCCAGGATGGATGGCCGGGTGGGGCTCATTTCCAGGTGGGGAGATGGGAATCTTTCTCAAGTTATTCATAAAACAAAGCTGCCCCCAACCCCATGCCTCTCAGGCTTTTGGCCCAGATCCATTTCCATGAGTTGACACTGGCAAGGTGTTTTAAGAGGTTTTTGAAAAAGAAAATAAAGGGGAAAATGTAAGCATCGTGACTGCAGATGGGAAAATCGTGGGCAGGGGACAAGGAGCAGGTTCTGCCCTGGGATGGGCACCTCTGCCCACTAGTGGGGTCCAGAGCAGGGACAAGGGTGGCCAAGAGACTTTTGGCCCTTGGGTTCGAGTCCCCTGGCTCTGTTGCTTGCTGGCAACGTGGCCTTGGACTCAACATTCTGGCCTCACTCTGCCCAGCTGTAAAATGAGAATAGAAATAGTTTTCCCTTCATAGAGTTGTTGTGAAAATTAAACAAGGTAACTTTGTAAAGGGCTTTGAACACTGTCCGGCATGCAATAAAAAAAAAGTGCAAGAACTATTTGTTAAAGAAATCCCAGGCCTGCATGGGCCTCTCCAAGAGCTTTCTTCTGACGCTCCAAACCCCGCAGAAGCCAGGTCTGGCCTTGCTAATGCCTGCCAAGCGGCATCTGGCGAGGCCTGACGCCCTGTCCCGTGCTTCCGTGTGAGGAGCCGGTCCACCGTACAGGTGCTGGCTGCTGGCTCTGGTGGGCCAGGCTGGGACGCTCTGGCACTTGCTAAAGAAGGCCTGGAATGAGACTCCTATGCTTGAGGGGTGCAGTTGGGGCCCCAGAGCCTAATACCTAAGCAGCCAGTGCTGCAAAGGAATCTCCAGGCTCCACCCAGACTTGGACGCCGCTGAGCTGGCCAACAAGGCCTCACAGTTAGGAAGCAGCAAGACCAGACTCCAAAACGAGGTCTGCCCGCTCCAAGCCCACGCTCCCATCATTTCAGTGCTGCTCCAAGACAACTGAAATTCAACAGGAAATGCCCTCACATTTTAGTAATGATGATAATAATAATTGTTAATAAAGATAATAATAATGAAAACTAGTCACCATTTAGGAAAGCCTTACAATGTACCCAGCCCTAGGCCAAGTGTTTATATTGAGCTGTTGCTTTTTACTTCTTACAACCCTTGAAGAAAAGTACTTCTGCCTCCAAATGACTATGAAATAGAAGCTTTATGAAGGCAGGACTTGGTCGGTTTTGCTCACTGCTATACTCTGGATGCCTCAAGCAGCATCTGACACATAGCAGAGGTTGAATAATCTTCACTAAATGAGTGAATGGGACCAGGCGAGGTGGCTCATGCCTGTAATCCTAGCACTCTGGGAGGCTGAGGCAGGAGGAGCACTTGAGGCCAGGAGTTTGAGGTTGCAGTGAGCTATGATGTCACCACTGCACTCTAGCCAAGGGAGACAAAGTGAGACTCTGTCTGGGGGGGGGGGAATGAATGACCTGTCTCAACAAACCAGGGAACCTCCATTTTAGACAGAAGAACTGAGACCCAGCCATAGCAGGAAAGATGGGGTTTTAATCCTGGTCTCCCATCTATTTATAAACAGGGGGTCCCTGGGAATGGTGACAAGGAAAGCCCCTCAACCCTGGGATCACTGTCCAGAGGCCCAGGCCCCTTTGCAAAGCCTGCTGGGCTGGGTCAGGAGGGCCCATGGACCAGGCCTGGGAGAAGAATGTCATCCAGGTCTGAACAGTAATGGCTGTCTTGTGTACCCCATGACAGTCATCACCCAGGCTGCAGGGACCTGCTTTGAGTTCTCCGTGACTGAGGCTACCAAACCATCACTAATGGCCCACAGCATGCCGGCAATTAATTAATGGATTTATTAATTAGGATAGGAGCCACCTCCCAGGCTGGAATTGGGGTCACCCTAAAGTGAGACTGACAGAGCTAAAGATAAACCCTCTTTCGCCACAGGCCTGAGGCTGTGCCTGATTCCCTGGCGTGGGGTGAGCAACTTTCAAGAGCCAGTGATGAGTGAAGCAGCTGGGGCCCCCAGGACTGCCCCCAAGGTGGAGTTGAGGGGCCACCGCCCCACCTCACCCTTCTGTGGCATCCGACCACTCCATCACTCAAACATGGACCGAGCTCTTATCATGTCCCTGAGAGGGAGAGGCCAGTAAGCAAATGCACAGACGAACACACAGGACCACATCAGGTAAAGCAGAGAAAGGAGACGAGGGGAGCAGTTTTGAAGAGAGGTCAGAGAGGACCTCTCTGAAGAGGCGACAGTTAAGCAGAGGACTGAGCCAACTGTGGGAGGGAGATGTCTAGGAAAGTGTCCCAGAGAGAGGGAACAGTAAGGCAAAAGCCCTGAGGCTGGAACATGCTGGGTGTCTGAGGAACAATGAGGTGGCCTCGGTGGCATGAATAATGGGGAGAATGACAGGGGATGAGGGGGGGAGAATTAGGAGGGTCACACAGGAAGGGGACCAATGGGCCAAGTAGGAACAGGCAACCAGGAAGAGGCTATGTTGGGAGTGACAGCTCTCCCACCTCCCAGCAAGCCATGATGGACACCGGCTGAGTGTCTCCAAGCACTGGGAGCCTTATGTAGATGTCCCAAGCCCACTTCCTCGCTCCTGTAGGACAGCACAGTCCCCTGAAAACTGGATACGAAGGCAGGATTATATGGCAAGGAGATGTGCGCCTGCCAGAAGGAACCAGCATGAAGGGGGGAGGGGGGGAAGAGGGAAGGAGGGAAGGTAGGTTGGTTGGTGGAAGATCCTAGATTGCTATGCAGCTGGCAGAAGAGTCCCATGTGTCCCAGGTAAGAGTCTGCTCCAGAACCCCTGCTGTGCTCAGTCCCCAGCTGGGCCAGCTGCAGGGTGGATGTCAGCACAGCACCTGGGGACAACCACACTCCCTGAAGCCAGAGCTCTGCAAGACACGCCCTCGAGGCCGCCACCAGGAGGTGCAACACCACACCCATCTTCCAGATGGGAAGACCCAGCCTGAGAAAGTGGAAACAACTTGCCCAAGGACACGCAGGCAGCAAGTGGCAGAGCTGGGATTTGAGTCCCGGCTGCCCTACACACATAGTCATAGATGGAAATGGGAGTGAGGATCGAGAAGTGGAATGAATAGCTTGCTAAAATATAAAAGCGACACCCAAGGCGTTTATGGTGTTCGCCAGTTCACAAAGTGCCTGCTTAGAGAGACTTCCCTCCAAGCCACACATGGGGGTCGTATTTCCCCCCATCCTTGCTCCTAGCTGGCAGGTGGCAAGAGTGAGGACAGGGCAGGCCCGACAGCCTGCCCCAAATCAGCGCTCTGGCCACATTGCTTCCTTAAGTTCCTGTATGCACAATTCTTCCACCAGCCTCAGGGGCTCCGCACATGCTGTTCCCTCTTCTGGGATGCTTTTCTCTGACCTTGTCTTTGAGATCCCTGCTGAAGGGTCACTTCTTCCAGGAAGCCTCCCCGAGGCCCAGAGCCAGGCGGTTCCTTTGCCACATGTCTCAGAATCTATTCCCGGTATCTGACCATACACCCGTCTGCCCAATGACACATGCTTCCCACCTTCCCACTGTCTGTGGGCTCAGTGAGAGCCGGCACTCACCTTCCTTGCTCACTGAGATACCTCCGATATGTAATTATTAGTTATATTTATGTTACCTATTGTTATTATTTATATAATCACTAATTGTAATTATTCTACCATGAGTGGTGAATATACAGCCCTAGAGTGAAGAATAATAGCAATTATTATGAATTTTAACAGTACACAGTGCTTCTGTGTGCTGGGTACAGATCTCAGCACTTCACATGCATTAACACACTTAATCCTCACAATTCTTAAGGAGATGGCTACTACTATTATACCCATTTTACATATGAGAAAACTGAAGCCAAGAGAGGTTAAGTGATTTATCCAAGGTTACACAGCTAGTAAGTGGCAGAACTTGGACTTGAACCCAAGCTGCCTGGCTCCAGAGTCCCACTAAATGTCTTTGGGGGTGGAAGGGTTCAGGGCTTGATTCTGCAGCCCACACCATACCCCCTTACATGCCCGCACCCATGGGTGCTCATAATGGACAACAGGCAACCCAGAAGGTATCCCCAGCAGTGCGGCCTCTCAGTGACTGCCACACTTGGGGAAATCTGCCCCCCCAGCGGCCTTGGTGACCCCTGTGGTCTCCCACCCACGGCACCCGCATGCCACACCATTGGCTGGACAAGTCAATCGACCATAATGGTTCCCGGGGAGCCATTTACCCCGTCCAGTTTGAGCGACGGCGGCTCGCAGAGTCTTAAGCACTGCTAGGCTCCGGGCGTCTCCGGGCAGACGACCAGCTCAGGCCAAAGAGGCCAAAGGATTGATTTTTTCTTTCTTTCTTTCTTTTTAATGACAAATGCGTATCCTGGAACTGCTGTTTCATTTGGCTCAACTGAAGGACAGCAGAAGCCGGGGGTGGCGAGGTGAGGAGGGGCCTGACGGTGCAGCCACAGGCCCACTTTTGGAGGTGACAGAGCTCCTGGGGAGAAGCAGAGATAGCAGGCTCTGTAACCTCCTAATCATGTGTCTTCATGAGACTTGTCAGGAATCTTTTGTTTTTTCTGGAAATGCAGCCTCTTCTGACACTAGGCACCTGGAGAGAGCAGCCAGGGACCTTGATGGCCACAGAGAAATAGGACCCTCCTTGGGACCCCTACAGCTGGCCTGATTCACTGCAGACCCTTGACTGGGGGCCTTTGTATTGGAGGTTTCCTCCGCATGGGATACCTTTCCACTCCCCTTCTCCATGGGACTGGCCGAGTGTGACCAGAGCTTCTGATTCATAAGGGGCCCTGGAAATCTGGATTTCTTAGGTAAAATCTCCTGTCTTTTAGATGCTGACAACTTGTACAAAAGTGTTTTTAATTATTGCACTAATCTGTGGGCCAGACATAGCTCCTAGTCTGCAACTTCTGTGGTCAGAGCTCCAAAAATATAAGACATTACATATATTAGTAATATACTAATATAGTAAATTCCCAATGGAGTAAGAGAAAAGAGAAAATTCGCCCAGAAATCTCTGAAAACGCCTGCAAGACCAGCAAGTTCCAGCAGCTGCTGTTTATCTGGCTTTCTCTTCCCTCTCTCATGCTCTAAAAATACCAACAATAAGAAGGCACTTACAGAGCAGTCACTGTGTGCCTCACAGTGTGCTAACCACGTTCATATTCAAAGTGGTTTGATCTTCCTGAGCAATTTAGAAGGCAGAGACTATTATTAGTCTCATTTAAAGATGAGGAAGTAAGGCTCAGAGAGGTTAAGTGATACATCCAAGGTCACACAGCTGGTAAGTGATGGAGCCAGGATTTGAAGCCAGGCAGGGGCCACTCACTGTCCTGCCTCTTTGCACTTCCCTCTTGAGGGAAAGGATAAAGAATAAATTTCTGGAACTGAGTTTGATCTACCTTAATACTCTTAAGTAAAAAGGTAAAACTTTAGCCATGCCGCAGCCCGTATGATAGTCATCATGTAGGGTTGGCAAGCTACAGTTTTCAGGCCAAATCCAGCCCTTTGCCTGTCTGTGTAAATAAAGTTTCATTGGACCACAGCCACGCCCATTCATTCTTTATTGTCTGTGGCTCCTTTCATGCTACAATGGCAGAGTAGAGGCTGCAACAGAGACTATATGGCCCATAAGACCTAAAGTATATGAGTATCTGGCTCTTTACAGAAAAAATTTGCCACGTCTGAGGGTGGACCTAGAGTGTGTAGAGAGATACCACTCTGAGAGGGTTCTGAGGTCAAAACCCTCTAAGAAACACTGCAGCATCCTCAGAGACGTGGGAGCACATTTGCATACTACAAAGGGAAAGAGAGTCATGGAAGCTTCTTTATCCTTCTTTGGGCTGAGGGGTCATGACATTCGGGCTGAGACTGAATATGATGAAGGAGCCAACCATAGGCAGATCTGGAGAAAAAGAGGCGCAGGCAGAGTCGCAAGTGCAAAGGCCCTGGGGTGAGAATGTGTGTGACGTGTTTGAGGGACAAAAAGCAAAAAAGCAGGCCATTGTGGCTGGAGCAGGGTGACTGGGGGAGAGTGGCTGGAGAGGAAGCCAGAGAGCTACCAGAGGGCAGATCATGTGGGATCAGTTGGGGCCAAGGAATTTGGATTTTATTCTAGCCATGATAGGCATATAATGTCTATATCCTACAATGCACTATAAGCCATTTTTGTGAAGGACTCATTCAGGCTTAGAAACCAAGTAACTCCATCCTAGACATAATTTCTTGTCTCAAAAAAATTGCTTAAAAGGTCAATAGTCCCACCAACACCACAACCAAGGTCATTAGAAGCCAACACATTTAACTGGCCCACAAAGCATGTCAGAATTCATCATTTTTGCAACAGCCGAGTATGGTAGACAAAGTGGGCACAGCCAGCCCATTCGATGAACTAGGAAACGGGAGACTTGGTATGTTGGATGGTTCACACACGGATGCTAGAGGCCACACAGGCTACAGATCTTGGGGTCCTTCCCCACTGCAACCACCTCTACCATCCCTGATACCGTCAATATAAGCCACCGTAATAACTAAAGAGCACCCCCAGAGGAAAAAAACAGAAGATCAAACCCTGAATCTCAAGGCCAGGAACAAAGGGAGGTCACCACCTTGGTCCCCTTCCCGCCCTCAACATCTGCCAGGCCGGGCTTCTGAATTAGATAACCAGGAAGCTGCCGGAAACTCAGCCCTTTAGAGGCAGCACAGAAAACCACAGTCTCTGGGCAGCCCCGTCTACCATCACCCAGGAGCAAATTTAGCACCAGCCAAGGTGCTCACGTTTGAAATCCCATCTGCCAGAAGAAAGGTTACCACGACAGAATGTCAAGTTCGAAGATAGAATCCTCTTTTTAACAGGAGAGTTAAAAAAAAGATTATATGAAAAAAGAAAAAAGAAAGAAAGAAAAAGGAAGGAAAAAAGAAAAACCACCACCACCACCATCAGAAAAGCTGTTCCCTCTGGTCAAAATAGCACCGTGCTCATCTGAAATAACCCACCGAGACACTCATTTGCTTCTTTTGGCTGGTCTGTGCTTTCTCAATTTTCTACAGTGAATTCAAGTATTAATAAAAGAAATTTCAAGACCCCCAACAGCAAAAGCAGCGCGAGATGAGATGTTGCTCATTTTTCTTCTAGCACGCAAAGACAGAGCCCATCTTTGGGAAACAATTTCTGTCAAGTTGAGAAACCACAATTTTGGGATACCCAGAAAAGACTGCTGGGTTCCTTAAATAAATTCTCAACACCTGTTTCTAGCTCCCTCTGCAGAAAAGGCCCACAGGGTGTGGGTTCTAAGCACTCACAGAAGCAGGTGGAATGGGGTCACCCACCAGCCAGACTTGTAAGAGAGTCCAGGGGTCTAGATAATCGTTTGTCTTATCCGCAGAGCTGCTGCTACAAATCTCCCCACACCCGCTGTGCCCCTCCACTCTCTGTCCCCACCTCGTTGCCTAATGCCAACCCATCTCGTGGGCCTGGGCCACGCCAAGCCCCGTCTGCTCATGCTCCCCACCCCAGCAGCAATTCCATTACAGCGAAGTTTCCAAAGTTAGGATTCCGCCAACAGGGCTGATAGCTTATTTACTGCTGTCATCTATAGAAAGAGGAATTTTGACACATTGTTAAATGATAGCACATTTAGATAAGTCAAGCTGTCAGAGGCTCTAATGGATGTCTAAACTCTCTGTGGCTGATATGTAAAATTTATGCACTTCAGAATATCATAAGGTTATAATATTTTAATCACATCCATGCTCTTTTCTAAACTTTGAACAGGAAAAAACATTCAATCAAGCACCATCTCACTCCCCCGCACCAAGAGATCAAACCTTCCCAGAAGTTTCTCCAAACTCCTGAGAAAAGTCCAGCCTTTCTTGCTCGTTCTGTTCATCTTCCTCCCAATTTCTTGCACCCCAAGCCGAATCTGCCTCTTTCTTCAAAACTCACTATGTGGTCTGACCAGCCAGGCTCTTGCCTCCCCAGACACACAGGTGTGCATTTAGACTGAGCACCCTCATTCAGACTGGGTGCCCTCAACTCTTTTTAGCTTAATTAACCCTCTTCAAGGGGGAAAAATAGAGAGCATGGGAGACTGAACCCAGAGCATCATAAAAAAAGTGGCAAAGTTAAGCAGAAAAAGAAAATCATAAAGGTATGAATCCGGTTACGACGATTATACACAGAAAAGCCATAAAAAAATACTGCATTAGTAATGTTCACCATAAAGCAATCTTATAACCAAATGAAATATGCCCAGCATTATCTTTGGATGGAATTTTATTTCTTCTCGTTTCCTGAGCTGCTAGCAGCAGAGGCAAAAGAGAAGAAAAGACAGGGGAAGCAGTTTCAGGGGTGTGAGCATAGGTTCTGCATTTCAGATCATCTTCACCATCAGCCCACAAGTCATTAAGGTTGTTGACCGACTTCCAGCCTAGGAAGACAGTCCTGCTGCGTTCCGAGACAGCGCTGGGAGGAACAGTAACTGGACGGCTTCCATTTCTGAAAAACATATATTTCTGGAGGGCTGTACACCAGGCTGGCACAAGGTCATCTTTCTTGCCAGGATCTGTGTGGCGTCAGCAACATGGTGTGGCCTGGGGACACCAAGCTGCCTTTGCTTCCTTGGCTACTTTAATGCTCAGCAACTAGGCTATGAGAAACCATTCAACCTGAACAACCAGGAATTAAAGCCACACACCTCCTCACAGGCAGCTCAGCCCTGAGACGAGTGGGCCCAACATCCTGGGCCTGTGTGGGGCCTGTGGTGGGGACTTGCCTCTTCTGCCTTGTATCTCAGAACAGGGCAGCAGAAGTTTTCCTTTCTGGTTATCTCCCCTACAAGAGGAAAGCAGGGAGGAGGAAAAATGAAAATAAAAGTGTGGCACAGAAGTCATTAGCATTACGTACAAGAGAGGATCCTGGGCGAAGTGCTTAGGCTCATAATCCGTTTCCAACAAAAATGCCATCAGTAAGAATATGGGGGTAGGGGAGAGTTTGGGGGCTGTTGGGCAGGGAAACAACTGAAGATTTCAGGATGGGGGTGGGGAACGTGCAGATGTGAGGGTCTAAATGTTTGCACTCGGCCACGGCTGCCACATTTATTTCTTTGCTCTCTAGAAGTGTGCAGCCTTTCAAACTCCCCCAGGGACACCCCCTCCACTTAATATCGATGTAAATGAGCTCACCCCGCTTCCCTGAGAGCCTGCTCATTTTTGTGCCAGACACACCAGCCATTGTCTTAATGAACAAGCCCCCTCCCCGCATACACCCTGTGGGAGGAGAGGGCTTAGTCCTGTTTCCCCATCACCTGAACAAACCTCTCCACCACCCGTCTACCTTCCTCCTCTCCAGTTCACATTTGCTTTTACATCCCAGCATCTTCAGAAACCCTAACAAAGGGTTCACCGATCAATGGGAGTCCAGCTGGAATGAAGATTTGGGTGACCTCAACAGCTCCACAAAAGACCCCTGAGCACAAGACTGAAGAGAGTGAGGTTCAAACCCCTCCCCAGCTCAGAAATCACCCTCTGGGAGCCGCACCCATCCTTCAGCACCCAGCTCCAGCCTCTCCCCCGCTGCAGCTTAGCTCTCGGGATTGAAAACGAGTTATCTAATGAAAATTGTGTTAACTGACATTCCGGCCGACTGGGAGCAAATACCAGCGCTGTAAATCTCGCGGCGGAAATTTTTTCCAGCCCAGAATAACAATAGGACCCTGCAAAGGGCTTTCGCCAGCCCTTCTGGTTCCTCTCCTCTTGTCTGCCACGTTCTTGTCATTCCTTATGTTACAGAACATCAATCATAAATAAAGACACTGTCCCCCAGCCATGCCCGGGTCTCATTTACAAACATTAGCAGGGAATACGATTACCATTGGCCTTCGTGCCAAGCCCAATGTGGCTGCCCAACTCTCTCCCTCTCTCTCTTTCTCCAACCCCCACTACTCCTGAAAGGCCACTTTAGCATCATTTAAACCGGCAAGCACAGCTCACAGCCCTGCCCGTCTCAGCTGGCCACCAAACTGTAGCCCCAACTCGAGCGAGGACCTGGAATTGCAAGGCACTCGGCAGTTATTAACTGCATGCCTGAGTGCCCCGATTTTCTCTCTGGCTCAATGGCTTTGGGGGAGGGGGCGAGCAAGGAGTGGGGCGATAGGAAGGACGGGAAGCGGCCAGGACGGCAGGGAAAGGGGGGGCTGCTGGAACCACTTATCAGAAGAAACTTAACGAGATTTGCAGGCGGATTAAAACAAAAAGTGGGTCCCTTTTTATCTCCAGACTGATGCTCTCGCATCTTCCACGAATGTCACGGCCAAGGCAGGATGCTCTAATCGCCTGGTTATCGCACCATTTCCCCGCCTCTTATTCCCGCTGCACCAGCTGACTTTGCGAGACTCCAGGGCTTGGGGGGCTTGCCAGCAGCGTCCTGGGCACCCCCAGAAAGAACAGAGGCCGCAGCTGTGCCTCCAGAGCTTGTTCCCTAAGGTTCCACCTCCCAGCCCGGGCTCCTCGGCAGTCAGCGGAGAACACCCCCAAATCTGGAGGAGATACACGACTCCCAGAAAGGGGGAGCTGGGAAGAAAGTGCTGGGGTTTGGGAGTCACCCTAGGGAAAGAGAGGGAAAGAGGAGAGACGAGGGGAGATAAAGAGCGAAGAAAAGCAGAGATAGAGAGAGAAAAGAGGGGAGCGGCGGGGAGGAAAAGCAGGGGCAGAAGAGAGCGAGGAATCTCTCATTTAAAAGTTCCCATGGGCCCGAGGGCCGGGAGTCACCTGCTCCGTGCGGCTCCCGGCTCTCCACTGCCCGGGAGGCAGGAGCGCAAACTTGCGCGCGCCCAGGCCCATCTCCACTGCCCGTCTGCATCTAGATTTGAGAAGGGGATAGAAGGGGGGGGAGGCAAGATGCAAAGACGAACCCCGAGACCCCGGCCCGAGGAGGAGAGATCTGCCGGCGCGGGCGGCCAGTCCGGCGGCGGTAGCTCGGGTGGCGGTGGCGGCGCGTCCGGGCTGCGCTGCCAGGCGGGCGGCGACGGCGGCGGTGCCGGCGGGCGGCGGGGCGCGGAGCTGCCTCCTCGCCAACCCCGGCTGCCTCCTCCTCTCTCCTCCTCCTCCTCCTCTACCTCCTCCCCCTCCCCGCCAGCTCCCTCCCTCCCTTGCTCAAGCCACAGCCGGGTGCGGACAGGCTAGGGGCGCGCTCCGCGGCCTCCCCGGGCGCCGAGAAGTTGGGAGGCGCGCAAAGTGCTGCGCTAGGGGGGCCGCCGGGGGTCCCGCCTGCAGTCCCCTGCCCCGAGCCGTGGCCCCTGCCTTCTCCGCGCCTCGCCCGGCCGCTCTCCCGCCGGCTTGCTCCCCCGGCCGAGGGCTCACTAGCGCTTCTCCATGGTCGCGGCGGCTAATCGATGATTGAACCGAACAAAGAGCAGCGGCGAGATCAATTCCTAATACCTATCGATGGGCAGCGGGCAGCCGAGCCCCGGCGAGCCCTGGCGGCCGCCGCCCGCCGCCCCGGGGCGTCCGCCAGCCCGCCCAGGGACCTCCCCAATGCGCCCAGGGCGCGCCCGGGGGCTCCCCATGGCCGCACGGTCGGCGCTGCCCGCACTAACCTGGAGTCGCCGTAGATCAAATCGCTTCCAATATTGAAACATCGATCCCACATTGGCGGCCATCTTGGGGGCTATTCGAGACGCGCACACACAAGAGTTTGGCTTTTCTCAATGGTTGCACTCAATATCCGGGCTGGACTCCCCCCAGCCCCGGGGCCGCCGGCGGCCGCCGGGGCCCTGCGCACCGCGGCCCGGGGCCCCTCGGGCGCCCCCCGGCCTCCTGCTACCCGCTGCCCCTCGGCGCCGCCGCGCCGCCGCCACCGCCGGGCCCGGGAGCCGTGCGCCCCCCCGACCCCCGGAGGGCGCGGGCGGAGCGCGCTGGGCGAGGAGCTCGGCGCCCGCCCGGGGGAGGCGGCCGGGGATGGGGTGGGAGGGGAGGGGTGGGGGGGAGGCAGCCTCTCCGAGAGGCGCCGGCGCCACCACTGCCCTGACTGCAACCGGCTCCCGGGCCCGCGGAGCGCTCGCTGCATCTCCCCCCCCAAGTCCGGGGTCGGTGTGCCGCGCGATTGCACTTGACTTTGGCTTTTTGCAAACTTATCAATACTGACGTAACGTGCTGATCAATGCAAAGGGAAGTTTGGGAGGGGGGCTGCGGGAGGCAGGCACGCAGGGCGCCTGCCTCCTCTGCACCTGTCTACCCCCCACCCCCGCTCCCAGCATTGCACACTTAAAAAAAAAAAAGTTAATAGTTTGCAATGCATTTTTTTTCTTTTGCAATCGGAGCACACACGACACGTGCCTCCGGCTGCCGCCGCTCCTCTGCCAGATAGGTTTGAGATCCGAGGGTTGCAGCCTGCACTTGGGGCTCCGTAGACTGGCCGGCAGTCGGGAGGGTGGCATCCGCCCGGGGGCGCCACTGAGTCATGGGAAATGTCACCACTGCTGCGCACCGTTTCAATGCCACTGTATTATTATTATTGGTTGGTCGTCTTAGCCACGGCTCAGGGTTCTTCGCGGGGCTGGGGGTGGGGCAGGGCTTCAGGCCTTTTGTAATAACGGTTACTATCATTATTATTATTTGGGGGAGTCTTTAACCCAATTGTAGGGGATCCCCCACAACTTTGCAATGTGAAGACCTTTTACTGTTTTAGTTGTTATTAGAGGTGGCTCTTAACCAAACCTCTGCAGGGCCTTTTTCCCCAGTGGGCTGGTTTTATTGCTATGATTGTTGAGGGGGCCCTTACCCTGCTGTGTGGGCTCTGGATCCTTAACAACTCCGGAGGCTTTTGCTATTGTTAAATCGTCACAGTTATTCCAGGGTCCATCCTTTTCAACATGACGTTCCTTTATTATGATTGTCTTTTGGGAGAGGGTCTTTAGCCTAGCTCCAGGGGGGTTCCCGTCTTTTGCAATTCCTCCGACTCTGGACAACAGAGGTGACCAAATTTCTTATTTTACATTTTTCCCTCTCTTCTCGCCTCTGTGCAAGTCTGAGGTCCCCAGTTTTTTCCCAATATCTCACCCCTAGGAGAAACTCATACTCCCAGCCCCTTCCATCACCAACCACTTACCCTCTTTCCCCCCCGACCCTGGGGTCACCCTTCCCCTCTGGCCTGTGCCCCTGCCACATACCACTCCACCCTCATCCTCACCCAAAAAGGGGGGCATTTTCTCCTTTTATCTTGGATCAAAATATCTGCTTTTATGGACAGCAAATAGAAATTATATTCTTTTTATGACCCAGCTTGGACTTCTGACATCACTCTTGGTCTGGGACAATAGATCAATACAGTGGGTTATAAAAAAGATAAAGTTTAGAAGAGTTGTAAAGGAAAGAGAATTGTGATGGATATTTTTGATGATTTTCCAATACTCGTGTCTCAGAGCACGTGCTTCAGGGCAATTAAAGTTTTTAATGTAATGTAAATAATTGTTTCATAAATGCTTCAGAAGAAGGTGTGATCTTTCTGAGCAATCATTCGAGCTGTTTAAAAAATGTAATGTGATTTAAACAAGGATACCGTATTTCTGTTTCCATCCCCATACATTTTCCATGAGGTCTGGGTAAATATATGAATGCAGAAGTTGAAAGACTCCTAAGACCAAAAGTACAGCGTTCACCAACATGTAATGAATTAGGCCTAGTTAGCAATTCTGAGTGGCCTGTTTCCCTGCCAGATTAAATTGCACGTGATGTGTGGTTTATCTCAGCTCTCGATAACTTCACGTTTAAATTACAGCTCTCATTCTGCAAAATGAATTTAGGGAAATTTCATAACTATCACATTGCAATTTTTTTAAATGGCCACATTTTCTCCTGAGCATCTGTAAAGCTTATAGTTGCCTTGTCTTTTAGTCTGTTTTTAAAAGACCTGTAATAAAAAATCTGGAGTGAGTGTTGAAACCCTTCCAAGTAGTGTTTAACAAACCATGGTTTTGATAAAAGATTATTTTAAACTTATGTCTGATTTTGCAGTCATGGGACATGTTAACATCATGTACCTCATGATATGATGTACCGAGAAGGACACACCACTTCTGTGGTATTCCCGCCAAAAGTGCATAATCTGAATGTAATTGTGAAGAAATATCAGACAATCCCAAAAGAAGGGAAAATTCTACAAAATAAACAGCCTGTTCTCTTAAAAAATGTCAGTGTCACATAAAACACAGAATGACTAAGGAACTATTCCAAATTAAAGGAAGCTAAAGAGACTTGACAAGTGATTATAACGTATGATCCGGGATTTTCTTTTACTATGAAGTGGATTAATTGGAACCACTGGCAAATTTAGAATGAAGTCAATAGATTAGATAATGGTATTGTATCAATGTTCATTTCCTGATTTTAATCATTATACTGTGGCTATGTAACAAAATAGCCTTGTTTTTAGAAAGCACACTGAAGGATTTAGGGATAAAAAGACAGATACCATGTCTGCAACTAACTCTCAAGCAGAGCTAATGCTGATGAAAATAATATATATTTATATATTTAGATCTATCCATATAGAGTGATAGTGCAAATGTTGCAAAATGCTAACATTTGAAGACTCTAAGTAACAAGTACACAGAAATTCTTTGTACTTGCAACATTTCTGGGAATATAAAATTATGTTAAAATTAAAAGTTAAAAGCAAAAAGACAAATCTAGATCTGACTTTGTGTCAGCTGTTAAGGACTACTGGGTTTCCAAATAAAAATTCTGCATGGAACTTTTCCACTTTTCTAACTGAGGGAGGCTGCACCTTTGACCGAGCAGGAAATTGCCACAGCAAACATGCTTACTGACGAGCAGTGAGAAAATCCAATAATTCAGATTGTTTTAAGTCTGTGATATTTTTAAATGACTTAATGCAGTGGGTCTCTGAAGAATTCCGACAATTTTAATGGTAGAAACTTGCAGTCCCACTGAGGAATGGGTTGCTACATAAATACTGAATGATCGTGTCTTTCTGTCTGGGCTGAAACATATTAGCTTTGCTTAGTGCTTATTGCTTTATTCACAAAATAAATTTCAGCCGTCTCTCCCCACCATATTCCAAGCGCATCGTGAGCCTGTGCCTTATTAGATGTGGGGCTTGTATTCCAAAGGCATCTGTAACCGTCTCAGGCTCAGTAATAATGAATTAAGTAGTTAAGTGTTTACCCCCTAAACAGAGTTAGCTGGGGAAATGATATTATTATGGGTGGTCCTTAATGAAAGATGGTAAGCCAGGAAATTCAGACTTTTTCAGTAGACAATGGCCTGGATTTGGGAACTAAAGCACTAAAATTTAAAATATTTTTGTAAAAGCTATTTTTCATGTTCTTTGCATCCTCTCTCAAACACACACACCTACACAGATATACAAAAACTTAAACAAGTTCCTGATTCCCAAAGACCCACACATCAAGATGAATATGAAAAAATTACAATGGAAAAGAAAATACCCCCCTTCCCCTGGAGGAATCAGAGGGCAGCTTAGAGTAGCCTATCCTAAAGCAGAAGTGGACAGAGAGCCAGGATCCTTTAGGAAATTCATAAACTGTGCAAGAATCCCAGGGAAGATAATGGCAGGTCCTTAGCCACAGGCATAATGATATGCGAAATCCCCAGCATCAAAGCTGAAACAAAAGAAAATGTCCTTCGGTAGCTCTGCATTGCCCACTGCAGCTGCCAGTCAGGGAGAAAAACAACTACAGACTCCAAATTCATCTGGAAATATTAAATAGCCCTAGGAGAGGCATAGGGTATGGGACTGTCTGGCAGCACTCACAGGGTGTGCTCCTGGAGGCTAGCCTGTCCATGGTGAGGTCGGTGACCCTGTGGCCAGGCCAGCCAGAGTGACTGGCTACAAAGACCAGGCCAGCAGTTTCTGACACAATGCTGTCAACCACTATCATTATTAAGTACCGACTGGTTGTTGAATGCTTTATAAACCATTAGTATAACATAATGGTTAGGAGCATGGCTTGGGAGCCAGATCATCTGGGTGTGAATTCCAGCTCTTCCACTTGTAAGCTCTGTGACCTGGGGCAAGTTAGTTTAACTCTCTATGCCTTATTTTCTTCGTGTATACAGTGGTGCTAATAACTGTACAACATGGTGAGGATTCAGTGAGTTAATCTATGCAAAGCACTGTTTAAACACATGGTATCTGTTAGCTTTCATTATTATTGGCCTCACGATGGACTGAGGATCCATATTCCCCTATTGCAGACAGAAAGACTGAGGCCCTGAGAGAAGTGGCTTGTTCATGGTCACATGGTTGCAAGGGGGCAGAACGAGGACTGATACCTGGGTTCACTCACAGGAAGCCAGGGCTCTTGTATCTAGCCTGCTCTTCCTGTCACAGGGAGGAAGAATGCAGGCTCCCAAAAAGAAGGAGCTGCAGCCTTAACTATGCCAAGGCTCAATGACCAAACCGGAGAGGGACAGGCTCTGTGGACCCGATTCCCCTCCAATGTCAGGGGATAGTGTACATGAACCATAGTGTATAATACAGCCAATCACTCGCCTTTTGCTCCCCACCGCCATTCACTCTCCAGCAGCTCAGTGCCCAGGGAGCCTCCCAGGCTCCCTTGCTCTCAGGCTTTCACTGGGTTTGGCCAATGGGAGGCCCTGCTGGGAGATAAGCAAGGAGAAGAAAAGAGAGTTTGGGGTATTTATTCCCCAGCTCCCTCCCTAACTTGCTACAGTTTTGGCAGTGACTGGGTCATTCTACAGCCACAAGCTGTCCCTCTCCTCCTCTCATTGGCCCCCAGGAACTGCTCCTTCTCCCTCCCCCTTTGGGTCTGGGCTGGTAAGGGCATCCCCTCTTGCCAGCACTTGGCTGGCTTAACAATCCCCTGCCCACACCTGTGCAAATAGCCTCCTCATTAAACAATCCCAGCTGAGTGGACCTGCTAGGACCCTGACTGACACCTACCACAGAATACTATGCAACTGTTAAGAAAGATGAAGGCCATTTGTATGTGTTGAGGCACACACCTTTATGTGTTTATGATATATGGTAAAGTAAACATAAGCAGGTTAGGTTAGGCATTATGGAATAATCCTATCTTTGCTTAACATGTGGTACTTTGGGAAAAGTCAAGGAAAACTAGATATTAGAAGGTTAACAGATTTTAATTCTGGAAAATGGGCTTAGAGGCCTCTTATAATTTCTACATCATTACCTTAATTTTTTTATGAGCACAAATTACTTTTATCATCAGGAATCTTCATTTGGTTGAAGGGGGTCTGTTTCCTCCTGGGACCCTGACTGACACACATACCATAGAATACCACATCCGTCTGAGATGTCTATAAAAGAAGACCTGATTAAATAGAGAGATTCCATGTTCATGGGCTGCAAGAATTAACAGAATGAAGATGTCATTTCTCCTCAAATTAATCCATAAATTTAAGCCCACTTCAATCAGAATCGCAATAAGGTTTTTCATGGAACTTGACAAGCCCATCTTAAAATTCGTATGAAGATGCAAGGGTCAAGCACAGCCGAGGCAAGACTGAGGAATAATAAGATAGGAGAACTTTTCTTTTCAGATACTGACTTCTTATAAAGCTATAGTAACAAAGCGAGGCAGCAGGAGGCAGAAGGACAGACAAATAGACCCATGGGACAAAATTAAAAGCCCAGAAACAGACTCACGCAAATATAGAACAGACACACAAATAGATGACAGAGCTGGCATTATAAACTAGTAGGGAAGGGAACGATTTCATTTTCAATATGATGGTGGACCAACTGGCTATCCATATGGGAAAAAATACAATTAGATCTCTACCTCACACCATACACAAAGATCACCTCCAGGTGGAGGTGTCTGTACATCATGGATTTAAAGAAGGAAATTCCACTTGTTCCTTTCTTCCAACAGCACAGAACATCTGAACTGAGAAATTATATTCTGATTAAGCTGACTTCACTATACCAAGTCTGTTTTGGTTGTTTTTTTTTTAAGCATCCTAATAGCTCTGGTCATGTAATAGCTCGGGATTCCTTTCAGAACTAGATTTATAGCCAGAACCAGGGCTAAATTTTCTTTGAGCATCCCCAGAATGAAACACCACTTGGCAGCTGGCAGCTTCCAGGAGTTTCTGGGCCCCTGCTCTGCACCTGCACAGACCCTTCCTCAGGCACACACCTTGCAAGCCCTCTGAGAAGCTGGCCCCAGGACAGGAAGCTGCCTTCCGATTCTGTGTCCCTGTTTTAGCAGCTGAGCGTGTAAACCAAACAGAAACTGAAGTCCTCAGAGACAACCGCCATGGAATTCCAGACACCCATTTAACTCCGTCTCACCCTGACCCTATTCAAGCGGGCGGAGCAGCTGCCCATGCCTCCATCGGCCCCAGAATGGGGAGCTCCCAGGGCAGCGCTGGCCTTCTCTGTGCTCTGAGACGAACTGAGCCCTCTAGCACCCTCCTCCCACCCACCCAAATCAAACTCCACACACTGCAGCCCCCAAAGCCTCGATGAGGAGCACAGACTGTTGCTGCAGGCTCATCGCCTTCAACTCCTTTTCGTTTCCTGCTCACCACAAAGTCCCCGTGCTAAAGCAGCCTCTCTAGTCGCTATTTTTAATTTCTCTCCCTACAAACTGCTCCTCTGTCTTCTCCCCCCATTGCTCACCTTCCATTCCCCCAGCTCCTTCTCCCTCTTCTCCCCTTCTCCTTTGTTCCTCCTCCTCGGCTCTCATTTCTCCTTTCTCTTCTTCCAATCTGAGGTTCTCACATTTAATCTTCTGGGCAAAACATGGGCCTGAAGCAAAACAAAAAAAGGAAGAAAGAATTCTTCTACTCCTTTGGTAAGCCAGGAATATGAGAATGCTTACACTTGTCTTTTTGGCCCTGTCCAATCATCATCATTGGCATCACCATCGTTGTTGTCATATGGTGCCTACTATGCACCGGGAGCTTCACCAGCATTCTCCCCAAATCTCACGGCAAGCACGGCTGCACCCATTTTATAGACAAGTAAATCGAGGCAGAACAGCTCACCCAAGTTCCCTGATCAGGACAATGCTGAGCATGATTTGGAAGCTGGGTGGGAAGAGATGCGCCCGGGGCAGCCCTGCTGCGAAAGCCTCCCCCGCCTGCATTTTAGCTTGTCCTGCTGCCGCGCTCAGGGCAGGAGGGTAGGGGTTCAAGGTGCCATTCAGACACATCGCAGTCAATGAGGGTGGGGCGGTGTCTGCTGCCCTGGCAGCCCCCACTCTCTCAAGCTCCTTGGCGCTTCTGGTTCCTCAGCTCTTGGCTTCCAAAAACCAAAAGATGATACACTTGGCCCCATAGGACAGAACACTAATGACACTGCTGCCATTTCTGGCCTGCGTTCACTCTGCCCCTCGTACCTTCCTCCTCGTGAGGGCACTCGGAAGTCAGCGTTGCCATTTACAGTTACTATTACAGTTGCCTGTAATAGCTGAGAAAATGGCAGCTCAGAGAAGGTAAGTGACTTGCTCAAGTTCACCCGGCCTGTGCGCAGCAGAGCTAGGGGTCAAATCCTGTTCTGCTTGATGCCAGGGCTCAAGTTTGTGACTTTTAATGTCACCCCCTTCTCTTTCTCAGGTGCCTCTGACTCCTCCATGGGGCATTGAGGGGGGGCTGAGTCAGGTCTGGAACTCAGAGCCAACTCTCTCTTGAATACACAGTCTCTGGCCATATTCTCCAGAATTCTCAGGGTCAATCATAAAGGTTCTAAAGCTCTCCTTTGAAGCTTGGGTCTCCATTCCTCCAACTCCAGAGACCTCTGAGGAGGAGACAACTTAGTATCTGGGGGAGCAAAGTGTCCCCAATCACTCCCTGACCCAGGAAGCAAATCCCCTCTTGCCATGACCCCTCTTACTCCAGCTTCTTGGCACCCATCAGGGTCTCTGGCAAATGTGCCTGGCATCAGGACTTCAAGAAGTCATTTGTTCCATCCCCCACCTCCAAATAGCCTAAGAAAGAAACTCTAAAATGAGCCTCAGGACCCAGGGTCTAATCTGCTACTCTTATGCCACACCCTTTTCTGCACACACAAGTACATATTTGCACAGATGTGCACACATGTACACACATCCACAGAAATACAGACATATGCACATGCTCCTGTCTACACTTACTCACACCTGCACTCACACTGTGTGCCTACGCCCACTCTGCACACACTCACACATGCATGCTTGCACATGCATAAACACCCACGTGGACACAAGCCTGCATGCCCATGCACATTTGCACACAAACCAGAGACGGGTTCTCTGAGACATGCCTGTGTGCTCACACGCACGTTTGCACAGCCTGTGTGTGCACATGGGTGAGTGTACTGCACGGATACCGGAGAGGTGGTGTGCCTGGTAGTACCTTCCCAGGGTGGGGCAGCGAGGCCTCTCCAGGGGCTTCCTGCAGCCTGGCCTTTGGTGAAAGCCCCACCTGGTGGACACTTGGTGTATGCGCCAACCCCACTCCAAGCCTGGGTACCCCTGGGACCAGAGTGACAGCTCTGGAGCCCCTAGGCTGGCTGGCCATAAATGAGTGTGACCAACGCTAGATTTGGGGACACCGTTTACCATTTTAGTGCTCCATCTCTTCTCCTATCCTTCCCCAGGCACCAAGTTCCCTGGCCAAAGGCAAAGAACAGAGGATCGGGTCCAGAGGCAGGGGTTTGATTGAATCATTATTCTGTCACTAGCTGGCTTCTCCTCCCGAGCCTCATTTGCTTAGCTGTAAAATGGGGACAAAGTTCTCAAGCAGATATTTGGAAGAAGAAAATGATATTATGGGCACAGGGCAATCACTGTACATCTAAGGACAGATAGCACAGAATAAGTCCGAAGGCAGATCTGGCTTCAAATGAGGACACAAGTGCCAGCTCTGCCTCTTCTTGGTGTGTGACCCTGGGGAGGTCACTTCACCTCCCTGAACCTGTTTCATCAACCGTAAAGTGGGGTGGTTGGAAGAAACAATCAACAAAGTCTGTCACTCTCTGTCTCCATTCTTCTCAAACCAATATAGGAATGGCCAGGGGGTGACAGGAAGCATGGCTGCAATCAGAGAGACCTGTTTTGCATTCCGATTTGAATCCTGGCTCTGCCATTTCTTAGATGTGACCTTGGGCAAATCACTCCACCTTTCTGAACCTCAGTTTCCCCAGCTGTACAACAGGAACCTCTTAGTGTTATGGTGAGAACCACATAAGATAATAAGATAATGCATGTCAAGATCTTGGCATCAGTAGGTGCTCCATGAATGCTCCATGAATGCACATCACCAGTGATGATGTCTTGGTGGGGTGGGTGGTAGCTGACCTTAGTAGCCCAATATAATAATTACATAATTATCATTAATTGTAATTGAATTGCTATGTGCCAGGTACTCTTTTAAGCACTAAGAATTCACTCATTTAACTTCACAGCAACCCCACAGGTAGGCACTTCTATTACCTCCATTTTACAGATGAGGGCACTGAGGCACAGAGGTGATGTAATTTGCCCACAGTCATGGAGCCAGGGAGTGAATTAAAATCCAGGCAGGCTAATTCCAGAGCCCTTTGAATTTCTACCTTTTCCTACTTCCACTGAACTGTCCTACCAGTTCTGACCTCCCAGCATCTCCTAAGTCTGGAAGCTTCCCTAGGAGTCAAAGTCTGTTTCAGAGGGCAAGTCCTCTGCCACAAGAGTCCCCGATAGGGTGCTCTTCCTCTCAATTTCCAGGAGGGCAAGTGGCCACATAAGCATCATGTGTCTCCCGAGGGCTATGGAATTAAGATAATCTCAGGGAGGTAATAAACATGATGGAAATTACACTAATTAAAGAGCATCTGCTAATCATGGGAGCCCATGTCAGAAAACCTGCATCTGCTGGATGCTGCTGCGTGGCATGAAGGTGAAGGGAACCTGGCTGGCGAGGCCTCACCCCGCTGCTACAGAGTGGAGGGACAGATGGTGGCCCAGACAAGAGACTAATGTAAAAGGGAGATTAGGCATGGAGAAGTACGCACTCCACACTTTATTTAAACGCCAGTCACTGGGAAATGGCTGCCTGATGACGCCAGCAATAGCAGAGTCAAGTTTCAATGGCATGGCGTGGTGCAGGATGGCATGGCGTGTTGGGAGTTCAACAGCCATGGGGTCAGCAGAATCCTGATTCCGTGCCTAGCTGGCTGTGTGGTCTAAGTCTAGTCACTTAGCCTCTCTGGATGTCAGCTTCCTCCTCTAGAAAATCAGAAGAAGAATAATACCTGCTGCTGGTGGTAGAATTGCCCCAATTCTTCAGGCTTCCTGTGCGCCCAGTGCCATGCGACTTTGCAGTGACCTTCCCACTGTGGGTGGGGGATACTTCTCTGTTGCTTGATCTTGGGTTTGGCCACGTGACCTGCTTTGGCCAGCAGAATGAGGTGGAAGTGTTGGCTTGCTGGTTCTGAGCTTTCGTCTCAAGAGATGTTGTATGTTTCTAGTTGCCTGGTGGTACCTTTGCCTTCACCATGGAAAGAACATGCCTGGGCTAGCCCACTGGTCCCAGGAGGAGGATGCAAAACACAGGGTAGCAGAGACCCTGGGTTTCTGAATCACATAGGGAGGAAAGCCTCTGCCACCTGGGAATACCTGCTGAAGATTGTTCTAGGGCTAAGAAACCAACATCGCTCATGCTGAGCTCCTATGCATTGGAGGCCTGTTTGTTACTGCAGCAAACTGGTCTAGTGCTGTTCCACTGACAGCTAAACCCTGCACCCCTTCCTGAGCCAATCCTGTGGTTTTGCCAACCTAGATGTAGCCCTGTGCTCACACAGCCTGGGCACCACAGAGCTTTGTGCTTTCAGCCACTGTGGCCCCTTAACCTGAGACTGTAGGCTCCCCACAATCAGGCCTGGGTTCCCACTGAGTCCTCCCTGGGGCCATCCAACTGCCCTAAGAGGACCCACCTTAGCTCTGCCATGAGGTTGCCTGGTGTTCCTGCCAGTCTTCCTGTTGGCCTGCACCACTGGCTTTGGGTTCCAGGGTCCCAGCAGGTCTAGCACACAACTAGCCAGAGTCATGATTTCACGTGGCCTTGGGCAAATCATCTAACATCTAGTGCCTCCAGAGCCTGATTTTTTACATCTGTAAAAGGAGAGTGCGGTTCCCTACTTGGCCCGAGTTTGGTGGCATAAAGATTCCTAACTTTGAAAATATGGGTCCTCCAGAACCATGAGGTGTCATGAGATCTGTCATTTACTGTAGCTGTCAGATACTTACTTTAAGGGCATCACTAAGATAAATGGAGAATCCTACCTCCTTTGCCCCAGCATCCCCTAACCCTTCCCATTTCTCCTTGTTGCACAGGTTTTGAAAGTCAGCTTCTTTGACAAGTTGGTGCTTAAAAAGAAATAAAGACTTACATTTCCCCAAGGTGGCCCTGTAAAAAGATCCCTTTCTAGACCTGCATATCACACCCATGAACAGGGCAATTCCCAGAAGAGGAAACTCAAATGGCTAATAAACACAGGAAAAGCTGCTCAGCCTTAATAGTAATTAGGAAAAACTCAAATTCAAACCAAAATGAGGTACCCATCACACTTACTAGATTGGTCAAAATTTTAAAGCCTGATAAGAACAAGTGTTGGCAAGGATGTGGAACAACTGAAACCCTCACACACTGCCAGTCCCAGTGTAACTAGTACAACCACCTTAGAAAACAATCCAGCAAAATCTAGTAAAGCAGAAGACATGCCTGCCATTGTGTTTCAGCAACCTACTCCTAAGCACCCAGCAAGAACAGGACATAAATGATTTGTATCTTTATATAAGATTGTTTATAAAGAATTGCTTATAGTAGTTTTTTTTTTTAAAAAAAAAGGGAAAAGGTAGCCGCCCAAATGCCCATCAGCAGTAGACTGGATAAATAAGTTGTGCTGGATTCACACAATAGAATTCTACGAGGGTTCTCCAAAAAGTTCGTGGAAAATGCATATTATGAAAAAACTATGCCTGGATTTCAAAAATTTTTTGCACCAAAATCAACTTGTACTAACTTGTTACAACATGTCTGAACAGGATCTAGTTTGAGGCACTATGAAGGGTAAGACATCAGTTTGAAAAGAGCCCTTATCAGAGCAACATGAATTTTAGCAATTGAAGCAAGAACAAAAACAAACTTATGGTGAAACTTGGGTGGAAGAATGGTAAATCATTGATACTTTATGAAAAGTTTTGTGGGCACAATGCCCCAAAGAAACCAGAAGTTTACAAACATATAAGTCATTTTAAGAAAGGGTGCAATGATGCTGAGGATGAAGCCTGCAAGGGTAGACCATCCACATCAACCTGCGAGGAAGAAGTCCATTTTGTTCATGCCCTAACTGAAGAGGACCAACAATTAATAGCACAAACAATAGCCAACACCATGGACATCTGATTTTGTTCAGCTTATCCAATTATGACTGAAAAACTAAAGTTGATCAAACTCACGATGGGGTGCCAAAACTATTGCACCCAGATCAGTGGCAGACAAAAGTGAAGATTTCAATGGAAACTTTAAACAAATAGGATCAAAATCCTGAAGCATTTATTCAAAGAACTGTAACAGGAGATGAAATGTGGCATTACTGGTATGATCCAGAAGACAAAGCACAATCAAAGCAATGGCTACCAAGAGGCGGGCATGGTCCAGTCACAGCAAAAATGCCCCGGTCAAGAGCAAAGGTCATGGCAACAGTTTGGGGGAATGTTCAAGGCATTTGCTTGTAGATTTTCTGGAGAGCCAGAGAATGATAACATTTGCTTATTATGAGAGTGTTTTGAGAAAGTTAGCCAAAGCTTTTCCAGAAAAATGCCCAGGAAAGCTTCACCAGAAAGTCCTTCTCCACCATGACAATGTTCCAGCTCAGTCCTCTCATCAAACAAGGGCAATTTTGTGAAAGTTTCAATGGGAAATCATTAGGCATCCACCTTACAGTCCTGATTTCGCTCTCACTTCTTTTGGTTTCCTAATCTTAAAATGTCTGTAAAGGGCACCTGTTTTTCTTCAGTTAATAATATAAAAAAAAGACTGTATTGACATGGTTAAATTCCCAGGGTTTGGGGATGGACTAAATGGCTGGTATCACTGCTTACAAAAATGTCTTAACCTTGAAAGAGCTTATGTTGAAAGATAAAGTTTATATTTTTTATCTTTTATTTCCATTTTCCATGAACTTTTTGAAGTCTCTCATATAAATGGGGAAAATAAATGAATCAGAACTACACAAGTCAACAAGAAGGACAGTTACACAATAACTCCAAGGGAGGAAAGCAAGTGGTAGAAGAACACAAACAGCATGATACTTTTTATATAAACTTGAAGAGCAGGCAATGCTACATACTATATATCATTTCAGGATGCATTCATATGCTTCAATCAAGTGTTAATTCATAGGGATGAGAAACACCAAATTCAGGATGGAGATGACCTGGCAGGGGGAGGAAGGACTGGCTTGGGGAGCAGTAGGCAGGGGGCTTTAGCTGGTAATCTTTTATTTTTTTTTAGCTGGGTGGTAGGTATATAGACACTGTAATGTTATTCCTTATATCTCCTCATATCTGAAATAGATCAAAATGAATTTCAAAACACAGAAATGGAACAGGAGTGTTGTTTGGTCTCATGGGAAAAGCAAGAACTAAATGTCCTCTCTGCTGCTTAGGGCATGACCCTTGGGACACTGTTTTTCTGGACTTCGGTCTCCTTACAGGGTGACAGTGGGGGTCTGAAATCATGCAGCAAATGTATCTGGTGTAGAGTGAGCACATAATAATTATTGAAGATAACTATTGACTGTTTGGTTAAGTTCCAATTTTCATGTTAGTTTTCTTAAAGCATAGTGTCTTGCGGTCCCCAAGAATATGAGTGTTGTGGAGGGGAGGGGGGAAGCAGTGATTCTCCCGGTCTTCGTAGTCTATACACACTCACGCGGTACTGGTGCTGGAAAGAGATTCCGTCCTGCCCACCAGCATCTCCTAGATGAAGGCCCAGAGGACACAATGAATGGGGTTCTGACACAGATTCCCAGACACTTTTGGACACATCCAACTAGAACATACTTCTGTGAGCCCACTGCAAGAGGCCAGTGGGTCTGTAAAAATATATTCACGAAACATGCTCCAGTAGAAGGTTACCATTCCTTCCCAACAAGTAATTTATCAAACTCCCCACTGTGCTTGGTGTTGAAGATAC
This sequence comes from Microcebus murinus, assembly GCF_040939455.1. Lineage (NCBI taxonomy): Eukaryota > Metazoa > Chordata > Mammalia > Primates > Cheirogaleidae > Microcebus > Microcebus murinus. The sequence goes on along the minus strand of NC_134125.1, from coordinate 7,473,927 downwards.
AATGATGAGAAAGTCCTTGGAGTTACTGTCCTTATGGCTGTCACAGTCCAGAGGATATGAAACTGACTCTCAGGAGACAATTAGAGGATAACACTGCACCATATAACCTGGAATCAAGTGCTAATATAACAGAATTCTGGGTGACTAGCACCTAGCAGGCACTCAAAATATGTTAAAGAAAGCAAAGAAGAAAGGATGAGGGAGGAAAGAAGGAGATAAAAGAGAGAAGGAAGGAGGAAATGAGGGAAGAGATGGAATTTGTGGACAAAGTGGAAAGAGAGAGATGGTGCATTGGGTGGAGGTGTTAGGAAGGCTCTTTGGAGAGAGTAGGATTTGTGTGCATCAATTTTTTCCTGGCTTCTGCAGTAACAAACTCCAACCACAATGGCTTAAGACAACAAATGTTTGTTTCTTGTTCTTGCCACGTGTCCACTTTAGGTTGGCTGAGGACCTGGCTCCGTCATCCACACTCAGGCACCCAGGGGGTTATAGCAAGATAGATGCAAACATGACGATTTGTGCATTGTCTCATAAAGGTTGCCACCCACAAATGTCACTCACACCCTTTGGCCAAAGCAGATCTCAGGGGCAAGCCCAGCCTCCAATAATGGAGTACCATCTCACTATATGCCTTGAGGATAGATGAGCAGGATGCGAAACTTGTCATGTCTCAAACCCTCTCCAGTCTGCGCTCAAAGCTCTGGGGGCAGAAATTGCTGATGTGGGCACTTTTAGGGGAAACACTTTAATGAGCCTGGTGGTTATGCAAAGGCAAGGTCCGTGTTAATCTGCTCTTTTTAATCAAGGGAAAAGGTACAGATGACCTTAGGTAGAGAAGTTGTTAGGATGCCAAGAATTTGTGGGTTCCTCAGGAGTCCCAGAGACAGGGAGGAGAGAGTCTCTGTCCTCAAAGAAGAAAGTGCCAAGAGAAGGGAGGATCTGGCAGAAGGAGCAGGCCTCAGCAGCTTAGGGGCTGTCCAGGGCGAAGAGACAGGCAGGGTACTGACGGGGTCTGTCACGTTGCCTCACAGCCGCACCGCCATATTCCTTGCTAGCACATCCTCCATTTGGTTGGAATGTCCACCCACCCCAAATCATGGCTCAGAGGAGAGTGAGAATGACACTGTCCCCAATTTCAGAGCTAAATCCTGATGAGCTATAGTCTAAATCAATCATGATGTTCACATTACCCTTCCTGGCTATTGGTCTAGGACTGGACATGTGACTTTGTTTCAGCCAATGAGATGTGAGGGGAGATCTGCTGCGGTGCTTCTAGGTAGGGTTCACTGTAGATGGTTCTGTGTCTAGATGTGATAGCTGGTGCTGGGGCAGCCATCCTAGGGCCATGAGGGGAAGCATGCTGAGGGTAAAGGCCACACGGAGAGAGTTGATATCACAAAGCCACTGACCACACCAAACCTGGACTTGCCGACCTCTCCACTTCCTGTGTAATATAAAGAAAATCTATATTTTTAGCCTGCTTGAGCTGCAATTATCTGTTACTTACAGTAGAAGGGTATTATTCTGGATATTAAAGGAAAGTATAAATCTGGAAGGTGAAAAAAGGTTGAGAGGCTCAAGTTGTAAGATTGCTTATAAACAAGGTTCGATTTAAAGATTTTAAAACAAGATGGATGACACCAAGGGCAGGCAAGAAGGAGGCAGTGAGGGAGCTGGATGGGCTGTACTAGTAAGGATGGTTTCGTGAAGGAAGTTGGATTGGAAGTCACCAAAGACTTCCTGGTTCCATTTTTGTATTCTCAGTGGAGGGCAAAGGGTTCAGCTCAAGCCCAGGACTCTTCCCAGGATCACAGACGTTTCCTCCTCCAGAAAAGAAAGCTGGGCTGCGCAGGTCGGGAAGATTCCGGGTGGAGACGCAGCCTTAGCGTTCTGGGCTCGTCTGGCCTTCAACGTGTGATTTTGAGAGTTGGAAGCGAGAAGATTGTAACTCAGAATGGCACGCGGGTGTGAAGCCGGCTGCTTTGCCAGCTATTTGCCTGTATTTAAAACACATATGGGTGATATTTTTAAATATCTTTGCTGTGTGATTGAAAAACATTGCAGTTGCTACTTCGTGGACGTGGGTTTTTATGCAAACCCAGGGACGGAATGATGAGTGTATGTTGTACCTACGTGGGCTTTGCTGGAGAAAATGCAAGGACAGAACGGCACAGCCTGCATAAGTGTTGGGCAGAGAACTGGGGCTGGCCCATTTAACATTTCACTTAAATGCCACTGAGGGGCGGCTGGCAAAAGTGCCTTGGTTCCCCCCCAGGTCCATCCCTCCCTACTCTCTGTCCATGGGTTTGGGTGGCTCTAGGACTGGGCATGTGACCCAGGCCTGGCCAATCAGATCATTCCAGCCCCTTGGACCCAGTGATTGGTCGGATGGCAAGGTCATGCCCCCAAAACAAGCTAATGAGGCACAACCTGGAACTTTCAGAAACTGTTAGCATAGAGGCACTTTCTTCCTGCTAAAGTGGGCAAGCTGGTACCTGCAATTGCAAAATATCATCTTTGCTGCTGAGAATAATGCTAGAGAGATGGAGAGAACCCTGGATACAGCCATGCCTGAAATCTACACTTGAATTCTCTTTCGTTATCTTTCTTTCTTCCTTTCTTTTAAAAATTGTAGGCCGGGCGTGGTGGCTCACGCCTATAATCCTAGCACTCTGGGAGGCTGAGGCGGGCGGATCCCTCAAGGTCAGGAGTTCAAGATCAGCCTGAGCAAGAGTGAGACCCCGTCTCTACTAAAAATAGAAAGAAAATTAATTGGCCAACTAAAAATATATAGAAAAAATTAGCCGGGCATGGTGGCACACGCCTGTAGTCCCAGCTACTCGCGAGGGAGGCTGAGGCAGAAGGATCGCTTGAGCTCAGGAATTTGAGGTTGCTGTGAGCTAGGCTGATGCCACAGCACTCTAGCCAGGGCAAGAGAGTGAGACTCTGTCTCAAAAAAAAAAAAAAATTGTCATAAAATATATAAACATAAAATTTGCCATTTTAACTTTTTTTTTTTTTTTTTTTTTTTTTTTGAGATAAGGTCTTGCTCTGTGGTCCAGGCTGGAATGTAGTGGCTCAATCATAGCTCATTGTAGCCTCCAACTCCTGACCTCAAGTGATCCTTCCCTCTCGGCTTCTCAAATTGGGGGGATGACAGGTGTGAGCCACTGCGCTCAGCCCATTTTAACCATTTTTAATGTACAACTCAGTGACATTAATGATGTTCACATGGTTGTGCAACTATTGTAACTATGTCTAAAATTTTTCATCACCCCAAACAGAAACTCTGTATTTATTAAACAATAACCCCCTGTTCTACCCCAGGACTCTTAATTTTGAAGCCCCACTCAGCCGGTTTTTCCTTGTATCTCTTTGGTTAGAATTAGGTCACATGCCCATTCCTGAATCAGTACCTGAGAAGAGGGAAGACATTAGCCTGCCTGCTGGGTAATGGTGGCAAGGTGGGGAAGGGGCTGGAAACTTGAACAAAATGGGAGGAGAGAGAGGGAAGAGGATGCTGGGAAGGCACCCAACAGTGTGTACTACAGAAGACAACACTAGCTGCTCACCTACCTCACATGGGTGTTGTAAGATTTAGACAAATTGTAATTCTCTCCAACATTGTGAGGGAGTATGGTACAGATCGTTTCCAACCTGAGAAAATCAGAAATAGGCACAGGGAAAAAGCTAGTTCTACCCAACGCATCTGAATTAGTCATATGCTTCTGGGTGCAAGGGACAGAAACACAACTCAAACTGGCATAAGCCTAACACAATTTATTGGCTTCATTAGAAAGTTTAATGGTGTGAATGGGTTTCAGGCATAGCTGGATCAAGAGCCTCCAAAGTTGAATTCTAGACTTTATCATTCTTCTCTTGGCTTTTATTTCTTCTGTGTTATCTTTATTCTCAGACAGACTTCTCGCCTCAGCATGGCAAACTTGGCTAGCAGTGCCCAGACTGCCATGCTCCCAGCTTAACCTCCCCAGGGAAAACAGAGAGCCTCTTCCCAAAAGTTCCATCAGAAATCCTGGGGAAGATTTTTACTGGTCCACATTAGGTCATATGCCTAAACCAATCACCATGACTCTGCTAGCACGGGCTCAGATCACATGCCCAGTTCTGCAGCTGGGGTTGAATGGCAATGAGTGGGTAAAGCCACAGGGGTATGAGCTGGTCTAAGGAAGATGAAGAGGCTACTTTTATAAGAAAGGGGAATGGTAGGCAGGCAAGAGCAGTGCTTCTTTCCTATAGTCTGAATTTTGCTGACAGAGAAACTTAGGCCCAGAGACACTTGCCCAAGGTCTCACAGCAGTGGCCTGAGGCAATGAACTCCAGCTACTGGACTTTTGGCCATCTTAGCACCTGCCAGTGACAGCCAAGAGGGTAGGTGAGCCTCTGGCTCCCTGTGACACCTGCTAAACTCCTTTTCATTCCCCACCCTCCTCATCCAAGAATTGTCACGTACTTTTCTCAACTGGAGGTTTTATTTACTTTGTAACTGAAGCGCAAAATTTTAGGGGATTGCTATGGACTGAATTGTATCCCTTCCAAATTCATATGTTGAAGCCCTAACCCCAATGTGATGGTACTTGGAGATGGGGCCTTTGGGAGATAATTAAGTTTAGATGAGGTCATGAGGATAGGGCTCTCACTGGTGGGATTAGAGTCCTTCTAAGAAGAGATACCAGAGACCTCTCTCTCTCTCTCTCTCTCTCTCTCTCTCTCACCACCCTCATGTGAGGACGTAGCAAGAGGGTGGCCATCTGCAAGCCAGGAAGAGAGTCTTCACCAGAATGTGACCATGTTGGCACCCTGATTTCAGATTTCCATCCTCTAGAACTTTAAGAAAACAAATATCGGTTGTTTAAGCCACCCTGTCCACTTAGAGCAACAAACATTTATTGGGCACATGTTAAGTGCTGGACTTTGTGCAGGATACTAAGGTTTATCAGGTGAGTCTTACAAGGATCCTGAAATCTAGAAGCAGTATTAAAATGTTAATGATGGATTCTTTCAATTTTTTTTTTTGTAACTTTGAGGTCACTTTTATTTTAAAAAAGAAATTTCCAACTCATCCAATAACCTCCTTGCAATTTCTTCCTCTCTCCATCTGTCTCTGCAGACAGAATAGCACATAGACCACAGAACTCTGGATTCATCTTTCCCTACTTATTTCTGTGCGTGGCAAGAGAAAAATAAATGAGGAATGGCAGATACTCTTAAGTGCCCTGTGCTCAGGACTTTCCATGTCTAACCTCACTCAATCTCCAAGCCAGCTCAAGCCTCAGAGAGGCAAGGTGATTTGCCCAAGATCACACAGCTGGGAAGTGGAACTGGGATTTGAACCCAAGTATTTCTGGTTTTAATGTCCAAGATCTTAGATCCTCTTAGCTAATCAGTACTATGGACGAATTGAGAAAACAGACACACATCCAAAGTTGGGCATTATGATACCCAGATTTCTTCATGACAGAGGCAGCACCACTGAGGGAGCCAGCTGTGGTGTGGAGGGACACATTAAGGACTTTTATTGACTCTCAAAGATAATAATGGTATTCCTTTGCTATTCACAAGAGCCTAAAGTTAGTGAGCCTGTCCTCTATGCTGGTCACTCAACATGTTTTAACTCTGCCACACAACAGTCCTATCAGGTAGGTCCTCGCATCACTCCCATTTTCCAGATGACAAAACCGAGGCTCAGGAGGGCAAAGGCAATGGGTGAGTTGATGAGATTAGGGAGTCTCTCTCTCGCAAATCATTGAGGGAGGAGTCAATTTCCCAAAACCTGTGAGGTCCCAGAATCTTAAATGTCTGCATTCAGAGATGGGAGCAAGATGGAAATTTAGAGCAAAATTCTCTTCCCAAAGAAGAAAGATGCTGGTGTCAACTGAGAGTTCTGGGGAAATGCCATGAGCTCCCCAGAGGACCCTGGAAACCCTGCGAGTTTCCCTGAATAGGCTCAGAGCTGGTGGAGGTGGAAGAGGGAAGGCTTTAAGGGACCCTCACAGGAAATGCAACCACAGCAGCACTGTGCTCTGGGAGGGCTGCGTACAGGGTCCGCACCACACGTTCAAGCTGTCCTGCCATCTAAATGTGCATAATGAAAACATTGTATAAAAATCCAATAAAACAGGTCTGTGAATTCAACTGTAAAAAATCATGAACATCTGGGTTTTGTCCGGAAGGAAAAAAAATCTCACCACCAGTTTAGTGAAGTTGGATGAGAAATGTAGTTAAACAATTAATTATTATTTGATTTTGTGTTTTCCACAAAGGTGCTACATATTCATTATTAAAGATTCAAGCAATGTATATGTAATGGTGTTGCAGTCAGGAATGTTTCTAGCTACAAGTAACAGTAAACTCAGCCAAGGGGCTTAAGACTTAAAAAGGGTATTTATTGTTAATTAGCAGGAAGCCTGGAGATAAGAGGTTTGGGCTTTGGTTTAGGGATTCATCAATGTCAACAAGGACCCAGCCTCCTTTCTTCTTTCTCTTCTGCTCAACTAGTGTGTTGGTGATGTCTCCCCAGATGGTCACAAAATGGCTGTCACAGCTCCAAACATCAGGTCCTCACATCAGAGTCCCAAGAAGCAAGGAAAGAGATATGATGGGCCTAAAAAGAACCTTGTTTTCTTTTCTTTTTTTTTTTTTTTTTTTTTTTGAGACAGAGTCTCGCTTTGTTGCCCAGGCTAGAGTGAGTGCCATGGCGTCAGCCTAGCTCACAGCAACCTCAAACTCCTGGGCTCAAGTGATCCTCCTGCCTCAGCCTCCCGAGTAGCTGGGACTACAGGCATGCGCCACCATGCCCGGCTAATTTTTTCTACATATATTAGTTGGCCAATTAATTTCTTTCTATTTATAGTAGAGACGGGGTCTCACTCTTGCTCAGGCTGATTCTGAACTCCTGACCTCGAGTGATCTGCCTGCCTCGGCCTCCCAGAATGCTAGGATTACAGGTGTGAGCCACAGCGCCCAGCCGAACCTTGTTTTCTTTTACTAAAGAGAAAGATATTTCTCAAGACTGCCTCTTCCTCAGCAAAGTTGAATGGACCCCTATTCAAATTCTATCTCTCCCACTCTATCTCTCTGAGCCTCAATTTCCTCAACCTGGACATGGGAGTAATAGTAGTACCTTCCTCATAAAGTGTTGTGAGAATTAAATGAGAAAGAATTTAGCATATAAAAGCACTCGATAGGCATGCTGATATCTTCCTTTTGCCTGTCCAGATCCATGCTTCTCCACCTTTCTCCAGCTTATTCTGTGTTCTCCAGGACTACAACAGCAGTGTCCCTTGTCCTTTGGCTTCTGATGGCCTTGGTCAATGGAAGGTATCGACAGGAGATCAGATGGAGGGAGGAGAGGGAGTCGGGTATTTATGCCCCTGGTCCCCTCCCTGTGGGACTGCCAAGGGGGCCTGAGTTTCTCACCCACGGGCAGAGCTTCTCTCTCTCTCTGCCAGCTGCTCTCTGCAGGTTCCAGTAATGCCCAGATGGGAATAGCTCCCCATGGATACTAGACCCACAGGGCTGCACCACTGCTTTTTCTAACTCTGCCTTTATCTTAATAGTCTCTTTATCAAATTCTTCTCAAAATACCAGCTGGAGGGTTTCATCTTTTCTTGACAAGACCCTTACTGATCCAAGACATTAGCTTATTTTCTCCAAAGTAATTTACAAACTTCTGTATTAGTAGTGACATTATTATTAGTAGTAGTAGTAATAGTATTAATAAGTAACTTGTGTCATATCCCATGATTAAGAATCACCTGTCCACTTGGTCAAAAAGTCAGTCAGCTGATGTTTGATTGAGTTGGCTGTTATAATCGTGAATGAATTCTAAGTTCTCAGGCCTCTGGCCATATCCTGAGGCACAATATCTTTTATGTGATAATGATTTTGAAAAAAAGAAAAAAAAAGACAGGATTTCACATCCACATGCTGTGTATTCTTGACATCCTTCAGTTAAATGGAAAACACCAGGTTTTGAAACTGTATTGATTTCAGCGAGCATATATTATTTTACTGTAAGTACCAATGTCTGTTGTACTTAATATACAATAGATTAATTTAAAATGCATTAGTTTAATAAAAATGCATAAAATGGAATAGAATTGCATTAGCTTCAATAAAAAATTCAATTTCATAAATATTATCTCGTGTTAAAATGCATTGATTTTCAGGAAAATATATTGGTCAAAGGTAATTTACATTGGTTTGAATGGAAATGCACCAGTACCCATACATATGTATTAGTTTAGTCAAACGTATCCAATTGTGTAAAATATCAGTTAGGCTGAAATGGATTCTAACCCTGTTGTTCTCATTGTTGTTGTTGTTTTATTCTCTTTCACTGAATAAATAAATGTGTCACATGATGGCTTTTGTGTGGCCCAGGTCACTTGAAGGAAGGCAGGTGGGTAAGCCTGAGGAACATTCTGGTAACCTATGGGTTTGCCAGTGGATGCGCTGACTTCAGCAGCAGTTAAGGTTTCCTTGGCGCAGTTCAGGTGTACCCAGTTCCCCACCAAGGCTGGGTGTGGGATCTGAGCTAGAGATCCAGCAAAGGGCCCAGAGGAAATATGTCCTGTCCTCCTGAGGGCTGACTGAGCCCCTCTCAGACTAGGAAGATGGCATCTTCATCATGGTGGCAGCTGCATGCTTTGACCAGGGCAGGGGGAGCTCAAAGGAAGCCTGAGATATGGGGACAAACGGGGAACAGACCAGGAGGTGAGCTCAGGGTTAACAGGACACAGGATCACAGCTGGGGATCTGAGGTCAACCAGGCCTGGTTTCAAACCCTGTGCCTGCCACTTCCTGCGTGACTTCTCTGAGTCTGTGTTTCTCCCAGGCACTGTCAGACACTGCTCTGATTGCTTTCCATGTACTACTGATTCATTTCATTGGCACCACAACTCCACGGTATGGGTGAATGGCTTGTTCAGATCACACAGCTAGCAAGTGGCAAAGCTATGATTTGAACCAGATCCCTGCACTCAGCCACTAGATTGCCTCCGATAATTGCTTTGTGGCTTCAAAAGCAGGTATATCATGGTGATTAAGGGAGAGTATTCCCAGCTCTGCAGCTTCCTATCTGGAAATCTTAGGGATAAGTGACTAGCTTCTTTGAGCCTCAGTCTCCCTGTCTGTGAAATGGGTATGATGATAGCATCCATCTCCTTGGGCTCTCAGCACAACACCAGGGACCCAGTAGGGGCTCAACAAACAGCAATGCATTCCCCCAACAAAAACATATTCATCATATTTTTGTGGCTGCAGGACTTTCCAGAGTCTTTAATGTGCTAATGTGGGTCATGAATCTCTAAGAGGGGAATGAGAAGGCAGAGTCTACTAAAAGACATCACTGAGCTGTGAAGGGAACAACTACAAAAAAGGATTAGAAATGGAGAAATTGCACCAACTGAGGAGCAGTTCCCAAAGTGGGATGAGTTCCTGGTGGTGTGTGAGTTGCTCTTGCTCTCCTCGGGTGGACATTTTCCAAAACTTTTTATTGTGGAAGAAAATTATAACAGAAAAGTTTCAAGAAGAGGAAGTATAAGGAACTCCCTGAATTCCTCCAAATTTGCCCAATGTTGACATTTTGCCACATTTACTGTATCTCTCTGCCCCTCTCTAGATATTTCCTGCCCTTGAACCATCTATGAGTTAATGCAGTCACTACCATGCCCTTGACACACACAGCTCAGTGTGTATCTCCTAGGAACAAGGTCACTCTCTTATATGATTACTGTACAATTATCACAGTCAGAGAACTTAACATTGATACAGTTCTATACTCTGGATTCTAGATTCCATCTTCAAATTTCATTAATGGTCCTGATACTATATTTTATAGCAATTATTTTTTCAGTCCACCATCTAATGCTGGATCACACACTGAAATTAGTTGTCATGGGGCCAGGTGTGGTGGTGCGCACCTGTAGTCCCAGCTACTCGGGAGGCTGAAGTGGGAGGATCACTTTTGATCCCAGGAGTTTGAGGCTGTAGTCACAAAGTTTCTTTTGGGTGTGATGAAAATCGTTTAAAATCATTAAAATGGTACATTTTATGTTATGTATAATTTATCACAGTAAAATTTTTTTAAGTTGAGCATTTTACACATATAGACAAACACAATTCACCACAGCCCCTAAGACTACCAAACCACATTAGTTCTGACCATATAATTCCACAATTCTCCTTTTACATCTAACACACAAAAAAACAGGGTCTGTGATTTCTCCTTTGTATTCCTGGCTTCTGGTATGGTTCTGAACCATCACGGATGCTTACACAGGGAACAGGTACTCTCTGCTCAACAAAACGTTTTGAGCACTCATGGTTTGTAGGGCTCTGGCACAATAGCACGTGGGTTTGTTGAATGACTAAAGGACCTAATTCCATGTTCTTCCCTATATCCATGTACATTAAGGGCTAAGGTGGTACTTTCTGGTGGGCCTTCACACCCTCCCATAAGTGGACCAGGGAAGGTTCCAGGCCCCTCCAAGTGTGACCCCCTTCCTAGTTACAGATGCCCAGCAGCCTGGCTGCTCTCTCCTCATGCCCCTGAAGCTCCCAGGCCTCCCTGAGCCCAGCTCCTCTCCTGAAATAGAGTTTCTTGTGGCTTCACATTTTGTCTCCCCAGGGTCTGATTTCTCTGATCTGTCACTGGATGCACCAACTCTCCAGGCTAAAAATACCCCTGACATTTTTGAAGCCCTGGTAGGGCCAGAGCTGCCCACCTGACAGGAATGAGTGTGAGTGTCTTTGCAAATCAAAGCAGGTGGTGGCACAGTCAGGCCAAGGGCACCCACCACACTCACAGCTCAGTCCCACCCTGTGGCTGGCCACCTGCTTCTCAACAGTGAGCCCCTGGGATCAGGTGTTATGGACTGAACTGTGTCCCCCACTCCAAGTTCACATGCGGAAGCCCTAGCCCCCAGTGTGACTGTATTTGCAGATGGGCCCTTTAGGGACGTAATCAAGGTCAAACGTGGTCATAAGGGTGGCACCCTGATCCAACAGGACTGGTGTTGTTATAAGAGACACTAGAGCTCTCTTTTTCTTTCTCCACACACACGAAGAGGCCATTCAAGGACACACCGAGAAGGTGACCATCTATAAGCAAGGAAGAGAGGGCTCACTAGAAACCAACTCTGATGGCACCTTGATCCTAGACTTCCGGACTCCAGAGCCATGAGAAAATATATTTCTGTTCTTTACATCACCCAGTGTGTAGTGCTTTGCTATGGCAGCCCTGGCAAACTAATACACAGGGATCAGGGCTGGGTACCTCCATGTCCTTACACAGCCTGACACACAGTGGGGCTGCATAAATGTCTGTTGAATCAGGCATCATAGTTATGAACAGGGATTACGGAACCAGACGGCTGGGGTTCCAGTTCTGGCTCTACCACGTACTGGGTGACCTCTCTGTGCCTCCATTTGTGAAATGGAAGTAATAAAGGTCCTCAGCTCCTAGGACTGGTGGAAGGAACACATGAATCTATATAGGTATAGCTTCTAGAGTAGTTTGACAATGGTAAGCACAATATATGAGTTATGAGTAGTAGTGTTATTGCCATTATCTTCATCATGATTAGGAATCTAGCTTTCCTTACTGCTCTGCTCAGTTTTTGTCTGCAGCCTTTATTCTTGGGCAAGTCTTCCTTCATGGTGGCAAAATGGCTTCTAGGCACTCAAGCTTATATCCCATCCTTCAAAACCTCAACCTAAAGAGAGCTTGTCCTTTCCTTCCTCAAAGTTCCAGCAGAAATCCTGGAGTGGCTTTCTTCAGCTGGGCTCTGAGCCCTGCCCTTGCTTGTACCAACCCTTGGGGCCAGGGAAATGGGCCATTCTTATCAGCCAGCCTTAGGTACATGCCAATCCCAGAACCGACCGGTGAATCCAGAAGGATGACAAGCTCTGTGACTGTGTCTGGTCCGGAGGGATAAGATGCTCTGATTGGCCAGGGCTGAGTCGCATGCCCATCCTTGGAGCCAAGGATTGAGGTAAACTTCACCCACACTCTCGGGATGGAGTGAAGGATGCTGTCCCCAGAGGCCAGCATGAATAGAGGACAGGCAGAAACAGCAGCTTCAGAGGACAGCAACCCCAAAGTGGAACAAAGCCCTTTGTCTCTTTCCCAGAGCACCCCCCGACTCAAGGTTGTGTTGGATGGTGGTTTTACCGGACGTGACAGCTGCAATGGTGTGTGTGTCTACATCCCACTCACTGCACAACACAATTTAAGACTAAATATTATATCCCCCTATTCTTAAAAACCCTTGGGTCTTTCCTTCCCAGCATCAGGGAATTGTCCGTGACCAGCCTCTGGCTGCATCCTACCCCAGTGGCAGGCGTTTTGTGGTTTCTCTATGCGGATCCATACCCACGTCTAGTCTCACTGCATCAGGCTGCACAAATGAATTCATGGAACAAACCTGCTTCGGTCTTATCTTTCCACATGGGGTCCTTCTCTCTCTTTAGTTTCTCCTTCCACACACTGAGCAACTATTCACTGGGCAGCCTTTAAGACAAGCCTCACTCACTATGAGGGTCTCCCCAACATGAAAAAGTCACATCACATCTGAGAATGGGAACAGGGGAGGGGGGAAGTTGGAATAAGAAAGTTCCAAGAGAAATACTCACGCAGACCTTGGGTGAAGCCTCTCAGCTTCTCAATCAGGCAAGCAGTTGTCTTATTTGATTAGGATTAACAGATTTTCCAAAGATAACCTATTTTGGTTTTACGATTCTATCTCTCCAGGCAGTGTTTACAATATGTATTTGCAGAAACAGAGAATGTATGCCAGGAACGCGAGAGGGCCCTTGCCTGCGCTCACACAGTCTGTCATAAATATAATATTAAGATGATGCCTGAAATTAATGTGAATCATTTCCCAATAAATATAGTCAGTTAGTGAGGTGTTCCAAGACCGCTGATGGGAGATATATTTTGGTAAAATATGGGTTTTTTATCAGATGGGAACTGGGGGTGGGGGTGTAAAGAAGGCATAAATCTCCATGGAAGAAGTATCTTTTATGATTATTCAATTCCACAGTAGCTCTAAAAGCCTAAAGTAGATTCATATTTACAGTTCCTGGAAGCACCTGGGTTTTATATATTGGGGGAGGAATTAGCATCAGAGGCTCCTTGTGGAAATCACTAACTTATACTCTCGGACGGCAGGGAGGTAAGAGGCTCTTGTGCTGGGGTATTCCACGGCACTGAATTAATTTCATCTGCATTCCAGCATGGAGCAAAGGGGATGGCACGCAGCAGCCAGGCGAGAAGAGCTGCTGGGAAGGTGGTCCTCGATGGCACAGGTGGGCCGCGATGCACAGGAGGCAGGCATCAGGAATGGGGGTGGGGGTGGATTTAGGGCTGCTGGGCTGGAAAAGGCAAAAATGAGCTGGGGAGAAGGCTGAAGCTAGTTAGCCAAAGCCGACCATGATGAGGCTTATCCCTGAGAGCCTGGGCTAAGCGCAGACATCCCCACCCCCTCCCACCTGCCTGCATCCTCTCAAAGTCTGCAGATGAAGGAAGGAATTCCGACTTTGTCACTTGCAATTAATTTCTACACATGGGCATAATTTATTAATATTTAATTTTAAAGTTATTTGTTTTCTTTTCTGTAAACAAAAGTGATGCAAGTCCATAATTCATTAACCAAAATTCTAAAGTCCAAAAAGGCTCTGAAAACTGAAAGTCATTATCAGTTACACATTTGGTGGCAAAATCTAATCCGACCTGATATGAAGCTATTGACATTCCTTATTCATCCCACTTTGTGGGAATGTTTACACCTCTCACTGCAGAAATATTAATGTGTTTGATTACAGGGTACTGCCCCAGACCTTGCTGGGAGTGGTAGATAAGGCACATGGACCTGATGCACTTCCAAAAGTCCAGCAGATTCTGAATTCTGAAACATATCTTCCCCAAAGGTTTCAGATAAGGGATGTAGACTTGAACTAGCTAGTTGTAGTAAGAAAATCAAACAACAGAACGTAGAAAGTGAAAGCCTTCAGGAAACAGAAAACTCTCTTCCTTAAAATAAACATGGGCAAAGCATATAAACATTCACAGAAGAAAACAGCTGGCCACTAAACTGAGAAAGAAGTCAATGGTACTTGCAATTAAAGATGGCAGATTGAAACCACAATAAGCTTCATCTTTATCAGATTAAAAAGTGTGAGAATATCTGTTGGTGAGGATGTGGTGGGAAGGCACACCCATTCACACAGATGATGGGGGTAAATTTGAACAACTTTTTTGGGAGACAATTTGGCAATACCCATCCACATTTTAAAAGTGTACACCTTTCAAGCTTGCATCATTTCAAAAAATACAGGTCGCGCCCATGCTGGGCTGGGGTTATGGAAGGGAGCAGGACCTAGCTCTGTCCTCCAGGAACGCAAGTGCTAACTGTTTTTGTGCAAGGAAGGGATGATTCCTCAGAGGAAAGTAAGATGGTATCCAGAAAGGGAATTGGATACCGGACAGGCAGAACCAACTGGAAGGAAACAGAATGGAGGTGGCCAGGGCTGGGGGTAAGGGGAAACGGGAGTGACTGCTTGAGGAGTACAAGGTTTCTTTTGGGGTGATGAAATCATGTTTCGGAACTAGACACAAGAGGTGTTTGCACAGCACTGTGAACGTACTTACTAAATGCCATTGAACTGCACACTTTAAAATGGTTCATTTTATGTTATGTGAATTCCACCTCAATAAAAACAAAACCTGGAGGCGCTAAAGGGGAAATGCAGCTCTCCCTGCCACCAAGCCGCGTGGAGAGGAGAGTGTACTGCTACGTGTGGGCACACTGCTTAAACGCCCAGTGCCTCAGCTTCCTCGTCTGCCACCTGGGGACCTCACAGAGTTGCTAGAAGAACTAAATCGGGTAATAAAGGGGGCAATTAAATCAGCTTAAAGCTCATAGCAGAGCCTGGCTCAAAGTAAGTGATCAACAAATGGCAGCTATTGTTATCATTATAGGTAAAGAAAAAGGTGCTCCAGGCCAGGGGACCAGCAATGGCAAAGGCAGAGGTAGGCAGAAGATGGCCTGGGCTGTAAACTGCAAGGGGTTTGGGCTAGAAGACTCCGGTGGGTGTGACGAAGCGAAGGTGGGAGAAACCAGCCCCTCTCCAGATCCAACTTAACGTGCTAGGACGGAACTCAGGACTCCTCAGATCTCATCTGACCATAACATTTACTGCAAAGAATAAATACGTAGTTTTCATGTTATGTTTCTTATCAGACAAGGAAAACAGATGTTCTGCCAGGAACCTGAATATGTATGATTTTTTTAAAGGGACTATAACAAGAACAAGGTTTCAGGTCAGTTGCAAATGTTTCATTGTTCAAAATAACCCTTGGCGAGGGCACACAAACTCTCTTCTGTTCTTATAGAAAACCAATTATACATTGTTGTTGTATTGTTGTATTGTATTGTTGTATTATATTGTATTGTTGTACAATAAACTGAGGATTTAAAATATATATATACACTGATGACTGTTCTGTTGTTAAAAAAGAAGTCACTGTACTGTTGGCTTCCCCACTGGCTTCTGGCCTCATGAAGGGTGTTGGCAGTTTTTGATAGCAATTCCCATGGCGGATATACTGATTGTGCAACGAGCCCCTGTCAGGTATTCTGGAAGCCAATCAGATTGGTGGTATATTCCACCAGAGTGGCAGTTACAGGATGGGATTCAGGAATGGTGTGCACCAGGGGCTCTTCAAGTATGTCCTCTAGAACACAAAGTTAGTGGATTGATAAGAGATGTTCCATGAGAAAAGAGTTCCTTGGGCAACTAAGTACGGGCAACAAGGGGATCAACAAAGTTCCACAGGTCTATTTCATGTAGGAATTGTCAGAGCCTTTAACATCCTATGGCTCATTTGACTTTCCCATAAAGGGATGGAGAATTCAGTGCTTCCCAGATTGATTTGCACAGGGGACCCTTTTTTCCCCCAGAACAATCTAAAGAATTGAGGTTCCAGGGATTTGACTTTGGGAATCACTGAGTTACAATTTCCTTTTCAAGTTTACCTTCTTAAAATTGAGGGTGCAGCCTGATCATCTTGACTGGGCTTAAATGTGCTCATCAAAACACTAGAAGAACACGTATCAAAGACTTATATGTGTTGGTGATGGGGAGGCAGCTTCCAAAAGACATAGTCCCTGTCCTCAAGGACACAATCTAACAGGAGAGAATACTAGCAATAATAAAAATAACAGCAATAATAATAGCAGGCATCATTTATTGAGCATTTACTATATGGCAGGTACCATGCTAAATGTATGCTTAAATAAGCTCATTTGAACATACCAATAGGGAGAACACTGTTATTCTCATTTTATAGGCGAAGACATGAGGTTCAGAGATAGCAAGCAACTTGGCCAAGGACTCACAGCAAAGAGCCCAGTAGGGCTTTGGGTCAGATTCTCTGAATCTCAAGGCCACAGGCTTCACCTCATGTGCTCTAAGGACTCCCTGGTCCAAGGAGAAAAGCAAAGCATTCCATGTGCTCTAAGTCAGAGGCCACCAACTGAAGAAGAAGGCAGAAGGGACCCCCAGACACTTCTCTAGTTTGTGGTATGAGGCCTTTATAGGCTGGAAAAGGCTGTAGGGTGAGAAGGACCAGAGCTGGGTGAAAATTGGGGAGAAGATCCGACTCTGCATGTAAATACCTGTGAGGAAGCGAGCAAAGGCTGTGGGTTATCCCAGCAATGGGAGAGCTAGAGGAGGAAAGTCAGGAAAATGGAAAGTACAGGGCCGGGAGGCACCGTGAGAAGAACATGGACTGGAGAGCCAGGAGAACTGGGCTTTTCTCTGGATCTTGCTCCAATTTACTGTGCAGCCTTGCACAAGTCACCTAACCTCTCTGGTTCAAACAGGTCTCAGCATCACACACTACTCTCATAGTTCTAAATCTGCTTGTTCCAGGTTATAGCCCCTCCCAAGGACAGGGAGAAGCTCTGATTCACCTTCGCATTGCTAGTGCTTGGTATATCATATACTCAGCATGCTTTGGATGCTCCCTAAATGTTTGCTGATTGAGTGAATGAGTGAAAAAGTAGGTGAAGCTATAAAAGGAAGAGGTTGAGTATGGTTGAATTAAACTGGCACCAAAGTAGCAGCCCGAGATGTATTGTCCCAGCTTTCCACTAAATTATCTAAGAAGGCAGAAAGAATTGAAAACTCATTGCAGACACCCAAGACTGACAAGTGTCTGTTGCCAGAATCTGGGAGGAATTTCCATAAATACAAGGCAGATGGAGCTGGGTTGAGATAAACAGTCAGGAGACTATTCAAGTTTTATTTCCTGTAACAGGGCACCCCTCCAGGCCAAAAGGAGTTAGGAAAATACTCAGCCCCTTCCCCACTTGCAACCCAGTCTCTGAGCCCCGAGTCTGTGCCAACCAGACAATTGGGGTCAGGGGAAGGGAGGAAGTTTTCTCCACTATGTGGGGGGAGCAGAGAGGAGTGTGTAGGCAAAATATTCTTTTTCTTACTGGCCCACAGATCTACCATTTAGAGATGAAAGTTTCCAGAAGACAATAGGTCAGAGGAGTTGGAATAAAAGGAAGCATGTCAAAGGCATTTTGTATCCTGAGAGGAATAGCTCTCAGAAGCGCTATAGGCCAGGGAAGATGCTGAGACAGAGTGCACACTAGGGATTGCAGTTTCTAATGTACTGCTTCTAGTTCATTATGCGAAGGAGGCAATTCTGCAGTGGCATCCAAGAGGACCCCTCCTCAGCTCAACACAGTGTAATACATGAATGCCTGGTTGACTCTGGCTCTAGTTGCTATGCAAACCAGCCAGCCTTCTTGCTCCAGGTTTAGACTATGAAGTGGTGGTGGGGAAGGGGAGAGGCTGACCACACTATCGGTACAATGAGCAGTAGAGGACAATTCGCACACACTGCCTATTGGCAAACACGAAACCTGGATAATAACCAGCTTATGCAAAGATGAATAAACAAAAGTAAAGCAAAAGGAGAGTATGAAAAAATAACTACATAATGAGGGAAAGGAAACGTTTTCCTAGAAGACAGAACCAACCTCTAAAAAAAATTGTTATAGGCCAGGCACAGTGGCTCACACCTGTAATCCTAGCACTCTGGGAGGCCAAGGTGGAAGGATCACGTGAGCTCAGGGGTTTGAGACCAACCTGCGCAAGAGCTAGACCCTGTCTTTTTTAAAAATAGAAAAATAAGTTGGGTGTGGTGGTGCATGCCTGTAGTCCCAGCTACTCAGGAGGCTGAGGCAGGAGAATTGCTTGAGCCCAGGAGTTTGAGGTTGCAGTGAGCTATGATGACACCATTGCACTCTAGCTGGGACAACAGATCAAGACTCTGTCTCAAAAAAAAAAAAAAAAATCATTTCTTTTTGCTATGTGTCTCAGAAGAAAAAAATGAAAATTTGTTTTGTGTACTAAATAGAATGTTTATAAAAAGCATAACTTCAATAAAACAGGAATAAACATTTCTAAGAACAGTACAGACAGAGATTTAAAAAACAAAGGGAAAATTAAAGATGCAATGACAGAATTTAAATCCCCAGTGGAGGTGGTTAAAGTGTGGAACTAACCTTGTAGAAAATCAAGATCAGAAATGTGGAAGACAAACTTGAGAAGCTCTTGTAGAATCGAGAAGGACAAATGGTAAACATTAATGACAGAAAGATTACTTATGAGGGGTGTTACCAACTTAAGGAAAATGGGTACTCACAAGGAAAAAGAAGAACTAAAACAAAACAGCAAGCATGGACAGAAAGTACTTAGAGCATTGTGGGCCAGAAAAAAATAGCCTAAGAATACAGGAAAAGGAACTGATCACAATTCAGGCACAATTAATGAGAAGAGGCACACATTTTTTCTCCTTATCATTTGCTTTGTAACAAATCCCATCAATTTATTATTCTCTCTCATGGTTAAGTGGATGCACTGGGTACAGCTGGGTGACCCTGCTCAGGGTCACTCATGCAGTTGCAGTCAGTTGGTGGAGGGGATCAGATCATTTGAAGGCTTCTTCTCTAGCATGTCTGACACCTGGGCTAGGATGACTGGAACGACTGGGCATCTCTTTCTCTTCACATAACCTCTCTATGAGACAGATTGAGCTTCCTCACAGCATGGCTGTCTCAATCAAGGTTATTGGACTTTTTGTATGTTGGCTGGCTTTCTCCACAGTGAAGGTTATAAAAGGTCCTGAAGCCAGCTTCAAGGCTTCTGATGACCTAGTTTAAGAAGTCATATACTCGTTTCCATTTCACTCTACTGGTCAAATTAGGGGAGTAATAAAAAAGATTCTACTTCTCAATCAGGGAAAGGCTTGTATATACAGAAAGAGAAGGAATGGTTGGAGGCCATCTTGGAAACAAGATTCTATACACACTGACATACTCATCCTCAGAATTATGCAGCAAAAGTATGTCCCTCCATAATTTTATACTTAGATTATTGCTCATGTATGAAAGCACTAAGAAACATTCTCAGATATTATAGTTAAGAGCTCAGAGAATGTAATACTCGTGTGATCTTTTGAAAAAGCTACTTGAAGATACATTCCCTTCAACCAAAAAGGGAATCCAAATTAAAGGATGCCTGAATTGGAAAGCCAATGAACTGAGTATTCTCTGTTTCAGGGCAGTATTTCCAAGAATAACAAAGCTGCCCATCATATAAAGAACGAATGGGGGCTGACAACTTTCTGCTGTAGAATCTGTAGAATTGCCTCTACTACTCTCGTGTGTCCCAAGACACCATCAGAAATCAGACACACATCTTCATGGAGCACAGAAATGACACCTTGTCATTCAGCAGAGAACAAGAACATAATGAAGCTTCCAGATCAGTGGTCACAAGCCCCACTGCCTTTAGGGGCCAGCAGGTATTGTCAGTAGATTATGTGGGGCCCAGACCCTAGATGTCCACTTGACAGATGAGGAAACAAAGGATCAAAGAGCAGAGTAACCTGCCCCAAGTCTCACAGCAGTTTGAATCAGGCCAGCTTCTTCATTCCAGGAGCTTCTCATAGGAAGCTGACAGGGATGGTGGCACTATTCGGCGTAGCAGAGGTGTTTCTGAGCAGTGGAGGTGGGCCCTGCCACTGGGCACTTGGGTCTATAGCCCCTTGCCCTGGTGAGGGGACACCTCCCTCTGCCTCACTACTTCCTTGTGTCTGTCCCTCCATTTTCTCTCCCTTCGTACCCAACTTCCCCCCTCCCTTCTGTCTATTTCTCCCTCTCTCTTTCTCTCTCTTCCATGCAAGCTCTTAGTAAGCACCTACTGTGTGCATGTTCCTCAGGACAGGTCCTGAGTGTGACATAACTCGCCCATCTGGCTGCTGGCTCATCTGTCTCCCCTCCCCACGTCCCCATCTGCAGAGACAGGGCTGCACAGCAAAGGCGTACAGTGAATTTCTGCGAGGCCAATGGCAATTATCCTCCAGACACAATCACGTGAAATTAGCTGGAAAACTAACCTGATCCTTGAACTTTGTGCCTCCTCCGTAATTTCAACTCTGAAATACTGTCATTACTTTCAAGAAAGAGCTGGTGAGCAGGCGTGGAGACAGGCTTTGTGACGGGCCTGGAACAACTCCGCAGGCTCTGGCACGCCAGGGTCAGACACTCACTTCAGAGGCCAGCTCCTTTACAAAGGCCGGTCCATCTGGGCCCCAGAGCTCACCCCTGACTCTAGCTACAGGCCACAGTTTATTCCTCTACTGAAGCCACACGGGTTGGGAGCTCCGGTAGAGGAAATGCCTCAACCCAGGACCTTGGGCCATGCTTGGATTTGTACTTTTTAGACAAAACCACAAGCCCCTCTTTCCTTCATCCCTTCTCTTCCCTCCACCTGGTTCCTACCCTTAACCTCCTTTGAAAAAGTCTTAACATGCTGTTTGCCCTGGGATTAAATTAAACCCAAACTTCTGGTTCCTTCCATCTCTGCAACATCATGCTCTGGGGAGGACTTAAATGTCCTAGGCTTGTTTGGGTCTGTCACATTCTTTCTTCATGAAAATCATTTTAATAATAACTGTTTTTCTGTTAAGTTTGTGCAAATTATTTTATGCTTTATGCTGTAATCGAAACCATGTGAGACAGACATTATGTTGAGCGAAACAAGCCAGACATTGTATGAATTCATTTATGTGAAGGGTAGAAACATGCAAAATAAATCAAGGTCAAAATTATAATTCCCTCTGGGGAAGTGGGGTGGTTATAGATGGGCAAGGGACGGGAGAAAACCTTCTGGGGTGCTGGACATGCTCTCTCTCTTGATCCGAGCAGCAGTCAGGCAGATGTATACATTTGTCAACATTCACTGAATTGAACACTTCAGGAGATATGCTCTTTATACATGTTACACCTTAATTTAAAAAAATACATGCAAGCTAGTTTCTTTCCACACATGCATATGCAAGTTAGTGCTAAAATTTCTCTATTTTCTGCTGTCCTTTGTACTATTGGCTTTGCTTTGTTACCAGAAAAGTGCCGTTCTTTGCTTCTGTCAACTTATTTTTGAGGAGCATGGTTATGTTACTTTTATGTGTTGCTCTCCCACCATTATGGTACTGTTCATTAGAACTCATAATGTAGAAGGGAAGCTAAGGTGCATACTCAAGTAACAACAAAGGCGAGTTCTGATGGGAATTTGGAGGGGAGTGTGAGAATCTCTAAGGATGAAAGCAAGTGTGTAAAGGGTGATCTCGGCACAACGAGTCCAACCTAATGACATCATTGGAAGAACAAATTGGGGTTCTACCAGGCTGGGGCCAGATCATGGAGGACTTGGATGCCAAACCACAATTTGTTTTGGTAGACAATGTGAAGCTGTGAGAGTTTCTTGAGCAGCAGAGGAGTGTGATCAAGCCCATGCTTCCCAAAGAGAAATATGGCAGTGTGTGCAAGATGAGGTAATGCCCGAAGGCTGGACAACCAGGCAAGAGGATACTGCAATGGTCCAAGCACAAATTAATAAGGCTTGAGATAGCTGTAAAACTAGAGAGGAGGTAATAGATGCCATAAATATTGTGACCAATGGGTTTAGAGAGCAAGGGGGAGACAGGAATTGATGGAGAAAGCAAAGACGTGAAGGTTGGGAGCACAAGCTCCGGACTGATACTGCCTGGCCTTGAATCCCAGCTCTTCCCATGTACTAGCTATTGATTTTAGGCAAGTCTCTTAACCTATTGCAACACTTCAAACACAAGAAGATGGAAGCTTTGCAAAATTCTCAAGGTTCTATCTTCTTGATATTAAAAACATCTGTCGGCCAGGCGCGGTGGCTCACGCCTATAATCCTAGCATTCTGAGAGGCCAAGGCGGGAGGATTGTTTGAGCTCAGGAATTCAAGACCAGCAAAAGTGGGACCCTGTCTCTACTAAAAATAGAAATAAATTAATTGGCCAACTAAAAATATGTAGAAAAAATTAGCCAGGCATGGTGGCACATGCCTGTAGTCCCAGCTACTTGGGAGGCTGACACAGCAGGATTGCTTAAGCCCAGGAGTTTGAGGTTGCTGTGAGCTAGGCTGACACTACAGCACTCTAGCCTGGGCAACAGAGTGAGACTCTGTGTCCAAAAAAAAAAAAAAAAACAACCTGTCACATAGTATTAAATAAGATGCGCCATGTAAGGAACTTTCATAAGGTCTAGGACACATCAGGTCCTCAGTGAATGAGACACTATAATTATTTTCATTATCACTAGAATTATTCAGGATATTATTAAGAATGCTTAAAGGGCAAGCCAATAGAGGCAGAGGGAAGGGGGTTGGAAAATGATGACTTCAGTTTTCTTCTCAGAAGAAGATTTAAGAGCCAACATGTGGTTTGCCATGTTCTCTTTCCTTCTGCCACAAGACCATCATGTCTCACATAGAGGCCACTCCATTGCCCTGGATCCCAACAAGAAGATGTCACTAGACAAAGCCTCAACCTACCATGTCATGACTAATATGTAACCTGGGAGAAAAATAAGCCTGTGTGTTTGTAAGCCATGCCAATTTAGGAGATGTTTCTTACTGTAGCATAATCCAGTCTCACCTGACTGTTACAGAGGGTGAATGAATTGCCCAATGACCCTAATCTGTGCTGTCAATAAGGTTAAAACAGCAAGAAACCTCCCACAGGTTCCTCCAGAAAGGCTTACAAAGACATGGTTCCAATCTCTTCCGTCATAACAACAATCATAGCATCAGACTGTTAGCACACACCAAGGGGGATAATTTGGGTGGAGTGGGAAGATGCTCTGTACCCAGTATTTTACTGTTAAGGGCAAATTTGCAGAGATTTGGAAAATTGGGTACTGTGTGGAGTAAACACACTGAGCAAGTTTTCAGCTACAACACAGCTGAGCTCCAGGGAACGGGGTTTGATAGTTAGTGTCAGCATAATGAATTAAAAGGAAAAAAAAAAAAAAAAAACTCCAGAATGTCTGTGAAACACTGTCAAGTTAAAAATTGTGCCTGCAGGGTTTTTTAAAAAGCAATTTCCCTAGCCATTATGGCTAATATCTCATTTTGTTAACTCTCAAAGAAGATCTTTTTAAAAATACTGTAGCATGTCATTTCCCAGTTTAAACCCTTTCACTGACTTTCCTATTGCCTTGAAGGTCAAGTTGAAACTCTTCAAATGATCCACAAGGCCCTTCATGACTGGGTTGTGCTTACCTATCCAGCTTCACATTTGGCCATTCTCTCTTCCCTCTTGTGATCTCACCACTCAAGGATGGGAAATTGCTAGGAGAAGCCAACCCCACTCTGCCTCTGAGCATTTGCACTTGCTGTTCCCTCTGTCTGGAACACTATTCCAACCATTGCAAAAAGATTCCACTTACACACCAGCAAAGAAAATGCTCCGAATATTTCAAATAATTCAAATGCTCATCTTTCTCCAGAAAAAGTATTGGGGACATGGGAGAAATCACAATGTTTTTTCCCTAATTTATAGAAGGGAAGTGGAAGCTCATACTCCCTATGGTAAGAGCAATGTTCATTACCAAAAATCAACATGACATCTAAGCAAACTAGCAAAAAGAAGAAAATGCTAAAAAGAAAAGTGAAGTTGCATCTACTAAGAAGCTATTACTATTAACACCTGGGTGCTAATGATTCTTCCAAACTTTCTTGTATGCATATGCAAATAATGGTGATTCCTTTTTAAAATGAGATCATGCAGAGTATACCATTTCTCAAGATTTTTTCATTTAATGTATCACAACTATATTCTATGTTAATAAATATATTTCTCTAACATAATTTTATGGTCATTTAATATTTCATTCATTTACTCAGCAAGTATTTACTGAGTGCCTAACACTGTGTCACAGAATGTATTTAATTGAGCCTCTACTAACAGATAGATTCTCCCCAACATCTTACTAGGATAAAGAGGACTATATTAAATATTCTCATAACTAAATCTTTGAACTTATACTTTGATTATTCTCTGGAAATAAATCCCTAGAAGTAGAAGTAGTTGGCCAACATGTTTCAGGTTTTTAATTAATACTCTATGAACCAGGCACATTTGTTGTGAGGCACAGATGCTTACTTGAACCACCTCAAGTTCAAGGTGGTTTCTAAAGAGGACACAGACCTTGGGAAGGGTGAGAACAGAGCAACTTCAGGGTTCTCAGCAGCCAAAGCATATGGACCCCCAATCTAACACTCCCATTGACAGAACTCTGCTATTGACTCAATCAGTCTTTATTTCAACTTTATCCAAAGTCTTGAGAAAGAGAGAAGCTGGTAGGTGGAGCCTCCACCTATGGAACTGGCTCCCCTGGGTCAGATGGCTCCTTGATCTAATCATGGGCAGCCAGACAGGAGCACAGGGACCCATCTGGAACTGATAACCTTCTATCACATGAAGTGGAGCTTAATGGTTTGAGAATAACAATGTGGCAATAAGAGGGAAAAAAATCACCTCTTTTTCCTTTGCAAATGGATGGCTATTCTCAGAACATACACTCAGAACTCTTTTGGTTGTAAGTGACACAAACCCAATTCAAACAGGCCTAAGCACAGGAGTATTTATTGGCTTGTGTGACTAGGATGTTCAGGGATAGATCCGTTATGAAACACAGTTACAGCTAGAGGCCTACAATGTTGCCAGGACTCTTTCTTCCCCACTCCCCTGCTCCGCTTTCTTCTGCAATAGAGTCATGGAGTCACTGACTGGCTGACTCTCCCTAGAGTAAGGTATGATGGCCCCTGCAGCTCCTGACTTGTGTCCTACCACTTTGGCAAGCCCAGCAGGAAGAGGGCACCTCTTCCCAACAAAAGTCCACTCACTTCTATAGGGCAACTTTGCTGAACCAATCACCATGGCCCAAGGAAAGTAATAGTCTGATTGGTCGGGCACAGGTCCTGGGCCTGCCCCTGGGGCTGGGCCATGGGATGGACCCACCTGAACCACAAGCACAGAGAGTAGAAGAGGGGTGACTCTCAGAAGAAACTCAGGGTGCTTTTGCCAAAAGAAAAGAAATGGATGCCAGGCAGAGAACACCAAGCGTCACTACAGAAATACAGCAGGTTTTTCTCCTTTTTCCAGTAGAGGAGATGGATCATATTGAGCCATTCTGATTTTCTGTTCTTATTTTTGTCAAATGACAAATAGGAGGTTTTGTGAGCTTATTGAGAGAAGTCCAATAAAATTTGCTGGAATGATGTAAATGTTCTATATCTGTGCTGTCCAGTATAGAAGCCACCAGCTACAATGTTGCTATTGAATGCTTAAAATGTAGCTAGAGGGACTCAAAAACTGTATTTTTCATTTTAATTAATTTAAATTTAAATAGCCACACAAGGCTGGCAGCTACTTTATCCAACAACACAGAATAAAAGCCTGCTAAGTTTTCCTATTAGCATTATATAGAAATGTGAGATCTTCAATGCATATGGACTCCAGTAAAAGAAACTCTCTTGCCCTTGTCTGCTGGCAGGGAAACTTTCTGAATCTCAGGGAGTTTTTCCAAGAGAGTGATGGGAGGTCTATGCTGTGTCCATGGGGCCAGCGATGAATGTGGCACCTTGTAATGAAATAACTGAAACATCATTGTGACTGTAGAATCAAGGGTCTTCCCTCCTTATCTCCAAAGTGCTCGTGTTTTACATGAAAAAGCGTTTCTAATTAATAGGCCAGCCCCTCTTGAGTTTGATAAAAACAGAGGAGAAAAGGATTTGATTAACCCACGATCTTTTCAATTTGGCGTGTTCTGCATGAGTGAAGTGTGTTTTCTGCAACCGAGCCAAGCCAGGCTCGTCCTGGTTTACTGTGATAACATTCTTCCCTTTGTGCAGCCCTGATTTACTTCCAGGAGAGGTTGGTATGAAGAGATTCTCAGAGGTAATCACCAGCGCAGCCCACAAGGGTAATCTGGATTCTCATACAGACAGTGGCCCACATGAGGAAGGAAAAGATGACAAAGGCTTCCATTGTCCCCAAATAAGATAGTTTGTTCAGCCCCAAGACTGAGGGTCGGAGCCTTGGGCTGAGCAGGGATAGGAGGAACAGTGTGAAAGGGTGAGTGGGGCATTCAAAGTCAAAAGGTCAGGGACTAGGATGGGACTTCAGGGGGACAGTCAGTTGTAGCAATTGTCCAATGTAATGATCTGGTGTCTGCTGGCTGTCCTATCTCTATTTCGTGGCCAAAGAAGCCCTAGCTGCCTGAAGTCAAAGAAGGTTACAGAGTAATGTGTTCACTGATTTCATTTTATCTTTTTGTTGACATGGAGATGAGAAACATGTTTCTTCTCCCTGCTTACAGGGACAAGCTAGGTAGCAAATAACATCTCTCTAGATGGGAGTGGTGGTTTTAAAACATGACTACAAACTCTTTGACAGCTTGCCATTGAGAAGTGGGGTCTCTCTGTCACTTGAATCTACATACACTTGTGACTGTCACCATGCTGGAGAAGCCACATGTTGGAGCTTCAGTTGAGGACCCACAGAGCCCAGCCTTGCAGGCATCCCTAGCAAGGCACCAGACCTGGGAGTGGACCCTCCGGACCAACTCACTCACTAGCTGAATACTCCCAAGTGATCTCTGTCAATATCATGTAAAACAGAAGAATCACCCCACTAAGCCCTGCCTAAGTATCTAACCCACAAAATTGTCTGATATAATACAATGGTTGCTATATTCAATCACTAAGCCTTGGGGTCCTGTTTCACACAATAAGAAGATACACAAAACAATAGGAAAATAATGTATATGGATTCTTCTGTTTATCTGAAGGAATCTGACCCCATCCACAAAGGCTGGGTCAGGGAATACTTTGAATATGGTGACTATTTGGGTAGTCACACACTTCCTGCTTTAATTTCAAGGTGTTTTGACCTTTTAATGTCAGGTTGATAAACAAAAACATTCAGACCCCTAGGGCTGGGAGATGGATTGTGGCTGCCAAGTTGTACAACTCCAGCATCAATGAGAGTGTCCTCTCCTCCCCTCAGAGTTGTGCAATGTGGCAGCTTTGGATGATGTCATGGAAAATGTATGAACTACTGTTAGACTACCTAGGTTGCAATCCTGGTTACAACTGTTGCACTGTTCCACCCAGAAAAGGTGACTTAACTGCTATTAGCTTCAGTTTTCTTGGCTATAAGATAGGTGTCATGATGATGCTTACTTCACTGAAACACTATGAGGGTTGAATAAGAATTTATAGAGTAGGCATTTATCATTTCTTTTGTCACTTGGTATCTGGAGTCCTTTTCTACATTTTAGGACTCCCTGCCTGCATCAGTCATGGAGGGTGGTAAGACAGAACCTTCATCCCTCCTTTAAGTTGGAAGCCTGATCTTTGCTCTCCCAGGCTCCCCGGCAGTGGGAGTGTCCTATGTCAGAGGTCACAGGAACTGGGCTCAGGCAATCAAGGGCTCTGGTCACAGACTTTGAAGTAGGAGCTGAAGTAGAAAGAAACCAGGATAGGGGAGGGTCAATATTTTCTGGGCCCTTCAGCTCCCAAGGGCAGGGGCAGAGGCAGCAGCCAGCAATGCCAGGGTCTGTGGTTGGCACAGGGTAGTCTTCTCCAGGCTGGCTCTGGGGTATGGCTTTGGCTGTGCTTGTGGGTGCCTGGTGCCCTTTGTCCCTTCCCTTCTGAGGCTGCTTCTGCTTCCAGACACTTCTGTGGCTAGTCCACATCCTTTCATTAATTCCTCATCTGTTTAAATCAGCCTGAATGGGTGTCTACTGCTTGCTGATGATAACCCTGACTAGTTCTCTGCACACAAAGTGTCTAGCACTGTGCTGGACACAGAGAAGGGCCTCAGGAGGGGTCCCAAGGACAGTCATCACCCTTCTCTGTATAAAAGCACCCTCGATACAGCCATTAAAAATGTTTAAAAAATAAAAATAAAAATAAAAGCACCCTCGGAGTACCTCTTAAACCTATCAATATGCAGATTGTTCAGGCAGGAGACCTTGAGAGAAGTTTTTGCCAAGAACAAAGCTAATCATTTTATGAGTCCCTATAGTCCCTTTTTACCTAAATTGAGTTCCAGCTGCAAATGTACCTGTTATGGGTTACACTGTGTCCTCCCAAAAAACATATCTTGAAGCTCTAATCCCCAGGACCTCAGAATTTGACTGTGTTTGGAAACGGGGCCTTTACAGAGGTAATCAAGTTAAGATGAGGTCATTAACATAAGCCCTAATACAATATTATTGGTGTCTGTATAAAAAGTGGAAATTTAGACACAAAGATAAATGCACACAAGGAGAAGGCCAAGTGAAGATGAAGATAGAGATGGGGTGATGCCTCTACAAGCCAAGGAACACCACGGACTGCCAGCTCACCACCAGAAGCCAGGAAAGAGGCCTGGAACAGATTCTCCCTCACAGCCCTCACAGAGAACCAAACCTGCCAACACTTTGATCTCAGATTTTTGGCCTCTAGAACTGTGAGACAATACATTTCTGTTGTTTAAAAGCCACTCAGTTTGTGGTACTTTGTTATGGCAGCCCTAGCAAACTAATACAGCCGCTTCTTCAATCTTATTTTGTTGTTGTTGGGTTTGTTTTTTGGTCTTTTCTCCAATATTTTATTATGAAAAATTCCAAACATACAGAAAAGTATAAAGGGCTGTGAACACCCATGTACCCACCACCTCCTGCATTCTACAATTAACTTTATGTTATGTTAATTGTGTTTTATTACTATGTGGCTATCAAGCTCTCCATCCTTCTCCCCATCTATCGATCCATCTTTTACTCTTTTTTGCATTTCAAAATGAGTTGGAGACATCATACACTTCATCCTCACATACTTCATCTTGTGTATCAGCTACAGTTCAATATTTGTATTCCTTTTTCTTAGGTGAAATTGAAATAGAGCGAAATGAACAAATCTTTCATATGCTATTGCATGAGTTTTGGTAAATCTCTAAACCGTGTAACCCAAAACTCTGTGAAGGTACAGATCATCACCAAAACTCTTAAAGTTCCCTCATGCCCTTTCCCAGTCAATACCTCCTCTCCCAAGAGGGCACCATTGTCCTTTTTTTTCTCAATAGGTTAGTGTAGCTTATTCTATCCATATAGACAGAATCATGTGGTATGTAATCTTTTGTGTAAGCCTTCTTTCACCCAAAATAATATTTTTTATTCACTCTTATTTTAAGACAGCCATAAGACTTAGTTGCCACCTTGCTGAAAATAATGAATAATAAATAAACTATATGATAAATATAATAGTATTCTTGGTTCCAACTGCTCAGTGCCAGGCACAATGTCAAGTATTTGAGATACAGTGTTGCAAAAAGCACAACCCTGGGCCTCAAGAAGTTCAATGTGTGATAGCCAGAAGGAAATGAAAGTGCCAAAATCAAAAGTATAATTTGGAATAATCAAGATAAGAACAGAGGAATGGGGCAAACAGAGTGGAACCAGCAATATTAGAACCAGTAGTATTGGTACCAGCAGTATTAAATATTTGATATTTTTCTTTAAACCTATTCTTTTTATTTTTACTGAGCTTTTTCTGAAGTCACAGTACCCTTCCTAATATTGTCAGGGAAGCAATATGCCCAGGTAAAAATATATTCTCAGACTCTCATGTAGTCAGGAATGGTCAGGGAATATAGTTTTGGTCAGTGAAATGTAAACAGAAGTCTGTTCGGTAGAGTTCCCAGGCAACTCTTTGTTTTCCTAACAAAGAAATTGATTATGGTGGTGATCAAAGAAATTGATATGATGGTGGTAGTGATGGTGATAGACAGACTCAAATGGTATATCAATTTTCCTGCCCCCTTTCCATTCTTCCTTCTTGGCATGAAAATGCAATGCCTGGAGGTAAAGCAACCGTTTTGAGGACATAAGGATAAAAGCCTCATGCTATGGATGAGAGCAGGAAGCTAGAGGACTAGGTCTTTGACACTGTCCTTGGATACCAGCCTTGGACTGCTGATGTCTGAAAATCTTATAAACTGAAAAAATGTAACTATTACTTGTTTAAGCCACTGTTAGTCAAGTTTTCAGTTAGTTGAAGCTAAATGCATCCCTGATACATTTGAGTTTGATGAGCTGCTCATGCTTTTTTTCCTAGTTTAATTCAAGTAAGTATGCAATTATTCAAATAAAATTGCTTCCGTGCACCATCTGAAATTGGCTCACATAAACCAGTGGAGTGTGACACTTTTGAAATTCTGACCTAGTAGGTTCTTTACTTGGGTTGAGCATTTCAGAATTTACTAAGATTTTCCTCCATCATCCTTTTATTTAATCTTCACTATAATTCCACAAAGTAGTGAGGTAAATATTATTGTCCACTTGTTACAAACCCGGGAATGGATGGGGCTGAGAGATTTTAATTAACTTGCTAAATATCTTATAGCTAGTAAGTGGGGAAGCCAGGAGACTCTCAACAAATGTTTATTAAGAACCTACTATGTGCCTGGCTCTGTGGATACAAAGGGAAATAAGCGATACAGTCTGTCTCTACGGAGTAACAGGGAGACAGAAATTTAAACAAGTAATGGCAACCACACTTGATCAATGCTATGATAGAGGAAACCTAGCGGTCTGAGGAAACATGCAAAAGGGTCTCTATCTTTATTCTGGTTCTCCCAAAAGCAAATCTTAAGGCAAGAATTTGGGGGCAAATAGATTTCAGGAAGGTAATACCTGGAAGTGGTGGTAGAGGAGTGAGGAAGTTAAACAGGGACGAGAATATGTGTTAAAGGGTATGTTAAGGCCAGGCATGGTGGCTCACGCCTGTAATCCTAGCACTCTGGGAGGCCGAGGCAGGGCGGATTGCTCCAGGTCAGGAGTTCGAAACCAGCCTGTGCAAGAGTGAGACCCCCGTCTCTACTATAAATAGAAAGAAGTTAATTGGCCAACTAATATATATAGAAAAAATTAGCTGGGCATGGTGGTGCATGCCTGTAGTCCCAGCTACTCAGGAGGCTGAGGCAGGAGGATTTCTTAAGCCCAGGAGTTTGAGGTTGCTGTAAGCTAGGCTGACACCACAGCATTCACTCTAGCCTGGGCAACAAAGCGAGACTCTGTCTCAAAAAAAAGGGGGGGGTATGTTAATAACCAGGTTTTATGTCCCTCTGGGAACCTGCAGAACACATCTCAAGAATGCCTCATAAGAGGTGAGAAACTGGGGTGTTTAGCCACCACCTCCAGTCCCTTGAGATTTGCTCCCGGTGTCAACTCCCTGGCATGCTGGCCTGTCCCCACACATGGCACAGCCAGTTCTGGCAAAGGAAAGGAAAGAAAGAAAGAAGAAAAAGAAAAGAAACAGAGGGAAAGAAAGAAAGAAAGCCCCAGGCAGTAAGGTGGAAGAAATCCTTGGCTTGTACCAAAACAATGCAGGTGACTCCAGCGTGGGCGGGGAAGATATGGGGTCCAAGCAATGACTGACACAGGTACCTAACCTAGTGAAGGGCTGGGAAAAGCCTTCTAAGGTAGTGACGCAAACTCTAATCTCTTTTTGCCTCATACTGTTACAATCGTTAAGAAAGTCTGATTCCTTGTAGAAAATGCCCAAATATCCTGACATTTGACCTGCTGGCTCATCCCCAAGTCTAATCCGGGTTGAACCAACATGCCATAGCAAGGCCCAAGGCAGAGGAAAGATCAAAACATACCCCCTTCCAGAAGCCTCCTCAGGAATCCTGCCTCCCGGGAGGGACCGGGGAACCAGCAGCTTGTTTCCAACTTCGCTTGGGCTTCCTGCGGTGCGTGCTTCTGTCCTCGCTGACATGCCGAATGTTCTCCCCCAAATTATTTCTGAGTTCTCCTGGCAGCGGCTTTGCCTCTCCCCGGCTCCCCTCCCCATTCCCGTTGGCAGATCTGTGTTATAAAATAAGAGGCTCGGGATTATGTCTGTCTGACAACTGAAGAATGAGCAACGGAGCAGATGCAGAGTCTTACAAATCCCGTGAATTATACATGGCCATCTGCAGCCTCGAGCAGGCCAGGATTTCCACCCCACACCACGGCGTTCCATATGGAGTCATATGTTTTTAGTATCGGAGCCATGCTGTCAACGTCCAGCAATCCGTCATGTGGCACATGTGTGATGCAAGCGCCCAAATAAATGTTATCTCAGGCCCAGGAGTTCGGAGCAGAGGAGCAGGGTGGCTCCGGCCGGCTTGTCTTCTCAGAAGGTCGGCTGCTGTGCCACTTTTCCGAAATTTTTAGTGTTATTATTAAATCTCTTTCCTACCGCTCGGAATGAAGACCTCACACCTTCCATCCCACACAGGCCCTGAGAGAGACCTGATTTACACAGAAAATGTTAAAAGTCACTAAATTTAAGTTTGATGCCGGTGGATTTCAACAGTGTCCCTTGGGATGGTGGTCTGGGCCGCATCACCTGCTTCTGGAGACCTGGAATCCTTTTCCGGCGCAGGCCGGAAATCACATGATCCCACCCTGGCCAGAGCTGATTGGCTCAGGCTGAGCTCCTGGCTCCTGCTGGGCCAATCAGATTCTCTCTAAGAATCGCGCTTGGGAGGTGCTTCTCAGGCTGTGCTGGGACCTAAAAATGAGGCCATTTGAAGATGCTGTTCATAAGGAGGGAGAGAATTTAGGTTGGAGAATGGGGTTGGGGGAGGACTCCCCCATCTCTTTGTCCAGCCTCTTTTCTTTCTTTTTTTTTTTTCTTGAGACAGTCTCACTGTGTTGCCCAGGCTAGAGTGCCTTGGAGTCAGCCTAGCTCACAGCAACCTCAAACTCCTGGGCTCAAGCCATCCTCCTGCCTCAGCCTCCAGAGTAACTGGGACTACAGGCATGGCCACCATGCCTGGCTAATTTTTTCCATATATTTTTAGTTGGCCAATTAATTTCTTCCTATTTTTATTAGAGACAGGAGTCTCACTCTTGCTCGGGCTGGTTTTGAACTCCTGATTTGAGTGATCCGCCCACCTCGGCCTTCCAGAGTGCTAGGATTACAGGGTGTGAGCCACCGCACCCCAGCCAAGCCTCTTTTCTGTCCTTATGTCCTGAGCATAAGGACAGAAAAGCATAAGGACCCTCCTGCCCCTGTGTCTAAATCTTCTCCTTGCCCAAGGGCTGTTCCTTGGCTGAGGTTTGTGGTGACATAGAAGGGACCTGTTCAAACTCTCTGGGTCAACCAATCAAGAGTTGATGCACCAGTTGCCCAGGCACCTGGCCAGAAAGGCCTCATGCCACCTCAGAGCCAGGATGGAGCTTTTGCTCTTGTTCAGGCTGGTCCCAAACTCCTGACCTCAAGTGATTCTCCTGCCTTGGCCTCCCAGAATGCTAGGATTACAGGTGTGAGCCACTGCATCCGGCTTGTAATAGTTATTACTGTGAAGCAGAACTCAAATGACTGAAGTTTGAGAAACACTGAGATATTGCCCGACACCTGGCATATAGTAGGTGCTCACTAAAAGTGTATAGCTTGAGACAGAATGGCATTTTACACTGGCCACAGGCAGCCAGGCCATGGCTGGATGGAAATGCATGAGAGGAAAGATGGCAGAGGTATATGACCACCTGATAAAGTGCAATCCATAGCAGATATAAGGACTGCTTGGCTTTTTTTTTTAAATCAATGTATCTGCAACATTTGATAAACATTAAAATTAGATTTTAAAATAGGTTAGTAGCATGTCTGGACCCTGCCTCAGAAACTACCTGGCACACACAGGGTTCTCATCATATTTTGGTAGAGGCCCAGTTACGTTGGTTGAGGAACTAGTTACCTTTCTAGTTCCCATGTAGCTCCTGAGCCACGTCCTCCCACAATCTTCAGATAAACACCCCTTAGGCAGTTAGAAAAGAATACTGCAGATGTAGTGGCCTCTATGACAATTCCCCTTATATTCCTATACTTTGCATCTTGACGTTTAAAGATTTTACCTAATGTTATAAATTAAGATAACTGTGCTGAGGTCAAATTAATCCAGTGAGTTTTCCAGGACAAATACATAGCAAAGCTTGATTTTGGGGGGGTGGGGGGGTGGAGCCTGGGATCCTGTCTATTGCTTGCTCTTTTCTTTCTGACAAAGCTACTGCACAAAGGCCTCAACAATACTTTCCGAATTCACCTTTGTCCTATTTCTGTTTCTGTACATAGAGATGTAACCAAATTGTCAAGAATCAGAACACTGCATGTCATCCTTGACACATCCTTCATCTGACCTATCCTTGAGTCCTATCTATTTTACCTCCTCAAAATCTCTCAAAGCCATCTCCTCTTCATCTCCCCTGCTACCACCCTCGCTCAAGCAGCCATTGATAGCTGATGTCCTCTTCTGTTCAAAGCCCTCCAGTTGCGCCATCTCACTCAGCGTGAAAGCTAATGGTCTACAAGGTCACATATGATCTGGTTCCACATGACCTCTCCAGCATCCATGAGTTTCCTCACTCTCCCTCTTCTGTCCACATGTGTGCCATGTCCCCTCTTACTTTAGGATCTTTGCCTGGAATGCCTTCCTACTCGCCCAACCACAAATGCTTTGCCCTCCACTCTCCCAACTTCTGCTTAGCCTTTAGCAATAACTCAGTTATCATCTCCTCCAGAAAGCCTTCCTTGAATCCCATGGTTATATAAAGACAGCTTCCCAAGGGCAGGGTTCAATATTCTCTATTATAGCATCAGAACAATTTCTGATACATAGTAGATGTTCAATAGATGTTTGTTGAATACATGAATATTGGTAGAGAGAAAAAAATAAGCTGATGCTGTCTGCAAGGGGCAGGAGGGCCTGTAAGCACAGCTGTGTTTTGGGTGAGAGACTGCCCGCCAAGGCAGCCCATACATGCTGTTAATAATTCTGGGAGTGTAAGTAATAGTCAATCCAGTAACTTGGCCAAAAATAGGGGTTGGCAAACTATGGCCCACAGAACAAATTTGGTCCTTTGCCCATTTTTGAAAATGAAGGGTTGTATTCTTTTTATAGTCAGAGTCTCACTCTGTTGCCTGGGCTAGAATGCCGTGGCATCAGCCTAGCTCACAGCAACCTCAAACTCCTGGGCTCAAGCAATCCTTCTGCCTCAGCCTCCCAAGCACCTGGGACTACAGGCACATACCACCATGCCCTGATAATTTTTTCTATATATATTTTTAGTTGGCTAATTAATTTCTCTCTATTTATAGTAGAGACGGGGTCTTGCTCTTGCTCGGGCTGGTTTCGAACTCCTAACCTTGAGCAATCCGCCTGCCTCAGCTTTCCAGAGTGCTAGGATTACAGGTGAAAATGAAGTTTTATTGGAACATAGTCACACTCATTTGTTAACATATTGTCTATGGCTGCTTTCATGACACAAATGCAGAGTTCAGTAGTCATGACAGAAATCTATGGCTTGCCAAACTTAAAATAGCTATTATGTAGCCCTTTATAGAAAACATTAACAGGGGTTGATTTTTCTCATATAGCATGAAGTCTGAAGGAGGTGATCCCCAAGGTTGGTTTAATAGCTGAACAATACTCAATGTACTGTGTCTCTGTTATATGCTTGGCTTTCTTCTGATGGTCATAAAATAGCTGCCACAGCTCCAGGCATCACATCCTCACACAACTGCATTTGGAGAAGGAAGTAACCAGAGGGATTCTCCTATAATGGTTTCCTCTTATCAGGGAAGAAGAAGAACATCCCCAGAATGCTCCAGAGATTGGCCTTTGCACCTTGCTGGCCAAACTGGGCTGTATGCCCACCCTCTAGGGACAAAATGGGGGACAAAAGGTGGATACAGAGGTGAGAGAGCCAGCAAGATAGTGTGCTAGCAGAAAGTCCTTGTCCAATCCGACTCCTCCCTTAATAAAATCCTGTATAAAGTCTAGTAAATTCATAATATCCACTAGAACGTTGTGACTGCAAGCAACAGAAAAACAAACAAGTTAAACTGTCTTAAGCAAAAAACAAAAACAGAATAAAACTTTAAAAGCACAATTAAATAGTCTGCAAGGGAGAGTGGATGAGGGATACAGGGAGGCAGCTTTATCCAGGACTAAAAAGATGGGAT
Source organism: Microcebus murinus (assembly GCF_040939455.1). Lineage (NCBI taxonomy): Eukaryota > Metazoa > Chordata > Mammalia > Primates > Cheirogaleidae > Microcebus > Microcebus murinus. Next base: position 7,437,447 of record NC_134125.1, on the reverse strand, counting down.
TTGATTTCTAGCTATTTCTCTGCCCCATTTCCTCCTTAATGGCTCCATTCTCAAGCAGTCTTCCTCCGCAACACATGATGGCTGTCAGAGGCACCTGCAGAAAGATCATTCCTTTTTTTCAGTCCAGCAAGAAAAGGAGTCTCTTCCCTCCACTTGTAGAAAATAGTCATTTTTACTCCAATTGAACCTGCTGGGATTACATGCCCATCCTCGGACCAATCACTGTAGCCAATGGGTGGGGCTTATCCTGATTGGCTCAGACCCTCAGAAGAGGATGTCACTTCCCAAAAGCCCAAAGGCCCCTGTCACCAAGAGCAGTGCACTGCATGTTGGGAAACTGGTAACTGCAAGCATCCATGTGGCTTGGGAAGGGCTTGGGCTCTGCGTAGGGACGCAGGGAGGAACAGAGGTGGCGTATGGAAAAGACTGAGCCCAGGAGGCCGCGGAGGAGAAGAGGAACCCAGGAATTTGCCAGAAGTTGGCAGTGTGTGGAATTGATGGAGTGGACATTTGGGTCAAATGTGGAATTCGTGGTAAACGGAGGCACCTTCTTTCTCCTTCCCAGGTCCAAGAATCCCGCCGTTATTAGTACATCGCAACCGCCAGTTGTCAAATGCTTCCTATGTGACTGCCACCACTTCAAGCGTTTCATCTTTATTCCAACTCTGTGAGGAAGGGACTATTATTCCCACTTCACAGGGGAGGCTGTTGAGGCCCATGGGGGTCAACTAACTCACTCAAGGTCACGCAGCTGCTACACAGCGCAGTCGAGATTCGAACCTGCAGAGTGCCTCCAGAGCAGCCGACCATGGCCACCCCGTGTTGCCAAGCCCAGTCCCTGGAATCCAGGGAGTTTGTTCAATTGTAAGCCAGGAGGGGGCATGTCACACTTTGCCTTGAGGGCCGGCAGTGCTTGTCAGGAGGCGACAGACCGAGGCGCTATCCTCTTTGGGGTAACTGAACCGTCACCAGAAAAATGACCCATAAACTTGAAACGGAGCGCCGGCTTCCCTCTGTGGGTTCCACCCGCATTACATCCCTCCTTCAATTAATTAACGAAGCCCCGCGCCTGTCTGCCTGGCTGCTCCCTCCCTCCCCAACTCCGCTGAGATCCTGTCTCGCCTCCCTTTGGCCCAGCCCCCTGCGTTCTCTCAGCCTCTGCAGTTGCTCCTCAAATGGAGGCGGCTGGGGGAAGAGAGAGAAAGAGAGGGAAGGAGGAGAGGGAAGAGAGAGAGGAGAGAGAAAGAGAGAGGAGAGAGAACAGAAGGCTCCAGTTGGATTTGTGCAGCCCTTAGAACAAGGGCTCTGCCTCATCCAATCCCAATTTTGTGAAGTCCTTGTGCTGAGCCTGGCCTCTGCTCCTGGTTAACCCAAATGGGCAGACCTTGGAAAGAGGTACAGTCCAAGGAGGGGATCAAGGTGGAAGATGGGGTTCAGAGCTCTCTGGAAGGGCCTATTCTCTGTACCTTCCTGTTTGGGGGCACATCATTTATACGCAGCCTGATTCTGGGCTAAAAATGTGTGAGAAAGACCTGAGGCCTTAAATTCAGACAGACCTGGCTTCAAGTCCCAGCCCACCCATTCCTAGCCAAGTGACCTTAACCTCTGTGGGTCTTAGTTTCCTATCATGTAAAATGGGAATAATAGCAGAAATGGTTTGGGAGTTAGAGGACAGGACATAGAAATTGCTTAGCTCAGAGCCTGACACAAAGGAAGCACTTGATTTTTAAATTTTTATTTATGTTTTTATTCATTCATTCATTCATTTTGAGACAGGGTCTTGCTCTGTTGCCCAGGCTGGAAGCAATGGTGCGATCATAGCTCACTGCAACCTCAAACTCCTGGCCTCAAGCAATCCTCCTGCCTCAGCCTCCCAAAGTACTGGGATTACAGGTGTGAACTACTGTACCCAGACAATATTTTTAAATTAGCCATTGTTTTTATGACTATTTTTGGAACCATTACAACTATTTTATGACTCCCCAAAACACTTAACACAGTGCCCTTGGAGAAGCAGCATAGAGTACGAGCTAAGAACACAGGCTCTGGATCCAGTCTTCATGACTTTAAATCCTGGCTCTTTCATTTCTCAGCTATGCGACCTTGGACAAGTTACTCTACCCCTCTGTGCCTCAGTTACATGATCTTGAAAATGGTAATAATAATAGTATCCACCTCACAAGTTGTTGTGAGGATTAAATAAGATAAGACATGTAGAGGGATTAGAAAAGCATACAATATTAGCTATACTAACTTGGCAGTAAATGATAAATATCATTCTTTCGGTAGTGGGTTTTGATCAGTTATGGGCTAGTAACAACTGATCAATGAATGCATGTATGCACACATGTATGTAGGCACATAAGTCATGATAAAACAATGTGTGCATTATTTATGTACATGTTATGATGAACAGAACAATAAATGTGTATGTACATAGGTCTTTAGTATGATGAATTTTACTGATATAAAGAATGTGTGGGCCGGGCGCGGTGGCTCACGCCTGTAATCCCAGCTCTCTGGGAGGCCAAGGTGGGCGGATCATTTGAGCTCAGGAGTTCGAAACCAACCTGAGCAAAAGCGAGGCCGTCTCTACTATAAATAGAAAGAAATTAATTGGCCAACTAATATATATACAAAAAATTAGCCGGGCATGGTGGCACGTGCCTGTAGTCCCAGCTACTCGGGAGGCTGAGGCAGCAGGATTGCTTGAGCCCAGGAGTTTGAGGTTGCTGTGAGCTAGGCTGACGCCATGGCACTCACTCTAGCCTGGGCAACAAAGTGAGACTCTGTCTCTAAATAAATAAAATAAAATAAAATAAAATAAAATAAAATAAAATAAAATAAAATAAAATAATGTGTGGCACAAAACTTACAGATAATAAAATTTCATTGATTTTTGCCCAACCCTGTATTCATCACCTGTGATTGCGAGTTAACCATGATTTGACAAATGGAGCTGCACCCCAACCATGAGAGGAGTTCTGACATGAATGTTGGTTGATTTTTTTCATTTACATTAATGAGTAAGATGAAAGTGAAACAATGAAGACATATGTCAGAACTTCACTCAGCCATCAGCTTCTTCACTAAGTTAGATAATGGTTTTTGAATACCGGAAGAATTTATTTCCTCCAATTTTGAGTGCTATTCACAATATAATGCATATATAAACAACACATTTTAAAATTTAATCCGTAGTATTAGCATTTTCTCTATCTCCTTCTTAGGTCTAGAGTAGACAATCAACCAAATAAAGCCATGATTGGTAGCATCTGCCAATTTCCTTGGTGTAAATCAGGCGTCCTCAAACTACGGCCCACTGGCCACATGCCGGCCTCCTAGCACATTTATCCGGACCTCCACGTGTTTTTGCCACCACTGCCTGTCCTGCTTAGCAGCCGACTTGTCCCGGGCCCACAGTCCACACTCTCCAATGGTCTGAGGGACAGTGAACTGGCCCCCTGTTTAAAAAGTTTGAGGACCCCTGGTGTAAATATTCACTCTATGGCCAAATTCAAGCTCCCAATAGAGTCACTCAGTGTGAAGTTGGGAAGACATACACAATGACACACTATTTTTTACATATTAATAGTATTGACACATATTAATATTTCCACCAGGCAGATATAATAGACTTTAACCTCAAAAGCATAGAAAATAGCAAAATTTATAAAATAATCAGGAAGTAATGAGTATTGTGTTATTTATTAACTATTTTTAATTTAAACTATTCAATATGAGATTATATAATTTAATTTAAAATAATTGCTGTATTTAACAACTAGCTTGCAAGATTCCTAAAAATTTAACAGTTAGTTTTCATGAGCCAGTGTAAGCTACCTCCAACATACCACTGGTTTTGACACCTAAATCCCCAGAGGAAGCTTCAAGAAAAACAAATTAAGGAAATGTATTAAATAATTATGGGACATGAGAGATTTTTTAAATTAGGCATAAAGGGAAAATATTTGCAAGTCATATATCTGATTTCTTTAAAAAAAAAAACTTGTATCCACAACACATAAAGAACTCTTCAAAATTCAATAATAAGAAAATAGCCCATTTTTTTATCGAAAGCAAAAGATTTGAACAGACATTTCACAAAAGAAGATATACAGACGGCAAATAAGCACATGAACAGATGTTCAGCATTGCTGGTCATTAGGGACATGCAAATTAAAACCATAATTAGACACCACTACATACCTATTAGAAAGGTTAAATTTAAGAGATTGACTTCACTGGGTTAAATAGTGTCCTCTCAAAATTCATATCCACTGGAACTTCAGAATGTGACCATATGTGGAAGTAGAGTCTTTGCAAATGTAATTAGTTAAAGCGAAGTCATACTGGGTTAGGGTAGGCCCTAAATCCAGTTACTGGTGTCCTTAAGAAGGCCACGTGAAGACACAGAAAAGAGAATGCCATGTGAATACAGGGACAGGGATTGGAGTGATATGTATACAAACCCAGGAATGATACTCAAGGAGCTGTCCCCAAGACATTACACTTGAGGAACCTCATGTGCACCTGGACTTGATTTAAATAATAAGATCCTAGGCCTTGCTACTGAGCCTGATCCTATAATGGGAAGAAAATTGGGGGAGGTCTCAGAGAGGTGTATTTTGCATGTGGGAGGGATGTGAATTGTTGTGGCCAAAGAGCAGACTGAGCAGATTATATTTTCCAGAAATGTCTGCAACAATATTTCCCATCCCATATGCTATTCTAGAACTTTTCAATTCCTCCATCAACAGGTGAAATCTATGTCTCATCCTCTTGAACTTGGGTTGGACTCTATGACTTGCTTGACCAATAGTACAGCAAAAATGACACGGTGTGACTTCTGAAGCAAGGTAACAAAAATACCATATATTTCTGCCTTTATCTCTTGAGATGCTAACTCTTGAAACTCAGCTTCCATGCTGTTAGGAAGCCCAAGCAGCCCCTGAAGGGGTATTCATGGAAAGGAGCCAAATTTCTAAGTCAAGTGCCTTGGCTAAGCTCGTGGCCAACAATTAGCACCAAGATACCAGCCATGTGAGTGAGCCATCTCAGAAGTGGTTCTTCGGCTGCCTCACCTGAAGCCCTGTAGGAGCAGGGATAGGCTGGCCCCACTGAATCCCGTCCAAATTGCTGATTCGTAAGCAAAATAAATGATTATTTTTTTCAAGCCACTAAATGATGGGTTGGATTATTACACAGCAATGAACAAATAGAATGCTTACCTAGAGGTCTTTAAAAGTGATATAGAAATAAACCCAGATCCAAAGCAATCAGAAAAAGATTGATAGATAAGTGCTTTAAAATGTAAAGTTTCTGCATGCCAAAAAGAGTCATAGACAACATTAAAAGCTAAAGACATCCACTTCTGTGTATATGTACACACATAAGAATTGACAGTAGGGATTAAAGGAACAGACAACCCTGTTCATAGCAGTATTATTCACAATAGTCAAAAGGTAGAAACAACCCAAGTGTCCATCAATGGATAAGTGGATAAACAAAATGTATGTACATCCAATGGCATATTATTATTAAGCCTTAAAAGGGAAGGAAATTCTGACACATGCTACAACATGCTTGCAACTTGAAGACATTGTGCTAAGATAAGCCGGACACAAAAAAGACAAATATTATATGATTCCACTTATTTGAGGTTTCTAGAATAGTCGTATTTATAAAGACAGAAAGTAGAACAGAGGTTACCAGGTGCTGGTGGGGAGGAGAATGGGAAGTTGTTTAAAGGGTACACAGTTTCAGTTTGGATCTCGAGAAAGTTCTGGATATCGATGGTGGTGATGGTTGCACAAAGATGGGATATACTTAATGCACAGAACCAAACACTTAGAAATGGTTAAAAGCATAAATTTTATGTTGTGTACATTTTACCACGATAAAAAATAAAATAATTTAAAGACAAAAACTGGAAAAATATTTGCTGTGTATTTGCAAAAATAACTGCAATATATTGCCAGTTTTAAAAAACATGGACAAAGATAGAAACATGCAATGCAAAATAAGAATTAGGATGAGGAGGCGAAATAAAAATGGCTAAAAAGCAATTTGGAAATATATCCAATCTCTCCAGTGAGCAGTTTGAGTGGTGTGTGTGTGGGATAACCTCATATATAGCTGGTGAGTGTGTAAATTAGCATCTTTCTGGAAGGCAGCATCTTTAGTTCTATGTAACAAATTCTATTTTTAAAAGTTCCATGACCCCGCAATTGCACTATTAGGAATTAATTCTAAAGTAGTCAAATAAGATGCAACGGTAGCAATAGAGAATGGTTTAAAATCAGATAAAAAATTTGAATCAACCTACAGGTCCATTAAGAAGCAGTCTGTAAATAAATGCTGGTACATTCGTAGACTACTGTGCAAACTTTAAAAGGGATGACATTCTGCTATATTTATTGGCATGCGAGGTGTGCATGCCAAATTTTAAGTGAAAAAGATGCAGATTAAGAGGCAATATGTACAGTACGGGGGCGGGAAGTGCATGTGTCGGAATACATTAGAAGTCTAGAAGAAATGTTAACCACGCTCATTTCTGGGTGGTGGAACTCCAGATAATTTTTTCTCCCTTAAATTTGCCTGCGTTTTCTTTTCTTTTTCTTGTTTTCTCTTTTAGCTATGAGTATATATTACTTCTATCAGAAAATTTAAGAAAGACCTTTTTTTTCACAACTACAGGAAAGCACAGATGTGGTTCTGGCTGGAGAGTGAAGAATCCCACTGCTGTTCTCATTTGGGGATCTCGAAGCACATCACAAACATCTGCTAAGGGCTTGGCAGACCCTAAAGATGTCCCTGTCTAGGTTGCTCTGCCTGGAAGTCTCCTCGAGAGAGTAGAGATGATCAAATCATGCTCCCAGAAGCAACCTTCTCTGGATGCATTCAGCTGCCCCCTAAGAAAGCTGAAACTCATCAAGCTAGAGGTAGAAGTCTCTGGAGAGGTTCTCATTAGGGGAGAACACTTTTATTTTTGCTCTTCCCACTGACTTCTTCCTACCTGGAATGTGGATGTGTGGTCTGGAGCTTCAGCAACTATTTTGTGGGTATGAGGAAACCCCAGATGCTAAGAGAATGGAGCACGAAATCAGAAGGAATTCATGTCTCTGGTAGCTTCACTGATAGTCTGTATAGATTTGGGTTGCTTGCCCCAAACTCTTTATTATGTGACATAAATTAACTCTCATATGTTTAAGCCAGATTTTCTGAGGCTTACAGGCAAACATGATCCTAACTGATCCCTTGGCATTTCTGTCATGCCCCAACACCTGAATTTGGCCCTGAGTGTAGATGACCTGGCTGGGGGGGAGGGGGGGGCTTTTCAACTGCTAGTAGCATTATTGTTCTCTCTATTACAATTTTTGTCTATGCTCATCTCATTTAATCTTCCTAACAACCCTCAAGAGAGATACAATTGTCATCCCCATTTTAAAGCTGGGAAACTGAGGCTCCAAGATCAGTGACTTATCTAAGCTTACTGTAACCGCAGGACTCTTGGTTCCTAATTGTTTTTCCTATGACATCAGAGGGATTTGACAAGGGCAGAGGACAAGCCTCCGTGCTAATAGTTTGTTGCTGTCATTAATTAGGCCATTTTTTGGGCCTATGGAGAGTTCTCAAACCTAGGCCTGTGCTTTAAGCTTAACAAATAGCACAATTGTGAAGAGCGCAGACTGTGGTCTCAGGAAGGTCTGAGTTCAGGTCCTCGTTCTCTTGATGTTGCATTTCAGCTCTCTAGGAAACAGATGCCAAGATAGAATTGGCCGTACAAGAGATTTATGGGGGCGAGGGAGAGACACCTGTGAAGTACAAAGGGGCAGGAGGGAGCAAGGAGAGCCTCAGATCCGGATGCTGGTCCATACTTACCTTGTGTCGGGTTTATATAACAAGCTCATATCACTTTTGTGAGAAAAACTAATATAAAAAGCAATGCATGTCCAATGTAGAAAAAATTTAACATAAAAATGAATAAAGAAGAGAATTAAAATTACCCATACGGCCAGCTCCCAGAGACAAGGCCTGCAAATGTGGTAGGGTACTCGCTTCTCTGCAGAAAAGGTGCTTTCCTGCCAAGGAGAACGTTCCCAGGCTGCTATAGGCGCCCGACACTCTCCCAAAGGCCCACTTGAGAACCAGCCAGGCCTCACAGGCCTTTAGAGAGTGCACAGCCTTCAGCCCAGCATTTCCACTTCTAGAAGCACATCTTAAGGAAATAATTGGATACTCAGAGCAAAAATGTTGCAAGAATGGTGGCTGCATGACCATTTATAATTGGGAAAAACGGAAAGCAGCCTAAATGCCCATTAGTAGGGGACGATGGAGTAAAATATGGGACATCCATACAATGGGACATTCTACAGCGGTTCCAATAATGATGTGGATCAATATTTATTGACATGGTATGATCACCTGGTTATATTATTAAGCAAATAAGTGGTTATGAAACTGTATGTGTGGCATGACCCTCAGTTTTGTAAAAGAAAGAAAAGTATTTATGTGTGTATGCTTAAAAATAGACCACAAAGGCTGGGCGAGGTGGCTCCTGCCTGTAATCCTAGCACTCTGGGAGGCCGACCCAGGAGGATCACTTGAGGTCAGAAGTTTGAGACCATCCTGAGCAACAGCGAGACCCCGTCTCTACCAAAAACAGAAAAATTAGCGAGAGTGGTGGTGCATGTCAGTAGTCCCAGCTACTTTTGAGGCTGAGGCAGGAGGATCGCTTGAGCCCAGGTGCTGGAGGTTGCAGTGAGCTATTATGACGCCACTGCACTCTAGCTGGGGTGACAGAGCGAGACTCTGTCTTTAAAAAAAAAAAAGTAGACCACAAAAACATACACCATCATGTTAACAGTGATTGTTTCAAGGTAGAGGGACTACAGGTGACATTTATCTTCCTCGGTATCTAATTTTCTCACAATATGGATATTATTTTGCACTTTTTAAAACTAAAAACTAACATACTCACAGCACAGTCTCACCTTTGCCCTGGCAGTTGCCTCTGCCAGGAATGCTTTTCCCCAAATATTCTGCACTTTCTTCAAGCCTTTGTTGAAGTGTCATTTTATCCAGGGGGCTTTTCTGACTCTGTTGGATTTAAAATTTTCCACCCCTCTCTCTCTCCCTCTCTCACCCCCTCTCTCTCCACTCCCTCTGTGTCTCTGTCTTACCCTGTCCTATTTTCCCCTTCTATTCCACTGAAGAGCTTACCAACCTCTAACCTGCCATGCCGTTTGCTTATTCATTTTGTTTATCATCTCTGATCTCCCAACCACCCCCCTCGAGCCAAAGGGCAGCTCTAGAAACGCGGAAACCTTTGTCTGCTGTGCATCCCACTGACACCCAGGGCCTCCAGCAGGGCTTGGCGCATTGCAGGAGCCCGATAAATATTTGAGGGACGAATGAATGAATGAAATACAAGCAAGCAAACCGTTTCCCTTTACGAGGACTCTATTCCATCCTCGCCCTTCTGATTTGCAGAAGAAGCGGCATGGATGAGACGGGTCTGGCAGGCCCGGCGGGGGACAGGTGGGAGAAAAGATGTCCCTCTCGCCTTCCAGATTCCGCTCCTTCCTTCGCCGGCGACAAGACGGAGGGCTGAGCCCTAAAGTAGCACCGCCCCCTGCTGGCAAGTTTGAGGAACTGCAGCGCAGGCGCTCAGCTGCGGGACCGGACACGTTTCAAACCATTAAACCTGGAAATTTTGGACAGCAAAGGAGTGGAAAGGTTACCGGAGGCAAGGCCCCTGTGTTTTTCTCTGAGCATCCAGAAGGGTCTGTGGGCGTCTTTTCAAGAGGAAAGAGGAGTCGAGAATAAAATGGAGCCCATTCTCTCCAGCTGCAGGATTCAGATTTCAGTGGAGTCCACTCCCACAAATGGATGGATTTCTCCAGTTGAGGCCAAGACTGACCTTGAAGAAAATCGGTTGCAATTCAAGGCCGGCTCCCAAGGGATCCTTTTTGGAACTTCTGGCTTCTCTGGGTTTCTTTCAGGTTTTGTGGTTAACGTGTATTCTTTTATCCAACCCACACCACATAACCAGACTTTCAAACTTAGTTTTTACCCACACTTTTATTTCTTTATTATTATTTTTTTCCATTTTCAGTTGGCCAATTAACTTTTTTTTTTTTTTTCAGTAGAGACGGGGTCTCGCTCTTGCTCAGGCTGGTCTTGAACTCCTGAGCTCAAACGATCCACCCGCCTCGGCCTCCCAGAGAGCTTGGATTACAGGCGTGAGCCACCGCACCTGGCCTACCCACACTTTTAAATGAATGTGCAAGTTCACTTTCAGAAAGAGGAAATGTGCTGGCCAAGTCAAGATTGTTCATGGACTGAGTGTTCTTAGCATGCGTTTACTGCGTGCCAGGCATGATTCTAGGTGCTGGGGACATGGCAGTGAAAAACATAGACAAATATCTCAGCCCACGCAGAGCTGATGTTCTAGTGTGAGAGACAAACACATAGATGCAAATATCTAACTAGAAACTGAGGTGAGTGCTTGGAAAGAGAATAGGGTGTTCTGGAAAAGAGTAAGTAGGAACAGACTTCAACTTGGGGAATCTACTCTGGAGACAGGAGATTTAATCTGAATTCTTCTCCCAGTAGCCAGGGGCAGTCTGGTGGGGGAGGAAGGAGGAGCAAGAGAGAAACTGGAAGTTTCCAGGCTTTCAGTCTTGAGATATCCCCACAGAGATGAGTCATTTGTCCATTTTAGTAAATGTTTGCTCTGCAGAAAAAGTACAGCATAGGGGTCTGGAATCAGAGTCCTGGGTTCAAATCTCAGCTCTGCCCCGTTCTTTAGTTTTTACTTCCTTTGTCCCAAGTTATTATAAGGATTTAATGAGATTATAGAAATGTAACTATTGATACAGTGCCTGGCAAGTAGTACTTATTCAATAAACATTAATGTTAAAGGCTCTAAGGTCTACAACTGAGGAACCTATTGAACTAGATTCCCTGTTAGGCCATAGAAATGTTTTGCTGCTGAGTATTTTGTGCTCCACCATATATATTTGGGAAATATTACTTCAGTTTGGGGAGGGGTTGAGCAGACATTATTTATTGCCTAGCCTAAATCCATCTGCCATCTTTTTCTTTTGTTAACAGAACCTGATTATGTTCAGGATCAGGCCAAAGAGCCTTTGGTATCAAAGAAGGTAGGCCAGGTGTGGTCTTGATATAGGCACCTTACCCTGTTCTGGCTAGTGAAATGTATGGAAAGACCCCTGGGGGCTTCCCCAGGAAGATGTTTCCCTCCCTGATAAGAAGCAGACACGCACGTAAAGAAACATGCCCCCATCCCCACCAACCGCAGCTCCTGCTTTGAATGTGCTGCTGTGGGAACAGGACTTGGATCTGGGGCCACCATCTTGCGAAGATCTGGGAAAGGCCAATGGAATCGCAGAAACACCACCAGGATTCCCAGTCATGTCCAGCTGCTGAACAAGCCTGGAACCGTCTATTCCCAAACTCCTTTTGAGAAAACTAATCCCCCACTGGTTTAAGCTGCTGCTTGTGGTTTTGTGTTACTTGCAGCCCAGAGCATTCTTCACTAACCCAGGGTCCCAGCTCTCTGTTCAGAATTAAAATCATCCTGATTTTCTCCATGTGTCTTAATACTCTCTGGTTCACCTTGAGGACAGCCTCCAGGCATTGTACCAGCCTCCCTGGGGACTGTTCCCTTTGTAAAACCATGACTCACTTCACAGACCCTTGCTGGCCTCATACCTTCATTCCAGAGAGGATTCCATAATCCATCCCTCTTTGTCTTTCTCTTCTCTCCTGTCTATTTTTGTCTTTTGGCCACAACTAGGATATAGAGGTATTAGTGTACCCTCCCCACTAATCCCTCAGGCTACTGTTCCCTTGTCCAAAGTCACCCAGGAGAACAAAGCCAATGTAGATTTTTTTTTTTTTGGGGCCTGGCTTTTCCTGGGGGAAATGGAAGTGCTACATTGTGTGTCCCAAACCCCAAATTCTCTCCATTCTCTTCACCATACATGGCCCTAGAACTTTCTTTCTGTCTCAGAGGATACTTACAAGGGAGGAGCAGCAGATACACAGCACATGGCATGCATGCCACCTCTCCTACATCTAGGGCCATGGCAGACATTGCTAATTAATCACAGCACTCTTTCTTATTGAGCTTAGTTGGAGTTGGCAGGGAAGAAGAGTTGATATCCTTGAGCTCTTCAACATGGTTGGGGGTGGGGGATAAAGAGTAAAGTCCACACTCAACTCAAGAAGATTCCCCTGGGACCTGTCACCCTGGTGCTCTCTTCATCAGCTAGAGGGGGACCCAGCTAGTCTGGAGAGCCTCAGACGGGCAGGGATAGGTATGAAAGAATCAGTGACTTCAGCCCCAGAGACATGGCATAGGCAATGTGTCCAGGCCCTTCCCACATGTGTCGTGGACTCATTCCAGAACCATCTTCAGTCCCTGTTGAATTCAGTTCCATGGAACAAGCCTATCATGATCACCTACTATGTGCCAGGACTGAGGGCCCTGGAAAGATGAATGAATCCTGGCCCCTGGCCTGGAAGATTCTACCAGAAGAGACACACTGACAAAACAAATGAATGCTACAAGACAGCATCATTCAGTCATTCAATAAGCATGTGCAGGGTGCCGGGGGACGCCATGGCGAGCGAGATAGGCTTGGTCGCTGCCCCACTGTAGAGCAGGGAGTCCAGTAGGAAGTAGGATGCTCATCAGAAAATTGGAGAAACCAACGTAGACTGCAGCTAAGGCTGAACGTTAGGGAAGAGAGGAACACAGTGCTGGGGAACCTGGTCTGGGGAGTTGGGAAGAATGGACAGAAGGTAACTAGACCAGTGCTTCTCACATGAAGGCAATTTTGCCCTCCACCCCATCCCACCCAACAGCTGGCAATGCCTTCAGGCATTTTGGTTGTCACAATTTGGAGAAGGGGGAGTTGCTACTGGTAGCTCCTGGTGGAAGCCCTCGATGCTGCTCAGTGTCCAGTGATGCACAGAACCCCCCCCCCCATAGCCCAATGGCAGTGGAACCCAGGCTGAGAACACCACTCCACGGTCAAAGGCCCATAAACGCCTGTGTCTGTTCCTGGGCAGGGGCGGGGCCCTGCCCGGGCAGAGCTCTGCTGGGTGTTAGCTGAAGACTCGTTGAAAGGTCCTTCACCCGACAATCTCAGGCCGGATGACTAATGAGCGGCGAGTGTGACCTTTATATAGCTCCAGACCTGGGTTCAGCTGTCACCATGCCATGTTCTTCAGCAGAGGTGCTCCAGCAGGCAGGCAGAGGAGAGCCAGGAGAAGCCGGCGGGGGAGGCCGGGGCAGCAGCTGTTGCTGGAATCTGGGCCTCGAGGAGAGGAACAATGGCCTGGGAATGCCAGGCATGCCACTGAGACAGCTGAGCCCACGGGCATCTGAAGGGCACCAGTAAAATGGGCTTGTCTGGGTGCCTCTGTTCCCCACTTAGGCAAGGCAGATGACTGAGGGCTAAAAATACCAGCGAAGAGAAAGCCACCAGAGGGCTGCCTGGCTGCCTGAGGCTGGCCCCGAGTTTTGGGATCCCCAAGTTTCAAAACCAGAATGGCACAGCAGGGGTGGGGGGAGTGTGGGTAATGGAGCATGACAATCTGGGTTCGAAGCCCAGAGCCACCAGGTGCTAGCAGTGGAGACTTGAGGAGTGACAACTCCTCTCTGACCCTCAGTTTCTTCATCTGGAAAATGTGCCTCATGTTAGTCCCTTCCTCACACTGTGGTGAGAGTTAAGTAGGATGATGGCTACAGCACTTACACTGTGCCTGGCACACTGGGAGCTCTAGGTATGTGAGACGATGATGATGTGATTACTTTCGGAACCTGTTTGGCAAGCTCACAGTGCAGTGGCTGGGTGGTGGCTGTGGTGGGCAGGTTGGCCTTCCCCAGTCCTTATTACCCACCCCTAAGGATCGGGTATGAGCCTTAATGTCCCCTTGAGAGCAGGGGAGCTGGACGGTGGGAGGTGCTTGGTGGGTACCACATGCATGGCTCCAGTGATGGACGCACTGAAGACCCCAACTTCACTACCACGCAACATGTTAATATCACTGCAGCAAAATTGCACTTGTACCCCATGAATACATACAAATAAAAAATAAAGGAAACAAAAATAAAGTATACCCTAACTTCAAAGAAAAAATCCCCTGGAGGACCCAATACATGCGTGCTTGTTCTCTGCCAGCTCAGTGCATCTGTGCAAGGGCTCTCTGTGACAGGCCTGGAGGGCGAGGTGGAGGCTGGGATAGGAAAGGAGGTTGGGAAGGTGACCAGTAATAACCACATGCACACACGCATGCACACGCTCTCTCGTGGTGCATGTGCTCTGTGGCGGGCACTGTGCAAGGCCACTTGTACTCATCGTGTGAGCAACCGTGTAGACGGTGCTTGGATAGGGCCTGGCACGGAATATGCACACGATCCATGTTCACTGCTATCATGAGGGTCACAGTTACCCAGTTTTACTTTAATAGCACTCTTCTAAGATGAGCATCATTGTTTCCCCCATGTATCAAGTGAAAACTGAGGTTCAAGGTGGCTAAGTCACTTGTCCAGGGCCCCACAGTCTAGGAAGTGGAGGAGCTGACCTGGAACCCAGCTTTCAAATCATTGCACTATTCTGGTAGGTCAGGGTCAAGTGGTAAAACTGTCAGGTAAAACTCTCAGGCCAAGGAGGAGAGACATCTTCATGAGGTAGTGGGGAGCCACTGAGGGTTCTGAAGCATGTGCAGGTCATCATGAGAGTGGGGCCCTGGGGAAAGGATTTGGAGCTGAGGTGGGTGGAGGGCAGGGGCAGAAAGGCAAGAGAGGGGGGGCCCTAAACCAATGGGGCCTGACTACCAAAGGCCAGAATTGGAGCAGGACGGGGGTAAATGTTTGTAAGACATTTTAGAGGCAGAATAGACTTTGTCACTAACAGGGCAGAATCAAGAGGGCTGAGGATTTTAGTCTGGGAACCTAAGAGAAGCATGAAGTCATTGATAGAAAAAGGTTTGGGGGAGGGACAAGAGAAAAAATAACTTTGTATTGGCATTGAACATGTTATTCTTTGACCTCCGTCTCCCCTGACATGGGGGCCCCAGTCTGGAATAAGAGCTGACATTTCTGAACATCATCATGTCCAGCAATATTCTAGAACTTTATAAGTATCAATTAACTCATTCAAACTTCACAATAACTCTTTGCAGTAAGGGCCACTATTATATATTCTCATGTCACAGGTAGGGAAACTGACACACAGAGCACTGATGTTGCTTGTACCCTGTACACAGTGGGCGCCCCATCATTGTGCCTGACTCATCTCCAGTGGGCACAAGGCCTGGTCCACCCAGGTCTGACGTGCTGGAGAGGCTGCCTTCCCTGCTTGGTGGCTCTCACTGACGCTCGGGGGCCCTGACATGAGGAGATAGTCGCTATCACTTGGTGACAACATCCACCAGCCTTCTGGCTTTGGACTGGCAGAGCCAGGTCTGCCTTTGTTCTATCAGGAAGTGGCTGACTTCATCCCCTCCTTAAAGGGGCATTATGCCCCACGGCAGGTTAACCCATTGTCCTGCTTTACTTCCACCAGAAATCGCAGTGAACACTTCATGTGGCACTTTTCTGTGCCAGACTCTGTCACAAATATCAGTCCTAGATGACCTCTGTCATCTACTGATATTAACATATATACTCATGTGACTTGCTGATGAGTTTTATAAAATACCCACACAGAGAAGGGCTTCCTTTTCCCCAATGTGGGACCGGATGGCTTAGACTTGAATTCTGGGAGCTAAAGCAGAAAAAGCCCCTGCAAAAGAAATGAATTAAACTATGCCCCCAGCCAGGCCTGTATTAAAACCTTTAAAAGCCGCAAAGACTGAAGAGATGCTGGTCTCATTGCCTCATATTGAATGAAAGATAAAAACAGTGCTAAATGGTCCAGCTAGCATGATAGCATCCTACAGCGCTCTGATATTGCTTCATAGTCACTATTTGGACCCTTTAAAAAAATATATTCACTTTTTCCCAAAAAAGGTTGTTGGGTTTTTTGTTGTTGTTGCTCTGGGCTCACCTGCCCAGAACATTAAGCACGCCAGCCACACAGCCCGGCTTGACCACAGAGCGGACACCACACGGGGCCACTGTCACGGAGGTGGGGGCTGGGGACTTCAAGGAAGGTCTCCAAGGCCCACAGTGCAGTGTAAAAACCCAGGCGGCCAGTGTGTATGTGTGTGTGTGTGTGAGAGAGAGAGAGGGAGAGGGAGGGGGGAGAGGAAAGGGAGAGAGGGAGAGAGGAAGTCTGGAAGGCTGAGTGCAATGTGATATCCTAAATTAGATCCTGGAACACAAAAAGGACAATAGTGGACACAAACCAGTGAAATCCGAGTCAAGCCTGGAGTTTAGTCAATAGTAATGTACCAATGTCAGTTTCCTCATTGTGACCCATGTGTCATGGTCACGCAAGGCGCTAACACTGGGGGAAGCTGAGCCAGGGTGAAGGAAGAACTTGGCCGCATTTCTATAAATTCTAAACTAAAAAATTTATTTTAAAAAAAGTCTGGAAGGCATTTGAAGAAGTTCTGGAATGGCAAAATGAATCCATGGGGCTGAAGGTGAACAGGTGGTTACTTTGGGGAGGGTTGCCTGCAAAAAGCCTGGAATGTTCCGTGTCCTGAGCTCAGTGGTGGTCACACGGTCCACATGCATATGTAAAAGCTCAGGGGGCTGGATGCTTAAGAGGTGTGTGCACTTTGCTACAGGTATAACAAATTTCAAAAGCAAAGAAATTAAATTAAATTAAAACATAGTCTGCAAGACTTCACACCAAACTGCACACACTGGTTCCCTATGGGGAGGATTTGATTATAATGCTAGAAAGGGAGCCTTTATCTGTAACATTTTGAACTGTTTTATAATAAGAATGTGCTCGTTTACATAGTATTAATTTGATGTTTTCTGAACCTGTAGCACACACACACAAGGGCACACATCTTCACAAACGTAACACAGCTGTGAACCAGCACCCAGTTCAAAATACAGAACATTCCGGCTCCCTTAAAGATCCCCTAATTATTTATCTCAAATTCTGCTTTAACCGGATGTTTGCTGTTTTTGATGTGTTTTGCTAAACCTGGCAACCCCACCCCTACTGTCCTTGCCCAGTCACTCCCTCCCTCCATCCCGGCCTCTCACAACACAGATTTGTTTTGCCTGTTTGTGCATATACCGTTTTGAAATTAAAAATCAATGTTTCCTTTAAAAAATGTCACCAGCTATGATCAGCAAAGCAGGGATCAGAGGTTTATAGGAACCCCAAGTTTCCTTACCTGCATCCCTTCATTCCAAGCGACACATGCACCCAGTAAAAGCAAAAGAGTCAGATCCAAGTTCAGAAGGAGACATTGGCTCTGAGAAGCCCGTCTGAATTTTTCCACTAGAGTTAAGTTCTCTCTGTCCAGAAGAATGTCAAACTTTTTCTTAAACCTTGGAGTTTGTGAATTTTGCCAGGATATACCTTGGTTTATGTTTTTTTCCCCATCCTTCCAGCTTGGAGGTCGGGAATCCTTTCAATCTACAGTTTCTGTTGTCTTCTTGGCTGAACCTCATTTCCTTGTGTTACTTGCTTACTTGAGGTTTGTGTTTCTGGAACGTTTGTTATTTGCATTCCTTCCTTATTTTGCTTCAATATATTCCCGAGATACCATCTTCTAGGCAACGATTCGACTTGCAACAAGAACTAACATTTTCTGCAGGTCATCTGCTTAATTTTTAGTTCTGAAATCAGGTCTTAAAGCTCCAGAAAGTCATTTTGGGGTTTTACGTGAATTTCCCTTAGGCATTCTTTTTGTTTTGTTTTGTTTTATGGAGTAAACCAACACCTGTGCTTTAAAATAATAATGAAATTAATACACTGCTCTACTTTCAAAATTAAAGATTGTTGTACACATTACAGTTGAACATAAATTCCCACGTTCCTCAAATTGAAGCTTAACACCTGTGCATCTCCCCTTCCTCTGAATGAAGCTTTACGGATGTACACAAGGCCCTATACTTGAATTAATTAATTGAATTGAATTGGGGGTCAAAAATTAAATTAATTTGAATTGGGGGTCAAAATCATTCTTGCTTAAAAGCAGTCTATATATAGAGGGATTGCTCACAACATTGCCAATGAGTAATTTTTTTAATTGCTGTTCAATAAAACTGACCTTTTTTCTTTCTTCTTCTTTTTTTTTTTTTTTTTGGTGGATAGTTCCATGAATTCTAATACAGAGAAGTTTTATTGTTGCATTGATTATTACTCAGCTGTTGCTCTGTTGACTCGGCACCAAAGATGCCCACGTCCTAACCCCTGGAGTCCAGGAATATGTGACTTATGCGACAAAAGGAATTTTGAAGATGACATTAAATTAGGGAGCTTGGGACTCTCCTGATTAACCAGAGGTCCTTAAAAGATGGAGAAGCAGCAGCTGGTCAGAGAGGTTGGATCCAGAGGTCAGAGTAATGTGGACCACGAACCCAGGAACGTGGGCACCTCTAGAAGCTGCAAAGGCAGGGAAGAGATTCTCCCCTAGACCCTCCCAGGGGGAACACGATCCTGCCCACCTGTTTTCTATGTCTGACCTACAGAACTGCAGGATAAGAAATTTGTGCGGTTTTAAGCCACCAAACTTATGGTAATATTTTTACAGCAGCAATGGGAAGCAAATACCCTTGGTTTGCTTTCTGGTTGTTCTAGAAGTTGCTATTCTGAATGATCGTCCCAGTGTGCTTCTCTCTGGCCTCTGAGAGCCTCAGGTGCGTAGTTTTCTCTTTGGTGCAATGGGACTCAGGTCTGGCTGCTGGAGACTTCTTAGCTCCAGGAATCCTACAGGCAGCAGAAAGGAAGGGGTCTCGGGCCCGTAGGCCTGCAGTTCTCAGGCAAGACGCCTTCGCCTCCCAGCCTCGAGGGCAGAGAAGCCCCCGCCGGCCACTCGCCTCCTCCACACGCGCTCTTGAGGTGGACGCTGAAACGGACCCCAAGTCTTCCCTGGATTCGCCGCTCCGAGGGCCTCGTCTTGGTCTTGGGGGCTCCCCAGGGGCCGCCCAGCCCACTGACAGGGCTGGGGAGGAGACTGTGGGTCTCCGGGTCTCCCACCAGAGCGCAAGGCCTACTCCACAGCCTGTGGGCGCCGAGGCGGCGCGCGGGCTCCGTGCCCTGTGCCGGCCGCCATGTTCCCAGAATCCCCCGCGATGGCCTCACTCAGTCCTCCCCACAGCCTTATGGGAGTGTGCGCTGTTACGGTCTCCGTTTTCCAGATGAGGAAACTGAGGCCCGGAGAGGGTTAGTACCCTGTTTGACACCCCACCCCTCTCGCCACCAGCCAGAACTCTCCTCCTGGCGCCCCTTTCATAGGCCCGGCTGTGCAGGGGCCCCTCGGGGAACACACATCCACTTGCCTCTGTGGGGCCTGAGCCATCCTGAGCCCTGACCTGGGCCCCCAACCCCGGTCACGCCTTCTCCTCATCTGCGCGGTCGCAGCAACCTTTGCGCTTGGCCATTCATAGCTACCGACTGCTCCCACGGCGTTTTAACGAAAATCCATGGTGTGCCTATTAGCTGGGGAAGCATTTATTCTGGTGTCAGAGAATCTTGGACAGAAAAGCTCCTCTTGACTTGTGCACATGTGTGTGTGTGTCTCGATGCATGCGTGTGCGTGCGTGCATGGGTGTGTTTTAGTCTTAGTCTGTGCGAGCACGAGTGTGCGTGTGCACACATGCCTGTGGTGCCCGCACATGTGTGTGTGTACACTGGTGTGGGCACACACACGTAAAAACACATCTTTTGTGATTAAAGATTCTGTTAGAAGAGGCTCCTTGGTAATTCTAAGCCATGTGTGGGTTACAACCCAGAGAGAAGGAAAAAAAAAACAAAACCCACTCCTTCTTTTGTCACAGCAATAAATAGCCCTTGGTTTGTGTGCCCCCGAACTGCGACTTTTCTGTCCACCTGAGAAGGGAAGTGAGAGATAGCTACCATTCACTGAGGGCTCGCCGGGCCCTCACCTCCTTTCACCCTCCAGAAAACCTAATAAGAAAACTTATTTCTTTTTTTACATTCCAGAAAACTCCAGCCCCATGGGTCCTTCTGTTCCTCAAAGACTCCAAATTCATCTTCCTTTGAGGCTTTTGTGGTCCCCGCTGCCAGGAGCCCCTCTGCAGTTTCTGCTCAGAGGGACCCACCCCGAGCCCATCTGAGGCAGCTGACACAGTCCACCACTTCTCATGCCCATGTCATGTTTGTTACCACCTGCAATTATCTGGATTATGCATTTATTTACTTTCTTTTTATCCATCTTCCGCTTGCATGTGAGCTCTAGGAGGGCAGGGAGTTTGTCGCTTTGCGGCAGTCTCCCCCGAGCTAGGGCAGCACCCAGCATCCAGCAGGGCTGCAGGAAGGGGAATGAACACTGTTCCAGCATCAGCCTAGTGTCCCCACCAGCAGGGAGGGGCGAGGGGATATTCTCCTTCCACGACGATTCCAAGCGCTGAGTTTTTGCTCCCTAAATCCCAACGCTGTCTTTGGTTTTCCCAAAACCATACTGGGAAGGAGTATTGAATAAGAGTGCCTTGCACTTGGAGAGTGAGCTGCTGTTTGCAAGGCCCTTTAAGGGTCTGGACTGCACGCAGTGGGCCTCAAGATGGGGCCACCCCCGGCTCCACCACTGTGTGACCCTCGGGGGCTCATATCACCTCTCTGAGCTTTCACTTTCTCATCTGCAAAATGGGGGCACAGATGAGAATGTGGTCCCTACCCCATAGGGTGGTTGGAAAATTAAATGTGAACATGAGCCCAAGGACACAGCGCCTGGCACGTAGCAAGTGCTCAGTGAATCAAAGTTGTCATTTCTTTACTCATTCAGCGAATATTTATAGGTGAGCTGCTGCTGCTATAGGTGCTGGGGAGGTGGCAGTGAGGAAAACTAAAGAGGACACTGCCCTCTCAAGCGGACTGTCCCCTGACACCAAACAAAATAAACAAGTATGTTGCATGATGTGTTAGGAAGTGACAAATGCCATAGAGAAAAACAGAACAAAAAAGGGAGATGGGAGGCAGGGGTGAGAGGCTATTTGCAATACAGTGGCTGGGCAGGCCTCCCACAGGTGACATTTGAGCACAGGGGTGTCAAATAGGCGAGGGGAGAGAGAGCCACGCCTCTGACCATAGGAAAGGCGTCCCAGGCAGGGCCCACCCCCCCAGATGCAAAGGCCCTGCGGTGGGACCCGGGCCGGAGGAGTAGAGAATTTTCACCGTTTCCTCTCCCTGCCATTGTCTTTCTCAAAACTGACAGGCACAAATGTCTCCAGCCCAAGCCTGCAGAAAGTGCACCGTATCTCTCCCCGTGACCGTGACCCGGCCGCTGTCTCTTTAACCTTGAATGCCTTTTGGGGGCTCACGTGTCACCCGGTGGCGAGTGAGCGGCCCTTACTTCAGAAGAACGGCATGGGATAGGGGGGCCTTAGGTGGCGTCCACCTCACCTATTACTGCCAAAAGTGGTCATGGGGTTATTTTTAACCGCGAGGAGGAAGTATTTATTGTTCCTGGGCTGGGCAGCGTGTTGAATTCTTCTCGTGAAGCAGTGCTGGGTCTCTTCCACCATGGTGAGTAGCAAGGGCTCAGTGAGTTGGTGATGTCGGGTGGGTGACAAGGGGAAGCCACCCACAAGCAAAGGACCAACGCGGAGTGGGGAGGAAAGGCGGCTTTCCAGGCCCCCCGCCCGTCGCGGAGAAAGCACCGTTGGCTGTGCGTGCGCAGAGGAACCCCAATCAATGCCCCGATAGGCCACAAATAACAGCAGCTCCCGGGGACTCACAAAAACAAAATAAGAGAGTTGGCTTTTTTATGGCTTGTCTACTGACCTCTCGAGGAATCAATAACTCCCGGGGCTTGCAAAATGGGATTGAACGCTTTTAAGGATCAAATTGTAATTCTTTTCTCTAGTTCAGGCAGCTGGGAAAAAGAATCTTTTTGTTTTCACCTTTTGAACTTGCAAATTTCAAAACCTTTCTTCCTGTGATGTTTGGTTAGGTGTCCCCCGACTCCTAAAGCAGGCAGCCCCCAAACCAGGGTCAGCTCAGGAGGGAGGTTAGGGCACAGACTTTGGAGTCAAAATGCCCAAGTTCAACTCCAGCTCTGCCTTTTTGTGGCTGTGAGACCTTGGGCAAGGGACCCAACCTCTCTGAGCCTTGGTTGCCACCCTACCCCACCCCCCACCCCCGCCGATAAAATGGAGATGATAATAATAGCATTTATGGGACAGAGCAGTTACAAGAATTAAATGAAATAATAACTTCTGTACAGTGCTCAAGCATTTGCTGTTATTTAAGCTCAGAGAGAAGTGGGCTTGGGGAGAAAGGGTACCTCACCCTGCTCTGCTCTGTTGATGTGGCACAAAGACAGGACATTTAGAGAGGAGATTACACTGCCATTAGGATCAAGGGAAAGTTGTGGGATGGGGGGAGCAGTTGGATTTTAACATCCTGAAAAACCGTCCTCTTGTCTTGGCATGCATCACGGCTTAGCGAGCCCGACTTTTTCTTTGCCTCCAATCAATTCTCCTTCAGTGCATTACTAAGCTTTTTGTGCAATGCCCTGGAACAAAAGCGGCTGGACCCTGCCCGGGGGGCTGATGTGGAGGTGTGGCCTCCATCCCCAGAGACGCACATGCACCTTGTCATTTGCAACGGAGCCGCTGCAAAAGCCACGATCTCTGTGACTCACCAGGACCCGGGCTATCTGGAAGAACTTTATGTTGTGTCCTTTTTATCCCTCCGGCTTCATCATTTCGAGATGTGATGTGAGCACCATCACCCATTTCACAGATGAGCCGCTGAGCCCCTGCAAGATGGACTAACCCACCCAGAGAGGGGCCTGACCTAGTTTTCTAATTCCTAGCCTCCAACTCTTTTAATCAATGCTTCTTCCTCCCCAGGCACCTAAGAAAGCTAAGAAGAGAGCTGAGGGCACCGCCAACTCCAACGTGTTCTCCATGTTTGAACAGACCCAAATCCAGGAATTTAAGGAGGTGGGTGCCCCTGCTCAGTCCCCCGCCTGCAGGGGCAGGGACATCCCGCCTGGCAGAGGGAACCTTTCCTTTGTTCAGACTCCCAGCAGGGGCCTTCTGATCAGATGTCTTTATCCTCCCAGCAATCCCTAATTCAGTCTGAATGTATGTGTGAACCTTTTAAGGAAATTATTTTTTAATTACTTTGGCTGATTATCAAAGTAAAACATACTCCTTGTTGAAAATGTAGGAAACATTTCCAGAAAAGTGCAAAGAAGAAAATAAAAACTACCTACAATTCTACTCCCAAGAGAGAATCAATTCACATTTTAGTATATACCCTTCAAGTTATTTTTGTTATCTATTTATACACTGAATTAAGCAAAGTTATAGTCTTCTGTGTCCACTGATTAGTACCTGCATTATTTTCTCTTTTAAGAAATTCAGCATCAAAATTTCTATCATTTATTTAAACCATTTCCTGTGGTTAGATGTTACATTTGTTACTAATATTTTACTGTTATAAATAACACAACTTTGCTCATATCTCTGGTTATTTCCTCATGGTAGCTTCCTAAAAGCAGACCCACTGGGTCACAGGAACTTAACAAACAAAAAGAACTAAAACCAACCAAAACTGCTGGTCCAAATTGCCCTCTAGATTTACTGGACTAATTCCTCCTCCCATTAGCCCCAAGAAGAGAGTATCTTTTTCCTACATTTTCATCAACATTGAGTATTATTAATAGTTAAAATAATTGGTTTTTTTTTTTTTGCAATCTAGAGGTGTAAGACAGCATCTTCTGGATTTCAAATTTTATAGTTTTCTTTTATTGAACACCAGCCGAGTTGAAACCCGTCACATTCGATGGGAATGTGCCTTATTGTTAAGCAAACCTAAGAACCAATTAGGCAAAATTAAGCCACTGCCCATGGACTTGAAAGGGCAGATTCTGAATTAATTTTCCGGCAGTCTTGCCGGCGCACACTGAGTCACCCGCACCCGCACTCGGCCGTCCAGAGGAAAGTGTGCCCCAGCTATGCCAAAGACGCCAGTGTGTTCGCTATCAAAGGGGAAACCACTTGGGGGCTCCGAACAGAACGTGGACACTTGCACCTTTTGTCCCCCTTAGCATTCAGATTGCCGGGATGCCACATCTCCTAGGCCGCCAGGGAGAGAGAAATTCCTGGGACAAGCGTCCTATCTGAACTTGAAATAGTCACTTTCCAGGGAGAAAGCTACACCCACCTCTTCTCCTCACTCTGCCCCAATCTCTGGAATGAGATCCGCTGCCGGGGTGTGGGTGGCAGTGCAAAGACTTCCAGGAACCAGCCGCAGCAAAGATCGCAGAAGAATGTAGCCCTGATACCTCGTTTGTAAAATACTCGGCATCTATAAAGCGCTGGGAGCGTCCCTGGGAGTGGGGAAAGATCACTGGCCCCATTTTACAGACAGCCCAGGCTTGAGAGTGAAGAGGCCAGATGAGACCCCAGTTCTTAACTTAAAAAAAAAACACCCCAGCTTTATAGAGATAGAATTCACATACACTAAAATTCACTTTTTTAAAGTGTACAATTCAGCGGTTTTTAGTATAGTCACAAAATTTTATAACCATCACCACTATCTAATTTCAGAACATTTCTGTCACCTCTAAAGGTGACAGAAGGAAAAAAAGAAAAAGACCTCACACCCATTGGCAGTTACTTCCTCTTTCCCCTCCCCCCTTCCCTGGCAACCACTGATCCTCTTGTTGTCTCTATAGATTTGCCTTTTCTGGACATTTCATACAAATGGAATCATACGATACATGGCCTTGCGTGTCTGGCTTCTTTTGCTGAATGTCACGTTTCAAGGTCCATCCACGTGGTGGCATGTGTCGGAATTTCCTTCCTTTGTATTGCTGGATAATATTCCATTGTGCGGACAAGCCACGTTCTCTTTGTCATTCCGGAGTCGATGGGTCTGTGGCTGTTTCCAGCTGGGGGTTATTGTGAATAACACTCCACAGACGGCCGCGTGTGGGTTTTATGTGAACGTATGTTTCCAGTGCTCTTGGGTGCACATAGTAACACTACGCCTGTCGTTTGGAGGAACTACGGGCTCTTTTCTTTTTTTTTTTTGAGACAGAGTCTCTCTTTGTTGCCCAGGCTAGAGTGAGTGCCGTGGCGTCAGCCTAGCTCACAGCAACCTCAAACTCCTGGGCTCAGGCAATCCTCCTGCCTCAGCCTCCCGAGTAGCTGGGACTACAGGCATGCGCCACCGTGCCCGGCTAATTTTTTCTATGTATATTAGTTGGCCAATTAATTTCTTTCTATTTATAGTAGAGACGAGGTCTCGCTCTTGCTCAGAGCTGGTTTCAAACTCCTGACCTCGGTCAATCCACCCTCCTCGGCCTCCCAGAGTGCTAGGATTACAGGCGTGAGCCACCGCGCCCGGCCAGGGCTCTTTTCAATTGTTGACTCTTGATCTGATGCCCTATGATGGCTGCCCCTTGAAGATCCCAGAATGTCATGTCTCCTGGTCCTTGGCCCAAACACTAGGGCACCTGCGCCCAGTTCCTCCCGCGCTGACCCGCAGACACCTCCTCCCACAGGCCTTCACCATCATGGACCAGAACAGAGACGGCTTCATCGACAAGAACGACCTGAGAGACACCTTCGCTGCTCTCGGTACGTCGCCCCTTTGAGCCCCCGTCACCCTGCGCGAGGGTTTCCTTACCCCCGCCCGCGAGACGCAGGAGGTGGGACCATCCCAAAGGGTCAAGAAAGTCTCATTTTCCAAAGAAACAGCTCAACCATAACTGGCCTGTAACAGGAATTTTAGAGGATGGGAAAGAAATGTTTAGTCTTTGAGTGTCTTCCCATATCTTTTATTTTTCTCTTGAAGCACCTTTTTTCGGTATGATTTTGAAGGCGATGCCAGCTCTCAATAGCAAATTTAGAAAATTCGGGAAAGTATAAAGGGCAAAACATTACCCACAAGGTCACGTTCCTCTGTTAACATTGCAGATTCTTCCCTCTTAGTCTTTCTAGGCACAACCATTTGGTTTTGTTTTTTTAAATAATTAGAATCATTCTACTTTGAATTTGCCTTTTAAAATGTATCATCTCTACAGTGTGAGCATGAGTACATGGAGCTTTTTCAAGATAAACATGTCCAATCTGCCACCCAACACCACTACCAACTCCCATCCTCAGAACCCAGGGCCACCATACACAGCTGTGCAGGTTGTGCACTGCACAATTCTACAGGGTACAACACCACTCACATTTGTAGCTACTGTCGCT
This sequence comes from Microcebus murinus, assembly GCF_040939455.1. Lineage (NCBI taxonomy): Eukaryota > Metazoa > Chordata > Mammalia > Primates > Cheirogaleidae > Microcebus > Microcebus murinus. The sequence continues at coordinate 7,411,094 of NC_134125.1, read as the reverse complement.
TTGTATAAAAACAAAGTGTCTTAATAAGAGGTACCTTTTTGTAATTTGCACAAAAGTGGGTGGCTTGTGGTAGGACTGAGCAGGTATGCCAGAATCTCCAAGGCTGTGGGTTACAGCAGGTATTACTTGAAAATTTTTCTTCGGGAGATGCTTGATCTGTCTCTCCCGCCTCCAACTGAGAAGGGCTAGTTTACGATATGAGTGTTTCCCGTTGGAGTAAAACATTAACGTATCTGTATAAAACGTTCCAGGTTCTGAAGACACTATTTTAAAAATAGCTATCGTCTCTGCACGTCAGATGTTTGGGTCGCTTCCAGTCACCTGGTTATTATGCATACCGCTGGTGAGAACATCTCACAGGGATCGCTGACTCTATCCACCCTATCTCTGACTGTTCCTACGCTAGATCCCTTGAAGTGGAATTCCAGGGAATGCCAGTGTGCTAATAGCTGTTTCTCTCCCAGCTCAGAGTCCCTGAGTGTGTGTTTCCTGCCCTAGGGCGTGTGAACGTGAAAAATGAAGAAATTGACGATATGCTCAAGGAAGCTCCAGGTCCTATTAACTTCACTGTGTTCCTGACCATGTTTGGGGAGAAACTTAAGGGTAAGCGTGTGTGTGTGTGTGTGTGTGTGTATCTGTGTGTCTTCACCTTTGGGCGTGAATTAAGGCACTAAGAGAACAGACTGGGGGTGGCCGAAGATGGATCGCTTTCAAGGAGACAAAGTACCCTTGGAAAAAAAGAATATAAACAGGGCAGGGCATGGTGGCTCACATCTGTAATTCTAGCACTTTGGGAGTCCAAGATGGAAGGATCGGTTGAGGCCAGGAGTCTGAGTTGCAGTGAGCTATGATAATGCCACTGCACCCTAGCCCAGGCAACAGAGCAAGACCCTGTCTTAAAAACAACAAACCAACCCTAAAAACAGCAACTAACATTACTCCAAGGCTTACCCTCAGCACTCTATATGCATGCCCTCATTTAACAGCACCTAGGAGGCAGGTTCTATTCTTATCCCCAGTATACAGATGGGGAACTGAGACTCAGAGACAGAAAGTCACTGGTCTGAGGCCACATAGCCAGGGAGTGCCGGGGTCAGGATTCAGACCCTAGTCTTTCTGACTCTAGATCATGTTTGACTTTTGGTTTGCTCAGAAATAACCAGGTCCTCAGCCTTCTCTTTCAACGTACGGAGACCCAGTGCTCTTTCCTCCAAGCAAAGCAGCCTTGCGCTGGCCCCTTCCCCTCTGGGGGGACCTGGGCTCTGCCACTGGGGTGCCCTGAGTTCCCAGCCACCCACAGCACACGTCAGCTCTGTTTTCTGTTTCAGGGGCAGACCCCGAGGAGACCATTCTCAACGCGTTCAAAGTGTTTGACCCCGAAGGCAAGGGGGTGCTGAAGGCTGATTAGTGAGTGGGGTCTGGGGGGAGGGGGGTTCCTGCCTCCCCCCCACACACACACCGGATACCGACGCCTGCTCTCTCTCTGCAGTGTCCGGGAGATGCTGACCACCCAGGCGGACAGGTTTTCCAAGGATGAGGTAATGGGGTCCTTTGTCCACTCCCTGCACCCCAGTTCCTGGGCTCACCCTCAGGGGCCTCCGCCTCCCTCTCTTGCCTAAATCGCCCCTGATCCCCCAGCGAGATAACTAGCTATCATTTACTGAACACTTGCTCATTGCATTCTTTCAATCACTCTCAGAGGTAAGGACTAATATTATTGTCCTTTTATTCAGATAGGGAAACTGAGGCGCAGGGAAGTAAAGTCACTTGCCAAAAATATCAACACCAGTGCTAAACGCCAGAGCCTGGATTCAAACCCAGGTCTGTCTGACTCCAGGTTCTGCCTTCCTCACAATGCATAGAGACCTGGTTAGAGAATTAGTTTACTATGGCATGAGGGTCTGCCACATACAGTCGTGTAAGTTGTGCACTGCACAACCCTCTGGGATGCCAGTCTCATAAAATTCATCACAGACTGTATATTTAGTTTTGCAATAGTTTTTTTTTTTTTTTTTTTTTTTTTTTTTTTGTGACAGAGTCTCACTTTGTTGTCCAGGCTAGAGTGAGTGCCATGGCGTCAGCCTAGCTCACAGCAACCTCAAACTCCTGGGCTTGAGTGATCCTTCTGCCTCAGCCTCCCGAGTAGCTGGGACTACAGGCATGCGCCACCATGCCCGGCTAATTTTTTTTATATATATATATCAGTTGGCCAATTAATTTCTTTCTATTTATAGTAGAGACGGGGTCTCGCTCTTGCTCAGGCTGGTTTTGAACTCCTGACCTTGAGCAATCCGCCCGCCTCGGCCTCCCAAGAGCTAGGATTACAGGCGTGAGCCACAGCGCCCGGCCTTTGCAATAGTTTTTCCAGCAGGTGGCAGCAAAGTGTCTTGTTATAATTTTTTTTAAAAATCAGTATATATGAAATTTTTCTGGCAGGGGCAGTAATGTGTCTGGAAGAAGGGGCACTTTTGCTAATTTGCCAAGGTTCTACATGAGTAAGCAATAGTCCTGCCGGCCTTACTAGTGAACCTTAATGAGTTTATTTAAAATAGTCCCTGTGTAGCCTCTTGGGCCCGTTTCCAAGTTCCACATTTTACCAAAAATTGTATTTAGATTTACTCCTTCCCAAAACTCAAGCAGTTAAAAGAGCTGCCTCCACCTTCCCCCAGCTGTGTGACTTTGGACAAGCTCCTTAACCTCTCTGTGCCTCAATTTCCTCATCTGTAAAGCGGGGATAATAATAGAACTGCGTGATAGTGTATTGTGAGGATTCAACGAGTTAATCTGTGTTAAAGTGCTGACACGTGTGAGGGCAATATAAGTGTTAACTAGTAACAGCCAATGCATTTTTTAACTGCGTGTAAAAAAAGGAATCTAGATTTCTGACCTCGCTGCGCATGTGGCCACAAGCAGCTGCCACCTCTGAAGATGGGCCCCGTGTCTCCATTTAGCCACAGCCCACAGGCCCGTCTTCGTCCCTTACATAGACTGCGCTCGGAACACTCGAGTTCTCGATGCCCGCTTTCCCCTGGACGAAGGCTGGGTTTCCAGAACATCCCTGAAGGGCGTTTACCTGGGAGGGCCCTCGGCGTCCGTGCCTGGGGAAGGAAGGGCAGGGAAGGAGTGCGTGCGGGGCCGCGTGAGCCAAGTGCAGGCTCCAAGACAGCCATGGCCGACGCCCCAGGGAGCCGGGGCCGGCAGAGCCCTTCTGAGAAGCCCCAAGTTGGGCGAGGTGGCCAGGCCCGTACACCCCTGGCTATGGCTGCCCCTGGAAGGGCATGACCTTGGGAGAGGGGTCTCTCTGCAGCAGCTGGTCACCAAGTCCTTCCCTGGAGGGGCTCTGAGTGGCCGTCCCCACACCCCATGCCCCAGCTGCCTCTCCACTCGGCCCCACCCTCCCAGTCCCCCTCCCCTCGTCCCCAGCACGCCCTGCTGGTTGATTGCAGGTCGACCAGATGTTCAACGCCTTCCCCCCTGACGTGACTGGCAACTTGGACTACAAGAACCTGGTGCATATCATCACGCACGGAGAAGAGAAGGACTAGAAGGGGCTCGCCGCCCCGCCTGGGCTCATCTTTGCAGGGTGGGCTCTGCCCTCCTCTCTCTCTGCCCCAGCCCTGCCTGTTAGCCACGCAGCTGCACCCATTTATCCACCTCCTTGTTCTTTGCAGCTGGGGTGGCTTACAGATGCCATGTGGCCACACGTACTGCAGATGGAAATCCACCCGAGCCCAAGTTCAAATAAACAGGAGGTCGTGTAAATGGTCACGGTGCTCCTCTGGCAGATACAAGCACCTTGAGTAAGAAAAGCAAAGGCGGCATATAAGCCGGTGATGCCCCTGCTGTCATCATTATTATTGAATCTTAGTGACTCTTTATTTAATATAGACCTCTGCAGCCACTCAGCACTGTTTCTCTCACGGGCCACATTTTAATGGAATGTTACCTGGATGAACACAGCCCTCCCTTCCAGAGGGCTCAAGCGTGTGTAGGTCTAGCTTCCATGACACCCTTTCCTTTGGGACACCATCAGGATGTTTCTCCCATACGTATGTAAACCTGGGCCCCATGACGATGAAAGGAGGTGGCCTCACACACACGCTAAGATGTGGCTCATCTGACAAAAATCACATCTGCTAATCGCAAGAGGTTGATTTCTAGTTTCAGATAAAGCAGAAGCTGCCTGTACTCCTCTCCTGGCAAATTGTGGGAGGGGTACTGATTTCTGACCCTCTCTGGGGTCCAGGCCTGGGGATGAGTGGACCCTTGATTTTGAGTAACCAAAGTCATAGCTGAAGCATTCAGGTCTATATTCAGGTCTATGTGAGAATCCCAACTTAGGAAACAAATGGGTTCACAAAACTAAGAAGTCCAAGGGCTTCAGGCACGGCTGTATCCAGGTCAAACACTGCGGTCAGAAGCTGACCTGCTTTCGGTCATGTTGCTCTGCTCTCCGCCACGGCAAAAAGGCTACAACAGCTCCCGGCTGCCTTCTGTCCCCTCAGAGGTCCTAGTGCAAAGAGGGCACCCCCCTCCATCTCCACACAAGCATCAGAACAGGAGCTCCCGTGGTCTCTCCGGGACCTGAGCCACGCCAGCCAATCTCTGGGGACTGGGAGGGGCAGCACTCTGTGGGCAGGCCTGGGTCACTTGCTCGCCCTCACCCTGGGGCTGCGGTCAGCCCCCTCCCGACCATGCTGGCAGGTGGGAGGGGGGAGCCCCCAAGGAAACCCGAGAAGAAGCGGAGAGGAGGCATGGGGGCGCTGAGCTTGCAAGAGAATCCCAGGAACCCAGGACATGCCGAAGTTAACGCCTTGCTGGGGGAAAAGAGCCGGAACTGGGGGTGGGAGTGGAGCTGGGGCACGAGGGAGGGAGGAAGGGGGGGCAGAGGAGCCAGAACCAGGAGCGCCACCCCGGGGAGGCGCCCAGGCCAGGCTGAATTCATACAGCTGAATTCATACAGCTGATGAATTCGCCCCCTGGCTGCCGCGGACTGGGGCCCTGGGGGGACAGGGACCCAGGGGAGCCAGCGCCCCCACCCCAATGACCCCAGATAACCCCCACCCCACAATGGCCTGCAGCCTCCATTCGCTCCAGGGACGGCCTGGCCCGAACCCCATACCTGGGGCTCCTGGGGAGGCTGAGTCAGGACGCTGGCCAAGGGCCGCCTGTGGTTCAGGGCGAGACACTTCCGTGGTGACACGCTCGCCCTCAGAAGACAGACACACACAAGTGCAGACACAGAGACACACACGGAGCCTCCGCGGCGCCCCTGCCCGTGCCTGCCACGCCCCCACGTGGCTCTGGGGCCGCAGGGCAATACCTTGGCTCCCACGTGGGCCCTGCTCCCTGCGCGTCCCTGCTTCTCGGGTGGCCCCTGGTGAGGGGTGACCGGTGTGGCCCCCACGCAATCTGTGTCCCCCGTGCCCGTGTTGAGCCCCCCTCCTCCTCCCAGCCACTGCAGGCGCTCCGCACCCCACGGCTCCTGGCACCGAGCGTGGAAAGGCGCTGTGCTTGCGAACAAAACATTTATTCTTTCCGGTTATGGTACAAATGCGGCCCGTCACCTCACATCGTCAGCCTCTTCCTGGTCCTGCTGTCGTCCGCCTTCTCCGGCACACTTTCCAAGCGCATGTCCTTATTCCGGGCCTCTCTCAGGAGCAGATTTTCCAGCACGAGCTGCCGAAGGCTGCTGTGGTCCAGCGGATAATCAACTGCACCAAGACAAGCTCTGTGTGAGGACTTGGGATCTCAGACCTGGCCCCGGGGCTGCCTTCCCAGGGACTGGGTCTCTTTGCCTTACTCCTGGCTGCCCGAGGCCAGGATGTCCGAGCCTGCTTTGATGTCGCTGCGTAGCAGTCCTTTCTCCCAGAAAAGGAAGTGAAGGATGTTTGGTTTAATATCAAGGACACAGGGCCCATGTACAGTTGTTTAGGGTGTGCACTGCACAAGGACACCTAGAGGTGAATAGATGGGCTGAAATCTAGCCCCCACTTGACTGTGAAGTCATGTCTACCCAGAGGAGACCCCTTTTCCTAAGCTACCCAGAAGTGGCACCTCTTCTAATTCACACCTACAGGCCACAGGGGCTAGGGGGCTATAGGAGAACACAGTGTTTACCTTGAACAGAAGTGAGGGTGTTATCTGCAAGTTCCTGATCCTGTGAGGACAGCTTTCCCAGCACCTGTGTCCCACCCCACCCCCAGCCCTGCCCTTTTAGGAAACTCCAAAGGGCCAAGGAGTCATGCTAAGGTATGTGACATCTGACTTAGCTTTCAAACCCATGTGTGGTGGGGGTCTGCTCCCTCCATCCTGAGCACCCCTGAAATGCTGCAGTGGCATCATCACAGCTCACTGCAACCCCAAACTGGGTGCAAGTGATCCTCCTGCCTCAGCTTCCCAAGTAGCTGGGACTACAGGCAAATGCCACCATGCCCGGCTAATGTTTCTATTTTTAGTAGAGATGGGGTCTCACTCTTCTTCAGGCTGGTCTCCAACTCCTGAGCTCAAGCAATCCTCCTGACTCAGCCTCCCAGAGTGCTGGGATTACAGGCATGAGCCACCGCGCCCGGCCTTAAGGTTCCTTTAAAATTATTAAAAAGCAGTTATGATCTTTAAGAAAATACACAGGATAACTAAACTCTGGGATCTGGGGCCAGGTCACTGTTGCACTATAGGAAACAGAGTCTGCAAGCGAAGGATGTCAAGTGGCCACAGCCAAGACGGCACCCAAGGGAAATGACAGGCCCATGAGGGCTCATCAAGTCAGGGAAACTGAGGCCCAACACTGCAGCCATCTCAGGCACCTGGACACAGCATCCCCGGCCCTAAAGGCACAAGTTTTCTGGGAATCTCAACCCAGAGACCTGTACCAATGCGGGGGGCCGGGGGTGGGGGAAAGAGAGAGAGAACTCACCATCATCCAACCTGTCACTGAAGGGGTCGGCCCCAAGAATGGGCGGGATGACCTTGATGGATTCTGGGGGCTTGAGGAGGGCAGAGCCGCCCCAGAAGGGGTTGACGAAGGGCGTCATGATATTGGTCTCAGGCCTGTCCGTGTCTAGGATCCGCCTGTAGGACTCTAACACCAGCAGGTCGTTGGTCTTCTTTTCAATGATGGCTGGAAAACAAGAGGCAGGACCAGGATGGCTGCCCAGAGACCAGTTCCTGGGGGTGCTGCCCCCCCACTGGACAGGATGGGAAGGACAGGAGTGCGGGGGAAGGTCACAGGCTCCAACAAGGACATGGGCTTTCTCCTGGCTGCTTTGCACGGGACATTCTCATGGAGACGTCTCCCTTAGAGGGTGAAATGTGGTTCTCTTGGGAGGCAAAAATCTGACTCCTAATGTATCAAGCACAGGTTTATATACAGGACATAAACAGACACACGTTATATCCATGGGATTAAAATGTTGTGAGAAGGGACAATCAGGAAAAGAATAGAAAGGCTTCTTGAGGGAGGAGGGTGACAGTGAAAAGAAGGTTGAGAAACACTGGGTGACACTGAAAATTGGGAGCTGGGGACAGCCCAGCCCTACACTACTATACTGGCTTTTCCCTAAAGCCCTCTGTCTCAGGCCTCCAGGTCTTTGTTCATGCTGTTCCTTAGTCCTAGAATGCCCTTCCCTACACCCTTGTCCCAGTAACCCCTATTGGTATTTTAAGCCTTAAGTCAGGTGTCGGGCCTGCAGGGATGTTTCCCTGATCTGCCTTCTTCGGGAAAGCTGCCCTCCCCACTGTGTTTCCATAGCCCCAAGCAGTCACCAGACTCATTCATTCATGCATGCATGCATGCATCTATTCACAAATGATTAGCCATGCATTGTGCTAGATGCCAAGGATGCAATGCCAGAAAAACAAAACTATGACAATAACAGCAACAAAGACACTGTCCTGGCCCCAACGAAGCTTTGGTGTGTACGGAGGGAAGGAGAGAAAGGCAAGTTAAACCAGCGAGCAGATAAATACAGGCATCCCTCACCACCCTGATGTTCATTTCTGAATTCCACAACTACTGGATTCGGATTTTCTAAACAAAATAAACCTCAGACTATCCAACTGTTGCCATTCTATCTAAACATCAGGACAAGAATATTTGCATGTGAAACTTGCTATCGGATCTCAGGAACCTCATGGACTCAGGCAGTGAAAGCTATCAGCAAAGAGACAAATGATAGGACAGCTATGAGAAACAGCTTCAGATGGGGCGGAGGAAGGAGGCCATGCTGGAGAGAGGATGATGAAACTGAGATCTGAGAACAAGGAGGAACTAACTGGGGCATGAGACAAGTCTTCCAGGAACAGCCTGTGCAAAGACCCTGAGGCGGGAATGAGATGTGGCAGCAGCGAGGAAGACTGGAAGACAGACAGGAGAACAGTGTGGTTAGAGGTGGTGAGCATGGAAGGGACAGCAGGGCTAGAGGAGATGAGCAATGTTAGCAGAGGCCAGGTGACAAAGAATCTGACGGGCTGTGTGCAGAAAGAGTTAACGTGGCAGGGCTGAGGCTCTGTCTGCTCTGAAAGGTCGCTGACCAGGTTGGCCCTTGGCTGGCATTTGGGAACTTGGATTCCAGGAGGTTTCCCACCAACCATCAACTGATAAGGGGCTCACCATGCCGAAACTGTTTGCACAAATGATGTGGTTTATCGTGTAGTCTATGTAAAACACCTCGTTCCCCCTTTCCCTTTTCTGATGTTGCTTTCATGGTGATAAATCACAGCCATGAGTACAACTCTATGCTGAGTCCTGAGGTCCTCCTAGCAAATCACTCAATGTGGTGGGAGGATTGTGGGGTGTTTTGGGAACCTCCCAAATACAGATGGTTTAATTCTAAGAGCAACAGAAGCCCTTCATTTCAAACTGTCATGATTTGTGTAGATGTACCCTTCCTTCTCCACTCTGAGCTGAGGGTCTATGCCTAGAAATGTGTGTGATGGTCTACATGCCAGGCACTGCTCTGAACACTTTATTTCTTCATTTCCAATCTGCGTGCCTTTATTTCTTTTTCTTGCCTTATTGCATTAGCTAGGATCGCCACTACACCGTTAAATAAGCATGGTAACAGCAGACATCCCTGCCTCATTCCTGATCTCAGGAGGAAAATGTCCAGCTTCCCACCATAAAGTAGGAGGTTAGTTGCAGCCAGCCTGCCTGCCTGCCTGCCTGCCTGCCTGCCTGCCTGCCTGCCTTCCTTCCTTCCTTCCTTCCTTCCTTCCTTCCTTCCTTCCTTTCTTTTTTTTTTTGAGACAGAGTCTTACTGTGTTGCCCGGGCTAGAGTGCCGTGGCATCAGCCTAGCTCACAGCAACCTCAAACTCCTGGGCTCAAGCGATCCTCCTGCCTCAGCCTCCTGAATAGCTGGAACTACAGGCACGCGCCACTGCGTCCAGCTAATTTTTTCTATTTTTAGTTGTTTGGCTAATTTCTTTCTATTTATAGTAGAGACGGGGTCTCACTCTCGCTCAGGCAGGTCTCGAACTCCTGAGCTCAAGCAATCTTCCCGCCTTGGCCTCCCAAAGTGCTCGGATTACAGGCGTGAGCCACCGCACATGGCTGCTGCAGCCTTTTTGTTGTTGTTTTTGTAGACACCCTTTATCAAGTTGAGAAAGTTTCCTTCTAGTTCTAGTTTGTTAAGGGTTTTTTAAACATCATAAATGGATGCTGAATTTTATTAAATGCTTCTTCATCTACTGAGCTGATCATACAGTTTTTCTGTAAGAACTATTCCTTTAGTTAATCCTCCCACTAATATTATGATGTGGATTCTAGGTTTACACCTTATTTTTTTTAACCAAAAGCATCAAAAGAGACCCAGGTTTTTTTAGATGAAAAAACTGAAGCACAGAGAGGTTCAGAAACTTCCCCAAGGCCCCACAGCTAGCAAAGGTAGGACCAGGATTCACACCCAGGCAGGTGGGCCTCGGTGCCGCACACGTCACCACCAGGCTCACTACCTCCAAAAGAACAAGTCCTCATGCCTGGTCACAGAAAGCTCTGGAAATGGCTCCCAAGAGTCCAACAGGCCCCAGCGTGACTCACCAAAATACTGAGGAAGGTTGATGTCAGTGATTTTCCCCGTCTCCCCTAACTGCACCAGGATCTTGGTGGCGTCACAGTTTATCTTCTTAAACAGATGCTCCACTAAGTTCTTGAGTTGCTCCAGGGTCTTGTTGATCTCCTGGCATTTGGTCTCGTGCTGGTCTGCCTCTTCCGTGGTCTTCTTTAGTTTCTCCTGGTGGCAGAACCCAGTTCCCAGTGCGGTCAGCCTCCCAGGAGGATGTTCAGGGGAAAGGGGCTCAGAGGACCCTCAGGGGCCAGGTTTTCAAACCCCTCAGGGGGCATGAGATCCATCCCATGGACTTCCATCATGTGTTTTAAACATTGAAATAAAATAGAACAGTAAAGAAAGGGAGAGAAATACTAGTGTGCATTAAGGGCCACAAGGATAAATGTTTAATGGAAGTTTTGTTTCACTTACATAGATGTATGTGTATCTACATGTGTCCTAGATCATGGTATTTTAAAAAAACTATTTGTTTTTTGAGACAGAGTCTCGCTTTTGTTGCCCAGGCTAGAGTGAGTGCCGTGGCATCAGCCTAGCTCACAGCAACCTCAAACTCCTGGTCTCCGGCAATCCTCCTGCCTCAGCCTCCCGAGTAGCTAGGACTACAGGCATGTGCCACCATGCCCGGCTAATTTTATATATATTAGTTGGCCAATTAATTTCTTTCTATTTATAGTAGAGACGGGGTCTCACTCTTGCTCAGGGTGGTTTCGAACTCCTGACCTCGAGCAATCCGCCCGCCTCGGCCTCCCAGAGTGCTAGGATTACAGGCTTGAGCCACCACACCCGGCCTGACTCATTTTTTTAAAGCCCACAGAAATAGATACATTGCCATCTACTACATACAAATATATATGTGTGTGCATATTTATATATATTATCTAATCAAATTAAAGTTTCACAAATTAATATTATATATATTTCTTTTTTTTATAGATAGAGTCTCACTCTGTTGCCCAGGCTAGAGTGCAGTGGCATCATCATAGCTCCCTGCAGCCTTGAACTCCTGGGCTCAAGCGATCCTCCTGTCTCAGCCTCCTGAGTAGCTGGGACTACAGGCACCACCAGCACACCAGCTAATTTTTTTCATTTCTTATAGAGATGGGGTTGAGAGTATCTCGCTATCTTGCCCAGGCTGGTCTTTAACTCCTGGCCTCAAGCGATCCACCTGCCTCGGCCTCCCAAAGTGCGGAGATCACGAGCATGGGCCTCTGTGCCTGGCCTATCAGCTCACTGCTTGTGAGCGCTGGCTGCCATCCCATTAGCTGATTTCGCCACCCCCAGTTTACAACGCATTGCCCTGGCGCAGCGGTTCTCAAAGTGTGGGGACCCGAGCGGTCAGCCCCGCCCAGGCCCCCACTTCACTGAAGAAAGCCCACTCCCAGGCACACAGCCAGCAGACAGAAGAAGTAGGTTTGGACTCGGTCTCTCAGCCACATCAGGAGGCTTCCTCTGCCCAGCTGCTGGGATGTTCTCTTCCCAGAGCTGCCCTCTGTGAAGATGCATTAAAAGATCACGCAGGTTTTTCTTTTTAGTCACAGTATTAATTTTTAAAAAAAAAAAAAAAAGGTCCCTGTCAACCTTATGTGGTGACACATGTCCAGCTCCCAGAATATTCCAGGGACTTAACACGAATCATCTCATCTAGGCCTCACAACTGGCCCAGGCCTCCGATGACGAATATTGAAGCCAGAGAAGAAAAGTGAACTTGTGCTTAGCTTCTCTGTACTGAGCTCATCTAAGGACCTGACCTTGAACTCAGCTCTACTTGAGCAATGATTTAGTAACAAAATCACGGTGATTTGAGGTTTTCTGACTTACAAGATAAATGATAATTTTGCTCTCTGTGCTGCAGCATGCCAGGTGTGTACATGCATGATTTTATTATTTATTTATTTATTTATTTATTGAGACAGAGTCTTGCTTTGTTGCCCAGGCTAGAGTGAGTGCCATAGTGTCAGCCTAGCTCACAGCAACCTCAATCTCCTGGGCTCAAGCAATCCTCCTGCCTCAGCCTCCCAAGTAGCTGGGACTACAGGCACACGCCACCATGCCCAGCTCATTTTTTTCTGTATATATTAGTTGGCCAATTAATTTCTTTCTATTTATAGTAGAGACGGGGTCTTGCTCTTGCTCAGGCTGGTTTCGAACTCCTGACCTCGAGCAATCTACCCACCTTGGCCCCCCAGAGTGCTAGGATTACAGGCGTGAGCCACCACTCCCCGCCTCATGCATGATTTTATTCAACTTTTGCAGTCCTAGGAAACAGGCACGATGATATCCTTATTTTATAGAGGGGGAAACTGAGGCTCAGAGAGGCTAAGTTAGTATCTCAAAGTCACACAGCTAGGAAGTGACTTTTGTGACAGTCATACCCAGCCTCCTGGGGCCTGGCTTCTTAACTCCTACGCAAAACCCTCTCATCATGGGAGCGGTCCCACCACTTCTCCCAGTGGGCAGGCGATGACGAAATGGGAGGTGTAGATGGGGCTGCCGGGATAGAGCAAGTGGAAGCGATCTTTAACATGGGGTAAGAAACATCTGTGAGCCCATTGCTAGTGAGACAAATTCTCCTGCTTAGAGTATTTGCATTTGGAAAGAAGCCCCAAAAGTCATGCCAAACCAAGGAAACAAAAAGCTAATGGGGGACTTCAGGCAGAGGTTGGGGGGATGCTTGAGGTTGCCTGGGCAGCCTCTCCCACACCCCAAGATGTAGACAGCAGCACCGGTCTTAACCCCAACAAGAATCTGGACTCGGGGCAGTCCCCTGCGACCACGTGGGACCCCAAGCATGTGCCCAACTTCGGGAGGGTCACCATGGCCCTGGCCCCTGCCTGGAAGTCTGTAAGCCCCGCCCCTGATTCCTGCGACGTGTCTCTCTGAGCCGGAGCCGGCAACGGGCAGTGTGTGCCATGGTGCTTTGCTGCCATCCAGTGGCCAAACAGAGAATGACAACGCCACCCCAGTTTACCAGGTGCAGGCCAAGGACAGAAATAAGCCACAAACAGGGGAAGGGAAATGACCCAGGAGCGCAGTTCCTGGGCCAGGAACTACTGGATTAGAACAGGGCTTTGCAGTCAAACTCTCTGAGTTCGTATCTTTGTCAGATATTTGCTATCCATATCCCCCTTTGTGCCTTAATAAACCCTGATTTTATTTATGGTGACAATGTGACCAGCTGAAAGTTACATTTCCAAACTTCTCTTGCAACAGAGATGGCCAATGAGATATAAATACAGAAGTCACTGGCCGCAACTTCTGGGAAACACCTTTTAAGCTGGCTGACTTAGCAAGATCTTTTCCCCCTGCCCCGCTTTGCTCCTGTCTGGAATGTATATGTGATGTCTGGACCACCTGTGAGCCCATTGCTAGTAAGACAAATTCTCTTATGACCCAGTGGCTTATTTCTGTCCTTGGCACCTGCACCTGGTAGACAGGGATGTGGTGTAAAACTCTGTTTGGCCACTGGGTGGCAGCAAAGCACCATGGCACACACTGCCTGTTGTGGGCTCAGGCTCAGAGAGACACTTGGCAGGAATCGTGGGGGCGGGGCTTACAGACTTCCAGGTGGGGTCCAGGTCCATGGAGACCCTCCCGAAGTTGGGCACATGCTTGGGGCCCCACGTGGTCCCGGGGGCAGCTACAATGCAACAATCAGGCACCTTGGACTATCAGCCACACACTAAGGGTGGCAAAACAGAAAAATAGATGCCACCTGGGCCACTGAGGACATCAGGAAAGCACCATAGCAGCCCTGAAGTATCTATTCTCAGACTTATTTCTTAAAGTAATTAAAATTCTGTCTTGCTTAGGCCACTGTCATTTCAGGTTCCTGTTATTAGCAGCTGAATATAATTCAAAGCTCATATAAAATCCCAGCTCCTTGATGTTGGCCACATGACTTTCTCTGTGTGAACTTAGTTTCCTCATCTGTGAAATGGGCAGATCAATACACCTGCCTCGCAGGGTGGCTGTGAGGATTCCATGAGATGCTGCAAGCAAAGCACTTAGCCCAGAACCTAGTACATCGTAATTGCTCAAGAGATGTTTGCACTTGCTCTTACTGATTGAGACATAGCTGGGACAAGGGGGAGAGAAAAAGAGAGGCTGAGGCAGAGATCTGTCTGGAAGAAGCCTGTCGGGGGTGAAATTGCAGGCCCAGCAGCCTGGGCCAGACTCCCTGAAATGGGGGCAGGGGTCTAGGGACAAAATTCTGCAGCAATACCGGTAGCAGAGGCTGCCTGTGACAAAGGGTCGGGACACCTCTGGATGTGACTCAGGCCAGTCTCAGTCATGGGGCAGACATCTTCCTACCCTGAGAACCGGCTGACAGATGCCCGATGACAGACGGAGAGGAGGCCCCTGCGTCCCTCCCTCCGCACCCTGGCCTCACCTCCAGCTGTCTCAGGGCAGAGCGGCCACCATCGTGGGACGACTGCTGTCGCGATCGCAGGCCAATGATCTCGTTCTGCCAGGGAGAGAGTCAGAATGTGAAGAAAAGCAAGGGTGCCCCTGCCCCGCCACGCCTAAAAACAGTCTGCGCCCCGAGGAGTTGATGAGGATTTCAATTCTCTGTTTCAGGGAGCCCCAGACCCTGGGCCCCTCTTATGCCCGTGGGGGTTCTTTCTAGTGTTTCTTAATTAAAAGGAGGGTGAGGGGGTGGTAGGGGGGTTGTTTCCTTCCTGGCAAACTGTCTAGAACAGTGCGGGCAATACAGCTTTTCTCCGTTGGTGGCAATGTCCTATCTGCCCTGCAGTCACTGGCCACACGTGGGTGCTGAACACTTGGAATTGGGTTTAATTTCAATTAACTTAAGTACCGACAGGTGCAGAGTGGCTGCAGCACAGGCTCGTGCGGCTCAGGAGTTCTCAAACTCTAGCAAGTCTCAGAATCACCTGGAAAATTGTGAAAACATGGATTGCTGAGCCCCACACCACGGGACTCTGATTCAGAAAGTCTGAGGTGGGGGCCTAGTTCCCAGGTGACCCCAATTTTCCTGTTCTGGAGACCACCTTCTGGGACCACTGGGCTTGAACGACACACACGCCCTTTGAGCGAGACCATCCCCAGGCATCTGTCCCATGGAAATAGGAGGACAAGTGGGCACAGATGGGGTCTGCATGCTGCCTGTTGTGTTACTGTTTATAAGGGTCCACAGTTAGGGACAATCCAGATGTCTGCTGATAGGAGATCAGTTAAACCAATGATGGTACATTCATAGGGGGAGGGGATAGGGGAAGATCTCAAATAAAAATGTGGCTAAAATGCAGATTCCTGGCCCTTCCACAGAGAATCTAGGACTGTAGGTATGAAACAGGGCCTGGGGGGTCTGAATTTTTTTTTTTTTTTTTTTTTTTTTTAGACAGAGTCTCACTTTGTTGCCCAGGCTAGAGTGAGTGCCGTGGCATCAGCCTAGCTCACAGCAACCTCAAACTCCTGGGCTCAAGCTATCCTGCTGCCTCAGCCTCCCGAGTAGCTGGAACTACAGGCATGCGCCACTATGCCCGGCTAATTTTTTGTATACATATTTTTAGTTGGTCAATTAGTTTCTTTCTATTTATAGTAGAGACGGGGGTCTCACTCAGGCTGGTTTCAAGCTCCTGACCTTGAGGGATCCACCCGCCTCAGCCTCCCAGAGTGCTAAGATTACAGGCATGAGCCACCGTGCCCGGCCGGGGGTCTGAATTTTTAAGAAGCATCTTATGATTCTACCTCAGGGCATCTGGCGTCCCCAGAAGCCATTAAAAGGAACATGGAAGATGTTGGGAGGTATCCATGGTAAATCAGCAAAAAAAAGCGTACGAAACACCATGAACTATTTAGTACGATCCTAGGACTATAAATAAGCATCTGGGTATCTGTGTGTGTGTGTGTGGGGGGGGGGTGCACGAGTGTATACATGTGTAAGTGCACGCTGCCTTCATCAATGTCACCAAAACGTTAATTATCTCCCAGTGGTGATGTCTTGGTGACTTTTACTTCTTTATATTTTTTCTGAATTGCCTATATTTTCCCACAGGTGTGTATTTGTTATCTTTCTAATTAGAATAAAATCATTTTATTTTGGAAAAAAATTAAATGAAGTGAGTCTTCCAATCTTTTCAGGAGGAAAACAAGCAAAAAAGAACCCTATCAAAAAGATTAAGCAATACGATCTCCAGGTGACAGGATTCTTCCTGATTTGGGGTTCCTACTTATATTTTTTCAGTGTTTTCCAAACTGTGTAAATAATGGATTCAGATGGTGCTGCTCCTCTGCCCAGAACTGTCCCATAGCCCCTGTCCCTCAGGGTAACTGCCAAAAACCCTTCTGGAAATGCACACCACATCCCTCACCTCTCAGACTTCATCTCCTCCCTCCCACCCTATGTCTCTCTCTCCACTCCTTGACCTGCATGCATTCTCGTGCCTCAGGACCTTTGCACTTGCTATTCCCGCTGCCTGGAACATTATTCCTCTGGACATCTGGGCAGCTCACTACTCCACCTGCAAGTTTGCTTAAATCTTAACTCCTCAACCGCCCATGTCCTCAAACAGCTCCAAACCCATCATACACTGTTCTACTTCATGTTTGTATCTGCACCACTTCTCGCTTTCTAATTTACTTTATAATTTATGTAATTATTAGGGTTGTTGTTTACTGTTTCTCCCTGCCAGGATATTAACAGAAGCTCCATGGGGGCTGAGCTTTTTGTCATTTTGCTCACTGCACATCACCCGTGTCTAGAACAGTGCCTGACACGTGGCAGGTTCCCCATAAATACTTGCCAGATTAACAAATAACCAAAAGAATGTTTTTTTCCAATCAGAACATACAAGTTTTTATGTACTATATGTGATGAGCACTATGTTAAGTTTTAAAAGCACAACCCAAAGTAAAGGTTAGAAAAAAACATTTCAAAATGTCACCTATGGGCCGGGCGCTGTGGCTCACGCCTGTAATCCTAGCTCTTGGGAGGCCGAGGCGGGCGGATTGCTCAAGGTCAGGAGTTCGAAACCAGCCTGAGCAAGAGCGAGACCCCGTCTCTACTATAAAATAGAAAGAAATTAATTGGCCAACTGATATATATATAAAAAATTAGCCGGGCATGGTGGCGCATGCCTGTAGTCCCAGCTACTCGGGAGGCTGAGGCAGAAGGATCACTCGAGCCCAGGAGTTTGAGGTTGCTGTGAGCTAGGCTGACGCCACGGCACTCACTCTAGCCTGGGCAACAAAGCGAGACTCTGTCTCAAAAAAAAAAAAAAAAAAAAAAAAAAAATGTCACCTATGATTGTCTCTGGGCAATGGGGGAAAATTCCTTTTATCCTTACATAGTTTCCAATTTTTCTTTAATGAGTGCCTCTTATTACTTTTTTTTTTTTTAACTAGATCTTCCCATTGGAAATCAGGGCTTTCCAGACTTATTCCATAGGCATTTGCGTTTCTACTAAAGCCCAAAAAAGGTACGGTTCTGTAACTTGAACAAAGAGCTTGGAAGCTGCTGTTCTGGCTCAAACATAAGCCCACAGATTGGGAAACTGAGGCCCAGAAAGGGCGCGGACCTGCCCCTCCCTCATCAGACACATTTGTCTAATGAGGAAGACATGTCATGTAGCTAAGGGAGAAGGTCCCCTTACAGGGAATGGGAAAAACCAAGACCTATTCTGGTTCAGGAACATTTTCTGGTTAGGTCGGAGAATTCAGCTGGCGCCCTCACAGCCCTGTGCCAAGGCTTGTCCTTGGCATCCCGTTGGGACCAGTGACCTCCTGGAAAATGAGAATTCAGCTCCAGCGCTTTGGCGCAAAGACCTTCCCTGCAATACCGCAGATGGCCACCGGAGGGCAGCGGTGGACCGCGCGAACCCGCCGCGCGAACTCGGGCCCACGGGGCTCCGCGGGCCTCGGGCACGGCACAGCCCGCGGGTGGCGGTGGACGGGGAGCCCGGGCCTGACCCGCCCACAGGGGCTCAGATGCCCGCGGGAATGTGGGCCGGAGTTGGCAGATCTGATTTTCCAAGAGAAACCAGAAATTCAGATTTTCATGTAGAATATCCTGATATTTACATGTTGGCAACACACAAATAAATGGGGGGAAGGGACGAGGATGGAGGAGAAAGAAGGCTGGATTCAGCTGTGACCTCCGACCCCAGCCATCTAGGCAGGGGTGAAGTCAGATGTTAGAGCCTAATCGTTTTTAATTAAAAAAAAAAAAAAAAAAAAAAAGCTTGTTTAGAACCTGGACCCAGTGAGGCAGAGGCTCCACAAGGGCAGGGAGACGGGGTCAGGACCGCCCCATGTCCTCTGCTTTATACTTTAGAGTTTCCGGATAACATCCGTTCAAACGAAAGTGCTTCGCAGCATTTATAGAGAAGCCTGGAAGCTCCCCCTCCAGTCCACACACGCGTGTCTTTCCACAGATGGGGAGACTGAGGCCGGGGCCGACACACGCGTCCTAACGCAGGGGGCAGCTGCCCGGCTGAGGGAGGAAAGGAGAGAGCACCCCACGGCGGCGAAGGGGAGGTCAAGGTCAGCCCCGCGGAGGAAGCACTTCCGGGGCCTCCTGCAGGGCGCAGGGGCATCCGGGACACTGGGAGCCGCCGCTGCGCGTGTCCTCTGGAACACTCCCCTTCAGGACGCGGACAGAGCGCAGCTCTCTGCCCCACCCCCCCACGCTGAGCGGGGATCCCCCACTTACTTCCGGATCCCCCCTCACCACCCCGGGACCTACAGGGCCCCTCGAGCTCTGGTTCCGGTTCCGGCTGGGCACAGCCAATGGGAGGCACCAGCTTGAAGGGTGGCAGGAGTGGCGGCTGGGGGCCTTCGCCCTCCCCCCTGGCGGCTCCCTCGTTTGGCCGCGTCCCTCCAGGGAGGGCACTGCAGCGAGGAGCCTGCAGCCTTCTCCACACACCTCTCTCCCGGTTCCAGAACCTTCTCCCACCCCTCACCCTTTGTGGGGCCCGCTTTTGCTGGTCCTGCTTGCGTCTCAATTTCCCTGGACCTTAGTAAACAGTCCTTTTTTAAAAAACTGCCCTCCATTTCCTCCTTTCGACTGTCCCATCTGTTTCCTGTGACAACCCCAACTGATAGAACCACCTTGATTGCTGCCATTGTCTCCTCCCACCTGGACTATTATTATCTATAAATATCTAGGATTATTTATTACGAGTTCTCTTGAAATCAGCCAGTTTTATTATTTTATGTTTATTATTCTGTGTTTACTGTTACTACTTATTACCCTAAGTAGCACCCATTAAATCACAAGTTTGCTCTGCAACCTGTATTTTTCCTGATACTCATTAAGATTAGTTGATCGCTAGTAAAGGAAAATGTTTTCGCCTATATTCTAGCTGCAATCGATTTGCATATGGCAAGCATACACTCCCCCCCCCCCATTTGGAAACAGTGACATATTGCAAAGCAGAGCTCCCCTTGTCATATAAACAGAGGACAGGGACCTCAGAGGAAGGAGTAATGAATCCCCAGAGGGGGTGACATTTGTGCTGGGTCAGGACTAATGAGCAGGATTTCATCAGTAGAGAAGGGTTGGGGACGGAGAGGTAACAACACCAGGAGAGCATCAGAGGAGGGAAATGCCTGGGACAGCTGGGACTGGCAGCTGGTGCCTTGGCTAGAGGGTGCCCAGGGGGTTATAATGTGACTTAAGCCTTCAAAGGCAGGTTTTTAAGCCAAAGTTTGAAAGGGTTTTGGGTGTCACACTTAGGAGTTTAGTCTCTTTTCTGGGCAGACAGTTCCAAAGGATGTTTGTTTCTGTTCTGGGGAGTATGTAGCCCAGGGAGCCAATTAAGTTTGGGAAATTATGGGTTCAACAACGGTAAACAGGTTTCTTTACTGCAGGACTTGTCAGAGCCTTTACTGTGCTCATATACATCAAGTCTCTCTCCAAGATGAGAATTCACCATCTCTCCTTTAATTCTAGGAAGCTATTGATTACCAGGGGGCCAAACTTTTAAGGCAAAGGGCCAGCTAGAAATATTTTTGGCTTTGCAGGTCTCTTGCATATTTCTCTTTTTCTCTCTTTCTCTTACAATACTTTAAAAATGTAAAAATCATTCTTAATTCATGGGCTGTACAAAAACAGCTAGGGGCTGTAGTTTACTGAACCATGGATTATAAAACATGCTATGGATTATAAATGTCACTGTTGGGGGTAGGGGAGACATGAACAGATTAAATGCACATATAAATTGAAAAGGTAATGTGTAGGGGAAGGCTGGGGGCATATAGCAGTGTTTGCCAAATGGATTTGACCTTGAGGCCCTTTTTTTCTGCAGAGTGTCTCATGGAGGCTTCTAAGGAGTCTGTTCTGGGAAAGGCTGCTGTCGTCACAGGGGGTCCCAGGGAAACAAGAGCTGCCCCCACCTGGATACTCTGGGTCTTCTTATGCATCATCTCCATGTCATTGTTGAGCTCCGTGACGTATGTGAACCGAGCAAAGTTCTTCTCCTCCTTGGCCAGAAATTCCTCAATGAGCTGGTTCAGGTTCCCGCTCTCAACCAGCTTCATCAGCCGGAGGTGGGCCACCTCGTAGCTCTCAAAACTCTCTCCCTTGCTCTTCTTGCCGCGCTTCTTTGCCTTGAGAGCTAGGGAAGGAAACACCAGCCACAGTGAGTTTCAAAAGGCAGCCCCTCGGACCCTTGCCAGGCAGCTAGGATGTGATCGATATGATGACATTATGCCTTGGGGAGTAGGCTCGATTTTTCCAGGAGATGGGCAGAAGCTACATTCATTCACAGATATTGAATTAAGCATTCATTACATGCCAGACACTGTGCTAGGCGCCACTGATACAAAAATCTCTGCCCCACGGAGCTTTTAGTGGGGGAATCCGATAAGAAGAAAGGAGGGGAGGGGAGGGGAGGGGAGGGGAGGAGAGGAAGATATCCAAGTAAACAGAAAAAGAAATCCAGTGATCACCATTGTGGCTGCAAGGGGACCATTACATGCTGTAATGGGGTTTCTGTTTTAGATGGGTATCACCTCTTTGAGGTGACAATGGAGGGGGATGAAGGTCAGAGAAGTGGCCAAGGAAGACCTGGGGGCAGAGGGCCTTTGGAAGGCTCAGAACTTGGCAAATTCAAACAATTAGAACCAAGAAAGTTCTCCGAGCTGCATTTTCTTCAGCCTGGACGCCTGCAACAGCCCCAACTCCCCTGAACCCACTCTCGTTTCTCTGATTCAGCCTCCATACAGCAGTTGGAAGGATCTTTCTAGGCACATCTGGCCACGTGACCCCTGCCACCTTACATGTTGTGGCTTCCCACTGTCCTTGGGATAAAGTTAAAGCTTCTCAGCATCATTTGAGACCCTTAGCAACTTGTTACGGCCAGACTGTCACTACTTTGCCTAAATCCAGTGATGATTTCCCGCCACACTAGGGTAACTGTTGTGCTCCGCAACACAATCTACAAGGTCCTATGTGACATGGCCCCTTCTCAGTCTCATCTCCTGCCACTCTCCTGCCAGCATCAACGCATTCTAGCCACACTGGCCTTCTCTCTTTCCAGAACACCACCCCATTCACACCTCAGGGCCTTTGCTCTTGCTGCACCCTCAGCCTGGGTTGCTCTTCTCCCCAGTCTGGTCCCTCGTGTCATTCAAGCCTCTGCCCGAGTGGCAGGCCCACCCCGA
Source organism: Microcebus murinus (assembly GCF_040939455.1). Lineage (NCBI taxonomy): Eukaryota > Metazoa > Chordata > Mammalia > Primates > Cheirogaleidae > Microcebus > Microcebus murinus. The sequence continues at coordinate 7,389,404 of NC_134125.1, read as the reverse complement.
CCACCTGGATGAAGCAGCCCCCTTCATTGTCCATCGGTTATTTTCTTCATCATGCTCAATGGTTCCCGAGATGTCAGATTCATGTCTGCATTTGCTTATTTCTTGTGTCCCCAGTAAGTCAACACTGGGAGGGCAGGACTCTGTCTTATTCCCCATTGTATCCCTCACAACTCACCCAGTTCCTGGCCCACAGTCAGAATAAAGCAATGGTCCTGCTGGAGTGGTCCCTGCTGTCTCTGTAGCTTCACCTCTGCACTCTGCTCTAGCCCATCCCCACCTCTTCTCCTTGTCTTTGCTAGTCCCTCTGCTGGGATGTCTCATTCCCACACAACTAGAGTCCTTTGGGTCACAGGCTGAATGTCCCTTCTTCAGAGACCTTCCTCATCTACTCTGTCTAAAAGCATTCCATCTCAGTCCCTTGTTTTCTCCCTCTGAAGGTTCTATCACAACTTGAAGTCTTTGCATTTGTCTATTTGCTTGTTTATTTTTTTCTAGGTCTCTGTATCTAGAATGGAAGCTCCAAGACATCAGAGCTAGCATTATCTTGGTCACTGCTGTCTCCAGCTCTCAGCGTGCTGCCAGCTTCAGGGTAAGGAACCATTAAAATTTGCTGAATGACTAGGAATGGATCCGCTGGATGGATGAATGAAGGGGTCGACAGGTTGCAGAGAATGTAGCCCCAAAGGATCACTTTGAGGGAAGCTTGAAGCAGGAAGAGGCTGGAGACAGGGAGACCCAGCAGAAGCAGCCAGGAGGAAGGCAGTGGGGACAATGCCAAGACTGAGGTGTGAGAAGAGGGAGAATGGATGTGAGATTCAAGAATCAAAAAGATGTAGAAAAAACAAAACTGGTGGAGTTGTGAAGCTGCTCACTGGATAGAGAGAGAAGACAGGACCTCTGGCTTTGGAAGGCAGACACATCTGGGATGGGGCCTGGGCCTGTTGCTTAAGTTGCCCTGCCCCTTGGCTTGGTCATATATCCACTCTGAGCTGCAGTGTCTCATCTGTAAATGGGGCATATTAATGATAATGTCTGCCTCTTAGAGTTGTGAGGACCAAATGGAAACCGTGCATACAAAGCACTTAGAATAGAAGCTTGCATGAGCTAGTGGCTCAGTAAATGGATGGAGAGATGGATGATTGAAGGATGGAAGGATGGCTGATGGATGGAAGAATAGGTGACTACATGACTAGACTGATGGACTAATGAATGGATTGATAAATGATTGAGTTAATGGAATGATGGAGGGATGAAAGGTCCAAAAGGATAAAAAGCTTGGATGGTTTTTGTTATTTTAGAGAGTAAGAGATGGGAGTTCCACAGCAACACACTTCTAGCAATGCTGGCCCAAATGATAAAGCAGGAAAAGGCAGCAGAGACAGAAAGTACAAATGTAGCCGCACAGAGGGGCTCACAGAAGAGCTCAGGTTTTTCAGTCTGTTCAGAAGAGAGTTAACATAGCAGGTCTGAGGTTGCTGTCTTTAGAAAGGCCTAGTTGTGAGGTTGACTCTTGTCAGGCATCCGGGAACTTGACTGGTAAACAGCTCCCTACACTGATATAGAACTTTCCCTGAGTGATAAGAGTGGTTCTCTGTGTCTGGGCTGTACAGACAGTGTGCTTTAGGCTGGACACCTGCTTTCCCTCTGGGAGTCTGGAATTTTGGTGTGGGCTGGACAGAGGATGCCTAAGTGACCAGCCCCCAGTAAGAATTTAGGGCACTGAGTCCCTACTGTACTCTCCTAGTGGACAACTCTTCATGCACATTGTCACAATTAGATGCTGGAGGAATTAAGAGTGTTCTGTGTGACTCCTCTTGGAAGCTTGTGCCTAGTTCCCTCTGGACTTCGCCCCATGCCCCTTTTCCCTGTGCTGTTTTGTCTTTGTGTCCTCTCACTGTGATACATCGTAGCCATGAGTGTGTCTATATGCTGAATCCTGTGGGTCCTCCTAGCAAATCATCAAACCTAGGGACGATCTCAGGAACCCCTGACACACAAGTCCCCCCCCCAAACCATAGGAGAGCCCAGACTGAGGACACATCCTACAGGTGAGGGTTGGCCCAGTTAAATTTGAATTTTGGACAAGGAATACAATTTTTAAAGTATCAACATGTCCCAATTATAGATAAAATATGAATAAATTTTTATTATAAGTCCCAAATATTATATAGGACATACCCTAAAAATTGATTGTTTATCTATAATTTAAATTTAACTAGGCATCTTGTGTTTTTATTTGTTAAATTTAGCAACCCTACTACAAGGAGACTTCGGCACCTTAGAGAGGGGGAGAGAGTGAGAGAGTGCAGGAACACCTGCTCGTGCACCTAGACCGTGTACCTTCTTCCTTTTTGGACTGCTCCTCGAATTCGGTGCGGTCATTCAGCTTGCAGAGCAGGAAGGATTTGAGCTTGGTCTCATGGGCGTAGAGACGTTCCAGCTCTCGGATCTCCAGGTTGTACTGTGAGATGTCCTTCTGCTGGCGGTCCTTCATGGCAGCCATTCGAGCCATGGCCTCCAGTCTGGAGGAGGGGATGCAGAACCTGAGTATTCAGAGCTTCCTCCTTCTCCTTCCTTCTCCCTGCCAATCAATAGAGACTTCCTGGCCAGGCGCGGTGGCTCGCGCCTGTAATCCTAGCACTCTGGGAGGCCGAGGCGGGTGGATCGCTCAAGGTCAGAAGTTTGAAACCAGCCTGAGCGAGACCCTGTCTCTACTAAAAATAGAAAGAAACTAATTGACCAACTAAATATATATATATATATATATATATATATATATATATATATATATATATATATATATATAATTAGCTGGGCATGGTGGCGCATGCCTGTAGTCCCAGCTACTCGGGAGGCTGAGGCAGGAGGATTGCTTGAGCCCAGGAGTTTGAGGTTGCTGTGAGCTAGGCTGATGCCATGGCACTCACTCTAGCCTGGGCAACAAAGTGAGACTCTGTCACAAAAAAAAAAAAAAAAAAAGAGAGAGAGAGAGACTTCCTATTGGCCAATGCCTGTCTTTCTTTTTTTTGAGAGACAGGGTCTCACTCTATCACCCAGGCTGGAGGGCAGTGGCATGATCATAGCTTACTGTAGCCTCAAATGCCTTGGCTTACTCCTCCCACATCAGCGTCCCAAGTAGCTGGGACTACAGCTAATTTTTTAATATTTTGTAGAGATAGGGTCTCATTATATTGCCCAGGCTGGTCTCAAACTCCTGGCCTAGAGTGATCCTCCCACCTCAGCTTCCCCAAGTGCTGGGATTACAGGTGTGAGCCACCCAGCCCACCTGACCATCACTTTTTTAATCATGAAGATTTCTGGGGGCAGAAAAACAATCCTCCTTACCTGAACAACAGGAGCTACCTGAACAACATAAGCTCTAGACCACCCCCGGGAAATTTTTCTATCATTATTTTCATTATCATCTTTATCACATCCTCACCACCATCACCATCACCACCATCACCATCACCACCATCACCATCATCTTCACCACCACCATCACCACCATTATCATCATCACCATCACCATCCTCACCACCACTATCATCATCATCACCACCACCATCATCATCATCATCACCACAACCACCATCATCATCACCACCACTATCATCATTACCACCACCATCACCACCATTATGATCATCACTATCACCATTGTCATCATCACCACCACTCTATCATCATTACCACCACCATCATCATCATCACCACCACCATCATCATCATCACCACCACCATCATCATCATCACCACTATCATCATTACCATCATCACCACCACCAACACCATCATCACCACCCCCATCATCCTTACCACCACCGTCATCATCACCACCATCACCATCATCTTCACCACCACCAACACCATCATCACTACCATCATCATCCTTACCACCACCATCATCTTCACCACTACCATCACCATCATCACCATCACCATCACCACTTATTAGTTGCTATGTCCCAGCACTCCCTTACATACATATATTATTTAATCCTCTCTGCCATCTAAAGAGACCCTACAACAACATAGTAGTGATGGAGGCAGGATTGAAACCCAGATCTGTCTGACCCTAAAACCCAGGCTCTTCGCAGCCAAACTATATGCCTTTTGTCCCCATGAGTGTGAAGCCAGGAGAGAACCAGACTGAGAAAGACCCCTTGGAGGAGGGGTCCCTGAGGACCCCTGGAAGAGATGGTATTGTATAGAGGTTTGAATCTCAGCTCCACGACATCCACCACTTAGCTGGATCTCAGGTAAGTACTTTAGCATCTCTAAGCCTCCCTGTCCTGACCTGTAAAATGGGTATCATAACCCCTAGGGCAAGTTGTGAAGGTTAAAATAATGCCCTGAGCCTCTAGCATCATACCTGGCACACAGTGCTCAGAATTATTACTATTACGATTATTACAATTTAAGGTTCCCCAACATAGAAGCACTGGGGGCAGAGGTGGCCCAGAGCAGGAAGCTAGATGCTTAGCAAGGGGCCAAGAGACATCACTTCCCGGGCCTGTCCCCAGCGCACCTCTGCTCGTAGGCCTGGGTAGATTGCTCGATAGCCGCTTGCATCGTTTTCTTCTGCATGGACATGCGCCGGTGCAGCTGCTGGTAGACGTTGTCGTAAGCAGCCTTCTCAAAGCGTAGGTCCTCAATCTCCTTCCGGAGCTTGGCGTTGGTGGTCAGCATCTTGTCAAATTGGACAGTGACCTGTTGGAAAGGCTGTGCTTCAAAACAAGGCTTATTCGTAGGGCATGAGACGAGCTTCCAGGAGGCAGCTGGAGGGCTGGAAGGCCTTCACCCCACCTCCCACCCCAGGGCCACAAGACAGTGGTCAGAGCACTGGGTGAGAGGCTGGAGTTGGCCACCAACCAATTTCTCAGCTACTTTTAGATCTAATGTCCAGGGGAGAGAGGAACAAGCTAAATGACACCATAGGAAATAACAAAATCCAATTGGAGAACTTCCTTTTTTTTTTTATTCTTTTTGAGACAGAGCCTCACTCTGTTGCCTAGGCTAGAGTGCCATAGTGTCATGACATTTCACCCTGAAATACTTTAGTTTGCATCTCTTAAAATTAAACCTTTTCTTTCATAATCACAAGATTGGTATCACACCTCACAAAATTAATAATATTTTCATAATGTTACCCAATACCAAGTCCATATTAAAATTTCTCTGGCTGGCCCAGAAATATCTTTTAAAGGTGAATCCAATCAAAGCTTACATAATTTTTATGTATCTTAAATGTCTTTAATCCAGAATAGTGGCTGTCTTCAAACCTATTGACTGTGTTACACTGGGGGGGAAAAAAGCAGAAGAATTTAGAAAAAAATTTAAAAAAACAAACAAACCAGAATAGTGACTGTCAGTTGGGGGTTGATTTTGCCTCCAAAGCGACATTGTTTGCAAAAGGAAATATTTTAGGTTGTCACAACTGGGCTGGAGGTGAGGGTGCTACTTGCGTCTAGTGGGTAGTAGTAGGTATTTAACAATCTACAACACAAAGCAAAGCCCCTCACCACAAGGAATTATCCAGCCCATATACCAATAGTGCTAAATTTGAGAAACTTCACAAAAATAGTCCCACCCCAATTTTTCTTATGCCATCAATTTGTTGAAGAGTCCAAGTCAGTTGTCCTGTAGAAAGTTCTACCTTTTGAGGGCCAGGTGTGGCGGCTCACACCTGCAATCCTAGCACTCTGCGAAGCGGAGGGAGGAGGATTGCTTGAGCTCAGGAGTTTGAGACTAGCCTGAGCAAGAGCGAGACCCCGTCTCTACTAAAAATAGAAAAATTAGCCGGGCATGGTGATGCATGTCTGTAGTCCCAGCTACTCGGGAGGCTGAGGCAGGAGGATCACTTTAGCCCAGGAGTTTGAGGTTGCTGTGAGCTACAATGACTCCACTGCACTCTAGCCTGGGCAACAGAGTGAGATTCTGTCCCCAAAAAAATAAATGACCAAAAGATGATGTTGTTGGTTACATTATTAGTGGGAATGTAGATTGTCACAGCTATAATAGAAAACAATATGGAGGTTTCTAAAGAAATTAAAAATAGAACTACCATACAACCCTGCAATCTTTCTTCTGGGCATACACCCACAATAAATGAAATCACCACCTCATACAGATATCTGCATTCCCATGTTCACTGCTGTATTATCCACCACAGCCAAGATTTGGAAACAACCTAAGTGTCCGCCGACATAGGAATAGATAAAGACATTGTCTGTATACACAATGGAATGTTATTCAGCCTTTAATAAAGGAAGTCCTGCCATTTGTCACAAGGTGGATGAACATGGAGGACATTATGCTAAGTGAAATAAGCTAAACAAAGACAGAAAAATATTACATGCTCTCACTTATATGTGGAATCTAAAAAAAACAAGTAAAATATACAGAGATAGAGAATAAGACAGAGGTTACCAGGAACGGGGGTCGGGGTGGGAGGAAGAAATCGGAAGATGTAGGTCCGAGAATACAAAGTAGCAGACAGGTAGGATGAACAAGTCTAGAGAGCTAATGTACAACATGAGGACAATGAGTAATAAAATTATACTGTGTCAAGAAAGAGATGTTTCCTTTTTGCTGGCAATTGCTCACATTGCGAGCTACTCAAGAATGAAGTCCACCCAGAGGAGAGATGGACAGAGATTATGTCCTAAAGACATGTCCGAAGCACCTGGATCCAGCTATGCCTGAAGGCCCCACTTCCTCCTCTGTATTTTCAGTTCTATGACCAATATAGTCCCTTTGTTTTTTTCTCTTTTTGTTTTTTGCTTAGGCCACTTTGCAATTTAGACAATCTTGGTTAATGCAAAAGTCACTGTAAATTGAGGGCAATCAGGAGCTGTCACTTTTCCCGTCCTCAAGTCATACACATCTGTGCCTTAGAGATCTTAGAGACGACATCGACAACAGAAAGACAGTAGCCATAATAGAGACATGAGAAGACTGCCACGGAGGAAGAAGGTCTAACTAATTCTGCCTGGTGACCTGTTTCTTGGAAACAAACAAGAATTTTTGAGACAGGGAACTGGGAGTAGGCATCCCAGGTGACGTGGGGGCTTGGGGAGAGGGCTCAGGGGACAACAGCATTTGCTAAGGTGGATGGGACAGCGTGGGTGGAGCAGGGTGGACGGTAAATTCTAAAGGCTTCCTGGTCTACATGTCCACCATGCGTTAACTTTCTCCTGAGCCGACCAGGGAAATGGGCACATTCTGCTAAACAGCTCAGCAGACACTGTTCTTAGTCTCAGCTCAGGCCGCAGAGCTGCTGGCAAAAGCTGCCGAGAACACCTTACGTACGAGATTCAAACGGGTTTCCAAAACATGGATCTGCTTCTGAAGTTTCTGGGGGTTGTTGGCCTCCTGCATTTTTAAGAAGATCTGTTTTTGGTTTGCGATTTTTTTTTCCATCTGAACGATCTGAAAAAGAGAAAGGGAGAAAGCCCAGCTGTGTTAACATCTGCACAGTACTCACGCTACATACAGCGCGCTCACTCAAGTGTGCAAAAACAAAACCTGCAGTGTTCTTTCTTTTCCTATAAATAGAATCTTCGCTTATCTCTGGGAGGCCTGCTCAAGTCAACTTAATCTTAGCCAGTTTGGGGTAAAATGAGGCAAGTTAGAGTTTTTGCTCTCACCTGTGCAGGTAAATTTTGCTCACATGTGGATATAAATTTTGTCTCCCTACACCTCTGGTTTCCAGCATAAATGACATTGTCCCCAAGGGATCATCTATAACCTTATGGTGTTTGGAGTTTGTGTGTGTGTGTGTGTGTGTGTGTGTTTGGCTGTTGCAATGATGAGGGCACTAGTGCCACTTAATATGTGGGTCATGAGATGCCACACACCCTGTGACATGTAGAACAGCACCAGACATCTAAGACTCACCCCCATCCCTTGTGACCTCCCAATGTCCCTCTGGGCATTATGTAGGTGAAAACCCTCTTTATAATTTCCTGTACCTAGAATAAAACTATCTTTTATATGTATACACCCATATTTTTCATTCATTTCTAATGGACACTGAATTATCCATGACTGTAGTCACTGCATAAATCAAGAGAAGATTATTCTTTGATTTGTTTGGAACTTTACCAAAAGTTGGTCACCATTCCAGAAATCATGTCACTAACACAACCCAGACCACGTTCTTTGGGTCGTGGATACAACAAGCCTGAATCAGCCTGCAGTGCGGCTGTGGGATCCTTGGCGATTTTATGTATTATTCCAGGTCTCTGATAACACCTTTTAGGCCAGGGGTTTGCGAACCACAGCCCATGGCCAAATCTGGCCCACTGCCTGCTTTTATAAATAAAGTTTTATTGGAACATGGCCACACCCATTTGTGGATATATTGTCTATGGCTGCCTTCCTGCTGCAAAGGCAGAGTTAAGTATTAATAGTGACAAAGGCCATGCGGCCGCAAAGCCAACATATTTACTATCTGGTCCTCTGCAGAGACAGTTTGCTGGCCCTGCTGTAGGTGAGTCAGACCAGAATGTTCACATATCAAAATAAAACTTTTAGTGCAAATAACTTTTATTTCTCCTTTATGTTATAATGAGGGCATCATATTGATTTAAAAGAATAAGTAAGGCTAAAGGATTCTACCTTCTGTGAATTTCATGGCAGCATTGTAAAGGGGTATTTATTTGCTGTTGAAAAAGGGTGTTGACAGATACAGTGTTACTGAGAGAGGCCAGGCATGAAGAGCTCATTCTAGAAGAGGCGATTAAACACAGGGCTACATGCAGGCCAAACAAATCCACGATGCTCAAGTCAGGAGAGGAGTTCCTTGAGGGATAGTTAATGGAAGGGGACTGAGGGAGCCGTCTCAGTGCTGCAGGACTCTATGTGGTGATCGTGGTGACGGTTGCGTGGGTGTACCCCCAAGTGAGGATTCATTTGAGCTGCACCCTGAAGATGTGTGCTCTTGACTGAGTAACATCTCAGTGGGAGGAAGACGGGAGGAAGAAAGAAAGGACAAGAATGGAGGGATAGGTGTAAGACCCACTGTCCTAAAGAGATCCACGCCTGGGCTCTGTGTTTGGGAGTTCAAAGTCTCTGGCTGGAAGCTGAGGGAAGGCTACTGGGTTGAGAGAGGTCAGGGTCCTTGTTGACCCCAAAGAAAGCAGTTTCGGGGAAAGCGCCATTGCTTCCATCACTCGGGGTGGAAGTGGAAACAGTGCCTTCCCTAGAAAGGGAAGCAGGGAAAGCAGACGAGGACTTCTAGAAACTTCTAGAAAGGGGAAAAGTAACTTGGAATTGCAGGAATGTTGTTTTGGGTTTTGTTTGCGCTTGGTTTTTAGGTTAAGATAAAGGAGGCAAGGAAAGGACGCCTTGGGAAGAGGGTGGCAGACGGGAGTGACAAGGGTGTCACCGATGGAGCGAGGGCTCCATCTAATGATGGGACGGGGATGAGGGAGGCTTCGCACAGGAGGGGCCTGGCCTTGCAGAAGGGCAGCAGGCAGCTCTCCCCCTGAGGCAGAGGGAGAGAAGCAGAGGAGGGAGGGATGCGAGGTCAAGCGAAGGGGAAGGTGTGGCTGCCACATCTTTGAAAGCAGGTGGAACAACACTGAGGTCACCCATGTCCAGAGGACTTCCTGTTAAGCAACAAACAAATAACCGAAATGCAATGTGGTGCCCTGGATTGGATCCTGGGACAGAAAAGGACATGAATGGAAAAAACTAGTGAAATCCCAACAAAGACTGGAGTTCAGGTAAAAATAACAACCATTTCTTAGTATTGGCGAATGTCCCACAGTATGGTGGGATGTTTACATTAGGGGAAGCCAGGTGAAGGTATGTGGACACTCTCTGTGCTATCTTTATAAATTTAAAAGTATTCCAAGATAAGAGGTTTCTTTAAAAAATTGATAAATAAGTATTGTTTTGGTCCAAGCATCTCCTGGTCGGATATTATGTTACTTGCAGCCAAAAGCATTTCTAACCGACACACCAGCCGCTTTGCCCCTTATGATAATTGACCCTGACTTCAAATAAGTGAAATACAACCGGCTGTGGCTGGCAGGAAAGAACCTTAGCATCTCTCCCCTCCCGTGTAACTCGAGCCCTGTCCTCCAGGCCCAAACGCTCCCCAGCCACTGCCCGGGGACCTCGCTCCTAGGTTTCTCCTACAAGTCACTTCCACATACTGCCCGCTGTGACAGAACCAGCCTGAAACGTTGCCTTAGTTGAACAGTTTCATCTAAAGAAAAGTGCCCTTCAAAGACTGGTGAGTACCAGATCCTAAGCGAGAGGTACTTTTCTTCTTAGGGTTTGAGCTGAGACTAAGCTCTGAGACTTTTTTTTTTGGAACCCTGGTGGATAAAGGCAGCAGGGGAATGGAGGGGACCCTGCTCTTTGAAGCAACCTGGCGTGTTCCTGTTTGTCTAGAGAAGGCGGCTTGAATTCGCCTTGGGGGACAGTCTGAAGCCCAAGTCCTGCTCTGGAACTGAGAAGTTCTGGATGAGGAAAGCTTAAGTGCTCAGTGTGGTGACGTATAAAGTTTATCAGCCACACAGAGGCCCGCTAGGAGCGAGAGGGCCCTGTGCAGAGTTTGGCGAATTCTGGGACCAGTTGCATCTAGGATCCTGTGTCGGCATCACTGAGTTTTAATTCTCTTCAGTTATCCCCAAGTCTTCAGAAAGTCCATACAGCACAGTCTCAGCTGTCACCAGGGGGACACTGAGAGAAAAATCTCTTCTAAGGTTTGCAAAATGTGGCCAGGTGGGTGGCATAGAAATGTAAAGTGGGCCAACTGCAAATTGCAGAAAGCCCAACTAAACAGAGGCTTAAACAAATTATGGTTTATCTTTTTCTCATAACAGGTTGCTGACTCAAGTTTGGTAGCTCAAGGAAGTTAAAGACAAGAGCTCTATAATTCACCTGGCCTTTCCTGCATGGTTATAAGATGGCTGCCACTGCACCAGCCTTCACACTTCACAGTCATATTCCAGGGAGGAAGGTAGAGATGCAGTATGGATAAAGAGGTAGGACCTAAATCTGGAAAGCAAAACTTTCTCAGAAATCCCTGACAGACTTCCCCTTATAGCTCGTTGTCAACTCTTTGCAGCAAAGGAGCATGGGAGGAGCTTTTTAGCTGGGCACATGACCACTTTGAATAAAATCAGAAATCCATTATAACAGAGGAAGTAGAAAAGAGGTAAACAGTTGGTAGCATCACTCACAACACTTTCTAGTTACATTTGCTCCATGAAAATTCAGGCCCAATATTGCCAGATCTTCTAGTATTTTCTAAAAAGAGAAGCCAGAAATCTGAATTTTTACATGAAATCTCCCAATTTTTAACATGCAGTCAACTAAGTAAATTTTAACATGGAATGGGCCGAAGCTTCCATGTTGTCAAGTTTAACCATCCTGAGGTCCACCAGTTTGGGACCCTTGGTCTATACGCACACTTAGGGACATGGAGGAACCACAGAGGCACGATGGCAGCAAGAGGTGCCACTCGGGAGGCAGAAGAGTGGTCCAGAGCCTGGCAGCTGGCAGAGGTGACAAACAGCACTGTGGTGGACACAGTGGGTGGTGACTCCCCAATATCCATGTCTCCCCAGAAGACGGCCCCAAGGCAGCCATGGTCTTCATCCCTTCTCCCTGTGGTTTGTTAATATTAAGAGCAGGGCTCACCAGCCGGGGCCCCTGCACTGAGAAAGGATGTCTGCTAGGGAAGCTTCTGGAAAAAGTTTCCTCACTCCTCAAAGAGAGTCACAGGAAGAGACGGTTTGTCTCCTGAAGACAGTGTCACGTCCAGATGTGGCTCCTGGGGTGGCGGCCGCCATCTTGTCCCCGGGCAGAGGATGAAACCCAACGGAGCTGAGGACAGCATTGAGCGGCCTGGTCAACCCACCCTGAGGCTGGTCTTACCTTTGCACTTCCTGTCACGCCAGACAAAACGTTTTCTTACTGCCCCTGAGCTGGTTTGCACCCCAGCCCCGGGGGCTAAAGAAAACGTCATCAGTCTGAGCCAAAAGTCAGAAAAATTTTTTCTTAAAGGGCCACAGAGCAAATATTTTAAGCTTCAAGGACTAAGAGGCTACAAGGCAGGTACTCACTTAACCGATACAAATGGAACCATTTCAAATGTAAAAACCATTCTCTGCTGGAGGGCCATAAACGGGCTAAATTTGGCCCTGGAGTTATATAATAATTTGCTACCCCTGGTCTACTCTAAGCCAATTTTGGAAAGTTCATTTCCCTTTGCCGGTGACTGACCCTGAAGCGGGCATACACCCTAGTCCTGGCCGACGAGAGGAAATCTGCCGGAGAGATTCTGTGAAATAGTCTCTCCCATCCCTTGTTGGCGGCTTAGAATGAATGTGGTTATGTGAGGAGCTGATACCAGCTACGCTTTGGCAGCCATCTTGTGACCATGAGGAGAAGGCCGGGCGAGGGGATCAGAGAGAAAAAGACCAAACCATCATTGTGGAGCCGCTAAACCACCCCTGGGATGTTCTATTTCCAGTCAAATGTTTCATTATGCGAACAAACAAGCTTCTACTCGCTCAGCTGCTTCTAGTCAAGAAGTCCGTTCCTTGCTGCCCAACGCATTCATTCTCACTGGGACATCAGGCAAGGTGGCAGCTCAGATGATCAGGCGTCAAGGGAAGCGCGGGGCCCCGCACCCACCGGGGAGGCGTATGGATGCTGTTTGCAGTCGATACCCGCCAGGGTTTGGGCCTCAGCTGGGCCACAGAGACACACACAGCACAGGTCCCTCGGGGCAGGACTAGAGGGCCTCCCCAGCCCGGACGCACAGCCAAGCGGCCCCCGCTCAACTTTCTTTTCCCGTTCTGTGCACGGGCAGCGGCCTCAAGGCAAACCTCGCTGACCCGCCTGGGACATGACACAAGCGACTGGTTTTAACATCCGCCGGGGCGGCACCTCCAGACTGCGCCACCCCACCGCCTGCTGGGAAGGCAAGGCCAGCCCTGCTACAGCTGGTCCCCAGCGTCCTTGTCAGAGGGGGCTGCCGCGTCAGCGTCTCCCGGTGCCTCTTGTGATTAAATTCGGAGTCGTATTGCCTTTGGCATCTCCATGTCAGACGCTGCTTTTGTGACGCTGGGAGCGACCGGCCCTCTGCCCAGGGCTGCGTGGTCGGGGAAGAGTGTTCCCTCAGCAAGGTGCTGTCTTCTGTTTTGTGGGGCTGGGCAGGGCCTGCACGGGCGCGGCTCTGCTCCTAGAGCGGTGGGCGCAGGAGGAGGGGAGTCTAGGACCTGCGCCCCCCAGTGACACTGGGCAAAGACAGCTTGCACTGGGCAGGGAGCCCCGTAATCTTTTGAGGGTCCCAAACTGTGTTGCCTTTTCCTAATGCTTCTGAGGACCCGTGTCCCCGCTTGTCTCCGATTTTCCTCTTTCTTCACTGTTAGACTCTTTTTGCATTCATTCGTTCACTCACTCATTCATCCATCCACTCATTTATCAGTGTTCAGCGAACACCTGCTCTGTGCCAGACCGCAGGGCTGTGATGATGATGGTAAGAGACAGAGGGTCCCTGCCCTGAGAGAACATACAACCTAGGACTTGAAACAAGCCATGAAGAGCCATGATGAGTTTGGGGGGGGACATGCAAGGTACCTCGGGCATGCGCAGTAGGGGCATCTAGCAGGGACGAAGATGAAGTCCCAGCGGAAATAGCATTTGGGCTGAGACCTGAAGGATGAATAAGCGTTCCCCTCGTGCAGAGAGGACAGGGAAGGGCACTCCAGGCAGAGGGAACAGCACGTGCAAAGGCCTGGAAGTGAGGGACGGCACTGTGGGCTCAAAGGTCATGGCAAAGGCCACCGTGGGTGGATCAGAGACAGGATTCAGTTCTGGGAGGGGCAGGCAGGGAAGGACGCAGCAGAGCCGGTGAGGGGTTTGGCCTTTGTCAAAAGAACAAGAAGAAATTACTGCAGGGCTTGATGCAGAGGAAAGATGGAATGAGATTTCCAGATTCATGCAGTAGTAAATATTTATGGAAGACCTACTGTGTGCCGGCCACTGAGACAGGCATGAGCTGGGGGCGGGGGCGGTATTGTGGGAACAAGACAGACGTACATACAGCCTCCCTGAGAAAGTCCCATTGAAGCTGAGACCTGAAGGACAAGTGGGAGGAAAAAGGACAAGTGGGAGAAAAAAGGCCCTGAGGTGAGCCAGCCGGGCAGGCAGGGGCTAGATCAGCCACAGTGAGGGATGTGATTCTGAACCCTGTCCTGCAAATGTCTCTAGTTCTTTGCCTTCCAGATGGATGGGAGGGTCACACTTCCCAGACCCCTTTGTGGATGGGTAGGGTCACATGACTATTTGGAGCCCATGAGTCAGGAGCAGAAGTGACTGGAGCATTCAATTGCCAGTGTGAGACCCTCCAGAACTGGTTTTCTCTGCCATAATGCCTGGCAATGTTCAAGATGGTTTAAACCACCTGATATTTTCTGGTCCCATAGGTTTGGGGCACCCCATTTCCCCCCAGAGAGCCAGTCAACAATCTGTTCTCTCTCTCAGGGCAGGAGCTCAACTTTTTCCTAAGGCAAAAAAAAAAAAAGTCTTGAGCCAAGTACACTGCTGAGTCATCAGGCACAGATGTGCAGGTTGTGGACTGCACAACCCTAGGAAGTGTCATCGCTTGAAAACACATTGCCGATATGTTTCCTGTCCAGAACGAGAAGACATAAGGGCCCTCAGGCATCCCACGATAGGTATGTGGCATGAACAAGGAAGAAAACTTTACTGGTTTAAACCGCTGCAATTGGGGGAGGGGGTGGAGTTTGATCTGATCTGATGAGGATGTGGGGTTTGTCCTGAGAGCAGGGGGAGCTTGGAGGAGGGACACATTAATAGGGCTGAGCCTAGATGCTGGGAGCCCAGAGGTCACAAGGGTAGCGGAGACAGTAGCCACAGTGGCATTTAGAGGGCTCTCCCAAGAAGTCAAGGATGCTGGGGTGTCAGGTCTGGCCTGAGGCATCATGGGTACCTCCCACTCCTCCAGGTGCTCTATGTTCTGGTTAACCTTTTACGAGAAAGACCACACCTTCTCATCCAGCTCGGCCAACAGCATTTTCATGGACTTAATCAAGGCCTCGTAGTCCTCCTTGGTTTGCAGCAGGAAGCGCAGCTCCATGTAGTTTTTCTGGTTCAGATCTGTGTTCTTTGAGGACTTCGTGAGACTCAAAAGCAGGCTGATCTCATCCTGCTCTGCCTTCAGCGTCTTGATTTCCTTGCTGTTGGGAAAGCAGCCCACGATTCAGCCTGCACCCCTGCGCTTACCTTGCTCCCACATGCCAGGCACCGTAGCAGACTGGCAGAGACAGGGGCACCTCCCGCCCAAGCAGCAGAAAAGTGTTCGCCCACAGCCTCAGATCCAGGTCTGGAACCCTGATCACCTAAGACCCAGTTCGATGCAAATTCCACTGCTCCTCGGGGTATTTTTTTTCCTAGGGAACAGTTTGCAGCTGTCCTTGTCAAAATCCATTACCTAGACATGGCGGAAGCCCTCAAGTTCGCTTTTGCCAGCGGCTGGCTGGCATCTGTCTGAGTTTGCAGACCATCTTCCCAGGCTCTACAGCCAATTATCTCTGGTTAATGAGGAGCAAACCCATCAGGCAGGATTTTCAAGTTTGCATCAACACAGATGCGCTGGTTTCTCTACTTGGGGTGCTAACGATTTATTAAGTGGGCTGATCTGAGCCTCCTCCTCCCCCTTCCTCTGTCTGCTTTGGAGAAGAGACAGGGTGGGGGACGTGGGAAAACAGGGGGACTTCGAAAGAGAAAAGGCGGCTTGGAAGACTGAATGACAACAACTGAATGATGGGAAATGGCACAGAGCTGAGTTTCTGGAAAATTCTGGGAACTGACACTCGCTGCTCAGTGCGGTTTGCAGACCAGCTGCCTCAATGTGCTTTGCAAGCTTGGAGAAATGCAGAATCTCAGGCCCCAGCCTGGGGAGTGACTGGGTCAGAATCTGCTCTGCAACAAGAGCCTCAAGTGCTGCATGTGCACATTCAAGTTTTGGAATCACTGCTCTAGAACAGTAAAGAATGTTCTAGGGCCGGGCGTGGTGGCTCACGCCTGTAATCCTAGCATTCTGGGAGGCCGAGGTGGGTGGATTGCTCAAGGTCAGGAGTTCAAAACCAGCCTGAGCAAGAGCGAGACCCCGTCTCTACCATAAATAGAAAGAAATTAATTGGCCAACTGATATATAGAGAAAAAATGAGCTGGGAAAAAATGAGCTGGGTATGGTGGCGCATGCCTGTAGTCCCAGCTACTCGGGAGGCTGATGCAGGAGGATTGCTTGAGCCAAGGAGATTGAGGTTGCTGTGAGCTAGGCTGATGCCACAGCACTCACTCTAGCCTGGACAACAAAGCGAGACTCTGTCTCAAAAAAAAAAAGAATGTTCTAGAGTGGGGATTGGCAAACTTTGTTCTATAAAGGGTCAAATAGTAAATATTTTAGGTTTTGTAGGCCATGCGGTCTCTATTATAACTACTCTGCCTTGCAATGGGAAAGTAGCCACAGGCAATGTATGAGTGAATAGGTATGGCTGTGTGCCAATAAAACTTTATTTACAGGCCAGGTCAGTGGCTCACGCCTGTAATCCTAGCACTCTGGGAGGCCGAGGCAGGCAGATTGCTCAAGGTCAGGAGTTCGAAACCAGCCTGAGCAAGAGTGAGACTCCCGTCTCTACTATAAATAGAAAGAAATTAATTGGCCAACTAATAGATATAGAAAAAATTAGCCGGGCATGGTGGCACATGCCTATAGTCCCAGCTACTCGGGAGG
The DNA here is from genome assembly GCF_040939455.1 of Microcebus murinus. Classification (NCBI taxonomy): domain Eukaryota; kingdom Metazoa; phylum Chordata; class Mammalia; order Primates; family Cheirogaleidae; genus Microcebus; species Microcebus murinus. Next base: position 7,372,612 of record NC_134125.1, on the reverse strand, counting down.
CTGAGGCAGGAGGATCACTTGAGCCCAGGAGTTGGAGGTTGCTGTGAGCTAGGCTGACGCCACAGCACTCTAGCCCAGGCAACAGAGTGAGACTCTCTCTCAAAAAAACAAAACAAGGCCGGGCGCGGTGGCTCACGCCTGTAATCCTAGCTCTCTGGGAGGCCGAGGCGGGCGGATTGCTCGAGGTCGGGAGTTCGAAACCAGCCTGAGCAAGAGCGAGACCCCGTCTCTACTATAAATAGAAAGAAACTAATTGGCCAACTAATATATATAGAAAAAATTAGCCGGGCATGGTGGCTCATGCCTGTAAGTCCCAGCTACTTGGGAGGCTGAGACAGAAGGATCGCTTGAGCCCAGGAGTTTGAGGTTGCTATGAGCTAGGCTGACGCCACGGCACTCACTCTAGCCTAGGCAACAAAGCGAGACTCTGTCTCAAAAAAAAAAAAAAAAAAAAAACAAAACAAAAAAAACTTTATTTACAAAAACAGGCAGCCAGCCAGATTGGGCCCGTGGGCCATAGTTTGCTGACCATCTCTGGGATGGAAATGTCCTCTGTCTGCAGGGTCTGCCAGCATCCACTTAGGCACGTGACCACTGAGCACTTGACATGCAGCTAGTACAAGTGAAGAACTGAATTTTTTATTTTATTTATTTTAATTAATTATAAATGTAAATAGCCACATGCGGCTAGTGACCAGGAGCACCCAGTCTTCTCAACTTGCCTGCTGGGACTTTTGTCCCCTCTTAAGCCCCTCCTGGAAGGGGGTCCTTGTTAAAGTGGAAAGAAGAAATCGAGAGACAATGCCACCCTCTACCTACCAGAGCTGGGCTTTCAGAAAGGGTCGGTGAGGTTTGTGTGTCTTGTATGCAGGGCTGGGGCTGGGATGAAGGGAGCAAGAAGCCCCCAAATTTAAGGAGGCGCTCATTGTCAGGGTGCTTTAAGCACAGGGTCAGCGCTGGGGGAAAAGCACCTCCTTAAATATTACACCCTAGGCACCGCACCTCAGTTCTGGGCCTATTTCTATTTAATGGTGTTTCACTCTAAAGAACCTAAAATCTCCACTTTTCCACTCCCTCCTTTTCAGTTCCATCAAAGTGAAATTAGATCAAAGAGACTGACTTGGAGCCAGAACCTGCGTGTGGGGTGGTGTGGGAGTGCGGAAGGGTAAGATTAAAAAAAAACTGTCAGAGACACACCAAGAATGAGGCACTTCCTGATGCCTACCAGAGGTAGGCTGAGAATCAGGGTGGCCAGGCACAGATGTGCAGGTTGTAGACTGCACAGCCCTAAGAAGTGCCATTACTTGAAAACTCACCCTTGATTTGTTGATTTATTACTCTTTTCTAGGGGACACTTTTTCTCCTTCTAGCAAAATCCCTACATAATGACAATTTTTCCAACAGATGGCAGTAAAGTGTCTTGAGAAAAGGGTGCCTTTTAAAAAAATCACATAGAGGTCCCATAGGAACTAGTCCTGGCCCTGAGTAAACTGAATCTATGGAAAATCTAAAGAATTCCTTTTCTCCATCCTCTGAATTCCCCACATCATCGAACAGTCAGATTTTCTTTCTAATAACCGACAGTTGTTCCTGCTCTTATAAACAAAGTGGATGTGGCTGGGGAATTACATTTCCCTGGAATCTAAGAATGCTTGTTTAACGTTTGTTTATTCAACCCCAGGGAACACCTTTCTATTGCCCAAATAAATAGTGTGCTCCAGAATTTCTAGGGCAACCCAATGTTAAATATTCTATCTTGCAGTGCTCTAAGGACACGCCAACAGGAAATGTCCTTGGGGTGTAGGCAGCCACATGATTCTGGCATTCTCTGGGAGCTCTCCTACTTCCGTGGCAGGACCTCGGGAGTGACAGCCAAAGCCACATGTCCTCTGCCCACCCCCAAGCTGACTGCCCCAGGAATAGACACCTGACCCAAACTGAGTCAACCAGATTCTGGGCACTGGGAATTGGAATTGATTTTAAGACAGCCTCCCTGCATAGCTGAGTAAGCTCAAGAGTTGGAGCAGCCATTTCCCTCAAGCCAGGGCTGAAATTCAGAGAGAAAAGAACAAAACTTGGCCAGGCGCGGTGGCGTGAGCCTATAATCTCAGCACTCTGGGAGGCCAAGGTGGGAGGATCGTTTCAGCTCAGGAGTTCGAGACCAGCCTGAGCAAGAGCAAGACCCTGTCTCTACTAAAAAAAAAGAAGAAAAAAATAGAAAGAAATTAGCTGGATAACTAAATATATATAGGAAAAAATTAGTCAGGCACGGTGGCGGACGCCTGTAGTCCCAGCTACTCGGGAGGCTGAGGCAGGAGGATTGCCTGAGCCCAGGAGTTTGAGGTTGCTGTGAGCTAGGCTGACGCCAGGGCACTCTACCCCGGGCAACAGAGTGAGACTGTCTCAAAAAAAAAAAAAAAAAAAAAGAACACAACTCATGTGCAGAGAGAAACAGGAATCAGAAATGCTTCCTGCATAGGTCCTTCCCTGAGATGTGGGCGTCCTGTTCTCCTGGGTCCCCAAGACACGCTCCCTCAGTTCCCCCTCGCCACTGGTCTCTCTTGCGGCTGGGAACATGAGTCCCCACCCTGGGTTCAGAGGTGGCTGCCTGGCACAGGGGGTAGACAAGCACCGGGAAAGGCCAGCCCAAACCCCGCCAGGGCCGCTGGGTGCGGGCCGCGCCGCTCGCTTACTACTGGCTCATGATCATCTGCTGGCTGCGGAAGTTGAAGGACTTGCGGCTCTCCACCATCTTCCGGAACTGCTGCCTCAGCTTGCGGAGCTCTGCCTCGGCCTGCTGCTCCCTGACCCTCTCCGGAAGTTCCTGGGGAGCAGAGGATTTTCTCCGGTGCTTCCTCGACTGGTGCTACAGGGCCGGGAGGGAGGCAGCAGTGAGTCCGCGGCTAGAGAAGCCCCGGGCGGGCGCAGGTCAAGGGCTGGGGTGGGGCAGGGCTGGGGCTGGGGCTGGGAGACCCTGGGTGATGTCAGCTGCCTGCCTGTCACACGGAAACCACCCTGGGTCGCTGGGGAGAGGAGGCTGGCCTCATTATTGCATCCTGAGGAGGCAGCTTTGCTGTGTGGGGAGGAGGCGTTCTGGGTTCACGTTCTGGTTCTGCCACCTTGTGTGACCTCGGGCGAGTCACTGGAGGTCTCTGAGCCTCCAGCCTCCCATCTCTGAAATGGGTGTGCGTAGATTTGTCGTCAGGGTTAGAGGAGCGAATGTGTGTGTCACCTACCATCGGCATCTTGAAGGAATCGCGCTTCCCTTCTGCTCAGACACTGTCCCCAGGAGGGTCACAGCCACGCGCGTGCCTCTCTCTCTCTGCAATGCCCTGTCCACGCTGGCAAAGGGAAAAGACGTCGTGAGCCACCCCGGCTGGCGGAGCGGGACCGAACGGGCACCTCCTCCCCTCCCCCCAGTCCCCAATTCCCTCCTCCGCCCACAGCTTGGCACACGGGGAGGACACGCAGATGGCTGCCCGGGTGTGAGAAGAGGCACTTTTTTTGTTGTTGTTTAAAGCAATGTTCGCCTGGAACCTGTTCCTCTCACCACTTATTATTAGGAGCTGGGCAGATGGTCTCGGCGTGTCAGTTGCCCTTCTGCTCCCTGTGTTCCCAAAGAGGGGGCAAAATGGCATCAGGGCGTTCTGTCCCCAGACGGGGTTAAAGCCAAACGCACCCAGCTGCAGCTGTGGGAGGCCCCAGCCCTGCCGGCCCACAGCAGGGCGGAGGTCCCAAGAGGCATTTTTATCACGTCACAATTCGAACGTCATCTGGCTCGTGGGTACTCAGAGGAAGGGACAACATTAACCCCACAAGCGCGATAGGGCCATGAGAGCCACCGCACTGCCCCTCTCAGTCGGCAGGGGCCGGGTTCCAAAAGCAGAAGTTCCAGCTTTGCAACCCCCGAGTGGCCCTGTGGCGCAGGGGTTTAGGGCACTGGTTGTGTCCCCCATCAGACCTCGCTTGCATCCCTCCACGGCTGCTTACTAACCTTGGGCAAGTCACTTCGGTTCTCTGAGCCTCAGTTTCCTCATCTAGAAAATGGGAGACATTCTAGAAGCCACTTCTAGGGTACGATACAGGTGGTCTAACACGGCAGAGATCCAGTGCGGTCAATGTTTACAAGGGTTTGAGGGGTGTTCAGCACGCTCTGTCTCCTGGTGCCAATACCCTGAGTTTCCTGCGGGAAGCCAGGCCCTCCCGCCCTCCCTCCTGGTCATTTTTTGCTCCCCAGGGGCTGGCCACACCCCACTAGCTTCAGGATTGGGGCATATGACTCTGGATGGGCCAATCAGAGTGCCAGCTCCCTGACCTGTAATGAGTTCAGGGATGGGCACGCGGCCCTAGCTAGTCCAGGCAGAGTGCACAGAGGGAACTGAAGCTTCAACACTCAGGAAGAGAGAGACTTTGTTTCCTGCTGCACTTGAGCCTAGGTGAGTGAGGTTGGGAGTGGCTGACAGCCACCTTGCCTTTGCAGGTAGCCTGAGAAGAAAGCTAACAGTTGTAGGGAATTCAGTGGTGAGTCAGCCTTCAAGGTGCTATGAAGCCTGCCCAGGGTAAAACAGTGGAAAAGGCTCCACAAAGGAGATGACTTTTCACTTGGGGTTTTGAAGGATGAATAGGAGTTTACAGGCAGAGAAGAAAAAGTTGGGAGGGAATTCTGGGCTAAGAGAACTGCCTGAGCAAAGGCTGAGGAGCAAGTGAATAAAAGGAGTGTTCAGAGAATGATTCGTGGTCTAGAATAGGTGGCAGCATCTGGAGGGAAGTGACTAGCGAAGAGGTCTGGGAAAGACTGGATGTCCCTTAAAAGCAAGGATGTGATAAGATCAGCTGAGAAGAAACTGATTCATTGCCTCCCCAGTGGCCACTTCCTCTTCGTGTGGAGTTGCTTGAGGTCACTAACTGGCCAGGGGTCACACTTCCCAGCTCCTCTTGCACCTAGGCAGGGTCCTGTAATGGACTGTCACCAATGGGATGTGAGCAGAGGGGAAATGTGTCACTTCCAAACCCTGACTTTTTTTTTTTGAGACAGAGTCTCATTTTGTTGCCCAGGCTAGAGTGAGTGCCATGGCGTCAGCCTAGCTCACAGCAACCTCAATCTCCTGGGCTCAAGCAATCCTCCTGCCTCACCCTCCCAAGTGGCTTGGACTATAGGCATGCACCACCATGCCAGGCTAATTTTTTCTATATATATTAGTTGGCCAATTAATTTCTTTCTATTTATAGTAGAGACAGGGTCTCGCTCTTACTCAGGCTGGTTTTGAACTCCTGACCTGAGCAATCTGCCCGCCTCGGCCTCCCAGAGTGCTAGGATTACAGGCGTGAGCCACCGCACCCGGCCTCATGACCACCTTTTAAAACTGGAACATTTCACATAGAAATCCATAAGTTCTACTGAAAACTCAGAGCATCTGGCCACATGGGATCCTGACTTTTAAGAAAGAGATGTGACTTTTCCATCCTCTCCTCCCCATCTGACATTTATGGAGGGCAGAGTCACAAAACAGTTCCCCAAATCAACTTGCAGAAGCAGTTACCTGCCAACCATGAACATCCTCATTGGGCTGTGACATAAATGAGACATTAACTTGGATTAAGCCAGTGAAGCGGGCAGATGTATGTGTTCCGGCAGCTAGCATGACTGTAACCCCGACCTCTTTCTTCCTAACACAATTCTGATTGTGTCTCTCTCAGTGTGCCCAGCTCCAGAGCTTGACATGATTGGTTCCCACTAGTCATGGTAACCCCACTGCCCTTTGTCAATGATTGGTCTAAGGATGGGCATGTGACCCCCATATTTGACCAATGAGACATAAGGAGAATTCTATTGGGACAAATGACCTAATGACAAAAAGTGAGAGCTTGTCCATGTTCCCCTCCCTTCCTGCTCTTAGAAATTATTATGGAGACATGCATAATGGTTGGTGCCGTGGCAACCATCCCATGACCATGAGGAGAAATATCACTGTCACACTGAGGACAGCAAAGAGGAAAAATGGGAAAAATTTAGGTCCTAATTGACACTGTGAGCTACTGCCCCATCCCTGAAAATGCCTACCTCCAGGCTCCTTGTTAAGTGAAATAACAAGTGCCGCTATTGTCTAAGGCACTCATTAAGCATTTTGTTCATTATAGCCTAAAGCATTTCTAACTTACAGAATTCACTACCTTGAGAATGATTCGCAAGTTGATGGGTGATATGACAATAGTATCTGGCAATGTGTGAAGGTTTGGCTTTTTCCATGTTATACTCTATAGGGTTTAGGGGCCAATTGAATTTTGGTAAATCTTCATCTGAGGGAAAATTCCTACAGGCAGGGAAATGGTGCAAGACAATGGTGCTATATCTTGATCATTTCTGGAGAGCCTTCAAGGTGTGTGTAGAAGCCATAGGAGGGTTTACCTGACTGACAAGGTTTGGGCAAAGTGTACTCACTCTGGGACCTCTTTCAACTCTGCAATTGTGTGCAGCTCCAACTATTTTTATTGAGCCATTCTATTTTCCAGGGCCCTTTTGGTTCTAAGTGGATCTGTAATACAACATTTTATTTATTTTATTGTATTTATTTTGAGACAGAGTCTCACTCTGTTGCCCAGGCTAGAATGCCAGGGCATCAGCCTAGCTCACAGCAACCTCAAACTCCTGGGCTCAAGCAATCCTCCTGCCTCAGCCTCCCGAGTAGCTGGGACTACAGGCATGTGCCACCATGCCTGGCTAATTTTTTCTATATATTTTTAGTTGGCCAATTAATTTCTTTCTATTTATATTACAGACAGGATCTCACTCTTGCTTAGGCTGGTTTCAAACTCCTGACCTTGAGCGATCCGCCTGCCCCGGCCTCCCAGAGTGCTAAGATTACAGGAGTGAGCCACCACGCTGGGCCTGTAATGCACCATTTTAAAAGCATGACGTGGGTATACCCGACCTTCACTGACAGTGTGATTTTACTTCTCTGAGCCTCAGTTTCCTCATCTGTAGAATGGGGATACCCACACCCATGTCTCAGCATAAAATATTGAGCATAAAGCACTTAGCAGGGTGCCCAGCACGTGACAGGCGCTGGACGAATGTCGCTTGTTTGTAAATCAGTATTTTCAAGTGTCAGTTTGTCCTGGCAAATGCAGTTTGAGCGAATGAAGCTTCCTCCCAGCAGAGGTCGTGTTTATGGTCTAATGGTCGATCAGCCTGCCTGGGCCGGGCTCTGCGGGGAACTTGGGACAGGCAGCCATGTGGGTCTCGCTGAGCCCGGCTGTACAACCTGGCGACAGAATGGAACCTGTGTCTAGGGCACCAGCCAAGCAGGAGCACGGGAACACATATGCAGGTTTGTTGATTTTTTTTTTTTTAAAAGGATTGTTATGGGAGGAAAATAGAAATTTGTTGGACCGTTTTGGAGCTATTTTACACGCGGTGGTTTATTCATGTTTAACCCTAGGGGGCCGTGATGTTTTCCAGGCTTGGGCCGCTGAGCCCGGCCCGTGCGGGCCGCGACCTCCCTGTGCCTCGCGGGGTGGGGGCGGGGAGCCGGGGCAGCCGCGCGGCGACACTCACCGAGGGGGCGGCCCGCCCGACGGCGCGTGTCCCGCGGCGCTGGGAGGACTGCTCGAGCCCCCCGCTGCCCCACCCGGCCTTCGGGACCCTGGAACGGAGCCTTTGTGACCCGCACGGGCCGGGCGTTCCGCCCTGGAAGGCGCGGGGAGGGCGCCGGGCCCTCGGGAGGAGGAGGGGACAGTTGTCGCAGCTGGTGCGAAGAAGGACGCTGTCGGGAGCCGGAGAGGGGGACAGGGCGACACGCTCCCCCAGACCCGTTACCAGACTAGCCCCGGACCCTCCCGTCGCTGAGTGACGTCTGGACTCGAGCAGCGCCCCAGTCCCTCCCTCGGCCACTCGCGCCCTCCGCGCCCGACCGTGGTCGCTGCCACTCGCGCCCCGCGCTGAGCTCACGGCCGGCAGGGGACACACTGCGCGCAGCTAATGCAAGGGACCCAATTCTGCCTGCTCTGCAAAAAAAAAGAAAGGAGAGAAATCACTTATATCAGTGCTGGGGAGTGGGGTTCAGGACCCCCCACACCCCCGGCCCCCGTGAGCGTGAGATCGGAACCCCAGTCGGATGCCCGTCAAGTGTGACCACCGTGAGCGTTTTGCTGCCCTAACAAGAGTCTGGTAGTTTAAAGACACACATTTTTTATACAGAAGGCCTTGAAACATAAGTCACCTGCTTCCTCTGGGGCGAAACTCAAGGAACAGTCTACAGAGCTGGGGAGAAATTATTGGGGTACTAATTTTTTCTTTTTAAATTTTATTTATTTTTTTTCATTTATTTATTTGACACAGGGTCTCACTCTGTCACCCTGGGTAGAGTGCAGTGGCGCCGTGATAGCTCACTGCAACCTCAAACTCCTGGGCTCAAGTCATCCTCCTGCCTCAGCCTCTCCAGCAGCTGGGACTACAGAGCTGTGTCCTCATGCCTGGCTAATTTTTCTATTTTTAGTAGAGATGGGGTCTTGCTCTTGCTCAGGCTGGTCTTGAACTCCCAAGCTCAAGCGTTCCTCCTGCCTTGGCCTCCCAGAGTGCTAGGATTACAGGCTGAGCTATAGCAACCAGCCACGGGGTACTAGTTTTCTGGAGTGACTTCAATTCCACGTTATTTCCACTTTCCTCCTTAACTCCCTGAGTGAACTGTAGCTCAGCCCTGCTAAGGTCTCCACCCTCTTATGCCTAAACTCTGGGACAAGAAGTGTTTTAGAACATACCATATTTTTGGTTTCAGAAAGGTAACATAGTACACAAGGGAGTATGTTGCCCCACACGTTTCTGGCAGCCACGTTGTAACCATGAGGAAAGTTAGTGTCACAGGACATCACGTATAGGGTTTGGACAACATGTAAAAATTAACATGTTAATGTTTCTGCAAGGAAATGCCAAGTGAGATAAATATAGATGCTGAACAGCCTCATGTCAAGCCTTGTCTCCAAATGACTTATACGCAGTTTTTTGGATCTACATATATTACCATCCTCATTTTACAGAGGAAGAAACAGGGGCTTGGAGAAACAGCATTTTGCAGTAAGCAGGGCAGCCAGGACTTGAACCTGGGGCGGGCTGTCTCTAGAGCCCTGTGCCTTAGCCCAAGCCCGAGAGGAACCACAGCCCCAGACCCGAGCAGCTCTCTGCAGGCTGGTGTCCCTCCCTTCTCCCTGACATTTAAAGGACTGCTCCAGTCCTCAGCTCTGTGCACAACCCAGTGACTCACACATTTCAAGTGTCAACGACTGAAAAATGATTAAATTCAATTAGGTTCAGGACTTGTTAAAAATAGGCCTTCCTCAGAAGAATTTACTCTCTCTGCCTTTCTGGGTGCAGATCTCAGCAGCCCCCATGCAGAGACATACAAGGCTTTTTTTAATTAGAACATGCCAGAATCAATTCTGCTAACGGGATCTTCTGCTCCATCAGCGGGGCTTGGAGCGGGGTGAGATGCCAGCTTGCCAAGGCGATGAGCCAGCGGTGAGGAACACTGGTGACAGCAGTGTCTACCGAATGCGGGAGGAAATTAGAGCCAAGCTCAGAGGGGCTGGGCAAAGGCATTTGGACACAGCCCAGGAAGCTGACTGTCCAAGTGACTCTTTGGCTACAAGGATCAGAAACCCACTCCAACCAACTCAAAATGATTATTTTTTCTGCGTCCCAGCATCTGTTCACCCTTCCTCCTTCCCAGCAGATCCCAGCTTGTTCAGGTAATCCTCCTTCCCACACTCAGCCCACGTGACACACACCTCCCAGGTAGATCTCTGTCAGTCTTAGCCAATCACTGCCATCCCATGCTCCTTGCCAATGATTGCACCGAATCTAAGTTTAAGCCAATGAATGCAGAGCCGTCTCCTGGAGATTGCAACTGTTCCAGAAATAGGCATGTAACTGACAGGGGCCTAATCAGACAGAAAGGAAGGATATATAATCCGGAGTTGCAGGGAGATGCTTTTCACCTCCAGGGATATGAACAAGGAAGCATGTTGTTGGCAGCCTTCTTGTAACCATGAGGGAAACCAGTGTGAGATCAAGGCTAATATGTGATGGAGGCAAGAGCCTAGAGGGAATTACACAACAGTGTAGCTGGCACCCTGATTGTATCATGCCTGAAACCCACCTTAGTTCTGTACTTCCTCATATGTGAATTAATAAGTATTTTTTAATTGTTTAAGCTGGTCCTAATTGCAGTTTTTGCTTCTTTCAGCCAAAAGTGTGTACTGAGTTACATGAATACCAGGGTTGTCTTGTGTAAGCTGGAGGCAGATGTCCATGAAGAAAAAGCAAGAACTAGAAAGCTCTCAGAAGCCAAGGCAGCTCCTCTCTCAAGCTCTGTCTGGAACCCCCTGGTCTCTCAACCTGGCCTCTTTGCTCTGCTCTGCCCCATTCCCCCGGCTTGCTTCTTAGGTGTTCCCCTTTAAGAGCCCAGTTTTTTTAAAAAATCAATGTCCTAATCTCAACTTCTCAGGAAAAAGAATGCAACTGTCCCAGCTTAGATGTGATGTCCTGGCCTGATCACATGGGACCCGGGGGCCACAGGCAAGTGGCACAATAGCCCCTTCACAGGGACTGTGAAAATAATCCCCAGAAAAGGGGGCACAGGCAGGGAGGGCACAGTAGTGTAGTGGAGAGAACACTAGAGTCCTGGATCTGCCACTAATTTGCTGTGTGCCCTTAGAAAAGTCAGTGGACCTCTCTGAGCCTCGATTTCTTGCTACTTCCAGGACCAGATTGAGAACTTCACAGCCTGCAAAGACTGTGAAAAGTTTCACCCCATCTATGACACTGAAAATAAAACCAGTGCTAATCCATAAGATAAATGTCAGGCCGTGTGACTGGATCCTGACTTCTGCTGTCATGTCTTTATAATGACATAACAAATCATTTTGTTAAAAAAAAGTTTAGGTGTTCCTACTTCACTGGTGCCATCGGCACTGGCTTAGTTTGTCTTTTAGGTTGCAAACTGTCTTTGCTCAGCCAAGGAGGCCACGCCAGCCCCTTCTATCTTCCTCAGCCTGGCTGAGTGGCCTAATCTCCGTGCTTGTGGCATGTGATGTCCCCTAAGCACCACCACCACCCCCCACCCCACCCCTGCCACGGTGACTGGTTTGATGATAAGAGAACACCCCACCCAGGTCAGACCAATCAGAGCTTCTTTCCCAAGAAATGGAATTTGGACACAAACTTCCCCGAGAAACAAAGTGCTGAGCAATAGGTTAATGGGGTATTGGGTGCTGGAACCAAGAGATCGTGTGAAGTCACAGCCGGGGTAGCTGTTTTCCACCAGATGACACGCTGCCGTGGCCACAAAGGTGGCCCCCACACAAAGCCTTTCCCCTGCATCTCCCTTGCTAATAAAATCCTGATTTTTATTCCAGGCTTCAGTGGAGAACTCGGAATCTCTTAGATCCCAAGACCTCACAGGGTCTACCTGCGATCTTGGGGCGGCCCATGAGACATGAGAGGAGACCCACTGGGGGACGGTGGGACGGAGATGCCGGCTGAACTCCAGTGCTCAGTGTCTGCAGTGTGAGCCGAAGTCAGTCGCTGGGCCCCGTGGGGTGGCAGCTGAAGTTCTGTCACTGCCGCAGCGCCTCCAAGCCCGCCACGATAACCCATGCACTGCCCGGCCACCTCCCGTGCGCTGCACGACTGCTTGCCCCAGTGGCGAGGGTGCTGTGGTTTGCAACCGAGAACCATCCGGGACGGACAGAGGTGGCACCGTCGGCATTCAGAGTTCTAGATTCCTCCCCACGGCCGTCCAGAACTGCACCCCTGTTGGCCAGTGAAAGCTAGAGTCACCGTTACAATCTGAGTGACAGATGGAGACAAGAAGTGGTGAGGGTGTGTACATCCTAAAGAAAGCATTTTGGCCTCATACAGCTAAAGCTGTAAGAATGTTTACACTGTTCAACCCGGGAAACCTAAATGTGGGGGTTCGTCCTAAGAAAATAAGTCAAAGGCAAAAAAACCCAAAATCCTGATGCACAGAGATGCCTATCGTAACACTGTTTTTATAGGACCAGTGGCAATAAGTAAATAAGGAGAAAGCCAGTCCCAAGAGAGCCTGTACTAACAGATGACATTGTGTAAAGTACAAAATTGAGGGAAACTCACTTACACTCTTGGAAGTCAGCATACAGGTTATCTGGTAGAGGGGGTTGGAGAAGGAATAACTAGAAGGGAAATCAGGAAGTTTCCAGGGTGCTGAGAATATTCTGTTTCTTGATCTGGTTAAGTTCATTTGTGAAAATTCATCAAGATATACATACACCTTTGATACGGACCCTTTATACATGTGTATTGTACTTCAATAAAAAACGTTTTCTAAAAAGATGAATAAGAGGAGGATTTTTAAAGCAAACTGTGACATATCTATTAATGAGACATTCTGGAGTATTGAAAAAATCATTGTAAAAATAACCACATGTAGTGAGAGTACCCATAGCGCGTGTGTATTGTTTTCTGCAGTCCACTTCCCTCCAATTCATTCTCTGCCCTTCTCTGCCTGCCCTGTGTCCCCAGAAGTGGAGAGCATGGTCCCCATCACCTGTGGGCTCCTTCTGGTTGGGTTTGACCTACAGAAGGGGCCAGCAGGAGACCAGAAGGCAGGGTGAGAGAGAGCGGGGACATTTCTTTTAAAGTCCTTCCTTGCTTTGGCATCATGTCCCTGGCAGTAGCTATGTCGTCCGCAGCTGCAGCCTCTGTCTGAATGACCCCCCTCCCCAGCCCTCGCTGGGCTCGATCACACGCGCCTCCATTGCTAACCTCAGTCCCCTGCCCTCCTTTCCCTGTCCCCTTCACCCTGCGAGCACGCGGGAAGAAGGCCCTTCCTAGGAGTCTCTTGATCCATCTGAGTTGGATTCAGTTTTCTTCTGAGGCTCCGACTGTCACAGTCCCTCCCCCACCTTCCTGTGTGACAAGCAAGTGACCTTCTTGGGTTCAGTGCTGCAGAGGCTGTGCCCTCAGGAGGACGGCGGGCACCAGCCTGGGAGCGGAGCCAGCATTCATTTCGATTGAGCTCCAGGAGCTGTGCCAGAAACTTCCGTCTTTCTGAAAAAGTAAATAACCAGGTCCTCCCCCTCCCTGTGTGTGCCATCTTCCTCTTCTTGTCATCGTCCCACCTTCCTGGCTGAGACTATGACCAGGTAGAGCTCACAGAGCTGGGGAGAGAGGGAGAGAGGGAAAGAGAAGACTCCGTGTGCCATTTCTTTACCCTGTGAGGGACTGGGGAACAAATGGCTGCCCATCTGGAGGTGGCAGCAGAGACCTGGTGCCCCAAGCAGTATACGTACCCGCCGTGCACTCCGCTGCTCTGAGCAGAGATTGGGCCTGCCTGGCCTCCTCTTCAAGGGGAAACAAGCTTCAGCGTGACAGATTCTGCTGTTTGCCTCTCCAATAGCCACTCATTCCTTCCCTCTTTCCTTTTCTTACTTTCACTGTGGATGGCACCTGCCCAACTTTAAAAACTCTATCTCCCAGGCTCCTTTGCAGCAATGGCTGGTCATGTGACTAAGATCTGGCCCAGAGCTATGCTCGTGGAGGGCTGGAAAAATCTCTTCTTATATATCAAGAGAAACAACTTGGCATGCATTTTTTAAAACAAAGTGAGGAAGAGATGATCATTTTTAATGTTGTCTGTGAGAAATATGGAAGAATCTCTCTTAGGGTGAAAACTGCTGTTATTTAGGAAACCATCTGGATGGGACTTTTTAGTTTTGGAGGTGGGCCCTTCTCCCTCCATTCTCTCTGGGCTGGTCTAGCAGGATGAGACAAAGAAAAGAGTTAAATTTATCAGCATAATTCGTTAAGTAGGATTTTGATTTTTGGAGTGCTCCAGGAGAGCAGGGAGTGAAGACTTATCCTATCCACGTCTCAGTTGCCTCATCTGTAAAATGGAGATAGTGTGAGTATCTACCCTATAGGGTTATGGTAAGAATTTTAAATGAGTTATTGTATGAAAGGTACTTCCAACAGTGCCTGGCACAGAGTAAATCTTCAAAAGATGTTACCATTGCTATTATTAGTAGTACCATTGTCATTATTATGGAGGAGAGATACTTTGGCTTTCTGTGGAGGGGGCAGGAAGTTATAAGGGTATATGGTGATCAGAGCCCAAGGAGAAAGATATGCAAGGGAGAAATGCCCTGTGGTGAGAAAGAAAACAAACTTAGAAGCCACAGGTGGTTAATCTTAAAGACAACCGGTTAAGCCACAGGTGGCTGATCAAACACAGGGGCTGTTGTGTGCTGTGATCTTTCTCTTCAAAGGGGCAATTATGAGCTGTGAGTTTATTCCTCTTTCTTTCTGTGAGTTTATTTTTTTCTCCATTAGATAGTTTATTAGCAATGCCGTCCTTTCACCTACCTGATCAAAATAAATCCCAGGTACACTAAAATGGGTGCCTAGCATGGGGTGCCTGAGGTCATCAGCTGTCATTAATATTGTTCGGGGGAGGGGGGAATAGAAAAGATGCAGTTCAACCTCTAAGAGCTAATGTTGGGACAAGATGCAAGTGGCTGTTGCCACAAGCACAGTGCAGTGTCTCCTGTATGGTGAGGGGTGACAGAGCCCTGTGAGAGGCCAGACTCATGGGACCCCAGGCTCTGGGCATCTCCCTCCTCCACCCAGACAGCTGGAAGGGCAGAATGCTGAGCCAGGCTGAGGTGGAGCGTGGTACTGGGCGGAGGAAGCCAACAGGTGCAAACCCAGTCCCAAGGCCAGAGTGGGAACGGCCAGACCAGCAAAGGCTCCGGTGTTCTGGATTGTTGAGCCATGGACGCAAAGGCACCTGCGACCTCCAGTGTGAGGTGGGGTTGCCAGTTACAGGGGCCGAGCCAGTTTAAATAGACGCTTTTCCTTATTCCCTCACTGTCAGGTTTCTGGAATCAGAGCAGGACGCCTCACGGAGTGTGGAGATGGAGAATTTGGGCTTCTGGAAGCCGGCAGACTCAGGTGCAAACCTTAGCTTTGCCTCTTACTGCTGTGTAGCCTTACCCAAGCCACTGCCCCTCTCCGGGCCCCAGTCTCTTCTGAAATTAGGGGTAATAGCTACGTACCTTGTGCACTCTCCGCAAATTGATGCTGGGCTAGCACTTAGTAAGTGCTCCACAGCTTGCTGGTTATTATTATTCAGGAAAATCACATTAGGGTCGACTGTTAGGAAGGAAAGCAGAATACAGTTTCCGGGTCTTCCCAAGGACAAACTAGTAGATGCTCATAAATATTCACTTCCTGTTTCCTATTGGACTCATAGTGGTCACGTGACTTGCTCTGGCCAATGAAACGTGACGGAAGAGCCATGTCCCTTCTGGCAGATGCTTTAAGAGCCGGCACGTGTGATGGCGAGATGTTCCCCCCCAACCCCCAGCGAGCAGCGGCCTCCCGCGTGGGCGGCAGAGAGGAGCCGGGCGGCGCTGCTCCCGGCGCGGAGGGCACCAGTCCGAGCTTCTGGCAGGAAAGTGGAAACCACATCAGTCATTTTAACAAAGAGAATTTATTACAGAGCATTGCGACAGATGTGGACGACTGAAAAAGCAAAGAGTGGTGATGAGACTGCACAGAGACACTGACAGCAAGAAGCAGCCGCTGTCCCCAGGCTGGTGGGGAACAAAGGGTCAAGGTCAGAGTGTCAGACCCTGGTGCCTTGGAGGAGGCGCCTCGGACTCCGAGTGGCGGTGGGGCCCAGCTCGTGCTGCTGTCTCCGAGGGACACGTGAGGCTGGTTCCAAGAGAGCGTGTCAACAAGCTGGAGACTGGAACCAATGGCCACCGGGTGACACTAACCGGAACAGACAACAGAAGGAAAGGACAGTCCTCCTGTCCCCTCCCTCCAGCCTGCAGCCTCCCGGGTGGCTGCAGCCTCGCAGAGCCAGCCAGGGAGCAGCTGGCGAAGCGTCGCAGAGCAGAGAACAGAACGGCAGCTTGACAACAGGTGCGTGGAGCGACAGTGAGAAGGCCCGCCCTGTCTAGCCACCGAGGCACCGGGGCTGTTTGTTACTCGGCATGGCCAAGTCCATCCTGACTCTCCCGTAGCCTCACCCTCCAGCCTGCATCTCGAGTCCTTCTTAAGTCCGAAGGGGGCTCCCCTCCTCACTGCTTTACCTCCTCGCCTGCCTCAGATCGAATGCTGTCCCTTCCTGAGAGGCTCTCGAAACCTCTAAACCCCTAAACATCAACCCTGTGAGAGGGGCAGAGCCCTGGCTCATTGCAAGGAGGAAGTAAGGCACAAAGAGGTGAAGCACTTGCTCAAGGTCACACAGTGCATTATTTGCAGAATTCGGACTTGACCCCAGGACTCCTGACTCCCAAACCTGGTTGCCTGGGAAACTTGGTATTAAAAATAACAATAGGCTGAGTGAAGTGGCTCTTGCCTTTGGGAGGCTGAGGCAGGGAGATCGCTCGAGGCCAGCGGTTCGCGACCAGCCTGAGCAACATAGCAGGACCCCTGTCTCTACAATATTTTAAAAGTAAAAAATGTAGCCAGGCACGGTGGCACATGTCTGTTGTCTCTCACCTGTAGTCCTAGCACTGGAGTCTGAGGCTGGAGGATCACTTGAGGCAAGGAGTTTGAGGCTGCAGTGAGCTATGATCATGCCACTGCAATCTGAGTAACAGAGTGAGAAAAAAAAAAAACGATTATAAAAATAACAATAATAACAGATGCCTGAATCCCAAGAAAGGAGATTCAGAGCTGGTCTGAAGGTAGTGAGTTATCTCACGTGATTGTTCACAGTCAGTTACAGACTGAACTCATTGTTCTACTACTTTCCCCCCTCGTCACTACTGCACTTGACTAGTCTAAAAAAAAAAAAAAAAAAAGACAGGAATTCTGGGGGGTCTTCAGAATGTGTATTTAATACCAATCATAAATACAAACATTTCTATAGCACTTTTCCAGTGCCAGGCATGGCTCTAAGTGCTTTGCAACTATGAACTCAATCCTCACAACAACCCCGTGAGGTCTGTGTTATTATTTTCCCATTTTACAAGGCTGGAAACTGAGGCACATCTCTATAACAAGTAGGGAATCTGACACCATGGAGCATCGGATTCTTTCAGGAATTGTAAATTGGCCCACAATGGCCAACATTTGTAAATTCTGTGCATTCGTCCGAGAGAAAACAGGATACAGTGTTCCAGAACACGGTGCTGGAGCCAGACCAGGTTTGAATCCAGGGTGATGAACAGTTTTCCTGTACTGAGGAGTTTCCTGGGACGTGGGACTTACAGCACTAAAACCAGCACGGTCCCAGGAAAATTGGGACAGTTGGTAACCCTTTATCCAAATCCTACCACTCACCAGTGTGTAACTTCAGAGCAAGTTACATGGCCCCTCTGTACCTCAGTTTCCCCATCTGTAGAATGGGGTAATAACAGTATCTACCTCATAATGTTGCATTGATATTTAACACCTCAAGGTGTTTCGGAACTGCCTGTTTGCCATTAATATGATGATTAAAACTTGGATTTCCAGCTTTACTTTCCTTGAAAGATTGGAAAATCTGGCGACAAAAGACTCACGTCCCTATTTACCTCATTTCTCCAGCAAACATTTATATATAGCACATTTCACTGTGTGCCGAGTTCTATCCTAAGCACTTGCAAACATCTATTCATTCATTTAGCCCTTAGAGCAACTCAATGAGAGAGGCTCAGTTATTGTCTGGTTTTATAGATGAGGAAACTGAGGCACAAGGAGGAGAGTGACTTGCCCAAAATCACGCAATGAGTAAGAGGCAGAGCCGGGACCCAAACGCAGATTGTCTGGTTCTATACCCCAATTTTATGTTTCCATTCCTCCCAGGGCCCTTCGGGCTGTGTTTTCTGTCCCCGCACGCTGGGTCCCAAAGGACCCCAGGCGCGCAAGTGTGACATCACACCGGCCTGAGGGCTGGGAATGTAGCCTGAGGTCCAAAGTTCAACTTTCGTTTTCTGGGTCCCAGGCTTTCTCGAAAAGCCATCCTCAGACAGGTTTAGATTAATCCCCTTATCCGATAAGCCTAGTGCAGGATCAGGCGGACAGTCGGGTCACCTGCTTTAGCCTGGCCAGACCGGATTACCCTCCGTGACCCCAAAATTCACTCATGCGCACCTGCTCCTGGGATGCTTGCTGATTAATAACAGCAGGGAGTGTGGGGGCACCATCTGGGAGCATCTATTGCTTGAACACCACCGAGGCCACCTGTAGTTAAACAACCGAAGCCTCACCCTTCGTCCCCAGCCACCCACCCTGCCCTGACTCTGCATCATTTTAAAGTTCCATCAAATTCCATATAATTCAATGTCCCCGAAAATAAAAGCTGATCTAGGCCAGGTGCAGTGGCTCACGCCTCCCAGCCCTCTGGGAGGCCGAGGCAGGAGGATCACTTGAGGTCAAGAGTCCGAGACCAGCCTGAACATGAGCAACCCCCCATGTCTACTAAAAATAGAAAAAATTGGCAGGGTGTGGTGGCGCGTGCCCGCAGTCCCAGCTACTTGGGAGGCTGAGGCAGGAGGACCGCAGCCCTTGTAAGAGCTGAGCAGCCCTCTCAGCCCCTTTGAGAGGGCTGCTCTTGCCCAGGCCCAAGGACTCATATGTCCCTTTTGTTGAAAGTGCTGTTGTCACCTCTCTTTCAGGGTTTCCCTTCTCACACTGAGCTTCAGGGCGGGCTACAACCTCCCAGCAACCGGCTTCCTCCTCCACCCTGATCCACTTTCAGCCCAATGCCCACCGCACCCCAGGCACTGTGCTAGAGATTTCTGCAGGAACGAGCTCATTTGTTGTGGGGCAAGCTGGGGAGTAAGGGGGACTACACTGTGCCAACAGTCTCCCAACACCCAAGCAGCCATGGAGGCTGCACTGTCGCAGATTTGGTAAATCGGTCATTGGCAGGAGGACGTGGTGGTTACAGGCCTGGGGCTGTGAAGTCAGACAGACCCCAGCATTCCAGAGGGTGCATTCGCGTAAGTCTGGGAGCCAGTGGGCTTCCTGGGGCCTTCTGTGTTCTCATATCAAGGAAGGATTCTGGCCAGAGAGCCCCAGAGAACAGTTTTATGAAAGGCTGGAGCCAGGGCACAGAGCCGATCCCTTTTTATACAAAGCAATTCTGGTGATATGGAGTACCAGCCACGTGCTGAGGCTTTTACATGGATCCATGCCTCCAACGGCCCCAAGAGGGACACTTTATCGCCTCTGCTTGACATCATCACCCAGGGTCACCCCGCTAGTCAGTGGCAGAGCCAGAATTCAAACTCAAGCTGCCTGGTTCCAGCATGTTCCACGACAGCTGCAGATGGCCAGGTCTAAAGACCACCTGCCAGACTGGGGACACACCCGACACTGACACATCACCGTGGCTGCGTCTAATTGCATGCTCCTTAGCCTCCAACTTCGGCTTCCTTCCAGAGCTTTCTGGACCTTACTTGTTCCCTGGTGAGAGAGGTGCCGTGACGGTTAGGCAAACACAGGCTTCGTAGTAAGGCAGGCTTAGGTTCAAATCCCAGCTCAGCCACTTCTTAACTAAACAATGAGGAATAAGTGATGCCACCTTTTTGAACCTCAGTCACCTCATCTGTGAAATGGACCTAATGCTTTTTCACACCACAAAGAAGGCGAGAGTCCCGAGGGAGCAGATCTGCCCAGAGGGCCCTGCACTCGGTTGCAGCTTTGTTTTTTTTTTTTTTTTTTTTTTGAGACAGAGTCTTACTCTGTTGCCCGGGCTAGAGTGCCATGGTGTCAGCCTAGCTCACAGCAACCTCAAACTCCTGGGCTCAAGCGATCCTCCTGCCTCAGCCTCCCGAGTAGCTGGGACTACAGGCATGCGCCACCATGCCTGGATGATTTTTTCTATATATATTTTTAGTTGGCCAATTAATTTCTTTCTATTTATAGTAGAGACGGGTCTCGCTCTTGCTCAGGCTGGTTTCGAACTCCTGATCTTGAGCGATCCTCCCACCTCAGCCTCCCAGAGTGCTAGGATTACAGGCGCGTGCCACCACCCGGCCTCAGTTGCAGTTTTTACCCCCACTCAACCTTGACCTCTGTCTGCCCTCTGCTCCACACCCACCAGCCTGCTCCTCCACCTTGCCAGAACCCTCCCGCCTTCCAGAGGATCAAAGTCAGAGAAATTAAAAGCCCAGCAGGGATCCCTTAAAACGCAGCCAGCTTAGCAACCCAGGCAATTAAGAATCTCCCGGATTTGAGTTCTGAGCAAATCCGATCTTAAAAAAAAACAGTCCCCAACTTGAAACCTCTCTGAGAAACTAAAGCTGGTGCCCTGCAAAGGGTTTGGGTTTTTGTTTGTTTTTTTTTTTTTCAATAAAGTCCTTTGAACTCCTGAGAGGTGAGAGTCATGAATGTGTGTACCTAGACAGGACTGCCCGATCCTCTTCGAGGCCGATGCCCTGTTCCCCAGACAGATACAAGCGAGGGGCATTCTGCCCGACCAGCTGGCCCAGACTCCTCAACAACGTCAAGGTCATGAATGACGGGAGTGGGGACAAGGCTGAAAAACTCTCTCAGATTAAAAGGGACCAAAAAAAATAAATTAATATAAAGACAACAAAAAGCACAGCATGATCATTTAAAAAAGGGGAGGAGGAAAAGTTATTATGGCAAAATTTACTAAGAAAATGTACCGTGTCCTGTGGGTTAGAAAACAGTATTTGTGTTGAGTCTAAATATCCTGAATTTGATAATTATGCTGAGTTATGTAAGAGAATTTGCTTGTTCTCAGGAGGTAAGCTCAGGTAAAGGGGCATCGTGTTTGGAATGTCTCAAATGATTCAGAAAAAAAAAATGATCCGTATGTTTATATGTGGAAAGAGAAACCATAGAGCACACAGGACTCTAGTGTATATGTGACTCCTTTGAACTATTCTTGCAACTTTTGTAAAAGAGAAATTATTTCAGTGATAAGATTTTTAAAATTTTTTTATTTATTTTTTGAGACAGAGTCTCACTCTGTTGCCCAGGCTAGAGTGCGTGGTGTCAACCTAGCTCACAGCAACCTGAAACTCCTGGGCTCAAGCGATCCTCCTGCCTCAGCCTCCCCAGTAGCTGGGACTACAGGCATGCACCACTGTGCCTGGCTAATTTTTTCTAGTTTTAGTAGTTTGGCTAATTTCTTTCTATTCATAGTAGAGACAGGGTCTCGCTCTTGCTCAGGCTGGTCTTGAACTCCTGACCTTGAGCGATCTGCCCACCTTGGCCTCCCAGAGTGCTAGGATTACAGGCATGAACCACCGTGCTCCGCCGAGATTTTTTTTTTTAAATGCAGATTCTTGGCAAACCTGACTCACTGGACTTCTGGAGCTGCCCGGGAATGTGCATTTGTAGCAAACTCCCCAGGGCACGCTGGCACACGGGAAGCCTGACTCATTCCAGCTCTGCAGAAACCTGGGCCTCTGTTTCCAATCAGGGGACAGAAGCACAGCCCCTGTGGCTCCTACACGCCTTTCCTGCTGTTCCAGGCAACAAAGAGCCGCTGATGGAGGGTTTTGCAAACCAGCAGCACCGCGGGCTCTTCCAGGTTTTTGCGAAGGCAGAAGAGCTTGCTCTGAGCCTGTAACCCGCTCATAATGACATGACTTAAAATACAATTTGCTAAAGACAATCTTCCGGGGAGGGAGACAGGAAGACAGAAACTGAGGGTAAAGAAGGAGGCAGCCACGACATGTCAGAGGGGGACCCCGGAAGACCAGAGGGCTCCTGTGTGTGTATTCACCAGGGATAATGGTGACACTGCTGGCTTTAATCCTCCTTAGTCATTTTCATTTGGGGACACTGGCAGCAGCTGCCATTTCTTAATACATGGGAGGCACCAATAGCTCTGCTTGGGGTCGCAGTTCAAATACGCCTTGCCAGGGATGGGAGGCGGGGTGGAGGGGGGGCGGACAGGGGGGGCGCAGGCAGGGGCAGTCTCACCAAGACAGGACTGCTTCTCTCAAACAAAGCCTCAGAAAAAGTGACAAGACCCCATGGGGCAATTAGGAGAAAAACATGTCAGGCAGAGGCACGACACAGCTCACCCAGGCTCTTGCAAACCTCTTTGAGCAGGACCCACGATACAGAAGACATTTGCATCCCAACACAGTCCACACGCTGCTGCGGTGCTCCCTTTCCTTTCAGGGAGGACCCTACTGCCCCAGCTGCTGGGAATGTTGTCCCCAGAGAGCCTCCAGCTGTGAGCCCCTGGGCTGGGCCCTGTGCCACCTGCAGAGGGCCACCCAGCCATTGCAACATTGTAACTCCCAGGGGCCCTGTGGGGCTAGTTAAGGGAGTTGGTGGACCTGCACCCTGGGTGGGCTTCTCCCCTGCTCACTCCTGCTCCGTTCCCCAGGAGTGCTCCCCCAGCCACCTCCTGCGCACTAAATTCTGTCTCAGAGTGGGCTTGCTTCCTGGGAACCTAACCCGGGAGACACGGACACAAAGCAATACTGATCCTTTCTGTCTGTCATGCATCCATATTATCCATACTGTTTCATGTATTTTAATGTTGGTCACGACCTGCTAAGTGGATTTCGTGACTCACTCAGCCGTCGGTTTGAGAACACCAGCCCGGGCTACACCCATGAAGCATGAAGGACGGGCAGTGTGTCCTTTGGGTGTCTTTGGCTGCAGGTAACATGGATTAAATAAGAAGGGTTCATTTTTTGCATAACAACAGATTTGGCAACAGGTGGTTGCAGAGTTAGTTCGTGACTCAACGACTTCATGAAGGACCCAGGTTCTTTTTGTATTTCTTCTCCGACATCCTTGACATGCTGGCCACGGTCACAGATGGCTGCCACTGCCAAGCATCATGTACTCATACAAGGACTTCCAAAGGAAGCAGGGGTGGAGAGCACCTCTTCACACATTTCTTTTAATTCAGAAAAAAATAAAAATTCTGCAGAAGCCCCAGGAGCAGACTTCCCCATATGTCTCCTTGGTCAGAAGTGGGTCATTATTCATGTCTAAACCAATCTCTGCCATCCTAGACCTAAGGTTCCATTAGCAAAAACAGAAAGGTGAATGAATGTTGGAAAGGTCTGCACAGTCCATGTCAGATAATCCTATTCAGCCCTTATTTCCTTCCAGGGTCTCATGTCAAAGACCCTGAAGTGGGGGCAGAGTCATCGCTCCAAGGCAGAGTCACAGCAATCATACTGCCATCCAGTATCCCGGATCCAGGACAGACATCACTAGTCGATTGCGGCAAGCAGGAATGCAGTTTCACAAGGTATCTCAACGCAGGACTCCATGTACCCATTACTAACTCATTAGAGTTAGAACCTGAGATAAAATCTGGTTCCTGCCCTGACCTCTATACCAGCAGATAAAGGAAACTGATATCAGTGAGGGTTGACTAGCTATTGCTCTAAACTTCCAGAACATTCTCTGACTCATGCTGCCCATCCCTCCCTCCTCACTTGGAACGTTTCCTCCTTCTCTCTACTTATCTAAATACCCGTGTCTTTCAAAGAGGTCCCACCCAAGCCTGACTCCCCCAAGAAGTCTCCCCTGGGTATCCCAACCTTGCCTAACATATTCACTGAACCCGTTGACCAAACTTAACAACACTCCAGGTGGGATTATCAGACACTGTGTGCTTCCTGCTGTGATATAGGAAGTGTCCCTACAAGATATTCTTGCCAACAATCCAACGTGCATCTAATCCAGCCTGCAGATTAACTAACAGTTTGCAAGGAATAGTGCTAACAATACATCGCACATGGGATGTAATTAGCAAAATCTAGCATGTCAGAAACTAGAGGACCAAGACCCGTGGTCTTCAGCAAGTAAATGACATTTTAAAAAGAGGAAAACTTTTGCAGACTTGTATTGATTACCTATTTGCCACAGTAAAGCTATAATAAACTATACTGGAGCTTAGCGATTTAAAAATAACAACTTGTGACTACGCATGAGGCTATGGCTCTTTTGGTCTGGGCCAAGTTCAGCTGAACTGTGCCAGACTTGCATTCACTCCATGGGTAGCTGGCTGGTCAGAGGGGATGGGCAGGTCTAGGATGGCCTCACCTGGGACAGCTCTCCTCCACATGGCTTTGCTGTCGTGGCTGAGGCCGGGGTCCAAGAGAACGTGTGGAATTCCACAAGACACATCAAGGCCTGGACCCAGAAATCACTCAGTTTCACCCCCGCCGAATCCTACTGGCCCAAGCAAGTCACATGACCCAGCCTGAGAGGTTGGAAATAGTCTCCGCCTCTCAACAAGAGAAGCCACAAGGTCACCTTACCAAGGGCAAGGAGACAGACAGAGGCCATTTTTGGCAACCAATTCACCACAGGGTTGAAAGAGATTAAGTACCCATCAACCAAATGCAATGTGTGCTTTTGTTCGGATCCTGACTTCAACAAAGTAACTGTGAAACCTCATTTTTGTAGTCATTAGGGCAAACTGAACATAGAATGAATACTAAATGGTAATAAGGAATTGTTAGTTCTTTAAGTACCATAATGATATTGTGAATATTTTTTAATGCCCTTATTGTTAGAAGAACATACTAAAGTATATGTGGGTGAAATTATATGATGTCTGGAATTTATTTAAAGATATCCCAGCAAGAGGCTATAGTCCCAGCTACACAGGAGGCTGAGGAGGGAGGATCACTTGAACACAGGAGTTCAAGGACAGCCTGGGCAACACAGTGAGTCCCCGTCCCAAAGAATAAAAATAAAAAAGATATTCCAGCAGGAAAATGAAGTAGGGTATGTGTAGGGGTAGGAGATAGAATAAGAATGGCAGAGAGTTGGTAGCTGCTAAAGCTGGGAAATGCATACATGGGAGTTTATGATGCTATTCTCACGACATTTAAGTGAGTGTGTTTCGATTTTTCCATAATGAGAAATCTTTAAAAATTATTCATCAGCTTTCTTTTCCTCATGTATTAATAGTTTCATAAAGTGTGGTGTGATTACATAATCATAATAACGTGGTAGTTCAAGAGCATTACAGAGAAAGTCTCAGTTTGGAGCTATCCTGTCTTTAACACCTGTCAAGCCCTTGTTAATCTCCCTTCGTAACAGAGTGACAGCAGGTTTGGCTCTAAGCTCTTAGCAGGAACAAAATACAACAAGAATATCAGATCGGTGTTTGATGTTCATTGTTTTTAATTTTTGCCATTACCTTCACTCTAGCACAAGTGACACTGCTTCTCCATGTGTGGACAGTGATACAAAATTCTCTTTTAAAATAGATTAAGGTGGCCGGGCGCGGTGGCTCATGCCTGTAATCCTAGCACACTGGGAGCCCGAAGTGGGCGGATTGCTCGAGGTCAGGAGTTCAAAACCAGCCTGAGCGAGACCCTGTCTCTACCAAAAATAGAAAGAAATTAATCGACCAACTAAAAATATATATAGAAAAAATTAGCCGGGCGTGGTGGCGCATGCCTGTAGTCCCAGCTACTTGGGAGGCTGAGGCAGAAGGATTGCCTGAGCCCAGGAGTTTGAGGTTGCTGTGAGCTAGGCTGACACCATGGCACTCACTGTAGCCTGGCCAACAAAGTGAGACTCTGTCTCAAAAAAATAAAAATAAAAAAAATAGAATAAGGCTATAAAAAGTGAATTGATTTTTTTTAAAAAAGTGATTACATCAGTTATGGTACGGATGATGAAAGGTGATGGCTGAAACCGTGAAGGTGGCTGTCATCACTGGGCTTGGCCACCCGCTCTGGCAAACAATTCCACATGTCACTGGCTTCACATAATGAAGTCCTTTTTCTCAAGTCACAGCCCAATGCACATCAGCGGAGGCCTCTGTCCCCAGGAGTCATTCGGAAACACAGGCTCCTCCCAGCTAGAGGCTCTGAAACGCCCCCAGGCTTTGGAATCCACGGTGGAACCTTCTATTCATACGTTGAGCTGGCGGACGAGAGCAGTGAGAGGCTGCAGTGTCACACGGAAGAATTTGGGGGCCAGGCCTAGACACACACACTTCACTTCAGCCCTTGTTCCTTTGGCTAGAACTTCATCACACGGTTCCACTTAGCTGCAAGGGAGGCGGGCACTAAAGCCACATGCCCAGGAAGAAGGGGCGGTTGGTGGGCTCTTCCCATTACTTCTGCCACAGCAGTCCTCGAATGACTTGAAATGTGAGGAAAAAAAACTAGTCTATAGGAGGAAGCCCAAACTCCTCCGTGTAGAATCAGAGAACCGCTGTGGGCAGCAGAGGAGAAAGGATTCGTTGCAGGGCTTCGACCTCACACAACTGTGGGAGCTGGTAGAGGAGTCTCTTCACTGACGTCGTCTCTGGGTTACTTAGATGGGTTGTCAAGAAGGAGGGTGCACGGGACAGAGAGCCAGGACAAATTAGAATCTTGAGGATGAACTTGGAGCTACAAGGACAACTGAGAGGACCAAATGGCAGCTGTGCCCGCAGGGCCTGGGGCTTTGCATTGACCTTCAGGGCATAAACATTACAACTCAGTTTCCTTCCCACCTTCCAAATCTCACATGAATTTCTCACGTGGCTGATCTGAACCCAGAACCATATGTAGAAGGGAATTCTGGAAAAGTGGCTCTAGCTTAGCTGGACACAGAAGAAGCCACTTCATGGGCCCGTGGAACATTCTAGCTTCATCCCCCAGCTCATGTCTTCCACTCCAGCCAGGCCAACGACGTGCGTTTTTTCAACTATACCAGGCGTTTATTCACTTGCCCAATGCTGTTGCCTCTGCCTGGAATGTTCTTACCTGCCACTCTCTTGTGCCTGACGCGTCCTCAGCCTTCAAGATCTAGTCCAATGTCACCTCTCCTAGGTCACCTCTCCTAGGAAGCCTTCCGTGCTGTCTCTGGAGAGAAATGGGAGAATAGTGGGGCCATAAATACAGTGGGAGTTTGTGCATTTCGTGATCCTTCTCCATAACCTTTCAAAGCTTCCGCAAAATTGCTATGCATACTAAATGCTGAGAGTGAGTGGATTTCTGCCTAAAGACAGCAACGAGACTGGCCTTCTCACCTGGGTTTGACTCAGAGGGGAGGCAAGGTAGCTCACACGGGCACAAGAGCCCTGTGAGAGCTTGGGCCAGCCTGCCTCGACCTCCACAAGGCCCCGGATGAGAGAGCAAATGGAGGCTCCCAGGCCATGTGTCTAAATATCACCTTGGCATAAATCAAACTCACAAATTTTCAAAAAAAATATGTTCCAACCTCCTCTTTTAACACATAGACCTTCATCACAACAAAGTAAAAAAACATGTATATTCTTATAGCTTTTATATGTCTGAAAATTGGCAAAATATCAAAGATGAGTAAATTAAATTACGATTGTGCATGTCTGGCTGTTTCATTGATGGGCCAGGGATGTCAAAATGAGTAATTTTAAAGACATACATATTAATAAATTATTGTGTACTTACTCATATGATTTCTTTTTCTTGCCTTCATTTTATCAAAATCACTCGTGTTGTTATAATCAAGATTTTTACATAATTTGTCTTCTATTGACACTGATGATCTAAAGGAATAAGAAATAAAACATAATCGTAATCAGCTCAAAGTATGCAAAATTTGAACATATTTTCATCAGAAATGTAAATTAAAGGAAATGTAAAAAATTAACTAAGATTATTTTATGCTTTTAAAAGTTATTTTTCTCCCAAAATATGCTATTAACTGTTTCTGTTAAAGTTAAATTATCTATTTAATTGAAATTATCTTTTAGCAGAAGGCAAAATACAAATGGTTAACTCAAAATAACCTTCTAAAACAATTTAAGTAAAGCTGTAAACATTAATTTGATTTAAAAATTTAATTAGATCTTAATAAATATTTAAAAATACAATGACTAACAGTTCTAGCGTTCAGTGTCTAGTAGTCAATGTAAAGAAAATGTATCCCATTTCGTGCATTTTACATTCCGATCTACATATATTCAAATTTAAGAGTAATATAAATTGTTTAATATTTCAAATTGATCCTCTGTGGCCGTGTTAGTTACATATTGCTGTGTAACAAATTATCATAAGTTTAGCAGCTTAAAATGGCAGAGATTTCCTATCTCACAGTTTCCGCGGTCAGGAATCCGGCTATGTCTTAGCCAGGTTCTCTGCTTCAGGGTTTCACAGGGCTGCAAACCAGGTGTCAGCCAGGGCTGGGGTCTCATCACAGCGTCGCGTGGGGAAGGATTTGTTTCTAGTTTTTGTTCTGGGTCTAATTCCTTACGGGCTGCCAGACTGAGAGCCTCAGCTTCCTTGTGCATTTATGCTATCAGAGAGGAAGGACTTGGCAAGTTAATTCACTGGTCTTGGTCTTGGTTCTTATCTAAGTGCTTCCAACTCTCAAATTAGCCCTGCCTTACGAGAGCGTCTATCTCCGGTGTTGGCAGCAGGCCAAGCCGCGAACCTTCACTGCATTGGGACACAGTTGTCATTTCCAGGACGCAGTCTAAGGGACGTGGAGAAGCTTTTCCCTGCGGTCTGAACGGTATCAGTCCTGACAGTGGCTATTTTGGGTTCCAGGTTGTGCTATGACAGCCCTGGGTACCAGGCTCCGAGACTCTGAGTGACAAAGGCCCCCATGTGTTTTTTAATAAATTCTTTCTTTGTGTGTGTATGGTTGCGATTTTCAGGGCTGCTTGAGTATCCTCCCAACATGGTGGCTGGATTCCCCCAGAGCAGGTGATCTAAGAAAGAGGGAGCAAGGTGGAAGCCACAATGTCTTTTATGACCTAGTGTTGGAAGTCACACACCATCATGTCTGCTTTGTCCCTTTCCTCACACAGGTCAGCCCTGTTCTGTGTGGGAGGGTGCTACACCAGGCCAGGCAGAATTGTAAGATAGCCCCCAAGATCCCAGCCCCTGGTATGCGTACCCTGTACAGTCTCCACTCCTGAATGTAGTGGGATTTGTGAATTTAATAGGATATCCCGCTCATGGCTATGTTACATTATAAAGAAAGAAAAGAGATTTTATAGATTTAATTAAGGTCCCTCATAAGTTAAATGTGAGTTAATCAAAAGAGAAAATACTCCCAGTGGCCTGACCTAATCAAGTAAGCCCTTAAAAAAGGTCAGAGAGATTCAAAGCCAAAAAGGATTTCTCCTGCTGGCCTCGAGGAAGCAAATAACTATGTGGGAGCTGCCTACAGAGGGGCGTGTGGCCAGGCTTCCGGAACAGTCTCTGGGAGCGGTGACTGTTGCCCTGTTGACGGCTAGCAAGAAAATGGGGACCTCCATCGCACAGTCACAGGAAATAACGTCTCCAATAACCACTGAGCTTAGAAGTGGCCCTCAAGCCTCACATGAGATTGCAACCCCACCGACGCCTTGGTTTTAGCCTGGCGAGACCCTGCGAGGAGAACTTCTGACCTGTAGAAACTGTGAGAATAGGGCCGGGCATATTGGCTCAAGCCTGTAATCGTAGCACTCGCGGAGGCTGAGGCAGGAGGATCGCTTGAGGTCAGGAGTTTGAGGCCAGCCTGAGCAAGAGGGAGACCCCGTCTCTACTAAAAAATAGAAAAAGAAACTGAGGATAAATGGGTGTTGTTTTAAGCTGCTACATTATGATAATTTGCTACATACCAGTAGAAAATGAATAGCAGCGTCAGTATCAGGAGGCAAGAATTATCGGGGGCTGGAGAGTGGCTACCAAAACTTAGCATTGTCAGAGATTTTCCTTTGTGCCCATCTGGTTTGTGTCCCTGCTTTTCTTCCCTCTATTTCCCATGTATAACCTTCTCTACACTTCACTCATTCACTCACCTGCTCCTCTGTTCACTCATTCATTCATTCCGCAAGCGATTCCTGATCCCCTGCTCTGTTCACGTCCCATGCTGGTTACTGGGGACTCCTGTGTTCCCCAACCCAGAGCTCTGGTCTGGAGCAGGAAGCACCCCATGGTATTCATCAGCTCCCTCAAGACTGCTGCCAACATACCCCATATGAAGTTCAGACTCCAGAACCTTCCGGGGACTGGCTTCAGCACATTGTGCTGTCCCATAACTCCCAAAGCAATGGTTTACAAGAGTGGAGACCAAGGGTGGTATCACATCACATAGCACCAACCAAATGATATTAAACTTCTGTACTAAACGTCTCTGTCCTCAAGCTCTATTTTTTTTTTTTTTTTTGAGACAGAGTCTATTGCCCTGCTGGAGTGCCGTGGCGTCAGCCTAGCTCACAGCAACCTCAGACTCCTGGGCTCAAGTGATCCTCCTGCCTCAGCCTCCTGGGTAGCTGGGACTACAGGCATGCGCCATCATGCCTGGCTTGTTTTTTCTATATATATTTTTAGTTGGCCGATTAATTTCTTTCTATTTTATAGTAGAGACGGGATCTCACTCTTGCTCAGGCTGGTTTCGAACTCCTGACCTTGAGCGATCGGCCTGCCTTGGCCTCCCAGAGTGCTAGGATTACAGGCGTGAGCCACTGCACCCGGCCTTTTTTTTTTTTTTTTTTGAGATAGAGTCTTGCTCTGTTGCCCAGGCTAGAGTGCCATGGCATTCCTAGCTCACTGCAACCTCAAACTCCTGGGCTCAAACGATCCTCCTGCCTCAGCCTCCCAAGTAGTTGGGACTACAGGTGGGCACCACCACATCAGGCTAATTTTTCTATTTTTAGTAGAGATGGGGTCTCGCTCTTGCTCAGGCTGGTCTTGAACTCCTAAACTCAAGTGATCCTCCCACCTTGGCCTCCCAGAGTGCTGGGATTACAGGCGTGAGCCACCGTGCCAGGCCATCCTTTCTGTTTTCACATTCCACTTGGCACAACAAAAGCCTGAGGAGAAACCAAACCCACGTGAGTGTGGGTGGAAGAGGGATTGTCCTCCCTGGTTCTCAAAGCAGCCCCACCCGAGCCCTTGTGACCTTGAATGACATACCTGCTGTCCCAGTTTCCTGTCCTGCATTCTGGCAAAGGCCCTTAGGGGAGAAGAGCAGCTCCCAGCCAGACTTCTGATCTTCTTGGAGGAAGGTGGAAGGTAAACAGCAAATCCAGATAATGCCCATCTGAGGCCTCTCAGAATGAGGGCATTAGAGTAGAAGGTCAAAGACCCTGCGGGCAGTGTCCCCAACATCCAGCTTCCAGAACACCACAGCAACCCCACCCAGGGCTCCTTAGGGCCCTTCAGGGAGTGGGTATGAGGCTGAGCGGCTGGACTTCCCGGATCACCGTCGTGGAGGCCAGCCCTCCACCCTGAGTGACAGGCCTCCACTCTTTGGTCTCAGCCAGTCTCGTGACTTTAAATATCTCCCATAAGAGGAGTCATCAATCTCCTGTCCTGCCTTCTCCCTTGAGCCCCTGACCCACTATCCAGCTGCTAACTGATGCGTGCCCTGGGGTGTGCCTTGGGCACAGCGAGCTTCCCACCTCCAGAATGGAGCCCCCTCTCCCCTCCTCCCCTTCTCAACAAACGGCTCCATGCCACCCACCCAGTTGCTCAAGCCAGAAACCAACAGTTATCCTCCACTCTTTTTTTTTTTTCGGCATATTATGGGGGTACAAATGTTTAGGTTACGTGTGTTGCCTTTTCCCCCTTCCCCCCCAGAGTCAGAGTTTCAAGCGTGTCCATCCCCCAGACGGTGCGCATCGCACTGATTATGTATCTATATACCCATCCCCTCCTCCCCCCTCCCACCTGCCCGACACCCAATAAATGTTATTCCTGTTTGTCCACTTAGGTGTTGATCAGTGAAACCAGTTTGCTGGTGAGTACATGTGGTGCTTTTTTTTTCCATTCTTGGGATACTTCACTTAGTAGAATGGGTTCCAGCTCTACCCAGGAAAATCCAACAGCTGCTATATCACCATTGTTTCTTATAGCTGAATAGTATTCCATGGTATATGTATACTACACTTTATTAATCCACTCATGTATTGATGGGCACTTGGGTTGTTTCCACATCTTTGCAATTGTGAATTGTGCTGCTTTTCCTCGATTCTTCTCTTGCTCCCATCACCCAGCTGTTGCCCATCAGCAAAGCTTACTGGCTCCTTCCAAATGGCTCCCTGATCTGTTTCCTTCTCTCTGTCTCCATGGCTCCCAGCTTGGTCCAGGCCTATGCAGTAACCTCCTCACTACGCTCCCTCTTGTGCGTCTTGCTTCCTCTCTGGTCTCGCCACAGTCTATTCCACACAGCCACCTGACAACATAGTGTTCCCCTGCTTAAACCCTCGAAGTCTGTGTGCAGCTGACATGCACCTGCTGGACTGGCCCCTGCCTGCATCTCGAACTTCGCTCTCCCCTGTTACTCTGTGCTACCCACGCTGCCATTCTTCCTGCTCCCTCTATGCACCAAGCTTGATCTGACCCCAGGGCCTTTGCACGTGCTGTTCCTGCTAACTGGAGTCCTCTCCATGTTCTCACCTATTTTTGTAGCTCGCTCCTTTTTTTTTTTTTTTAACCATTCAGATATCAGTCCAAAGGTCACCCCTTTAGAGACCCCATCCCTATCTAAAGTTGTCCCACCTGCCCTCTCCCACCCAGCTCTAGCTGCTACCTCATCTTGTCACATTTCCCCCACAGATACTCTCACTACCTCACTTTTGTTTGCTTGCTGATTTGTTTAGATTGTCTTCGGCATTGGAATTTCAGCTCCGAGAAGGCTGTCCCTAGACCAGCTCCTGACATAAGGGACTTGCTCGGGAAATATCTCTCAAATTCACTCATCCGTTCAATCTGCACGTAGTTATTGAGGCTCACTGCTTAGTAACTCAGGGAACCAAGACTTCTGGCATCAGTGGCTTCAAATTCAGGCTCCACTGTCACCCAGCTCTGACATTCCCCTCTCTGAGCTTGTTCCCTCACCCATAAAATGAGAACAATACCCTTATGAGAATTAAACATGTTTGCAAAAATAAAGCAAAAAAGGCCACCAGACAGCCTGGCACACAGTAGGTTCTCATTAAATGCCCCTTTGTCCCATGGCTAAGGGTGACCCCGGAAAGTGTGGGCACAGGCCTGGGGGCTCTGGCACAGCTGCGGACAGCTGCAAGCCTGCGTGTGGGGGAGACTGAGCACGGATGTGGGGCGGGCGGGGGACCCTGAGGCCAGCTGGTGACCCACTTGGCCACAGGAACGAGGGAGAAAAGGACCAGACACAAGCCAGGGCAGCTTCTTGAAATGACAGTGTGGAAACAGCCCCAGGGACACAGGATGTCTCGCAGGGGCAAATAACCGGGAAGGCAGGCTGACGCGCAGGTCGGGCCATGTGGCCAACCCTCAGAGCCACCTCTCCCAGCCCACCTGCGCGTGGCCTGGGCCGGACAGAGAGGAGCCTGGCAGAGACTGAAAGACACCAGGCTGCCAGGCAGGTTTGAAACGGAAGCTGTCCTTCCGTTCAACGGAATACTGTGCAGTGGCAAAAAACAATAAGGGTGCTCTTCACGCACCGATACGAGTGGGCTCGGAGGCATGTTGTGAAGTGGGAAAAGATGAATTTGGAAGTGATACGTGCATCTGCTTGTGTGTACCGCCACCCTCTCCGGAAGGGTGTGTAAGGAGCGTGTCACAGCGGCTGCATCCCCAGAGCGGAAATGAGTGGCTGAGGGACGGGATGGAAGGAAGACTTTTCACTAAAATGTCCTTTCATCCCTTGTGAAGGTTGAGTCACTTGCATGTCACACCTATTCAAAAAGAAATACTCAAAACTTGAAAAGAAAACAAAGAGAGGAAAATGCAGCTGCCACCCACCTTCGGGGACTGCTTTATCCCTCCTCTTCCGCTAAAGAAGGTGAGGGATGGCACATTTCTTCCAGAATGTTCTCTCTGAAAAGGAAAGCAGGTTACAGTGCTCCTCTGTTGAAATCCTTTTGGTGACACACAGCTGAGCATATTGGATAAGCTCAAAAGGAGGATTCGTTGATGGAATGAGTAGATTAATACATGTGTGAATGAATGGGATCTTAGTCTTTGATCTTTGTGTATTGATACCGAAAAGTATGGAATATTATGTCAAGGGTGATCTCATTTTTGAAAAATAAGATAATTACATAAAATTTTATTGCATATTAGCATATGCAGGTATAGATCCACGGATATATCAGTGTCAACATGGATATGCACAAGATTGCTGGTTTATAAATAAAAAAAAAAAACCTAGAAAGACCCCAAATTTGCTGGTTCTACCTCTTGATCTTAGTGGTGGTCGTGTAA
The DNA here is from genome assembly GCF_040939455.1 of Microcebus murinus. Taxonomy (NCBI): domain Eukaryota; kingdom Metazoa; phylum Chordata; class Mammalia; order Primates; family Cheirogaleidae; genus Microcebus; species Microcebus murinus. The sequence goes on along the minus strand of NC_134125.1, from coordinate 7,338,508 downwards.
ACATGGGTGTCGGCATGGGTAAAAATTCATCAATTTGTACTTAAGAATCAGACATATTCGTATATATAGTGATATCTTAATTTTTTTAAAGGAAAAAAGATATATCCCAAAATATGCTTAGAGATCATCTTCTGGGGGGCAAGGGGGCATGGGCAATATATGTAACCTTAACACTTGTATCCCCATAATACGATAAAATAAATAAATTAATTAATTAAAAAAAGAATGTTATCTCTTAAATGGGTACATTTATATCTCAAAATAAATCTTGAGGTGTATATAATTTGGGGAAAAAAGTGATCATCTTCTGGGACAGCTGGGATTATGGGGGTCGGCTTTTGATTTCCAGTGTGTAATATATTTGAATATTTTACAAGCACTCAATCATGAATCCTTTAAAAATATATATGCTTTGAATTCATATTTTATTTATGACTCTTTGGCGGATCACACAAAGAAAGCCTTCACTCTTCAACTACTCCACCCTCCATTCCAACTACATTAAGCTACTTGCCATTTCTCAGCTGGGTCGAGCTGTCCCAGACCTCCAGGCCTTTGTCTTTGCTGGTCTCTCTTTCCGAAACACTCACTCCTATGTCCTCAATTCTTCCTTCCTACCTAACTTCTTTTAATCCTTTAAGTCTCAACTGAAGTGTCACCTCTTCCAGGAAGCCCACCTTGACCTGCCCAGGCTGGGTCAAGTGCTCCAGAAATACCCCAGAATCGATTCTGTCACAGCACTTGACTCATGTGCCCATCTCGCCCATCCATCCGTGAGCTCCGTGAGGTCAAGGATCGTTGTCTGACTCATTTCTGTGTCCCCGTGATTAGCCCTGGGCCAGGTACGGAAGAGCCATCAGTACAAGGGGATGAACACATTTTCTAATCTGGCAAAGAGGTAAAAGCAAGACAATCTCAAGTACTGGTGAGGTTGAGGAGCAACAGGTAGGTATGGTAGAAGTTAGGTAGGAAGTTAGGTAGGAAATAAAACCAGCACCCCCGTCCTGTCGGCACTGCCTGGTCCCTCACCTTTGGGAGGAATCGATGGGGTTGCAGGGCCTGACGTTGACCCAAATGAGCTCCTGTACAAAGAAATGTATCTGAAGGGTTCCTTCATTTTTCAGACAAATATTTACTAAGCACCTACTATGTGCCGGACGGACATTGAGCTGCACACTGAGGGGAAAGTGGCTCCTTCAATTTAAAGCTGGCTTCCTGGGAGGCCAAGGCGGGTGGATCACTCAAGGTCGGGAGTTCAAAACTAGCCTGGGCAAGAGTGAGACCCTGTCTCCACTAACAATAGAAAGAAATTAATTGACCAACTAAAAATATATAGAAAAAAAAATTAGCCAGGCACAGTGGTACATGCCTGTAGTCCCAGCTACTCGGGAGGCTGAGGCAGGAGGATTGCTTGAGCCCAGGAGTCTGAGGTTGCTGTGAGCTAGGCTGACACCACAGCACTCTAGCCCAGGCAACAGTGAGACTCTCTCAAAAATAAATAAATAAATAAATAAAATAATAAAGCTGGCTTCCTCACCTCTATTCAGGGAGTATAATTCAGGACTGTCTGGAAATCCTGAGTTTAATCGTCATGGCAGGTCCCCATGGCAGCTTCCTGCAAGTGCAGTCACTGCAACTGGATTCCACAGTCTGGCCCCTGCGTCCCAGGAATCCCAGGCCTGGACCCAGCATCCGTCCTGCCCTGTCCTGCTCTGTGCATCCAGCCACCACTCAGGATGTTGGGGCACAAGGCCGGTCCAGGGAGGAGCCCAGCTCCTTGGACTGCCGGGAGAAAACCCAGGGGACGGAGCAAGAGCCCAGGCCAGGCCATGGAAATAACTGGATTTCCAGCTTTTCTAACTTATATATTTACACATATGCTGTGTGGAGCTCCATTGGCACTCTTATCCCAGACTGTGAGGGTGTTTCAGACAGGTTTGGGATTCTGGTACAGGAATGGCAAATATATGACAAACCCACCATGACTGCCCCTCCCAGATCACGGCAGGCATCAATAATGGATCACAGCACTCTTTCCCCCAGGTGTGGCCTCAGAACTACTCTCTCAGCACCCCCGGCAGCCACTACTAATCAACCATCGGCACAGAAGGTGCAAGGGGACTTCCTTCCTTGTTCTAGCACTTTCTACGTGGCAGCCTGCTCTCCACCCCACAACATTCATCAAGAAGCCTCATTCTTGATCGGAAACTTTCTTCTCCTGTTTCCGCTGACGTTAGATGTTTGTAGAAAGTGGGTAAACAACCCTCGAATAGTGTTTTTGGTGCTGCTCAGAAAGTTCTGATGTTATAAAAAGAAAAAAAAAACGAATAAAATAATTTCCCATCTGGGAAGCAATTACTTATATTAAAAACGTTTTTATGGCCGGGCGCTGTGGCTCACGCCTCTAATCCTAGCTCTTGGGAGGCCGAGGCGGGCGGATTGCTCAAGGTCAGGAGTTCAAAACCAGCCTGAGCAAGAGCGAGACCCCGTCTCTACTATAAATAGAAAGAAATTAATTGGCCAACTGATATATATATATAAAAAAAATTAGCCGGGCATGGTGGCGCATGCCTGTAGTCCCAGCTACTCGGGAGGCTGAGGCAGAAGGATCACTCGAGCCCAGGAGTTTGAGGTTGCTGTGAGCTAGGCTGACGCCACGGCACTCACTCTAGCCTGGACAACAAAGTGAGACTCTGTCTCAAAAAAAAAAAAAAAAACAACACGTTTTTAAACCCCACTCTTTCCTCTGAAGAGATTGATGTTTTGCATTAAGGCCTAACACACTCTGAATCCCAGGATTTTTGGCAGAACAAAGAATCCCGATGGCTCTTTTTGTTGGAATGGTTTGTTTCCCTTCTCTGGGTGGATCTGTTTCTGTGCCTTTTCCTTGCTCTGTTTCTCCCTCTTTCTTTTCTCTTTTTCTCTTGATATCTCCAAATGTGTGTGTCTCTGTCAGTCTCAGTCTCTTTGTCTCTTTCTCTGTCCCTCTCTCCCTGGGGGACTGGCAGGCGGCACTTCCAGTGAGTCTCCCGCTGGGAATGTGTGTGTGTGTGTGTGTGTGTGTGTGTGTTCTTTGTCTCCGTCTCTGTATGTGGGTCTCTCGCTCTCAGCCTTTGTCTACGTCTCTCTCTTCTGCTGTATGTTGCATCCGACCGACTTTTTCCATGTGAGTCTATCTTATCTTTCTTTTTCTATGTTTGTGTATCCGTGTATGAATTTCTTTCTCTCCCTCTTTTTTTTTGGGGGCGGGATGGGGGACAGAGTCTCACTCTGTCACCTGGGCTAGAGTGCCGTGGCATCAGCCTAGCTCACAGCAACCTCAAACTCCTGGGCTCACGTGATCCTCCTGCCTCAGCCTCCTGAGTAGCTGGGATTACAGATGCGCATCACTATGCCCAGCTAATTCTTTCTATTTTTCATTTGTTTGGCTAATTTCTTTCTATTTTTAGTAGAGCCGGGGTCTCACTTTTGCTCAGGGTAGTCTCGAACTCCCAACTTCAAGTGACCCTCCCATATCAACCTCCCAGAATGCCCAGCCTGTGACTTTCTCTATCTTTCTGTCTCTTTGTATTTCTCTTTCACTCTCCATGTCAATTTCTCTTTGTCTCCCTATTTGAATCTCTTCTCCTCCCTCTCCCCCTTCCTCTCTCTCTCTCTTTCTCTCTCTTTGTGAATCTTCTTTTTTCCCTCCCCCCCTACCTCTTGCTTCCAATCCACCCCCATTTCCCTTTTTTCCTCCCTTTTCCCTCCTCTAGAGCCCTGCGGTTGGGTGCAGACCGCAAGACAGTAAATAGAAAGTGAAAGGTCACCCAGAGATTTCCAGGCCACCAGATGTGCAACACATTCAGAGAGAACAGCTGGATAATTGAACAACGTTCTTGTTTTCCCTGGAACGCCCGCCCGCCGCCGGGGCGTCTCACACAGCATGTCTATTTGAGGACGCACACGTGTGTGCACCCGTATGTCCCCTCGTGGGACCCTATGCACAAGCCCCCGCTTGTGTCCTTTAATGTCATCTGATTCAAAGTTCTTTCCCTGCAACTTCCCTCCTTCCCTTCCTCCTGGGTAATAGAGCTAAAGCCTGGCGCTGCTGGGGCGTCTGGGAGACCTTCCACGACACCTGTGACCTCCTAAGGAGGGGTTTTGTTTTGTGAGTTTGGGGACCGGAGGAGAAACCGAGCAGACGACTCCCTGCTCCTCAAGCCGCATCCTCTGCTCTGAACTAACGCGGAGCTCACACTGGAAGGGCGATTGTTCTGTTACCCAGTCTGGAACAACCGCAGGCCTGGTGGGGCCTTCCCTGGAAACTTGCTCCCCAACGTCCATGCTTCCTTCTTCCTTTAGTAATAAAACCACACAGGGCCACCCAGAATAGCAGGGACACCTCATTGCAGCGATATGATCATGTGATTCCCACCCGGTCAGTGGGATGCACGTGGAAATGGTACGTATAAGCTCTGGGAAATGTCCTGAAAAATAAGGGACACACCCTTTGTTTTCTCTGGGCAAGCTTCTCCGTAGCTGGAATGCAGACGTGATGGAAGGGACTGCAGTAGTCATATTGTTTCTCGAGACGGCAGGCACATGTTGAAGAAAAGTAAGATGGAGTAGCCTGGGTCCAAATGGCGCATGTCTTGTCCAACCAGGGGCTGTCAGAGGCATTGCTAGAGTTTTCTCCTGCTTTCTTGCATTTCCCTTCTGTCACAAGAATGGGCATGTCCCACAGGGCCCCAGGATGAAAAGACGTGCGGAGCAGAGTTCAGCAGAACCACAGCTGCAGCCACTAACATTAACAAGGGCAAGAAACGTGTGTGTTGCTGTAAACCACCGGGGAGTGCGGGCTGCTTGTTATGCAGCAAAGCTGACGGACACATCCACCCCAGGCTGCCAGAAAGGGCTGAGGGCTGTCAAGGAAGGCAGATCTGGGATTCGAACCAAGGTAGACCTAATCTAATGCTGGGTGACCTTGACCATTAATGCTGGCTCTGTTAATAGAAGGCGAAAGACCCAATTCCACTTAGATTTCAGATCTCAGGCCCGACCAATGCCTGATCCTGTGCCTCCAAGTGGGACTGTAGCCTTGTTGAGTTATCCGGGCTAAGTCACTTTAAAATACACACATGCACACATTAATATAATTTAGGTTGACAAGAACCTGCAACAGCCTCCAGTTTAAGCTGCATCAGCTTCTCCCCTCCACACTCCTCCTCCCAGCCTCAGGCCTCTGAAGGAAACCCTCCCCCACCAAAAAAAAAAAAAAAAATCCCCGGAAGAACAGAATCCTGGGAAGAACAGAATCCTGCAGCTTGCGATGCTGCTCAAGGCTGCCTTGAACTCTGATGATTCACAGCAGACGCCAGATTCGTTTGTGTTGATCTTATCAATAGATGCGCTTCCCGCTAGGCTGTTTGCAAGGAGAAATTGATCCACGCTTCAAAGTTTGCCTGCTCTTGGCTTGATTGAATAACCTTGAACTTTCAAGCATATTTTTATGGCATGAAAGGGGCCCCTCCCAGAGGTCTGTGCACACACACAACTTCACACTCATGCACACACACAGGCGGGCGTACACAACCGCTTAGATGCTCGCACACAGATTTATGTAGCCAGTTCCCTGTTCAGGGGACTTCCAGGTTTTTGCTAAGTTGCTTGTCTCGTTTGCAGTTACAAACGACATTGATATTTGTCGGCAGTATGTGTAGCGGTTGGGACTTTAGGCTCTAATTTAGCTTGAGTTCCCCCCAAAACAGACTCAGAGACAAAGATTGCACTGCAGGTTGTATATTTGGGAGGTGATGCCAGGAAAGATCAGGAAAGGAATGGGGAGGAGAGACAGGGAAGGCAAAGGTATATTTTATCAAGCCAATTACCGCTGGGGGCAATGAGGGCCCAGTCCCGCCGGGGACCGTGTAGGACACCACTCAGAATCCCCCATCGGGGGGCGAGCGAGCTAGGGTATTTCTCCACCGACTCCCTCTGCCAGTGGTTGAAGGATGTCTCCCCGGGAAGCTAATTTCCTGGCACTCCGGATCTGCTCCCAAACTTGTTGAGCAGGCCCTGGGTGGGCAGGTGCCAGCAGCGGGTCAGGGACAGACAGAGGCGTCCAGGGAGGTGTCCAGGGTGCAAAACGTAAGGAGGCGCCCACCCCTGGAGTTGCGCAGGTGCAGAGTGGGCAGTTTGAGGCATCAGGCTGGTTTGCACCGAGCAGCCGGGGTTTGAATCCTAGCTCAGCCACTCGAGGGCCACTCACGCAACTCGCTTGCGACTCTGCGTCCACATGCGTGCCCTGGGGCAATCACAGTGCTAACTTCACACGGCTGTTTGCAGGACTGCTCGGGAACAATGCTGAGAACAGACTTGGGCACAAAATAAGCCTCCCATGAGTGTCAGTGTTGATGACATTGCAGTGAGCATCACAGTGCACCATCCTGGCAGTTTCTTGAAAATCAAGGAAGCAAGATCACCTAATGTTTAACCACTTCGGTACGAGCGTCGACTATAGGCGACAGCCACAGATGAACGCGCACGGCGACTTTAGCCGACAGCCGTGATATGACTTTTCTAATTTTTCATTTATCAAAATAAAATTGTGAGCATTTAAAAATAACGTAATAAAAACATATACGTATATGTTACCTATTCTGATTCACATTACAAGTAAAGCTGCCTGCAAAGTAAAACTAGCTTTCAGTGCTTTAAAGCTTTCCTCATCACACAAGAGCAAAACAGATTCGTCACCAATGCACAGCACAAACTATTGTGCAGACTATGAGTGCTGGCTGTGAGCAAGCTTTAGTGGCTGGTGAGTGCCGTACCGAAGCGGTTAAGAAAAGGGCCTTTTGATCAGGCAGATGAGGGTTCAAGTCCCCCAGCTACCACTTACTGTGTGACCTTGGGCAAGTCACTTACCCTCTCTGGGCTTCAAGTCTCTAATGTTTAAAATCATTATTAAGGCTGGTCACAGTGGCTCATGCCTGTAATCCTGGCACTTTGGGAGGCCAAGGTGGGAGGATCACTTGAGGTCACAAGTTCCAGACCAGCATGGGCAATGTAGCAAGACCCTATCTCTACAAAAATAGAAAAATTAGCTAGGCATGAAGGTACATGCTGTAGCTCCAGCTACTCAGGAGGCCGAGGCAGGAGGATCACTTGAGCCTAGGTGTTCAAGGTTGCAGTGAGCTATGATGGCATCATTGCACTCCAGCTCTGTGCAACAGAGCAAGACCTTGCCTCAAACAAAAAATAATAAATAATAAAATAAAATAATAATTCAATAATAAGATGGTTAGCCATAATTTAAAATGTTTTAAATAAAATGAAAAGATGCACGCAGGGTGTTTCCCTAAGCACTGTGCCCGGCTTGAAGTCGAGTGTGCAATAAATCAGAGGTCCGATTGTTGCATCTTTGATTTTCCACGCGAGCAGGAAGTTGCTGCCGTCTTGGAGCAGCCGGGAGGATATAGCTCAGTCAGCAACATTTCTTGCACACCTGCAAGACGCAAGGCACTACGATGGGAAGTGAGCGCTGTTGAAAAGAAATGTTAGCACTGTGTCTTGGTCCTTGCAGTGGAAATCTTCCATTCCTCCCTTAATAGAATCACACATCCATCCCCTCTGCTTGGTGACTTTGTGGTTCCTTTCTAGAGTGGGCTATGAAAACTTCCCAGCAACCTTGAGAACTACGCAAATACAAAAGAAGACAAACACGTAAGCAAATACAAAAAAACCCTTGGTCCCTGATGGCTTTGTGGATCTCCCACACAAGCGCTGAGCTGCCTCTGATGAACTTATTTTAATGCAAGAGAAAAACAAACCAATATGTGCTTGAGTTTCTATTATATCAATATTCAGCCCACATTAATTCTATGGTATACATCCTTCTTATTTGAATATTTTTTTAATGCTCTGGACATGGCATGATGGAAAATTGTGTTTTCTGGGGGTTGCAGAGGACAGGTCTCAAGTTTTGCAAAATAAAAAAAAATAAAAAAGACAGCTTGCAGGATGACTCCCACAGGGTGCTGCTGCCCTGCTACGTCCCTTGTCTCTGTCTCCTGTCGCAGCCCTCAACCCTGGCTCGGCTCTAGCCTGGGAAGCTCCTGCTTTCCCTAAAGACGTGAACCAGAGCCATCCGTCCCAGTCGGATCCTGCCTGAGGCCACCAAAGACAGGACAGCTGTGAGCTGCTCCCACACCAGGCGCCTCGGCACCCATGCTGCTCACCACAGACAGACCCGTCTTCCTGCCGGGCCGCTGGACCTTTAATTCTGGTGGCTGAGTTTCTTTGGCAGGAAACACCAGGCCAGCACTGCCAACAATTTTCAGAAATAATTTTCTGATGCAAGCAAAGGCAGCCAGGTTAGAACGCGGAGACAGGAGGCCAGCGGCTTCCTTCAAATTCAGCTGCTCGACACTGGCCACCTACTCTGTGTCACTACCCACCGCCCCATTTATCGCCTTTCGTCAAGTCACAACACCTCCGTTGTCCTCAGGACATCCCCTGCCCCCATTACTAGTTCATTTGGCCTGGGTGATGGCAATTTGACTTCCGGTGCCCAGTGTGGTCATGTGACTGGGTCTGGCCACTCAGAGTCCCACACGCCCCTGGCCACAGAGATTGCCTGTTCAGGTTGGACCACTGAGGCAGGCCCGTGACTTCCGTCTCACCGAGGGTGGGAGCTGCCAGCAGCCACCTCTTCCAGCTGGGGAGACGATCTGACTGAGAGAGTGGCGTTAGCACAGAAGGAAGCTGAACTTGGTGATGGGAGGAGAGAGACGAGCCCTGATGGCATCATCTGAGCCCCTGGATCAAGCCGCACTTGAATGTTGCTCATTATGCATTCACATTTTACCTCATTAATCAATCAATTAACATTTTTGCTTAAGCCACTTGAAGTTGGATTTCCTGGTTCTTGCAAAAAACAGTCCCAATTTTCTGTCCCCCTTCCCTCATGACATCACCATATAACATTCTATACAGTTTGTCATTTTTCTTTTACGTCCCTACCTCCCCCCAACTGCTGCATAAAGGCAGTGACTTTTTATTTCTTTTTCTTTTTTCTTTTTTTATTTTGCAGGGCTGGAGGTGGGTAGTTTCTGTTTTACTTACTGCCCAAAAGAGTGCTTGGCACGTAGCCAGTGCTCAATAAATATTTTTTGAATAGAAAAATAAAGAGTCCTGAATAGGAACTATCATATATCTATATCTATATATACGTAAAACCTCATTTGGAACTTACCCCCATCTTATAGATAGGGAAAACTGAGGCTGAGAAGTTGAATGTGTCCAGAGTGACTGACCTAATTAATGGATAATCTAACAATTACATGGAAGCTTTTGGCTCAAAGTCCACTGCTCTTACATGATGTTGCACTGAATTTCCCTTTATCCTGCTCAGAACAACACAGTCACCATAACAACTAATATTTACTGAACTCTTGCTGTTGCCAGGGAAACTCTCAGCCCTCTGAATGAATTCCCGTGTCGAATTCAATTTTCCATCCCCCACCAAAGTAGGTGACACTATAATTCCAATTTACAGAGAAAGAAACTGAGGTTCAGAGAGACTGCAGTCATATAGCTAGAAAGAAGCAGAGCCAGTGCGGTTGTGAGAGACAGTGTTGGTGGGCTGCCCACACAACAGCCATTCCCAATATTTCTTCTACCCACCTTCTCCCTTGCTGGCAGAGCCTGACTCTCAATATAGAAGTTAAAAATTAAAAACAAAGAAAGTATGTTTTAAAATGCCTCCAACTGAATATTGTTGGAATTTTCTGTGATGTCTGGAGCTATGGCAGCTATCTTGTGGCCACAAGGCAGCAAATATTCTGAGATGATAGAACATAAAAGGGGAAAGAACCTGTGTTCTCAGCCTAAAAGAGAGTGTCCAGAGACTCTGGGAATTATTGATTTCACCCCCTTTTAAAGTGCCATTTATTAGCCGGACCTGGTGGCTCATACCTGTAATCCCAGCCACTCAGGTCGCTGAGGTGGGAAGATCACTTGAAGCCAGGAGTTCTGAAGGCAAAAGGCCAGAAGTGCCCTCCCCAGTGGGGAGGTGAGGAGAGGCGACCCAAAGCCCCTTGCTTTCATTCACAGTCAGAAGTGGCATCTTCCTATGGGTTGGTAGAATTATGTGTCATTTTATCCTTTCCATGTTTTTATATTTTTCCATATGTTTAACACATTGTATTAGTTTGCTAGGGTTGTCATAATAAAGCCACCACAGATGAGGTGGCTTAAACAGAGACATTTATTTGCTCACAGTCCTGGAGGCTGGAAGTCCAAGATCAAGGTGCCAACAGGGTTGGTTTCATTCTGAGGCCTCTCTGCTTGGCTTGTCCATGGCCGTCTTCTCCTTGTGTGTTCACAGGTTCTTCTTACGTGAGTATATCTGTGTCCTAATCTCGTCTCAGAAGGACGCCATATATATAGGATTAGGGCCCACTCCAATGACCCTATGTTGACTTAATTACCTCTTCGAAGGCCACATCACCAACTACAGTCACATTCTGAGGCTCTGGGGGTTAAGACTTCAGCATATGAATTTGGGGAGGACAGAACTCAGCCCTTAGCACATATATTATTTAAAAATGGACAGTAAACTGCTAAATACTTTGAAAAGATAGACTAATAATAATGAGCAACATTTTAACCCGAAATTTTTATTAGATAAGAAATGTTTATCAGATACTTTAAAAATTCAGGCTGGGTGTGGTGGCTCACGCCTATAAATTCCCAGCACTTTTGGAGGCCAAGGTAGGAGGACTGCTTGAGGCCAGAAGTTTGAGACCAGCCTGGGCACCATAGCAAGATCCCTCATCTACCTACATTCAGGTTGGTTTGGTTTATCCCCACGCTTTTGTTGTACCAAGTGGAATATGAAAACAAAAAAGATGGTGGGCACAGTGGCTCATGCCTGTAATCCCAGCACTCTGGGAGGCCGAGGTGGGAGAACTGCTTGAGCTCAGGAGTTCGAAACCAGCCGGAGCAAGAGTGAGACCCCGTCTCTAAAAAAAAAAAGGGGGGGGATATTTTAGACAGGTGGTCAGGGAAGGCTTCCCTGGCAGGGTGACAGGTAAGCAGAGACCTGAATGAGAGGAGAAGAGCAATTCTGTCCTAGGAGGCAGCTCCTACTGGCTCCCGAGAGCTGGGTGATGGTGCCTCGGTAGCTTGAAACCAACCACGGTGGGAGCATTAACACAAGGAAATTGGCAAAAGCTACAAATCAGGGCGGGCAGATTTTTCTTCTTCTTGGAGCGCCGACTTGCCAGCACAGCACTGTTTATAGGCCACAGGCAGGAGTCTGGATTGTATTCCAAGTTGACAAGAGGCCACTGGAGCTTTAGAACAGGGAGTGCCATTACATTTCTGTTTCTCAGAGATCGCTCTGGACTGTCGGGTGGAGAAGAGATGGTGGGAGGGCAAGAGTGGAAACAGTTTGCCTTAGTCCTGCCAGCAAGAGATGGGGTGGCTGGGACTCGAGGGGGCTGGACTTGGAACGCGTTTGGATTGGCCGATGGATGGGGAGTGTGGAGTGTGAGCAGGAGAGAGACATCGAGTGACACACCAAGGTTTATTGTGGCCTGGGCATCATAGTGAGACCCCATCTCTACAAAAGCTAGGATAGGATTAAAACATGATCAGAGTGCGTTACATGTAGTAAAGTAAGCATTGTCTTGTGAATTTTGGGTTCAACCTTTACATCTGCGTATATGTGTACTGGGTTGGAATGTAAAATATCTTTCTTATAACACATCGTGGCCCCAGAAAAGCTTGAAAAACACTACCCTAAATATGTAATAGTGTTTTGGCATATTAAACTTTTATGTAAGTGGCATCACACAGTCCTAATCCTTCCCCCAGCTGGCTTTTGCTGGCTTGACATTAGCTTGGAGATGGCTCCGTGTTGATACACGTAGCTCAGTTTCATTCATTTCCATCATTGCCTAAACATGCCACAAGTTATTTTTCCATCCTCCCATGTTTGGATTTTTTTTTTTCTTTTGCCGAATGGGACATTTAAAAAATAGCGATCTGTCTCTATTACCACCATTTCATACTTGGAAGGACATTTAAATATAAATAAAGTCGCAAAGTCCTGCTCTCAGAATCAAAGACTGTCTTTGAAATTGAATAAATCTGGCTTTATAAAAACCCATTCCATCTGCCCCTGGGGGTTAAGGTTGTTGAATTTCTTCCTTGTCGACTGTTAGTTTGTTTATGCATTGCTGTAGCTTAGTGGAAACATAGCCACCTACACAACAATCTTGGGCTGGCTGGCTGCTAGCTCTGGGGAGGGGAAGGGGAAGTGAGTGGGACAGAGAAAGGACAGAGAAAGGATCCAATCGTAATGCTTCAGTTTCAGTCATAATGCTTCGTTTCCTTTGTTACCTAAAAAAAAGAAAATCTAAGTTAAATATGGCCACAGGCTAGCATTTGTTAACTCTCGAGTGAGAATGGGAGCATCTATGTGTGGTACTTTGCTCTAAGCTTTAATTAGTTCATTACATTTTTTTCATCATCAACCAGGATGAGGGAATTTCTAATACAGGTAAACCAGGCAAAAGTGTGGTCTTTGTAGTTTAAAATTCAGAGTTGCCACCTTGTCTATTCTCTGATCTTGAGGAAGTCATTGGACTTTCCTGGGCCTTAGGTCCCTCATCTGATAAAAAAAAAAAAAAAAAAAAAAGGGGGGTGGTGGTGGTTGTGACAACCCAAATGTCCATCAACAGAGGACTGGACAAACAAAATGTGGTCTATCATGTGAAGGAGCATGATTCAGCCTTGGAAAGCAATGGAGTCCTGACATGCTATAATGTTGGTAAGCCTTTAAAAAAACACTACGCTAAGTGAAAGAAGCCAGACACCAAAGTTCATATATTGTATGATTCTACTTATATGAAATACCAGGAAGAAACAAATACAGAGACAGAGGAAGCACATTGGTAGTTTCCAGAAGTTGGGAGGAAGGGAGTGATGGCTAAGGGACATGGATTTCCATTTGGGGTGATGAAAAAGTTTCGGAACTAGACAGAGGTGATGTTTGTTCAATGCCATGAATGCACTAAGTGCCACTGAATTGCACACTTTAAAATGGTTAGTTTTATGTAAATTTCACCTCAATGTCTAAAAAAAAAAATGGAGTGGGGAGAGCTTGTGCCTCCTGGAGTTATTGGGGATGAAATGAAACAAGAACATGTATGGATGGGAAGCTCCCAGCACTGAGCCCGGCCGGTATCACTATTGCTCAAAGAGCCATCTCGCCCATTGCTGCGGAGGGCGAGGCCGGGCTTGTCGAGCGAGTTTCACCTACTAAGTCAGGTAGGGCCACACAGTGAGCCGCGCGTGCACTCTGTGCTAGAACTTGGCTTTTCCGGCCTGTGAGTCCAGAGCAAGTCTCCTCCTCCCTGTGGCTTCTCGAACAGCTCTTTACTGTTTATAAAGCATTTTTCCTCCTAGATCTGCTGACGTCACTGGCTTGGGAGGCCCAGCACAGCGGAATGGCTAGAAAGCGTGGCCTCTGGAGTCAGAACAAATGTGGGTTCAAACTCAAGCTCATATCCAGGCTCTGGAGCTTCTTAGCTCTGTGTCTTTGGCCACACCGCCTAACCTCTCTGACTCTTACCTAACCCCTAACGTTCACTCCTGTAAAGGTTAGATATGATCATGCACGAAAGGCCATGAGCACAGAGAATGGCACATAGTAAGCACTCAGTAAACACTAGCTATGATTATTATCATCATCCTCACTGTCATCATTGTTCCTAGTGGCTCTCTGAGTACACTGGAAGGTATATTCTCACAACAAACAGGCTTCTCAGATAGGTGATACCGTCCCCATTTTGTAGATAAGAAAAGAGTCAACAGTAAAGTCACATCTTTCAACAATCTGCTGCCTGGTCTGACAGCTTCCACTCCTGCCCACCTAGAGTCCATTCTCCTCACAGACACCAAGGGGATCTTTTATTAATATTTTTAATTAATTAATTATTTATTTATTGAGACAGAGTCTCACTCTGTTGCCCAGGCTAGAATACAGTGGTGTCATCACAGCTCACAGCAATCTCAAACTCCTGGGTTCAAGCGATCCTCCCGCCTCAGCCTCCCAAGCAGCTGGGACTACAGGCACGTACCACCACTCCTGGCTAACTTTTTCCATTTTTGGTAGAGATGGGGTCTTGGTCTTGCTCTTGCTCAGGCTGGTCTTGAACTCCTGACCTCAAGCCATCCTCCTGCCTTGACCTCCCAGAGTGCTAGGATTACAGGTGTGAGCCACCTCACCTGGCCAAAGGGGTCTTTTAAAAATGCAATCAGAGCTGGGCATGGTGGTGCAAGCTAGCCCGGACAACACAGTAGCCCACGGCACTGTAGTCCAGGCAACAGAGACTCTGTCTCAAAAAAAAATCCGAATGTTTTTCATGGTCTATAAGACCCTGAGTGGTCTGGTCTCTGTCCCCTTCTCCAACCTCCCCTCCTCACACTCTTCCCCCACCCCTCACACTGCACTCCAGCCAACACTGGAAGGTTGTTGCTGCCTCAGGGCCTTTGCACTTGCTGTTTCCTCTGTTGGGAATGATCTTCCCCTATGTATTAATAGTTCCCTCCATGACTTGTTCTTCCTCATCTTGTAGTTCTTGACTCAAATGTCAAATCCTCAGAGTTCGCCTATGTGGTCACATGACCTCTTTTCATTTTCTCATAAAACTCACCACTCTCGGAAATTATCCTCTTTGATTGGTTTCTCTGTTCCTGTTTGTCTCCTCTGCTGGTCTGGGAGCTCCACGTGCACAGGGACCATGTCTGGTTTTTTCACTGCTGTGTCCCCACAGTGCCTGACACCAAGTGAGGCCTCGAAAACATTTGCCAAAAAGAACACCAGTGTCTGCTGGTCACACCACAGGACATTGAAATTGCTGTGGACTTTGTCAAAGAGCTTTCACCCATATTTTTTCCTCGGGGTTCCCTACTTTGTATAAAACCTTTACTCTGTCCAGGAAGGGCCAGATTTGGGGGCAAACCTCATCATCAACACTTCTTTCAATTATTTAACAATAATCCCAATGCTCACTAAATTGTGGGCAGGGAAAGGAAAAAGTTCACCTCCAACCTTCTAGAACAGAGCTCCAAATTGTTGGCCCAGGGCCAAATGTAGCCCACAGACATGCCTTGTCTGCCTCACACTATGTTTTAGAACAATTTGAGTTTCTCATGACCACCTTTTAAAAATTGGAACATTTCACATAGAATTCTGTAAGTGCTACTGAAAACTCAGAGGATCTGGCCACATGGGACCCAAGTTTCCCACATGGCGCCAGTAGCTTGGAGCTAGGATGCGGCCACCCAGCCGGGCCCAGCCAGCGGAATTCTTGCATATTACCATCCTGGTCCCTTTAGGCCCTGGGATCCCCCTCAACACCTAAATATCCTTAGAGATACTAGTGGGTTTCAAATATTTTAGCCCCGGCCCTCTCTTATAATCATCGGTTCCCCGAGATCTTCAGCAGCCCCCCAAGAAAGCTCTGTGGAGCCAGTGAAGAAGACAGCAAGCACATTTGAAAAGTACATTTTAATCCACTCTCCTCGCTTTACAGACAATCGGGGGCTTAGAGAGGGGAAGGGACACTCCAGCTATTAGGCAGTAGCCTTTCTGGCAGAATCTGCTGGTCCTTAGGGAAGACACTAGTGTTGACAATGACAGGGAAGGCCAATGGGCATTGAGTTCTTTCCCCTGCGAGCTGCTGCCCGGTTCCGGGTGCCGTGCAGGCCCACTCCTGCCAGCTCCGCCACTCTCGGGCCGGGAGCCAGCCGATCACGTAGGGTGTGCCGGCAGACCAGTGGAGAGCAGCCGAGGACAGAGTCTCCCCTGTCCCAGCTCAGTCTGAAGTCCTCCTCCAGCCCTGACGATGTGGACAGAGGTCAACACACCTGCCATTTTGCGTATGGGAATTAAGGC
Source organism: Microcebus murinus (assembly GCF_040939455.1). Classification (NCBI taxonomy): domain Eukaryota; kingdom Metazoa; phylum Chordata; class Mammalia; order Primates; family Cheirogaleidae; genus Microcebus; species Microcebus murinus. Next base: position 7,322,553 of record NC_134125.1, on the reverse strand, counting down.
ACTCCCGTTGTGGGCGGAGACACATTTAGATCATTCCATTGGGTTCCACAGTGATCCTGCGCCCAGTATGTGCCAGGGTTGTGTTGCTGCCCGCGTTTCACTATGCGGTTTATTGAATATGAACGAGGGCTGTGGTTTCTGGCTGTCCTGAGTTCCAGCATCGGCTCTGTGACTTGCGGTGTGACCTTCAGCAAACAGCCTGGCCTACCTGTGCCTCACTTTCTTCATCTGTAAAATGGGGGTGATAGGAATAGTACATCGTTCCTAGGACTGTCTTGGGGATTCAGTGAGATGAATTTTGGCACAAACTAAGAAAATGAAGGCGGTAGTATTTTTTTTTTCTCCACTGCTCTTAGCAGAAGCTGATATTTTTTGCATCTCTGTTTATTGTCCACCAGGCTTACTAAATGACTCTTCGCGGAGAAAAGCCCCGTCTGTCTTGCTCACGCCTGCTTCCCTGCCTACAACAATGCCTGGCACAGAGTAGGTGCTCCATAAATATTTGTCTGCCGAATGAATCACTGTCTTTCATATTTCTGCCCTGGATGCCATTTCCATGATGCAACCGGCCCTGGAGGAGCCCAAGGTCTCAGGGACTCCAGCAAGAGCCATCCTGCCCTGAACAGCCAGATGATCACAGTGCTGGGCACTGCCTCCGAATGTCACCACCTGGGCTCAGTGCCTTGGCCTGACCAACCAGCACTCTCGTGTGACTTCTGGTAGACAGAGCATTATTAGCACAGGAGACTGAGGTGGTGGCTGGGCAGAGTGGAGCTACAGGCTGATCCCTGAGCCTCAGCGGCCCGGTGCCAGCAGCGAGCCCGCACGAGTGAGCGGGCGCGGAGCCCCCAGGTGGCGCGCTCACCTGGACGGTATCCAGAGACGGGAATTCGTGCGTCCTGCGTGCCCTGGGAAACAAAATGAATTTCTCCGGGGAGGGAAAGCGCTTTGCAAACTGTAAAGCGCTGCAGGAAGAAACAGATAAATGGGAAGGTCAGAAAAGAGAGCAGATGTGTTTGCAGAGTGTGGGCTGCACTTCCAAACCCAGCCAAAGGTGACGCGCAGCCCCCAAAGGTGTCACAGATTTGGGGACCCCCTGGAGAAGAGTGCACTTGGGGACGCATGGAAGCCGGAGGGGAACGCGCCGAAGTTTTTGGGGTGTCTGTACAACCCGGGGCCCGCCCGCACAGTCCGGCTGCGTAAACTCCCTCTTCTCTTCCCGCCCCGGCTCGGACGCGAGAAATCTGCAACTTCCCCTTTTATCTGCTGCACGCGCTGGTTCAACTTCGCCCTGGCTGGAACCAGGGTAACAGCTCCGATGATTATATAACTTTCTGAGTTCAAGAAACATAATCCAAAGGTAGAGATGATGAAAATTTTTTTTGAGGATGCACATTTTTTCCCAAAGGTAAAGTTACAGAAGTGCACAAAAAATATATGCAACTACACCCTTATTCTCACCATTCAACAATGCACAACATCACTTTGACCTATCTGGAAGAGATTTTTTTTTCTTTTTAGTCACCAAATAAACCTTCCTTGTCTCCCAAGTCCCAGGATATCTGATTCCAAAATAAGTCAACCTACTTCGCTATTATTCTCCCTCTCCACCTCCACCCCAAGTTTATTTTAAGGCTTAAATTCCAGGACCCCCAAAATCCCTAGGTGGGCTCCAAAATGGCCAAGTCTGCAAACATCTGGCCTCAATGTACACAAGCCGGCGGAGGTTGTAATCCTCGCAGTGCACAGCTGCATTTACTCCTCCGGCTCCAGCTTCCACGTGCAACTTTGCAACTCACACTCCGGCCAGGGGACCTATTTATTCGACCCGTTTGGCGGAAGGATCCCGCGCGCGGTCGCAGTTACGCTCAACCGTCTCCTCCCCCTCCCCAAGCCTTGGCCCCGCCCCCTCCCGCGCCCTGGCCCCGCCCCCTCCCTCGCGCCCTATGGCCCATAAAGAAGTCCCGGCCGGGCGCCGCACTCCCCGCGCGCATCCGTGCGCCGCCCGAGGCTGGCTAAGGAGTCGGCGGCCATTTTGTTCTTCTCGTGGTTCCAGTGGGGAGAGAAGGAGGAAGCAGGGAGCGGGGCGGCTGGGGGGGGACCCGCCGCGGCTGCTGCCACCGCCGCCACCACCGCCTCTGCTCGTGGCGTGGGAAAGGAGGCGTGAGTCCCGGGCGCGAGCCGGCGGCGGCGCCGCTGCGGGAGGGTCGGCAGTGGGAAGGCGATGGCGGATATAGATAAACTCAACATCGACAGCATCATTCAACGGCTGCTGGAAGGTGAGGGGGGCGGCGGGCGGGCTGGCGGGGTCGGGCCCGCGGGCGGCCGGCGGCCCTGGGGGTTCGAGGCGGGGGAGTTGGGAGGCCGGTTGGGCTTGCAGCGCCGCGGGGAGCGAGCCCCGCGAGTTGGCCCGCCGGCTGAGGCTGCAGCCGGAGGGAGGCCGCCCGGGGTCCCGAACTTGGCGCCACCCGCCGACCGTCCTGGCTCCTCTCATTCATTGCATACGGATGTAGCTGCTTTTCCTCTGGGCCGTGGAATTTGAAAACTCCGCTCCCCACCCCCACGTTTCCCGCCTCTATCCACTTGCCCCCCGCAAACTGGACCAGTCTCTGGAGAGAGAAGGTGGGGGGCCCCAGTCCAGCCTACTGGACGGCATGTGCCGTGCTTTCCTCTGCGAGGGGGAGTTTGTGGCACTCGTCCTCTCGAAAAGCATTTTGTTGGGGGTATGAGTTCCACCGGGTTTGGGGGCTTTTTTCTTTCCTTGCTTGCTTTTTTTTTATTTTTACTTTTCGTGGTTCTGGGGTCGGGGGACGGATTTCTTGTTAATTGGTGACGAACGTTCGCATCTCAGAAGATGTGAGAACCTATGTTCTCTTGCCCCCCAAATCCTTTTAAGTTGTCCTAATCTTGGAGACGTCTCTGCGCTGTTGCCCTCAACGTGCATCCCAGCATGAAACCGGCGATGATGACAGAATCGTTATCTCATGCTAAGCGCTTTGAGTTCATCAAATTTTTACTATAATAATAGCTAACGCATCCAAAGCACTTACTGTGTGTTAGGCATTCTTTGAGCACTGACCACAGATCCCGTTCAGTTCTCCCAACAACCTTGCGATATAGGGGCTGTTATTTTTTTCTTGATTTACAGAAGGAACGAACTAAAAGGTGAAGTCACTTGACCAAGGTCACACAGTTAGTGACAGTCAGGTTTCAAACCCAGGTATCCGGGAGCTAGAACTGGCTACATTTCACTGTCACCCTATGAAGGAGAGAAGGAAGCAAACAGTGGTTAAGCAAAGGTTAAAATAAAGCTTTAATTTTGGCTCTCCTAAGCCATGTGAGGTGCCTGGCAATTGATTCGTATTGATGTGGGAGAGGGATGAGGTTCAGATTTTAAAGAGGGAAGCTGAATTGAACTGCTCTCAGATTCAAGAGCATGTCTACAGATGCTAACGTCTCATCCAAGACTTTGGAAGAATTTAGTCAACTCGCCTTTTTGATTTGGACATTAGATGTGAAATTGGCTGCATTTTAACTGCTTTTTGCCTTGATGCTGTCCTCCTAAAACATTGTTGGAATATAAATGCTGTGAGTGATGGAGTGTGAGCATGAACAGCTCTGGTGGTAGAATCTGCAGACCTTTTAAAGTAAGTTATTAAAGTGAAACTCCTGAAAATATCTCATCCTTAATCTGTGCATTCTTTCCTTTTAAGCTTTATTAAAAGAAAAACCCACTAAATGTCATTAAGGACCCTTGAAATGCTCTTGAAATGTCGCTGCCATTTGTAGGGTGAAAACCTTGTCATCTAGTGCCTGGCATACTTTTCATACTAGTTAATACAGTTCTTTAATTTATATGAGGCAGCAAGCCATTGGTGAGAAACTGATTAGTTTGTAACAAGAGGAACTTTTTATCAAATATGTTTCTAAATTTTTAAATTCTGCACATCTTTGCAGGGATGTGTGTGGCTAGACCAGAGTGGGCTTTTTTTCTTAGAGAAAACAGGATAAATTGGAATTTGTATAGATTAGAAACATTAGAATTTTAAGATCATATCAGTCTTGTTAATTTAAGTTCTGGTGTGCCCTTAACTGTATTCACATTACAGATTTTAATTTTTTTATTTTTATTTTAGCGTATTATGGGGGTACAAGTGTTAAGGTTACATATATTGCCCATGCCCCCCTCCCCCCTCGAGTGTAGATTTTAATTTTAATCTTTAAAATCATGCAACGAAATTTGCCTGGTAAATTTAATTTATCTAAAATGAGATCAGTGGTTGTTTCTTTTTTTTTTTTTTCTTTTTTTTTTTTTTTTTTTTTTTGAGACAGAGTTGCTCTGTTGCCCAGGTTAGGGTACAGTGGTGTCATCATAGCTCACTGCATCCTCAAACTTCTAGGCTCAAGCGATCCTCCTGCCTCAGCTTCCCGGGTAACTGAGACTACAGGTATGCACCACTGTGCTTGGCTAATTTTTTCTATTTTTAGTTGTTTGGCTAGTTTCTTTCTGTTTATAGTAGAGACAGGGTCTTACTCTTGCTTAGGCTGGTCTCAAACTCAAGCTCAAGTAATCCTCCCACCTCAGCCTCCCAGAGTGCTATGATTACAGGTGTGAGCCACCGCGCCTGGCCTGAGTTAGACAATTTTGCTAATAAATTTTCGTGCTTTTTGTAATGCCCCCAAAGCCTTTTTCCTTAAAGATGTTAAGATTTAAGTATATCTGAAAGTGGAAGGAATATGATGTTTGTGACCTTTCAGACGTTTTTACGTGTTCAGGATTGGTCTTTTAAGCTTGAGGGCTGTGTAAGCTAGTTGAGAAGTGGCTCAGTAATAGTACTAGAAAGGTAACTCTGAAGTGAAGTCTTATTTGAGAAAAACAGCGTGTTGGTTTAGATCTTAGATCACTGCAGCTTTGCGGTTCTTTTCTTCTCTAAACTCTGAATAGTTTTTAGTAAGGCAGGCCTCACCTCTGTAACCCACCTTAGAAGCTTTTATCCAAGCTCTGTCTTGCTGCTGATAAAACCTTAAAGTTGTTACTCAGTATAAGTGATGTTAGTTATTAAGTAACTACACAGTAAAATGTGATTTAGAGAGAAAGTGAACCAGATGATGATTTGGTCTGATTCTCTACTGTGTTGGAGAAAAATGAGATTTGGGGTGCTTTTATAAATGGCCTCCTAAAGGAGCAAGAGTGGCTAGCATTTTTCTTGCAGTGCAGGTGGTTGTAACTTCATGCACATCCTGATTTGCAAGAAGCTCTTTACTATGAAGAAGTCCATTGTCAAACTTTGAGACCATATGAGGCTATGCCTAATTGTGCAACTTGCTTTAGTCATTTAAATATTAATATAACCTCTGCCTTGGCTCACAGAAAGTGTTTACCAATTTCATCTCCTGATATATAAGGATTGTTCTGTAGATAGTGTTTATTTTATTTATTTATTTATTTTGAGACAGAGTCTCGCTTTGTTGCCCAGGCTAGAGTGAGTGCCATGGCGTCAGCCTAGCTCACAGCAACCTCAAACTCCTGGGCTCAAGCGATCCTCCTGCCTCAGCCTCCCGAGTAGCTGGAACTACAGGCTTGTGCCACCATGCCTGGCTAATTTTTTCTATACATGTTAGTTGGCCAATTAATTTCCTTCTATTTATAGTAGAGACAGGGTCTCGCTCTTGCTCAGGCCAGTTTCAAACTCCTGACCTTGAGCGCGATCCACCCGCCTCAGCCTCCTAGATTGCTAGGATTACAGGCGTGAGACACTGGGCCCGGCCTGTAGGACAGATTTTTGTATTTCAGGATCAGACCTCTGTATCCAAAACATGAAGAATAGATGGTTTAAGTATAGATCTTGATGATTTATCTGAAACCTCTAGTTTCTCTACTACACGGCTTTACGGGTGCTTCTCGCGTAGAGGGAGTTGGTGTTACTAATATAGTAAGGCTTATAGGAAATGAAAATTCATAGAATGTAGGGTCAGATGTGCAGTATACTCAGTGGTATTTTATCAAAATGTGTTCTTAGACTGTGGAAAGTTAAACATTGTTCGGTGGACTCAAATGTAGAAAACTCAAGATACTTTATTGAGAACAGTGGGCAGTGTTTGGCAGCTACATCCTGACTAGCTGTCCTGGGAAAATCGGTGTCACCTCTAACTGCCTGAAGTGTAACCCCAGCAGTCAGAAAAGTTAAGATGGGGGAGAGTATGGTGTGGAGGTCAGAAAGTGTGGGTCTTCCAGCTGGTGACTTTGCAAAGAAACTGGAGGATACTTGATAGCATTTTTGTGGTTATATTTTTTGCAGAAAAGAACCGACTTGTTTGTAGGAACGTTTAACGTTGGAAATATTTACCGGTTTTTGTTTTGTTTTGATTTGAGCTCTTAATTTCCTAAATCTGTCAAATATCATGAGATTATTTTTTCACTGAAATAAATATGATGTGGCATATTCTTAAGATTACCACCTACTTTAATAGGATTATGTTAAAACAGCAAAATCTCTATTGACTTATTTTTATACTGGTTGTGCCTTTTTTAGGTTCAAAAGCTTTATTCAGCTGAGGCTTTTTTTGGTGTGTGCAATTTCTTTAATATGATTTTCTTTCAACAATTAAGGGGCCTTTGTGCGGCAAGGAAAATATTTTTTTATTCCTCATAAATAATCTCAAGCTTGTTTTAAACTTCCTCCCATAATTTTGTCTCTGCTTCTCTCGTTGCCAGGCTGTCAGAAGTTAGTGTTGCTTATGAGGATAAGTTGGTGTTTTAAATAGTAGCCAGTTTAAAGTCTTTTATAATTGCAAGTTTTTATCAGTTTTCAATAAAATTGTGTGGAAGTTTTTATGATGCGTTCGTGTTAGTGATTTACTAGATAGATTAGATACATTTCCACAAGAACAGCCTTTGCTGAACATAATGCATTTTTCTGACTCTCCCTTTCTAGCCAGATAAATGTCTTTACTAAAAAGTCAACATTTTAGATCTAAGTTGATGTTTTAATGTATTGATCATGAACCTATATATATATATGTTCACAGTGCTTACTGGTTTTATTTCCATGTAGTACCTAGCACTTGGGTTTCTGAGAAGCACTCCATCTGAGGAATGGAATTCTTATTCATTGGAATAAGAATTTATGGGCATTCGATTGTTTAAGTTATTTTATTTTTTTAGAGACAGGGTCTCACTCTGTTCCCCAGGCTGTGTTGCAGTGGTATGATCATAGCTCACTGCAGCCCGGAACCCCGGGGCTTAAGCAGTCCTCTTGAGTAGCTGGGACTACAGGCATGTACCATCACACCTGGCTAATTTTTTTTATTATTATTTTTTGTAGAGATGGAGTCTTGCTCTGTTAACCAGGCTGGTCTCCAGCTGCTGGCCTCAAGGGATCCTCCACCGCAGCCTCCCCAAAGCTCTGGGATTACAGGCATGAGCCACCATGCCTAGCCTATTGTGAATATTTTATATAAGTGGAATCATGTGATATTTGTCCTTTTATGACTGGCTTATTTCAGTTAGCATATATCAGTGCTTCATTCTTTTTTATAGCTAATATCCCACTGTATGGATAAGACCACATTTTATCTATTCATCCACTGATGGGCATTTGAATTATTTCTACCTTTTGCCTGTTGTGAATAGTGATGCTATGAACATTCATGTGTCTGAATCCCTGTTTTCAATTCTTTTGGCTCTGTACTTTAGCTAAATTTTTTTTTTATTTATTTATTTTTTGCTTTCATAGCTGAGCTATTTAGCTAAATTTTTGATGCTTTTTTTTTCTTTTCTCTCTTTGAGACAAGGTCTTGCTCTGTTACCCAGGCTGGATTGCAGTGGGACAATCATAGCTCACTGAAACCTCAAACTCCTGGGCTCAAGTGATCCTCTTCCTCAGCTTCCTAAATAGCTGGTACTACAGGCTCATGCCACCACACCCAGCTAGGTTTTTGGTTTGTTTGTTTTGTTTTTTAATTGAGACAGGGTCTTACCTGGGTTGGTCTTGAACTCCTGGCCTTAAGTGATCTTCCTGCCTTGACCTCCCAAAGCACGGGGATTACAGATGTGAGCCACTGCACCTGGCTGAAATAATTTTATATTAACTATTTGAACTGCTACTTAGAAAGATATCATAGGGTGACAACCCTTGAATTTCCCACCTAGGGTCTCTTTTTTGTGTTAAGTTTCTCTCATTGGGCACAGCAGTGAGAGCTTTAAACTTCAGGGTAAGAATTGACTGATGTTTATTGTGCAGAGCTACACTGTTTGTATTTTTCTTTGTAGCTAATAGCACTAAAATGGAGACATTCATGCCTTTGGGGGGGGTTAATGGTTTTGAAGACATTATCCTTAAGGTGGACGTCTAGTTGTATAACTTTTATGGAAGGATAATTCTTCCACTCATACCATTTATGTAATAACAATCTGCAATTACCTGGTTTGTCTTAATTTTTCCATTACCTGCACTAGGATGTAAGCTTCTTGAGGAAAAGGACAAGATTCTTGCCCATTCTGTTGTTAGGGTATTCCTAGCATTTAACACAGGTCTGGCGCACTGTAGGTGTTCAGCAGTGATTTTGTTGGATATTTGAAGCATGGTAAATAAGTATTGATAGTTTAACAGGTTCCCATAATTTAGTTCTTATTCATTGCCTCCTATGCATAAGGATATGTTATGATTTTATATCACATATTGAATTTTCTTAGCAATGACTATATATTTGGGTTTTGGTAATTTATCCTGCTAAAAACTCCTTTGGTTTGGAAGTTTAATGTAGAACAAATTTCTTTTTTCTTTTTTTGGGGGACAGAGTCTCACTTTGTTGCGCAGGCTAGAGTAAGTGCCATGGCGTCAGCCTAACTCACAGCAACCTCAGACTCCTGGGCTCAGGCAATCCTTCTGCCTCAGCCTCCCAAGTAGCTGGGACTACAGGCATGCTACCATGCCTGGATTAATTTCTTTCTATTTATAGTAGAGATGGGGTCTCGCTCTTACTCAGGCTAGTTTCAAACTCTTGACCTCGAGCAATCTGCCCGCCTTGGCCTCCCAGAGTGCTAGGATTACAGGCGTGAGCCACCGCTCCCGGCCTAGAACAAATTTCTTAAGTGGGAGGGTGATATGGAGGAAGTACTAGACCTAGAGTTGGAGCCTGCTGTCCTTCTTATAAGCTATGTGACCTTGGACTAAGTCCCTGGACTGTAAAATGGGAGGTGATAGTACCTAACTTCATAGGATTGTTGAGAGTATTAAATGACAACGTAAAGCCCCTTTAGCACAGTGCCTGGCAGATGGTAAGTGCTCAGTAAATATTGGCTACAACAAATAAATCATTCTATCTGCTAGACATTAAAAATAGTGAATTTGATTTTAATGCTATTGGCTGGTGGGACAACTGTTAAGAATTTAGTGTTCACTTGGACTGTCAAAACCCATTTTGAAATCTTTTATATTCTGTTAGACAGTTATCTTCAATGTGAAATTTGAGAACAATCCTAAATTTTCACAATTGGAAAAATATTCCAGTAAAGCCTGGTAGAAAAATGGCACCATTGGTTTGTAATTTTAAAGCACAGAAACAGGTTTTTTTTAAATTCAGAATGTTTAGTCAGGAGTGTTTATTTCTAATGCCACAAGTCAACAGTACTTACAGATTTATCCAGACTTCATTCATGCAACAAATTTTGAGTACCTCCTGTATACTGGCCATGGCTCATGTGCACTGCAGAGCAAGACTTCTGTGTTCTTCGGTTTATATTCTACCAGGGGCCCAGGTGAACAGGCAGAAGCAAACTGGCAAGTGTAATTCCAAGTGCAGGGTGTGATGCGGAGTGGTCATTGTTAGAGCATTTCAGGAAGCATGGAGCAGGCTTGTAAGGGGAGATAGATGAGAGAGGCTTTTCCAGGGTGAAGTGGTGTCTGAGCAGAGGCCTGCTCAGCTGTGCAGCTGTGCACCAATTGATGGAAGATGGTTTTAGCAATTTCTATTTTTATAATTTTTTTTCCTTGAGCTAAACGTAGGGAATTTAAGAAGCTTCAAGACCTTGTTTGTTTGTTTTGGTTTCTTTTCGTCCGTCCGTCCATCTGTCCGTCTGTCTGTCTGTCTTTGGACAGTCTAGCTCTATTGCCGGGGCTAAAGTGCCATGGCATTAGCCTAGCCTAGCTCACAGCAACCTCAAACTCCTGGGCTCAAGCAATCCTCCTGCCTCAGCCTCCCAAGTTGCTGGGACTACAGGCATGCCCCACCGTGCCTGGCTACTTTTTCTCTATATATTTTTAGTTGGCCAATTAATTTCTTTCTATTTTTTTAGTAGAGATGGGGCCTCGCTCTTGCTCAGGCTGCTCTGGAACTCCTGACCTTGAGTGATCCTCCCACATCAGCCTCCCAGAGTGCTAGGATTACAGGTGTGAGCCACCCCACCTGGCCTGTTGATAATGTTTTTGATAAGCGCCATTCTTCAAATATAAACAAATCTTTATTTGTCTGGAAAAAATGCATCTAATCTTCACATTCAGAATAATTCTTAAATTGTTAGTAGTATTGCTTTTTACTAATCTCTGAACACCCCCACTCAGAGGACAAACAGAAAAATAGAACTAGAGAATTTAAACTGTCATAAACTATGTCTAAAGGTGGTAGTAAGAATCTTCCAAAACCAAGATTTATGTTAGCAACATTGATTTAATCTGATGACATTGACTTGATACATTATCGTTCATATAATAAAGTAAGCCAACCATTCATATGTATGTAAGACAATTACTGCAGAAGTATTCTGAAAGACTTAGAAGGGATGCCTCATTCACAAGTGTGGTGGAACTCTGCTGAGAAAAAAAGTTCAGATTGAAACCAGAAGCTTCTAGGAGTTCCCTCCTAGTGAAAAATAAGTTTCCTGCTAGGCAGTCTTCCCAAGTTTTTTGCTAACTTGTGAAATCACTAATGATTGGGGTTTTGTGGCCAGTGAATCAGGGATCCCACCATCTTGCCACTGGGAGTGTTTCTTGAGTTCTTTACTATGTATTGGTGTCTGGAGAGAAATTGTGGTTCTTCTGGGGAAAACCGGTTTTTATTGCTCAGTTGTTGTATTATATATGCATCTACTTCATATCTTCCATCAAAGGTTATCATTACTGTGCTTCTTGTTTTGAAACATTTTGATTAGAAAAAGACTTTGCCAGTCTTTTAGTTCAGTTGTATGTTTTGAAGGCCAAAGTAGTAAAGTGATTTCCCCAAAGTATAGAACTAGTCCAGAATCTTGGGTCTCCTGATGGCTCCCAGTCTAGCCTTATTATCTCTTAGTAATTTTCACTTCATTGTGTGCTTCAAGAATTTGTCCCTTATCTTTTGTCATCCTTCTTAATATTTTTCATTGAAAAAAATATCCCTCTACACACAGTTTCATTTCTGCTCAAAACTTGTTTCTTCAGATAATTCAGAATTTTCGGTGGCCATTCAGGCTGACTTTACCTAGGGCAGCATTTTTCAAACTTGGACACAACCCTTTTAATGAAAAAGGACTCCCATCAAGTATATCTGCTTTTTATTTCAGTAATTTTTATTGCTGTGTAATATGGTTACTTAGGTATTTATAGAACAAAGCTATGTACAAACCAGTTAAACTTCTTGCTCTTATTTAGTTAGTAGGCCAAATGATTTTATAATTTGAATACAAACAAAGCCTCAAACCAATAAAATTTAAATTAACAACTGATGGATTGCTAATCTGATGGGTTAGTATTGCAATCTGATGGATTTTGTAGTCTTGCTAACACTGAATCACTTGATACTGGGTTTATTGGTGGGAAGATGGATCGTTAACATCTATGTTTAGTCTGGTTCTATATTTTTACTTCAGTCTTAATTCAGAGAATGCCATCTCATCAATCTTTTGTTTAAAACAAGTTTAAAGACTGGGACTCAGGCACCTTGTGGATAATCAGTCCCACACTTAACACAGACCCTGCGGGCAAGCAGTTTTGCTGGATTGCCATTTTCATGAAGGGGCAACTTTGTAACTGTAAGATTAAGGTACATTTAGCAGTTCAGTGCTGTTTACTCTGTATTAATGATTGTCTAATCTGTTGCAACTGAAACCAAAACAAAATGTTTTCATTTCTACTACTTGCCTACCTGCTGATAAATGAATTGTTATTTTACTAAGCCTTTTGCTTCAACATGAGTCTAGAACTCTGAGTGATCTGTAGGTGAGCATTTTGGAGATTAGAATGCCCTGTGCTGTGCAGTGATTTCTTTCCCATTGCTTCTTATCTGTTCAGATAACTAAGATACTCTTTCTTAGAGCACATGCTGACATCCTTTGCCCCGTACAAGCATGAATATGAACACAATGCTTTTGTCATAGGTAAATCAGAGACCCTTGAGGAGATAGCTACTCATGGTCCTGTAAAAATCACTGATGGGGGAGGCTTCTGAGCTTCCCTAAGACCACGGTGTGTCCTGAGACCGCAGTTCTCAGAACAAACTCTGAAGTCTGCTGCTGTGCGAGTTAATTTATAAAGCTGGAAAAGAGAAGGCTAGAGGCAATAAGTCCTGGTGGGTGGGCTGTGGTGACAAGGCTACTTTGTGTGGCTTGGGTATGGACTGAGGCCTGGAGCTGTCTTCCTTGGGGAGCTGGGTAGTGAAAGGAAGACTTTCTAACAGCACTGAGATAGCAGACAGGATGGCCCCCTGTTCTGGATACTATGAAGAAATCTTACTTGGTATAGAAGATGCACTTAAATAATCTCTGAAATCCTGTCCTAAGATTTTAAGGTTCTAATTCAGCATTAAAAAAACACATTCTTTGTAAGTGTCCTGAAAATGAAGCCAGTCAGAAAGCTAGTTAAACCATGTTTTTGTCCCCTCTTTGTCTAAACCTTGGATATTAAATTGTATTTTGCCTTTGTTGGAGTAACTGGGGTCTTTTCCCCCCTACAGTGAGAGGGTCCAAGCCTGGTAAGAATGTCCAGCTACAAGAGAATGAAATCAGAGGATTGTGCTTAAAGTCTCGTGAGATCTTTCTCAGTCAGCCTATCCTACTAGAACTTGAAGCACCACTCAAAATATGTGGTAAGTTTTGGGCACACTAAATTATCTTTGGTTGCAACGTGATTGATTAACTGAGTCGAGTATATGTTGATGAACTTGTATTAGCTAGCAGAATTATTTCCTGTTTATGAATAACCTGGAATTACTTAAAATTAAGTTAAATAGTGGTTTTGGAATAAATACCTCCCATGGATTTAGTTTACTTAAATGTACTTCAGTTTTTAAATTATTTCACTGAAGGCATATAAACATTGCAGAGGAAAAAACGAGATGAAGAATGGAGAGAGAGCTAAGATACGGTGTGAGCTACTGAATACATAGGATTGTATTTAAGCTTAAAGCAACGCTGGTTATTTCTAAAAATAGAACTTCTTTGATGCTGGTTTATGGTTCTGTTTTTTATATAATAAAAGAAATCTGTGTTTTAACTCAATATTATATAAAAACTATACTTCATTCGAGTAATGATATATTCTTCTAGCATTTTTGACTACACTCAAAACTTTGCATTTTTTTGTTTGTTTTCAAGTAAAATGCTCTTGGGCATTATCTGGCAGGGAGAAATCGAGAGCTGAATTCATTGATGGGTGTAGAGTATCTGCTTTTTTATCGGTGGGGCCAGGGCTCAGTAAAAGTCCAGCAGTCTGCTGACACAGTACCCCGAGATGGAGCTGTCCGAGATCTGATACCGATCAGCCATCCTGGAAGGAAAACCAAGTTACTTGGCAAGAGGCATGCCTAGACATAGCACTCCTTTCCACAAAATAAATTCTTAATTAGTTGAATTTTGTGTGAGGTTCTGGAACATATACACACTTAAAATTTTAATTAGGCTCAACTGAACTAAATATGATGCAAGATTGCAAATTATTACTTAGTGTTGGCTGTCAAATTAAACTCATTACTGGAGGTCAATGCCATTATGCAGTGAATATTTAAAGAATGTCTTCCCAAAGGTTTGTTAGTGGGTTAAGCTCTAAGTATGGAAACACTGTGTAACAAAAGTCTTGCTTCTAGGTGATATCCATGGGCAATACTATGATTTGCTTCGACTTTTTGAGTATGGAGGTTTCCCGCCAGAAAGCAACTACCTGTTTCTTGGGGACTATGTGGACAGGGGGAAGCAGTCATTGGAGACTATCTGCCTCTTACTGGCCTACAAAATCAAATATCCCGAGAATTTTTTTCTTCTCAGAGGGAACCATGAATGTGCCAGCATCAATAGAATTTATGGATTTTATGATGAATGTAAGTACTTTCCACATTTAAGGAGGAGTTATTTAAATTAAGATACTTTTGTCATCAACTGAACATACTTCTGTTGTTAGCATTTGTGAGAGCTTAGGTAATGTGTTCCCGCTCATATTTTCGATTTCATTAGTTTGCTTTATTTTAGTTTTTCTTGGGTGGAAAAATAACGCTGCCACTACAATATTACATAATGTTCTAGATTCTTTTATCATGGTCAGATTAGGAAGTAATGATCTCAGAAGTGGGTTCTTTAAAATAGTCTTTGTGAGCATTCACAGATAACTTAATTCTTAGTACAACTCTGAGAACCTGTCCACATAGATAGTTTTGTTTTGTTTTTTGTTTTTTGTTTTTTTTTTTGAGACAGAGTCTCACTTTGTTGTCCAGGCTAGAGTGAGTGCCGTGGCGTCAGCCTAGCTCACAGCAACCTCAAACTCCTGGGCTCGAGTGATCCTTCTGCCTCAGCCTCCCGAGTAGCTGGGACTACAGGCATGTGCCACTATGCCCGGCTAATTTTTTATATATATATATCAGTTGGCCAATTAATTTCTTTCTGTTTATAGTAGAGACGGGGTCTCGCTCTTGCTCAGGCTGGTTTTAAACTCCTGACCTTGAGCAATCCGCCCGCCTCGGCCTCCCAAGAGCTAGGATTACAGGCGTGAGCCACAGCGCCCGGCCTTATAGTTTTGTTTTATTAAGATATAATTTCATTCTATAAAATTCATCCATTTAAAGTGTACAATTCAGTGGATTTGTAGTAAATTTATAGACTTGCATAACTATCACCACAGCCCTCAGACAACCACTAATCCACTTTCTGTTTATAGTTTTGCCTTTTCTAGATATTTCATATAAATGGAATCTTGCAATATATAGTTTTTGAAATTATTGTAGTTTTTCTCATCTGCACCCAGGGAAAATGGTGGTTACTTTCCTAAAATATGCTGAACAGAGAAAACAAAATATGTAATATTTTGCAAAAAAATATATAATTTGAACTAGCTCATTTGTTAGAAGTGGTCCTGGAATGGTTACATATGCATAGACTTAGCCCTTCTACCCCCACCCTTTCCACAACTCACTGTTTGCTTGGTCTGTGGCCTTGAGATCCCAGCTGATAAGAAGATGAGGTGGGAGGGGTTATCGGGAGAGAGATCTGGTGGGTTCTGGACTGACTGGGACAACTGAGTCCCTGCAATGAGTCTGTATCAAAGAAGTACTAGTAAAGCAGTTACTACTCCTTAGGTACCACAGACAGGGATTTTTGTAGCATTGTATTTGGGGTATTTGTTACAGATGTTACTTTTGGGTTAAGAAAGGTTTCCTTTTACATAGCTGTTTACTCAGCAAGTACTTCCATGTTTTCATTGATGAGGTTCAAATCCCACTGATTTTGTGTGACATATATCCTAATGTAACAATATTGGCTACACCAGTTTCAGTTTCTATTGAATGCAGAGGCCTTTAAAGTGGTTTAGAAAAGTCAGTGTTGGTTGATTGCAATTTTAACTTTTGTTTGGTCATCGAGGCACATTTATAAACATTGTGCTCAAGCGCCCCCTCTCTTATCAGGAAGGTATAACTGGCCATTCAGTCTACTTGTGGGCATAAAAAGTGCCCTTGACATAGGTAGCTTTCAGTTGACAGCTTGCAGGCATTCTTTTTTAAAAATTGATAATTTTATTATAATGAAAGGTTTAATTCAAATGTAGATATTCTTTTTTTTTTCTTTTGAGACAGAGTCTTTATTGCCCAGGCTAGAGTGCCATGGCATCTGCCTAGCTCACAGCAACCTCAAACTCCTGGGCTCAAGCAATCCTTCTGCCTCAGCCTCCCAAGTAGTTGAGACTACAGGCATACGCCACCATGCTCAGCTCATTTTTATATATATTTTTTTAGTTGTCCAGCTAATTTCTTTCTATTTTTAGTAGAGATGGAGTCTTGCTCTTGCTCAGGCTGGTCTCAAACTCCTGACCTCAAGCAATCCTCCCACCTCGGCCTCCCAGAGTGCTAGGATTATAAGTGTAAGCCACCACACCTGGCCCAAATGTAGATTTTCACACAACAATTTTAAAACTACTGCTTATTTCCCAAGTATAATAAATACTATATTACCTTTTCCTTTTTTTTTTTTTAATTATATGAATGTGATTCCGGAAAGACTGGGGTATGTTGTTGGGCAAAGTGTGCATGTTTGATCCTTTCCTGACGCCAGAGCTGTCCAATGTGTAGTATGTGAAATTGCATTACAGGTGCTGGCTCAAACTCCTAGGATTTGGAAGCTCGAAGGGACCTAGGTGATTACCCAGGCTAAACTTTGCAGGAGCCAGCTGTTCCCAGGGTTTAAGTGGCCTTAGGGAAGAAATAGAGAAGAGAAAGCAATGGCCCTGTACTTGGTTAAGATGCCAAGAGGCAACAAGAGGAAAAAAACTTCTTTGATGGAGGAATCAACAAAGACAGCAAAGGAATCAGCAAGAGAAACTGGCATATATGTTATGTGACTAAAAGAATCAAGGAGTAAAGCTGACTTCAGAAAGGAACAGGATGTAATAATGGCAAATGCAACAAATAGGAAAGGAAAAGTCGCCAAGGAAGCCATTGGATGATTTGCTCAGAGACAGATTTCAGTAGAAAATTGGAGACAGGCCCAGGCACAGTGGCTCACACCTATGATCCCAGCAATTTGGGAGGTCAAGACATGAGGATTGGTTGAGCCTAGTTTTCAGACCAGCCTGGGCACTGTAGTGAGATCGCATCTCTACAGAAAATTAGCCAAAAGTGGTGGTGTGTGCCTATGGTCCCGGCTACTGGAGAGACTGAGCCAGGAAGATCACTTAAGCCCAGGAGTTTGAGGTTGCATTGAGCTATGAGCACACCACTGCACTCTAGCCCTGGCAACAGAGCTAGAGTCCCTGTCTCAAACAACAACAACAACAACAAAATGACAAAATGAAGTCACTTCATAAATGAGGGTTAAGGCAGCATGGCCCCTGTTTTTGTTTTTTTTTGGGGGGGGGGTTGGAATATTTGTATTATATTACTGGTTAAGCATCCCTCATCTGAAATCCTAAATGCTCCAATGAGCATTTCCTGGAGCACATCCTGTCAGCACTCAGAAAGTTTCAAATTTTGGAGCATTTTGGAGTAGGAATACTTAACCTGTACTATTATTATCTCTTGGAAATTGGAGATGGTGATTGTTTGCAGGTTCCCCTTTAGGCTTTTTTAGCGAGGAAGTTGTTAAGCTTCCACGATCCTCCAATGAAATAATATATGGGACAGGGGGAATAATTAGTGGCCTCCAAATAAATGCAAAACAGAGTGAACATGGTCAGAGTTAGACCTAATCGTTGAGAAGCCAGAAACTATCAGGAGAAAAAAAATAGCTCTCTTCTGCAGAGGGAGAAGTCAGATGTTTGCTGGATTTGCATTACATTTCTAATCCTGTGCTAAACCTTTATACCCTGCTTGATTTGCACTAGGGGGTGGAAGGTGTGGTTCTATTAATAACTCTTCAAAGGAGAGGTCCAGGTTTAAGCCTTTAGACGTCCCTCTAGTCCCTAGGATAAGAAAGAAAAAGAGACTAAGGACAAACTCTTGGTTTAGGAATAAAGATTGTGCTTTAGTGTGTGGTAAGGTACAGGAGACAAAGACACCTGAACAGTTGGGCTGTCTGTGGGGCGGTCCTTAATTCAGACAGGTCTGTTCTTCCAAGGCTTATGAGTAGGTTTATAACTGGGAACATAATTTTCACGTAGAAACAGTGCTTAAAGGCATGCTTGTGTCGGTCATACTGACTCCAGAAAGCATGGCGCACGTGCTGGCGAGGGAGCATGACTGCACTGTGACGTCAGTCCTTTGGGGAGCATTTAGAATTTGTGCAGAAACCCCATGGTGTCTGCAGGAAGCAATCCGTGTTCCCCTGTTATCATTATGCCTCCTGCCAGAGCATTTAGGGGTGGGGAGTTATCCGCTATCAGAGGGTTATTGAGGGGGAGATGGGATGGATGTTAGCTCTCAGAAGGAAGGCGGTAATTGCTCATGTGTGAGTTGTTCATAATTACCTTTAGAAACAGGAGTTGTCAGTAGGTTGAGATTGGACAAAACAGACTAGATTTCAAACAGAGTTGGTGCTACGAAATAATTGGGGGAATTTAATGATAGTCATTAGTCATTATCAATATTGGAATTCTGATTTTATACTTCTATGCGATTTTAAAATATTTCATGTGAAAATGTAAATCATTGCTTAGAGATCAGACATCTCCAGGTGTCATGTATATCCAATTCTTACCCCCCTGCAAGAGATTCTTAATAAAAGCATAGTTTCATTTATTTTAAAAGGTAATCAGAACTTTGCTTTGGAGGAAATTATCCTGAGAGAATCAACCTACAGAACAATAATCTCTTTTTACTATCCTAAAATTTTCACAGGTAAAAGAAGATACAACATTAAACTATGGAAAACTTTCACAGACTGTTTTAACTGTTTACCGATAGCAGCCATCGTGGATGAGAAAATATTCTGCTGTCATGGAGGTATGTGGGTTGATTTTTGTTCCAAATAGCTTTTGGTTCCTTCTAAAAATTGAACACTGTGACATTTATGAGTTGTCATTGGATGATGACTTCTGTCAGTAACTCCTTTGTTGATGCATTACATCTCTGTTCACTCTGACACAGCCAGGATCATTTGGACAGAAGTCTGATGTAAGCATTTGACTTGTTACAGGGAACTCTGGACTCTGCGACACTGTGATTTGAAAATAGAACAAGAAAGTATTTTTAACTATAAAATGAATAGCAGTTAATTTGCTGTGCCATAGATCCTCTAGAACAATGACGATGTGAACGGATTTTTCCTTGATCTGTTTTTGATCTTCTCAGAACCTTTTCTGACTTGGATTTTAAGTTATTTTGCTTTACTCAGAGATTGTGCTTTGTATAATGTAATTAAAATAGTAATTGCAAAGAGGATTTCTTTTCATGTGTGGTCAGCAGTTAGGCAACCATCGAAGAGCCTATCTCTGCCCTCCTATACTTACAGAGGTTTTGGTAGAGTTTTCAACTCAGATGACAATAACTAGACTACATCTGAGCTGGTCTGACAGACTTGATGGTCTGTGGACAGCACAGATTTCCTAGAGAGCCACCTCACATCTGAGCATCTGCATCTTCTATGCCTTGTCATTACAAATGTTCAATAATGACATCGGGTATGTATGTTGCTTATTAGTCCTGTCAGCTGGGGAGACATGCAGAGGAATAGTTTTTAAAATCACTGGATTTTAATATATAGGATTCTGTATTGTGTTTTGTTTTGTTTTAACCAAAACCAAGTAAATAAAACGTAGCCAAAGATTTAATTTAAGCTTTCATGTCAGTCATTGAGTCTCTGTAGACAAGTAAAACTGATAAAGAGATAACATCCTTTTAAAAGTTCTTTCTTCAATTTTTTTAAAACCTTTAATAGGTTTATCACCAGATCTTCAATCTATGGAGCAGATTCGGCGAATTATGCGACCAACTGATGTACCAGATCAAGGTCTTCTTTGTGATCTTTTGTGGTCTGACCCCGATAAAGATGTCTTAGGCTGGGGTGAAAATGACAGAGGAGTGTCCTTCACATTTGGTGCAGAAGTGGTTGCAAAATTTCTCCATAAGCATGATTTGGATCTTATTTGTAGAGCCCATCAGGTATTGATTTTGAATTTTACATGTACACTTAAGAGCATGTGTGTGAGCACAGATTCTCCTTGTTGATTTTGGTGGGTAGGTATTGCTTATTTATACAAAGTGTCTTTGGAAACAACCTACAGGATAGCAGGCTCAGCAGGAAATTGAAGAGTGGTTTTACTCACCTAAAGTTTGCACCTACTTATCCTGAAAAACTTTTCTCTTCAAGGTGGTTGAAGATGGATATGAATTTTTTGCAAAGAGACAGTTGGTCACTCTGTTTTCTGCACCCAATTATTGTGGAGAGTTTGACAATGCAGGTGCCATGATGAGTGTGGACGAAACACTAATGTGTTCTTTTCAGGTAGGACATGCTTTCAACATTATTTCCTTTTATCATATTTGGATTTTGCTGATTGAAAAAAGAAATTGCAGGCCAGTCACGGTGGCTCACGCCAGTAATACTAGCACTCTGGGAAGCTAGCTTGAGCTCAGGAGTTTGAGACCAGCCTGGGCAAGAGTGAGACCCTGTCTCTACTAAAAATAGAAAAAATTAGCTGGGCATGGTGGTGTGCCCCTGTGGTCCCTGCTACTCGGGAGGCTGAGGCAAGAGGATCACTTGAGCCCAGGAGTTTGAGGTTGCTGTGAGCTAGGCTGATGCTGCGGCACTCTAGCCAGGGCAACAGAGTGAGACTGTCTCAAAAAAGAAAAAAAATTTGCCACTTTGTATTTACTGTTTATGTTGAGTAGGCTAAATTTTTATGTTCCCATAACCCATGTTTGTCCTAGTAGAATAATGGAATAATGTGTGGATCCCTCTTAAAGGAATAAAATTATCGTAGGACCTGTCTTCCAGCGTTGAACTTAACTGTTTTTGCATTACTTAAGTAGGTAAAAACAAAGTAACATATTGGCTTCTCATGCGGCTACTGGTTCATTTACTATAAATCTAAAACCCTAATGTCAGTGTAATGTTTGGCTAAGATTAAATCACCACTTGGATGGGAAAATAGTACTAACTGCCACCTGCCTGGTGTGCTGTGTCTGCTCTCTCCAACCTTTTTGGTCCCAAGGACCAGTTTCATGGAAGACAAATTTTCCACAGAAATGGGGCAGAGCATGGCAGCTATGAAGCTCTGCAGCCCACGGGTTGGGGATTGCAGTGCTATGTGATTACTTAGTTCTCTTTTCTCTAGTCTCATTTCCACAAAACATTTGTTGATGTACCATGACATCATTTGGCCTTCACTCAGCACAAAAGCATTATTTACACATACAGTCTGCCTCAGTCTTGTTATCATTTGCTTATTATGATAAACTATGACACTTCAACCCAGCCCGATCATAAACATAAATGCAGCTATTGAAATCATGTGACTGTCAACAGTTAAATGAATTAAAACAATTCTTTTACAAATTATCAGGGAGAACTTGCACCTTCCAGAGATTGTACAAGGATCCCCCAGGGGTTTGAGAAACACTTCTAAAGAACTTTCCCCCTTTATGTTAAGAAAATACTACCAGATACAGACTTCATAAAATTGTCATTTTACTCAGAGGTGAAATAATTTGTCCTGATCATAGATGTTACCTGTTCATCATAGCATTGATTACCAGGTGTTTAAATGTCAACTTGGTTTGTGATACTATGCTAGTAGTGCTGTCACAGTTGTTTGAGGCAGTCTTAAATAGCCAAAAACATTTCTGAACAAAAGATTTGGATGAGATTTAAGGACTCTTAAGATTTTGGGTTGAATATATTTCCTAAAATGCACTGTCTTTTGAATCTTCAGATTTTAAAGCCTGCAGAGAAAAAGAAGCCGAATGCCACGAGACCTGTAACACCTCCAAGGGGTATGATCACAAAGCAAGCAAAGAAATAGATGTCATTTTGACACTGCCTAGTTGGGACTTGTAACATATAGTATATAACCTTCATTTTTAAGACTGTAATGTGTACTGGTCAGCTTGCTCAGATAGATCTGTGTTTGTGGGGGCCCTTCCTTTCATTTTTGATTTAGTGAATGGCATTTGCTGGTTATAACAGCAAATGAAAGACTCTCCACTCCAAAAAAAAAAAAAAAGTGTTTTGTTTTTTAATTCTCTGTTCCTTTTGCAAACAATTTTAATGATGGTGTTATAGCTGTACATCCCAAGACAGTTTATTCTGTCTAAGGGGTAAGTGTACAATTGATCTTTTTTTAATTCAGTACAACCCATAATAATGTAAATGCTCGTTTTCTTTAAGATATAAAGAGAGCCCTAGGGTGCTCTGAATCTGTACATGGTCTTGTCATAAAATGCATAATGTTGATACAAACCACTGTGAACATTTTTTATTTTAAAATCTTGTTTCAAAGGGATTGCTTTTTCCTTTCATTGTCTTGTCATGTACAAACTAGGTTTTATAGCTGTCGACATTAGGAATAACTTTCACCCTTGCCAGCATCACTGGTATGATGTATATTTAATTAAAGCACACTTTCCCCCTACCGTATACTTAAAATGACGATTAAAGCCATTCTTTTAAATGTTTGTGACTCTTTCCTAAAGCCAAAGTTTCTGTTGAAATATGTGTTGACACACCCCTAAGTTCAAGGTGGCATGGTAGTGTACACATGCCGCCTTCCTGGGGATTCAAAAACAGGTTTTGATTTTGAATAGCAGTGAGTAATATAGTGCTGTTTAAGCTATTAATGATTAAAGTTAATAACATTTTGTACAATTTCCATATAGTCTATTCATTAAGTAATCTTTTTACAGTTACATCAGGCCTGAACTCGTCAATTCAGAAAGCTTCAAATTATAGAAACAATACTGTTCTATACGAGTGACCGATTATGCTTTCTTTGGCCTACATTCTTTATTCTGCGGTGAAGTTGAGGCTTATAAGTCAAAACAAAGGAACTAACTTACTATCCACCGGTTTATACAGAACTCACAGTTATCTATGACTTTTTTAAACTAAGATCTGTTAAAAAGAAATCTGTGTCAACAGATGACCGTGTACAATACCATGTGGTGAAAATGCATTCAGACTTATTAAATGACGTACTTGTTAAATCCTCTCAGTGTCTATTTATCAGCACAATACACACAAGAGAACTGTTGATGGCATATTGAGTAGATTTTAATGAATAAATTGCTCTGGAAACCACACAGTTTCATTTTGGATTTGTCTTCCTTCAGATAGTCTGTTTTCCAAAGATGGATTTTAATATAGATGGTCATATTCTTTGAATTATAACTTGAATATAACTAAATGTCTGTAATAGACTCTGTAATAGAGTGATGGGATTGAACTATCCTCCTCTACTATTTGGGGAGATGGTACTTAATCTATCTCCATAATTTTCTTATTGTCTAGGTTCACTTGAACTTGGGAGTAAATTCACAAGTGACTTACTTTATTATTCTGACCCAGCCACCTACATTTTCATGCAGTTCTTTGATCTCTTCCCCCTTAATTCATATGGACACAGTGTTGTCTCATGTTTTGTTACAAGTGTGTTAAATGCATATTAATTTCCCAAAAGTATGCTTAAAATGGGTTCTTTGAAAAGCATTTTTTTCCTGTTATAAGCAGGTTTCACCTTAGTGTGATGGCAGGGAGCCTCCTTTAAGGAATTGTTTGGACAAGAGCAAGGGGTCCAATCTCCTGTCTACCAACAGGCTCTGCCCTGAGGCCTCTGGTCCACTGTGGGGGAGATTGGACCTCATGACCTTGCTGCTCCACGTTCTTTGGCAAATCCAAACTGGTGCAGTTTTACATGATACTTTCCTGGACCTCTTTCACTATAGGAAGAAAAATATAAGCAAAAATTGATTGTGTGAGAGGAAAGTTCCACACATTTTTAGTCTATGTCCTGAACATTATGAATTGTCACTTCTAGGATTTCAAAAGGCTATAAAGTTGTGAAATTGGGCCGCTTTACTTAGTTTATATAACATCATTGGACTGTGGTATCTAGCTTAAAATTATTTTAAAGAACATAGGCACATGGCATAGGTTAAGGAGAGAACAAAATCAGTCTTTGGTTTTACGACATGACATCCTTAGGAGAGAGTTACATAATTTCAAATCAGTATGTGACAACAGAATTTGAGGCGGGTGCCTTTATAACCTAGTGGTTACACTTGGTCTAAGTCCCGGCTCCTCTCCAAGCTGTGTGATTTGAGTGAGTGACTTGAGTGCTGAGCCAAAGTGTCCCTCACTATATAAACATATAGTAGTAGCTGCCTCATGTACTGAATCTTGAGTGAAATAATGTCATGCTTAGAGGGATACTGAATTAATAATGGTATTTAATAATTGGTCACTATTTTTTTGCCTTATAATAAATCCCAGTTGTTTCATGTCTTTGAACATCTCAGTTCAAAGTGGCACCTGCCTTTTGTTTGTAGTTTTATGACCTGGTGCAGAGCCACAGACAGCTAAGTAAATGTGAGCACTTAACTGCATACAGAACGCCACTATAGATGTTTTCAACAAATGCAAAAGAAATAACTAGGAAACAAAAGTTGTTGCAAATATTAGTGTGATATTTTAAATGCTAGCTTCAAGTCATTTTTTTTTTTTAAGTATTCCTGATTTCAAGGTGACAGCACCAATACAAAACCATACAGAAAGACAGGTGATGGCCATCCTTACGTAGCTGAATAGCTGTAGGATGCAGTTGAAAGCCATGCATTGAAATCACTGGTTTGGTACACAGACTGGTCTGCCCACATCTACATAATAGTGGTCAGCACAGATGCTAACATAATGTCCTTGTTCTTGAAGCATCTTGTTTTAAGGCTAGAGAGTTCTCAGGTAACATACACATTAATAGAATATGGAACGTGGGGACTGGGAACAAATGATCGAGTGCTGAACCATAAAGAAGACACAGGGTTTAGACTGATGGAAAAGAAGATAAATCACCTGCCTCCCAGTGTGGGGCCATCCTGGGAGTTTGAAAGGGAATTCAGTTTGCTGAGGGGTGAAGGTACAACATATGCCACCAAGCTAAGGCAAGGTGAGTGCCATAGCCGTTGCAGGGAAGTGCGTGAACAATGGTAGGTTTGTTTTGGCAGTTCAGACTGTCAGTGTGACATGAATGGACCCACAGAGACAAGGGTCTCATAATCCAAGTATTACATAAATTTAGTAGTAGAGAGGACAAAGCTGGGGATCTGTGTGGGGACAAAGGAGGCATGCTTTGCTGATGTTTAGTATATAGAAGACATTGAAGAGTGCCTTCCAAAAAGTAGGTCCCATCTTGAGAAAAAGACCTTCCAGACCATCTAGCTCGAATCTGCAGGGATGGTTTTGATTAAAAAGTTTTTTCAGTTCTGCAAATCCGATACACACATCAGCCTAAACTAGAATATGACGGGCTCTGCCGCAGGCTCTGGTTTCCTCGCCTACAAAGTAGAGATAACTAGGATACTATCCTGATGTGATGGTGAGAATTAACCCACCAAAACTGTCTACAGTTTGCCTTATACGTAAGAAATACTCAGCAAACTACAGAATAGTTAATGAGACACCAAAGAATATTCCTAAGATCTAAACCAGTGGCAACACAAAGGAACTCAAAGTTACATTAGGAAAACTTGGTCCAAGCACAGGTCAATTTTCATTCATCCTTGCTGACTTATGTGTGAGCTTCAGAAGAGTGAAAGTGAAGACACATCAGCACCGGCATCTTCA
Organism: Microcebus murinus; assembly: GCF_040939455.1. NCBI lineage: Eukaryota > Metazoa > Chordata > Mammalia > Primates > Cheirogaleidae > Microcebus > Microcebus murinus. The sequence continues at coordinate 7,296,896 of NC_134125.1, read as the reverse complement.
GCGTAAGACTGCAGTAGAGTCCTGGCACTAATGCCTCCCCGGATCCGTGCATGGTAATGACTGGCCACGGAGTTTACTCCATCCCCTCTGATCACGGCTGCTTCAGTAACTCCAACATCCTTGGCGTTTGGATTTATTACAAATAGTCTGAATAACACAGGTAAGCTTTTTAGTTGTGAGAATTATGTATATGTGAATTTTGTCAGTTACCTGAAGTGTAAATACAGGATTAAATAAATCAGGTAACCGTAAATAATTTTGTAATCAAATAGTCAAAACCAAATTTGCAGTAATTAGGGAAATAGATAAGTTCACTTTATACTCTTGCAGTAACAAACGTTTATAAGAATTTAAAAATACAAGGCATGCAAAACACTGGAATAGAATCAGTGTGGCAGCAATCTTAAGTGCTTCAGAAAATATTCAGGAAGCATGAAGCACTGCCCAAAGCCTGAGGTTGAGGGATTGTGTAAAATTAAGTCATTGGCATCACCAGATGTTTTTAACTCTAGGAATTGAGGGAGAGAAGTCATCACCTTGCTATTGGGAGGGAACAGAACACCCAATTTGGTGTCAGGGGCCAGCCAAAAGGCAATTTGCTCTTCCATCAGCCTTAGACAAAAAATTAAGCATTTATTTAATATTGCAAGCATACAGATAACACAGAAACAATAAAGTGACTGAGGGTGCTAAGAAAGTATGTCAGCCCAACATCAGACTTTGAAAAAGTTTTTTTTTTCTTTTAAGTCAGGGTCTCCACTCTGTCCCTTGGCTGGAGTGTAGTGGCATCATGGCTCACTGCAGCCTTGAATTCCTGGGCTCAAGTGATCCTCCTGCCCCAGCCTTCCGAGTAGCTGGGACTACAGGCAGGTGCATCCTACCCACCTAATTCTTTCATTTTTATTTTTGTAGAGACAGGATTTTGCGTTGTTGCCCAGGTTGGTCTTGAACTCCCAGCCCAAAGCAGTCCACCTGCCTTAGCCTCCCAAAGTGTTGGGATTACAGGTATGAGCCACCATGCCCAGCCAAATTGTGACAATTCCAAGAATTAAATGATAGCACTTAAGTTTTTTTTGATAGAATTTCAAATTCATCCTTGTGTCCCAAACAACCAGTTCTCGAACAGTGATGTTTAGCTATGACCAAACACTGATAATACTCATTCAGCCAAGGTGTACATTTGGTGCAACTCTAGGAAAAGTTCTGCAGTGCCATTTAAAAATGCACATTCCTTTTTTCTTCTAGCCATCCAATTAGCACAGTGTATCAAATACCATGCCTGCCCGAGAGGACCAGCCCACACACCAGTTGTTCAAGGGCTGGTGAACAAGAGAACAGTAAACCAGTCTTTATGTTCTTGGACAGACTGGCTGCTTGACCTTTCCTTGGCAAGTGAGGAAGGTGTGGCAGGGAGGTTGGGCGGGATAAAGGACATTCTTGCTGAGGGTGGCAGAAGGTAATTTGCCATCTGCTGGAATGTGCCCATGCACCAGCCCCATGATCCTCTAGAGCCAGATTACATATTATTACTCAAGTGAAATCACTGTTTTCCAAGCTTTGATTACCCACCCACAAACACCATTTTCCTTCTCTGGTTAGTGCTTACCCTTCAGATTAAGAGAGCTGGAGTCAACAGATCATAGACTAGAACAATCCCTCAGTCAGGCCGTACGGTGTAAGTGATCAGACGGACGCGTTCAGCGTGGATTGGAGGGATTGTAGGGATTTAGCTCATCAGCTTGGCCTAGATTGGTTTCAGATCTGCCCCATGTTCCTCTTGCTTTTCTAGGGCCATTGGATATTTCTGATGATGATAGACTAAGGTAAAGGCAGGAGAGAGCAGGCAATCTTAAGATTTGCTACAGTGCAAATTGCTTACTGGGTGTGCATTTTGGTCACCACAAATGGTATGTTTTTATAAGGTTATTTTAAAAATTCATAATCTTGCTTTTAATTTAAAACCTCAACCTCTGTTTTTTGGATTTATAGAATGAAAGTGTTGAGAAAGGTGATCTGCATTCTCTTCCCAACTCCAGAAAGCTAGAATTCCTCGAAGACAATGCTGTTCAAAATTTCTTGACAGGTAGAACCCTTCAAACAAAATCATACCTCCTGTGTAAAATGAATCAAGTCAGGACAGCTCTGTGAGAAGCAGGAGCTGGGGGCTGCTTGTCCCCCTCCCGCCACCAAGGACTGAAACCACTGCTCTGAGAGAAATACTGGCTGCTACAGACAGGCCTGTGTGTGCAGACTGGCGTTGGTAAGATGTCGGTGCAGCCTGCGAGGCGAGCCTTCCCAGCCTTGTCTGCAGTCCACATAGCTAAGAAGTTCAAGTGTTCTCCAGGTAGAAAGTCAAACAAGCAACCGCTTTCAGAGTTGTTTGGTTCTTATTTCTTAACACCGCAGAAACAAACACAGTAGATCGGGACAGCATTCTGCAGATTTGAACAAAATGTCCTTTAGGAGAACAGGGTTTTTCATTGAGCGTTCTAGTGCCACTTTTTTTGTTTCTTAGTGTGGTGTGTATCCACGTATAATTTAATTACATTTCAATGTGTGTCTCCATGTATAAGGTGTATTGTCATTTTATGTGTTATTTATTTTATATGCTATATACAGTCACGTGTCACGTAGTGACAGGGATACGTTCTGAAGAATGCGTCACTAGGCAACTACATCACTGCAGTTGCATCTACAAATGCAGGTGGTGTGGCCTGCACACAGCTAGGCTAGATGGGACAGCCCGTTGCTCCCAGGCCACAAATCTGTACAGCACGTCACTGTACTGAATACTGTGGGCAACTGGAACGCAATGGTGAGTGTTTGTATACCTAAACATACCAAAATATAGAAAAACTACAGTAAAAATATGGTATTTTCTTGAAGGACCACCATCGTATGCAGTGGTTCATTGTTGAATGAAAAGTCTTTGTGTGGCATTTGACTTTGTGTGGCATTTGACTTTGTAGTGTCTGGTGGAGTATCTTAATACTAAAGAATACATATAACACCCATGTACCCATCAGCTGGGTTAAGAAGTAGAATATTACTAATATCTTAGGACCCCCGTGTGTACCTCCCCAGTTACATGCTTATTTCCCTCCTTCCAGAGTTAACCATTATCTTGAATTTGAGACTAATCATTTCCTTGCTTTTCTGTATTGTGTGTGTATCCCTAAATGATGTGTTGTTAAATTTTGGCAATTTTTGAACTTTTAGAACTTCATAGAAAGAGAATTGCACTGTGTGTGTGTGTACTTTTTTTTTTTGAAAGAGGAATCTCACTGTGTTGCCCAGGCTGGTCTCGAACTCCTGGCCTCAAGTGATCCTCCTGCCTCAGCCTCCCAAAGCACTGGGATTATAGGCATGATCTGCCACGCCCAGCCTGTTTCGTGATTTTTGACAGAGTTGCCCATTTTCCTTGCATCTTTATCCATGGGGATTCTCTGTGGCCGGGACTGACGTTGAGTTCCTCCAGAGATGAGAGTTAGCCTCTGCTGGTAGACTGGGGCAGTACCCACCTAGAATCTTTAAGCCTTCACTTGACGTTTTTCAGATCGTACAAGGACCTGAAGCAACGTGGATCGTACAAAGTCAAATCGTACAAGGCTCATAAAATTAGGCCACAAAACTGCAGGCCCTAGTTGTGCGTTCTCGGGAGGGAGCTTTTTTGCCAACAGTAACAGAGATCCCACTGGTAATAACTTACAGTATTTATATTGTGTACATGTGTTCATTTTGATGAATCATACATCTTCCAGCCATAGGGAACTTTCTGAGTTAACAATTTCTAAACAATACACATGGGTGAGATTCAGTTTAAGCTTTCTATTCCTTAGGAGCCATTTGTTACAAAGAAGTAGGAAAACTAGCTCAAAACTATAAGGATTTCTGCAGACTGTGCTGATCCAGCTAGCTCTTGCATAAGCAGTGTACACATTTCTGTAATGAGTTGACGGATATCTGTAGCCTTGGGCTAGTTATGCTAGTTCTCGGGTCTACAAGGGACCCCATGGGAAGCATCTGAGAGCCATTCCCCCTCCTGGTGGCCATGCTGGGCTATGGTTAAGGCTTGGGCTTCTCAGCCGGGAGCCTGGGGGGGAATCATATCATTGTTTGACTACATTTCTACCACCAAATCCAGGTAGCATGGATGAAAGGTGTAAAACAGTTAAAGTAACAACAACAACAACCAAAAACACCAAAATCCTCTTATTACCATGTAGCTGATAATTAGTTTGCTGAAAGCACTGTTAGGAAATTCCGTTCTATAAAGATCTACAAGTAACATGGAGCCAACTGGAAAAATGAAGGGAAAATAATTTCACAGTCTCAACAAATCAATTACAAGGTACTTAATATTTTTAGCATGATCTAACCTTTATAACTAATTTTTTATAGATGTAATACCGTAAATTGTTTTCTAAAAATCCAAACATCCCTATACACGGGGCAGGAGGCAGAGAGTATGTGGGAAATCTCTGTACCTTCCTCTCAATTTTGCTGTGAACATAAAATTGCTCTAAAAAAGGATTTTAAAACAAAAATGCAAAACCTCTAAAACATTAAAGTAAACCTTCCCTTCTCCTCTGGCGCCCCAGCCACTCTGCCCAGATGAGGCTGCCCCTCTGGTTTCCTGCACCTTTCAGGAGTGCGCGGCGCTCACGGCACGAGTGTGACCTGTCCCGCCCCGGCAGATGGCGTGGAAACACGTGTCCGTCGCTTACTGTGTCGCAGACCTCCCGTATTTGTGCATCCAGAGCTCTGCTTCATTAATTTCAACTCAGCCCCTGATTCTAATTTTTCAAAAAGCTTATTGAAAGAATATTCTACCTTACTTTGTTGAAAATAGATGTGAAGCCAGGCGTACAATAGAAAAAAGAAAAGTGGGGAAAAAAATCACGTACAGCCCGGGCCTGTTTATGCCAATAGAGCTGACAGTATTACCTGGAAATGCTTGTCCTTTGTCACAAGCCACGTTCCCAGCCTGGCCCACTATGTTGGGCCAAAAAGAGATGAGAGCCCAGGGGGAGGCCCCAGTGGACCCTAAGATTGTGCGGGAAGGAACGGCTGCAACCCCGAAAACCAGCCCGGGGGCCCTGCCAGGTGTGTTCATTCGCAGCGACCTGCTTTAGCTAAAGCAGCGACCCTGTACCCAGGGAGGCTTGTTCTGGCTTCTACATTGTTTTATATAGGAAACGTTCAAGCGTGTGGTTAAAAAATATTTTTTTCTGAAAATATAAAAGGATATACAGTGAAAGATCCCCATTTTCCTTCCCAAGGACAACTTACTAGTTGTGTGGATTTATAAGGATAAATGTTGATCCTTTTTTCTTTACACACATTTTTTACATACTCCTACATTTTGCTTTAAATAAGTATACTAACTTGCCTTCCAGCTGCGCCTGTAAAAACAAAAATAAGTATAGTAACCTATACTGAATAATGAATTCTTGAAGGTCATTCCATATTATATGTAAATATTGCTGCCTTATTTTTTTTTTAAGAACTACAGAGTATTCCTTTGTATGGTTTTACCATAATTTATTTAACCAGCCCCCTGTGGGTGAACTTTTCAGTCGTTCACCCTTGTTTGCTTCTCTAAGTGATGCCGGAATAAATACCCCGGCCCGCACTTAGGTGTACGCATATTCAGTTGAATAAATTCCATGCGGTAAAATTGTTGATCCAAGAAGGTAGGTCCTTCTCTTTATAGTTCAGTAGATTTGGGGGACACAGTAGTTTTTGTGAGTGCACGCGGTGTTCATCTTTCCGTCCCTGAGTGACTTCACTTGGGATAATGGCTTCCCGTCCATCCACATTGCTTCAGGTCCATTTGTTTTTTAACTTCCCATTCTTCAAAAATTTCAAATATATACACGAATGGAGAAGTACTGAAGCCTGTGCAGCCATCACTGAGCCGCAGCGGTCATCAACGCGGACCCACGCTTGCGTCATCTCTGCTTTAGTCCCCCATACGGTTATTTTGAATTAAGTCTCTTTTTTTTCTTTTTCTTTTTTTTTTGGTAATCCTAGCACTCCCAGAGTGTAGGATTACAAGCGTGAGCCACCACGCCCGGCCTTTTTTTTTTTTTTTTTTTTGAGACAGAGTCTCGCTTTGTTGCCCAGGCTAGAGTGAGTGCCGTGGCGTCAGCCTAGCTCACAGCAACCTCAAACTCCTGGGCTCAAGCAATCCTCCTGCCTCAGCCTCCTGAGTAGCTGGGACTACAGGCATGCGCCACCATGCCCGGCTAATTTTTTGTATATATGTTTTTAGTTGGTCATTTAGTTTCTTTCTATTTTTAGTAGAGACAGGGTCTCGCTTAGGCTGGTTTTGAACTCCTGACCTCGAGCAATCCGCCCGCCTGGGCCTCCCAGTGTGCTAGGATTACTGGCGTGAGCCACCACACCCAGCCTGAATTAAGTCTTAATTTCATATCTGTACATATTTCAGTTTGGATCTCTACATGATGATCTATAATACCATCGTCACACCTAATATCAATTCAGTGTCCAAATGTCCCACATAGTTTTACATATCTGGAAATTTTCTATAGTTCGGATGAGGATCCCAGTAAGCTGCATACGTCATAATTGGTTGATGTTTATCTGAAATCTCTTTAGTCTTTAAGGCTTTCCCTCCTTTTTTGAAGAAACTTGGTTCTAGTGTTTGACACATTCTGGATGGTGCATCCTCCTCTAAGTGCTGATATTTTCTGTAAACCAGTAAAATCTAGATTTTACTGGATCAGATGCAGGTTCCTTTTGGTGCAGTATTTGATAAGTGGTGTTCTTCCAGCAGGAGTCACATCCTGTGTGTGTGTGTGTGTGTGTGTGTATGTGTCTGTGTGTGTATGTGTGTCTGTGTGTGTATGTGTGCCTGTGTGTGTATGTGTGTGTGTATATGTGTGTTTGTGTGTGGTCAGCAGCCACCACTGATCCCATTAGAGATTGCGAAATGCCCAAACTATCATTGCTATCATCCCTTCGTTCTGTTGTTCCTATCATTGTATCGTTCTTTCTTCATTTATTAGCTAGAAAAATCTCTATACAGAGAAGGTTGCCTTCGTCTGCTGATTACCCTGAGTTATAACATGTACAGAAAAGTCAGGATAAATGCTTGAATCTCCCTTTAGTTACCTGTCTTGGAAATAAACAAGTTGGTTCCCTAGCGTCATCTCAAAGGTGACCAGTAAGGATTTTGTTTTGTTTTGCTCTGTATCACTGGGGGCTGTGCTGATTTAGAGCCATTTTGATGCCAAGACTTCCTCAGTCCTAGTTTCTTCTAGATTCTTCTAGATTGTTTCCTTGTATTTATAGGCATATACGTGCACACGTCTGGATGTGTCAGACATCAAGTTTCAATGAGTGGTCAACCACGCCTTCTGATTACAGGTCAACACACCCTCAGTTCCTTCTTTCAAAGACAAATATTTATTGAGCGGCAAATGTGTAGACTTAGAGGGACCAGAACAGAGTCTTTACCCATCTTGGGCTTTGGGGTTGTTTCTGTGAGGCTGAAACTGGAAATAGTTGGAAAACAAAAGGCCTCCCAGGAGGTGATCCGGGCGGGCGTTCAGGCTGAGGAAGCCCATGGCGACGTGCAGGGAAGAGGAGCGGTGAGAGCTGTCAGTGCAGGCTGCGGCGCGACTCCAGAGCTCTGTGCGGCGTTGCTGGGTGTGTTCCTGGCATGAGCATCCCTTTCCACTCAGGGCTCCTCTGGGAAGCTCTGTTGCCCACAGTGAAATATTCCCCAAGTTGTAGACACACATAATCTAGGCTAGTTGCTGCAGACACTTTGGGCAATACGGTGTCCTCCCTAACTCGCACTCCACCCTCTCCTGGTATGTAGGGCCAGAGCTTGGGTGGGATTAACCCCACTAATCCTGGGCACAGAGGTGGGCAGCCCAGCCCGAGCCACCTAGCACCTGGTATTCCCACCTGGTATTCCAGAGTGTTGATCAGGGCTAGAAAGGTAACCCAGTTTTGTCCAATCTAAGGAGCCTGGGGTCATTCTTTAATGGCAGCGGTGGGGGCAGAAGGCTGCTCCCTTTCCTCTGGAAGTTGTGCTATGCCAGTGTGAAGCCTAGACTGCTACATTTTGTATCAAGAAGGCAAACTACTCTGAGGACAAAAGTCAACCCAAGGAGAGTAGCAGGGCCAAGAGAACAGAGAAACGGAGCCAGAACCCTGATCAAACTGTACCTGAAGCCTATCCTGCCACTGTGCTAGTTCATTTAAGTGACAATGTTCCTGCAATGTTTAAGTCTGTTTGAATTGTTTTCTGTTACTTGCAACCCAAATGGGCTTCTGGATTTTCTACCAACTTAGTGCAACAATAGGAAACAAAGCATCTTCTCAACAGAGCTTAAATTGCTCCCTGATATCCCACAGTGGTATCTTTCAAGCATCTGCATCTCAGTATTCGTCAGGAAACATATTCACGAATCACCTTTGTGGCCAAGCCCAGCCCACACCTGGCAGCAGACCGGGCAGCTGTATGAGAGGATAGCTTTAAAGTGCTTCTCCCTCACCCCACCCCTTCTTTAGCAGCTAGAATTTTTTTTTTTTTTCGAACAGAGTCTCACTTTTTGCCCGGGCTAGAGTGCGGTGGCGTCATCCTAGCTCACAGCAACCTCAAACTCCTGGGGTCAAGTGATCCTTCTGCCTCAGCCTCCCGAGTAGCTGGGACTATAGGCATGTGCCACCATGCCCCACTAATTTTTTTCTATATATTTTTAGTTGTCCAGCTAATTTCTTTCTATTTTTTTAGTAGAGATGGGGTCTCACTCTTGCTCAGGCTGGTCTCGAACTCCTCAGCTCAAGCAATCCTCTGCCTTGGCCTCCCAGAGCACTAGGATTACAGGTGTGAGCCACCACATCCAGCCTACTTCTTATTTTTAATGAAATTACATTTTTTCAAACAGGTAAAATATATATACAGGCTTAAAATCATTAAAAGCTTAAAACAAAAGCACAGAATTGTCTATTCCACCTCTTAATACTACTCTGGTCCCCAGACACAAACATTTCAATTTTTCCTAGATTGAGTCCCACATTGCTAGTGCAAATGTACCTTGATTCATCAATAGCAGATGTTACTTACTTGTTGCGGTAGATAATGATTTAGCCTTTTTTTCACATCATTTGTCACTCCATCACAATTAGGGTTAAACTAAGTTTTTGTTTTGTTTTGTTTTTGAGAAAGTCTCCCTCTTTTGCCCGGGCTATATAGTGCTGCGATGTCAGCCTAGCTCACAGAAACTTCAAACTCCTGGGCTTAAGCAATCCTCCTGCCCCAGCCTCCCGAGTAGCTGGGACTATAGGCGTGCGCCACCATACCCGGCTAATTTTTTTGTATATATTTTTAGTTGTCCAGCTAATTTCTATTTTTTGTTTGTTTTCAGTAGAAACAGGGTCTCGCTTCAAGTCTGTAATCCTAGCACTCAGGGAGGCCGAGGTGGGTGGATCATTCAAGGTCAGGAGTTCGAAACCAGCCTGAGCAAGAGCAAGACCCCGTCTCTACTAAAAATAGAAAGAAATTAATTGGCCAACTAAAAATATATAGAAAAAAATTAGCTGGGTATGGTGGCGCATGCCTGTAGTCCCAGCTACTTGGGAGGCTGAGGCAGAAGGATCGCTTGAGCCCAGGAGTTTGAGGTTGCTGTGAGCTAGGCTGATGCCACGGCACTCTAACCCAGGCAACAGAGTGAGACTCTGGAAAGAAAGAAAAGAAAAGAAAAGAAAAGAAAAGAAAAGAAAGAGAGAGAGAAGGAGAAAGAAAGAAAGAAAGAAAGGAAGGAAGAAAGAAAGAAGGAAGGGAGGAAGGGGGGAGGGAGGGGGGAGAGAGAGAAAGAAGGAAGGAAGGAAGGAAGGAAGGAAGGAAGGAAGGAAGGAAGGAAGGAAGGAAGGAAGGAAGGAAGGAAGGAAGGAAGGGGGAGAGAGAGAGAAAAGAAAGAAAGAAGAAAGAAGGAAGGAAAGAAAGAAAGAAAAGAAAGAAAGAAAAGGAAGGAAGGAAAGGAAAGGAGGAAAGGAAGAAAGAGAAAGAAAGAAAGAAAGAAAGAAAGAAGAAAGAAAGAAAGAAGAAAGAGAGAGAGAGAGAGAAAGAAAGAGAAAGAGAGAGAGAGAAAGAAAGAAAGAAAGAAGAAAGAAAGAAAGAAAGGAAAGAAAGAAAGAAAGAAAGAAAGAAAGAAAGAAAGAAAGAAAGAAAGGAAGGAAGGAAGGAAGAAGGAAGGAAGGAAGGAAGGAAGGAAGGAAGGAAGGAAGGAAGGAAGGGGGAGAGAGAGAGAAAAGAAAGAAGGAAGGAAAGAAAGAAAGAAAAGAAAGAAAAGGAAGGAAGGAAGGAAGGAAAGGAAAGGAGGAAAGGAAGAAAGAAAGAAAGAAAGAAAGAAAGAAAGAAAGAAAGAAAGAAAGAAAGAAAGAAAGAAGAAAGAAAGAGAGAGAAAGAAAGAGAGAAAGAGAGAGAGAGAAAGAAAGAAAGAAAGAAAGAAGAAAGAAAGAAAGAAAGAAAAGAAAGGAAAGAAAGAAAGGAAAGAAAGAAAGGAGGAAAGAAAGAAGGAAAGAAGGAAGGAAGAAGGAAGGAAGGAAGGAAGGAAGAAGGAAGGAAGGAAGGAAGGAAGAAAGAAAGGAAGAAAGAAAGGAAAGAGAGAGAGAAAGAAAGAAGAAAGAAAGAAAGAAAGAAAGAAAGAAAGAAAGAAAGAAAGAAAGAAAGAAAGAAAGAAAGAAAGAAAGAAAGAAAGAAAAGAAAGAAAAGAAAGAAACAGGGTCTCGTTCTTGCCCAGGATGGTCTCGAACTCCTGAGCTCAAACAATCCACCCACCTCAGCCTCCCAGAGTGCTAGGATTACAGGCGTGAGCCACCTCGCATGGCCAATAAAATCACTCTTGGCAACAACTAGCCTTACTATCTGGGCTGGTTGCTGCTCTGGGCCTGCCGTGCAGTGACTCTCCTAGGATTTCCTCTCACCACCATCTCAGGAACTCCCTTCATTTTTGTTTTGAATTCCCTGATTTCTAAATTGTATGTCTTCCTCTTTCTTGGTTCACTTTTTGGTCAGAGATACTGTCACCACAATTCAGTCATATGGCCACAGACAGCTGCAGGACAGGCTGGAGGACACCGTGCAGCTAAGCCCGCGTGGCAGCCAGCCAGTCTCTCCCTGACATCTGCTCCCATGTCACATCTGCTCTGGCTCTGACCCTCTAGGACCTACTCGGACAATCCAGAATAATCTTCCATCTCAAGATCCCTAATCACACGATTCTGCCGGCCGTGCAGGGAGCTCCACAAGGCAGCTGCTTCTGGAGGGCCTCAGGGAGCTTCCAGTCAAGGTGGAAGGTGACGCAGGAACAGGCCTGTCACAGGTGGAGAGAGGGAGCTGCCTCCTGCAGTGCGGGTGGCCCATGACCAGCAGGGGCCTGTCTTCTCTGTCCCTCTCCCCCCAGCTCCTGGCCTGGGCTTCCTGGTTGCAAACCACAGAGACCAGCTGAGGCAGACAGGGCACTGGCTGTCTGCGGGGAGGACCTCGGGCCAGGACAGGCGCAGACCCGGGCCTGGCCTGCGCGGGGGGAGTGCCCCAGCCCGGGACAGAGAACTTGCAAGGGGCGCTGAGCAGCAGCCAGACCCAGCAAAGGCGCAAGAGAGGACAGGAGCCCTGGTCCAGGGGCGGGGAACCTGCAGCCTTAAGCCCACATGTGGCCTTTTAGATCTTTAAGTGCGGCCTTTTGACGGAATCCACATTTAAAAGGCCTGGCCGCACTTCAGAATCTAGAAGGCCGCACGTGGCCTTAAGGCCGCAGACTGCCCGCCCCGGCCTGGCCCACATAGGGAAGCGGGGCGCCCACATAGGGAAGCGGGGCGCGGGGTGAGGGCCGCAGTGACTCAGCACCCCCATCGGGACCGGGTACTTTCCATCCTCGGCTCGGCCCTGCCCGGGCGCGCCCCGTGGCCTTGTCCCCAGGAAGGGGCGAGGCAGAGGGACGAGGCCCCAGGAGCCGGGCAGGCTGCCCTCGGTCCGCTGGCCAGGGCAGGGGCATGTCGTCTGCCGCCACAGGTCACGGCAGGCAGGCACGGGTCGCCGAGTCGGCTCGCACAGCGGGCAGAGGCCGGGTCACCGGGTCACCCGTCCGCGCGGCGCCGGCGGCGGGCGCAGTTGCGTCGAGCGGCCAGCAGGGGGACGGGCGAAGCTGCTGGATCTTCGGTTCGGGGTTCTGCTCCCTGACACCACAGAAAATGCTTCCAACGTCTCCCGCCCTACCCCTGTTGCCGAGGCTGAGTCGCCCCCACTTGGAGACAGGAGGGACCCCGAGAACCGGGCGACCCGACGCGCACACGCTCGCAGCCACCGCGCGTGCGCGGGCGAGTTCCCGCGCTGCCTCACCGCGGGGCGCCACTCGTCGCCCGTGTTCGCGTGTGGGCAGCGCCGCCGGCAGTAAGAGCGGGCTGGGCGGGCGTGAGAACATTCCAGTCCCCGTGCTGGGCCAGAGGGACTCGGTGCGGGCCCTCCCACGAGTGCTACCCTGTCTTTCTCCACTCCCTCCCTCCCGCTCCTCTTCCCTCCGTTTCCGTCTGACTCCACAGACTCCACAGACTCCCGCTTCCTCAAGACGCTCCTCTGTTTTCTTGGTTCCCTGGTTTCCAGGACGCCACACGCCTGGGTGGTTTTTCCTTCCACGTCCCTGGCTGCTCTCTCCGTCTCCTTCGCAGCCTCTTCCTCAACTGCCCAGCGCCTAGCTCCGGCCTGGGCCCCTTCGTCAACACTCCAGGAGGGGCCTCGGCCGGTCCGGTTCCCAGGACCAGGACGCCCACACCTCTCTGCCAAACTCCAGACCCAGACCCTACTGCCCGCGTGACGCTTCCTCTTCGACGACACACACCACACATCAGAAACCAGGACGGCCTTCTACCTGGTCCGCTGCCAGGCTTCTCCGGCTCGGTGGAAGGCACCACTGTGCACTCAGGTGCCTGCCTCCCCGTCCCCCGCGTGTCCAGTCCACACGCAGCTCCCAGCTGTCCCTCTGTCTCCCACGTGGATCCCGCATCCACGCCCTTTCCTTCTGTCTCCCAACAGGCTAGTCCAAGCCATCATTTTCTAGTCTGTGTTCCATTTTTTTTCTTCTCTATAATCTAATCCCTATCCAGCAACCAGAGTTATCTTTTTTTCTTAATTTATTTATTTTTAAGGGACAGGGCCTCACTCTGTCACCCAGACTAGAGTGCCATGGTGCCATCATAGCTCACTGTAACCTCGAACTCTTGGCCTCAAGTGATCCTCCAGCCTCAGCCTCCCAAAGTGCTGGGATTACAGGGGTGTGCCTGCCACCATGCCTGGCCTCAGAGTTTTTAAAAATCAAACCATATTAGTGGACGAAAAGATAAACAAAATGTGGTATATCTGTATAATGGAATATTATTTGGCCATAAAAGGAATGAAGTACTTAGGCAGGGCCCAGTGGCTCACGCCTATAATCCTAGCACTCTGGGAGGCTGAGGTGGGAGGATCGACTGAAGTCAGGAGTTTAAGACCAGCCTAAGCAACAGACAGACCAGGTCTATACCAAAAAGAAAAAAAATTAGCCGGGCATGGTGATGCGTGCCTGTAGTTCCAGCTACTTGAGAGGCTGAGGCAGGAGGATCGCTTAAGCCCCAGAGTTTGAGGTTGCAGTGAGCTATGATGATGCCACTGCACTCTAGCCAGGCAACACAGTGAGATTCTGTCTTAAAAAAAAAAAAAAAGGAATGGAGCAGCGACCCATGCTACAACATGGATGAACCTTGGAAACATTATGCCAAGTAAAAGAAGCCAGACACAAGCGATCACGCAACCTGTCAGTCCATGTACAGGGCGCTTGCAGAACAGGCAGTCCGCAGCGATGGGAAGCAGATAGTGGGTTCTTAGGGCTGGGGGGAGGCGGGACTGAGGAATAACTGCTTAACAGGTACGGGTTTCCTTTTGAGATGACAAAAAAGTTCTAGAACTAGATAGTAGTGAAGGTTGCACACCATTGTGATTGTACTAAATGCCGCCAACTGTATACTTCATAATGGCTAAAATGGTAAAGTTTGTGTTTGTATGTTTTACCACAATAAATAATAAAAAAAAAAACTATGTCCCTTTCCTGCCTCAGACTCCCAAGGCCTCTCACGTGTGTGTGAACTCTGGCCCCTCTCACTGGCCCCTGCCCTCCTCCCTGGCCTCACTTGTCTCCACTCTCACCCCCCTGCAGGGGCTGAGTATTTCTGGCCCTTTTGGTCTCTTATCAGGGCAAGCCTTCCCCACCTCAGGCCCTTTGCACATGCTGCTCCCTCTTCGTAAAAGGCTTTCCCTCTCTTTTCATGCTTGGCTCTACCTCAGCTTTCAGCGTCAATTTAAATATCACCGCCTCAGAGATGCCCTCCCACGCCCCTGCCCAGCAAGTCGCAATCGGGTCTTTATGAGCCTGCCTAGAGAGAGAAGCTCCAGTGAGGCCAGGCGGAACCTGCCTGTCTTGTTCGCCTCTGTATTCTCGGTGCCTGGCACGTAGCTGGCACTCAGAGACCATTTGCTGAATTAATGAAAGTTGACCCAGCCGGCAAGGGAAAGGAAGGAGGCTGGATTCAAACCCAGGCCTCGTTGATGCCCGCGCCCGTACTTTCTACTCTTCCACGTGATTCTGAGCTATGAAGCAGACGTTCGAGCGTATCAGGGAAGGGACTTGCGATGAGCCATGCCCCTTTCACGTAGCTACGTCATCACGTGCAGGTCCCCAAGCCCTGCGCAGATATCGTGCTGTGGCTGTCACTGCAGTGGACGAATCAGATTTGCTGGGAAAGGTGTCTCTGGACCCAGACGGCAGATGTCCTTCTGAGAAATCCCAGCGTTCAGAACCCCTACCCTGTCCCTAGCTGAGAACGCGTCTACTTTCGTTCCCTCTCTCCCTCTTCTCACATTCTTCTAGAACAGGATCCGGCTTTTGCCCTAGGAAGGGAAGTGGTCAACTGCAGCGGCCGAACACTGCCCCAGAGGAACCAAAACCAGCAGCGACAGCCCTCTCTCTTCCCACTGGGAAAAGCCGCAGCTGCCACTGCCCCAGCGGGGCCCAGCTGTTCCCCCCCAGGAGCAGGCTCAGACCCCCCAGGGCTTACTTACATCTTCCTCAAAATGCTCTGTGAATTTCAAAAGGCAGGACATGGGAGACCACTGGTGGCTGACACATCCTCAAGCAAGCTGGGCTGACGTTTGGTAAGAGTTGTGAAGGCTGGGGAGGGGCAGGCACTCCCTCTGCAAGAGAACTGTGTTGGCATTGCTCAAACCAGACAAGTCCTTCCTCCAAAGCGCTTCCTAATCTTTCTGGGGGCTGGGGCCTTTGCCGCCTGGGTAAGCCCCTGGACCTCTTCTCAGAGTCATGTTCTTCAGTGCATAAAACAGAATGCATTATATGATAAAGGACACCAGTTATCTTAAAAAGCAATTTTGACTTGTCTTTTTAAATTGTGATAAATATATGAAGTTATTTGTTAACATATTATAAGAACAAACAGTTGGCTCAATAACTACTGTAATTTTGAAGTAGTGCTAAGTATAAGTTATACTTTGAGATATCCCCAATAACATTATTGTGATTTGAAAATACCCATGATTTCCATTAATGACAAAGTTATTGGTATTCCTAAAGCAACTGTGGTTTGTTACCAACATTGGTACCTGAAGGAAATGTTAAATTTTAGTTAGAGATTAATGAAAAAAAGATGTAATCTTTTTCCCACCTAAATTCATGGACCTCCTGGATTTGCCCTAAGGATTGTTGGCCTTACTTCCCCAACTAAAATGGGAACACTTAAGAACAAACGCTGTTCTTTCACCTTATATTAAGCATCTAGAAATTGCCTACCGCACACTGGGTGTCCATTATTAGTCTGTCGGGTCTTTTGGATTTTCTAGGTAGATAATCGCATTGATTGCAAGTGATCATTTTTCTCTTTTCAGTCTTTGTACTTGTTTCTTTTCTTGTCCTATTGCATTGGCTGGGATTGTCAGTACAATGTCAAATGGTAGCAGTGATGGTGGTGGGCACCCCTATCTTATTATGCTCAATCCTCATTTATTCATTTATGCAGTAGAAATGTACAGCACCTACTATGTATCAAACTCTGTGCTGGGGTTAAAGATGTAACACCACTGAGATCTTTTTCTGTCTGCCAAAAAGACTGGACAGTAGAAGGATTTCTGTGAAGATAGCAATGTTGAGAACATTACCAAATTCTCCAGAGTTTTTCAGCTGTTCCTTGGGGATCCTGGTTCCCTAAAAGTATGGAAATAGGACCCTGCTGGTGGCCCCAGGTCCCAGATCATAGGGAAGGTTGGGAGCCACAGGCTTTCCCAGGGCCACTGCGACATGGGGCAAAGAGGCAAGCACGTGGGAAGAATAGCGAGCGATACCTCCAGCAAGTCCAGCCAGAGGATCAAGCCAGGGCCACAGTCTGAGCCTTGCCTTAGCAGAGCCTGTCGAGGCCACCATCTGTCTGTCCCAAGCTTACAAGTACAGGCAGAACTAGTCACGACCAACAGACTGCAGCTTTGAGTTGTGCAGTGAGGTGATCTGTTCCCTCTTCCTTTCCCCACCCAGGGGGGAGTGAATGCAGAGTAGGAGCTGCAGGGAGCAGTGCCCACCCCCACTCCACTCTCTCTAGCTGGCTCTGAGTAGGAGGAGAGTTTTCAACAAAATATAGGGAGGTTGAGGTTTAAAATGGACCAGACCATGCCTTAGGGACCGGAGTGAGAGTGTTGTAATAATACATGACTGAGAAGTCAGGAGATCAGACCAAAACTTTTTTTTAGAGACACAGTCTCGCTCTGTTGCCCGGGCTAGAGTGCAGTGGCGTCATCACAGCTCACTGCAGCCTCAAACTCCTGGGCTCACCACTGGGCCACCATCCCCAGCTAATTTTCCTATTTTTTTTTTCAGCATATTATGGGGGTACAAATGTTAAGGTTATATATATTGCCCATGCCCACTCTCCCTCTAATTTTCCTGTTTTATGTAGAGATGGGGTCTCACTCTTGCTCTGGCTGCTCTTGAACTCCTGGCCTCAAGCCACCCTCCCGCCTTGACCTCCCAGAGTGCTAGGATTACAGGTGTGAGCCATGGCACTGAGCCTAGACCAAGATGTTTTTAAGGAAGCTTGCTGCCCAGCAGGAGTGGGAACAGCAGAGTCAGTTGAAGCCAAAAGGAAACAATATCCCCACGGGATGCAAAATAAGGCCCCCCACCCCCAGTAGCAGAACCTAATCCCCAGAACCTGTATTTGCCTTAAGTGGCAAAGGGGACTTGCACATGTGGTCAAGGGCCTTGCGAAGGAGAGATTATCCTGGGTTACCCAGGCAGGTCTGATGCAATCACAGGTCCTTATAAGAGAACGGGAGGTGATGCGAGGTCAGGGTGGAAGCGCAGGTGTGAGTGATGCAGCCAGAAGCCGAGGATCGCGGGCGCCTCCAGCAGCCGGAAAAGGCAGGGAACAGACGCCGCTAGAGCTTCCAGGAGGCACGGCCCTGCCAGCACCGTGATTTTAGCGTCCTGAGCGGTAAGAAAACGACACAGTTGTGCTGTTTCGAGCCAGCAGGATTGTGGCAATTGTTACAGCAGCGGCGAGCAACTAGTACAACCCCAAGGAATTAAGACTCTTCCCCGTTTAGCTAAGGCCGAAGCAGAGTTGTGCAGCTGATGGCTTCTGCCCTTGGCAGTTTGGGACGAGCGGTCTTTTGGGGAAGACGAAGCTAACACAACTGGTCACACTTTGTGCACGGTGCCGGGAAGCCCGGCGAGGGGGCTTCGGAGCGGGACCTGCAAAGTAGGGCCTCCAGGTCGGCTGCAGCAGGAGGCCGGGCCTCAGGCGGGAAGGCTCCCTCCTCTGGCCAGTTCCAGCCCTCGCTCGAGCAGGGACCCCCTCCAGCCCCAGCCACCCACCGCGGGAGCCCTGAGCATCCGCCCCCACCCACCCCCGCCCGGCTGATGCCGAGTAAGGAATCGGGAGTCGCAGAGGGGCCGGAGAGGGCGGTGGGGGGCGCGTGTGCGTGTTGGGGGTTCGCCCCTCCCCCAGCCGCCAGAGGAAGGAAGTGGCTCCCTGCCCCCACCCTTCCCGCAGGCTGCCCGGGCCAGGATTCTCGTGATTCCTCCCACGGGCGGGACCTTTGTCCGGCTGCAGGACAGCGGGGCCCCGGCCGGGCTCGGGCGGCGGAGCTGGGGCGGGGGAGCTGCAGGCAATCGGGGACACACAGAAGTAAGGACAGGGCGCCGGGACGCAGGCCCGGCCGAGGCCCAGACGCCGACTGAGTCTGGAGGGGGCCGGGGCCTGGCAGGGCCTGGGGGCGGGGCCTGGCCGGGGGCGGGGCCTGGCGGGGGCGGGGCCTGGCCGGGGCCTGGCGGGGGCGGGGCCTGGCGGGGCGGGGCGGCCGGGCGGCGCGGGGCTCCCAGTCTCTGCGGTGGCCGCGGGCGGGCGGGGCGCTAGGTGAGTGCTGCGGGCCGGGCGCGGGTGCAGCCCCTTCTCCAAACCCCCAAACCCGGCCCCTCCGAGGAGACGGGCCCTCCCTGTCCCCGCTGCACTGCCGCGTGGTCCCAGCCGGACCCCAGCCCTCGGAGGGCTTTAGCGTCTCCCAGCGCAGCCGACGCGTGAGGACAGCGATTCCCGGGGACCCCTGCCTTGTCGTGGCTGGAGGGGGCGCACGCACGGGACCTGGTTTATCCCCGCTTGAGAGTGGGACGCCAACGAGAGCTGCCCTGTGACGCTGGGGCTGCCTGGGCCAGGTGCCTTCGCAGCCTCACGCGCCAAGCAACAGGTGGAGTCCCTACGGTCGTTGTCTCTTACTTACAGGTGAGGAAACCGAGACTCAGAGAGGCCAAGCCACTTGCCTTGCGTCACACAGCCAAAGGAGGCAGAGCCAGGACTTACACCAGGTCTGTGTGGCACGCCGAGTCCTTTGAGTCGTCGCCCCTGCCCCACAGCCCTCCTGGGGAAACCGCGGGAGGGGAGTGAGGGCAGAGGCAGTGCCGGGGACCCAGGAGAGGCGGCAGGAGCCCAGCAAAGCTGCCCCTGGAAATACTTTAACACGCACCCCCGTGGGGCAAGTGTTGAGGAACAGGAATGGTTGGTTGGGGCAGGCAAACCCCAAGACAGATAGGGGTTCCCTCCAGGAACCCCCAACCTTTATCTGGTACCTCTGCTGGGTGCGGAGGCTCTTGCAGGCCCAGCCATGTGACTTTGCTGGTGGGCGCCTCAGTTTCCATATCTTTCCCGTGGGCTCAAGCATGGTACCTACCTCACAGGCTAGCTGAGAAGACTCGGTGCTTGGGGGGAAAGGCTCAGGGCAGCACCTGGCACAAGGTTACTGCCGGGCGCCCCTGTCCCCACCCCTTGGAAAGCACTTCTCTGCCTTGGACCATCTGAAATCTGCAGTGTTTCCGGAGAGCCCCATCAGCATCTAGATTCTAGACGCTTCTTGGGTAAGACCAAGGCTGTGGGCAGCAGCTTCTCGCCTCTGACTCCCCTGGGGGAGAGCTGGTGAGGGCAGGGTTTTGAAAGTCTCGGGGCTGAGGCTTGCACAAGTCCAGGACTGCTCTGCAGCCCCAGGCCTTCCCTGCCGCTGCTTTAGCAAGAAGGAGGAAGCCCAGTGCTCTTGCCCCCAAACCTCCTCTGCTAGTCACTCGGGCCTGCACCCCGGGAGCGGCGTCCTCCGTTCTGCCATCTTCTCCCACCTCCCCCAGTCTAGGCCAGCAGCAAGGTCTACCCCTAAGCACGTCCTGCACCTGGCCACCCCTCTGCGTCCTCACTTCCACTCCCAAGTCCGTGCCCCTGTCATCTCTTGTCACCTCATGGCTTCCTGGCTGCCGCCCCTGACCCTACCCCCCAAATCCTCTGCATCGCCTACTGTGCTCGCTACCCAATCGGGTGTGATTATTTTTGATTCTTCTCTCTTGCTCCATTGCTATCACCCTGGCCTCTTCCTCCTCCTTAGTTCTTTGCTCTCTCAGGGCCTCTGCACGGTGCACATGCTCTTCCCTTCCCTGGGAATGCTCTTCCCCGCAATCATCTGTGACTTGCCCCCTGTAACTCAGGGAACACACTAAGTGTCAATTATTGAGAAGTCTTCCCTGACCACCCCACCTAAAGGAGCCGTGCTCAACAGCCAGCACTTAGCCCTGGGGGTGTGATCTTGTTTCCTTGGTTCCTTGTCTCCCGCCTACATAAGCCCACCAGGACCCTGACCTTTTTCTCATCTCTTCACCTTGGAGTTCCCAGAACCCAGCACAGTGCCTGGCACCTAGAAAAGGTTCAGATAAGTTTCTTCAGTTGTAAGCAGTGTGTAAAACCATCAGAGTTCTATGTTTCTTCTCATTGCTTAACAGCATTTTTTTCCTATATTTCTACATAGACCTCAAATTTGTCATTCTTCCTAATATCCCTCTGCCTTTCTCAGTTGTTTCCTAAAGTCAGTTTGAGGGCTGTTGGTAGGTTTTAGCCATGATATCTGACTTAGCTATACATATCATTGTCTACATTATATATATATTTTTGCTATCTAATGATTTCTTTGAGATAAAATTTTCAAACTGAGGTGTTTAAGTCAAGGGTATGATCATTTTGAAGGCACTTGCCACTTATCACCAGATGGCTATTTAGAAAAGTCATCCCCAGCAGTGTGTGCAAATTTCCATGCAGCCTCACAAGCACTGTGTTTTATCCTTTTTATTTTTTTTGAGTAGTTTAATGAAGGAGGGCATGGTAAGTTTAAGTTTTCTGTTGCTTGAATTGGTGACGCCAAGTGGTTTTCTGTGTGTTTGGGAGCTCCATGTCTTGTCTTGTGGAGGAAGGAAATCTCCATGGCACCTTAATTCTTCCTTCGCTTGTGTGGAAGGTGATGGTTCCACTTGAGCCCCTCTGGCGAGAGCAGGCTGGGATGGGGACATACAGAGCTAAACTCTGCTGGTTGCAGAAGCCGCTCTGTCAGTCAACCAGCAAGGAACGCTCTGAGAGTCCTTTGCGCCCTCAGCCTGGGGCTGTGGGGAGGGAACTTTTTTTTTTTTTTTAAAAAGCCTTTGTGAATACTTTTTTCAAAATGGTAATATATTATTATAGAAGCAACACAAGGTGTGCAACGCTATTCACTGGAACATCGGGGTAGGAAAATGTTGGGAAACAACCAAAGTGTTCATTGCTAGTGGAACCGAACACATTGCTACAGGGAAATCCCGTGCAGCCATTATAAGAAATGCACTTGGTGTCCAGCACCCTGGCACAGAGCGATCTGAGACACTGTCAGTCTCCTGTGGCTGCTGTGACAAATGCCCACAAACTTAAAACAACACACACATTTATTATCTTGCAATTCTGGGGGGCAGAAGTCCAGAGTTGGTCTCAGTGGTCCAAGATCAAGGTGTCGGCAGGGCTGCGCTGATTCCGGAGGCTCTGGGGGGAGGGGTTGTTAGGTTGCCTTTGCTGATTCTAGAGGTGCCCACATTCCTTGCACTGGCCCCTTCCTCCACCTTAAAGTCAGTAGTGTGACATCTTTAGATCTTTCTCTGACTCCAACCTCTGCTTCTGTCCTCCCATCTTTTAATTCTCCAGCCTCCACTTAAAAATATCCTTCTTCCCTAGCACTCTGGGAGGCTGAGGTGGCCAGATAGCTCAAGGTCAGGAGTTCAAAACCAGCCTGAGCAAGAGTGAGACCCTGTCTCTACTAAAAATAGAGAGAAATTAATTGGCCAACTAAAAATATATAGAAAAAATTAGCCAGGCACGGTGGCAGGTGCCTGTAGTCCCAACTACCTGGGAGGCTGAGGCAGGAGGATTGCTTGAGCCCAGGAGTTTGAGGTTGCTATGAGTTAGGCTGACTCCACGGCACTCACTCTAGCCCAGGCAACAGAGTGAGACTCTGTCTCAAAAAACAAAACAAAAAAACCTTCTGATTACACGGACCCACCCTCCATCCCAAGATCCTTAACAGTATCTGCAAAGTCCTTTTCGTCATGTGACACACGCAGTCCAGGGATTAGGGCGTGTGCATCTTTTGCTGGGGGAGGGGGCAGTTATTCTGGCCACCACTCCCTAAAGGAAAATAGTTCACAGCAGTGTGTGGGCTCACATTTGTGTAAGAAAAAAAAAAAGGAGGCGGGGTGGGGGGAAGCATGATGTGTGCGTGAAGGTGTAGAATACCCCGGAAGGCCACATAGGGAACTGGGGGGAATGACTGCTTCAGGGAAGAACAGGATTGGAAGGGAGGAGACTTGTCATAGTATATCTTTTTGTATTTAAATTTTTTACTACATGCATATGCCACTATGTTAAAAATAATCTTCAAAAATAACACATAGTCATCATAAAAGTTCAAACCTCCCAGAAGCAAAGAAGGAAAACACCCACCCAGCCCCATACACAGGTCAGTCCCCTTTTTCTGGAAATAACCCACTGTGAAGAGTTTGCATATATTCTTGCAGGCCAAAAACAAAGCATATATTTTCCCCCTACGTAGATGGGGTCACCCTACACTACGCTGCGATGTGATGCCGTTTTTCTCTATGTGGCCGATGTCTTCCCCACCCGCGTGAAGATCTAACGGCAGTGGCAGCTCCACTGTTCAAATGCACATTAACTGACCCAACAGCTGGCAGAGGACACTTAAATTGTTTGCTGCTTTTCAGAGCAACCCCAACTCTGCAATGTCTATGTGTTTTAATTGGAACGAAATTCACATAACATGAAATTTACCATTTTATTTATTTATTTATTTAAAGCAGGGTCTCACTCTATTGCCCGGGCTAGAGTGCCATGGCGTCAGCCTAGCTCACAGCAACCTCAAACTCCTGGGCTCAAGTGATTCTCCTGCCTCAGCCTCCCGAGTAGCTGGGACTACAGGCACGAGCCACCATGCCCGGCTAATTTTTTCTATATATTTTTAGTTGGCCAATTAATTTCTTTCTTTTTTTAGTAGAGACGGGGTGGGGGGGCGGGGTCTCGCTCTTGCTCAGGCTAGTTTCAAACTCCTGACCTTGACCGATCCACCCACCTTGGCCTCCCAGAGTGCTAGGACTACAGGCATGAGCCACCGCACCTGGCTAAAATTTACCATTTTAAAGTGAATCATTCAGTGCCATTTGTGCGCAGCCAACACCTCTATCTAGTTCTAGAATATTTTCATCATCCTAAAAGGAAACCCTGTACCCATTAAATAGCCACTCCGCATTCTTCCCTTCCCCCAGCCCCTGGCAACCACCGTTCTGCTTCTGTGTCTGGATTTGCCTGTTCTGGGTATTTCGTATCAATGGAATCACATACTACGTGACATTCGGTGTCCAGCTGCCTTCCCCGAGCGTACTGTCTTGGAGATTTATCCGTGTTGTAGCACGTATCGGTGCTTCATTTGTTTTCATGGCTGAATAACGTCCCCTTGTGTGGATGTGCCCATTCTGTTCCTCCATCGAGGACACCTGGATTGTTTCCACCTCTTGCTGTTGAGGGTGTGCTGCTAGGAACGTCCGTGGACAGGTATCCGTTCACCTGTTTCAGTCCCTTTGGCAGTATGCCTAGGATGTATGATTTTCTACATACGTTTTGAGCTTAATGCTATTTTCAGACATCTTTAAAACTAACTTAACCTACAACTAGTTTGTAAGAGAGGATTGCAAAGCACACACTAAGGCAAATGGTGGCAGAACGACATCTGCATGAATGTTTTCTTATTTTTCAGACTCAGAAGCAACAGGAAAATGTCCACGCGGGATGGAAAGGTAAATTGATTCTGGTGCTCTAGTAGCATTAAAGGAACTCCCAGCCTTGAAGGTAATTCTGTTTGGTGTTTCGGACAGGGGAGAGAGAGATTACCCATACAGGGTGTTTCCACCGTGCCAAAGTTTTAAAGGCACGAAGGTGAAACACGTTAAGAGGACTTCAGGAAACCTCAAGATAGCCAATAATCTGAATCAAGCGGTTCGAATCCCAGCTCTTCATTTTAATGACTGTGTGTCATTAGGCCAGGCCTTCACCTCCTGGAGCCTCAGTTTCCTTATCTGGAAAATGGTGAAAAGGTTATTTACCACCTCTGCCCCCGACGGGTTGCCAGGAGGGTTTGATGAGACAGTGGGCTCACAGCGTTAGGCGGAGACTGAGCGGTCCAGGGCTTTTCCTTCCCGCCCATTTTATTGTCGATGGGATTTGGACACAGAGCAGTAAAGCCACTTACTCAGAATCACATAGCTAGGAAGTGGCAGAAAAGGAATTTCAACCTGGCCTGGCTCCAAAGCAAATGCTTTGCCTCCTGTATCTTATGGCCATTCCGAGGGGGACCATAAACTCTGTCCCTGATATCCGGGGTGCAGATTTGTTGGGCTTGGGGGGACATTGGTTGTGAAGATTGGGGCACTTTGGAGCTGTTCTCCCCGAGGTTCTGGGGGCCCGGCCGGGTGGAGCTGTCCAGGGCAGGACTGGAAGCTCAGGGGAGCCTCAGGGGTGAGTGGGGAAGAGTCCAAGAAGCAAAGGCGAGGGCCGCTGGGACCGTGGAATGATAATGATGGTGAACTTGCACTTTATCAAATTAATGATCTCAGCAACTATAATAAGAGGCACTCCCTGAGTTCCAGGTATTGTTAATGAGAAAGTTAGTACCAAAGAACGATAAATAAAAACAATTCATACTATTCCTTCATTTGAGTTCCCTATTAAATGTGGTGAATCAGAAAAGCACGTGGAAATGCTCCGTGCTGATTAGACTGTGGTGAAACCAGCGCCCTCGACCATACCGGGAGGAACTGGTCAACCCACGTAACTGGGGAAACTGCGTGCGTCGAGAGTCGTGACAACGTTCATATTCGAGGCTGGTCATTTCATTAATGGGAGAGAAAAAAAAACCATGAAAACGAAAGGGCATCATTCACGGCACCCTGTGTCTTGGCACGCCAGACGTTGATTGTGGGTGCGCCGTGATTCTATGCGCTGTGGGGAAGACCGTGTGCTGCCATGTCCCGTGACACGAGGCGACAGAACCCCGACACCGATCCATTGTAAGGCACATCCAGATTTCAGAGATGTTAAAACGTGAGAAAGTGTGCTCTTGGCATTGGTGATAATGGTGCTAAAAATTAGGAACAATCAAAAAATGCGGTGATGAGACCGTTTGACTCCTCGGTGGGTGTTTTGCCCACGGAAAGGCGTGGGTCTGCGTGCAACTGGTAGGGAGAAGTAAGATACAGAACCGTCTGCCCTCTGTGCTTGTAATTCTAACAGATTAGAGAGAAGTCGCTAGATGATGGATGTTTGTGTTGGGATACTGACTTTATTTCCCTTCTGTTCATGTTTTCACCGTGGTAATACTAAAAGGAATAGATCTAGGCCCGAGGTCTGTTTGGGGGGGGATGGCAGCAAGTGAGGCTGGGCTGGGGGTGCTCTAGGGCCTGGGGGCTCGCACGAAGCTGGGAGGTGCAGGGACAAGCCGGGAAGGGGGTGGGAGCCTGGCCAGAGGCCTGCACAGGGGCAGCGGGGCAGCGGGGGCTGACAGAGCCACGGACACACCGTGGGCCACTCCGGGGGACAGGAGTCTGTCGGTCGTCACACACAGGCCAGCCCGGGAGGGCGTTGTTGGGGAGATGTGGTAAAGTGTGTTTGGAAAAAAAATTCTGTTTTAATGGGATTGCTTTTAGAGCTTTTGGATTGTGTCCGGCTCCTCTCTGTGAGGGAAAGGCCGTGTTGTAGGAGAAACCAGCGGGAGTTGCAGCCGAGTGCGGAGTCCGGACTCCCTGCACCCAGTTCTGCTGGCCGTGGGCACCTGCCCTCCCTGCCTCTGAGCCTCAGTTTTCCTCTTCTGTAAAGCGGGAACAGTACCACTGCCTCGCGGAGTTGTGAGGATCAAGCAAGCTTGTGCGGGTGGGAAAGTGCTTACCCGGTGCGGGGCTGCAGCCAGCACTTAGACTGTGAGGACCGGCTGGGTCTTCAGCCCGTCTGTGACATTCCTCAGCCGCTGCACTCGGGGAGCCCGGGAGCCAGGCGTGCCTAGAGACCCTTGCAGCCCTTCGGGTCCTTTCTCCGGAGAGTGTGGCCAGGTGCTGCCTCTCCACCTCGGCCGCACCCAAACCCCTCCAGTCCATCTCCGAGCCTTGGGTCCCAGGCTGCAGGGTGTTCTAAGGCTTCCAGATGATTCCAGTGTGTGGCTGGGCGCCGCCTCCCTCTGTGGTTTCCTTAGCTGAAAGGAAGACGTTGGCCCAGGTGACCGAGTGACACTGATGATAGCTCTTACTTTCTAGCTGGGTAACTATATTTTTTTCTTTCTATGCTTTTGTAAAACAAATACCTGAATTTATGCTCCTGGATGATGTGACTTTGGACCAGACTTGGCAGACAGTCATTTGTAGGGAAATAGTCCCCTACTCCCACCCCCACCCAACCCCGAAGAACTCAGCCCATTGGTGGATCCTGAAATCCATGTTGGGGTTTTTTTGTTTTGTTTTTGAGACAGAGTCTTGCTCTGTCACTCCGGGTAGAGTGCAGTGGCTTCATCATAGCTCACAGCAATCTCAAACTCCGGGGCACAAACCATCCTCCTGACTCAGCCTCCCAAGTAGCTGGGACTACAGGCACTCTCCACCATGTCTGGCTAATTTTTTTTACGTTTTATAGAGATGGCGTCTCACTGTGTTGCCCAAGCTGGTCTCTAACTCCTGGCCTCAAGTGATCCCACCACCTCGGCCTCCTAAAGTGCTGGGATTACAGGTGTGAGCCACTGTGCCCAGGCCCCTAAAATCCATTTGATGGGCTACAATCAGCCTTTTTTTTTTTTTTTTTTTTTGAGACAGAGTCTCACTTTGTTGCCCAGACTAGAGTGAGTGCTATGGTGTCAGCCTAGCTCACAGCAACCTCAAACTCCTGGGCTCAAGCAATCCTTCTGCCTCAGCCTCCCGAGTAGCTGGGACTACAGGCATGCGCCACCATGCCAGCCTAATTTTTATATATATATATTAGTTGGCCAATTAATTTCTTTCTATTTTTTTTAGTAGAGACGGGGTCTCGCTCTTGCTCAGGCTGGTTTCGAACTCCTGACCTCGAGCAATCCGCCCGCCTCAGCCTCCCAGAGTGCTAGGATTACAGGCGTGAGCCACCGCGCCCGGCTTACAATCAGCCTTTTAAGAAATGAAATAGAATAAAATGGAAAATGTGTTTCACACGTAGTGACTTTGTTGTTGGTTGTAGAATGTGCGTGGCAGTGTGTGTGAAAGGCAGGGTATGAAACGTGGTGTGTTGCTGAGAAGCACTGCCTCAAACTCCCCACCCCGCACGGGGGCAGAGGGAGGAGGGGGCAAGGCTTGGGTAGCAGCCTGGGTTGGAATCCTAGGTGTGCTTCTGGCCAGCCGTGTGACCTGGGGCAAGTCACTGGCAGCTCTGGTCCCAGTTTCTTCATCTGTAAATGGAGACAGTTCCGTCCCCACCTGGTGGGTTGTTGCGAGGTGTCGTGAGGGTTTTGCACAGAGCTCGGGTGACAGCAGGTGCTACAGTGGCTGGATCCGTTCCTGTAACCATCATTTCCCACACGGTCGCCAGCCAGCCTCATGACCATCTTGCCAGGTGGGCAGACTTGTCTATCAGGTCAGGAGAGTTCCTGGCCCAACAGGAAGAGGAGAGAAAGTTGGGGGACATAGCTTTGGGGGGACCGGGGCCACCAGCCTGTAAGTGCCCCCTCCCGCCGGAGCCAGTCAGCCGTCACAGTGGTTGTTTTCATGAACCTCAAACTTCCTCCCCACCCTAGAGAAGGAAAAGCTTCTACGCTTATTTAAAGACTTCCCTGATTTTAAAAATAGGTTTTCCCCAGAACACAAACCCCCTAGGGGCAGGGGCTGGGTAGGTGAGCTTGCTGCATGGTCCTCCTGCCTCTGCCTCCCCGCTGCGGGTGACACTGGTTTCACTTCACCACCCGGGTGTGCCTAGTGCCTGTGGTCTGCCCGGCACGGGTCGTGGTGAGCAGGAAGCTGCCTGGTCAGTGCCCTGTGGGCGCTCTGTCTGGTCGGGGGCACGCCAGCCTCAGTCACAGAAACAGGAGGACACTATACTACAGAGAGGACTCTGGGGCCACGTGACAGTGTGTCGGGGAGACCCAGGCGGCTCCTGTGAGCTGGGATGCTGGGGGTGGGGGCTGAAGGAGAAAAAGAAGCTAGATGGACCAGGTGTGCTAGTAGTTCCAGCTACCCGGGACACCGAGGCAGGAGGATCGCTTGAGACCAGGAGTTCGAGGCTGCAGCGAGCTATGATGGCACCACTGCACTCCAGCCGGGGCAGCAGAGCAGGATGCCATCTCTTAATAAAATAAAATGGAGAAGATAGATGACAAGGTGAAAGGGGGTGGCACATTCCAAGCAGAGGAAATTGCACGTGCAAAGGTCCCTGTGGTTGGAGACACCAGTGGAGTAGGAAAGGCTAAATGGAGACAGTGTGGCCGGAGCAGGGGGAGGGGAGAGGAGAGGTGGGGTCAGATAGGTGGGCAGAGGCGGCAGTGTGCAGCGCCAGCAGTAGCCCTCTGGGAGGCTTTTGAGTCTTTTTTCTTTTTTCTTTTTTCTTTTTTTTTTTTTTTTTTTAGAGAGAGGGTCTCACTCTGTCACCCAGGCTGGATTACAGTGGTGTCATCAGAGCTCCCTGCAGGCTTGAATGCCTGGCCCCAAGTGACCTTGCTGCCTCCGCCTCCCAAAGCGCTGGGATTACGAGCACGTGCCACGGTGCCCAGCTGAGTCTTTAATTACAAGAGCAGTGGAAACCAAAGAAGAGCTTTAAGTAAGGGAGTGTGTCGGGATTCGGTGACTCACTGGGAGGGCTCCAGGTGCTAATGGCTGAGACTCAGCGCAGCAAAAGGACACGAATTAAAACCATGAAGGGAAAAGGCACGTGGGGCGAAGTTCAGAGGAAACCAGGCACAAGCTTCCAGAGTCCTCTCCTGGGCCAGGGGGATCACAGAGGACACAGTTCTCCCGGCAACCAGGTGTGACAAGATGTGTGACATGCTTAAGACCAGAGAAGTCCACTAGAGACTGGCGCCGGGGTTTGTGTGGGAGCTCGTCACATAGGCACGCTCTGCCTGGCACTGACAAAAGTTGCAGAGCCCGAAGCAGCAGCTGTCGCTGGGACTGGCTGCAGGAATGGGCTTCGTCCCGAGGTTTGGTGACCCGGAGGAGCCCGCACCTCCTTGGGGTCCAGGACGGGCGTGCAGCCCACAGAGGTAGTGGGGAGAGCTCCAGCCTGCAGGCTGCCCTGTCCCGGGCAACTCCGGTGCACGTCCTCCGTGTTACTTCCTGGGGCCGCAGCAAATTAGCACACACTGGATGGCAGGGGACAAACGCACGTGCTCTCAGTTCCGGAGGCCAGAAGGCCGGATCGGTGTGTTGGCAGGGCGGCGCCTTCTCAAGGCTCTGAGACGACGCTCGGGACTGTCCCCAGCTTCCCGTTGCCCACAGTCCGTGGCGTGGAGACGCATCACTCCACTCTCTGCCTCCGTCTTCACGGGGTCGTATCCTCTGTGTGCCCTTCCCTCTTTTTATAAGGACGCTAGTCCTTGGATTTAGTACTGACCCTAAAGCCAGGATGCTTTCATCTCAAGATCTTTAATTACATCCACAAAGACCCGTATTCCAAATAGGGTCATATCCTGAGGTCCTAAGTGGAGGGCCACCATGCAACCCCCTGTACCCTCTGAGCAGGCGGGATCCCTGGTCGCCTGCTCTGTCTTCTAGGACAGAGTCTCCAAGTCACACAGTCCAGGGGCTGATCCCGGCTTTTCCATTTTCCAACAGAGTGTGACTTTGGATGTGCCACTTCCCTCTCCAAGACCCTAAAGGATGGCCTCAACCTTGGAGGGTGGTTAGGAGTTCAAATGAAGTGGTGTGTGGAAGAAAGTCGCCACAGTGTGTGACTGTACATACTAAAAAGAATAAGTGTTGGTTGGTAGTCACGGATGTCCCTGCCATGGTGTCTTGTTAGAGTTCGGGGGCAAGGGTGGTGGGTAATAAGCAAATCAAGTTTCAAAAACTGGCTTTGAGAATGCACAAGGCAATGGGAACCGAAGGGCCATTCGGCCCTGGGAACCGGGAGCTGGCTGAATTTCGTAAAAAGTGTCATTTTCTGCAGTTGCTACGTGACCATGCTGTAAGGACTGTCCCCTCCACCGATGGCACCTTCCTCGATTGTGAAGATCGATTCCACGAGAACATTCCCGTCACTTCTAGGTCCATCTTTTTCTTTCCCCCTCTCTCCTAGGTAGCAATTTTCTGGTACAGTACCTGTCGTGGTACCTGCAAAAGGGAAGTGGGTGATACGCTTACCTTGAAGGGGCAGCGCCTGTGATTTTGTGGCTGTTGATTGTTTTATTAGCTACTTACTGCCCTCCCTGTGACCAGGGGAGGAAGGGTCTCTGCCGTCCCTGTGTTCGGGGCCAGTGCTGGAGACAGGTGGTTTGGAGGCTTCCCGGGCCCGTTGGCAGTGGGGTGACGTGCAGATGGTCAGGGGCCTCACCCGCTGGTGGAGGGTGGGATCCAGGAAGGCCTCCTAGGGAAGGCGAAGGGTGTTCCAGTCGGCAGGGACACAGCCAGACTGGCATTGGAGGAAGGGGCCCTTGGCTGCCACTGCATGGAGCAAGGATGGGCCGAGCGGAAATCAGTGAGGTTAGAGGCGGCAGGAGGCCAAGGATGAACCTCCAGTCTTGGCTGGGCAGCAGGCGGATGGGACACCACGCCCGGGGGGTGGGGAAGGAGGAGTGCACATGGCAAAGGATAAGGAATGAGTTCAGGCCAGGCAAGGCTCACGCCTGTAATCCTAGCACTCTGGGAGGCCGAGGCGGGTGGATTGTTTGAGCTCAGGAGTTCGAGACTAGCCTGAGCAAGAGCGAGACCCCATCTCTACTAAAAATAGAAAGAAATTATCTGGACAACTAAAAACGTATATATAGGAAAAGTTAGGCATGGTGGCGCATGCCTGTAGTCCCAACTACTAGGGAGGCTGAAGCAGGAGGATCGCTTGAGCCCAGGAGTTTGAGGTTGCTGAGAGCTAGGCTGACGCCACGGCACTCTAGCTCAGGCAACAGTGAGACTCTGTCTCAAAAAAACATTAAAAATAATAAAAAAAGAGTTGAGTTTGGGTCACGGCAAACTAATGATCTGGCAGGATCTGGGACAGCAGGCTGGAGACTTTGATTGAATGTGAGCAGTGTTGAGAACACAGGTGTTGCTGAGACCAGCAAAGGGGAGAGTCACCCTGGAAGGGTCACTTCCAGCATGGGGGCAGGGACATGGTGAGACCCAGGAGGGAGGAGAAAGATCAGGAGGCGAGACTGTGGCGCAGAACGGAGTGAGCAGCGTCTGAGGGGGTGATACCGTCGCGCAGGTAGGAACCCAGGTCACAGGCCGTGTGATACAGAGCAACGACTTCGGAGAGAGGAGTGCCAGGGTGTCGTGGGGACAGCAAGGATTCTCGCGGGGGAAACGCAGCCGTGGGGGTGTCCAGTGCCAGCAGCTCTACGGGCATCAGTTCTTGGGGTTGCGCAGAGGGACTCTGGGTCCGTGTACCTGGAAAGGCCAGGGGCAGCGGCAGGTGAGCAGAGTTTTTGTGGCTGAAAGTAGTGACAGCAGCGCTTCCGGGGAGGCTGCTCCCTGCGCCCCGCGACTCAGTCTTTCCGAGAGCCCGGGGGACTGGTGAAGCTGCTGAGGCCCACCACGTTTCTCGATCAGCTATGTCTTTGCCCTTTTCTAGAACTTCTCTGCTTCTGGCATGACAGACTCTTGACTTAAAACCAGAATTGTTTTCTGCTCCGCTGAATATTTTCATCCCACGTTGCTAAAAGCTGCATCTTTACTTGGGGGCAAGGTCTGAGAAAGAATTTCCTCTCCTGTAAAATACGAATGTGGTTTTTGTAAAGCGCCCTGCGGCTCCCACGGTGCTGAGAAATAGCAGCGGTGGCTTTTGTCTGCAGGGCGAGGTATTTCTGAGGGAAATTATGGCCAGTAGCCACCTGGGGGCTTCGGTGTCCCTGCGCCTGGCCCTCAGAGCACCAGGATTGTAGGCGAGAGCCACCACGCCTGATCCACTTCCTTTTCTTTGCTGTGTGTCTCACCTGTCTCTTTTCTCAATCCAACTCATTGACTGTCTATCCACGTTGCTATCTCCACTCAGTCACTGAACAAATATTGGAGTATTTTTGAGTATCTGTTAAATGCAGGACTCTGTTGGAGGCACTGGGTGTACAGTCGCCCCGTTGTACGGTGTGCTCAGTACTTAGATGGAAGGTCTTCCTTTTAAGGTGTCCAGCAGAAGAGACTGGCAAGAAGCCACCATTGAGGTAGGAGGAATATCAGGCGGGCGTGTCCTTCCAGAAACCAGTGAAGGAAGCGTTTGAAGAAAGGAGTGATTGATCTGCCACATTCAGTGCTGCTAGGAGGCGGGGGGATACGTGGGCGTCACCCGTGATGTATAGAGACATCACAGTTAATTTTCACTGCTGTATAGTATTCCCTCACGTGACTTAGAGAAGACTCATTTCTCTCTCCTACCATCTGGGTGAATATTTTCAGTGAACATTCTTGAACATGTCATTAAGAAAAATATGCCAGTGTCAACTCGACAATGCCAAATTGCCTCCCCAAATGGTGGCACAGTGTCTGTTCCCGTCTTCAGTGTTGAAGAGGCCCCATTGCTTCACACCCTCACCAGCATTCAATGTGTAGACTTGAGATTCCTGCCAACCCCAGCAGTGAAAAGACGGGGACTATCACTTCGGTTTGCATTTTCCTGAGCACTAGTGGGGTTGAGCATCTCAGCCACTTGGGTTTTCTCTTCTGTGACCTGCCCATTAACTCCATGGGAAAAGGGCAATGGATATTTTCTTTTTCTTTTTTTTATTTTTGAGACAGAGTCTCGCTTTGTTGCCCAGAGTAGAGTGAGTGCCGTGGTGTCAGCCTAGCTCACAGCAACCTCAAACTCCTGGGCTCAAGCAATCCTTCTGCCTCAGCCTCCCGAGTAGCTGGGACTACAGGCATGCGCCACCATGCCTGGCTAATTTTTTCTATATATTTTTAGTTGGCCAATTAATTTCTTTCTATTTATAGTAGAGACGGGGTCTCGCTCTTGCTCAGGCTGGTTTCGAACCCCTGACCTCGAGCAATCCGCCCACCTCAGCCTCCCAGAGTGCTAGGACTACAGGCGTGAGCCACCGTGCCCGGCCTCTTTTGCTTTTTGATTTGTAAGATTTCTTTGGATATTCTGGACACTAAATCTTTATCAAGTACATTGCAAATATTTACTCCCCGTCTGTGGTGTGTCTTTTAACTTTGCAGGGCTATGTGTATGTGTGCATAGCATATGAAAGCATTTAGTTTTGATGCAGTCAAATCTATTTTTTGTTAATTAATCTTTCCCTCTCCTGAGGTCATGAAGATACTTGCCACATTTTGTTCTAAGACTTTTAAAGGGTTTAATATATATATATACACACACACACACATTAATGTTAATGCATCTGAAATTCATTTTTGCATTCATGGGGTAAGGCAGGGATAAGATTTTATTTTTTTCAAGAGGGAAAGCCAGATGTCCTAACTCTCTGGTCTCTCCCCAATGCTCAGGACTGCCACTGCTTTGCCTCCAGCTTCCCTCAGGGACACAAATCTGGGCCCTTTTCCTGTTCTGCTGATTATATCACTTATTCTTGTACTCAACACCCAAAAGTTTTAATTATTTAACTTTATGAAAAATGTGGTACCTGGTAGGGTAAAGAGGTGGGGGGAGGGTATTTGCTTTGCTCTGGGTCATCTCTGTGTATTTAAAATAGTAGTGGCTGAACTTAGAAAAGTCCATTTGCCACTCACCTGACCAGGGCTGATTTGTGGCACCAAGGGTGGAAATCTCGTGACTTTTCTGTGAAAATCTGGGTACTTTTACTTTTGGCTTTCCCCTCCCGCCCGGCCCACTCTCACCTCCAGCGTTCGGGGCTGATGTCTCTGAACCGTGTGGCGGCTCTTCCGGTGTTTACACCTGGGCCGAGGTGGCTGCTTTGTGACGGGCCGCAGCGTGATTCTGTCGGCTGCTGCCAGCCAGACCACAGCGACAGGCCTGGTGGAGTCTGGAGTTTCCTGTTGCCTCATACACACTGAGACCCCGGGTTCCAAAAATAGAAACACGAGAAACCACCGTGACCTCTCATGGTCTCTGTGCTCACACGGTGCTCCGAGCACCCAGGGTGGCGCGGCCGGGCCCTCCCTGTCACAGCAGCGTGGGGTCTGAGCCTCCCCGCTCTCAGCGCCGCCCTGCCTGAGGCTCTTGTGCTCTGTCCCCGCCCCTTCAGGCAGTCACCCGCAGGGCCAAGGTGGCTTCCGGCCAGAGGATGAGCAAGTTCTTGAGGCACTTCAGTGTCGTCGGGGACGACTACCAAACCTGGAACATCAACTACAAAAAGTGGGAGAATGAAGAGGAGGAGGAGGAGGAGGAGCAGCAGCCGTCGACGCCAGCCTCGGGCGAGGAGGGCCACGCCGCAGGCCCGGATGCTGGCCCCGGCCCCACACCCAGGCCCCCGCCTGACTTCAGGAGCTCGTTGAGGAAGCTCTTCAGCTCCCACCGGTTTCAGGTAGGTGGGGCAGGAGCCCATGATGCCCCAGGCGAGGGAAGAATGTCAGGCGGCTGGCCAGAGGGGACATCTCTGCCACTGCCTCGCTTGTCCCACAGATGGTCACTGGGCACCTACCACCCGCCAGGCGCCCCGTGCCCCACTGGGGTGCAGTGGGCATGTCCTGTGTTGTTGGGGGGATGGGGGGGACATAATCTGAAAGTAAATTAAAGGCCCATCAATGAATGAATGTTAAAACGTCCATCCACACAGTGGAATACTATTCAGACATAAAAGGGCATGAAGCACTGATCCACACTATAGCATGGATGAATCTGGAAAACATGCCACGTGGAAGAAGCCAGTCACAGAAGACCACAGGTTATGTGATTCCGTTTATAGGAAATGTCTAGGACAGGCACGTCCATAGAGACAGGAAGTAGAGTGGTGCTTGCCACAGGCTGGAGGGATTCCATGAAGGGTGATGAAAATGTTCTGGAACTAGAGAGTGGTGATGGTCACACAGGCTTGTGAATGTACTTAGTGCCACTGAACTGTAAGCCAACTTTAAAATGGTAACCATTCTGCAATGTGCAAATTGGACCATACACAAAGTAGATGAAAGGGCAGACACTGGAGACAGCCGAGTGCCGGCTCTTGAACAAGGCCAGGAGGGTCCCTGCCTCAGGAGACTCGTCACCATGGGAGTCTCTTCTCTTGTGGAGCCATGCCAGAAATGCCCGCGTGGCTGTAACCCTCCGCCGGCCCCGGGTGTGGTTGGGGGAGAGCAGCAGAGGGAGCTTGGTCCACAGTGGAGCACAGGGAACTGAACTTTCTATGGGGTTCATTTTGAAGAATATTTCTGATCTTGAAGGACCACTGCAGGTGAGCCTGGCCAACCCTGCAGCGGGCAGTGTCTGGAAGCACATTTCGAGAAAAAAAATTATTTTGGTCTTTTTCCTTTTTTCACTTTCTTGTGGCTTAAAGAAAGCAAGCCAACAGCACTCGCGACCTGCTCGTTCCTCTGTGGCTGTGATAGGAAAGGAAACGTGGCATTAAGTCATTGGGGTTGAAATCTCACACCCTCAGTTTCGGGAGAAGGAACGAGCCAGCTGCCTTCCACCTGAAAGGGGCGCCTGGGACTGCCCCTCGGGATGTCGCCACGGGGCCACTCGGCCGGCTCAGGGCTGGGAGCCCCCAGAGACACTCCTACTGGGGGAAAAGATGAATGACTTTAGTAAATCAAGATGTTTATTCACTTACTTGCTGGTTGCTTATTGAGCACCTACTGTGTACAGTGGCAAACGTGGCGGACACGTCCCTGCCCCCACTGAGGTTCCGACAGCCTGTGGAGAGGCAGGAATTACAGGAATCGTCACCGAGACGCATACTGGTTACAGGGGAGACAGAAGCTCTCTGTAAGGAGACAGAAGGGGGCTCCGAGAGATCCTGGGGGTGCAGGGAGACCTGGTTGAGGGCTGGAGTTGGAGGAGGTGAAATGTCACCTGCCGTGAGGGGGCAGGGAGGAGCTCTCCAGGTAGGGGGCTGCCCGTGCCAAGGCCCCAGGTGGGAGAGTGCCCGCAGCGTCCAGGGAACGGACAAGAGTGCATGTGGCTCGAGTTTAGCAAGCAGGGCCATTGCCTAGCAAGAGAGGAGGCGAGGGACGGTTATCCGTAGGCAGTGGGCTGCCATTCAAGGTTCTAAGTGGTTGGGGGGGTGACATCAGACTGGTGGAAGGATTCAGGGGGAACCAGGAGGCCAGGCTGGAGCCAGGGCATGAGGGTTCAGGGGTGTCGATTTCTGCAGGTAGAATCAGCAAACAGGAAGGTTCTGAAATCCCCTTCTCAGGTGGTTTGAGGTGGCCGAGGTGACACGATAGTTAACCCCTGTCACTTCTTACACGGACCAGCACAATTAAGGGAGAGAACACGAGGTGATTGAGGCCTCCATGGGTCCCCGGATGGACAGGATAGAGTCAAGCCAAGGGAAGGTGGTCCTGAAGGTCAAGGACTTCATTTTGTTCCTTTGCACCATGGGCCAGGCCCTATGCTGGGCACTCTTCACGAGGACCTCCTGTCACGCTCCCACTATCGCTCTGGTGTAGAAATTCGGCCAACCCCATTTTCCCCAGGAGGACACTAAAGCCAAGGCTCGGCCCAGGGTGCGCCCTGCACCTCTGGACTCTGGCTGGGTACAGCCATCCTCACCAGGGGGAGGGATTGGAATTAACTGGCTTCTCTGAATTCTCAGCATTTTTCTTTGTGGTGTGGCTCCCCTCAGAAACCAGAAATTCAGGGCCTTGGGATTAGTTCCTAGAGGCCAGGGTTGGGACCCAGGCATCGTAATTTGGTGACTTTGGGTCAATTTGTCTCCTTTTTATTTTTGGTGGTTTTCTTTTTTAAATTGAGGTGAGATTCACATAACAAAATCAATCATTGTAAAGTAGATAATTCTGTGGCATTTATTTAGGACATTCACGATGTTGTACAACTCACCAATATCTAGTGCCAGAACATTCTCATCACCCCAAATGGAAACCCTTTACCCATTAAGCAGTCATTCTGCATTCCCCTTTGTCCCCAGACGTTGGCAACCATTAATCTGCACTTTGTCTTTATGGATTTTCCATTTCTGGACGTTTTATGTAAATGGGATCATATAATATATGGCCTTTTGTGTCTGGCTGCTTTCACGTAATACGATGTTTTCAAGGTTCATCCACATGGTAGCCTGAATATCAGGTCTGTTCCTTGTATCTCTGTGTCTTGGTTTTAGACCCCATGAGCTCTCAGATCCCTTTAGCTCTAAAATCAACAGAAAAAAACAGAAAACCTACCTGAGGCTTGAACTTTTATTAAACTGCTGAATTTGAGTATATGTGAAAACTGCATTACAAAGCAATTTCTTGGGTCATTTTCACAGTAAACCACGTCATCAAATACTTTAATTACTGAAATAATTACCTACAGGTTGAAATGGTCAAAGGATTAATAGTTTGTTCTTGCATAGGCCTGAATTTGTTTAATTTGAATCTGAAACTGCAGAAATTGCCAAGATAACGGTAGATTAATTTTCAGAGGTTAAAATCTATTGATCTGAGAGTGCGAGAAGCCAGGCCCCGGGGGGAGGAGGTGATGGTCCAGAATGTCCAAGGGAAGAGAAGAGTCACACAGGGTCCTTCAGGCCTAACTTCAGGTTAACTGAGGCTCAGTGGTGTTGACACGTGCTGAGGCCGGGGCTGATGGAGCTGGGGCGAGCCCGCCATTAGTGTCCTCGGTCACCAGGACTGCCACTACCACCAGCTGTTTCCCACACCCGCCACCAGTGAGACCACCCACCCACCCTGGTCCCCACTCATCCTCCTCCACCGGCAGGTCACAAAGCCCACGAGATGGGCTTCCCCGCAGCAGCTCCCCTCAGTTCCCAGGAAACCGTGGGCCCTGAGGAGCACATGGGAACCGGGCGAGCACCTCGGGGCTCTGTGGAGCTGGCCTGTGAGCGCGGTGGCCATCGCTGTGACCCAGTGGCCTGAAGTAGGCAGTCCATGGACGTCCCTTCCAGGATTCAAATCACTGAGGCTGGGACATGTTGAATGATTAAGCATCTGTTCTGCGGGTGCCCTGGCAACAGCAAATCCCCAAAACACAAGTAAAGACTTTAAAAAATATTTTTTATTTTTTGCCATCTAGGAAGTGGCAGTGGGGCTTGAGAGGTGAAATTGAGAAACAGTGACCGAGGTCAGCAGATGAGCCGTGCAAAGAGAGAGGCTCTGGGAGGGCAGGCACCTCCCGGAGGGGGGAGAGGTGGGTTTTGCCATTGGCTGGACAGAGGCTGGCCCCCTCAGGCTCCCTCCCAGGATCTTTACCGGTAGTTTCACCCAGCCATCTCCAAACCAGCGCTTAAGGTGGGAGTAGCGTGCCTGCTTGAGTCTCACGTTTCTGGCCCATTCCCTCGGCCCGCAGGTCATCATCATTTGCCTGGTCGTCCTGGATGCCCTCCTGGTGCTTGCCGAGCTCATTCTAGACTTGAAGATCATCCAGCCAGACAAGAATAAGTACGCTGCCAGGGTAATGTCGCAGTTCTTCTGGGGTTTTACTGATACGGTTCACTCTGCTATCCGCTGCGGGTGCATGGTGAAGCAGCTCTCACCTACTGGAGTAGCAGGGCCCTCTGGGATGGTGGTTTGATTGGGTGTTTTAGTCAAGGGGCAGAGAAGGTGTCTTCCTTCCCAAATTATAGATGAGCATTTACTACAAGCAGGAAACCCCATTTCACTTGGTTAAATAGTGAGCGAAGCTGGACCACTGGGCTGGAGAGTGTGGCTGATCCCAGAGGGGCTGTCCACCCAGGAGCGTGGCTGGCTTTCCGGTCCCCTGGGGCAGGAGGGCTGTTTCTCCTCTTGTTTTCCTCTTGTTGATGATCTGCATGTCCCCCAAGCTGGAGCCACTGGGGGAAGTGCTTACCCGTGCCCTGAAGTGGCAAAAATGGCAGAAAGAGACATTAAGACTCCTCACTCCTGGTACCTTTGCAGA
Source organism: Microcebus murinus (assembly GCF_040939455.1). Lineage (NCBI taxonomy): Eukaryota > Metazoa > Chordata > Mammalia > Primates > Cheirogaleidae > Microcebus > Microcebus murinus. Next base: position 7,257,782 of record NC_134125.1, on the reverse strand, counting down.
GGCGCCCTGTGAGGCTGCCTTCCCTGCCAGCCCTGGTTTTTGCATGGAAGGAGAAGCATCTGCCCTCTCCATTTTCTAATAGAATCCACGAAGATACCGGCTGTACTTACCATCTTTCTTCTCACATTTTTATTATGAAAAATAGTAGACATTTTGCTGTATTTGCTTTATCACCTTATATGCCCACAGACACATTTCTGTCTGACCATTCAACATCTCGACACTTCACCCCTAAAGACTTCAACATGCCTACGGATAAGATCTTTCTGCTACAAGGCCATAATAGCGCCATCAGACCTAAAGATCAATCCCACCTAGTAACCACTTTTATTCACACGTCCTCTCTTGTCCCAAGAATGTCCCTTACAGTGTGTTTTCTCAAACTGGGACCCAGACCTCCAGTATTCTATTTCATTATCTCACCTTGGGCTTTTGTAATCTAGAAGAGTCCTCACACCCTTTTTCATTTCTTTTTACTGCATGACATTGACTTTTTGGAGAGTCCAGCCAATTGTCTTGTAGGATGTCCCATGTTCTGGATTTGTTTGAATATTTCCCCAGAGGTCCTTGACCTTGTGTCTTAACCTCCTGTGTACCAGAGGTTAGGGCCTGGGCTCGGTCAGCAGGCATTCCTCCTTGATGGTGGTGCCTTCAGGGACACGTAGTGCCAGGGTCCCAGCTTAGTGCCACTCAGCTGGATCACTTGATGTAGGTGGCAAAAGCCAGACCACTCCACGGTCTGGGGGCCCTTTTCCCTTTGCCGTTATAAACGACCTGCCGCTGACACTTCGGTACCATGCAAACACCCTCTCCCCCAGTTGGCATCCCTTGGTGATGCTGGCCTGTGTCAGCAAATACGCTGGCAGATGCTAAGGGGTGATTTGCTAGCTCTGTCTCTCCTTCCACATTTAGTAGTTGGTATTCTTCTGCAAGGAAGAGCTTTCCTCCTTCTTCCCCCAACTTGTGTCTGTATGCGTGGGTGTACCTCACTAGACTTAGGAATTTTTTATTTCAGTGTATCATAATCAATGTTAGTCATTATTTTTGATGTTCAAAATGTCCCAAATTGGGTCACTGTGAGCCTCTTCAAGCTGACTACTGTGTCATTCTGACATATCTCCATAAGTCTTTGAAAGTGTCCTTGCTTTCTGGCATAAGAAATCTAAAACTTGGTACTTTCCCCATGGCAGACCTAGGAATGGTTACCTTACTGTGAGGACAAGTACTTATAAATCAAGATCTAGGGACTCTTTGCAATTACCACCTGCCGTGGTGATCATTCCTAAGTGGTACACGTGGGTCTGCTTTAGTCTTTTCATTTTTTCTTTTTATTTTTAAGAGAGGGGGTATCACTATGTTGCCCAGACTGGACTCGAACCCCCGGACTCAAGTGATCTTTCCACCTTGGCCTCTGGAGTAGCTGGGATTACAGGTGTGCACCACCTACCTGGCTTAGTCTTTTTGAACAGTTTAACTACAATTGCCAGTGCTCCATGTCAGGTGGAGGTACTACCATTCACTTGAAGAGTGCCTTCTAATGGATATTTACATTCTACAAACGGTGTAGGAAATGGAAGATCTTTGGCTCTGCAAACAGTGCTGCAGTAAGTCTCCTTACCACACATCTTTGTGCACAAGTGAGCTTAGCTGGAGGATAAGTTCTTAGCTGTGGAATTGCCGAGCCAAAGGCTATGGTGGATGTTTTAATTCTGACGTTGCCCAATTGCCCTTCAGAGAGCGGGGCCCTTGTCTGTGATGTTCATGCTGCATTTCCAGCACTGAGAACAGCGCCTGGTGCTGGTAGTTCAGTATTTGTCCAACAAATGACTTTGCTCTTTGGTAACCAGGCAGGTGTACTCGAGGTCAGCCCGTCTGTGTGACCTGCCCCAGCTGGTGACCGAGGCCCAGATTTGCTCTGACTGTGGCTCCTTGTCCCCTTCAGGTGTTCCACTACATGAGCATTGCCATCTTGGCCTTTTTTATGATGGAGATTTTCTTTAAAATATTTGTCTTCCGCCTGGAGTTCTTTCACCACAAGTTTGAAATCCTGGATGCCATCGTGGTGGTGGTCTCGTTCGTCCTTGACATTGTCCTCCTGTTCCTGGAGCATGAGTTTGAGGCTCTTGGCCTGTTGATCCTGCTGCGGCTGTGGCGGGTGGCCCGGATCATCAACGGTGCGTCTGCCGCGCTCCTGGGTGGTGGAGGCACGGGGGTGCGGGCGGGCCCGGAATGGGTTGGCGGCATGGCTGCTTTGTCACTCTGGATGCGCTCACATGTGGACAGCTCCCATGATGGAAGCCACCACCTCCTCCTTCCCTACCATCCCCCGCCCTTCCTCTTTCCTCCCAGAGTCTAGAGAAAAGTGAAGTGGTGTGTTTTGGTGTCGCTGGCACCTCTGCAGCTACATACTGAGACCAGACCGTGTATTCTGAGAGGAACTACCTTCTCCGTTAGGCTATATTTTCACAATTATTAAAAGATAGTTATGGGCCGGGCGTGGTGGCTCACGCCTGTAATCCTAGCACTCTAGGAGGCCGAGGCGGACCAAATGATCGAGGTCAGGAGTGCGAAACCAGCCTGAGCAAGAGCAAGACCTCGTCTCTACTATAAATAGAAAGACATTAATTGGCCAACTAAAAATATATAGAAAAAATTAGCCGGGCATGGTGGCACATGTCTGTTGTCCCAGCTACTCGGGAGGCTGAGCAAGCAGGATTGCTTGAGCCCAGGAGATTGAGGTTGCTATGAGCTAGGCTGACACCACGGCACTCACTCTAGCCTGGGCAACACAGTGAGACTCTGTCGCAAAAAAAAAAAAAAAAAAAAAATTATGGGCTGGGTGTGGTGGCTCACGCCTGTAATCCTAGCACTCTGGGAGGCCGAGGTGGGAGGATCGCTTGAGGTCAGCCTGAGCAAGAGTGAGACTGTCTCTACTAAAAATAGAAAAAATTAGCCAGGTGTGGTAGCATGCACCTGTTGTCCCAGCTACTTGGGAGGCTAAGGCAGGAGAATTGCTTGAGCCTAGGAGTCTGAGATTGCTGTGAGCTAGTATAATGTCACGGCACTCAACTCAGGGCAACAGAGCGAAACTCTGTCTCAAAGAGAAAAATTTATGGAAAGGGTTACTAGCCCCTCCTGGGTTTTTCCCAGCCAGCGCATCTTTGTTTTTAATTTAGTGTTTCCTGAAGGGGATTCTACCAAACCCGGCCCACCCTGGGAGGGCACCGTCCAGGCGGAGGCGAGTCAGCTGAGAAATGCTCTATGCTGCATTCCTCCCCTTTTAGAGAGCGTAAAAGCACGATAGTGTGAGGAAGGCTCAAGAACTTTTAAGTCTTCCAAATTAATGTTTGGGTACCTTTTTGGGAAATGACACCTAGTCAGATACCGTAGACCCTGGCTGTGGAGCATGTACTTGGGGAAATCCCGTCTTCCCAGATTCCAGGCAAGACTCCTGGTCCTCACACACACCCTGTGGTCCAGGGCCTCAGCTGCAGGGAAGCCGTGCTGCTGCTGTGACTTGCTTGTGGGTAGGGTGGGTTCAGCTGCCCCTAAGCTGGTCAGAACTGCTCAAATGCTTGTCTGTGGACCTGCTGCATCAGAGTCACCTTCAAGGCTTTTTTTTTTTTTTTCCAAATGAGCCTGATGCAGAGGGCCTGGCGGGCAGCCCGGCCAGGGGTTTTTGAAGCACTCCGAGGTGCTCTGGGTGTCCAGCCAGCTTTGGGAGTCCCCAGACTAGGGCCCACTAGATCCGCTGGGACAATAGGCTATGGATTACTGTCTGGAGGGTGAGGGAGTGACAGTGTGGCCTCATGGTTTCTGAGAATAGCTGCCTGGGGAAGGAGCCCAGTGAGCCCTGTCACGGCGCCCTGGCTCCACGGCCCACTTGGCTCCAGCATGACCTAGCCCGTACAGGACCAGGTCTGCTTCAGATGTGGGACTGTATAAACAGCTCGGTCTGTGAATTCTGGCTTTAGGGGCTGGTTATGAGCAAGTTTAGATCTAGCAATTAAAACCCATTAAGAACATTCACTTGGGCTGGGTGCGGTGGCTCATGCCTATAATCCTAGCACTCTGGGAGGCCGAGGTGGGTGGATCGTTTGAGCTCAGGAGTTAGAAACCAGCCTGAGCAAGAGTGAGACCCCATCTTTACTAAAAATAGAAAGAAATTAATTGGCCAACTAATATATATAGAAAAAATTAGCTGGGCATAGTGGTGCATGCCTGTAGTCCCAACTACTTGGGAGGCTGAGGCAGGAGGATCGCTTGAGCCCAGGAGTTCGAGGTTGCTGTGAGCTAGGCTGATGCCAAGGCACTCACTCTAGCCTGGGCAAGAGAGTGAGACTGTTTTTTGTTTTTGGTTTTTTTTTTTTTTTGAGACATTCACTTGGATTTTGTTAAAAGGGAGCCTTTCGGTTCCTACCGAAGCTGCTTACGTGGAAAGGGAGCGCTTTCAGCCCGTGGCATCTGTGCACACTGCTGCCGTGTACCGACGCTGGCGCGAACAGGTTCTGGATTAAGGAGCTTAACGCTCATCTTGTCAGTGACTAGTCTGAAAGACTTCCCAGCCGTGTGGGCTAAAGAGATACACTGTGTAACTGGGAACCAAGCAGTTCAGAAAGGAAACCCTGACCCGCCTGGTTCTGCTGCCTCTAGGTGATGACTGTCGCATGTGTCTGTCACCACTCTTCCCAATTACATGTGTGTATAAGAACACAGATTTTTTTGCCCTGAGTGGTTAAATTAGAAACCAGTATCAAAGACCCTCAATTTTATTTCAGGGATAATTATCTCAGTTAAGACACGTTCAGAACGGCAACTCCTGAGGTTAAAACAGATGAATATACAATTGGCCGCCAAGATCCAACACCTTGAATTCAACTGCTCTGAAAAGGTAAGAGACACGTTTGGAGAAATGTCCTGTTTGCAGTTCCCTCCTTCAGCAGGTGCTTCTCACGTTCCTGCGGTGCCCTCAGCTTGGAGCACCTGTCCCTTGAGCAAGTCTTCCTTGTCCTTTCAGCTTAGGCATCAAAGCTATGCCCACCTGCCCCAGAGTTCTGCCAGGTCCCCACCTCTGAGTCGGTGCTGCTATCTGATTGTAGCAGGCTCCATAGCAGGCTGAATGCTACAAAGAGTATAACTTTCATTCATCTTTGTGTCCCTGTGCCTCACTGAATGATTGTCACATCCTTGGTGAGACTCAAAATAAATCCTCACATTTGTTGGCTTTTGAATAGGAACAAGAAATTGACAGACTTAACAAGCTGCTGAGACAGCATGGACTTCTTGGTGAGGTGAACTAGACAGGAACTGACTCCGCTCCAAAGAGAAGACTCAGCCTCACAGGCCTGTGCCAGGATGAGAGAGAGACAGCCACCTTTCCTGGGGCCATTTGGTGAGAGGTTTGGTTCGATGCCATTGCTGCACTCCTGCCCAGCTTGGATTGTGGGTGGACACAGCCTTTCGGAAGGTTCTATTTCTTCCTTGGTGCCCACCCGGCACTGTAACAAATATATCAAACTATATTTTCTCATACTGAACACTTTTTACCTTTGCTTGAAAATGAGCAATGAAGCTGGACAATTACTAGTTGTATATAGAATTTAATCTCATCCAATGCAGTTTTCAAATTTCACGTGTATATTGAAGAACCAGCACAGCTTTTTGTGTGAGTATTCTGAAAGAAAAAGAGAAGCTACTTTAGCTACCAGCCCATTCTAGAAAAGTCTTATTTCCAAGCGGTTCTAAACAGCTTCTCTTGTCCCAAGTTTCCCTAGGGAGTGCGTTTCCCAGCTGTACCATGCAGCTTCTAGCAGGCGCCACCTAGTTCTGCCACCTGACAACATTTTTCTCAATTACTGTACAATTACTGTTTAAAATAAACTCTTTCCTTCCCTTGGGTCCTCCTACTGTATTCTTTCCTCTGTGGCATCCTATACCAGCCTGCCAGTTGGAGAGCTAGCTCCATGCCTGGTACAGAAACGGCAATTAGACCCAAGACTGCACTGTAATTAACGTGATATTTGGGGGATGATCCCCTCGTGAGGCTTTGTACTCACATGATTTGATACAATATTTTGCTATTTTTATACTCATTTCAACAAGACCTGAAAAGGAAAAAGAACCCGAACTAAAAACAATGAATCTTTTAAAAATAACTCAAAGCCGAGGGTGAATAAACTAGATCTTCCACGCCTATGCCACTTCAAGGTCTATTCTCTTTACCATTCCCCCCAAAGACAATTTGATTTCTGTACGTGATGTACGTCTTGAGAGTACTAGAAAGGACTAAGACCAGATGTTTCCCCACTCTACATTAAAACCACATAGAATTACATTTCCAAAAGGAAAGAGGAGGGAAGTGAGTAGAGAGGGGCAGTATGTTGGACTGGAGGCAACCTCAAGGGTATAATAAAATGCGATGTCTCTGACGGACTTCTGGCCCCACACCACACTATTCTAAAGGTGAGGACCCTAGAGGTGGGGTGCAGTTTGCTTAAATAACAACTTACATCAAACAAACGGGAAGAAGAAGTTAAAGGGCAGCCTGGCGTTGATGGTTGGCAGGGCGCGGAAGCCTGCCTCTGCAGGTGCAGACACATCCACAAAAGTAACTGCCGTGGAAATAAGAATTATCTTTTCATTTCCCGCATCAGGCTGTAATAAAAAGCCAAACATGTAAGCCCCACTGTCCAGTGTAGTAACAGGATCACAAAGATGAGACATTTTTCACTGTTAGTTCACGAATCTGATTGGTAGCAGAGCACTAATTGGCTGTTGACTTAGATGAAAGTTTTCCCCTGGTCGTCCTGATTAACACATCCATATCAGTCATAACTCAAATTTCATGAGCATTTTAAAGATCACATCTAAACCAGAATGCTAATGTGAACAGAACCACCATCAGTGGAGGTGTTTTGTTCTCTATTGAGTTTTGTCTGGATTTCTGTCTTAACCTGAAGCTTTAAGCCAAAGTTGGGCCCACCTCGGGGAAGGAGGATGAAATCAGATGTGCAGTCACGTTCACTACTCTGGCCTGTGGATTCAGTAAGGAGCCGTATTTAGTCCATTTCACTTCTACAACCAAAGCCACTGGCAGCTGGCAAGAATCCTGCAAAATAAAATGCCATTAATCAATTTGAATATTATACAACCTCAAGTCAAACCTAATCTGCTGTTCAGAGTTTTAATTATAAAATGTTTCACATATTACAAAATGTTCTGAACAAGAGAATGAATAGACTGTAGAAGTTCAGATAAAAACAGCTTAGAGAAAACACATATTTTAAAGTACTAAATGTTCTAAAAGTATTTTAACACCTAAAGCATAATTTTTCCATCTCCTATTTCTAAAAAGGCCAGCATCACCTGGGATTGTGGCGTGATGCCAGCACCCCACTGTGGAGCCTTCAGGGCTTTAACTGCTCTACCTTCATCTACCTGTTTACATCCATCTCAGACTTCGGGAGAGAAACTGGTGGGAGAGAGAATGTAATTATTAATACACAGAAATGAAACCTAATTGCATATTACATTAAAGTACACTGAGGAAATTTGAGTGCTTTATTTTCACTTATCTAATTTCATCAGTTGGCAATTAAGATATATTTGGGTATCCAAGCAGTGTATGTAGTCAAAAATATTAACCCCTCTTCACCTGCATTGAGAACATTAGTGCCACAACTGAGCCACCCAAGTCCAGGAGCTGGGTCTAAGCCTTTGCCCTGGGACCTTTCTTTGGCCAGCCCCCAGGGGAAAGCAGGGAAGCGGGTAAGCAGTCTCTTCAGGTGGTAAGTGTATTGAAGCTGCAGGTGGGGGTAGATGGGGACTCCATGGTACTATTTTACTTATGTGTATGTTTACCATTTATCCATAACAAGTTTTTAAATACATCTTTTCAGGCCATGAAAAGCTTAGAGGCCTGCTACATTTGGTGCCTGCCAAAAAGGCACTGACGAATTCCTCAGTTTGGAACTGCCTTTTTAAAACCTTGCAGGCTGAACAATCCTTGCAGATATCCTATTGTTAGAAGACGCACCATGCAGCTGGTGTAAGCTGAGCTCAGCAGATGCTCTCACGCCTGCTGCTACCTGGGTTTCCTGCAGAGTTGGTACAAAACCCGCTGCAGGCCCCGTGAGTGCCCTGGAGCAGCACAGACCCTGGCAGTGCTCCGTGCACACGGCTGCTCTCCTTCCTCCCTGTGCCTTCCCTTCCGAGGGGGAGTAATCATTGGATGTCTTCGCCCATCACCGAGAAGCCGGAAGAAATGTGCCTGATTCACTGGGGCGGCAGAGCTGAGCCAAGACTCCACAGTGAAGCAGCAGGGACCGAGTGGTCCAGGGACTCGGTGGGGAGGGCAGGCTCGGAGCTGGTGAGCCAGTCCTTAGTCACTATGCCAGGCTATAAATACGCTGAGAAGATAATGAGAGGCCTGAAGAAACTGTGACAAGAAAAAGCCGGGCAATTAGAGAATAAGACGGAGAGCACGCCTCCGGTGATGGGACCAGCCCACACTCTGACTGCTAAGACAAAAGGAAAAGGTGGGCGGAGGAATCACATGTGACCAGGAACCTATTTGTAGGATGTCAATTTCCATTAAACTCTTTGGGGAGCTCTGAGAACTCTCGTGTGTGGGCTGCCTTCACAGACCAGGGAACCACAGAGGGGAGAAGTCTCGGTCTTTGAGTCAGGCCTCACAATTGTCTATCGTATCATGAGATGCCAGGGGGTACTCAGGGAACACCAATAATCACAGTAGTGATCATAGGGTGGTGGTCAGTAGCATCACACCAAGGGCCAGAAGAATGTCACCTCATTTATCGCTGTCCACCACCCCATGCAGTCCACCACCCCATGACTTTCGTTCCCATTTCTCAGATGAGGAAACATGCTCAAACCCATAGAATTGCTGGCCAAAGGCAACATAGCTGTCAAGGGGCAAAATCAGTATTCAAAATTCAGGAGACTCTGATAACAAAGCCCAAGCTCCCACCCAGAGCCACCCTACTTCCTGAACAGGTGGCTTCCCCGGCTGCCTGTGTCCCCGACCTGGAAGAGGGAGAGACTGCTAGTACGTAGCCTTCACCTATTCCCCTTACCTTCACGTTGTATGACTGGGTGATGAAGTGGATGGGCACCCAGTCCAGCGCATCCTGGGCCCGGGAGTTTCCGAAAGGGGCCACGTGATCTGGGAAGCCCTGGCCCTTCAGCAGGCTCTCCACCTTCTGCGCCATGAGCCAGCATGGGAGAGCTTTGGTCAGTCTTTGAGAGAGAAAAAGAGGTCAACTGAGCAAGTCTGTTGTTCCTCTACCAGCAGTTTTTAAAGGCCTCCACATGCATGCTTTTCCAGTTTTATTATTTTATCACTCCAAAATGGGGATTATTTGACAGAAACTAAAGTGTCTGTAGGCTAGGCACACTGGCTCACACTAGTAAGCCCAGCACTTTGGGAGCAGAAGGATTACTTGAGGCCAAGAGTTCAAGACTAGCCTGAGCAACATAGTGAGACCCCTGCCTCTACAAAAAGCAGACAAATTAGCCAAGTGTGGTGCTGCCTGCCTGCCCATAGATAGTCTCAACTACTACAGAGGCCAAAGCAGGAGGATCCCATGAACCCAGGAGTTTGAGGCTGCAGTGAGTTATGACGATGTTACTGCACTCAAGCCTGGGTTGATAAAGCAAAACCTGTCTCAGGAAAACAAACAAACAAACCAGAAAGTCTAAGTTTGTGAAATCTTGGCCAGGAGGACGAGTCTAAAACAATGTTTCCCAAACTGTATTCCACTGAAGCTCTCTGTACAAGAGGGGTTCCATGGCCAAAAAGTTGGGGAAACTTTGCATCTCCATGTCCTAATGTCCTTCCTGAAGCATATTTGCACATTAAAGGCTCTGAGAATTCCCATAAGAAGGAATCATGGTTTTCACTTTAATTTGGTGTTTCCCAAACATATTGGACTATAGATCTACCCCTCTGACATCATGTGGAAATGTGTTCCACGGAACCTCCTTTGAGAAACGCTGGTCTAAAGAGATCAGCACTAACACTGTAAAGGGTGAATGTGGATCTAATCAAAGTCATGTTGTAACCACCCTGGGGAGATGTGGGAGGTGTGCACGCGGGGAGGAGAATGAAGGGCAAAGAGCCAAATCGTCATCTTCCATGGTGGGAACTCAATATAAAATTCATAAAACCAAAAAAATCAAGAAGTAGCATTACATACAAGTTATCTAAAGATATGGGAGTAGATTTCCAAAAAAAACCAGCTACAAGAGTTGAAAGTGGTGGCGGCTGGAGTGGGGCAAAGTAGGATAAGAACTGTTTTTTTGTTGTTGTTTTTATTGAGACAGAGTCTCACTTTGTTGCCCAGGCTAGAGTGAGTGCCATGGCGTCTGCTTAGCTCACAGCAACCTCAAACTCCTGGGCTCAAGTAATCCTTCTGCCTCAGCCTCCCGAGTAGCTGGGACTACAGGCATGGGCCACCATGCTCGGCTCATTTTTTCTATATATATTAGTTGGCCAATTAATTTGTTTCTATTTATAGTAGAGACGGGGTCTCACTCTTGCTCAGGTTGGTTTCGAACTCCTGACCTCAAGCAATCCGCCTGCCTCGGCCTCCCAGAGTGCTAGGATTATAGGCGTGAGCCACTGCGCCTGGCCAAGAACTGCTGTTTTTATAACAAAACATGCAGAGCTACTTGAAATTTTTGTGTTATGTGCATATTTGAAAATAAAAAGATAAAAACATTCAAGCTTCCCCACACTGGTTTTATTGTACTGTGTATATTAAAATTCAGAAATATACTTTCAGAGGAAATTTTTGCTATTAACTCAAAGGTTATGCAACCTTAAAAACGAAACATAAAAAGCCTTGAGACTTTTACACTGCCATAGTTGATAAGAAAAATGACTGTAATGGTTTTGCTACTGTTCATAAATAATGATAATAAACTACATAGCTTTTGTAAGCACTCATCAGCTGATGCAGAGGTTTGATTAAAATGGGGATAAGTGGGAATGCTTTGTTTTCTGATCAACACAAATTCAAATAGAAACAAGCTACTCTTACCTTAGTTTACAACCAGATTGCATATTGTAACCAAATAATACTGGGGTCCGGATCCCCTCAATCGCTAAGCAGTCTTGTTCAGTTGTGCTACGAAGAATAGTAAATTGTCCATATCTATTTGTGGTCTGAATAATTCCAGATATTCACACACAGTTAAGGGACAATTGACCAGTGCTGATTCTCAGGTAAGAAGATCGTGTCACTTGTGTGCCATGAGTAAGACCCAAATACACCTTCTCTGGACCTCAGAGATTTTGACATTTATTTCCCAGGAGAGGGCAAAAAATACTTATAACTAATTTCCTTGATTAGTAGATCCTCAGAAGAAAAACCCTAAGAAACTGGCCCTTCAAAATTAATTTTAAATTTTCAAAATCACTAAATTTGTTTAGGAGTCTCTGTTTAAATGTGAAATTAAATACATATAGATGTCAACTTTTCTGTCTTAGATTTTCATTTTAAAACACTGCCATTTTTTTAGGACATGCTGCTTTGCCCCCTACAGCCAGTCTCCACGCAGCCCACCCCCTGCCTGAGAGGAAGCTCTGGCCAGCACTGGTCTCTCCTCCCCATAAGCAGGCCGGGGGACCCTGAGCGACAAGAAGTGTGGCCCATGCACATGGACAGGGAAATCAAACTTCTCTACAGCACGAAAAAGGATATCCCTTCTGAGGCTGGACGCCAGCAACTAATGGGAGCCCCACAACATAACCAGGGTTTCCACTGAGAGGAAGTGGCTTTGTGTTTTGCTGAAAGACAATACAGAAATGCCCACAGATGATTCTCATTTTAATAAGGAGATGGCAGGCAGAAAATGAAATGCTTTTCATAATAAAATCTGGAATTACCAACCAATAGAAAAATTTCTCCCCCTACTCATAACTATATCTGCTGAGTGTGGGAGTACATCATACTGTAAAGAATAAGCTGCCGCTGAAGGGAATCTTATTCCCAAATGGAAAAGGATACAAGGACTTTGCCTGGTTTTATTACAAACTCCACATGCTACCCGCAAGCCCTTTGTTCACTAGAAATTGTTAGATGTGATAAGACTTCCAAATTGAGTTTTTTTTTCACTAAGAAGGTATTACTCGGCAATTAAAAACTTACTTTACACAAATTTGATCAAACTTACCTGAATAAAATGAATCTCAAACTTTTGCTGCAGTGGAACCACTACACTGCTAACTGTCCCCAGAAGGAAAGAGAGATCAGCTTCTGTAACTTCACCTGCATCTGTATACGTGAGACTGTACTTTACCTAAAAACAAAATGATACTCCAAATATACCTGTTTCTATTACATCTCGGTAGCTTTATTAACAACTCAAATAAAACATACACAGGCAGCAAATCATCTCCCATTTCTCCATTTGTTGAAACTTTTCTCTGTCATCCAGTCAGATCATGAGAGGTATTCCCTCAACATCACCCTCAATGGAGAGTGTCATCAGAGCCTCTCTGTGCCCAATACCTAAGTTCCACATCTGCTGGTTCAAGCAGAATGTAATTAGCCTATCTAACAAAAACAGCAGCAAGAAGAAATCTTTTTGTTTTTTAGAGATAGGTTCTTACTCTGTCACCCAGGCTGGAGTGCAGTGGTGTCATCAAAGCTCACTGCAGCCTTGAACTCCTGGGCTCAAGTGATCCTCCTCCCTGAGACTCCCAAGTACCTGGGACTACAGGCATGCACCATCATGTCTGGTTATTTTTCATTATTATTATTTTGTAGAGACAGTCTCACTATGTTGCCCAGGTTGGTCTTGAACTCCTGGCCTCAAATGATCCTCCCCCACCTGAGCCTCTCAAAGTGCTGGAATTATAGGTGTGAGCCACTGTGCCTGGCCAAAAACAACAAAATTTTGATGTACTTTTGCAACTCACTAGGTTTGTGGAGACAAGTAAAGAAGCATCCTGTGAGGAGACAGCGTAAAGGCAAGCAGGATGCTGGGCCAAGCAAAGCAACCATAGGATTGACCACAGCTCCCTTTGGAGGGTATCTAGTTTCCCTGCAGGACATCCAGCTCAAGTCTGCCACAAACAGACTGTCAAAGCCAAACTGGACACCTACCTCAAGAACGACATTACTGCAGAGTCTAACAGGCCCAGCGTTGATGAGCGCTGGCTGCAATATTATAGTGTTTTCCAGTCGGGTAAGCGTTTTATTTAGAGATTGAATGATGATGGACTTAACCGTGATAGGGACCTACAGAGTAAAGAAGACCTGGATTATTGAAGTTACTCTACACAGAGGTCAATGGGTTAAAATAACAAAAAAACTTGACACAAACCTCCACAGATATACTGCCAAGCGGGGGGAAGCATGCTACAAAACAATGTGTGTACTATGATTCCACACTTGCAAACACACAGATATTTATATGTAAAAACATATATATATATTCACAACGAAAATACCAGAAGGATAAAACCAAAATCTTAAAAGCAGGTATCTCTGAAAAAATACGTTCACACAAAAACTTGTACAGGAATGTTCACAGCAGCACTATTCATAATAGCTAAAAACTTAAATTTCCATCAACTTATGAAGAGAGAAATAAAATGTGGTATATCCATTCAAAGGAATATTATTCATCCATAAAATGAAGTGCTGATACATGCTACAATATAAATAATCTTGAAAACATGTTGACTAAAAAAAGCCAGACACAAAAGGATAAACATATTATATGATTCCACTTATACAAAATGTCCAAATAAGAAAATCCACAGAGACAAAAGTTGCCAGGGGCTAGGGACAAGAGTTGGAGAAGAATGAAGTGTCACTACTGTTAACATGGGTTTCTTTTTGGGGTGATGAAAATGTTTAGAAATTACATAGTAATAGTTGCTCAACCTTGTGAATATACTAAAACCACTGAATTATATACTTTAAAATGGTGAGCTTTATGAAGTGTGAATTATATTTCAAACACATGCACAAACTCCACCACACCATCAAATGCATATATACACACACACCCTCACTTCCAAAACTCAACTCCTACTGATGAATATACACCCTCAATACACACATGTGCACATTCCACACAAAGTCCCAGGATATGTAGCCTTAAATCCCCCCAACTCCCTAAATGTACACACCTGACCCAATTTATACCAACTTCTACAAATACCCTTACACACACACAAAGTGGTTGCCTCCGGGTTGTGGGATTATGGACAAGAAAAAACAGACAGACAACCTTTTAAGCAGAATCACGAAGCCCTGGTTATCCCAATGCTATGTAAGGACATTTTTCATCCATGGCCATTGTCAGCAAAGTGATTAAGCAGTAAACAATCCTCTAAAGATAGCTGGACCTCTTTGTACTATAGGACAAATCTAACATTTGTTCTAAATTTAAATTCTTGGAAACCACTGTGTAGGAAGGAATCTAATGTATCCAGATGTTTATATTGCTTTGACCTTTGCCCTCAATCATGTACTACTGCTGTTTACAATTTAAAATTACTAAGTATGTAAGTTGTCACTTTGGAGATAAATGAGCAGTCTTTGCTCCCATGACCAAGAAGACCTGCAGCTATCCTTATAAGTCAAATACCTCTCACAGAAGAATGTGACATGATTCAGTGACAAAGACAAGCTGTCATGTGAAAAGAGAGGCAGAAGGCAAAACCAGTCACAGCAAGGCACTCTGTATAACAAGATGCACTAATGAGTTTAAGGGTTACATAGAGGCTGGGTATGGTGGCCTATAATCCCAGCACTTTGGGAGGCCAAGGCAGAAAAATGACTTCAGGAGTTTGAGATCAGCCTGGGCAACATAGTCAGACCCTGTCTCTATAAAAAATTAAAAATTAGCTTGGTGTGGTGACGTGTGCCTATAGTCTCAACTACTCAGGAGGCTGAAGCAAGAGGATCACTTGAGCTCAGGAGTTTAAGGCTGCAGTGAGCTATGATCATGACACTGTACTCAACCTAGGCAACAGAGTGAGACCCTGTCTATAAAAAAAAAAAAGAGTTATATAAGGCGTTCTAGGCTGAGATTTAATTAGCCCTTCTTTAAGTCATCCAAAGACAACCCCAGATAGCTTAATCTGAGTATACTGATCCCTCATGTCAGCAGTGACACACAGGGTTCCGAGAAAGAGAACACCCTCCCATTGCAGCCTCTGCTGGAGCTGCTCCCATGGCGTGTGGGTGTTGTTGGCGAAAACTGAAGGGTCCAGTTTAAATAAGCTTTGGAAGGACCGAGGGACTAGTGTAAATGGCAAGATATGTCCCAGTCCCAACATTTCACTGGAACAGTCACAAGAATAAAACAGTGGGACTATTCTGATGTCTTCAACGTCCTCCTTAACCACATATCCCATCCTCGCACCACCCAGCGCTAAGAACCACAGCATTGCTTTACTGTGAAACTCAGGGCTCTGCGTAAACCTTCACTGACGGCTCAACAGGCACTGACAATGATTCTGGGCAATCACAACAGGCTTCACATAACAGGGAGACGGGATCCAGTTTCTATATTCCTGATCCTCTAACAGACCTTAAAATTTGCTTATTTAAAAATATTTAAACAAATCCCTATTATTATTTCACATGCTTGTCCTTTAGAGCACAGGCTTTGGTATCACAGACCTGAGTTGGAAGTCCCAGTCTGCCACATCCTGTATGGCCACAGAAGGCAAAGAGGGAACATGTGTGAAGCTTGTAAAATGGGGCCTACCACCAAGTAGAGCAAATCTAATGTCATGGTGAAGTTTAAGGTCTCTGGGGGCAGACTGCCTGGATTCCTGCCCCAGCTCTGCCACTTCCCAGCTGTGTAGCTGTGGGTATGCTAATTCATCTCTCTGTAACGTATCTGCCAGAGAGTGACAACAGGACCTACCTCCTAGGACTGCCAAGAGGATTCAAGGACTTCATATGTGTACAGCTCTTAGAACGGGGCCTGGAACCCACTCCATGCCTTCTAGTAACATCCATCATTCCTCATAGTAAGTCTTCCAAATCTGACTGGACCTACCTCTTAGTCATTCATCACTTGACACATAACTCATTGAGTGCCTAATACATACTGGCCACTGCCCTAGAACTACGGCTGTACATGAACAAGGCAGATTGGGTTGCTGCCCCCACAGATGGTTCAAGTTTTGAATGGTAGAATCAAGCACTTTCTAGTAGTTGGAGGGATATGAGAGCTAGCCCATTATGTGACTTTTAAACTGAGTTCCTGAGAGCCCTACAGTTCCTCAGTAGGACCAAAGGGTAGGTGGGTGGGGAGAGGCTGGGCAGGTGGAGGGCTTCAGGCCCCACCCTGCTTCAACCAGCATAGCTCCAGATTCAATCCACGTTATACACCAGGAGGTTCTGCTTGAGTCTGCATTTGAAAAAAGGGCTCTATAACTGAAACAAATTTGAAAACACCTTCACAGATGAGGGAATCCAGCACACACACACTAGTGTGAAATCCAAAATCACATGGCTATTTCTTTCTAAATTCCCTCAAACGTGTTTGTGTGGAGAGACTTAATGAAGCTGATTACGGTTGGTGTGTCACTGTCCCGAGTGCTTCCTGTGTGCATCCTCCCACTCAGCCGTGCATCGAGCCTCTGCACAGACACTCACCGTCCACTCAACAAAGGGAAGCTGAGGGGTCTTTCAGACAACAACACAATGGCAAAGCTGAGTTCTGGACCTCCGCTGACCAGCTCCACAGGCTTTGGGAGACTACGACAAAGCCATCACCTCAGACTTCCTTGGGGACTGTGTTCACAGGCAGGCCCGGGGCACAGACCCTAGCACAGGGAGTAGAGGACCCATGTTCTTTCTCTCTGCCATATCCACAGAGGCCTTGCCCTCCTGACCACAGCTCAAACGAACCCCTGGGCTGAGGGTGATGAGGCTTTGAATAGAATCTACTCTCACAAGCCCTGACGTGCACACCTCCTACCCGTGTGTGCACACTCCTACACATGTGTGCACACCTCCCACACGTGTATGCATACCTCCCACACGTGTGTGCACACCCACAGAGCAAAATGTTCACAGCTTCTACTCTGGACAGACAGCATCCTGGGAGCTGGCCAACTTTCTTGACAAGAGACCAAGAGCAAGGGACACCCTGAATGTCCAGAAGTCAGTCACACCATTACCAGTCAAGACAGCTATATCACTTAAACATGGAAGACTGTGAAACCACAAGTGAGGGGGCTGGAAATCCTGAAGCATGATTCCAAAGGGGCACATCCTAAGGAGTCTCCCTACTTCACGTACGTTTGCTTTTTGACAGATGTATTTGTTATTGGCAACAAGGTACCCTTCTAATTATAACTATATTCATTTCAAAGGGCTCAGAAACAAGACAGTGTATTATAAGCTATCTTACTTTCCATTAAGAAATGCTCTTACCTTTGTCCTTGAATTAGGCACCTAGACAAAAGAAACCATAACAAATTGTGTTAAGTACAACAAAAAGAAGCATTTTCATTGCTTTTTCAGACCTTGTATTAAAGAGCATATTTATCTTATCAAAGATTTCACAAAGAGGAAAACAGAATTTCCTTGATCAACACTTCGCATCTACACGTTTATGTTGTAATCAAAGAGGTAACATAGCATTTTCTGTCTATATTCATTTCCTTCAGATTGAAGCTCAACAAGCAGTCTCAGGAAGGCTCCATGCTTCAGTGTCATTACTTCATGTTTCCCAGTGGCCATCACTGCCATAAGCACTGTGGGGAAGGCACAGGTACTGCCCTCTTGGTCACTCTTGCTGCGCTGGTCCTCAATGGAAGGTGACCATCGCTTACCTGAGCATTTCCACAGCCTCCTAACTGATCTTCCTGCCACTAGACCAAGTCCTCTCGATGCCAAGCTCCAACCTCCCCCATACAACTGGCATTCTCTTTCTGAAGGTTCCACCTCCCTTTGTGCCCTGTCCCCCATCTCTCCCAACCTCATCACAAGATGCCCCATTAAGCCACTGAGGGCTCTGAGGAGGGGAAAAGATAGACATGTTTGGGAGGCTTGTACCAAAAGAGAATTGTCCCTGGATGCCCAAGGGAATACTTCTGGGACTATATCCAGGACTACTTCAGCACAACTGTGAGAAGTCAAACTAAGTGAAGAATTCACAGGCCTAGATAGCTGACTTATAAGAATAGGGAATAGGGAAGGGGAGGGGAGAGAGGAAAAGGTTAAACTTGATTCTAAAAGCTAAAGCTCAGATGAATAATGGTGCCATGGGCCAGCCTATCCCTGCACCCCAAAAATAGGAAATGGGGGGGTGGGTTGATAATAATCATGTGACTTTTAATCATTGAAAAACATCTTCTCCCCTTGAGACCATCCACCTCACTCGTTCATTCAGTTCAGGCTCCAGTCACTGCCACCAGCGAGAAGGGGCCCCTTCACCTCTGTGCCCTCTTCTGTTTCCTGCCCTTTCCTCACTGCTCTTTCATCTACCAGAGAGTAGATTCTCTCTTCTTTTCTGGGCTGTTTCTAAGAGAGAGCTTTTTGGTGCTAATATGATTATTTCTGTCAGACATTAGGACATTTATATGATTTCTGAAGTTTTTAGTTGTTAATTAAGATTTCATTTTATTTCAGGAGACAGACATTATTGGTTACCATCAAAATGAACAAAAGAAGGAAAAAATGAATGAAAGCAAAATGAGCTAACTGTATGAAAATAAAAATTTGTTAAAGGATTTCAATAATCACTGATACCAAAGTATTGGAGAAAAGAAATTTCAATTTGAGTGTCAATCATGTATTGAAATCATTCTATACTTGTCATATTTTAAAACATAGAACAGAAAGCATACCTAATGAATCAGTTCCACTTCAAAATAATTCTTACCCTCAAAATTTCAGGGCTGCTGTAATAAGCCATGCCAAGGGCTTCAATTTTTTCACACTCTTCTAAATTGATTTCTCTGGTGCACTTAACAGCCTGGTTCACTAGAAATGCTGGAAATTATAACATTCCCAAGGGGAAAAAATACAAGAGAAGAAATTTTTCAACTGTCCAATGGCAACTAAAAAGCTGTAACGTAGGTAATATTGCAAAATGAATTACAACACAAATATGCAATATATTTAAAATAGGGTTTTAAATTATTTTTCAAATAGGTATTCAAAATTCATAAGATTCAAAATTCAGAAGGCACAAAAAGAGAGCAAAATCTCCCTCCAATGCCTGTCTTACCCCCCAGCTACCACCAGTCCCCTTCCCCAGAAGCAACCAAAATGAAGTGTCTTGCTTATCGTTCTGGAAATGTTCTATGCAAATAAAAGCAAATATGTATGCAAAATAATTTTTTATTATTTCTTTCTCCTTTTGGAAACAAATACACACTATATATACTATTCTGCCTCTCGTTTATTTCACTGAACAATATATCTTGAAGATTAGCCTCAGTACATGAAGAGCTTCCACCTCCTTTCTTAGGGATAATTAGTATTCTATTAGAGATGTAGCATAATTATTCCACCAGTTTCCTGTTAATGGACACTTAAGTTGTCTCTGTCTTTGCCATCACTAACAATGCTGCAACCTATTATTTCATGTGAGCCAGAGTTTCTGAAGGATTAACTCCTAGAAGTAGAACAGCTGCGTGGAACAGCACATTCATTTGGAATTTTGATGCATATTGCTAATTTGCCCTTCACAGAGGTTGTACCAATTTACAGTCCCACCAGCTACGTAGGTGAGTGCCTATTTCCCCACAGCCTCAACTTTCTTGAGCTTTGCCAATCTGATAGGGGAAAATGGTATCTCGGTTTGATTTTAATTTACACCGTTCCTGGTGTATGTGAGCTTAAGTGTCTTGTCAACAGAATACATTTTCCTGTCGTCCATTACTTTGATAAGCTTCTTCACTGTGAGGCTCACTTAAGGGTGGGAGAGACATGCCTACTGCCGTCCGCTACTGAGGGGGCCGTACTGTGGGGTCTATGGTACTCCTGAATGGAGCAGCAAGACCCTTGGGAGGCAGGAGAACACAGGGGAGCACGGGTTGCAGGCCACCTGCGTGGGTTCTGCCCTCATTCCACCACTGCCGGAGTGGGCCCAAGCAAGAAACTTCACGCCACTCAGTTTCCTATCTGCAAAATGTAGATACTAACCTGACTTCAAAGGATCACTGTAAGGATTAAATGGAAAACACACGCAAGCACTTAACCCACTACCCAGCACACAGGAAGTGCTTAATAAATGTTAGCTGTTGATAAGCTTTAGCACTTTCCAACAACTGGGAGTGTTAAACAGCATCTGTTTTCAGATAGTGAGTTACCAACACTCCAAGTGCTCAAGCACTGACTACGTGCGGTAGAAAAGATTCTGGCACCGGGTGGCAAATCAAACCATTAATATAATACATAAATTTGAGGTCTCTTTCAACTTGCAAATTGTTTCTAGTTATGAAACCCATTTAAATATAACTACTACAAAGGTAACCTATTAACAGCAAACTCTGTTTACAGAGAAAAAGAAGAATGGCCAATCTCTTACCTGCAGGGTTATTATCAGTGCACAGAGATGATGTTAGGGGTGAAGGAAATCTCAGAAATGAATCTGAAGTCTGAAGACGAGCCCCATACTGCAAATACAAGCACCGACAGTCATTATGGTATTATTAAGGCATTCATCCAACACTTACTGGGCACCTACTATGTGCCAAGCAGCATTACAGGCATCAGGGACACAGTGATCAGTAAAAAAAAAAGATATGATTGATCCTCAACCATGTGGCACTTACGTCTAGCCACTCCATCCTTTTTTTTTTTTTTTTTTTTTTTTTTTTGAGACAGAGTCTCACTTTGTTGTCCAGGCTAGAGTGAGTGCCGTGGCGTCAGCCTAGCTCACAGCAACCTCAAACTCCTGGGCTCGAGTGATCCTTCTGCTTCAGCCTCCCGAGTAGCTGGGACTACAGGAATGCGCCACTATGCCCGGCTAATTTTTTTTTATATATATATCAGTTGGCCAATTAATTTCTTTCTGTTTATAGTAGAGACGGGGTCTCGCTCTTGCTCAGGCTGGTTTTGAACTCCTGACCTTGAGCAATCCGCCCGCCTCGGCCTCCCAAGAGCTAGGATTACAGGCGTGAGCCACAGCGCCCGGCCTTCCATCCTTTTTTTTAAAGGAGGTTTCTGTATGTGTATTTTACTCTATTTGCAGGCTTTTTAATTATGGAATTCCTCTGGAGAGGTATACAAGAAGCTGACATAAGGATTTGCCTCTGCAGACAGGAACTGGGTGGCTGGACACAGGGGTGAGAGAATTCTTTTCCACTAGCATTCATTATTTAAAGAACAGATAAAATATATATTACAATAATAAAATCATAAAAATCAATTTTTATGACTCATTTTTATGAAAGAATACCTTCTTTCCTCAAACTAAACCCCATGAAATTCTTCCCCAATATTCAAAACCCACATTTGTAGCTATTGGGCATATAGCTAATTTTCTTGGATTTGAAAGTTTATCCAAATCCAATGTGTTAGTGCCAACAAGGGTATGGGAAAGCAAGCCCTTTCATTCACTGGAGCTGGGAGTGTAAATTACTGCAATCTATCTGGATGGCAATCTGTTATCAGTATTTAAAATTTCCATTCATTTTGGCCAAGTTATAACCCTGTTATAGAAACATATCCTAAAGATTTAATCATACAAGTGTATGAAGATATATGTATACATAAGAATGTTCACTGTGGATTATTTATAATAGCAAAAACTAGAAACAAATGTCTGTTAAGAGTGAGGCAGCTCAGATACATACACAACAAGGAATACTTTGTAAAATGCAGCTCTAACCCAAGTTTTGACAAGTTACTTTCCTGTGCTTAAGGTAAATGGGAACAATATGTCCCTCCTTGGGTGTGCAAGGTAATACCTGACACATGGAAAATGCTCAAGAAATGGCAATTTTTATATTCACATGCAAAGATGCACAATATTTATAACTAAAGAAGACATTTTCTAGAATAATGTGGATAACTATAAATCCTAATTCTATATAATACTATATGTACATTTTAACAGATGTATTTAAATGTCAGGAAGAATACACATCAATCTTTTCAAAGTGATTTGCAGTATGAATTTTAATGGAGACAAGAGGCCTTTCAATTTTTCTTCTATACCTCTGTACTTTTAACTTTTAGAACTAGTACATGTTACTTTTATACTCTTCTTTGAAAAAAATGCTTCCAGGCTTGGTGCAGTGACTAATGGCTGTAATCCTCACACTTTGGGAGGCGGAGGTGGAAGGATAGCTTGATCCCAGGAGTTTCAGACCAGCCTAGGCAAATCAGTGAGACCCTGTCTCTACAAAAGTGGAAAAATTATGTGGATGTGGTGGCATGCACCTGTAGTCCCAGCTACTCAAGGGACTGAAGCAGGAGGACTGCTTGAGCCTAGGAGTTGAAGTCTGCAGTGAACTATGATCGTGCCACTGAATTTCAGCCTGGGAGACAGAGTCAGACGAAAGAAAGGAAAGGAAAAGGAAGAGGAAGACAAAGAGGAAGACGAAGAGGAAGAGGGAAGGGAAGGAAGAAAGAAAAGAAAGAAAGGAAAGAAACAAAGAAGAAAAGAAAAGCAGTTTCCAAAAAAGTTAGTTTATTCAAAATTAATATATGTCACATTTAAAAGTATACTAATGAATAGATACAGAACAGCAGCACACATCTTCCAATGTCTATAAAACTAAATACAAGTTTGAGAATAAGACCAGGCATCCAACCAATCCACTCCAAGTTCCCTCCCTGCAGCATAACTCAAGTTTATCATGCTGCATCTCTTAAGACCCAGAAGAACAAAGAATTCTGCAGAGAAAAACGCAAGCTTACCACAGAATAAACTACCTTCAATCCTATATTCAGAATTCAGATACTCAATTTTAATCTTCATGATCTTTGATTTGTAGGCATGAACTGTAAGTTTTGTTTTGAGACAGGATCTTACTCTGTTACCCGGGTTAAAGTGCAATGGCATCATCACAGCTCACTGCAACCTCAAACACCTGGGCTCAGGTGATCCTCCTGCCTTAGACTCCTGAGTAGCTGGGACTACAGGCACAAGCCACCACACCTGGCTAATGTTTTTTTATTTTTTGTAGAGACAGAATCCCTTTATGTTGCCCAGGCTGGTCTCGAACTCCTGGCCTCAAGCGATCCTCCCACCTTGGCCTCCCAAAGTGTGAGGATTACAGGCATGAGCCATGGGCCCAGCCAACATTAGGTTTTTTAGTCTGTAATATCAATTCACTGTCTCAGGGAAGCCAATTTGGCTGGTAACATACTTAAAATTAACTTACAAGGACGGGATATTTGTGACAGGAAGGGTAAACTCAATAAACGTTCTTGGCTCACCTCATATTTAGCAGCATGTGTAGCATCCAGTTTGGTTGGGAAGGAAATATCTGATTCAGCATTCAATGTGAAACCATCAGATGTTTTCATCAATTTATCAAAACTGTTTTCATCAGGCACTTCGGGGTTAATAAAGGATATTGCAGGTTTATCTGTTTTTAGAAAAAGTATTTTAAATCAGCATAAATATATATTATGCACGACTTACGTACTATTTTAGAATCAGCTTTTGGAAGCATTAAGGCTGATGTGGAAAAAATAAAGTGTGTTTTTCCATATTCACTTCTCCCAGCATTTCTTGAAGCTTGTTAAATAAACAGGATCCCTAGTCTCAGCCTGCTTCTCTAACAGTGGGGAAGGAATAGTTTCCTGCACCTGCAACTAAACAGCCCAACAGAAGCCAATAATAATCAGTATTTTTCTCCAGTCCATGGACTAATGAGTCTGTTCCATCAACCTGTAAGGGGAAGCTCTCTCTGGATGGCTATGAGAATGAAAGAAGCCTATTTCTCCTCTTATACAGCCATGTTCAAAGTCCTGGAGAAAAACGTGTCATGTACAGAAGAGAGCAGGATGGTATGTACATTAGGCTCATGTCACTGGCCAGTCATCACTTCAGACTGCAAATCGTGTAGAGCATTCACCTAAGTTTTCAATCACAGGGAATAACACCAAAAAATATTAATATAAAGATATTCTGAAAAGATGTTTAATTAATAAAACCATAAATGTGTCACTAATCTTTGATATCTTGATAACATTTTACACTCACATGTTCTTTGGATCCAGACACTTATGTGAGCTAAATAGATAAAAATAAGATCCTGTTTTCATGCAAATACTCTTGGTAAAAATAAAAGAGAAAAAGGAAATAGAAACCACAGGTAATGTTCAAAGCAGAACCTGATTTTCAACCATTAAGCCTGGAGGAAAAAAGGTAAAAAAAAAAAAAATGTATATATAGAAATCTAAATTCCTGTGTATGTCTACATATTACAAACACCTCTGAAATCTCTGAAATCAAATGTAAGGTTTCAAAAGACAACTAGACAAGCACAATTACTTTTAAAGAAAGTGTGCATGCCCACAGGTCTATAAAGTTACCTGCAGTTATCTGCGAAATAATCTCAGAAGATATACATTATACGTATAGCCAAAACATAAAATAATTGCTTTAAATCTAACTGAATAAGATTTTTTTTCCATAAAATAACTTTAAAACAAAAATTGTCCACAGTTTCACAAAATATATCCAGGTTGAATACTTACAGTTTGTATTGCGAATGCAAAAAATAGATGGATTGATCTGGTCAACAAGTTTAAATATCCTTTGAGGTGGATTTGCTGTGAAATTCAATGAATAGATGGCTGCTTTTTGACTACAAAACTGGCTATCACCCCTGAAAATTAGAAAAAATAATAATATAAACTTATAAGGCATAAGCACACAATCTTAGCAAGATTATTTTAAAACTGTCAGCTGCAGGGGGAGAAGGGAGAATGGGCATTTATTGAAACCTTAAAATCTGTACCCCCATAATATGCCTGAAAAAAAAAAAACTGTCAGCTGTATATACTGGGCTATGTTAACAGCTACACGAGAATATTTATGAAAGCATGATGTTAGAATTTTTATTTAGTTTATTCAGTGTTAAAATGTTTGGCATTTGGGCCACAGTGGCACATGCCTATAGTCCCAGCTACTTGAGAGGCTAAGACAGGAGGATCACTTGAGCCCAGGAGTTTGAGGCAACATGAGACCCTCATCCTTAAAAAAAAAAAAAAAAAAGCTTGGCATTTGACACTTTTCTAACAGGAAAAAAAATTAAGTAGAATAACCTTTAAGGAAATCATGTCAAGTATGGAATGTAGATCAGGATATAATTTTGATGTCAATGAACCTTATAAACTCTGATATCAATTATATAAACTTTTGCAGACCTTCAGATTGTTTATAAGTAGCCAAATTAGATCCAAATTTCTTGTCTTTAGAATACATCTGTCTTCAAAAGATTGTGAAAATGAGAAAATATACTAATGTCTTCATCATATACCAGCTTGTTCATACACATCAATTTGTTTAACCAATCCTCTACTGTTGGTTTAGGTTACTTCTAATTTTCCCCAATTATATATAATGCTATAATGGCATCCTTGTACATACATCTGTATGAATGTCTCCAGTTATTTCTTTAGGATATGTTCCCTGAAGTGGAATTGCTAAGTCAAAAGACACGTACATTATTTAAGGCTTCTGAGACATATTACCAGATTGCCCTCCAGAAAGGCACAATATACATCCTTCCCAACACTGTAGTAAGACTGACTATTTCCCTGTACTCTTGCCAAGATTGGATATTATCATTCAGTTTTGAATGGGCCCTAAAGGGTGTATAGGAATAAAACAAAGGGAATGGGAGCCTAATCCAAGTGCAAGAACAGCATTGGCCAAGGACAGGAATGAACTGATGGGTCTTTGGGAATCTCTTAGTACCAAGGGTGGGCTGGAGTGGAGTCTTTGAGATGGAGGTTAGTAGAAAACAGGTTCTAACAGAAGTTGGGAATGCATTTAAATCCAGGCTAAGGAGACCATAGGTAATGAGAGCTTCTCAAAGTTTTTTAGCAAGTAAATGATAAGAGGAAGTGTGAGCTTATACAGTGGAAGGGAGCAGGGATGGGCAAACCAGAGGGCTACAGTGAAGGAGACTCTGAATGGGACCCCTTTCTCTCCCCCACTCCACCATCAGCCCTAATCTGGAGCAGCATATCGCTGTCAGCAGCAGATCTGGATACTTCTCTCTAGTTCCACCATCACAGCCTTCAGGGAGGGGAGCATAAGCATTAATCCTCATCTGCAATAGCTTCTTACTTGGTTCTCTGCCACCAGGCTTGGCCTATGGTGCAGGCTGCTGCAGAATTCCATAACATAGGAATGTGAGCCTCTCACTACCCTACCCCCTGCAGACTTCAGGACAAAGTCCAAAGCCCTCAGCACACACACAAGTCCCCTCAGACTGACCCTGCTCTCCTCTCCTCTCCATACTTCTCTTGCCCCACCCCTCTAGCCACAATGAGTTACCCCTGCAGTTAAGCAACAGGTGATACTCCTTCTCTCCTCTTCCCTCCCCTCCCCTCCTCAGCACCAGGCCCCAGGACTCTTCTCCCTCAGCGTGGAATGCACTTCCCTGATTCCATGCTGGCCAACTTCCATTTGCCCTTCAGGACCCAGCTCAGCTCATCTTTTCTGGAAAGCCTTCCCTTATGGAGCTGAGTTTGATGCAACTCCTCTGAGTTCTCCCAGTGCTTGGTGCAGAAACTGCCATTCATTAATCTGTCTCCCCTCTCAATGGTAAGCCCTTTGGAGGCAGGAGCATGTCTAACTCATCTTTATATCCATGGTGTTGGCATACAAGAGGTACTCAAGAAAGGTGTGATCAGGAGTGAAAGGCTGCTTAGACAGAGAAGGCAAGGAAGCAGCAGGAGCTGGGAGCCTCCAGGTTTCTGGTCTGATGTCTGCCTGCAAGGCTGATGGTAGAGGAAGTCAAAAGGGGACACAAAATCAGTTAGGAGTGAGGGGAGAAATTTAGTCATCCATTCAACTTGTTTTTAACAAGGGCCAACTATGTGTCAGGACCTGTGCTAGACTCTTGTAGTACAGAAATCTTCTTTCGTTCATGCAGCTTCTGTCTAATCAGGAAAAGAGACATCAGTCCAATAAGCTTACCAATGAATTTACAAGTTATTAGGGGTAGAATTAGTTGTTAGTTTAACAAATGAAACAAACCTTTTATAAACTGGAACCTACATAATGAGAATGCTCAATTAAATAGGATTATCACTTTTTTATCTTTTGAGACACAGTTTCACTCTGTCACCCCAGATTGAGGTTGCAGTGAGCTATGATGATGCTATTGCACTCTAACTCCTGGGCTCAAGGGATCCTCCTGCCTCGGCCTCCTGAGTAGCTGGGACTATAGGCACAAACCACCATATCTGGCTAATTTTTCTATTTTTAGTAGAGATGTGGATCTCGCTCTTACTGGTCTCAAATCCTAAACTTAAGCAATCCTCCCACCTCAGGCTCCCAGAGAACTAGGATTACAGGTGTGACCTACCATGCCCAGCTGGATTATGAGTTTTGGTTATAAAAGTTATAACCAAAAGTCATTTTGGTTATAACTATACTGGTTATTTCTATAGTGCATATTTACAAAGAAAGTCAATCAAAAAACTCAAAAACCTAACTCAGAAAAATGTGAAGTCCTTTCCTGAGGGTACTATGGATTCAGCCCTAACTTCTAAACTAGGGGTCTCCAAACCCCACCTGTTTTTGTAAATAAACTTTTATTGGAACTTAGCTAAGCATATTCATTTGTGAATACATACTCTGGCTATTTTTGCTGAACAATGATACAGATGAGAAGTTACAACAGAGACCCACATGGCCTATGAAACTTAAAATATTTACTATCTGGCTCTTTACAGAAAAAGTTTGCTGACCCTAATTCTAAATAATCTATATCTAAAACTGTCATATTAACCAATAAAAAACAAATGACATTCTAAAAAACAGTCCCAGGTTGGAGGAGAAATCTCACACTCAGGCACCTGTACTTACTAAGGCAGGAAGCAGAATGATTTTCAACAAAGTTTGAACCGTGCTATAGTCTAGGTAGCTAGAAAATTAAATTTAACTACAACAACCATTCTCCAAGCATTTTTTTTAAACACTAGAAATAGTTTCAATTTCTCATTGGTCAGTAAAATAGTTTCTCAAGGGAAAAATACACTGTACTTCCAAAAAGGATTCAACCTATCAAGTATCAATTGCTAAAACTTGCTATAACACTAAATTTAAATTAGTTATCTCTGAATAAGTTGGTCTCATTTTGAATAAAATGAACCTTTTCTAAATGCTTTTTTCAAAAGGTTTTAGAAATCTAAATTATAAAAACAGATCATTCAGAACAGTTATTTCTTTACTTGTAATCAACTGGGAATGTCATTTTCCATTGTTCTATACAATGTGAACTGTGAAAATTGGTGGTAGAAATACTTACAAGAAAGGTACAAAGCTTTCCTATCTATTTAATTTTCTGTTGTAAGTACTATGTCCACAATAAAAGCTGTAAACTTAAACTGCACATTTCACCCTATGATATGAGACAAATATGCTCATACAGAATATGTGATGTATTTCACTCAAACTGAAATGTAATTCAATCTCCAAACACTGAGAGATTTTATTATACTCTTTAGAAGAAACACACTCTCTCTCCTGTGTGTCTACATTATCATCTGGCTGGATACAAACATGGGATAGCTTCTTATTTACATATTGGTTTGGACAGTATGGAATCATGCAAAATACAGGAAATCAGGTTTAGATTTTTCAGCCCAGGGGAATTTTCACTTTCTGTCCCCAAATTTTATTATGCTGGTCAAATTTGATCAAAACTGCACGTGTCATAAACTTACGTGACAACTGGAACTGAACAGGTAGAAAAGACACTGAAATCCACAGAATTGCAGTCAGGATCACAACAGCAGTTGATGTCACACTGTGCTGGGGACAAGTCACAGACACACAGAGCAGCAACTACAGAAATAGGAAGGGTAGGATCCAGAGCATCACAATCAGCAGGTGGTGACTGCCCCCTGCGACTGCAATGCACCATACATCAATTTCATACTCAAGGTCCATTTTATTTTTCCTACTGTGCTCAGGGGGAAATTTGTGAAGTGGAAATTAGTCAGTTTGAGCACTCCACGACATTTCCCCAAGGTGGCTAACCATCTGACCATCTGACGAGCTTGGAAAGTTCTGTTTGTGCTTCACCTACAAAAACTCTGATTTGGTGAGCTGAGTATGAAACCCAGACGCCTGTACTTTTCAAAAACTTTAAGGTGATGCTGAACCAGCATGCCTAAACCATAAGAGCCTGCCTGACCATAAGAACCATTAGTTTACAATTACAGATTCCCAAGCCCCTCCACCAGAGACTGATGCAGAGGAAGGATGCCATTTACTGCCTCCAGGAAAGAGGGTTTTCAATCTTGTACCTCTCCTCAAATATAACCTGCAGCTTTGAAGCTGAATTCATGTTCACAGTCTCTTGGGCAACGATCAAACTGGCTCAGGTGCTTACAGTATATTTGGCAACTTAGACAATAAAGCATAGGGGTAGGTAGGAATCTCCCCACTTAGCAACTTTTACTTATTCATAATGATGATTATCTGGATTTTTAATTCCCTATTTTATTCTAACAAAAAACCCTTTTAAAAAATAGTAGAGCATGAGAATGATAAACACTGAATTCAAGGTAGTGATCATTGCTGGGAGGGAGGGAATAAGATCGGGGCTTCAATCCTGTCTGTATTGTTTTCTTTTTCTTTTCTTTTTTTTTTGAGACAGACTCTCGCTTTGTTGCCCAGGCTAGAGTGAGTGCCATGGCGTCAGCCTAGCTCACAGCAACCTCAAACTCCTGGGCCCAAGCAATCCTTCTGCCTCAGCCTCCCAAGTAGCTGGGACTACAGGCATGTGCCACCATGCCCGGCTAATTTTTTCTATATATATTAGTTAGCCAATTAATTTCTTTCTATTTATAGTAGAGACGGGGTCTCATTCTTGCTCACGCTGATTTCGAACTCCTGACCTCGAGCAATCCACCCGCCTCGGCCTCCCAGAGTGCTAGGATTACAGGCGTGAGCCACCACACTCGACTGGTTTTCTTTTTCAAAAAAAGATCTCAAGCCAAAAAGCCAAAAAAGGATCTCAGGCAAATGCTGGTACAGGGTCCATACAACACTCTTATTTGTGTATGTGAATTATTTCACAATAAATATGAGCTTTAGAAAAATATAGCCCATAACAGGTATAGCATACTCTGGGGGAAAAAAATGTGTGAGGGGAAGGTTCAGTCAATAAATATGCAACGATTTCTTAGTCTAAGACAGAAAAATTTCCCTCCTTAAGTTTACAGTGCTTCTCTGTAGCCAAGGACTCTTCCATGTGCTTAATAATGATGCAACTGATGCATGCTAATGTAAAAAATAAAAAGTGTTTTAGGATCCCTGCCTTATGCGTTTAAAATTACAAACTTGCTTTGTTTTCAAAACTTAAAACCATTGTAGGTAGCTATAAGGCTGCTGAGGACAAAGCAATAATGTTTAATAACTCCACTTAGGGGAAAAAAAGTCTCTACCCAGGATGTGAGTGCACTTAATCATCCAACAAGTATCTATCCAGGTCTAAGTAGCACTCAGCTGCTCTTGCATGCCTCTTATCATCTGCATGACTGGCTTGT
Source organism: Microcebus murinus (assembly GCF_040939455.1). NCBI lineage: Eukaryota > Metazoa > Chordata > Mammalia > Primates > Cheirogaleidae > Microcebus > Microcebus murinus. The sequence goes on along the minus strand of NC_134125.1, from coordinate 7,227,069 downwards.
GGAGCAGGGTACTAATGAACACAGCTGAGACTCATGATGAACAGTTATCACACTTCTCTTTCACCAACACTGCCTGCAAGCCATTCTGTAGATTCTCATCTAGTTCTCCACTCAGAATCAGCCTCCTGCTCCAACACTTAACCAGCTGTGTGGCCTAAAATTAGGAAAGTGATTCAGCTACCGGGAAAATGGGGATAACAATACCCACAGCTTAGGGTTGTTGTGAGGATTAAATGAGATACATCACAGGTGACATGCTTAGCAGAGTGCCTGCCACACAGTAAGCACTTAATAAATAAACTACTATTACTGTCACAGGCCAAAGGGAGGTCCTTTAAAAAGATGAAGACAGGCTGGGTACAGTGGCTCATGCCTGTAATCCCACACCTTGGGAGGCTGAGGTGGGAGTATTAACTGAGCCCAGGAGTTTGAGACCAGACTGGGCAATAGCAAGACCTCATTTCTACAAAAAAAAATTTTTTTTAATTGTGAGGCATGGTGGCAAGCACCTGTAGTCCCACCTATTCAGAAGGTGAGGCAGGAAGATCTCTTGAGCCCAGTAGTTGGAGCTTGCAGTGAGCTATGATGACACCACTGCACTTCTAGCCTTGGCAACAGGGCAAGACTCTGTCTCAAAAATAAATAAATTAGGCCGGGCGCGGTGGCTCACGCCTGTAATCCTAGCTCTCTGGGAGGCTGAGGCGGGCGGATTGCTCAAGGTCAGGAGTTCGAAACCAGCCTGAGCAGGAGCGAGAGCCCATCTCTACTATAAATAGAAAGAAATTAATTGGCCAACTAATATATATATATATATATATATATATATATATATATATAGAAAAAATTAGCCGGGCATGGTGGCGCATGCCTGTAGTCCCAGCTACTCGGGAGGCTGAGGCAGCAGGACTGCTTGAGTCCAGGAGTTTGAGGTTGCTGTGAGCTAGGCTGACGCCATGGCACTCACTCTAGCCTGGGCAACAAAGTGAGACTCTGTCTCAAAATAAATAAATAAGTTGGATGTCGTGGTACCCTCCTGCAGTCCCAGTTACTTGGGAGGCTGCAGCAGAGGATCACTTGAGTCCAGGAGTTGGAGGCTATAGCCAATTGTGATCATGCCACTGCACTCCAGCCTGGAAAACAGAACAAAACCCTGTTGCAAACAAACAAAAAGATGAGACAAGTACAAATTCATCCCCCATATTGAAAAAACAGCCTTGACCATGTGACCTAATAGTGGTGGTTCAATACTCTGGTTTCTCTTCAGATCGTATAAATCTTTCGCCTTTTACTAAAGATTTCCGTGGAGAGGAACAACTCTGAGTTTTGATCAATTTTTTGAGGCCTTGCCTTAGCAAGGCTAATAATATAAATAAATAAATAAATAAAAATAATGGTGGTTCAAGCGTAGCTTCATTTTGGGGACAAAGTGCATTAACAGATGGAATACTTATGTTGATAAAAGGTAAACCAGTCCTTAGAGAGTTTCAGGCATTGAATACTTGGCTATATTCTGACCCAGTTTATCACTGGTTTAACTTTTCTAATTCATCAAATCAGCAATTTAAATGTAAAACAGCTTTGTTTATATAAAATAGAAAGTATATCTCTCTGGGCTGGGTGCGGTAGCTCACACCTGTGATCCTAGCACTCTGTAAGGTTGAGGCGGGAGGATTGCTTGAGCTCAGGAGTTCCAGACCAGCCTGAGCAAGAGCGAGACCCCGTCTCTACTATAAATAGAAAGAAATTAGCCAAACAACTAAAAATAGAAAAAATTAGCCAGGCATAGTGGCGCGTGCCTGTAGTTCCAGCTACCCAGGAGGCTAAGGCAGGAGGATCGCTTGAGCCCAGGAGTGTGAGGTTGCTGTTAGCTAGGCTGACGGCATGGCGCTCTAGCCCAAGCAAGAGAGTGAGACTCTGTCTCAAAAAAAAAAAAAAAAAGTATATCTCTCTGTACTTTTTCTTACAGATTACTCATAATTTATGAAGAAGGCCTTTTGGAGAAATACCAGTTCAGAAACTGAAGTTAAGTGCTAGTGTTCAGGATGTCAGCAAATGATGACTTTTTAATTTATTAGGACTGAGCCTTACTCAATTTAAGATCTCTTTCTCTTAAGAGATTAAAAAAAAAACCAAAAAAAAACCTATTGCATTACTCTCAATCCACACACTCAGAGGATTAAAAAAATTTTTTTGGCCAGGCATGGTGGCTCACGCCTGTAATCCTAGCACTCTGGGAGGCCGAGGCGGGCGGATTGCTTGAGGTCAGGAGTTCGAAACCAGCCTGAGCAAGAGCGAGACTCGGTCTCTACTATAAATAGAAAGAAATTAATTGGCTAACTAATATATACAGAAAAAATTAGCCGGGCATGGTGATGCATGCCTGTAGTCCCAGCTACTTGGTAGGCTGAGGCAGGATTGCTTGAGCCCAGGAGTTTGAGGTTGCTGTGAGCTAGGCTGATGCCACGGCACTCACTCTAGCCTGGGCAACAAAGTGAGACCCTGTCTCAAAAAAAAAAAAAAAATTTTTTTTTCTTGAGATCACAAACCCCTATGAGAATCTAGTGACTGCTATGAACTCTCTAGAAAAGTGCATAGTCAGAAACTTGTGCACTCAATCTCAGGGGGTCACGGCCATTGCCTGAAGTCATCTATGTCAACTCATAATAGTCACTAAATGTTGAATTCTAAGATAGAAGATCTCTGAGAAAAAGGTTAATTATCCCTAATATGAATTCTAAGAAGTGGGTATAACCCCTCACCCCATACCATCCCACCTCAACCCAACACAGGAGCAATCTTGGGTTTTCATAATTCAAGTCAATGGATAAGAGCCTTGACCTAGCCACATTTAGTAAGCTGCTAGACCTTTGGCATCCTTTTTTAATGCAAGTGAAAAGTTCAATGCATTAATTTCCACCACTGTCTACCAACTTTCGATTTAATTTAATTTCATTTTCGGCTGTATGGATTCATTACTACCTTTAGCATTAGCATTGTCCAGGACCACTTCAAGTACTTTCAAAGATGTAATACTGTGCCACTTACACTCTCTGAGCCCCAGTGTCCTCATCTATATGACAGGGATAGTATCTACCTCTCAGAGTTATTGTTGAGAGAATTAAGGTCTACGGAACACTCAGCAATGCCTGCATGCAGTGAGCGTTCAACAGGCGTTAGCTGTCATTGTTAAATCCTCACTCAGACTAACCCCTCCAGGTTGGATCTCCGTGGACGCCCAGCAGTTGGCACTTGGTACTCACCATCCGTGACAGGAGTGGGCCTGGGGCCGGAGGAGCGCCCCGGGGGCCTGGAGGTTCCAGGAGGCCTAGGCTGCACGGAGGGTCCGAGAGTGGCCGGGGCAGCCTCGGTGTAGTTGAGGCGCTCCGTCGTCACCGCCGGGGTGGCCCCGGCCTGGGCGCTCACGGAGGTCCAGCAGCTGAGGAGCACCAGCAGGAGAGGAGGGAGGCCTCGCGGCCCCATGGCCCAGCGGATCCGTGCGCCGACCTCCCCAGCGCTCGTGCGTTGCCCGGCAACCGAGGCAGCCGGGCGCGGGGCATCACGGGAATCAGCCGAGAGGCCGCCCCTGGAGGGGGGGGCCTGCGTGGGGGCGGGGCCTGCGTGGGGGCGGGGCCTGGGCGGGCACGAGGCCGGCGGAGTCTGGGCACTTGTGCATCCCAGCTTTGTGGGCTTCCCAACTGATCTGCGGAGCTTGTTTTAAAAAACGGGGATTTCCAGGGACCACCTCAGGGGGTCCTGAGTCAGTAAGTTAAGACCGGACCCAGGAATTAGTAATTTTAACAAATGTCCTCATGCAAGCCGGTTGGACAGAAATTTGGGAACTGCTATCTTAACGCGACTGTGCAGATCTTTTGAAAGAGCAAGGGGGGTCACTCCCATCACTCTCCTGAATTTTCTCTTTCCCAGATCCTGTCGGCATGGGCTTCGCCTTTTTTATTTTAGATGCACCTCACGAAGTCGCCTGGTAACCGCTGTCTGCGGTGTTATGATGAGGCAAATGAATACTTAACTTTTTCCCAGACAAAAAAACTTACAAAAATTAAGTGGAATAATTTATACATCTTAAAGGGAAAAACAAAGTAAATCTACTGTAACTCTACAAAATGACCTGGAGAACACAAGATTCACGAAAGCCCCTCCATTCTGAGCTGGCTTAGTTAGAAGGTACCCAAGCCCAGAGATGTTGGTTACGCCTTTGACACGTACAAATCTCTTTACAATTCAGAAGTAGATGTCAAAATATTTAAACATATCACAGTGTTTATTCAAGTAACGCATTTATCAGGCTGGGCACGGTGGCTCACGCCTGTAATCCTAGCACTCTGGGAAGCCGAGGCCGAAGGATTGCTTCAGCTCAGGAGTTCGAGACCAGCCTGAGCAAGAGCGAGACCTGTCTCTACCATAAATAGAAAGAAATTAGCCAAACAACTAAAAATAGAAAAAATTAGCTGGGCACTGGTGGTGCATGCCTATAGTCCCAGCTACTTGGGAGGTTGAGGCAGGAGGATGGCTTGAGCCTAAGAGTCTGAGGTTGCTGTGAGCTAGGCTGACTCCACAGCACTCTAGCCCAGGCAAGAGAGTGAGACTCTGTCTCAAAAAAAAAAAAAAAAAAAAAAAGAAAGAAAGAAAGAAACTAACACAACTTGGGAGTCTAAAAAAAAAACAAAAGAAAAAAAATAAAAAAAATAAAAGAAAGAAAGAAATGCATTTATCAATTCAGAAGAATGCCAAACAGTATATATAACTAGTCTATTAAAATTATATAGCAAAGCTAAGTCATCAAAATGACATCTTTAGCACCTTCCTATGGCATTCCAGAAACAGTATATAAAAATATAATTGGATCACTCACATGTATAATACAGATACGTGCACTTTTTTTCTACAAGAGATTGTTTTAGCAACTGACTGAAATTCTGGACCACTTTTAATAACTGATGAAATGCTTCCCTTTAAAAAAAAACAAAAAAAAAACCTCAGCTGTAGTCACAGCTACTTGGGAGGCTGAAGTAGGAGGACAGATTGAGCCCAGGAGTTTGAGGTTATAGTGAGCTAAGATGACGCCACTGCACTGTAGCACAGGCAACAGAGCAAGACCCTGACTCCAAAAGAGAAAAAAAAAGCAGCAGAATCATCAATCTTCATAAAGGAGTCACTTAGACTTTCAGAGAGACCAAGACTGTGTAAAGACAAAGGATTGGCTCTATCATTTTGACTGAAGTAACTGGCCTGGTACTTGATCAACACCCAGAAGAAAATAATCCTCAGCTGCTCTCAAACTCTCTCTCCCCATATGCCTCATCAATGCCCAGGCACTATTCTTGTTCTTCAAGTTTTTTCTGAAACATTCTGGGGACAGAAGGGCTGTTTGAACAGACTTCACACTCTCAAAAGGTGTCCAAGTTACATTTGACCTTTTCTAAAATGAAGTAATACATACGGCCACAGACATACACTGATGGGATTGAAATAAGAATTCCTTGTTTACTGTACAGTTTTAACCTCACATCCTATTATTGGACTTTACTGCAGTTCAAATAAATGAGTTGGCTTTTCAAAGATCAGTTTTGTTTTTATTATTTTCAGATTGAAACTTTCTAAACGCGATGAAAGGTATAGAAAAGAACGTCACTGTATATTGCACCAAGATAATTCAGACATTGACATTTTTAGTCAGGTTTCTTGGGGGATAATAATTCTATGTAGTATAAATGTTTGTGTGTAGTTTTTGTACAGGTTTTTCTTACACATCAGTATGTAAGATTTTTTAGTGTGCAATTTTATGAGTTCTAACACACACGGTCATGTGACCACAACCACAGCCAAGGTATAGAACAATTTGACTATTGCAAAAAGTTCCTCCATGCTCCTTTCTAGTCAGCCCTTCCTACTGTCCCAACCCCTGATGACATTGACCTATTTTCTATCCCTATAGCTTTCCCTTTTCCAGAATGTCACATTGGTGGTATGTAGCTTTTGATCTGGGCTTCTTTCACGTAGCCTAATTCCTCTCAGATTCATCCATGTTGTATATATCAATGGTCCATTCCTTTGTTTTATTGTGATAAAAATCACATAACATTAAATTTGCCATCTTTACCATTTTTTACTGCCATCTTATCCATTTTTAAGTGTACAGTTCAGTAGCATTTAGTATATTCACATTGCTGTGCAACAGTTCTCCAGAACTTTTTCATCTTGCAACATTGATACTCTATACTCACTAAATATTAATTTCCCTTCCTGCTCCCCCAGCCCTTGGCAACAACCCTTCTACTCTCTGTTTCAATGACTTTGAGTACTTTAGATACTTCATATGAGTAGAATCATACAGTATTTGTCCTTTTGTGACTGGCTTCTTTCACTTAGCATTATGTCCCACATCCGTGTTGTAGTATGTGATAGGGGTTTCCTTCTTTTTTAAGGCTCCATAATATTCCATTCTATGTATATACCACATTTTATATATCATTTCATCTGCTGATGGATATTTAGGTTGCTTCCACCTCTTGCTATTGTGAATAATGCTTTGATGAATATGGGTATGCAAATATTTCTTCATGATCCTGCTTTGAATTCTTTCGGTTATCTACCCCGAAGTGGGATTGTTGGGTCCTATGGTAATTCCAGGTTTAATTTTTTTTGAGGAGCCACCATACTGTTTTCCAGAATGTCTGCACCATTTTATGTTCCCACCAACAGTGTACAAATGTCTCAACTTCTCTGAATCCTTACCAACACTCATTATAGTCTGTTCTTTTGATAGTTGTCTTCCTAATGAGCGTGAGGTGATAATCTCCTTGTGGTTTTGATTTGCATTTCCTTAATGATTAGTGATGTTGTGCATCTCTTCATGTGGTTATTGGCCATTTGTATATCTTCAGTGCAGAAATATCTATTCAATTTTGTTGCCTTTTTTTTTTCTCAAGACAGAGTCTCGGCTGGGTGCAGTGTCTCACGCCTGTAATCCTAGCTCTCTGGGAGGCCGAGGCTAGCGGATTGCTCGAGGTCAGGAGTTTGAAACCAGCCTGAGCAAGAGCAAGACCCTGTCTCTACTATAAATAGAAAGAAATTAATTGGCCAACTAATATATATAGAAAAAATTAGCCGGGCATGGTGGTTCATGCCTGTAGTCCCAGCTACTCGGCAGGCTGAGGCAGAAGGATTGCTTGAGCCCAGGAGTTTGAGGTTGCTGTTAGCTAGGCTGACGCCATGGCACTCACTCTAGCCTGGGCAACAAAGCGAGACTCTGTCTCAAAAAAAAAAAAAGACAGAGCCTCACTCTGTCCCTCTGGGTAAAGTGCGGTGCAGTCACATCATCACAGCTCACTGCAACCTCAAAAGCCTGGGCTCAAGCAACCATCCTGCCTCAGCCTCCTGAGTAGCTGGGACTAGAGGTTTATGCCACTGTGCCCAGCTAATTTTTCTATTTTTGGTAGAGACAGGGTCTTGCTCTTGCTCGGGCTGGTCTCAAACTCCTGAGCTCAAGAAATCTTCCCTTGTCAGCCTCCCAGAGTGTTAGGATTACAGGTGTGGGACACTGGGTGCGGACCATTGCCAGTTTTTTAACTGGGTTATTTAGTTGTTGCTATTGAGTTGTAAGAGTTCCTTATATATGCTGGATATTACCCTCTTATCAGATGCATGATTTGCCATTAGTTTCTCCTATTCCATCGGTTGCCTTCCATTCCATTGATTTTTTTCCTGTGATGCACAAAAGGTTTTTTTTCTTTAAATTTTTTTTTTTTTTTTTTTTTGCGACAGTCTCGCTCTATTGCCCTGAGTAGAGTGCCGTGGCGTCAGCCTAGCTCACAGCAACCTCAAACTCCTGAGCTCAAGCGATCCTCTTGCCTCATCCTCCCAAGTAGCTGGGACTACAGACATACGCCACCACATCTGGCTAATTTTTCTATTTTTAGTAGAGACGGGGTCTCACTCTTGCTCAGGCTGGTCTTGAACTTCTGAGCTCAAGCGATCCTCCTGCCTTGGCCTCCCAGAGTGCTAGGATTACAGGCATGAGCCACTGTGCCCATCCCATAAAACTTTTAAAGTATGATATGCTTCCATTTGTCTATTTTTTCTTTTGTTGCCTGTGCTTTTGGTGTCATATCCAAAAATCATTGGCGAATCCAATGTTTTCGATCTTTTCTCCTATGTTTTCGTCTAGGAATTTAATAGTTTGGGGTCTTACATTTAGGTCTTCCTTTAATCCATTTTGGGTTAATTTCCATATATACTGTAAGATAAGGATCCACCTTCATTCTTCTGCATGTGGATATCCAGTTTCCCAGAATCTTATGTTGAAGAGACTGTACTTTCCCCATTGTATAGTCTTGGCACCCTTGTTGAAACTTACTTAGCCATATGTGCAAGGGGCTCTTTCAGTCCATTCCTTTTATTACTGACAAGTATTCCAAAAATGTCTATACTGAAATTTTCATCCACTCACCAGTTGAAGGAATTTGTTTTTTTTCAGTTTGGAGTGGTTAAAAATAAAGCCACTACACATATTCACGTACAGATTTTGTACGACCATACATTTTTCCTTTCTCTTAGGAGATCTCTGGGTTATATGGTCAGTGTGTGTTTCAATTTATAAAAACTGCTCAACTTTTTTCTAAAGTGATTTTCCCATTTTCATTCCAACCAACAATGTATGAGAGTTCCAGTTTCACATGCTTGTGAGCACATGGTATGGTCAGTTTTGTATTCATTTTTGTTGCTAGTTATTCTGATAGGGATATGGTGGTGTCTCATTGTGGTTTCATTAGTTAGCTTTTAATAAATCAAGGGCGGGTGCAGTGACTCACGCCTGTAATCCTAGCACTCTGGGAGGCCGAGGCGGGAGGATTGTTCGAGGTCAGGAGTTCAAAACCAGCCTGAGCAAGAGCGACACCCTGTCACTACTATAAATAGAAAGAAATTAATTGGCCAACTAATATATAGAGAAAAATTAGCCGGGCACGGTAGCACATGCCTGTAGTTCCAGCTACTCAGGAGGCTGAGGCAGCAGGATTGCTTGAGCCCAGGAGTTTGAGGTTGCTGTGAGCTAGGCTGACACCATGGCACTCACTCTAGCCTGGGCAACAAAGTGAGACTCTGTCTCAAAATAAATAAATAAATAATCAATTGAGTCACCTTGTGATGGCACATCTAAATTGCATTTTAATCTTGGAGTGCCAAAAGCATTTGTCAAATGTTAAATGAAGAAATGAATTCTGCATTTTTCAGTGCACAAATACTCTCAAAAAATGGAAGTGAGCTGGCCTCTTGGTCCCACTGAAAGACACTGCTGTCTCCTCCCCCACTTCTGTTTCTGTTTGAGTTGTAAACATGTTTTCATCCTTTCCTTGAGACCTTCAGATAGTTCCTCTTTTATTCACCTCTCACTGCCAGCCTGTTAGTGAATTCTTCATCTACAGAATAAATACCTGATCTTCTGCAGGGATTGGAGCAAGGGATTCACAAGGAGGGGAATCTGGGGTCTAACTATTCCCCAGATGTTATTTATGTTCAATTAATTATCTGTTTTCTGTCCTACCTCGCACCCCAGAGACTTCCAACCTTCAGTTCCTGAGCTTTGTGGGGGGGGGGGCTTATGAGCTCCAACTAATTTATTACTCATTGGAATCTCCTTCTACAAGAACTAGAGTTTCTCCACTCAGTTAATCCGCCCATCCATCCATCTCCTGTCTTCCGAAAAGGATGTGAGATCTCTCATGAGCAGTCTTCTCTTCCATTCTCTGTGGGTTTGTACTTTTTTAATTTCTTTACTATAATTTTAAGAGGGTTTCAAGAGAGAGCAGAAGAGACTGCACGGGCTCAATCTGCCATGTTTCCATGTGTTTTATGTAAACACTTTTTATATCAGCTGTGAAGAGGTAATATAGTGGAATGATTAAAAGCACATATTCTTGGCCGTGTGCGGTGGCTCACACCTGTAATCCTAGCACTCTGGGAGGCCGAGGCTGGCGGATCGCTCAAGGTCAGGAGTTCAAAACCAGCCTGAGCAAGAGTGAGACCCCCATCTCTACTATAAATAGAAAGAAATTAATTGGCCAACTAATATATAGAGAAAAAATTAGCACGATGGCCGCATGCCTTTAGTCCCAGTTACTCGGGAGGCTGAGGCAGGAGGATTGCTTGAGCCCAGGACTTTGAGGTTGCTGTGAACTAGGCTGACGCCACGGCTCTCAAGCCCCGGTAACAGAGTGAGATTCTGTCTCAAAAAAAAAAAAAAAAAAGTACATATTCTACAACGGAGGAGGCTATGCATGTGTTGGGGTGGTGGATATATGGGAAGTCTCTGCACCTTCTGCTCACCTTTTGCTATGAACCTAAAACTGCTCTAAAAAATAAAGTCTACTGGGGGAAAGAAAGCACACTTTCTCGGGAGCCAGAGTTTTTGGGTTCAAATCCTTAGTTCTTCCACTTGTTAGCTGTGTAACCTCGGGCATACTTTCGGTGCTCATCTATAAAATGTGGATAATCGTGGTACCAAGGTACCAAAGTTACATGTGTGTAGCATGGAGCTAGGCACTTAATAAATACTCAAAGAGTTTAAAAATATTATTTGAGAAAGGGTGTGAGTTTCATTACTTGAAAAGGACAAAATGGTGTTGATTGATTCTTAATAAAATGAAAGGAGAAATTTTCTGTGTTAATTTTGCCTTGAAGTTGACTGTATTTTCCTCAGGGCTTAGCAGTTTTGAATCTTACTTTTTCACCTTTTCCCTGCAGATGGCAGCATTTGTCACCAAAACTTGGTCCTCTCCCAGGGCTGACCCTAAGTGGAAGAGAAAAACTCTATTCTTTCATTGGCTCTAGTTTGCTCGATACCTATTTACTATGTGCCAAGATCCAGAAACAGTAATGGTCAAGTAAACACTGCTATCGCCCTCTCAGAATCTCCAGTTAGCAACGGCTCTAGAACTTCATTCCAAGAAGCTGAGGGACGCTCCCAAGAAAACCTTCCATGAGAATGGGCCAGTATGTTGCAGAAGTCCTTACGCAGAAACAGAACACCCTCTTGAGCAAAAATGATGCTGTAAAACATCACTCACCACCAATTATTTTCCAGGCCTACTTGTATTTAAAAATGGGTTTTCATAAGCTCCACCCTGTGAGAAAAGAGTTGGGATATGTGAAATTCAAACTTAAAGCTGTTGGAACTTTAAATTATTCTGAGCCTTGAGGAGAATATGGCTGTGTGGCCTGAGTCACGTAGAATGCAGTTGCTATTTCTACTTATTCCTATAAATGCTTAGAAGTGACCAAGCATTGTCAAAGATGAGACCGCCCCCACCCCCAACATTACTGCTCCTCACGGAATGTTAAAGGCATCTTTCTTGGAATGTGGCAAGCTGTGCTAGTCAAATTGCTGTAACATACACTGGTCTAGTATGGAAAATATTGCAACTTGGCTAAAACTGTTTCTGCCTATGTAAGTGAAACTTTAGCTTCCCCACTTTGGGACACTGACCCCATCCCTTTGAAAGTCTGTGCTTCCCTGGTGGCTATCCTCAAGCTGTGCAGTGGAATAAACTCTATACTTAAGTAGAGCCGGGGGGGGGGGGGGGCCGGGCATGCCTGTAGTCCCAGTGACTTGGGAGGCTGAGGCAGGAGGATCGCTTGAGCCCAGGAGTTTGAGGTTGTTGTGAGCTACAGTGACACCACTACACTCTAGCCCGGACAACAGAGACTCTGTCTCTAAAAACTAAAACTAAAAATAAAATGTTGACTAGGACATTGAGATGTTCATTAATGTAGAAAGGGGGGGTGAGTGGAAAGGAGGATTTAGGAAGTATAGGCCCAAGATAACAACTCCAAATGCCCCCCAATTTTTAAGACAAACATCTCCTTTTTAAGAAAAATTATCCAAATTTTGGAAATAAGACCAACAGAGGGCAGTGTAGTCCTTTTAATGTCATCTAGGACATTGTTTAACAAGTTCACCCAAAGATTATTTAATTCTCTAGCTGGGGTCAGCAAACTTTTTCTATTAATATAAAGTTCCAGGCCAGGCGCAGTGGCTCACACCTGTAATCCTAGCACTCTGGGAGGCTGAGACGGGAGGATCGCTTCAGGTCAGGAGTTTGAGACCACCCTAAACAAGAGTGAGACCACATCTCAGCTAAAAATGGAAAAAATTAGCCGGGCGTGGTGGCTCATGCCTGTAGTTCCAGCTACTTGGGAGGCTGAGGCAGGAGGATCACTTGAACCCAGGAGTTTGAGGTTGCTGTGAGCTAGGCTGACGCCACAGCACTCTAGCCTGGGCAACAGAGAGAGACTCTGTCTCAAAAAAAAAAAAAAAAAATTTTATATAAAGTTCCAGATAGTAAATACTTTAGGCCTTGCGGGATATTCGCTATCTGTAGACTACTCAACTCTGTCATCGTAGTATTCAGTCACTGTACAGCAAAAGCAGCATGTGGCTGTGTTCTAATAAAACGTCATTATAAACACAAGCAACAGGGCCAGATTTGGCATTTACAGGCCAGGGAATGTTCCTTTGTTTGCCTAGGTATTTATTGCCCAGATTTTTATCCAATAGAGTTGTGAATTATTTCTCTCCAGTACAATACAGAACCCTGTAGCTTATAGTTTTTGTTACCCTGTGGAAGATTAACTAGTTTTGCATCTTACTACATTTCCTACTTCCTCAAATACCTACTTCCTCAAAATGTTCTCTGACCCAGCTTTCCCATCTTACTGTTTCCTCTTTGACAAGTTGAATAAACTTTTGACATGTGTTCATTCCTTATGTGAATGAGTCATGTTTTAATTTTTGACATTCTTGTTTACTATGCTTTTGTTGTTCCCTAGTAATTCAGTAAAATCCATTAACTAAGGAAGATGCCTGTGTTGTGGAGAGTGGTAAAAAAAAGGAGGAACTTAGGAACTGCCTCCATTCTGGTACCAAACTCAAAGGAGAAGAGAGAAACCCTCTGTAATGGGGACAGAGATTTTGTGCCTTGGCAAGGAATAAAAAGAAAAACCCCATATAATTTCTCCCCAAATTCCCTTTCCCCTAGCCCCAATAAGGCATAATTCTTTATATCTCAAAAAAGGGACTATAAAAGAGTCATTCTGTCTCATTCAGTCTCACAGTTGAACTATAGGATTTTACTTCTACAGTTTAGTCCCAAATTCCTGGCCTCCTCAAATCAATTTTTTTTTTTTTTGAGACAGAGTCTCACTCTGTTGCCCAGGCTAGACTGCCATGGCATCAGCCTAGCTCACAGCAACCTCATACTCCTAGGCTCAAGTGATCCTTCTGCCTCAGGCTTCCGAGTAGCTGGGACTGCAGGCATGCAGCACCATGCCTGGCTAATATTTTTCTATATATTTTTAGTTGACCAATTAATTTCTTTCTATTTTTAGTAGAGACGGGTCTTGCTCTTGCTCAGGCTGGTTTCGAACTCCTGACCTTGAGCCATCCTACCACCTTGGCCTCCCAGAGTGCTAGAATTATAGGTATGAACCACCACACCCCCCAGGCCCTCTAATCAACTTTTTAAAGGGAGCCCCAGGCCAGGCGTGGTGGCTCATGCCTGTAATCCTAGCACTTTAGGAGGCTGAGGTGCGAGGATTGCTGGAGGCCAGGAGTTCCAGGTTGCAGTGAGCTGTGATTGTGCCACTGAACTCCAGCCTGCAACAGAGCAAGACCCTGTCTCTAAAATAAAAAACAGTAATAGCGTTGGTGGTATAGTGTGGAGCATAGCTGCCTTCCAAAAAACAGTAATAATCATTTCCCTTTTACTTACTTTCCTTCAGTTTAGTCAGCCAGTCTTCCTTTATTTGTCTTTTACTCTTCCACTCTGTCCTGGTAGTACACCAGAAGGATATTTTAAAAAACAACTCAGGTCCTCCTTGATTTCTCAAGCAAACCTATTTCCCAGAGACAAAAGCATCCAGGCATAAGCCTCATTAACTGACTTCTTAGCTTATGGGTTTTCATTCACTTTCTCTAAAGAAGCGTATCTCCTATGTAATAAGCACCCTGTTCTTTCTATTTGTTTTCATTAATAAAAATACCCCCATTCTATGGGCAAAGTCAGCGTCTGAACTCCCCTATTCCAAAACCATGGTCAAAGCTTATGCAGTTAACAAATCAGAGTCAACTTGCAGGGCCCAAAGCTTTGCTGAAAGAGCTACTACAAGAAGCACAAATCTACCCATTAGAGCCGAAAGGCTTATAAGCTAAAGCAGTGCCCTCTTTAAGGCAAGCCTGCTTTGGGTCAGAAAGGCTTTTTCCCCAATAATCGAATCCCTGTCCCAGCTGCCTGCTGAGTTCAAAGCTGTGCTCACACTGGTTAGGTCAAGGCCTGCCCCAGAGGCCCTTGTACTCAGGCTCCTGCCAGCTAGAATCATGCTGAACAACTGAGCAGTCACAAACCGCCCAGGTCAAGAACACACTGGACTCATAATTACCTTGAAGCCTAGAGCCCTGACGGCATCAGAAATTCGATCTCCACGTGTTATTTTAGCACCCATAGGTCAGTTGTTACATCTGTCTCTCCAAGTTTTCTAAAGAGAAAATTTAAATTAACATGATGGGACCAGGCTTGGTGATTCATGCCTGTAGTCCTAACACTTTTGGAGGCCGAGGCAGGAGGGTTGCTTGAGGCCAAGATTTTGAGCTTGAGCAAAAGCAAGACTCTGTCTCTACAAAATATAGACAAATTAGCCAAGCGTGGTGGCACACACCTGCAGTTCCAGCTGTTCAGGAGGCTGAGATAGGAGGATTGTCTGAGCCCAGGAGTTTGAGGTTGCAGTAAGCCATGATGATGCCACTGCACTCTAGCCCAGGCAACAGAGCAAGACCTGTCTCAAAAAAGCAAAACAAAACAACAACAACAAAAAAACCATGTTGGGGCTTTGTGGGGTGTTAATTAATTATACCTTTCTCAGCCTTTCCAAATTCCAAACCCACAGAGAAGTAGGTGCATGAATCAGGCAACTAGAACTCCTAAGAATCAGCTTTGATAAGGCTAATTAGAGAACACGGCTTAGTTACGTACGCAATCTCCCTCTGGATTAAATTGATGTACCCAGTCACAGGCTGGGTGACTGCAAGCCTCTTCCACAGGGACAGGCTCCCCATGGTGGAGGAAGAAAACAAGTGTGCAAAGATCTTGCCAAGGCAAAAAAGAAAAAGGGATGAGACAACATGCTCAGCATCTGCCCCAAACCCAAACCCACCATTCAGACAAATCACTCATCTCACAGAGGTACAAAGAAAGAGGTCAGAAGTTTTTCCTTCCATAATTTCTCTACTGAAGAGTGGAAGTTCCCTGTCCTCTGTGTAACTAAGTGAAGGATAAGTTCCCTTCTAACAGTCGCCTTTGGTTTGGAGACTTGTTCTTCACTCAATAATTGTAGCCATAGTACTTGGATCACATGATGTGTTTGTCAGGATTCACTGCATTGCAAGCCAAAATCAAAATGGCTTAAGCAAACTAGGGAATTCATATGAGTTCAGAGACTGATCCTCCCTCAGTCAAAGCTGGATTCAGATATTTGATCCATTTTACCAGGCCTCTGCTTCTTAACATTTCTGCTTCTCTCTGTATTGGCTTCATTCTCAGGCTGGTTCCTCCCAAGTAGTAACAAAGATGGCCATCAGCAGTTCCAAGCTTGCATCCTACCAGCTTAGAAACCTTGGCGATCATTTCTCCTTCCTGATACATTCAGGAAAATCCCATAATTGAGTTTCATTGGCCTGGCTTGGGTCCCGTGCCTTCTCTCTGGACCAGTGACTGAGACCAAGAGAATACAATGCTGTGATTGGCCAGACCTGCCTCATGTGTCCACTCTTGGAGTCCTGGTCCAATTCCATCCATACTACAGCAACCTAGCACGTGTTGGATTATTCTTCCAAGGAAAATCAGAATACTATAATCAGGGGAATGGATTCTAGATGGGAAAAAGACGACCAACACACATGACACAAAGCAAGATGAGTTCAATGGAAAGAACAGCCTTTGGCTAGTTCCTTCGCAAAGACTTGACGAGGTGGGTACTAAGTGTCTCAGGGACACCTCTCCAGTTCAGCCCAGCTCTGCCTACCAGCTTCCTGTGGGATGAATGTACTACTCACCCCCTTTCCCCAGCTGTAGAATAAATTGATTATTCTATGTAATCTCTCAGTTTCTTCCATTTAGCAGCATTCACCCATTCGATATTTATTTAGTACTTATTATATGCCAGGCACTGTTTTGGACACTTGAGGTAGTAGTCATGAATAAAACAGACAAAATTCCCTGCTCACATGGAACTTATCATTTAGTCAGGGAGGGGACAAACATTAAACAAAATAAATAAGTGGTCTGTGGTATGAAGAAAAATGCAAATGGGACTGTTGGGTGGTTTAAATAGATGGTCAGAGAAGATACTACAGGCAGAGCACATGGTAAGTTCCCAATCTATGGTATCTATTGATCTCACTCTCATTGCTATTATTATCATTATTATTACCTGGCATATCAAGGGAATTTGGTGACCCCTTGTTGTCTCCAACATTAAGTACCCTCAGCTTGGCATATAAGCCCCCTTGCTGTATGTAGGTCTTAAACTATTTTTTAATTGAGATAGAGATTACATACCATATTTGCCCCTTTAAAGAGTACAGTTCGATGGTTATTAGCATGTTTACAAGGTTGTGGAACCATCACTACTATTTAATTCCAGAACTTTCATCACCTCAAAAAGAAATCCCATACCTATGAACAGTCCCTCCCCATATTTGCCCCTCCCCCCAGCTCCTGGCAACCAGTAATCTACTTTCTGTCTCTAGGGATTTGCCTATTGTGGACATTTCATATAAATGGAACCATGCAATATGTGACTTTTTGTGGCTTCTTTAACTTAGCATATTGGTTTGTTTGTTTTGGAGACAGGGGTCTCACTATGTTGCCCAGGCTGTCCTCAAACTCCTGGGCTCAAGTGATCCTCCCGCCTCAGCCTGCGGAATAGCTGGGACTGCAGGTGAGAGCCACCACACCTAGCTCCTAGCCCCAGTTTTTATTATTCATCTTCCATATCCAAAGGCCAAGGTGCACTAGACTGCTTGCCCTCCTCCAATCACACTTTGCATTTGTTGAATTTCTATTTCCTCCTCTTGGAATGGTTATACCCCTTTCTTAGACCTCTGTCCATTCAAGCTTCTCACAAATGTCATGCCTTCGTGAAGGGCCCCTGAGTGTTCCCCAGTGCCCTGGGTCTCATTTTTCCCCCTTCCTAGATTCCTCTTTTATTTCGACTGCTGGTGCTTTTTTTTTCTTTAAATTTACTAAATTTTAACCTTCCTACTACACTGTGACTGTCATGAAGTCACCAACTGTTTTTTTATCCTTAGCCTGAAGCCATGAACATAACAAGCACTCAACAAATATTTGCTCACTTGCATTGCATTGCAAGTACCCAGGGCTTCTAAATCAGGGGCGATTTTGCCCCCCAGAGGACATTTGGCAATATCTGGAGACATTTTTGGTTGTCCCCACCAGAAGTAGGAGGGGAGGTGTTACTGGTATCTAGTGTGTAGAGGCCAGGGGTGCTGCTAAGCCCCTTCCAATGCACAGAACAGCCCCCACAACAAAGAATTACCCTGCCCAGGCCAGGCGAGGTGGCTCACACCTGTAATCGCCGCACTTTGGGAGGCACAGGCAGGAGGATCACTTAAGCCCAGAAGTTTGAGACCAGCCTGAGCAACACAGTGAGACCTCACCATCTCTACAAAAAAAAAAAAGGGTGTTGTGGCATGTGCATATAATCCCAGCTACTCGGGAGACTGGGACAGAGGATCAATTGAGCCCAGGAGTTTGAGGTTGCAGTGACCTATGATTGTGCCACTGCACTCTAGCCTGGGCAAGAGAGCCAGACTCTGTATAAAAAAAAAAAAAAAAAAAAAAAAAAAAAAAGAATTACCCTGCCCCAAATGTCAATAGTACCAAGGTCGAGAAACCATAAACTGCCATAAACTAATCAGTGCTCCTTTTGACTAGGTTAGCAAAAGAAGCCCAAAGGGATCAGTGTACAGAAAAATCTCACTAGGAAATTCATGCATTTTGTTTGTTTGTTTGCTTTTTTAGGAGCTGGGGGTGACTCCAGTGCAAAGCTCTTTCCTAATGCCATAGAGGTGCCCTGGCAGCACAGATGGTATTTTCACCACTTGTTCGCCTCTGCGGCAACTGACCTCCCAGGAATCCTTGAAGTGCTAGGAATGTAACTCTATTAAGGAAGAAAACTCAGGGCTTTTTAAGTCTAGCAAAATGTCAAAATGAATTGTACTCCTCAGGGATGGAAAGGGAGGTGTTTTTCAAAGTACCCTCTCCTGGTTTCCCTCACGAAGGTGAAACTTCATAGCTGGTCCTAGAATAAATGATTCAAGGGAACCTGAGGCCCTGCCTCCTCTTCTTTTAAAAAGTGCAAAGGAGCTTTAAAAAAGGATTCTGTTCGCAACTTGCATTTGTGAGCAACTCATTTGCCAGAAACTGAAGGCACTCATATCGCTTAACTGTGAAAGCAGCAGCCCCATCAGAGCAGTGGTTACTGGCCTTAGAGTCACATCTTATGTTCCTACTCATCTCATCTAACCGGTTCTTGTGACTGACACGGAAATTGGATAATATATGCCCTCAAAATGAGAGGTAGGAACAGTCAGAAGGAGTTTGATGAGGCAAGGAATAGGGGTTGACACACTATTTTAAAAAGTTTGTCCTTGGGGTAGAATTACCTGACAGGCTGGCTGGGATTTGGTAGTGGTGCGTACGCCCCAAAGAACAACCTTTAGCACGGCTGGCAAAGACATAAATGCCAAGCAGAGGATTCCGAGAGGCGCCACCCCTCTTCTGGGCACTCTCCAGTTCTTGTGCCATAAAAAAATAGCAAGGTGTGACTGCATTATTAGACTTGCTATACTTTTTATCCAGTAAATGAATATTTTTTGGGGGGGGGTCTGTATGTTTGACAAAATGCTCCTCACTATGTGAAGTAATTTATTCAATCTAATTTTGATGAAAACCTTTGAGGACAGAAACATATAGAGAGTACTTGGCACACTGTGAATGGCAAAACTGTTTAACGATGACAGTAATTAGGATAACAGAATAATGTGCGTTGAGTGGATGGTTGGCAGGATTTCAGGCATATTAAGAACGTATAAAAAAGAATCATTTAAGAACAAGATGGGAATCCCCAAAGTAACTACGGTCCTGTCAAAAGTGAACTGGAAAAGAACCAATGTTTCTGAGTAACATATATTTATGTTTTGATAAAAACTAAAAATTATTTCAAATTGGATTACTTGCCTCAAAGGTCAATTTTCTTTTGTTTGTGAACCCCATTCATTCAATCATTCCTTTATTCCACAAACATTACTTTCTTTTATTATTTATGGTTCCTATTCTATTATTTCTTTTTTTATCTAACAGTATTTACACACTCTCCTGTGTGTGCCCGACATTGCATTAGATTCTAATAATTCAATGGCAGATAATTCTTACCCTTGGGGAACTTAGAATCTAGTATAATATTCATTCATTCTTTTATTCATTCATATATTTACTATGTGCCCACATGTTGTGGGGATACAGGAACAAAAAACACAGGGCCCTCAGACCATGGAATTAAATTCTAATGGGTAGAAAGAAGAGCAAGGGCAAAGCTCTTGAGGCAGCTGTGAGCATGGCTAGAGCAAAAGGGACAAGGCACCATCATTGTCCCCTCCCACTCTGATAGGGATATATTACATTTCCTTAATTTTTCCTAAAAGACTATGCAAAAAGTCTCTTCTTTCCAAACAGATTGCCATCCTAAAAACCCTTCCAGTACATTAATTGTGGATATGCCACTAGATTTCTGTGTACTTGTTTCTCAATATGTGACCCTGACCCTGGTTTCTTTCAGGTTTTTGTTTAAAGGGATGGCGGCGTTCTTATACTTTTAAAAAATCTTTAAAATATATGGTTAAAACAGGGAAGAAAAATCTTCAAGCAGCCCACCTGTAATTCTCATTAAGTTAATCTAAGTCCTTCATGTGGGGGAATCATCAGGTCCTAGAGCCTAAGCAAAGTCAAAAGAGACTACAACTCCAGGACTACAACTCCCCGAAGACACTGCGGCCACACCCTCTGCGCACGCTCGACCTCGGTGACTACATAGGGCAGCAAGCCCGACGGGCGGGGCTTGGGCCAGGACCGCGAATCGGGGGCGGGGCTGGAGGCGTGGCCAGGGGGGGCGGCCCTGTCGGCGCGGCCCGGAACACGCTAGTGGAGCGGAAGATGGCGGCGGCAGCAGCGGCTGCAGCCGGGACCCCAGTTGGGCTGAGGCGGAGGAGCCGCCGGCTCTGACCTCGCTCTGGCTCCGGTGCGCGCGGCTGAGCGTGTGCGAGGCCCCGCGCGTCGGGCAGGGGCGGCGGCGGCCACTGCGCGCCGCCCTGAGGAGCGCCCCGGCGGCAGCGCGGCTGCGGCTGAGGAGAGAACCGGCTCCGGGCCTCCGCGTCCTCCTGCTCCCCCGACCCCCCGCCTCCTCGGGGGGGCGGCGGCGGCGATGTTCTCGGTCCTCTCGTACGGGCGGCTGGTGGCCCGCGCCGTGCTCGGCGGCCTCTCGCAGACCGACCCCAGAGCCGGCGGCGGCGGCGGCGGCGGCGGCGACTACGGGCTGGTGACGGCCGGCTGCGGCTTCGGCAAGGACTTCCGTAAGGGCCTCCTCAAGAAGGGCGCGTGCTACGGGGACGACGCGTGCTTCGTGGCCCGGCACCGCTCTGCCGATGTGCTGGGTAAGTCCCCGGCCCGGGTACCCCCGCCCCAGCCCCAGATCCGCCTCCTGGGGACTCCCCTGCGCGGGGCTTCCCCAGTTCCTCCGGGCGGCGAGCGGAGCCAGAGCGCTCACATGTAGGGAGCGCTTACTATGCGCCAGGCGCGGTGCCAAGCGCTCTGAGGCGCGTTTTCCTCTGGAGCAACCCCCATTTTAGAGATGAGGAAACTGAGGCGCAGAGCGGTCTAGCCATGTGCTCAAGGTCACAGTCTGAGAATGTGACCTGTCTGTCCGAATACAGAGCCACATTCTTAGTCACTTAGCTTTGCCGGCCCCGGGCGACCTCTCCTCCCTCGGTGACACCTGCAGGTTCTTAACCTCGCTGTGGTTCTCTCCCTCTTCGCTCTGCGTGCCCTAGGGATCCCTGCTTCTTCGCTTGCTCCTGACGCCACAGCCCGGTCACAGGCTGCTGGATCCTGAGCATACACTGTTGTGAGCCCCCAGATAGTCCAGTAGTATTCTTTCGCTGCCTGGATCGTGACCAAATCTTCATTCTTTTCGGAGTCTCACAGTGGGGGGCTGTGGGCTTGGTGGAAAAACTCTCACAGTGCATTCTCCCAAACTGATTTTGCCCACTTGCGGTCACTTGGGGGGTGACAGAGTCGGTCAGTCTCCTTGACCCAAAATAGAATGGCTGAACCTGCTTGTAGACTGCAGCCAAGAAAGCTTTGAGAATTGGTCAAAGCCTTTTCAGGCCACATGTGCTTCCTAAGGCCTATTCCACTTACACCTTTGGGGGTGGGAGACTAAGGACAGAGCTTGCGGAAAAGGCTAGGTATAATTCACATGCAATTAGAAACTTTACCATAACATACATCTTTGGAGAGACTCTGTGTATACCATAGAATACTATGCTATTACAATTTTTTGGATAAATAAAGGTCTTCCTTTGACATTGAAGGACATGTTGTCATTGAATTTGGGTTCAAATGTCACTTTGATTTCACTTCTCAAGTGAGACTGAGTTTTTAGTTACTTTAAATTTCATGTGTCCAGCGGAAGTTTGGCAATAGAACAGATGGTTCTGTAACTTTTTTATGACAGTAATTATTACTATTATTATTTTTTAAGAGAGGATCTTGCTCTGTTGCCCAGGCTAGAGTGCAATGGCATCATCATAGCTCCCTGCAACCTCCAACTCCTGGGCTCAAGCAATCCCCCTGCTTCAGTCTCCCAAGTAGTTGAGACACCCAGCTAATATTTCTGTTTTTTGTAGAGGTGGGATATCTCTCTTGCTCAGGCTGGTCCCGAACTCCTGGCCTCAAGCAGTACGCCAGCCTCGGCCTCCTGAAGTGCTAGGATTACAGGTGTGAGCCACCATGACCAACCTATAATTATTTTTTTAATCTGATCTCAAAATAATTGCCCAGTATCTTTGGTTCTACCATATGTAGTGTTTGTGAACATGGGACTGGAAAGGTTGTGAATGACCACATTACCTGGGTTGAAAAAAGTCATTTATTGTTTAGGCAACGCTATTGATATTAACTTTGGAGAGAGAGAGAGAGGTCTGGGAGCTTGCAGATTGAAATTGTACAGATCCACTCTGAAGTTAGTGTGACTGACTCTTTTTTAAAGGGCTGTCAGTAGCTATCTTTTCCCAATGCATTTAGAAGTGCCTCACTCAGTGAGCTTCTGACCTGTGCTGCTTTTTTTAAAGCTGCATTCATAATTCAACAGGATAGGGGATAATGACCCTCTAAGGTTCATCTTATAAATCTGCTATGCACTGGCTTTTGTGAAAGATCTGTGATTTGATTGATGATTTGAGGTTGTTTAAATGTATCAAATCCCTATACTGAAGCTTGATTTTTAGAATTTTTTTTTTTTTTTGAGACAGAGTCTCGCTTTGTTGCCTAGGCTAGAATGAGTGCCGTGGCATCATCCTAGCTCACAGCAACCTCAAACTCCTGGGCTCAAGCAATCCTTCTGCCTCAGCCTCCCAAGTGGCTGGGACTACAGGCATGCGCCACCATGCCCGGCTAATTTTTTCTATATATATTAGTTGGCCAATTAATTTCTTTCTATTTATAGTAGAGACGGGGTCTCGCTCTTGCTCAGGCTGGTTTCGAACTCCTGACCTCGAGCAATCCGCCCGCCTCGGCCTCCCAGAGAGCTAGGATTACAGGCGTGAGCCACCGCGCCCGGCCTGAAGCTTGATTTTAAAATTTTAGAGGCTACTTTCTTAGTGGAGTGGGATATTTACATGGATATGGAGAATTTTGATTAAACTCATTCTAAAAAAGTATAAGCATATTTTCATGGTCTGGCATCCTGGCAGAAACCTGGCCTACTTTGATGCTCAGCTTGCCACTTAGTAGTTTTGTGATGTATGGTCTTGGGCAGATCCTCTGTTCATTTTCCTTCTCCAAACTAGAGGATGTACGGAGTGGACTACCTGGCCGTAAAGACTACAGCTTCTGCTCATCAGATTGTAGTTTCCTTTTGTTTTGAATAGATGGCACCTTTTGTTAATTTTGCACCTCAAATAACAGGCATTACTTTCTTTCTTTTTTTTTTTTTTTTTTTTTTTTGAGACAGAGTCTCACTTTGTTGCCCAGGCTAGAGTGAGTGCCGTGGCATCAGCCTAGCTCACAGCAACCTCAATCTCCTGCGCTCAAGCAATCCTACTGCCTCAGCCTCCCAAGTAGCTGGGACTACAGGCATGCGCCACCATGCCCGGCTAATTTTTTGTATATATATTTTTAGTTGGTTAATTAATTTCTTTCTATTTTTAGTAGAGATGGGGTCTCGCTCAGGCTGGTTTCAAACTCCCGACCTCAAGCAATCCGCCTGCCTTGGCCTCCCAGAGTGCTAGGATTACAGGCGTGAGCCACCACACCCAAAGGCATTACTTTCTATCTCATTTACATAGGCCCTTTTTTGTAGATTTCTTCTGTTTCGTACCTAGGACTATACCAGTGATTTTTAGCTTTCCTTGGTTCACAGCCTCTGAGGATCTTTGACTGCCCAAGGGTTCTCTCCTCAGAAAAAGTGTACTCATAGACAAAATTTTGCATAGGGTTTCAGGGATTTCACTGACTATATGAAGGCCATCCATGTACCACCTAGAAGCCCATGCATGGGTATTACATTAAGAACCCTAGCTCTGTACACTACTTGTTTTTTTTTGAGATAGAGTGCACTCTGTAGCCTTGGATAGAGTACAGTGGCATCAGCATAGCTCACTGCAACCTCAAACTACTGGGCTCAAGCAATTTTCTTGCCTCAGCCTCCTGAGTAGCTGGAACTATACGTGCAGTCCACAATGTGCAGTCCACAATGCCCGGCTAATTTTTTGTAGAGACAGTGTCCCGCTGTTGCTCAGGCTGATTTTGAACTCCTGAGCTCAAGCATTCCTCCCACCTCAGCCTCCCAGTGTGCTAGGATTACAGGTGTGAGGCAGTGGGCCTAGCCTATACTTCTTAAAAGGAATGCCATCAGGCACAACCAGACTGGTGGTTGCCTATATGGCCAAGGGATGGTTGTCAGCCATATTTGACAAAGATCAAGCATGAACACAAAGGCATATGTGCAGCTGGTGGGGGATGGGGACTGTGAAGGACAGGTTCTCCAGGACTGTCCTGTTGTGGAAGAGCTCTTCCAGAAAGCGATCTTGGTTGGGAGCCACCTGAAATAACTTCATGAGTTGGCCTCAGTTGATCCTTGGCTCCCATGAAACCGTTTATAAGATGGTGACTTCTGTTTTATTGATACCGTTCCATCACACGCTGCTCTGATTAGCTTCTTGCTGTGAAAGAAGTGATGAGTCTTTAATACTGCTTTCTACTCTACAAGTTGGAGTTACAAACTAAATTACATTAAAAGGCTATGTTGGCCGGGCGTGGTGGCTCATGCCTGTAATCCTAGCTCTCTGGGAGGCCGAGGCGGGCAGATTGCTCGAGGTCAGGAGTTTGAAACCAGCCTGAGCAAGAGCGAGACCCTGTCTCTACTATAAATAGAAAGAAATTAATTGGCCAACTAATATATATACAAAAAATTAGCTGGGCAAGGTGATGCATGCCTGTAGTCCCAGCTACTCGGGAGGCTGAGGCAGGAGGATTGCTTGAGCCCAGGAGTTTGAGGTTGCTGTGAGCTAGGCTGACGCCACGGCACTCACTCTAGCCTGGGCAACAAAGTGAGACTCTGTCTCAAAAAAAAAAAAAAAAAAAAAAAAAAAAAAGGCTATGTTGAGTAGTAAAGTTATGTTCAACTTCAGTGCTTTTGAACCTCTAGTTCTATAGATAATTCATTTTCTTTGGCTTGATACTTTATTGCTAAGTATCTGTGCACCTCAGATTATTTACTGTGGTCACCTAGGACTCCTTGACTGGAATTAAGGCTGTTTATTTCTTTTTATATGAGAAAGAGAGAGCTGTTTTGTTTCTTTAATTTAGAATTGATCTGTCCTATTAGTCATGCAGTGACTAATAGTACTTTGTGCTTCACAACATTTTTGTAGAGTCCCCAGTGGGTTTGTTTTAGGAAAAACCAACTATGGTGGGTGTGGTGAGGCGTAGGAACCACTCCTATCATCCTCTAGAAAATTGGCAAAGGTGCTTTCTCTTTATTAGGTCCAACAGGAGTAAACCAGTCCCAGCAGGAGCTATGTACACTTTTCTTGTTCCTCCTTCCCTGTGGCTAATCCCGAGTTCTCTTATTACTCTTTATATGGTGTGGCTTCCTAGGTACACAAAATATGAGAGCTGCCTAATATAATCACTGGGCATCCCATAGCTCTAAGCTACTTAACAATAGAATCAAAGACTGTTGAGAATTGTAAGACTTAGAAACACTGGCGTCTAGTTCTTTCATTTTACTTATGAGAAAAGAGGCCTGCCTACAGAGCGTCAAATGACTTCCCAAGGTTACTGCACTAGTTATTGGCAAAACTGGGACTAGCACCTAGATTCCTCATCCCAGTCCTCTTTTTTACAGCACTGGTCAAGTTTTCTTGACAATATATGTGAATTCAGAACCAGTCTATTTGCTGGTACTTTTATTTTTCTAATGCTTTTTCCCCTTAGGCATGTGTATGTGTATGTGTGTGTGTGTTTATAACTTCTTTATTCATTCTGACTCATAACTGAAATGCAACAAAAACTGCTCTGCATGCTAAACCACAGTTTACAGAAACCACTTATTTAAAAAATGGCTGCATGGTCTATGCCATGTAAATTCTGACCTCTGAATATTGAGTTGTAAAGCAATTCTTATAAAACTGTTGGATGTTTATTTAAGCTTGGTTAAACTTGAAACCTAAAAATGAAATTAAAACAATTTAATATTCCAGCCTTTGAATCTGATTTTGATTGTGGTCAGAATTTTGGAGTGTTTTTGTGAGTAATGTCAGCCTTAAAACTAATTGTTTTAAGATATAGGCCGGGCGCGGTGGCTCACACCTGTGATCCTAGCTCTCTGGGAGGCCGAGGCGGGTGGATTGCTCGAGGTCAGGAGTTCGAAACCAGCCTGAGCAAGAGTGAGACTCCGTCTCTACTATAAATAAAAAGAAATTAATTGGCCAACTAATATATATAGAAAAAATTAGCCGGGCATGGTGGTGAATGCCTGTAGTCCCAGCTACTTGGGAGGCTGAGGCAGAAGAATTGCTTGAGCCAGGAGTTTGAGGTTGCTGTGAGCTAGGCTGATGCCACGGCACTCACTCTAGCCTAGGCAACAAAGTGAGACTCTGTCTCAAAAAAAAAAAACAAAAAAACCTAATTGTTTTAAGATATAAAGAGTATAAAGATTATGTGAACCAAATTAAGATCTCAATTTTATTTAAGAAGTGAATGGCCTGTATTCCTAGCTACTGGGGAGGCTGAGGCAGGAGGATTCCTTGAGCCCAGGAGTTGGAGGTTGCTGTAAGCTGTGATGACACCACTGCGCACTCTAGCTGGGGTGACAGTGCGAGACTCTGTCTCAAAAAAAAAAAGTGAATGGATTAGGTAGAATTTGCTGTTTTCAAACAGTTGTAATAAAGTCAAATTCTAGCCTTGTCTTCTTGTTGATAACAAATATGACCTTGAGTGAATTTTTAAAATTTGAAATGTGTAATTCACATGCTATAACATCTTACCCTTTTAAAGTGTACAGTTTAGTAGTTTTTACATTTACAAAGTTGTGCAACCACTGCTCCTATCTGGTTCCAGAACATTTTAATCACTCTCCCCCAAACCTCCTGCCTATTAGCATTCACTTTCCATGTCCCCGCCCCAATCCCTGGCAACAAACAGAAGGTAGATTCTGTCTCTGGATTTGTCTGTTTTAGACATTTCATATAAATGGAATCCTTTTGTGTCTGGTTTGTTTCACTTAGCATGTTTATATAGTGCGTCCATGTTGAAGCACGTGTCAGTACTTTATCCCTTTTTATGGCTGAGTAATATTCCATTGTAAGAATACACCACATTTTGTTGAGCCATTCATCTGTTGATGGCTATTGGGTTGTTTCTACCTTTTGGCTATTGTGAATAGTGCCCTGTACAGGCTTTTGTATGATCGTGTATGTTTTTAATTTGGGGGGTTAGAATTGCAGGGTCATATTGTAACTCTGTTTAACTTTGTGTTGTTAACTCTGTTTAACAACAGTATAGTTGTTTTTTATATAGTTTTAATGTATATATAATTATTTTATATAAGGGAGGTTATTTTTTAAATTGCAGCAATCAAACGTGAGTTCTGAGATCAATCAGTACTTTAAATGTGCCTGATTTCATAATATTCATGTGCTTTCAGGAGAAAATTGTGAAATGTTAAGTGTGAGAATGTGGGTTTAGTAAAAGAGCCATCTAGGACTAATGAAACAGCATGGTTTAAGAAGCCACTGATGGCCGGGTGCATTGGCTCACGCCTGTAATCCTAGCACTCTGGAAGGCCGAGGCGGAAGGATTGCTCGAGGTCAGGAGTTCGAAACCAGCTCTGAGCAAGAGCAAGACCCCGTCTCTACTATAAATAGAAAGAAATTAATTGGTCAACTAATAGATATAGAAAAAATGAGCTGGGCATGGTGGTGCATGCCTGTAGTCCCAGCTACTCGGGAGGCTGAGGCAGGAGGATTGCTTGAGCCGAGGTGTTTGAGGTTGCTGTGAGCTAGGCTGACGCCATGGCACTCACTCTAGCCTGGGCAACAAAGTGAGACTCTGTCTCAAAAAAAAAAAAAAAAGCCACTGACTAGATGCTAACTATTCTGAGTGTTCTTGCATTCTGTAGTAAGATTACAGGTTGGTTGATGGATAGAGGAAGTTTGCTTTTTAAACTCCTGCTCCTGGATATTTTTCTCATTTTGCTATATAGATGTATTGTACTTTTTTAAAAGTCATTTCCTTGTTTGTTAATAGATTCAGAGCTAGTTTTCCTTTGTTCACAAATCTTTAATCTAGAGATTCTCTAGCTTAGTTTTAAATTTTCCCAACTTCCAGCTTCTTTCTCAATTTGTTAATAATCTCTTTAAAGGATTCTGGATGACTCTTTGTAGAGCAAGCAATTGAGTTTTAGAAGCATAACTGTTTAGACTTTTTAGAAGATATATTTTTGTAAAGAGATTTTAAATTGTAGCAGATGAAGGCTTCTGTGGAGGTTTTTTGGGGGGAGGATGGAGTGGCTGCTGAGTGGGAGGAGACTGTACCCTGAACTTTAGCCCTGCTTTATGAAACTCAGCAGTACATAACCTGAATGGTTGCAACAGTATCCAAATGGAGTTTGTACTAGTGTGTGATTCCAGAAGCACTACACTGGCTTAGAATATGACCTACAACCATGTCCTTTGAGTAGATCAAACACTTACATCAAGTTCAACCTAAATGTCAAATTCATTTTATATAAATCATCATAACCTTTAGATAGGCCTTACATGGGCTTTAGGTTCAGAATTTTCAGAAAAATGCTTTGGAAAAGTAAGTTAACAGTATTTTATTTCTAAAAAAAATTTGACTTTTTAAACCAGAAGTTTTGGTCAGTTGAAAATAGTGTGCCTTGTGAATTTGCCTTTCAAAATGAGTTAATTTTTGGGCTCTTTTTAAGAAATGTCTTGGATCCTGATTTTTGTCAGTAGTAATAAAATTTCTGTGTCTGTCTTGCTTGGGAGTTGTCATATATTTTAAAAATCTGATAGGGACTTTTCTGTCTCCTTGATCTAAAATATAAAATAATTTGTTTCCTATTGTTAAGCAGTTCACAAATTACATGTCATAAATCAAGACTTTCTGTAAAAGCAGACCTACTGCAGAGAGCATTAGCTAACACACAACTTATTATTCATATACACTTAAGTTGGCAGTTGGCACAGCTCTTTCAATTTAGTTTAGAATTTTTAAAGAAGAGATATGCTAAATGTTTTTGAAAAAGTTTCACAATAGGCTTTGGGGGAAAGGGACAGAATTTGTTCTTTAAGAAGTGAAAGTACTTCACTGTTTCTTCTAAGGCAGTCATTCAATATCTGTCACAAAACATGATTGTACCATCTTACCGGTGCTTTAGATTTATGGAGTTTTTTAATGTTATACTTATTTAATCTTTATGACTCTATGAAGTAGCTGCTCTTAACTCCACTTAATCTGAATGTATTTCCTGATCCATGAAGTTGACTCAGTAAGGTTGGTATAGTCAGTATCACATTGGGACTTGAACCTAGGTCTCTGGCTTGTTGGTCTAGTGCAGACATCCTCAAACTATGGCCCACACGCCACATGCTGCCTGCCTAGGACATTTATCCAGCCCGCTGGGTGTTTTTGCCGCCACTGCCTGTCCTGCTTAGCAGCCGACTTGTCCCAGGCCCACAGTGTGCACTCTCCAACGGTCTGAGGGACAGTGAACTAAAACCCTGTTTAAAAAGCTTGAGGACCTCTGGTCTAGTGCTTTTAAATAAATGGTTCTGTTTTTTGCTTATACAAGTTACACATGTTCAGAACAGTACCATATAAAACACCTGTAATTTCATAACTCAGCTGTAGTCAGTGCGGCTCCCTCCACCCTTGTGTATATAATTGTTTGTATACACATTAAACAGCATTGGATTAATGTGTATTCTACTCTGTAATGCTTTTTTTTTAAAGATAGGTTGAGTATGTTTCCATACTAATAAGCATAACTGTATCATATTTTCCTGCAATATAGTCCATAATTTATTAAATTTGTCCTTTTCTGTTTCTAATTTTATATATTAGAAAACACTAGAGTGAATATCTCTTAACACCTGAATATTTCCTTAGGGAAAATTCCTTGAATAGGAGTTCCAGGGTCAAAGGCTATGAACATTTACAACTCCTCTGATATAAATATTACCATAGGTCCCTCCAGAAGGGTTATACTACTATATACTTTCCCAACTGCTATGAAATTGCTCTCATCATTAAGCTTATTATTGATCTTGAGTCTGTCTCATTTAACAATTTATAAATTTACTAGGTTCTTTTTTTCTTTTCTTTTTTTTTTTTTGAGACAGAGTGTCACTTTGTTGCCCAGGCTAGAGTGAGTGCCATGGCCTCAGCCTAGCTCACAGCAACCTCAAACTCCTGGGCTCAAGCAATCCTGCCTCAGCCTCCCAAGTAGCTGGGACTACAGACATGCGCCACCATGCCCGGCTAAATTTTTTCTATATCTATTAGTTGGCCAATTAATTTCTTTCCATTTATAGTAGAGACGGGGTCTCGCTCTTGCTCAGGCTTGTTTTGAACTTCTGACCTTGAGCAATCCACCCACCTTGGCCTCCCAGAGTGCTAGGATTACAGGCGTGAGCCACTGTGCCCAGCCACTAGGTTCTTAAACAGTTGTTTTTGAGGTGAAGAAGTTTGTAGCGGGTTCTAGAAGTGATTAAATTGTTGGTATGAATCCCAAGAACTACAAAATGACTGCAAAAACTTTGCCAGAGACTACAAAAGTGACTTCTACAAAGAGTGCTTTCTGTTGAAGGGGCCAGTACTATTTTTACTCCGGCCAATTCCAACACATTTTGCATTGATTTTTCTCTTACCCATTAACAGACTATTTTGTTTTCAGAGACAGGGTCTTACTCTGTCACCTAGGCTGGAGTGCAGTGGCTTAATCATAGCCCACTATAACCTCAAACTCCTGACTCAAGTGATCCTCTTCCCTCAGCTTTTCAAGGCTGGGACTACAGGTACACACCACCATGCCTGGCTAATTTTTTTTCCCCTCATTTTTTTTATAGAGTTGGGTCTTGCTATATTGGCTGGTCTCAACCTCCTGGCCTCAAGAATCCTCCCAAAGTGCTGGTTTTACAGGTGTAACCTACCACTCCCAGCCAATAGACTATTTTGAAGAAAGGAATTTATCTCTTTTTGGACTACTGTAACTTTACATTTTGATCTTTCAAGGATACTGTTGTCTAGCAAGTTTTTTGACTTATCAGAAGTAGTCTGTGCTGTCATTTGAGGTAGATGTAAAAGGTTGGTGTGCTGAATGAAGCAAACAGGAGTGCTTCTGCTTTCACATCTGTTTTGATAGCAGTTTTGGACAAGAAAATAGATTTAACACATTGACTGCCGCACTAGAAAAACATTCTTTTCCTTGGGGCCATGATGTTTTGTTATGAAAATAGAATAAAAACTTTAAAAATAAAATCCTTTCTAACTTAATGAAAAATTTGTTATTTTTTATTGTTTTGTGTGTGTGAGAGTTATATGCAACTTGAAAAATAGTTCACATGGCTTCCAAGGTAGAGATGAGTTATTTATACTTCATAAGTTAAATACAACTCACCTGGCAGTTAATGTATTAAGCTATTTCCATAAGAGCTAGAAACTGCTGACCATGAGTGATATGGCCATTAGTGTTTATATGAAATGAGAAAGTCTAAACAGGGATGTCTTATGCAAGCCTTGTTTTTATTTTTTGAGACAGAATCTTGCTCTGTTGCCTGGGCTAGAGTGCAGTGACATCATCATAACTCACTGTAACATCAAATGCCTAGGCTCAAATGATCCTCCTGCCTCAGCCTCCTGAGTAGCTGAGACTACAGACACACACCACCATGTTTGGCTGTTTTCCATTTTTTGTAGAGACAGGGTCTTGCCATATTGCTCAGGCTGGTCTAGAATTCCCTGCCTCAAGCAGTCCTCCCCTGTTGTGGCCTCCCAAAGTGCTAGGATTACAGGTGTGAGCCACCACACCCTGCCAAGCCTTGTTTTTAGAAATCTATTTCTCTTGGTTTTTGAGAAGCTACTTTGATCTTATTGTTTTTCTTGTTGACATATGCTAAATTCAGTCATGGCTTTCAATAACAAGGTTAGTGTGTTTTGTAAATACATTAGTCTCTCTTTTATCCATGGGGATAGATAGTTCTAAGACTCCCAGTGTTTACCCGAAACTGTGGATAGTACCTAACCCTACATGTACTATGTTTTTTCCTATACATTTATACATTCATACCTTTATATGTATGTAACATGAACATAGCAAAGTTCAATTTATAAATTAGGCACAGTTACAGATCAGCAACAATAATAAAATAGAACAATTACAACTATACTGTAATAAAAGTTATGTGAATGTGGTCTCAAACTGTTTTGTTGTACTACAGGTAACTGAAACTGGAAAGCAAAACTTCGGATAGGTAGTGACTAGTGTATGTTCTGTACATATTATTTACAGATTGTTTGAATTCAGTGAAGTCAGTTAATACTCATCTATAACCATCTTTTACTCCTTTTTTTGCACCCCTTTTATTCTTTTTTAGAATTTCAAATTGAAAAATGGTTGACCTGACTTTTTGTTAATGTCTTAAGAGAGAAAAACTTTACCAATATTTTAGTCAGATGGTTAAAACTAAAGTGAAAGGACAAGAGGAAGTGTATCTGCTCTCTGGGTCTTTATTGAAATTTCTCTGAAAATGTACATGTGCCAGTGTAATAGGGACAGAGGATAAATTGGGAAGCCTGAAATGGAACCTTTGCTTCAAAACTGGTTCATGCAGTAAATGTAGTATTACATGTGAAACATAAAGTATAGCTGTATTTGTTAACCATTATTTTATAAAGAATTTCTAGAACGGACTCTTTTTTCTTGCTGTTTAATTTAGAGTCCCAGAATCTTAGACCTGAAAAAGGAACTCTAGAGAGGATGTGTCCTCCTGCCCCTCACTTTATAGATTAAGTAAAGCTTAGAGAAGTAATTTGGCCAGTGTCCTAGCCCCAGTTAGTGGAGTAGTGTTACATTCAGACTCCTTTCAAATGCTCTTTCCATCAGCCTTCTCTCACTCTCTCTCTCTCTCTTTTTTTTTTTTCCAAGATGGGATCTCTATATTGCCCATGCTGGAGTGCAGTGGCTCTTCACAGGCATGATCACAGTGCACTGCAGCCTTGAACACCTAAGCTCAAGTGATCCTCCTGCCTCAGCCTCCCAAGTAGCTGGGACTACAAGTGTGCATCTTGTACATTTGTGCAAGAGCAGCCTTCTCTTTAATAGGAGCATCTTATAGTGAGTTCTGATGCAAGGAATGACACCTTGTGCAATGCTAGGATCTGATACAAGGTTCATTCTCTTTTTGGAGTCTTTGGCTGAAAGTTTGTGTACCCAGAGTAATGTTAGTATTCTAACTTTTCAGTGCAATCAACTGAATTCATTGTGTTCACTGGTTGCTTCCTGTTGTTAGTCCTTGACAAGTACTGTGAAGAAACCAAGATGAACAAAAACAGACTTTAACCCAAAATTTTCAGTCTGAGGAGGAAGGCAAACATAAGCACAGGACCAGTGTGAAAGAATGCACATTAGATGTTGGGGAAGCAGAGTCAGGCCTTGCAAGATAGATTTTTCAGTAAAGTGAGGCAAATGAGAAGAATGCTAAGACTCTCCACATTGGAGGATCAGCAGAGGCAAAGTAGATTCCCCAAACTACATGTGTCTTGTGGCTTGTGGGGTCAGGATAGAGGGTACTGTTGAGAATTGATGTTAGAAAATAGAATAAGACCAAATTGTTGAAGGTTGCAGTTGCCATGTTAAGGAGTAGCGTGTTTTTTTGTGTTTTTTTTTTTTTTTTTTTTTGTAGGAAGCTATAGAAGATGTTTTTGCTTTTGTCATTTTTAGTTTGGTTGTTTTTGAAGAGGCTGCACATAAATGGTTCAGAATTTAAAAGGATGTACAGTGAAGAGTCTCCCTCTCACTCTTTTTTTTTTTTTTTTGAGACAGTCTCACTCTGTTTCCCTGGCTAGAGTGCCATGGCGTCACTAGCCATGGCATCAGCCTAGCTCACAGCAACCTGAAACTCCTGGGCTCAAGCAATCCTGCTGCTTCAGCCTCCCAAGTAACTGGGACTACAGGCATGCGCCACCATGCCTGGCTAATTTTTTCTATATATTTTTAGTTGGCCAATTAATTTTTTTTCTATTTTTAGTGGAGACGGGGTCTCACTCTTGCTCAGGCTGGTTTTGAACTGACCTTGAGGGACCCTTCCACCTCGGCCTCCCAGAGTGCTAGGATTACAGGTGTGAGCCACCACTGCCTCCCCCCCTCTCACTCTTATCACCAAGCTACAAAGTCCCTCTCCCAAGAGGCAACCATTGTTACTAGTTTCTTGTGTATCTTTCTAAAGAATGTTTTTACGTACACAGGCAAACACAGGCAAGTAAATATGTACATACTGAAGTTATTTGTCTAGAGGAGTAACATGAATATATAGCAATGTTGTAAAAAACAAACTGATAGCGGGGTGTAATGAGAGAATAGGAGGCAAAAGACCAGTTAGGAACCTACTGAAAGTGAGCTGGAAAGTCTCTAACTAGAGCAGTGGAAAGTAGTTGGGCTTCAGACACCTTGCAGACTTGACGGTAATTGGTCATAGAGGAGTTAAAGTTGATTTTGAGGTTTTGTACCTAGAAGATTCCTTAAGGTTTCTAGCCTAGACAGTATGGGTGGTTGGGCTACCATTCATTAGGCTGGGAAATGCAAGATGAAGGATCAAATTCAGGAATGGAAAATAGGTGATTTTTTTGGTGTAAGAGACATTTTAGAGGCAGAAGCATCAGGCTTGTGGAATGTTTGCATCCAGCTGGCTCAGTGATTGTCAATAGAATCACTCGTGCTGGGCAGCCCAGGCTCACCTTGGGCACACTGATTTGGGACTCAGAGGGTGGGGCTTGGGTTCCACAGGTAATCTCAGTGTGCAGCAAGGGTTGAGGACTGTTGTGCCGGGATCGGGCTAGCCAGTGGGGACAAAGTGATGGTTAGCATGTGAAGGAGACTCGGCCTTCTGGGGGTTCACAGCATAGAGGGTAGAAAGAGAAGTGGAGAAGATCGTGACAAAGGCACTGGTATTACTGTAGTGGCCTAAGAAAATGATTAGGCTCATTTAGTTATTACTAGTTGTTTTAAGATTTCCCATTTAAAATGAGAAATCTCTGTCTGAATCCTGACACACAGGAGGCACCAGGCATTGAAGGGAATTGTGTTAAATAGGTTACTTCAGAGTCACTTCTGGGAAAAAAGTCATTTTTTCAAATGCAAGTGAATCTTTTTTTTTTCTTGTGTATTTTTGGAGATGAATATATATTTATTCCTTAGTACTTGAGAATGTTACTGTTGAGTGTTTTATGGAATGTTGAATGGTGGTAGATGTGTGACTGGAAGAACCGAATGGACCACTCATCTTTTATACATTATCTGTGAGTGGGCATTGTTCTTTTGGTTGTTACCACAGACCAGCGTTTGTAGAGCTGGCAGCCTACAAACGTGGGTCAAAGATTCTTTTTTTCCTGATTGCTCCAGGCTAGACTGGTGGCACAATTATTGCCACTTGCTCCTTGGTCTTTAAAAAAAATTTTTTTTTGAGACAGGATCTCAGTCCATCGCCCAGCTAGAGTACAGCGGCATCGTCATAGCTTACTGCAACCTCAAACCTCCTGGGCTTAACCAGTCCTCCTGCCTTAGCCTTCCCAAGTTGTGCACCACCATACTCAAATAATGTTTGCAAAGACGGGGTCTCATTCTTGCTCAGGCTGGTCTCTAACTCCTGCACTCTGAGCACATTACCCTCCTTCCTCACACTGGCCCAGTAAAGTCTGTATGATTCCTATTTACAGGCGAAGATACCAAAGCTCAGAGAGCTGTCTGAGGACACCTAAGGGGGCTGGATTACAGGTACACCTAGTTCTGGGGTTGGAGTTTGAACTCAGGTCTGCCTCTGGAGCCTATACCCTTGCCTTTCACATTAGAAATGATCATTTAAAACTTTTACTGAGGTAATTTTTGCTGATTCTGAATACTATTTAGTTATTAGTTATGCTTAAGCTAATAGTTGAGCAAAGCGCCTTAATTAAAACAAATAAAGGCCTCAGGAGCCTCGTTGGGTTTGGTAGCCTCAGACTAGCCTTTCCTTCCAGGGACCTCCTTCCTAAGTGCTTTAACTCCTGCACTACATTGTCTGTGCTGGTGAATGGTGCGAGGTTCCTGGCACAGGTGTAATAGGCATTTACCTGGTGGTTAGGTTGCTCTGCTGTTAGAATTCTCACTTGTTAAAACTTGTACCTTATCCATATTAGTCAAATTGTAGGGAACTGATCAAAATGCATCTCTCCTCAACCTCCTCCCAACAACTCATGTTTTCTTTCATCCTTCAAGGTTCATTCCAGATACTTCTCTTCTTCACGGATCCTTTTCTGATTCATTTAGCTACATATTATCTTTCTTTGCTTTTTTTTTTATTGGTGCTTATTTATTTTGTTTTATTATAGTCATTTATCTTAAATCTCTCCAAACCCCCTTCTCCAACCACAATCATTACCACTTGATTTTAAGTTCCCATGAACAGGAAAACTTTTATTATGTGTAAGTTCCTTTAGCTCCCTTTCACCACAATGTCTAGCATACAGTAAATGTTCATACAGTAAAAAGTTCCCTGTCAGGAACATACATAAAATATGTTGAATAACTTTAATATTAAATGTAAGTATGGGGCCGGGCGCTGTGGCTCACGCCTGTAATCCTAGCTCTTGGGAGGCCGAGGCGGGCGGATTGCTCAAGGTCAGGAGTTCAAAACCAGCCTGAGCAAGAGCGAGACCCCGTCTCTACTATAAATAGAAAGAAATTAATTGGCCAACTGATATATATATAAAAAATTAGCCGGGCATGGTGGCACATGCCTGTAGTCCCAGCTACTCGGGAGGCTGAGGCAGAAGGATCACTCGAGCCCAGGAGTTTGAGGTTGCTGTGAGCTAGGCTGACGCCACGGCACTCACTCTAGCCTGGGCAACAAAGTGAGACTCTGTCTCAAAAAAAAAAAAAAAAAAAAAAAATAAATGTAAGTATGGAATGTAGTTCTACCTGGATTTATATAGATTGTTTTTTGTTTTTTTGAGATAGATCTAGCTCTTTTGCCCGAGCTAGAGTGCCATGGGTGTCAGCCTAGTTCACAGCAACCTCAAACTCCTGGGCTTAAGGGATCCTCCAGCCTCAGCCTCCTGAGTAGCTGGGACCACAGGTGCATGCCACCACTCCTGGCTAATTTTTACCAT
The DNA here is from genome assembly GCF_040939455.1 of Microcebus murinus. Classification (NCBI taxonomy): domain Eukaryota; kingdom Metazoa; phylum Chordata; class Mammalia; order Primates; family Cheirogaleidae; genus Microcebus; species Microcebus murinus. Next base: position 7,189,771 of record NC_134125.1, on the reverse strand, counting down.
TTTAGTAGAGATGGGGTCTCACTCTTGCTCAGGCTGGTCTCAAACTCCTGAGCTCAAGTGCTCCTCCCACCTCAGCCTCCCAGAGTGCTAGGATTACAGGCGTGAGCCACCATGCCTGACCTTACATAAATAGTTTTTGTTGTTCTTTCCATAAAAAAGTAATATGTACTCATTACTGAAAAATGAGAAAGTATGGAAAATTAAAAAGAAAAAAATTGCTCATTGTCTTATTACTCAAAGATAGGTACTTAATTGAAAATTATGGAGGGTAAAAATACAGCTAGTCTTCAGAAATTAAGAGACAGTTCTCTACTTGGCCAGCTTATTCAAAAGAATGATATTCTCAGAGAGGAAAAAAATAAAAAGGAACACTTGTGCCAGGGCTGCATGTGACTCTTGACGTTTCCCTGAGGATGTGTGTTTCAGTCAAGGCCAGCCCTTATTTTTATAGAGAGGTGAAGAAAGCAAGGGGTAAATAGTATCATCTTTGGTGTTAGGTCAAGGATATATAGTTTAATTGGTATAAATATCACGTTGACCAGAATTCTAGACCTAATCTTGTAAATTATAAACAGAAGGAAAACCTTTCATTCAGCCTAAAGGACCAGTACGACTAGGTGCATATCAGATAGCTAGCCTTTAATTGCTTGTTATTTCCCTACTTAAATCTCACATTATTTGGCATTACATAACATTTCCTAATAACAAAAAGCCTAACAAGCCGCAGCTTTAATAAAGGCCCTTAATACATAACACATTTGGTGCCCTGCCTATACTGTTCATAACATAAAATAAGTATGACCTCCCAGATGGTTGGTTTGTTGCTTCCCCTGTTCAGGAAGCGTGGCTAACAGCATTTAGCATTTGAGGAAGATACTGTTGCAGTCCAAAAGGAATGAAGTGACCTTTTCAGTGACTTAACCTTCAACTTTGCAGTTTATAGAAGGAAGGCTAGTGATTCATACCAAGTCTCTAAGTCACACAAGTTCCCCAAGCCACAGTTGAGCCAGAATAGATAATTCCACATTAAGTCTTTGTTGTTTAAACAGAAGAGTTAAAGTTAAGAGGAAGCACATTTTTATGTTAAAAAGATCGACTTCTAAGTTTCTTTGCCTTTCACACTATTGTTTCCAAATCCTCATTTCAGCACTTTTCACTGCTTTTTAAGACAAAATAACTGCCCAGAATAGTCTGGAAATTATCTTCTCTAAAACGAAGTATTCTGGACAATAAATGTAAGTATGTGTGTGTGTGGGCTCATTAATTTGGTTAATTAAGTAATTTCATATTTACTAAGCCAAGCAACAAATAGCTCGCTATTTTGTTTGGAATTCTAAAACATAAAATGGACCGTTTATTCCTGCTTTGATTCCTTGAGTTTTGGTAACTATCCTGGACAGTTCCATTTCTTTTGAGTTTTGCTTTTATGTTCCATTTTCACAGGTTTTATTACAGAGTTGAACCTTTTTTCCTTTCCATCCTTTGAGCTTCACTGCCTTGGCTTTTGAGTTAACTGTTCTGCTTAGAGATCTTGAGTTCTTGTTGTAGACTTAGTCTCTGTAGAATCAAAAGACGCAGGTTTTATTTTGATTAATGCAGAGTGGTTTCTTTGGGGAAACTTCTTGCAAGGGAAATATATCACTTGCTTGTTAGAGCACAGACAGCATCATAATCTATATAATTTCACCTCTAGGGAACCAAAAGGACTGTTAGTCAAAGCTAATTGCACCTTTTCTGAATAATCTGACTGTTGAATATTTTTTCAGTAATCTTACATTTTTTGCCTTTGGAATATTTGCAGATGCAACATTGCACAGTCGTGAATCATAGGGGAATGTTCTTAAATGCCCAAATAGTTGAGGCTGAAGAAATGTTGATAAAAATGTGATCTGTTCCATCTTTTATAGAAAATTGAGTTTCTGCTTTTATCTCATTTTTCTCTAGTTATAATGCTTTGGACTATAATGCCCCTAGGCAAATAAGTTTGGCTCTGAGAACACTAGATTATAGTATTTGAAGAAGAGCCTCAGCATCTGAAAAGAAGATGGTTGTTGCACTGCATTAAGTATTGCCTAGCCAGTTTCTCATTTCTATAACCCTTGTTGCAGAAAGTCTGCAAAAGCAGATACCCTTATTCCTCAGACTACAGAGGGTCTCCTGCTACTTTTGTTATTCAAATCTTGTGATCCAGCCAGATTGTTACTCAGTTTCTTCTCTGGAGTTTCGATTCACGATCAAGTACTCATCTTAGTAGACAGGAGATGTGTTTCATTGATGGAAAAACAATCCCTGTAGAACAAGCTTGCTTCATTGGAATGTGAGGCATGATGTAAAATGCCCGGAGAGCATCAAAGATGCAGGAAATAAAGCTGTTTATTACTTTAGGGTACTTAGTGTTAGCAATATTTGAAATTCTGCCAGAGTCTATGTTAAGTACATTTTTGAATAAAATTGCCAAGTTTATCTTCACTGATGCTTATATATTGAAATTTAGTACTTATTTTCTGGGCATCACTTTATTCTAGAAAATGTTTGCTTTGTAAGTAACTGAATGTCAGTCAGAAGGTGAGTATAGTTGGAGGGGTTGAAGAATGGTATCATCGTGCTGGTGGCTGATGACGGAGGATAACACTGGAGAGATTTGTGCTGATGTTGGCTAGTTCCAAAGTCTTTCTTGAGGTGAGCCTTTTGCAACTACGTAGTTAGGTGGCTTTGTGTAATTGGGAAGATGAATTTTTAACATTCTACAATTTGAGCTTGCTTACCAAACATTTTTTTCCTTGAACTTTTTGCTTAGAACAAAGCTATTAAGTAAAATTCTGAAATTAATAAAATATTAAGTGATTTTTTTTAAGTACAGCAAAACTTTGTTTTTGTATGATAACTATTATTTGGTTATAACTACCATTTTATATGGTTATAAGATACTATTTTCCAAAAGACAAAAAGCTAGTTAATTAGAAAAATGAAAGTTTAGGGGGTAGGTGGGGATGGGCAAAAACCTACCTAAAGTGTACAATGAACACTATTTGGGGATGATGGGCACACTTATAGCTGTGACTCAAGCATTATAAAAACGATCCATATAACCAAAAACATTTATATCCCCTTAATATTTTGAAATAAAAAATGAATAAACATGCTAGCTGAATTTTATTTAAAAAAAGAAAAATGAAAACTGGATTAGGAATTTTCTTTTTATAAAAAGATTCATTTAAATGATGGGAGATACACTAGAATTATTATTTCTCTTCTTTTAGCTCTTCATTTTAGAAAATCAGTCTATGAAAAACTTAACATACAATTTAAAAACACATAATAAATATTTTCTAGTTGATCATTTTCCACTTTGTAAAACTGACATTCCGTTTAAATAATAAAGCTGAAGGAATTTTCTGTGCCCTATAGTCTCTTCTCAGCCTTTTGCTCAGCTATTTTTGATATATAACCATTATCTTAATCTAATAATGGTTTTAATTGGATTTTGGGTCAAAGGAAACACTTAAGCTAGTTGTGTGTTCACAGAATGTTATTAATGGAGACATAAGATGATTACAGTGAATTAAAGGAAATAGCTTCTATATTCAGTGCAACCTCTATCTTGGCATTCAAGGCCTTCCTAGTTATTAACTCAGCCTATCTTTTCAGCCTCACCTCTCTCTACCCCTGTAGAGATTATATCATTCTGACAAACTGGATACTTGGCTATTCCTTAATCAATTATCATATATCTGTGATGGTAATTTGATGCCAAGAGTAAGATATTAATACAATTCACAAGTGACCTATTTGGCTAAGAATTCCAATTCCTAAAATAAGATCAGTGCCACAACCCCTACCCCACCTGCACCCTGAATTTACTACTCTCTACATCCTCCCAGAGCATCTCATTTACCACTGTGTTGTCAATTCTCAGATGTTCCTGCCCTGAACTGCCTTGCCAGCTGTAGGCTCAAAAGTTCCTGACATCATACAGAATGTTTCCACAAAGATGCCCTGATGGCACCTGAAGCTTGGCATACCCAAGACAAAATTCAGTATCTCCTAAAGGCATTTACAAACCCTGGCCTACTGTGGAATCACCTAATCAATACTTTCTCATTCCTGAAAGTCCAGAAACAGTAGTTGCCCCTTATTCAAGGTTTCAGTTTGCCCACAGTACATTACAATAGATATTTTGAGAGAGAGACAGAGACCACATTCACACAACTTTTATTGCTATAATTGTTCGATTTTATTATTAGTTGTTAATCTCTTGCTTTGGCTAAATTATAAATTAAACTTTATCAGAGGTATGTATGTATAGGAAAAAACAGTACAGTCATTCGTCTGTATCCATGGAGGATTGGTTCCTGGACCCCCACCTTCCACATGGATACTAAAATTGGTGGATGCTCAAAGTCCGTGATACAAATGATGCAGTAGTGTTTGTATATAACCTATGCACGTCCTCACATATACTTAAAATCATCTCTAGATTGGTTATAATACCTAATACATTATAAATGCTTGTAAAAATATTTGGCCAGGCTCAGTGGTTCATGCCTGTGATTCCAGCACTTTGGGAGGTCAAGGAGGAAGGATTGCTTGAGGTCAAGAGTTCCAGACCAGCCTAGGCAACATAGTGAGACCTTGTCTCTACAAATAATGGAAAAGAAGTTAGCTGGGAGCTGAGTGTGGTAGCATGCATCTGGAGTCCCAGCCACTGGTGAGGCTGAGGCAGGGGGATCACTTGACCCCAGGAGTTCATGGCTGCACTGAGCTATGATCATGCCATTGCATTCCAGCCTAGGGCAACAGAGCAGGACCCTGTTTCCAAAAAAAAAAAGTTGTTTAGGGAATAATGACAAGAAAAGAAGTCTGTACAATGTTCGGTACAGACCCAATTTTTTTCCCTGAAGATTTTTCGATCTACGGTTGGTTAAATCTGTGGATGTGCAGGGCCAAATGTATATATAGAGTTCCATATTATCTGCAGTTTCAGGCATCCACTGGAGGTCTTGGAAGGTACCTTCCTCAGATAAGGGGAACTCCTGTATTGACAGTAGAGTCCAGGTATCTTTTTGTATTTATTCTTTCCTTTGTATTTCCAGTCATTGTCAATTCTTTCTTATTACCTCTAATCTAAAATCTTGCAGTTGACTCCTGTAAGATTTCAATCTCTCCCCTCTCCCAGCCCATTGTCTATGGTGCTGTCAGGATTATTTTTCTAAAATATAGATTGCTTATATCACTTTTACCCAGAAACTTTAACTTTCTTCTGTATAGCAGCACTGTCTAGTAGAAATATACCACAAACTAACATATGTAATCTTAAGTTTACTAGTAGCTACATCTAAAAAAGTAAAATGCAACTGATGCAATTTTAATTAATATATTTAACCCAACAGGATCTAAAATATTTTACTATGTTCAGTATAAAACTATTACTAAGATATTTTACAGTTTTTATGTTGTCTGTACTAAATTTTTATAATCTGGAGTTTATTTTACACTTAACAGCAACCATATCTCAAACCAAAGTAGCCACATTTCAAACTCCATAGCCTGTGGCTGGCTAGTGGCTCCCCTGGTAGACAGCACCGGTCTCTAGCATTCTCAGACTGGCAATCTGGGCCTTCTGCTCATACCTTGCATTTTCAACTTCTCCCTGCTCACCCAAGCCCCTGCCACATTGGTTGTCTGCCATTCTTTCCCTCTCATTTCCTTTCCTTGCCTGTGGACATCTGACTGACCCATCAGGGCCTATCTGGCTGCCACTTCATCTTTGTGGTGTCCTGTAAGCACTAACCACTCACTACTGATGCTCCCATAGCAGCGTTTATGCAAGCCATTTGTCTGGTTCCTGTGTGAGAAGTCAGGCTCCCCACTAGCAGGGGAGCTTCTTAGAGGCAGGCTGTGTCTCCCCTGGCCCTCTTACTCCCAGCACAGTGTACATGGTGTGATAGTACAGTGTGGCCTCCATTTGCTCTTGGGGATATTCTTCTCGAACTCCTGACCTCCAGCAATCTTCCCGCCTCAGCCTCCCAGAGTGCTAGGATTACAGCGGTGAGCCACCACGCCTAGCTGCTATTCATATCCTTTGCTGTTTGATAGGTGCACGGCTGACACCTTTGGGGTCTTAAGCAATATCTCCTTTAACAGTTGTTTTCTTTACCTTTGAAATACATTCTGAGTGAAATTTTCCTTTTGTATCTGGATCAATTCCACTGTTTAAAAGGTGTTCTTGCTCTTTGTTGTCTGAAGCTTTTGCTTATGTGAGAGAGGACATATTAATAACCTAATATGAATAAAACTAGCTTTCAAATATATGTGAGGTAGGCTATTCTGGTATTTAGCCTTATTCTGATCCCAAATGTGACTCTTCACCCTTTTATAGCTTGTTCTTTTTTTTTTTTTTTTTTTTTTTTTTGAGACAGAGTCTCGCTTTCTTGCCTAGGTTAGAGTGAGTGCCGTGGCGTCAGCCTAGCTCACAGCAACCTCAAACTCCTGGGCTCAAGCGATCCTCCTGCCTCAGCCTCCCTAGTAGCTGGGACTACAGGCACAAGCCACCATGCCCGGCTGATTTTTTATATATATATATTAGTTGGCCAATTAATTTCTTTCTATTTTTATGGTAGAGACGGGGTCTCGCTCAGGCTGGTTTTGAACTCCTGACCTTGAGCAATCCGCCCGCCTCGGCCTCCCAGAGTGCTAGGATTACAGGCGTGAGCCACCGCGCCCGGCCTATAGCTTGTTCTTTGTAAGTAAATTACAGATGTTTGCTGCACTAAGGTTTTTTCCCCATGCTTTCATTGAAAAGTTTATATGCTTTTTGAATTTCCTTTTCCCTTAAAGAGATTTGGCCAGTTGAATTTTGCCTGGCATCATTTGCTCATGTAAAAAGCTAACAGGTGCCTGAAAGGTTGCGCTCTATTCTGGGAGAAATCTGATTAATGTTGAAGGTCTGCGTCAGGTCAGATTCAACCTGCTGACAGATTATTTAGTGAATGCCAGGATTGACTCTAAACGTTATCTCAGATTTTAATGGTTTTCTTGTGAAGAGCATTTTAGATGAAACCAATTTGTGTTTAAAGTTAATTGTGGTTGTTGGACCAGAGACTGGTTAAGAAGAAATTCTCTTCTGGAGCAGGCAGTAATTTGAAAAGAATGAATGATTCATCAGATGTTGTGGCAAGGACTGTAATTGTATTCTGTGTTTTAACATAAACTGTTGCATTTTATATTGTGGTGAAATCTTATCACCAGTAAAATAAGAAGTCCTCAAAAGAAGTGCCGATTAAACTATCTTAAATTCTTGTAATAGTTTCGCCAGATCGCTTCACAGCTGCTTAGAAAACATAGAGTAGGCCGGATGTCGTGGCTCATGCCTGTAATCCTAGCACTCTGGGAGGCAAAGGCTCGAGGTCAGGAGTTCGAGACGAGCCTGAGCAAGAGCGAGACCCTGTCTCTACTAAAAGTAGAAAGAAATTAATTGGTCAACTAAAAATATATAGAAAAAATTAGCCAAGGAGCCGGGCGCAGTAGCTCACGCCTGTAATCCTAGCACTCTGGGAAGCCGAGGTGGGTAGATCGCTCAAGGTCAGGAGTTCGAAACCAGCCTGAATGAGACCCCATCTCTACCAAAAATAGAAATAAATTAATTGACCAACTAAAAATATATATATACAAAAAATTAACCGGGCATGGTGGTGTATGCCTGTAGTCCCAGCTACTCGGGAGGCTGAGGCAGCAGAATCGCTTGAGCCCAGGAAATTGAAGTTGCTGTGAGCTAGGCTGATGCCATGGCACTCTCTAGCCTGGGCAACAGAGTGAGACTCTGTCTCAAGAAAAAAACAAAACATAGAGTAAAATATGATACTTACTCCTGGTAAGGTAGATCTCTAGTTATCCCTATACTTCTCTTTTCCTCACCCTGACTCCCAAATTCACATGTGAATTCTTTTTTTTTTTTCTTTTTTTTTGAGACAGTCTTGCTTTGTTGCCCAGGCTAGGGTGAGTGCTGTGGCATCAGCCTAGCTCACAGCAACCTTAATCTCCTGGGCTCAAGCAATCCTGCTGCCTCAGCCTCCCGAGTAGCTGAGACTACAGGCATGCACCACCATACCCGGCTAATTTTTTTTCTATATATGTTAGTTGGCCAATTGATTTCTTTCTATTTATAGTAGAGACGGTGTCTCACTCTTGTTCAAGCTGGTTTAGAACTCCTGACCTCCTGACCTTGAGCAATCCGCCTCGGCCTCCCAGAGTGCTAGGATTACAGGTGTGAGCCACCGCGCCCGGCCCACATGTGAATCCTTGTTTCACAGATCCCGAATGTGTGCGCCCTATAACCTCACTGCCAGCATTTCACAACTGAAACAGATTACTTACTCGGCCTCCTGCTTCCACTCTCACTCTCCACACAGCAGGCATAAGTGTCTTTATCTCTTTAAACTTGATTATCATTATCATCATCATTATTATTTAAACTTTGTATTATAGAAAATTTCAAATGTATATAAAAGTAGAGAGATGAGTGTACCTCTCATTCAACCTCAGCACTGACCCACTTATGCCCGGTCTTGTTTCACCTATGCCTCCTTCACACCTCCTTCAATCCCCCAGTTGCTTTGAAATAAATCCCAAGTTTTGTATCATTTAAACAGCTTATTTGAAATTGTCCTGAAGTGAATTTTTTTTTTTTTTTTGAGATAAAGTCTCACTCTGTCTCCCTGGCTAGAGTGCCATGGTGTTAGACTAGCTCACAGCAACCTATAACTCCTGAGCTCAAGCAATCCTCCGGCCTCAGCCTCTCAAGTAGCTGGGACTACAGGCATGCACCACCATGCCCTGCTAGTTTTTTCTATATATTTTTAGTTGTCCAGCTAATTTCTTTCTATTTTTAGTAGAGACAGAGTCTCACTTTTGCTCAGGCTGGTCTCAAACTCCTGGCCTCCTGAAGTGAAATTTTGCTTATTGGTTGGTTGCATAAGGTGGGGAGAGTTGCTGTACCAGTGGTGATAAAGTTGTCACCCTCTTTTCTGTCTTCCAATCTTCTTACTTTTTCAGAATATGTTCCCTTTCTGTTTGATAACTGCCATCCCCAGAAAAACAGAATTTCATGTGTCTATTTCATGTTAGGCTTGTTTTTCAAGGGTATATACACAGACACTCTCCTACTTTTGTACCAAAAGTACAAGATGAGTATGAAAGTTGAATGTACAAAATGTAGATGTGTATATGGAGAAAGAAGATGTTTCATGCTCAGAAAGTCTTTTTTTTTTTTTTTTTTTTTGAGACAGAGTCTCACTTTGTTGCCCAGGCTAGAGTGAGTGCCGCGGCGTCAGCCTAGCTCACAGCAACCTCAAACTCCTGGGCTCAAGCAGTCCTCTCCTGCCTCAGCCTCCCAAGTAGCTTGGACTATAGGCACACGCCACCATGCCCGGCTAATTTTTTATATATATATACATATATACATACATACATACATATATATATATTAGTTGGCCGATTAATTTCTTTCTATTTATAGTAGAGATGGGGTCTTGCTCTTGCTCAGGCTGGTTTTGAACTCCTGACCTCGAGCAATCCGCCTGCCTCAGCCTCCCAGAGTGCTAGGATTACAGGCGTGAGCCACTGCATGCGGCCCAGAAAGTCTTAAAGACTATAAAATTCAAATAGAGAATGGTATGAAGTATAATAAAAGGCAAAATTTCCCTTTTTGTTCATTGATTGTTTTCAGTTTCTTATTTCCAAAGCAACTATTGGTAATTTCTTACAGATCCTTCTGGAAAGGTCATTTAAAGTCTGAATAATGTATATTTAACCTTTTCTCTCAGTTTCTTTGAATTTAGTAGACAGAAATTAATTTTAATGTTGAAAAGAATAGCTTGGTGTTTTGCAAGGGGTTTGAATGGAAGATTGTATGATGTTGGTTTTGATGTTTTTATTGACCTTTTTAAACACTAGTTTCCTCTTGATAAAGGAACCTTAAAGAAGCCTTAAGCAGACTGTGAACTCAACAACTCTGGACCTGTGAAAATCTCTATACTAGTGTTATCCCACAGAAATATAATGTGAGCCACATATGTAATTTAAAATTTCCTGGTATTTACATTAAATAAGAAGAAAGGTGAAATTAATTTTAATGATATTGTCCCTTTAGTTCATTATACCATACTATTATTTCAGTATGTAATCAATATATAAATTAATGAAAAATTTTACTTATTTTGCTCATACTAAGGTTTCAAAATCCACTATGTATCTTATTTATATTTACAGCACATTGCTCAATAGTCATATGTGGTAATGGCTATCGTATTGGACAGCACTGCCTTGTACAGGGTAGTGGTTATCTCTTAGGGAGGAGGAAAGAAGATAGGATATGTTCTCAATTTTGTTCTTCATTTCATAGTTATTTACCAGTATTTGAAGTTGAAAGGTTGCTGCTTTTGATGTTCTTAATGATTGGAAGCTCTGACTCAGTTGTGTTATCACTAACATCAGCACTTTTTTAAAAATCAATTTTCATTCTTATAAATACAAAGTATTAATAACTCACATCTATACAAAAATGATAATCCAGTTGAAATTCTTGGCTATTAAGCAATGCCACCCTGTGGTAGCTCAAAAGTTTATTCATCAATATATGAAAGACTAAATTCTAAGTAGACAATGTGGCTTAGAAATATTAGTGTGTAATACATTAAACCTGAGCACTTTTTATTTTGAATTTGGTGGTAAATATATGTACTAGCATCTAGTGAAATTAACTGTTAGGAGGAGACAGGGGCAAGAATTCACGAGAAGTTGGTAAGACTGTTCTTTAAACAGTTTTTTTATTTTTTATTTTTATTTTTTTAGGGGTTGCAGATGGTGTAGGAGGATGGAGAGACTATGGAGTTGATCCGTCTCAGTTCTCAGGGACTTTAATGCGAACGTGTGAACGTTTAGTAAAAGAAGGACGGTTCGTACCAAGTAATCCCATTGGAATTCTCACCACAAGCTACTGTGAGTTGCTGCAAAACAAAGTACCTTTGCTTGGTAAGTAGATATCCTATGTGTTTTCATCTTTAAAGGAGCCCACTAAGGCCAGGTGTAGTGGCTCACACCTGTAGTCCCAGCTACTCAGGAGGTAGAGGTAAGGAGGATCCCTTGAGCCCAGGAGTTTGAGGTTGCTGTGAGTTATGATAATGCCACTGTACTCTAGCCTGGGTAACACAGCAAGACCCTATCTCAAAAAAAAAGACCACTAGATGGCTAAAACAAAACCAAGAAAATAATTTATCAGCCCAGCTTTTTTTCTGAGACTCTTCCTACAAAGTAGAGTTCGGTAGAGAAGCTGTCGCATAATCAGAATACTCAGTACTGCTTGGTGGGAATGTAGATAGATAGTACAACCACTTTGGAAAACAACTTGATATTATCAAATAAAGTTAAACATAAACATATAGTATGCCCCAACAGTTCCACTTAATAGGTATTTACCCTAAGCAGGGAAAATCTTGCACATCTATAAACCAAGTGATAGGTTCTAGCCACATTGTCAATAATAGCAGAAAACTGGGAATAACCTAAAAGTCTATCAGTAGGAGAAAAACGCATTTTGAAAAGGAATGGCTTCAGGCTACAGGCAATATTCAGGAATGTGTTGTGAATGGAAAAGATTCCCTAACAGTCTGATTTCATATATTTCAGGTTTAGAAACATTAAAAGTTAAAACCATATTGTTTAGAGATTCTGAAACATGGTTAAAGAAGAAAGAGGAGCAAGAGGTTGTAAAGGAAGAAAGGGGTAGGATCTGATCTGCAGGATTCAGTTGATTACCTATGATGAGTTCATGTTCCAAACAGTTACCTCAGACTGCTAACAGCTGATTAGTTTATGAAGTAGCTTGGCACAAATTAGATCTCTGTTAATCTTGTATTAGAAAACTTACAACCAAATACCTGTGGTTTGTTTATGTGAATACTAATGGAGCATCCTTTGGCCAAGCTTCTACATGTGTTTGTTAAATGGTTTCCTGGGAACATACCCAGCCTTCTAAGCAGGCTCTCAGAAAGGGTATTATTAAGTTTCTGCTAATTGCCAGCGTCTTTCTGGTTGCTAGAAGGCCTTTTTTCCAGTCACCATCCACATTTAAAATCAGCCTCTGTTCACTGTTAATGGGAAGTGCCACTGTTGGAGAATTTGCCTTCAATTTAAATCCTTTGTAAGAAGGGTTTTTTTTTTGTTTGTTTAAATCACTGCTGTCTTCTTTGTACTGTGATTAGCCAGCCTATTTTCCTTCTAACTGAGAGAAATCTTCTCTTGCAGTTTCAGTATATACTGCTTTGTATTAATCCCCTGTTTTGGACATGTAATCTGGAGATTGAAGCATTCTACATTCTATTCGTAGCACCTCTTGTCCCCTTGCTGTATAACTTTGGGCAACTACTTAACCTGTGACCTCCTTGCATCATATGTTAAATGAAGAGAGAGCTCTTAGACACAGATTCTAGGGGCTGCCTCCTGCATGTTCCCAGAAGTGCCTCCTCTGATGCCATCACTCCCCCTGACTCCCCATCATTTACTTTGACTTGGGACAGCCAGTTAGAAAACACATAACTATCCTGATTTTGTACTTTAAAAGCTTTGTGTTTTTTGCTGTTTTTACCCTATCCCTGCTTCTCTTCCTATTCACCATCATGTAACTAGGAGATATTAATAAAATTTATTTCAGGACATATTAGAGGTTTTCTTACATTGAATATTGTTATTACTTTTTTCTCCTGAAAGACACATTGAAATAATCCTTTATTATTATGTTTGACAAACATACATACCTGTCTCTTTCACAAAATCTACACATCTCTAGGTTGTTTATAACTAAACTAAAGCATATTTTGGCAAAGACTGAACTTTACTGAACTTTAGTTAGTAATTGTAAATAATAATAACCTTATAAGATTAGGTAATCTTTTTTAAATCCAGCAGTTGCTAAAAAGCCTCCAAAGGAATCCCAGTCCCAATAAGGTTATCCTTTTCTCTGCTACACAAAAGCCTTAGTAGTAGTTTACAAAATAAGGGGCTGAGGGATAAAAATATTTTCGTTTTAGTGTGAGAGATTTGCCTGGGTGCCTGTCTGTACACCAGCACTGCCATTCTCAGCGCCTCTTTTCTTTCTCTTCTTTGCCTGCTTGTTCCTCTTCACACAAGGATGATGAGCTCTTCTCCCAGTGTTAAGCTTTCTGGGCCTGAGCTGCATGCACATGTCAGTAATCTGAGGAAGCAAAGGAGGGGAGTATAAGCTTCAAACCCAGATGATTCCGTAAGGCTAGGCTTGCATTCTTTGGTACTGCTTTGGATACTAAAGCTTAGTCACTCACCAGGACCATTTTGATTCTCGCTCAGCGAGTTACTGCCACGGGGGTAGTAGCAAAATGATAGCCTCGGATTTGTCAGTGACTAATTATGAGTCAACATCATAAGTTTTCGTTCTTAGTTAGAACTTAATCTCATCAGCTTTCAGAACATCTTTTGGGTGGTAATTCTGTTAATGATAAATAGTTGGAGTTTTTATGCTCTGAGTTAGGAAGGAAAGGTAGATCTTTACTGTAAGCTATGGAGCAAGCTATCAATAGCACTACCAGTGAGTTATAATACCTGTGTTTTTCCTTTGACATTTAATAGATAGGGACTAGATGGCTTAGCATTAGTGTCAGGTTAGTACCAATGCATGTACTAATGGAAATGGAATTTCTAAATAATTAGGATGAGAAAGATGTATATCTTTAAGTATTTTTAAGTTAAGTTACACATTTTTTATGTATAACTTATGTATGACTTCTATGATTTTGACTCATCATAGAGTCAAAATTAGTAACAAATGAAAGGGTGAGAAATTTGTATTCACGCAGAGAAAGGCTTTTCACACAAAGATTAAGATAAAATAGTACAAAGTTTATTTATTTTTCCAAGAAAGAGAAAAGGAGGGAGTGGCCATGGCACATGGAGGAAGGAAGGAAGCTTTTCCTGCAGCTGAGGAAAAGCTGTTTGGAGTATTTAAAGGGTAAAAATGGCTTATTTCCCTATCTGCTTCAGCAGACTGATAACAGAAGTGGCTGTGAAGGTGTTGCAGGTGTTCGTTTTTTTTTTGTTTTTTTTTGAGACAGAGTCTCGCTTGTTGCCCAGGCTAGAGTGAGTGCCGTGGCGTCAGCCTAGCTCACAGCAACCTCAAACTCCTGGGCTCAAGCAATCCTGCTGCCTCAGCCTCCCGAGTAGCTGGGACTACAGGCATGCGCCACCATGCCTGGGTAATTTTATATATATATTAGTTGGCCAATTAATTTCTTTCTATTTATAGTAGAGACGGGGTCTCGCTCTTGCTCAGGGTGGTTTCGAACTCCTGACCTCGAGCAATCCGCCCGCCTCAGCCTCCCAGAGTACTAGGATTACAGATGTGAGCCACCGCGCCCGGCTGGTGTTCGTTATTTTTTTTCTCTCTCTTTTTTCTGTGAGGACAGCTTATCTGAGTCCTTGAAATGTGTTTTTGTTAGAAACTGAGGCAGAGAGTTGGAGTGGGGAGCTAACATCTCCACTGTCTGCTTAGGGCTCTTCAAGGCTGAGAGACAAACTCTTAGAGATAACGAGGTAGGCTCTCAGCAACTGCATGGGATAGGTACATAGGTACTTAATTTTATTCCCCATTTTCTTAGGAAGAAACAGACCTAGAGATAAGTGACTTGCCCATGGTCACACAGCTAGAAAATGATGCTATAGTGGGATTTAACACAGCTAGTTCCACAGCCTGTTTTCTTTTGCTCTTAACTATCAACAGTTTAGACTTTGCCTAGTAGGCTTTACTCTTTTTAATGTACAATTCTTTAAGTTTTGACATCCTTTTTGTTGTTGTTAAGAAAAGTTTAATACTAGTTTGTAATCTATTTATTTCACTTAAATTATCATCTTTCGTTTTCAAATATATTTCTTTAACATAATTTTAATGGCTGTCAAATACCTAACACTGTATGTTGTAAGTGTTTGATATGCCTTAACTAATTTTAATCCGTAGAAACAATTGTATGAGGTAGTTACTGCTATCCCTATTTTTATAGGTGAGGAAACTGAGGTACAGAGAGGTGAAGTAATTTGTCCCAAGTCACAGAGCAGGCAAGTAGCAGAGCTAGGATTCAGGGGCAGGCTGATTCCAGAGTCTTCTAAGTATTACATAATAGTATATAGCTTTGCACTATATGAATGTAGTGTAATTTATTTAACAACTCCCTTAATTTTAGATATTTAGATTGTTTCTAGTTCTTCCTGATCTTAAACAGTGTTTTTGTACTTAAGTTTTGTTTGCCACTCTGATTATTTTCTTAGGATTACTTCTTGGAGGTGGAATTGCTAGATCAGAGGACAGATACATTTTTCAGGGCCACATTGCCCTTCAGAAAGGTTAATTTTACTCTTCATCACCACAGAGAGTGGATATATTCCCTACACTTTTGCCAACACCATGCATTATCTTTTTTTTTTTTTTGAGACAGCGTCTCACTTCGTTGCCCAGGCTAGAGTGATTGCTGTGGCATCAGCCTAGCTCACAGCAACCTCAATCTCCTGGGCTTAAGTGATACTACTGCCTCAGCCTCCCAAGTAGCTGGGACTACAGGCATGCACCACCATGTCCGGCTAATTTTTTCTATATATATTAGTTGGTCAATTAATTTCTTTCTATTTTTAGTAGAGACGGGGTCTCGCTCAAGCTGGTTTCAAACTCCTGACCTTGAGCAATCTGCACACCTCAGCCTCCCAGAGTGCTAGGATTACAGGCGTGAGCCACCACGCTCAGCCGCATTATCTTCTTTTGACACTTATTAAACTAATAGGCAAAAAGAGTTATTAGTGAGATGATCATTTTTTCATATATTTACAGACCATTTACATGTATTTGTTGGTGAGCTGCTTATTTTTCTATTACACCATTTTTCTGGTAGAGGTAGGTATAGTTTTAAATTTTATTACATGAAAGTGATGTCTACTGGTTGTACAGTCAGCCTTTCAGTCTGGGGAAGATGGTGCGAGCCATGTGCAGCAGAAGCACACAGAGCTCTTTGCTGCATGGGATGTGGGTTCTTCCCTCTGGACATTAGCAGTCTCTGAACAGTGAACAGGTTGATTCCACAACCTACCTGCAAATATTGGTCTTGTTACTTCATATTGAGTCATGAGTCTACAGTAAAAGTTCTTTGTGGCCCCAACAGATGGAAATTAAAATTGCATTTATGTGCCCTGTCATAAATGTTAGTCATTGGCAGGAAGCCTTCTCCACAATTGACTAATGAGAAATGTTGGGAAAGTGTAACATTCTCATCGTGGCATTAGGTATTAAAACTTAATATCTCAACAACATGCTTTTGAGCATTTGGCATAGATTATAACACTATTGAAATGAAATAACATGATTAAATACCAGTTATTTTTTATTGATTTTGATCTCTGCAAATGGAAGAATTCAGATCATTAGTGGCTCACATACCATGTATATAGTGTAAGCTCCTTTTTCTTTCCCCACCATGTTGACCCTGATCAGGTTATTATTGACATTTTTTTTTTAATTTTTTTTTTATTTTGGCATATTATGGGGGTACAGACCTCAAGGTTTCAATAAATGCCCATTTCCCCCCCTCCCCCCAAAAGTCTGAGTCTCCATCATGACCATCCCCCAGATGGTGCACATCTCACTCATTATGTATGTATATACCCACCCCCTCCCCCCTCCCCCCTCCCACCTGCCCAATACCCTATTACTGTAGTACCTATGTGTCCACTTAGGTGCTACTCAGTTAATACCAGTTTTCTGGAGAATATATCTGGTGCTTGTTTTTCCATTCTTGGGATACTTCACTTAGTAGTATGGGTTCCAGCTCTAACCAGGAAAATATAAGATGTGCTATATCACCATTGTTTCTTAGAGCTGAATAGTACTCCATGGTATACATATACCACATTTTATTAATCCATTCTTGGATTGATGGGCACTTGGGCTGTTTCCACAGCCTTGCAATTATGAATTGTGCTGCTATAAACATTCGAGTGCAGGTTATTATTGACATTTATTGGGAGTGTGGAGAGTCAGAAAGGTTCTGTTTAGGGAAAGGAGATTGAAATTATGGCATGTTGCTCTTTGGGGTTATGTGATTAAAATGTGTATGCAGAGGCAGCCTAGGAAGAGAAAATAAAGAGATCATTTTTGTTTCTAGGTAGCAGCACTGCCTGCATCGTGGTGCTGGACAGAACTAGCCACCGCTTGCACACAGCGAACCTGGGCGATTCAGGCTTTCTGGTTGTCAGGGGTGGCGAAGTTGTGCACCGATCAGATGAGCAGCAGCATTACTTCAACACTCCATTCCAGCTCTCGATTGCTCCCCCAGAGGCCGAGGGAGTTGTCTTGAGTGACAGGTAATCTCCCCTCTCAGCAAGGAAGTGTGAGCCTGAGCTCATCCACACGTCCCTTCCTGTCCCCCTTGAATGCAATAGAGATAGGCGGTTTCCATTTTATGTGAGAAAAGAAGACACATTAAGAATGTTGTCATCAAGAGGCCTTTTTAGTTTGACTTTGAAAGCTGTTTTGCTTGAACTAGATAATAAAGCCAAATTGAATTCTGACAAACACCCAACAATTTGACAAGACTGAAATACTGTTTCTAGTTTATAAAATATCAGTTTTTCATACCAGTACCACATGGTGCATACAATATATTTGTTAAATTGTGCCGGAGAAGTGAGTCACTGTTTATGCATGGCATTGCCTGTGCAAGATTTTGCATACATTGTTAGGGAAGAGTACAGATAGACATCTGCTTTATTTATTAGAATAACTTCCTGATTCTTTGGACTTTTTACTACATGCATCAAATAGAACTTACAGGAAATGAAATAAAAAATGATCTTGGATATGTTCTGTGTGATGTTTTTCTTTTTTTTCTTTCTGACATCTTCTCTCAGTTCATTTTTAAATTGTCAAGAACCTGGCCAGGTGCAGTGGCTAATGCCTATAATCCCAGCATTTTGGGAGACCGAGGCAGGAGGATCACTTGAGCCCAGGAGTTGAAGCTTGCAGTAAGCTATAATGACACCACTGCACTCTAACCCGGGCAACAGAATGAGACCCTGTCTCCAAAAAAGAAAAAAAAAAGAACCTTCCAAGATAATTGGTACTTTTTTCTCTTTTGAATTAACTTTTATAGTTTCTTTTCTTGGATGAGTGTCCAGAGTAAGGCTAAGACCGTCTCAGATTTCACTGCCTTTAACGACCTTACAGAACATGGCAGAAATATCATTGGCAATTCATAAATGTTGTTAAATGGGTAGTGAACCTTTTGTAAAAATAGAAGCATTCTAGGAAGTGCTTCTTGTCTCTAATTAATAGCTCCTAGTAACCAGTTCTTAAGTCCAGACTTAAGATAAAATGTTTATTACTGCCATCTTTTAAACTGGAATGAGCATATTATATAATTAGGCATTCAGTATTGCCCACCTAAAAAGCCTGCTGCTGACTCCTAGAGAGGGGGAAACACTTTTTACTTTCAGATTTAGGCAGATTACCATAATTGGAAGAATATTTGATTATAGGTTCTTTTTTAGTTGGCTTTAATACACATTACTATTAGCCATATGTGGGTGGGGAGAACTCAGAACCCCAAGGCTTCAGTAGATACCAAGCTCAGATAACAGTTTTTGGAGAATGGTACTTTAATTTTCCTTCATTTGAGTCTTCTTTTTTTGGCTTCTAACTGCTGGAGTGGCCCTGCCGTATCTCTCACACTGTCTTTGGGACAGTCTGCTTAGGGCAGCACTCTGTGGGCCTGCCAGCGAGGTGGAGGTGGCTTCCCCTGGAGCCCAGAGACAGCTCGCGAGCATGTGATTTCGGCTCGTGTTTCAGTGCAGTCAAAAGTTTCCAGCAGCACAGTATGTTCAATCAAAATGGGCAAAACTGCAGCTGGCGGAACACCAAGCTCATGGGTGGGAGTAGTAGGAGAGGACGAACTGTCCAATGGGAGCAAGACTCTCACAGGCAGAATAGCAAAGGACACTCCTGGGTAAAGAAAAACCTCAGCATAAAATAGAGCTTCAGTGCCAACCCGGTCATTAATCTACACTTCTAGAATCTGATTAGTTTTCAAAGACTGAGCTGATGAGTGTGTCTTGCATTGTTTCTCTTTATTCCAGGGAAGGAATCGACCTGATTTCTACCAGTTTTACAATCTTTTTTTTCCCTTGCTGCATGTATCTCTTTAGTTATTTGTCACTCTATCTACAGAATTTTATTTTAACCTTAACTTACAGGTTTTCCTTTAATATTTGTTGTTACAAAGTATTTATTACATAAATGTACAAGTGAAAGTTTGTTCCCTGCAACAGCACATCACAGAACTTGAGATGTGCCACTTTTTTGCTCAGTTAAGTGAAGATGAACCAGAAATTTTCTTAATACACTTTGTGTAAATTCCCAGCAGGCATGATGGTTTTGTTTGTTTGTTTTTATGCTTTCTTTTCACAAATTATATAACATGTCACTTATACAAGTGTTGAGGTTTTTCTGTCAAGCTTTAGGGTGCTTTGGCCCAGGCCCTTACCTTCCCTTCCCGGTCAATGTCTGCATTTGTTTCCTGGCTCCTGTATCCTCATTACATGTCAAGGCAGATTATTGGATGTCATCTTGCGCGCCCCCCCCCCCCCCTTAGAAGCCTGGAAACAGTGAAACTGACTTTCAGAAGTGGCTGAGAACCAGTCTCAGAGGGGTCCATGAACTCTATGACTGCATCATCTTTTCTCCCCACCTAGCGTTTCCTTGTTCTTATCTGTGCTTTCATTAGGTGTTATCTGAGGAAAAGATCTCCCATCTGTGTTTTAAAAAGTTATACACAAATAATGTAGTGAGAAATCTAACTCCTATCCCTGCCCCCTGTCACACATTCTCTCCTCAGAGGAGCGGCTGGGAGCAGTTTCTTTGACTCTCTCCATATTTATTCTCTGCATATAGACACATCTACATCTGTGTGTCTTCCCGCCTTTTTTTTTTTTTTTTTTTTTTACAGAAATGGTAAAAACAAACACTTTGTTTTCTTCCCATAACAATATGTTCAGGAGTTTTTCTCCAATTTGGAAGGTCAAATACATTGTTCCTTCATACTTTTAGTCATTGAACAGATACTTCTTGACTTACTTTGTGCCAGGCACCCTAATAAATAAACACACATGCATGACAAGCACTTTGTGACCCCTGGGAGACACCCAGTCCTTACTATGCCATTGTAGATACTTCCTGTGAATTACTTCTCACAGGACCAGTGTGCTTGTCTCCATGGGTGCTCAGCACCCTGGGAGCCAGATTCAAGCATGCAGGGAAACTGGTGAGTGAAAAATGAATAAGAGAGGATGGAATTTGGCTCTAAAGAATTAGGAAATAAAGACATTTGTTTTAGAAGCATGTTAGATCTGACTCACAAGAGAACCCTTCTTCCTTTTAAGCCACGTATGACTAATTGTTAGTTTTATTTGGTAGTTTCAGTTAAGCTTTTGAAACATTTATATTAGAGTTTTCAATTAATTTTTTCAGGGTTAGGAATTTCAGAATTACTTTTTTAAAAAATTGGCTCCATTGTTATAAATTAGTTTTTCTTCAAGAAGCCTTATTGCATTGTAAAATATTGCCTATAGGAAACTTTGAACTATATCTCTAAAGGGCTTTCTTAACTTCGCCCCTCCTCTGTCCTTGCCACAGCCCAGATGCTGCTGATAGTACATCTTTCGATGTCCAGTTAGGAGACATTATCCTGACAGCAACGGATGGACTCTTTGACAACATGCCTGATTATATGATCCTTCAGGAGCTAAAAAAGTTAAAGGTAATTAACTCAAAGGTTAGCCTTGGAAACAGTGGCCCTCTCTGGACAGCTGAGTTTTATTGATTCAGTTGCATTATCTCTTTGTAGTTTTGGAAAAGAATATTTTATGAAGTTTAGGAAAATAATAATAGTTCTAATCTTTCAAGTAATTGTAAACAGAAATACTCACCACTAGAGAACTTGTGGGAAAAAGAGGCTTCCCACCCAAGCCCTTCATAGGGTGGTAAAAGTAGGAAAAGTCCAGATCAAAACATTTCTTGTTTGTGCTTTTATTTGTATTTTAATGATGTTTAATAGTGTTGGGTCCTGGTTACCTTTTTCTCCTCTTACTCTTATAACACACGCAGCAGGTGTTGAGGCTGGGAAAGACAGGAAACAGTCAAACCAGAGCCAGCCAAGGCAACATCCAAGGGCAGCAGGCAGCTGGGAGCCTTGATGTGGCCTGAACTGTCACAAGTTATGAAACATTGCAGGCTTCTCCCTTACAGAGGGTGGAAGGGAGTAAAAACCAGACTTTCCATATATTCCTGGGTCTGTGAATGTACTAACTCTGGAAAAAATGAGTCTTTTCTCATGATTCTTTAGTCTGAACGGTATGACTTAGGGTAAGTTTCTTAAAACTGTTTAAACAATATTTTCCTCACCTGTAAAATAAGGAGTAATAATGGTCCTATTTCATAGGGTTGCAGTAGGATTGACTAAGACCATATGTAGGAAATCTTTGGCACTGTGTCTTGTCTGCAGCCTTCAGTCAACATTAGATGCTTGTAGCAGGCACTGTGCTGTTTGGTGACGGTGGTGAGCAGAAATGACATATCCCTGCCTACACGGTGCTTACATTCTAGTGGAGAAAATCAGATAATACAGAAAAATCAATCTGATTAATGTTGATGGTTAATAAAAATAAAGCAGATAAGGGAATAGAGAGTAATGAGTGCTCTTAGATTGATCAGGGAAGGCCTCTTTGAGGAGGTGACACTGAAGCAGAGACCTGATGTTGTATAAGTAATATATTGTTACTTATACTGAAACCTTACAGTGTTAGAACTGAAATGGACCTCATGTTCCCATCCCCATTTTATAGATGAAGAAGTTGAAGCAGCAAGGATAAAGGTGTGGCTTGATGACACAACTAGACAGAAATCTTTCATCATGATATAAAATTCCGAAGGTATTTTCAGTAGGGCAACTGTCAGCTCTTACTTGGAGAGCAAACTGTAGTTGGCCAGGGGTGCATTCCTGAGCAGGGAAATTTTTGAGGTCAGCCTTAAAAATGGTATCAGAATCTGCCTTTTGAGGTCAGCCTTAAAAATGGTATCAGAATCTGACCTTTTGAGGTCAGCCTTAAAAATGGTATCAGAATCTGCCTTTTCAGTCTGTCCATTTTAGCATGAATACCTTAAGAATTTCAAATGGGGAAAAGCAAAATGAAAATCCAAATTCAGGGTCCAAGGCCACCCTAGCAAAGGACTTTCTGATATCCTGTGCAGGCAGCACTGGCATAATGTTTTAATATATTCTCTGACCAGAATAAAACTTCAAGCCTGGCATGGTGGCTCATGCCTATAATCCTAGCACTTTGAGAAGCTGAGGTGGGAGGATTGCTTGAGGCTGGGAGTTCAAGACCAGCCTGCGCAAGAGTGAGACCCTGTCTCTACAAAAAATAGAAAAATTTGCTGGGTGTAGTGTCAACGTGCCTATCCTCCTGTCTCAAGCAATGAGAGTTGAGCCCTGGAGTTGAGGTTGCAGTGAGCTATGATCACACCATTGCACTCTAGTCCAGGTGACAGAGGGGGGAGACTCTGTCCCAAAAAAACAAAACAAAACAAAAACCTAAAAAACTTCAATAGTGGAAAATGTGGTTAGATGAATATTACTGTCTTAAAAAGTGATAATTTGCAAGAAATACACTTCCATGCAGAAATCATGTGAGGCACATTATGGTAAAAATAACTCCCTCATCTTTTTTATCTTAGAATTCAAATTTTGAGAGTATACAACAGACTGCAAGAAGCATTGCTGAGCAAGCTCACGAGCTGGCCTATGACCCAAATTATATGTCACCTTTTGCACAGTTTGCATGTGACAACGGATTGAATGTGAGAGGTAAGCTTTCTTTGGGCAGGTCATAGGGACTAACTGAGGATATCATGTCAGTGGAGTGGGAGTGTTCTGGGCTCTGGATGAGACTGGGTAGGTGTCCTCTCCCAGTTGTGCACCAGTGGCCTTGAGCAAGGTCAGGAAAGTGAGAGCAAGTGCATGTGGTCAGGTCTTCCCCTCAGAGGCTGCCCTTCAGAACCAGACTTCATTGGCTGCAGAGGCAGGCAGAACCTGAAGCCCTTTATTGCCACTACCACACTGCTTGGATTTGAGCCCAAAAAGCCTCCAAGCTCTGCCTGGAGGGCCTGGACATTCCTAACAGTTTAACATTCTGCCCTTCACGTGTCTGACATTTCACTTCTCCCTTCCTCTGGGTTTGTGGGACTCGTTGACAGTATTTGCCTGCCAAATTGCCACAGCAGGTTTTGAAAAGGGAAGCAATGTGAAACTGTCCTTGACTGAAGAGTCCTTCTATCTACTGCATGATATGTGACTTTGGGAACAAGCCAGTGAGTGGCTCAGCCTCAGAGCAGGACGACATGTTGGTGCTAGCATATCAGAACTAGTGGAATTGGTCAGTTTCTTGCTGATGTAATGTTATGACATGTAAAACATTTCTTAGCCCTCCAGGAAATGTTAAAATAGAAAAAGGCACATGCCATAGCTGTTTGCCAGATTAGAATACAAGGCTATTCCTAGTTTCAAAACATTGGATATATTTGTCCAAATTAGGATTGTGGGTAGAAGCTTGTAACTCTCTTGTCAGATTTACTGATTGATGTAAACAGAGGATGTACTGGCCATTTTAACAGAGCTCCTATTCTAAAGGAGCAGGGAAGGTTTTGGTAGGGGGGTTGTTTGTTTTTAAGCTTCAGTTAAGTTACATGTAGTTTCTTGGTGTTTTTGTTTAACCATTTTTCTTTTTTCTACTAGGGGTATATTGACAAACCTAAACTGCCAAAAATGCAAGCATCCGTCTCCTAGTACTTATTTAGGCCCACATTTTTTTATTATTGACTTTTCCTATTAAAATATACTGATTTATCTGTGTTGTAGGTGGAAAACCAGATGACATTACCGTCCTTCTTTCAATAGTGGCTGAGTATACAGACTGACTCGCCGAGGTGTCAACTCCTGCCTTTCCTTTCTTCATCCTAAATTTCCCCTGCCATGTGTGCTGATCCTGCTGGCAGGACCACATTTCTTTGCCACTGATCTCAATGGCCAGTGATGTAAGCCTTTTGCCTGTCTTTTTGAGACCCTTGAGATCCTTGTTGAGAACCACTATTGTCATTGATTAGCTCATGTCTGCTGGCAGCAATTGAAGAGAATCAAGATTTGAAGATTGGCCTTCATTTCTCATTGTCCTTTCCATGATGGGGATGGAGCTGTTCAAAGCCACTGTGGCTATTATTTTTCAAAAGTAGTTGAAGCATTGAAAATTAGTAATGTTGGTAAAGTAAATTCAAAATTACAGCGTGCTAAAGGGATTTTAAAAGTCTAACACAAATCGTACGTAATGATACATCTACAAGAAGCATACATTATTCATCAAAAGAAATGTTACACGTGTACTACACAGGCATAGTCTTTGTGTGATGATTGGGTGTGGCTTTATGTTTTCATTATAAACTCCTATTTTTCAGGGGCTTATAATTCTGCTCTAAAACATTGCTCTGGGCTATAAAATTTTGATCCCAGGAGCTTTTTTGTTACAGATTAGAAGAAAAATTCATTTTATTTCCATGGATGCAAATATGTCATGCTTTTAAGAAAAAAAGTGCTTGTGTTGTTCCTATGAATAAAGTTTTGGCAGTTTGTTGATTAGCCCAAATCACAGGCTGTGGCCTGACCTCCCGGAGGGGTGGGAGAGACTCCATACCAATATTTTTCATTGGAAATATTACTCAAGACTAAAACTCCTCAAAGCCTAGAAATTTAATGTTATGGCTAAAATTCCTCCCAGCTGTCTGATAGGATGCCCCTCTATGGTAGCACTAGGCCCATAGGCCTAATGGCTTCAGAATGGACAGCTGTAACTGAATTTTGTTGGCTTTTAATGGTCATGCTACCTACCCATAGTCTTACTCTCAGACCTTTTATTAGTAGCCTTGCTTTCAATAGAGCATGCACCAAATCCCATGAGTCCATGTGGGAAGAGCACCGTGTGCAATGGCAGCAGCACAGAATTCCACAAGCAAGACTCCTAGTGATGATCTGACATTTGCAGTTGCCCCCGACAGAAATTTAGGGGTTTCTGAATCAAGCTTAATGTTTACAGTTTCCAAATAGCCATTTTGCAGTGTATAGTTTCCTTATAAAACTACCCCACATTCAGTTTTCCCGTTATCTGCAAGCTCAAATTTATTTTTAAGGTTTGTGTACAAGTTGACTGCTGTAAAGATATATATTTTTGGGTCAGTTTTTTTCCTTCATTAACTTGGTGGTAGAAAAATATATATACTTAGAGATCCTTAAATTAAAGCCATGTTTTATATATAAGTCAGGTAACATTGGTGTATAGATGAGAATGCAATTAAACTGGATGAGAATCTACTTGAGAATATAGAAAGTCTTTTTCTCTAAAGGAGATACTGACTCCCTGGTTTATTGCATTAAAACTTATGTTTGAGGTTACCTCAACTTGTTTTAAAAGATTTTGTTTTGTGAATTTGTACTGTATATTTGAGTAACTGTCAAGCTTTTGTTTTATTTAAAATTGTTTAACATGTACCATGTACATGTCATTACTATATTTCAATGCATCATGCTTGTAACAGGCATTTCATTTATAATAAGAATGAGTTATTCATTTGTAAGCCGTTCAGTAATTTATCTACTATTCCTAAATTGGCATAATGTTAGATAAATCTATTTTGAATCACCTTTAATTACATGTCAGAATGCCTTAACTACCCTAACTTGACAAAACAGAATTCTTTGGTAAAGGAGATGGGGAGGGGAGGTTGTGGAGGGAGACTATATTTAAACAAGGAGAAGTCATCATGCTCTGAGAAAACATGGAAGCATGAGTGGCAAGTGGTGGGGTATTTATTTTGCACAAATTATTTGCAGTCTCTGTGTATTTAAAAAGTAAAGGAAGTTGCATCCAGAAGGGTTTTGTTGGAAGGAATACATTTATATTAGGACTGATAACTACAACTCTTTTGTTTGGGTTTTTAATTAATTTTGGTCACAGGTTTGTAGCCTTATTTGTGATCTGGATATATTTTGCATTCATTTTCCAATGCCTACAAGAGCAGAGCTGGTTAAGTTACTGGTTTCCTCTGCCCCCATTTAACCTATCAAACACAATCTTTGTAAGCTAGATTGGTGATGTTTTACATAACTCATTTAATCAACTTACTTTTTAAAGAAATGATTGTTAGAAATCGACAGTGTGTTTGTTTCAGTGACACTGAAAATAGTGGGACAAGAATTGGGTTTCACAGTGGAATTGACTTTAGACCTGGCCTCTAGATTAGTGACGTAAAATATTTTCTCCATTTTCTTCTTCCCTGTCCTTTTTGTGTTATATACTTAATTTGATGACTGCTGGGTTTTAGCTGGAGGGCTGCTTAACAAGTCACTCTCCTCCTACTCTCAGTAGTCAGAGGCTGTGTTGGACCCATAGTAGAATTTTCCAGGTCACAGACCCAAGCTTCCATGGAGTGTGACTCAGCTATACCACTTGGTGGGTCTGATTCTGAACCCAATGTGTGTTAATTGTATTTTAAATCAAGCAGTATGCACATGTGAGCATACACACACACTTGCCTCATGTAATGGACTTTTATAACAAAAGAGAAAATTTGGATTTCTAAATTACAAATGGCAAATTATTTATCCCTCTCTGGATGCACCAAAGACCAGTAAAATTTATAGCTTTTCCATCTATATTTATAAAGCAATACTGTATTATAAAAATCAATATTTTTATCACATGCTTGAAATTTTTATTTTGTTCTGTTTTAAAATGTGCACTCTAAACATATCAAAACCTTATTTCTTCCTATGAACTTAAGCTGCCTGCGCACAAAAACAAAAATCTTACCAAAAGGGGATGCAGTAGAGTCCATAGACTCTTAAAAACTGAAAGAAGAAATGAGGGGGGAGAAAACAAGTTATGTGTCCTGAATTACTGTACTCGCTTGACACGGTTGATGGGTACTAAATAACAGAAGAATCCATTCCAGGTGTGAATGTCTGGGGGTTGGGCTGTGTCTAGATTAGAAGCTTGATTTCAAGCTTTTCATGATAGCAGAGCATGCTCTCCTATCAGCTGCTTTTGTTCTGGATAGAACAGTAGCCAGAAGATGGAAACCACCTTCAGTACCACCAGCCCACCACATCTAGTAACAAGGTAGGAATTGTGGGAATTTGCTGAGTCAGCTTTGAGTGTTGGAGATTGTAAACAAGACTGGCTAGAATGGTAAACATATGTACTTGTGGATGAGTTCATGGTTCCTTGTCACCTTATACCAGCTATCTTTGGTAGAAGCTACAGCATTCAGTTTCTCTGGAAACTATCACATTTTTTGCATTTAACCAATTTTACAATATCAACTAAAATCTGCTTATAAAAATATGAAGCAGAAAATATTTGGATTCTATTTGTAAAAAAAAAAAAATTCTTTGCAAAATCGAACTTCTCAACTAAGAAGTGTCCATGTCAAAATTTTAACTGGTAGCAGGTAGTTTGTGGCAAAGATGGCTAAATAATGAAGCAAATTTGAATCTGTGTATACTAATGAGCTGCTTTTTTCTGTTGAGACTATCATTATTTGTCTTACCCAAGACGCAATTACCTGAATTGGATGTCTGAAATATAAACTTATGCAGGAATAGTTCTGTAAATACATTTAAATAAACTGTAAAGATATTTAATAAATATAGTATTTATACTAATCTGTATGTTCCTTTTGGTTTGAATAGTAACTAAATAAGACACCAGCCCTTGATATTGGGTTCGTTGGTCTCTATCAAGTCCTCATGTCAATTTGGCAGTGAATCTGTACTTCAGAGCTGTTGTTTTCCGTCCATTACTGTAACTGCCTTAAGCCCTTTTTCACCAGCTGGTTTACTACATCACTTAGCTTCCTCAAAAATTCATTAAAACAGACTGACAATTGAACATAAAATATAGAGGTTTTCCCAGCTGAGGCTTTGCACCTACCAAACAGTACAGAGTGAAGCTACCCAAAAAATCTGGTGTATGGTCACACCTCACTTAGCAGGAGAGAGATGTTCAGAGAAACGTGGGTAAGCAACATAGAGTCACTGTGTGAACATCATAGAGTGAATTACACAAACCTAAACGGGATAGCCTACTACACACCTAGGCCTATTGCTCCTAGGCTACAAACCTGTGCAGGATGTCACTGTACTGAATACTGTAGGCAGTAACACCACAATGGTAAAGATTTATGTGTCAAAACATAGAAAAGGTACAGTAAAAATATGATATAAATAAAAGATTAAGATGTACACCTATATAGGGTCAGCTTCATTATGATCTTACAGGACCACTGTCATCTGTGTGGTCTGTTGACTGAAAAGTTACACAGTGCACGGTTTTATTTAAACCTAGCACTCTTGTATCTGGGTTCTAAAATCCAAAGTGTATATAATTTAACAGTATAATCAGGTTGTTACTGATGATGCTTTCAAGACCTGGAAATGAAATGGAAAACTTCATCCTCGGTAAGGAGCCCTACAGCATTACTCTTGTATATAAAAACTCTTTGTCGACCAGGCATGGTGGTTCACAGCTGTAATCCCGGCACTCTGGGAGGCCAGGGCGGGAGGATCGCTTTAGGTCAGGAGTTCCAGACCAGCCTGACAAGAGGGAGACCCCGTCACTAACAAAGGTAAAAAAAATTAGCTGACCACAGTGACACGTGCCTGTAGTCCCAGCTACTCGGGAGTTTGAGGCAAGAGGATCACTTGAACCCAGGAGTTTGAGGTTGCTGTGAACTATGAAGACACTACTGCACTCTAACCTGGGCAACAGAGCAAGACTCTGCCTAAAAAAAAAGAAAAGAAAAGAAACAAACTCTATGTAGTCATCTGTATGTCTTAGGAATATCCGAAATTCAGTGTTAATCATCAGTGTAAGCATAAGATATGTAAATATCTTCATCCTACAGTGTGAAAGGACTTAGTTGAAATTATGTGGGCATTGCCAGTTTCCACAAAAAGCTTTGTGAAAGCCCATTTTCATTCACTGAGGAACATCTTGGGATGAAGTTGAGTTTTTATTAGGTTATTGTAGGTAGCTATGACTCATTACTAAGCTACAAGAGCCAAATTCATTCTGGTTTCAGTGAGAATTCTATTCCATTCTAAAGCATACTAATCCAGTCACCCACCTTTATGAATTTCTCACAAAATCTAAAGTACAATTGCTTGCCAGTGAACACTTCCTTAGGGTTTGATGGTTTCACAAGACTTAACAATGAGATATTACAGAAGTCTCTTTTGTCAGGTTATAGTTCACTGTAAACAGGTTTGGGGGAGGGAAAGGCACACACACAGTAAGATATTACATAATGATGTTTTTGTGCCAGAATTTTTAGTCCATTTGTGCAGGTAAAAGCTAATTCTTAAAGGGCCAAAGAGCAGAGACATTTGTCTTACACCTCATTCCATTCCAAACCCAGGCTTTCTTGGCAGTGGAGGTTGCTGTTCTACATCAGAAAATATAGAAATATTTGGCATCACTTCCATTAAATTCTTTTCTGCATCACACTGCAAAATAAAAAAATCACATCTGAAAATCAGAACAATTTAAAGCTATGAAATAAAATTATACAATATATAAAAAAACAACAAAGTGAGGAGTAACTATTTTTATTCTTGATCTTTTTTCCAGGGGTTACTTAAAATGTTAAAAACAATGGACAGAAAAGTCATGGTATTACATGAGGAAAGACCGCATAACTTTTTGCTATCTCTGAAAGTACTAAAACCCAAATGTTGGCAATACAAAAGACACCTGACTACTAATCGCAGAACTCAGTTGCAAGCCATCCTGAAGCACTTGAAATGGCTGCCGAAGAAAGCTTAAATACCTTTATAAAACTGGCAAAGAAAATGTTAAAAGCTCTTGGGGGAACGTGCATTGAATTGAAGAACTCTAATGGGCTTTTTTCCTGCACAGAAAACTCTTCTGGCTCCCAAGTAGCATAATGGATTTAAAGCTAATTACATACACTTGACAAGCAGCTATTTCTAGATATGGTGGTTGTACAAGATGATGTTTAGAAAAGCAGAAGCCCGTCCTCCATTTCAAGGAAGTCCAGGACAACATTTCTTACACACTAAATGTGAAAGCTTGTGCTTGAGGTGCAAGTGAGCCAGTCACTGGGCTGGGGGTCAACTCAGCTATCCTTAAGCATTAGAATGTGAAGAAACTGCTGTTATTTATATGTCCTCTTCACTGTCACTTGCTCTTGCCAGGCTGTCGAAAGGGTGGTTGAAGTGTTCTTGCTGGTCAGAAGAAACTGCTCCAAAGAACATGCAAGAAAACTGGAGGGAAAAAAGTAACTGCATTGTTGATTCCAAAGTGAAAGTTTGCTCATTAAATGCTCCAGGTGACAGCTCCTTTCAGAAACCTGGCTGGTGTGGTATCCCTGTCTTTGTTGGCGATGGAACACCCAGAACCTTCATTATTGGCCCAACTCATCCTGAAAGCAAACCTTTCCCTGACTTCAAAGGCACAAGACAATCTTCAGTTTGTGCCAGCCTTGTGGCGTCAAAACTTCCACCAGGACTGTGAGGGGCAGACAAAGGGAGCCTCTGCAGGCTGTTGTGGGTGAACCAAGCAGTCTTCTCCCTCCCCCTCCTGCTAGGGCAGAAGCTGCCCTTACTTCCAAAAGACAGCCAGTCCTTCCCACCCTGCCTGCCTCTGCATCCCAGCCACTCCCACACCTCTCCTACTGGACAGGAATATTAGCATTTTCAAATGCTCAACTGTCTCTCATCTTTAAAATACAGAAATAATCTGACCTCATCCCATTCCTTCCTCCAGCTATTGCCTTATCTCCCCTATAGAGGTGTCTACACTCACTGTCTGCATTTTCTCATTCTCCTGCTCTCCAGCCCTATCTAAAAAAGTTTCTGGCCTCCCAACATCACCAAAACTGTTATGGTCACCAGTATTTGCCACATCCTTAAAGTCAGTGCCTATTTTCAGTCTTCACCCTATTTGCTATTCACTGTGACACTTCCTCTCGTGCCTTCCTCCTGCCACAACTCTCCTGGCTTCCTGGCTGCTCTTGGCTCAGCTGGTTTACCGGCATCAGCCTAGCTCACAGCAACCTCAAACTCCTGGGCTCAAGCAATTCTACTGCCTCAGCCTCCTGAGTAGCTGGGACTACAGCCACCATGCCAAGCTATGTTTTGCCCTCTTCTAACCTGTCTTTGAACCAGGGTTTCATAACCTGAGCACTACTGCCATTTGAGGCCTTATGATTCCTTGTAAGGACTGTCCTGGGCATTGGAAGACAGTGGGCAGCATCACTGATCTCTACCCACTAGATGCCAGTAGCACCCCCTTCCTGAGTTGTGACATCCAAAATGTATCCAGACATCTCCTGAGTTCCCCTGGGGTGTATAATCACCCCTGGTTGAGAAGCACTGCTTCAGTGATGGCAGTCTTCTCCCTCTGTCTGTCTGTCTAAGAGATTTCATCCACACCCCCAGCTGAAATGATCATCTATATGCCAGGGAGTTTCAAGTTAGAATTTGAACGGCAGCCCACAGACTCTACTTCCTACTTGCTTTCTGCAACTTAACATACCCAAAACCGAACTCAGTAAGTCTTGAACCTGGTTCTCCAAAACTAAGTCACCCTTGGTACCTCCTTTTTAACCCCCATAACCAATCCATTACCGAGTCCTGCCAGTTTAACCTCCTAAATTAACTGTCTACCTCAGCTGCTTATCTCCATTTCTCCTGAGGAATCCCCATCTCCCAGATGCTACAGCGGGGTGGGGGGGCATTCTTGCCTCACTGCACCCCATTTTTCACACAGCGGCTGCAGCTGAAGTTATCTTGGAAACATTCAACTCTGTCGGGCCTCCCTGTTAAAACCTTCCAAATACTTTAAATACCAGCGCACTTCACATGGCCATATACATGGCTTATGGAACTCCCCCAGTGTGATTTGGCACTCACCTATTGCTCTAGCTTCACTGTGTGCTGTTGTCACCCTCTAGCTGTCTGATCTCCAACCACACTGGCCACCTCTCAGTTCCTTAAAACCACCACACTCCCTCCCGAGGCTCCTCCTCCCACACCCACTACTTTATCCTTCCACCTCCGCTCAAACCACAGTTTGAAAGGGAAGACTTTCTGACCTCTTGGATTAGGGCAGTACATACCATAAATCCTCTCAAAGCACCCTGAACTTTTCCTTTATTGAACATACCAACAGCTTTTTAAAAACTTACCAGATATTTAATAATGTGACTATTTTATTTTATATCTTAGACCCTAGTCCTGATACCCTCCCTATACCCCCTCTAATCTATAATCAGGTTTATTTTTTTTTTTTTAAGACTAGTCAAGTGCAGTAGTGAGGAGGGGGAAAGTAGTAGTGCAAGTTCAATCTGTAACTGTGAACAATCAAGTGAGATAACTCACTACCTTCGGACCAGCCTAAGATCAGGTGTAGGAACCTATAAGTTCTAGAAGGAAACATGGGTGAATTCCCCTTTAAATTCCATGTTGAAGCTGGGCATGATGGCTCACACCTGTAATCCTAGCTCTCTGGGAGGCCAAGTTGGGAGGTACAACTTGAGCTCAGGAGTTCGAGACCCCGTCTATACTAAAAATAGAAAAAATTAGCCAGGCATGGTGGCGTATGCCTGTAGTCCCAGCTACTCGGGAGGCTCAGGCAGAGGACTGCTGCCAGGAGTTTGAGGTTGCTGTGAGCTAGGCTGAGGCCATGGCACTCGCCTAAGCAAGAGAGTGAGACTGTGTCTCAAAATAAATGCCGTGTTGGGAAAAGCTTTCTAACTACTGACAATACCTGTTTTTTTAGAGATAGGGTCTCACTCCGTCACCCAGGTTGGAGTGCAGTGGTGTAATCATACTTCACTGCAACCTCGAACTTCTGGGCTCCAAGTGATCCTCCCACCTCAGCCACCCGAGTAGCTAGGAACAGGCATACACCATGATGCCCAGCTAATACATTTTTTTTTTCTTTTTTTTTTTCAGTCAAGATCTTTCTTGCTTTGTTGCCTAGGCTAGAATATAGTGATGTCATTATCACTCACTGCAACCTCAACCTCCTGGCCTCAAGTGATCTTGCCTCAGCCTCCCAAGTAGCTGGAACTACAGGCATGTGCCACCACCTCTGGCTAATTTTTCTATTTTCTGTAGAGGTGAGGTCTCACCACGCTGCTAAGGCTGATCTCGAACTCCTGGCCTCCCTAAGTGCTGGGATTACAGGCATGAGCCACTGCACCCAGCACCACTGACAATTTTTTAAAAATTGATAAATTGGACTATATAAAATGAAAATTGTTTTCATGGCAAAAAAACACTTAAAATACAACTGACAAAGTGGGAGAACATATTTGCACCATATATATAGACAAATAGCTAATATCCCCATATATAAAGAATGCCCATAAAAACCCAACAGAAAGGCCGGGCGCGGTGGCTCACGCCTGTAATCCTAGCACTCTGGGAGGCCGAGGCGGGCGGATTGCTCAAGGTCAGGAGTTCAAAACCAGCCTGAGCGAGACCCCGTCTCTACCATAAAAATAGAAAGAAATTAATTGGCCAACTAATATATATATATATATAAAAATGAGCCGGGCATGGTGGCTTGTGCCTGTAGTCCCAGCTACTCGGGAGGCTGAGACAGGAGGATCGCTTGAGCCCAGGAGTTTGAGGTTGCTGTGAGCTAGGCTGATGCCACGGCACTCACTCTAGCCTAGGCAAGAAAGCGAGACTCTGTCTCAAAAAAAAAAAAAAAAAAAAAAAACCCAACAGAAAAATGGGAAGAGACATGAATAAACAATTCACAAAAGTTATAAAATGGCCTTTAAACATAGGAAAAGATGCTTAAACTCACAGAGAAATAAAAAAACCACACTGAGCTGGTGTGGTTGCTAGCACCTGTAGTCCCACCTATTCAGGAGGCTGAGGTGGGAGGACTGCCTGAGCCCAGGAGTTTGAGACCAGCCTGGACAACATAGTGAGACCTTGTCTCTCTTTAAAAAAAAAAAAACAAAAAACAAAAAAAAAGAAACCTACACTGAGATACCCAACTATCAGTTTGGAAAATATTTTTTTAAAGTTTGACAAATACTATTTGCCAGGCTATGATGGGAAGGGCACTCCTCTCCACACAGGGAGTGCAAACTGGCACAGCCCCTCTGGAGGGGAATCTGGCAGAACCTCACAACACTACATCTGCAGTCGCTTTCTGAACCAGCTGTCCCACTGTCAGCAGTTTACTCTGAAGATACTCTTTGGACAATATGAAAAAACATGTAGGCCAGGCGCGGTGGCTCACGCCTGTAATACTAGCTCTTGGGAGGCCGAGGCGGGCGGATTGCTCAAGGTCAGGAGTTCAAAACCAGCCTGAGCAAGAGCGAGACCCCGTCTCTACTATAAATAGAAATTAATTGGCCAACTGATATATATATAAAAAATTAGCCAGGCATGGTGGCGCATGCCTGTAGTCCCAGCTACTCGGGAGGCTGAGGCAGAAGGATCCCTCGAGCCCAGGAGTTTGAGGTTGCTGTGAGCTAGGCTGACGCCATGGCACTTACTCTAGCCTGGACAACAAACCGAGACTCTGTCTCAAAAAAAAAAAAAAAAAAAGAAAAAACATGTAAAAGGTTATTATTGCAGAGTACTGAGGGGAAAATCTAAACACCCACAAAGAGAAGAATGGTTGAATTAACTACGGTACATTCACAATTGGAA
Source organism: Microcebus murinus (assembly GCF_040939455.1). Lineage (NCBI taxonomy): Eukaryota > Metazoa > Chordata > Mammalia > Primates > Cheirogaleidae > Microcebus > Microcebus murinus. The sequence continues at coordinate 7,154,849 of NC_134125.1, read as the reverse complement.
TACAACACAGCTATTGGGAAAAAATAAAAGAGATAAACCAGGCCAGGTGTGCTGGCTCACACTGTAATCCCAGCATTTTGGGAGGATCGTTTGAGACCAGGACTTCCAAGACCAGCCTCAGCAACATAGCAAGACCCTCATCTCTACAAAAATTTTAAAAATTGGCAAGGTGTGGTGGCATGCGCCTGTAGTCCCAGCTACTGGGCAGGCTGAGACAGGAGGATCGCTCGAGCGATCCAAGGAGTTTGTGGCTGCAGTGAGCTATTATTGCACCACTGCACTCCAGCCTGGGTGACAGAGTAAGACCTTGTCTCTAAAAAATTAAGTGTGTGTGTGTGTGTATAAATAAATATATCAACACACACATATATATATTTACTAGCTGTGGCTGCTGAAAGGGCTCAGAAGCAATGAAACCCCAGTACAAAAGCGCACACCTGACACCTAGAAGTTGCTCTCTATCATCTCCAATAAACGGAACCAGGACTCCTAGGAGAAATGGCTGATTCCAAGGCTGGGCAGGGGAAGTACAAAATAAGCCTACAATACCTGAAGGTTCCAAAAAGTAAGGAGGTGCTCAAAAAATGTTGGAGACATATCAAAGGGACACAAACCCAACCCAAAGAGGCTCCTAGTGGCCAAATATGGAGCATTTTGAGCAAGAAAATAAATAATGATAGTAATGGATTATGACCCATAGGATAAAATGAATATCTAAGAGTACACAGTAATATAAAGAAATAACTGGATAACAAAGGGGAGAGAAGGGGAAGGCCTTTCTTAAAGTAGGGTTTCATCTAATTAATACAGAAAAAAATAATAGATCCGACAGAGAAAAAATAAAAGAAAGGAAAATCACCATTTTGGCAAACATCACAGTAATAATTATTTCTGACAAAAGCATCAATGGATTCTAAAAAAAAAGTAAAAAGTATGAGAAACAGGATATTTACATAGTCTCAAAGTATCTCCCTACGAGATTCTTACCAACAGAAAAACAGTAGCTTGACAGCACAGAGAGCTAGCAGATGTCACCTTAACCACATGACAGAAGTGAACACCACAAATAAGGAGACAAAGCTCCAATGTATGTCTCCAGACATAAAAAGAACCCAAAACCACGCTGTTGCATTCTCACGAAAATGCATAATTAAAATATAATTATGGGCCAGGCGAGGTGGCTCATGCCTGTAATCCTAGCACTATGGGAGGCCGAGGCGGGCGGATTGCTAGAGGTCAGGAGTTCAAAACCAGCCTGAGCAAGAGCGAGACCGCGTCTCTACTATAAATACAAAGAAATTAATTGGCCAACTAATACATATAGAAAAAATTAGCCAGGCATGGTGGCGCATGCCTGTAGTCCCAGCTACTTGGGAGGCTGAGGCAGCAGGATTGCTTTAGCCCAAGAGTTTGAGGTTGCTGTGAGCTGGGTTGACGTCATGGCACTCACTCTAGCCTGGGCAACAAAGCGAGACTCTGTCTCAAAAAAAAAAAAAAAAAAAAAAATATATATATATATATATATATATAATTATGAAGAAATGTCAGAAAAATCCAAAATCAGGGACATTGTACTAAAGTGTCAAAGTAGAAAAAGACAAAGCAAGATTTAGAAATGTTCCAGATTCAAGGAGACTCTGCTAACCTAAAATATTATCTTTTTTTTTTTAAGAGACAGAGTCTTGCTCTGTTGCCCAGGGTAGAGTGCAGTGGCACAATCACGGCTCACTGCAGCCTCAAACTCCTGGGCTCAAGTGATCCTCCTGCTTCATCCTCCCAAATATCTGGGACTACAGGCATGTGTCACCATGCCCAGCTGATATTAACATTTGAGGAAACTGGGTAAAGGGTATATGAGAATGGTTTGTACTATTTTTGTAAGTGAGTCTGAATTTATATTTTAAATTTTTTTTAATTAAAATTTCATGTGCATATGCGTATGTGTATATGCATAGAAAAAGTCTTAAAAGGTAGAGTAATAATCAAAATATTTGAAGTGATTATCTTTGATCTCTTATTTGTATTTTCTGATTTTTCTTTAATGAAATGGTAGTTGTACTGTTATACAAAATGTTAACATTTGGAAAGTCTGGAAGAAGGGTATATAGAAATTTGTGTACTATTTTGACAACTTTTTAAAAGTCTGAAATTATTTTTAAAAGACTAGTTAACAAATGAGCAAACAAATAGGGTGGGCCATATTACGATAAGAATGTTACTAGCATTATAATGGCTATAGGTTTAGTCTGGTTCAAGGACAAGCAGCCTTCAGTGTGCATGGCAGACCCTGCTAGTCAAGTAGAGATAGAGCTTTGGAGTCATTCTCAACACAGCCTGACCAACCAAATGACTGGTGTGGGTCCCAGAGAGGAAACCTATCTGCGATTCCTGCCATAGGGTATGTTTTATATGGTGGTGTGGGGAGAAAAGGAAGAAGCCATGTGAAGATGTTATTAATACCCCAGGGAAAGCCCCTGAATGCCATTCCAAGGAGTTTTGGCTTAATCTTATGGGAGAAGCATCATAATCTAAGAGTTTTAGAAGCAGGAGAGTGATATATAACAATAATAACTAACATTTATTGAGCACAACTATGTGCTAGGTACATCTATTAGCTCAATTAATTTTCACAATTCCATTTAATGGGCATATAATCCCCATTTTACTAATAAACAGAGGCAAAGATAAGTAACTTGTCCAAATCACAAAGCTAGTAAGTGGCAAGAGGGAGGTTTGAACCCAGGAAGCTGAACTCTAGAGCCAATGCTCTTAATCCCCGTGTCTCATGGTAGATCTAAGGTTTGGACAAAATCTATTAGTCCACAGTGGGAACAGCCAGCGTGTGGGGAGGATGGAGGCTGGGAGGCCAGGCGGGAGGCCATAGTAGTTCAGGTGGAACTTGATCAGGGTCTACATCATTTACCCATAATGTAATTTCAGCTTTGCAGGAATTTGTCACATTAAGGCAAATAATTCCCTTTAAAAATAGAGCCTTCTTTTTAGAATTTAGCCATAGTACAGGCAATTGGAGTAAAGAGTACTGTAATGGTGCTCATGGAGCTTATGATTCTGAATGTCACTTTCCCCAGTGAAGAAACTGTCAACCTTAGAGAATTTCAGGGACCTGGAGTAGCAGGAAAATGATTTCCTGTTGTTGCCTGTGAAAAAGTAAGCACAATACGTTTGGCAAAAAAAACAGGAGAGGTAAATGCTTTTGTATAATGAGAACACAGATTTCAGTTTTCACTTTAGGCCAACCTAGTAATATACAAGAAAATTGCCCTAAGTGTTGGGCATACAACAGGTACTCAATAAACACTTATGGTGTCAAAATGATTAAATTGAGTTTACCATCCAATTCTGCCCCAAAAGTCATATATAGCATAAGATGGTGAATTCTAAAAATATTATTTCTCCTTTCAAATTTTTAATTCTAAGAAACTCGTATTTCCAAATCCCTAATAATAGCAATAGCAAAACTAGTCTGAATAAAACATTAAACATGTAAAATTGGGATTATCAATATTTGAGATATTTTGGAAGCTTCTAATAAATTATGTTTACATTCAATTCAATAGATTTCATAAGGTCTAACAGCATAGTATTTTGTGAAGCTTATTATCTATCTAGCAAAATGTTGGTAATATCACCAAATGTTATTAACGGGTATGCCATTATGAAGAAATCTGTGATATTTTTTGGGATGGCATTTACATTTATACTATTATGAATAAAGCATTTCTCAATCAAATTTGAAAAATAAAATTAGAAGAAAACTTATTTCAGGAAACATTATTTATATAACTTTAGTATATTACCTGTATTCAAAGATATACAATAAATAATCACTATTTATTCTTAAATATAAGTGACCTAAATCTCTACTTGAATACGCTTTCTTTGTTAGAAACTGACTGAGCAATTTAACTATTTTCTGTTGCTATTCTATAAATTAGACTTTCCTCCATCTAAGACTAGCTTCATAATTTCTCTATCAAAAAATAAGAACATTGATTTTCAGGATGTTAGGAGTGGGCTAGGGCAGGGAGATTGCGAACGGAGGCAGATGATGAGAATTCTTGACTGAGATGTGGTTGTGTCTCAACACTTAGTTTTTACCTTCCTGAGATATGGAGACCCTGGCACTTCCTCTGTGTCACTGACACTGCTTTCCGGTACTTCACTGATGTCTCCAGTTGCTCTCTCCATTATAGAGCTGCCACAGTTTCCCAACGTAGAGTTGTTTGTGAAAGTCTCATCAGGATAAAGCCTTTTGGGTGCCGCTTTTCTCGAGATACACTCCAGGGCCTGGCTGGTTACATTTTCATCAGCCTTTGAATCTGACTGCATCCCATCTGACCTGAAGTATTAACAGGGATTAAATAAATGAACTGCTTGCTTTGAAATATATTTTTTATATAACTAATGTAGCAATGTGGGATGACAATGGGTTTAAGAAATGTATTGAAATAACGTGGAACTAATTATTGAAAGTTAACATTTATATATATGATAATTTAGAAATTCTTTTGACAGAGTTGAATCTTTCAGTAAAGCAACCAAATATGACTAGGAGATCTTGTGATAGGATAATAGGACCAAGTTTAAAAAAAAAGTTAAATAAATTATAAATGACAAAATTTTATGCAGTCATTAAAAATCATGTTTTTCTGTCATAATTGGTGATATTAGACCAAGCCTACAATATATTTATGGGGGAAAAAAAGGATAGTTATATGATCCCAATCTTGTTTAAAATATATGTGGCTGGGCACGGTGGCTCATGCCTGTAATCCTAGCACTCTGGGAGGCTGAGGGAGGCGGATTGCTTGAGGTTAGGAGTTTGAAACCAGCCTGAGCGAGACCCTGTCTCTACTAAAAATAGAAAGAAATTAATTGACCAACCAAAAAAATATATATACAAAAAATTAGCCAGGCACGGTGGTGCATGCCTATAGTCCCAGCTACCTGGGAGGCTGAGGCAGTAGGATCTCTTGAGCCCAGGAGATTGAGGTTGCTGTGAGCTAGGCTGATGCCACGGCACTCACTCTAGCCAGGGCAACAAAGTGAGACTCTGTCTCAAAAAATAAATAAATAAATATATGCAAAATAAAAAATCTGAAAGAAAATACAATGAGCCAAAAAGTTCATCATAGCTTTCTCTGGGTGGTTCATTTAAGGGTAAGTTTTATTTTCTTCTGTACTTTTCTCTATTTTACAAATTTCCCACAGTAACTTTGTTTTACTTACAATAAAGCAGCCCTTCCCTCCAAAAAAGTTATTAAGAAAAATAAAATAAAATACAGCCTGGGCAACATAATGAGACCCCATCTCTACAAAAAATGTTAAAATTAGCCAGGTGCCTGTAGTCCTAGCTACTTGGGAGGCTAAGGCAAGAGGATCACCCAGCACTTCAAGGTTACGGTGAGCTATAATCGTGCCACTGCACTCCGGCCTGGATGACAAAACAGTGAAATCCTGCCTCTTAAAAAAAGAAAAAGAAGAAGAAGAAAGAAAAACAATAGCTATCTCTATATCTGAGGAAAAGTTCTAGGGAGTAAATATAGACTTTCCTGTGAAACTTAACACTATCACTCCTAAAAAAAAACAACTAAAAATTAGAAATGAATTTTGGGTAACAACACAGATAAACCAGACAGTCCTGTTAAATTCTGGTCAGAAGAGAAAAAGCAAACATCTGATTCAAAATCGGTAATGTCTCTATGCTGCAGTTAGACCTCATCACTACAGCTCCTCCAGATTCTGTCAAAAGTTCTGACCTAATGTTTCATTCCTTAGCTGTTTCCTAAGTGAATGCCACTGAATTATTTCAGAATAAGACTGTGATGGCTTTTCCCAACCAATAAAGAAGTTAAAACACAGCCTTACCATTTTCGCTTCTGTGGAAGGCACAGGGATTGTGGCGAAGATGCCCTACTTGGCTCATCAGCTAATGTAGCCAAAATAAAGTTAGCTTCCACTAGCATATCATCAATACTTAAAGCCATCGGCCTAAAAAGGCAAAGTCAGAGAAAAATAACACTCATTTTCTGGTGGACATTAGGAACACATTAGAAAATGATACGTAGTTCTGGATTAAAATAAACAGTAGGGCTGGGTGTGGTGGCTCATGCCTGTAATCCTAGCATTCTGGGAGGCTGAGGCGGGCAGAATGTTTGAGCTCAATAGTTTGAGACCAGCCTGAGCAAGAGCAAGACCCCATCTCTACTAAAAAAATAGAAAAAAATTAGCTGGACAACTAAATTTATACATATATAAATTAGCCAGGGCCCGGTGTGATGGCTCACCCTGTAATCCTAGCACCCTGGGAGGCCGAGGCGGGCGCATTGCTCAAGGTCAGGAGTTCGAAACCAGCCTGAGCAAGAGCGAGACCCCGTCTCTACTATAAATAGAAAGAAATTAATTAGCAAACTAATATATATAGAAAAAATTAGCCAGGCATGGTGGCGCATGCCGGTAGTCCCAGCTACTTCAGAGGCTGAGACAGAGGAGGATCGTCTGAGCCCAGGAGTTTGAGGTTGCTGTGAGCTAGGCTGACTCCACGGCACGCTAGCCCGGGCAACAGAGTGAGACTCTGTCTCAAAAAAAAAAAAAAAAAGAAACAGTAGTAGACATTCTTTTTGGTTTTCACGAATTAATGCAATCCTGAAAGCTGAAAGGATCCTTAGAAATCATCAGATCTGGTTTTATACAACATATCTTAACCTAATCTCATTTAAAATTTTAGTTCTGAAATATCAGTATCATAGTTTCATAGAGATTTAACTTAAGCCATGTATCTTTTCTAATTAAGCAATTATTCAGCATCATGTGAAATTTATAAATGTTTCACTCTGAAGAAGAATATATCTCTATCAAGTTACAAATTTAAAAAGCCAATGTTAACGGCATCTTTCAAAATTTTAGTTTGATAAGTGTTGCTAGGGAAGTTAAGGAATTCCTGAGGTGTTAGTCAATTTCAAAATGACACAAAGGGCTTTATTATTCATATATAACAAAAGAAAAGAAGCAAACTCAGAAAAGTTCCCAAGGACCTACTTCCCAGGAAAATCAAAATGAATAGATATAGGAGCATGTGTAGCTTCTGAAAATGTCAGCATTCCCTGAAAGAAGAAAAGAAGAAAAAAACCCTTGAAATCTTTATTAAAAACAAGTGAAAATCTGAATTTTAATTTAATGCACATATTTGTTTACTTTCAATTCCTTGAAGCAAAATGTTATTTCAGTGTCCACTCCAATTTGAAAGAAGTCAAACTCTTCCGGGCCAACAACCATCTCGCTGTACACAGAATTTGTCAAATCTGCTTAATATTATAAGAAAACAAACAATAAAATTAGTTCCAGAGGTTATTTGTTAAATTTTAATACAAAAATATAACCATAGTGGTCGATTAAATCTAGCCACAAATTATTTGACATTCCTTTATTGAGAGGTGGGGTCTACGTCTAGGTTTGCTCCCTTTGAATCTGGGTGGTCTTATGACTGCTCTGACCAATAAGCAAAGTGACACTGTGGCAGTCTCTGGGCCTAGGCCTTAAGAGACTGGCAGCCTGTGCTTCCTGTCCCCTGCAACATTCACTGTTAGAACTCAGCCACCATGCCATATAAAGTCCAAGTTATGGCCGGGCGCGGTGACTCACACCTGTAATCCTAGCTCTTTGGGAGGCCGAGGCGGGTGGATTGCTCGAGGTCAGGAGTTCAAAACCAGCCTGAGCAAGAGCGAGACCCCGTCTCTACTATAAATACAAAGAAATTAATTGGCCAACTAAAATATGTAGAAAAAATGAGCCGGGCATGGTGGCACATGCCTGTAGTCCCAGCTACTCGGGAGGCTGAGGCAGGAGGATCGCTTGAGCCCAGGAGTCTGAGGTTGCTGTGAGCTAGGCTGATGCCACGGCACTCTCTCTAGCCTGGGCAACAAAGCGAGACTCTGTCTCAAAAAAAAAGAGTTTGAGACCAGCCTGAGCAACAGTAAGACCCTGTGTCTAAAAATAGAAAAATTAGCCAGGCATGGTGGTGTGCACCTTAGTCCCAGCTACTCAGGAGGCTGAGGCAGGAGGATCACTTGAGCTACAATGACACCACTGCATTCTAGCAGGGGCAACAGACTGAGACTCTGTCCCCCCCCCCCCCAAAAAAAAAGGTGCTGCCAGGTACACTGGCTCATGCCGGTAATCCCAGCACTTTCAGAGGCTGAGGTGGGAGGATCACTTGAGCCCAGGAGTTCAAGACCAGCCTGGGCAACAAAACAAGCCCAATCTCTACAAAAAATTTTTACAACTAGCCAGGCATGCTGGCATGTGCCTGTAGTCCTAGCTATTTGGGAGGCTGAAGCTGGAGGATCACTTGAGCCCAAGAGCTGGAGGCTGCAGTGAGCTATGATAGCGCTACTGCACTCCAGCCTTGGTGACAAGAGACTCTGTCTCTAAAAAATAAATAAGTCCTCATATTTTTAATTTTCATCAATGAACATGAATTATGTAAGTAGTAAGAACAAAAGTTAAGGCCGGGCATGGGGGCTCATGCCTATAATCCTAGCACTCTGGGAGGCCGAGGTGGGCAGATTACTAGAGGTCAGGAGTTCAAAACCAGCCTGAGTAAGAGCAAGACCCTGTCTCTACTATAAATAAAGAGAAATTAATTGGCCAACTAATATATATATAAAAAATTAGCCGGGCATAGTGGCGCATGCCTGGAGTCCCAGCCACTCGGGAGGCTGCGGCAGCAGGATTGCTTGAGCCCAGGAGTTTGAGGTTGCTGTGAGCCAGGCTGACACCACGGCACTCACTCTAGCCTGGGCAACAAAGCAAGACTCTGTCTAAAAAAAAAAGAATGAAAGTTAAATGATATATTTTTTAAAAGGATCACACAATAATTGTAAATATACATTAATCTCAAACAAGAAGATTCATGTCACTCCCAGTATGTTAACAGAGAAGAAATTCAATAGTAAGATTAGATAATTGGGTCCCCAGTCAGGCATAGCTATAACTACTCATTAGGAAGCTAGTCACAGAGATAGTGTCTCCTAGTTACTAAATGGCCATCTTTATTGAGAGATGGCATGATGGAACATAAAACAGACCCTTTCACTAGCCAAGCATATATTTTCCAGATCATGCCCTCCTGTGGGCCAAAAAGAATGCTGGATGAGCCTTGAGAGAAACGATGAAAGCACAGTGTTAACAAGCCTACGCCTGGAGCCCACTATGTATTCAGATCATAATCCACTACTTGCTAACTGTGGGACACCAGGCAAGCCACATAGTTTCTCTGGGCTTTAACTTCTTCATGTGTAAAATGGGGATAGTAACAGTGCCTACGTCATACAGTTGTTACGAAGATTAAATGAATTCATAAATGTAAATGACTTAGAATAGAACCTGGCACAAAGTAAACACTACAACAGTCATCTGACCCAACTTAAGCCCTGGTTCCACTGATTTTTCACTTTAAAATATTGCAGTTCCTTCCCTGTATTTTCTCTTCATTGCTATCACCACCGAAAACAAATTTTCCAGGGCAAAGAGTCTCAAACAGCTTGTGATGCCAAAAGATCCTAGCAAATTTTCTTGATATCAAAACTCTCCTGATTTAATTGTGCCTCAGTTTCTCCATTCCATCTAGGTAACTCTTAGAAGAGCTGACTTAAGAGACCATTTGCATTTTCTGCCCTATATATTTGCCATCTGGAATATATATTCCATTTCTAATTCTAAGTTGCTTTTTCTTATGTCATCTAAATCATCTCAATGGGATTGGTGGCCTCTTAATTTTTCATTATACTAAACACAGAGGATGGTAAAGAATGAGCAATAGATCTTAAAATCTTAATTGAAAATATATTTTTCTCTGTAACCATTCTTATGATTTCAAAACAACCTGAATTTCAAAGCCAAATATTTTAATTACTGATTGTGTTAAACTTTCTGGATCTCTTAAAAATGTTTCTGACCTTTCTACATCTTACTGCTTTTTAGACAAGAATAAATATTGTGCCACTTATATTTACTGTATGTACGGTTAGTGATCAAGAGAGCCAGGAAGGAATAATCAATCAAAGCACCATGACAGAGGACCCTTACCCATTGATTCCTCATTAGAACTCTTGAGACAAAAATTCAGTGGAGTCACGGCAAGAGTAACTTCCTCTTGACCAGATGTAAAAAGAACAATTGCCTCAGCAAGCAATCTATAAAATGAAAAGAACAGTATTAACATTATTTGCAAAATAAAAGGAAAAAAATCATCTTATTAACTGGGATTCAGATCTTTAATCTGGAAATAAGTTGGTTGGCCTGGGTTTAGAAAAATTTACCCAAACAACCTATCTTCTTTCTTATATATGACCTGCTATATTTTTAGTATATTTTTATTTTATTTTATTTTTTTTTTTTATTTTTTTTAGGTATTTGCCATTCTGTTGAGTATATTTTTAAATAGTAACTCTATTTGAAGACCAAGAGAATAGCAAAATGTATCCTTAGTCAAACATGTGAAAGCTATAATATGAACAAAACACGAGAACAAAATATCTTTAATTCTATGTTTTTGTGTGCCCAATATATTTTTAAAAATTGACTTGAAATCATACTCCAAAGATAGATAGTAGAAAATACCGCTATTCAAATACAGATCAAGCGAATTATAATATATTGGAGACTCAGCTGCGGGGTAGAGGTTTACAAGCAGTAGTCTGCTGCTATATTCTTTCTCTCTGTTACTTTCCTCTATTACTTTCAAGTTTCTCTCGACATCCCAAATGTCCTTTTATCCTGAGCTTCCTTTTTTAAAAAAGCTTTACTGAGATGTAATTCACATACAACATAATTCACAAATTTAAGGTTGCCTGATTTGCATTTTCCTAATGACTCAATGATATCCGGCATCTTTTCAAGTGCTTTTCAAGTGCTTATCCATTTGTACATCTTCTTTGAAGAAATGTCTATAAAATCCTTTGCTCACTTTTTAGTTAGGTTGTCTTCTTATTAGGGCATTATAAGTTCTGCATTCCTTTTGAAACTGAAGTGTTGCTAGATAAAAATGAAATCCTTTGAATTTATGTAATCTTGGTGTCAACCTGATGATAGACATTAGCTTAGCAGTATTTCTTGATGTCAAAATGTCAGGAACACCTACCAAATTCATTTGGGAACTTTTCCAGTTAAGGGAGAGGTGTTATACAAGATTCCAAATAACTTGATACAAAAAATTGACAGCATGAATGTGCAAAGCAAAAGGAAAGAAAAATACAAATTGCTAAAATATGAAAATATTCAAACTCATTAGTAATAAAACACAACAATAAAGAACACCTAATAATATCAGGTTGGCAAACTCATCAGGCTGGCAAAATTATTTAAAAATTGATTATATTCTCTACTTCAAAGGATTCTCCTCCACTTTTGGTGGGAATGTAAACTGGCAAAAACTTCTGAGATGGCAATTTGGTAGTCAGTATCTATGCAAATTTAAAATTTGTGTAAGCCTTTGACCCACCCAATAATTCCTTTCTTAGGACTCTATCTGTGTCAGGCAGCCTGAAAGATGGCCCTGATGATCCCCACCTCCTGGATTCATGTTTTTATATAATCCACCCCCCACCCCGCAAGTATGGGCTGGACTTACAGATTCACTTGTAGCAAAAAGAAAATGGCAGAAGTGGTGAGATGGAAATTCTGAGATTAGCATATAAAAAGATCATGGCTTCCATCTTGGGAGTGTGCTCACACATGCTCTCTCTTTTTCTCTCTCTGATCACCAGCTCCCATGTTGTCAGGGCACTCAGGCAGCCTACAGAGAGGCCCACGTGGCAAGGAACTGAGCCTTGCCACATATCAGTGAGCATGGAAGTGAATTCCCCAAGTCGAGCCTTCAGCTGAGACTGCAGCCTGACCTGACAGCTTGACATCAACCTCACGAGAGACCTTGAGCCAGAAGCACCCAGCTAAGTCACACTTATTAGTAGAAAGTAATAAATGTCTGATTTTTAAACATTCTAGATTTTGGGGAAATGTGTTCCACAGCAATAGATGTCTAACACACTAGCAGCGTTGTTTGTATTAGCAAAGAGTTGGAAACAGCCTAAGTTTGCACCAATAAGGTAATTGATAAGTAAATTATGATTCAGTCATACAATGAAAAATGATGCAATCATCCAAAAGAGTAAGACTGATTTAAGTGAACTGATATAGAAAAATGCTCACAATATATTAAGTAAAACAAGCAAGCTGTAAAATAACATGGATCGTAGGACATTTCCTTTGAAAAAATTATGTGTCTAGTATATAAATGAGAGAGACAGCGGCAGAGGAGGAAATAGCCATAGCCATAGGGACAGAGGGAGTTACAGAGATCATGATAGAGGTTACCCTGCTGCATGGCACACAGTGCATGTGGAGGAGAAAGACCACATTTAGTATATTTGCTCTCTTCTATATATTTTGGATGTATTGAAAGGAGCATGTGTCACTTTTGTAGTGTAAAAAATAAGATAAAACGTGTTTTGGGTCACAAAGTTATGCTAATTAATGTTTAATGCTACCGCTGAACTGAAAAATTGGGCATACTTTTACTGATAAATATGCTTCACTTATTATCTACAGAAAAACAGGTAAACTTATGAATAAAATCAGTTCACATAAAATATTAAAAGCAGTATGTTCTAAGACTCAAATAGTTACCATATAAAAATGCAAAGTATTATGAGATAATATATTTACCTCTTTTGATAGAACTTGATGTAGAAAGCCACTGATGGGACAGTTTTAGAAATTTCTTGGCCACTAAATTATTACTGCTACCATCAGGCAGTTTATCTACTATTATCTTTTTCAAAGTTTCCTCCTGACCCTATACGGTGATTTCTCCAAGTCAAGTTTTAGCTTAAAAAAATGTGATGGATTGCAAAGCTTTATGGCATTAATTCTTTTTTTTTTTTTTGGGGGAGGGGGACAGAGTCTCGCTTTGTTGTCCAGGCTAGAGTGAGTGCCGTGGCATCAGCCTAGCTCACAGCAACCTCAAACTCCTGGGCTCAAGCAATCCTCCTGCCTCAGCCTCCCAAGTAGCTGGGACTACAGGCATGTGCCACCATGCCCGGCTAATTTTATATATATATATATATATCAGTTGGCCAATTAATTTCTTTCTATTTATAGTAGAGACGGGGTCTCGCTCTTGCTCAGGGTGGTTTTGAACTCCTGACCTCGAGCAATCTGCCTGCCTCGGCCTCCTAGAGAGCTAGGATTATAGGCATGAGCCACCGCGCCCGGCCGGCATTAATTCTTTACTCTGTGACCATACTATATTCAGATAAAGAAAAATAAACAACAGAGAACTCATTACCTGGGTTGAATCACTAGTGTATTAGCACACATATTCTTTTCAAAAATAACTTGCAAAGGCTGACTTTCTTGAAAACATACATTATGAGTTCTTTTAATACCTTAAAAAGAATAAAGCAACCTCTTAATAATTTGAAGTGTAAAATGAACAGATTTTGAAAGTCTTAAGTTTCACAGCCAAATTAAAATAATAAACTAAATTTCCTATCTGGCAGGTGCATACAGCTTGGAGAGCATCCTTAATGAAATGTGTGTATCGTCCCCTAGTGGACACCAAGCGACATGTCACACCCTCTGACTAGGCAGTAGAGTTCCAGTTTCCCTTTGAAATACAAGTGGTTTCTTTTTTCTTCCTCTCTTTCTTTTCTTTCTTTCTCTCTCATTCCCTCTCTCTTTCTTTTTTTCTGTTAAGAGACATGGTCTCACTCTTGTCTCCCTGGCTGGAGTGCAGTGGAGCAATCATAACTTACTGCAGCCTGAAACTCCTCAGCTCAAGCAATCCTTCTGTCTCAGCCTCCTGAGTAGCTGGGACTACAGGCTTACACCAACAAGCTCAGCTAATTTAAAAAAAAATTTTTAGAGATGGGGTCATGTTATGTTGTCTAGGCTGGTCTGCGAACACCTGGCCTCAAGCAATCCTTCTGCCTCAGCCTCCCGAGTTGCTGGAATTACAGGAGTGAGCCACCATGCCTGGCTCCTTATTTTTAAATTTTTTTATGGATACATGTTATTTGTACATATTTATGAGGCATGTGTAATATTTTGTTACATGTATAGAATGTGTAGTGATCAAGTCAGGGTATTAAGGTATCCATCATCTGGGAGTATTTATCATTTCTATGTGTTGGGAACATTTCAAGTCCCCTCTTCCAGCTACTTTGAAATTTATAATACATTGTTGCGAACTACAGTTACCCTACTCTATGGAACATGAGAATTTATACCTTCCATATAACATTTTGTTTGTACTTATTAACCAACCTCTCTTCATCCCCACTTCCACCCACTTCCCCTTCTCCCAGCCTCTGCTATCTACCATTCTACTCTCTACCTCCATGAGATCAACCCTTTTTTTTTTTTTTTTGAGACAGAGTCTTGCTCTGTTGTCCAGGCTAGAGTGAGTGCCGTGGCGTCAGCCTCGCTCACAGCAACCTCAAACTCCTGGTCTCCAGCGATCCTACTGCCTCAGCCTCCCGAGTAGCTGGGACTACAGGCATGCGCCACCATGCCCGGCTAATTTTTTTTTTTATATATATATCAGTTGGCCAATTAATTTCTTTCTATTTATAGTAGAGACAGGGTCTCGCTCTTGCTCAGGCTGGTTTCGAACTCCTGACCTTGAGCAATCCGCCCGCCTCGGCCTCCCAGAGAGCTAGGATTACAGGCGTGAGCCACCGTGCCCGGCCGAGATCAACCCTTTTAACTCCCACATGAGTGAGGACATTTGATATTTGTCTTTCTATGCCTGGCTTATTTCACCTGGCATAATCTCCAGTTCTATCTACATTGCTGCAAATGACATGACTTCATTCTTTTTTATGACCAAATAGCATTCCATTGTGTATATATACCACATTTACTTTATCCATTCTTCTTTTGATAGACACTTAGGTTGATTCCACATCTTTGCTATTGTGAATTGTGCTGCAATAAACGTGGGGGTGCAGGTATACCTTTGATATCCTGATTTTTTTCCCTTTGGATAAATACTCAGTAGTGGCATAGTGGCATTGCTAGATTGTATGGTAGTTCCATTTGTAGTTTTTTTTTTTTTTTTTTTTTTGAGACAGAGTCTTGCTTTGTTGCCCAGGCTAGAGTGAGTGCCGTGGCGTCAGCCTGGCTCACAGCAACCTCAAACTCCTGGGCTCAGCGATCCTACTGCCTCAGCCTCCTGAGTAGCTGGGACTACAGGCTAGGCCTCCCAAAGTGTTAGGATTACAGGCGTGAGCCACCACGCCCGGCCCATTTGTAGTTTTTTGAGAACTCTCCAAAATACAGACAGCTTCTTAATGGTGTGTAAAATAGTGATTGCCCACTCCAGATCGTATCTCTATGATTCTCTTTTAGTACCTTTCATCCAGGACTGATATTTCTGGATAGGACTTTTGGCACTAAGACTTCAACATCTGGTCTATGAATTATTTTCCTTTTAAAGTAAGAGAAGGGGTAGCCACAATGGGTGTGGCCCTATGTGCCAGGAACTGTTGCATACATTTTCCATATATTCTCTCTGATCCTGACATTATTCCTGTGGGGTAAGAACTTAATCTCAGAACAGGAAACTATAGCTCAGTGAGGTAAGTGACCTTTAAGGACACAATGTTTTAACAAGTACAACTAGAATTTCAATCTACCTTGCACATAGAACCCATGTAATAAAATATAGGTGGGTTATAACTTTCTGTAGCATAATAATGTGGTGAGAATCAAAAGAGCTCACTAGAAATAACATTTCTCAATTACGTGGTTCCTTTTCTACTGAATTAATAACAGCAACATTTATTAATTTAATAAATATTTACTGAGCACCTACTGTGTACCAGGCTGTATTAGCTTTTGTTGCATGACAAACCACTCCAAGGTGCAAAGCGGTGGTTCATGCCTGCAATCCTAGCACTCTGGGAGGCCAAGGTGGGAGGATCACTTGAGGTCAGGAGTTCGAGACCAGCCTGAGCAAGAGTGAGATCTTATCTCCACCCAAAATAGAAAAAATTATCCAGGTGTGGTGGTATGTGCCTGTAGTTCCAGCTACTTAGAAGGCTGAAGCAGGAGGATCCCTTTAGTCCAGGAGTTTGAGGTGGCAGTGAGCTTTGATCACACCACCACACTCTAGCACTCTAGCTGGGGTGACAGAGCAAGACTATGTCTCCAAAACAAGAAAAAAAAACTTGGTTTGTAAAGCTTGTGCCACTGACACATCAGAAAGGAAATAATTAATACCAAACATCTTACAATACTTTTACAGCTACAGGTAAGACAATACTTACAACTGCCCTACTGCATCATTACACAAGTTCTAAGCAATAATGCAATGCAAAGTCTTTTTTTTTTTTTTTTTTTTTTTTTTTGAGACAGAGTCTCGCTTTGTTGCCCAGGCTAGAGTGAGTGCCGTGGCGTCAGCCTAGCTCACAGCAACCTCAAACTCCTGGGCTCCAGTGATCCTTCTGCCTCAGCCTCCCGGGTAGCTGGGACTACAGGCATGGGCCACCATGCCCGGCTAATTTTTTTATATATATATCAGTTGGCCAATTAATTTCTTTCTATTTATAGTAGAGACGGGGTCTCGCTCTTGCTCAGGCTGGTTTTGAACTCCTGACCTTGAGCAATCCGCCCGCCTCGGCCTCCCAAGAGCTAGGATTACAGGCGTGAGCCACAGCGCCCGGCCCAATGCAAAGTCTTGATATGCAGTTTGAATATTCTAAACATGGAAAATATTTTTTAAAAAACCCTAGCATTTTAAACCACTTTTAATTATACTTACCATGTCTGCAGAAGAATTGAATAACTACTTTGCACTTATCAGATTTGGTGAATATTTTGCACTTTTCTACATTTCTTTCAAGGGAATTCAGACATTTAAAGATGGGCCCAATTGACTGTAACACAAATACATTATACATATTAAGCACATACTTAAGATGGTTGTTTGATTAGTTTTTTAAAAAACTAACAAAAGCATGGGTATTCATAAATGGATGGACTTGTTCTGTGTGACATTTAAACTATTAAGTATAGAATACATGTTATGTTCTAAATATTTACCTTCATTCCCAATTTGCAATTTAAATTCAATATGGTGTCATTACCATTCATTTTCACTGAGGTTGACCATTGATAATGTTGAAAAAACAAAGAAGAGAACAGGATACATCCATATGCAGACCGACAAGAATTCACAGATCTTAGAGCAAGCTGGAAAAATAAGATAAAGGCTAGTTAGCAGAAAATCGACTTTCTTCAAACAATTGTTTAATTTTTAAAAGTCTATTGTTTAATATCACAGTTAAATATGCTTAAATAAGACCATGGAATGTTAACTATGGACTGCAGTAATCAATGTGTATTGAATGTGCATATGTACATACATGCGTACATATTTACATTGAATATGTCTATGTGTTAAATCTTAAATCTTGCATGTTGAAATTTTAAAATAGTAAATACCTACAGGGGTCTTAACTTTAATGTCTGAAGTGTCAGAAAGCAATGTACAGGGTAGTTATAGTATATGGGCAGCTCACACCTTATCTAACGGGAGAAATTGTTACTCAGTTTCAGCCAACTACTTCCACCCCAGAAGGTAGGCCCAAAATGATCAGGTCTTCTGAATTTTCATGAGAAGCAGGAAAAACTGGACTGTCTAAAGTTTTAAATGTTAGAAGTTATTTCAAATTTTTATAAAACCATGCAGGTCCACAAGACATTTCTGGAGGCCATATCTAGCCTCCTAACTGCAAGTTTATGACTTCTGTTTTAAGTCAATTATGTTTATCGGCATGATTTTCAAGTTTACTATGCTCAAAATGTACTCAGATATATAAAATAAAAAACAGTGAAAGGGATAATTACAATTTCTGGATTTCCTGGTTAACATTCAATCTGACTGGGATCTTTAAATATCTTCTCTTGCCTTAATACATTGTCCATTACTTAACTTTCTTACTTACACCTTTTTCAGAAGGGTCTAGCCACAGCTCGTCACTAATTCGTGATAAAGCTTGGATTGCTTTCCCAAATACTGTGGAGGAAAAAAAAGGTGCTTGCTCACATTCCTTCCCTCTAACAATAAAAACAAATCATAGGACTACTTCAGCATTCAGAGGACTCAAGATAAATTCATTTAAAACAACAGTTTTATAGACTAATGCTACATTGCTTTAATAAAGTATAATACCCTTGGAAAAATGCCAGACACACAGTAAGAACTCGATAAATTTGCAGAGTGTGTGAAACAATAAAATTCAACAAAATTCTTCCTCCTGTATGTTTGCAGTGTTGCATGGAGCTCCTATGGCAAGCCAATTTCCATACTAATATATTTTAAAACGTGATTTAAATAAATGTATTTGACCCCCAAAAAAGTGTGAAAACAGTGCATGGAGAGGATGATTTGAAGTGTTTTTAAATAGCTTTACAGACAGCAAAGTCAAAACAAGTCATGAGAGAAAGTATGGATATTCAACATGCATCTCTGGTGTTTGAAGGCAGTATGGAAGATGCCGACTTTCCCATCAAACATACTCAGGTGCCCTGTCAGAAAAAGATGCTAGGGCTGGATAAAATATTGTTCTGATCCAGTATGACACTGTTAACGTTCTTATGAGTTATGACTAAGTAAACTTCATGGTAAACTGATATGGGACACTATGCTGCAATACAAATGGATGGCCATTTCAATCCATGCAAAAATATAAAAAAGGAAAAATAATTCCAGAACATAAAATCAGATAACAATGGTTAAGAATCATAAGTGTGTACACTGGGAAAGATAGGATGACCCAAAATAAAAAGTAAAGATATTTGTCCCTTTTTACCCCTTAACATCTACCACTTTTTCCTGGAATGGAGGATGTTTTCAGGATTCAAGGGCATTACATTTACTGTGCAAACCTCTCTGCCAATCATAATTTGTATTTGCAGCCGCTCTCCAGCGCACCTTAGATCACCAGGCATTAGATTCTTATAAGGAATGCGCAATCTAGATCCCTCCCATGCGCAGTTTACAGGAGGGTTCTTTACAGTAGGGTTCAGGATCTTGTGAGAATCCAATGCTGGCCAGGCACAGTGGCTCATGCCTCTAATCCTAGCACTCTGGGAGGCAGAGGAGAGAGGATTGCTTGAGCTCAGGAGTTCAAGACCAGCCTGAGCAAGAACGAGACCCCCCCTCTCTACTAAAATAACAACAATAATAATAAATAAAAACAAATTATCTGGACAACTAAAAATACATAGAGAAAAAATTAGCTGGGCATGTTGGCGCATGCCTGTAGTCCCAGCTATTCGGGAGGCTGAGGCAGTAGGATCTCTTGAGCCCAGGAACTGGGAAGTTGTGGTGAGCTAGGCTGATGCCACGGCACTCTAGCTTGGGCAACAAAGCCAAGACTCTGTCTCAAAAAGAATCCAATGCTGCTCCTGATCTGCCAGGAGGTGGAGTGCAGGCAGTGATGTGAGCGATGGGGAGTGCCTGTAAATACAGGTGAAGCTTTGCTTGCTCCAGTGCTCACTTCCTGCTGTGCGGCCCTGTCCCTAACAGGCCACAGAACAGTCAGCCGCCTGGGAGTTGGGGAATGAGAGCTTTACAGTCTAGGAGAGAAAACAAAATTAAACAATCATACAAATAATTGCTTATTGACAATTGAGATAAACACTGCAAAAGAGAACTTCCTAGTCCTCTGAGACCACGGAGAAGTGGAGAACTTGTGCTTCCTTTTCCTGCTTATTAACACTGCGCCATAGCTGTCCTCAACACTCCAGAAGCCGGCCCCAACACAAGATACCTTTCAATGACCATTTTCAGGTTACAACCTTTGGGAAATCATTGCTTTTCTAAATATTTTCTGGAGTAACTTTCATTTCTAAAGTGCCATTTACAATAATAATAATAATAGCTCCTGTACGTTCCCATATATTACTGAGATTTTTACATGCTTTTCAATCTCATGACTACAATAAATAAACCCCATAAAGAAGGTGCGGTTATTATTCCCATTTTATAGATGAGGAAACTGAGCCCCAAAGTGATTTAGTGACTTGTCCGAGGCCGAACATTAAAAAATGATAGAATCGGGAAGAAAAACCAGCTTTATGCTTTTCTCTTGGCACAAAAACACTTTTGCTAAGCATTAATTACACTCCCAACTCCTCCCTACACAGTCCTCACTATCTGAGTTTGAGGCCTGATAATGATTTCATTTCATAGACACCACCCGTATTAAACATATGCATAAATAAAAGGAGATGGCCCTTCATCCTCCCCTCAGAAGCTAAAAGGACCCGGCGTGGGTAGGGGCTGGCTGTGGCAAGGTCTCTTGTTTTCAGCCCTTGTGCATAAAGGCAAAATGGAAAAATAAGACGACGGTGGAGATGCCCAGGAATCTTTAGCTTTCCCTTTTCTACACAGCAAGGCAAGAAAGGCGTCTCCACCTTTCACCTCACTGCCGCTCATCACGCACTTCAGCATGGCTATCAGGCCCTGAAAGGCAAGGTCGGAAGGCACGCCTCAGTTCGACGGCCCCAGGTGCCCGGATGTTGCCCGCGTTCTTCGAAGCTTCGCTCTCGTCTCCCCACCCTACCACTCTGCCTCCACTAATTCCCAGAGCGCAGGTTCGCTTTACGGCGGGGAAGGGCCTGTGAGGGCCTCCGTAGGACAGTTTTCTGTCGACTTGGCTTTTCATTGGTTGTGGGTGGAGTGGGCGGGACGCCTAGGAGCCTGAGGAAGAGGGCAGCGGCGGTTGTGGTGACTGAGCTGAGCCCGGTGACAGGATGGTGAGGATGGTAGCTGCGGCGACTGAGGCCTGGCTCTCGGTCGGGGAGCTGGGTGTAGGGAGCCACGGAGAGTCTAGGGACGAGGGCGATGCCGGGGGCCTTGGCGGGCGCGGCGCAGGCGCTGGTTGGAGAAGGCCCGCGAGAGGGCTGGGAAAAGAAGGGAGCGGCCACCTCTGGGTGCGGCCGGCCCTTCCCTCTCACCGGGGCCCCAGGCGCCGGAGGACGTCCGGGGATGTGAGAGGAGGAAGGTCCTTCTCAGCTGCTCGTCCCATCACGAGATCCGCTCGCCCAAGCCAGGGAAGGCTTTGGGTCCTATGACTCAAGCGTCCCCGAGAATGGGGCACTGTCCTCCGTTTCCAGACGTTTCCCTCCTCCTTTCCGCAAAAATTATCTCCCATTGGTTGGGGTGTACTGGTTACCACCTCTATGTGGCGAAAACTGGCCTCTTGGATACAAAACGGGAAGTAGCGAGCGGAATTCCCTGCACTTTTACGTTTGCCATGCAGGGAAAGGGAATAAAAAACATCCCTTTCGCCCCCAAAATAACGTGCATGTGCCACTGGAATGTGGAAGTGTGCTCCTAGAGAGCAGGAGTTGGCTCTTAAGGTCGTTGAACTAGTTGTTTCTAGTTCTAGGAGGCTGTGACCCTTTAGAGTAGGATTCCTTAATGGTCTGTGAACTTCTTGAAATTGTTTGGAAAATGGTGTAAATATATGTACGTTTTTCTCCGGAGAGGGCCAGTATTGGCTCCAAGGGGTATTTTGGGGAGCTTTACCTCTTTCCGTCATCAGACTTCCCCAGTCTCCTCCAGCCAGCTTCAAGCCATCAGTCCCTCCTCTCCCAATAAATTGATACCCCTAAGACCTTCCTATGTAAAAACTGGGGAGCTGCTAAGGGAGAGGACTCATAGCTGCAGTCAGATTTTCAAAGGTGCCCATGACTTTGAAAAGTCAACTGTTTGGGGAGAAGCTGTGATTATCTTGATATTTGTGTTGATGGAGGTTATCTGTAAAGTGACTTCTCTCTCTCATAGGCATCAGTTGCATTTTTAAGATTATTACTGTTCCTTGACAAATAATGCCTTTTCAAGAGTGGCTTATAGATGCAGGGACCAAAGATTTATGGTGGTGGATGTTTCTTTCTTCTTTTTTTTTTTTTCCCAAGGTGTATGTTTCTTTAAAGGCTTTAATGCCACTTTGGATTTTTACTTCTAAACAGACTCCAATTTAAAGTAATCCAGTTTACAGTAATTTTAAGACACCTATGCTTAGGAGACAATGTAATCATTACTTGCCACAATTCTATCGTCATGTTTCTGAAGTTGTGAGAGATGAACACTATTTTTTAGGGTAGTTATACTGGCACATTACTTTTCATATGAAATAGAAAGTACTGGGCAAAATTTAGCTTTAGCCAATTCTTGTATGATTAAAAGCGTTTTATTTGGCAAACAAGACATTCACTGCAGTCTTCAAAGTCTATGGGCAACAAATTCAGGTCCAATTTTAACTGAATGAATGTGTTTGTTTTATTATCTTTATCACCTTTGGTTGGCATGTTTATTGCTTGACAATGTATTCAAAGTGCTCTGTTACATCCTCTATAAAAAATAATGATCTAGATGTGGCAGAATTTTCCAACTACTAGAATTTTGAATGAATTAAAATCAGTATACTTGAGAAATAATTAGACCCTAAGAATCCAGAAAATGTTAACCTAAGCTATTACTGGTGAATTTTACAAGTTGTCTTCTAAACATCTAAATTAATAATTTTTTTTTTGAGACAGGGTCTCTCTCACTCTGTCACCCTGAGTAGAGTGCATAGCTCACTCACCGCAACCTCAAACCCCTGAGCTCAAGCAATCCCCCTGCCTCAGCCTCCCAAATAGCTGGGACTATAGGCACCCATCACCCTACCTGGCTAGTTTTTCTATTTTTAGTAGAGATGGGGTCTTGTTCTTGTTCAGGCTGGTTTTGAACTCCTGAACTCAAACAGTCCTCCCGCCTTGGCCTCCCAGAGTGGTAGGATTATAGGCATGAGCCACTGTATCTGGCCTAATAATTTTATTTTATAAAACTTTATAAAAATTTAAACAGAATGGAAAACAAAAGGGATAGAAGTCAATGTGGAGAACTAGATTAGGAAAACTAGAAAAAACATTGACAGGACAAATTTATAAAAAAGAGTATATGTGTGTTTGTGTCATGTTTAAAAAAACAGTAAATGTTTCTTTTGGTATTGTTTTGAACACAGCTGATTCTTAACATATTCTTTCATAACACTCAGAAATCATTAACAATTGTTTGCATTTTCATTTGGTATGGGTTTTTTGTTGTTCTTTTTTTGGTTTGTTTCTTTTCGTTGCTTTCTTTTAACATTGGTCATGTTTCACCCTTTTTTTTCATCCCCCTGTCTGCAATCAACTTCTTCATTCCACTAAGGCTGGGCACAGAGTAAGTTCTTTCTCTTAGCTCCTACTAACAATGGTGGTTGGGTGGCAGATTACTGACTGGGTTCCTCTGCCTTTTAAGGTCTATCAGATAGGAAATAACCAAATTCCCATGCTTTGATTGGGTTGGTTCTTTATTTGAATTTAATAAGACTGCCATTTACAGGATGTTTTCCTTTCTTAAAGGACTCTATATGATCTATATCCAACCTGATTTGTCAAAGTGTGGAATTTGGGCAAGGACACTCCTCAAAGTATGTGACACTATTATGTGACACTATTTCTCCTATAACTTTGTTACCGGCTGGAAACCAGAGGATTTTGTTCTTCTAAGGATCCTTACTAATTTGAAATCATTTCTGTATGGTCATTCCTACAGTTATATCTTTAGACTGCTAATAGTCTTGAGTTCACTTTATAGAATTTGTGTCATCAATCATTATAATGCACTATGTCTTACTAATGTTCTTTCTGGTACATTCAGATTGAACAGATCGTTGATCATTAGTCCTAAACATTTCAACCTGTTATAGACATATATTCTTTTGTGAGTTTGGGGTTCTTCTTCTTTTTTTTTTTTTTAATATAGAAATCTATTTTTTACCTTTTTCTCAAATGCCAGCTTCTCACATTAACTATGTACTTCAATCCATATGTGAAGGGATCCCCCTCTAAAATGAAGATTGTTCTATATCCAGGTACTTTTACATTGGTTATCAGTGAGGGTGGAAACTTCATAGTGGTTTTTAGTTTTAGGGATGTTTTGTCCACTGAGATCTTCATTGAAACAATTAATATAGATCATTGAACAAATACCAGCTGAAACTAGTCTTTATAAAGAAGAAACTTGCTTAACAATTTATTTTAAAGTGTGCTAATTTTATAACCTTGTGTTACTTCAGTTACTCTATGTCCTGATAACAGTTCCTTTTCTTTGCAATCATTTTATTTTTGTTGCAAAATGAATCAAGCTTGTTTTAGTAATCATTTTAATTTTACACCTTTTGTTTTTGGTTAATTTTAATTTACAAAGTCTGTGGTGGCAAAACTATTTTGTTTAATCCTATTAGATATTTAATGTTTTCTTTGATAATATTAAGGAATAGTCATGCCTTTAAAAGCAGTTAAAGGGCATGTACATTTATGAATGGGATATCTGAAAATACCCTGTATGGAATGGAGCTGCTTATACTAATCAAGATGAAGAAATTGATTCTGTTGTCCTTTGAAGGACAGCTATTATTTTTAAATGATCTTTCTAACAATATTCTATTAAATTGCTAAATTTAATGTTTTTCAAATCTTGAAATTTTAAAATTAAAATCTTATAGGATTGGCGTTTTATATTCTTTTCTATTTAAGAGCAAAATTTATTTTTGTCATCTGAGACTATGTTGTAACTCTAAACCACCTCATACTAAATTCATCACTTATCTAGCTCTCTTTTTTGTCTTAATGCTATAATTAATGTACATGAAAGATTATGAAAATATTTTTTTTAATTTGGGAACTATACTGAGAGTATGTAGGCAATTTAATCCAGATAATAAAATATGACTGAGGATTTCTAATAATGAAGGGAAATGAAGATATCAAAGATTATAAATCAAAAGCACATATTTACCTATTCAAACTCTGAAACATAGGCTATTTTTATATCTCTGTAATGTATAGCTAATAGTTTGAAGTAACAAAAATGGTAAATTTTGGCTACTATACCTTTAAATAGTTGTCAGTCTAGTAAACATAAATTGTAGAGTTAACTTTTTTTCTCTATTACATTTTTAACAATTCCTTTTTTTTTTTTTTTTTGAGACAGAGTCTCGCTTTGTTGCCCAGGCTAGAGTGAGTGCCGTGGTGTCAGCCTAGCTCACAGCAACCTCAAACTCCTGGGCTCAAGCAATCCTCCTGCCTCAGCCTCCCAAGTAGCTGGGACTACAGGCATTCGCCACCATGCCCGGCTAATTTTTTGTATATATATATTAGTTGGCCAATTAATTTCTTTCTATTTATAGTAGAGACGGGGTCTCGCTCTTGCTCAGGCTGGTTTCGAACTCCTGACCTCGAGCAATCCGCCCGCCTCGGCCTCCCAGAGAGCTAGGATTACAGGCGTGAGCCACCGCGCCCGGCCAACAATTCCTTTTAATAATGTTTCTAGAATACATAGGTTTCACATTACAACTCCAGAAATATGAATTACCATATCAATCTTTTAAAATGCCAAATTCCATAGGGCTCAGTAATATGCTTTTCATTTTGCAATTTTCTTTTATTCCATGTAATTTATAGGTCTCTAAATGAACCACTTTAGAATGCTTGATTTTATTCTCAGTAAATAAATTGAATGATTTCCTATATTGTGTGTGTATAACCTTCTATGACACAAATAAAATAAGATTGATTTAGAAAAGAGTACATTATAATATGCTTGTTTAAATGGTCAGGATAGGAACTGTATGAATAATTTCTGCTATGTGGAGTTCTGGATCACTGATAAGCTTAATTTAAAAGGGGAATTGTGGGAGGAGAATATTTTGTTTTGATGTCATATTTAATATTATGCTTTATCTCACCTTGACACTTTAAAGTTGGTGTTGGTATTAGGAGATCTGCACATCCCACACCGGTGCAACAGTTTGCCAGCTAAATTCAAAAAACTTCTGGTGCCAGGAAAGATTCAGCACATTCTCTGCACAGGAAACCTTTGCACCAAAGAGAGTTATGACTATCTCAAGACTCTGGCTGGTGATGTTCATATTGTGAGAGGAGATTTTGATGAGGTGATGTATTTTCCTTTCCTTTCCCAAATATTTCCTTTTTCGATTCTTACATAAGCTTTATCCTTTAGATGAAAGTTCCTCAACTAGTAAAATCGTCTTTTTTCAAATGTAAAATTATTACATATGCTCCTCCCTCACTGTTTGAAAAATAACTGGATTTAAATTACCCAGTAAACATATTTAATACTTATTCTAACTAAATAAATTGATACTGGGTAAAAGTGGCTTTGTTATTGTTTTTTGGTAGAGCTATCATTTAGTTTATATATATAAAGTTTTTGTTATGAACTTCTCACCACCACTACCCTATTCCAAGCTACCACCTTACCTTCTTGTATTCCAACTTCCTAATCCTACCCTTCCTCCTTCCATAGTTTGTTCTCCAAGTAGCAACCAGAGTGATCCTTTTAAGTGAAGTAAGATCACATCATTGCTCTGCTGGCAACCCTCCTGTGGCTTCCTTTCTCAGGGGTTGACTTTACAGGGCATGAGGCAGTTTTGAGGGAATGAGAACTGCTCTGTTTCTTGGATGTGGTGTTCAACACTGGGTACATTTGTCAAAATCCATTGAATTGTATACTAAAAGGGTGATTATATGTGTGTAAATTATGCCTCAGTAAACTTGACTTTAAAGAAAAAAATAAGGAGTTCTGGAGTTCCACTTTTGCCCATTAATAATGAGATTTTTGGCAAATTACTTCCCTTTTTTTTTTTTTGGTAACTGGTAACTTGTAACTTAGCAAGTCCCTGTCTTAAAAATAAAAATGTTTAATATTTCCCCAAAGATGATTGGAAAAAAGAAAAAAAATGTTTGAATAAACTAGAGGTGACATGCAGGAGGGGATGAATAAGAAGGGAAGGGGCAAACTTGTTAATAATTACAACATAGGCTGGGCATGGTGGCCTGTAATCCTAGCACTCTGGGAGGCCGAGGCGGGCAGATTGCTCAAGGCCAAGAGTTGGAAACCAGCCTGAGCAAGAGTGAGACCCCGTCTGTACCATAAATCGAAATAAATTAATTGGCCAACTAATATATACAGAAAAAAAATTAGCCGGGCATGGTGGCATATGCCTGTAGTCCCAGCTACTCGGGAGGCTGAGGCAGCAGGATTGCTTGAGCCCAGGAGTTTGAGGTTGCTGTGAACTAGGCTTACGCCATGGCACTCACTGTAGCCTGGGCAACAAAGCGAGACTCTGTCTCAAAAAATAATAATAATTAGAACATAGGTCTGGTTTATTAAAAACATTTATGTGTGTATGTATATAACATTTTATATTAGAGCTTCTGTTTGTGTTATGTTAAAGACAGCTTAATTAGCAAGAGTTAAAGTTTTGTTTTTTTTTTTTTGAGACAGAGTCTCACTTTGTTTCCCAGGCTAGAGTGAGTGCCATGGCGTCAGCCTAGCTCACAGCAACCTCAAACTCCTGGGCTCAAGCAATCCTGCTGCCTCAGCCTCCTGAGTAGCTGGGACTACAGGCATGCGCCACCACGCCCGGCTAACTTTTTCTATATATATTAGTTGGCCAATTAATTTCTTTCTATTTATTTTATAGTAGAGATGGGGTCTCGCTCTTGCTCAGGCTGGTTTCGAACTCCTGACCTTGAGCAATCCGCCTGCCTCGGCCTCCCAGAGTGCTAGGATTACAGGCGTGAGCCACCGCGCCAGGCCTTAAAGTTTTTTAGTTTGCTAAATTCATAGACCCCGGAGCCATACTACCAGAGTTTGGATCTTAGCTCAGTCACTTACTAGTTGTGATCTTGGGCAAGTTATTTAACTTCTTTGTGCCTGTTTCCTCATCCATAAAATGGGGATCATAATAAAACCTACCTCTTAGGATTGTTGTGAATATTAAATAAATTGATTGATATTTGTAAAAACCTTATAATAGTGCCTGGCTTATACTAAGTGCTATATAAGTACTAGTTATTATTTTAAGCCATCTATATAATTATTAAAGCCTGGCATATAATTTGAACACACCCTAACTTACAAGTTATATGCCTTATGTAGAAGAAAATCACAGGTTAGGGGGATAATTATTCTTTACAGCATGTACAAAAGAACCTGTATTCTATAGAAATGAACACAATAAAAGGATTGCATGATAAATTCCAGTTTACATTGAGTAAGTTATATTTTAAGCATAGGTGCAGCCTTAAAGACTGAGAAGAAATTAAATATTTGTAAATGTGTTCATTATGAGGGACTGTATCAAAACTTCCATATGAGACTGAATGTGTAAGCGGATTCCTTTTTTAAACATCAGTATCTCTAAAATATATATTTTCTTATGTCCATTTCTTATATTAGAATCTGAATTATCCAGAACAGAAAGTTGTGACTGTTGGACAGTTCAAAATTGGTTTGATCCATGGACATCAAGTTATTCCATGGGGAGATATGGCCAGCTTAGCCCTGTTGCAGAGGCAGTTTGATGTGGACATTCTTATCTCAGGACACACACACAAATTTGAAGCATTTGAGCATGAAAATAAATTCTACATTAACCCAGGTTCTGCCACTGGAGCATATAATGCCTTGGAAACGTGAGTAATATACAATTTGGGGGCTTTAGTAAAATTAATAATTGCATGTGTTATATTTCATAAAAAGAGAAAGATGACTATTTAAATAATTCTAGCCTTTTGGGCAATGTTCTTTTTAACATATGATTAACAGATTTCTCCTTGAATCCAAATTGTCATCTTTAAAATTTATGGTGCTGCTGCTTTTTAGTACAAAACACTGACATTATTTATTTTTTCTTCTAGAAACATTATTCCATCATTTGTGTTAATGGATATCCAGGCTTCTACAGTGGTCACTTACGTGTATCAGCTCATTGGAGATGATGTGAAAGTAGAAAGGATCGAATACAAAAAATCTTAAAGCCAGCCCTGTCTTGATGATTTTACTGGGTGTCTTTTTTTTGGTTGTTGTTCATTCCTTTGTTCAAATCAAGTAATTAAACATTTAAGAGCCACAGAATTGTATCACTTTTATAATATTTTACAGTAAAATATACCATCTTCTTTGTTAATACATTATTGCTCTAAGCTTCTTCTAAACTATAAGAATATATTTAGTTTACAGTATATGGCTTCTATGAAAAAATGTCCACCACACAGTAAATGGTCATGTGATGAAAAAAATTTATCCTTGTAAATATCCTCATAGTTGATATTTGGAACTTTATTCTAAAAGAAGTGCATGAGGAGAAAGAATCTAGACTTTCTTGTATACATTTTTCTTTTCTCCAATAATAAACATTTACTTTACATTTATACTTTCTTGATAACCTGTGTTTAATTTTAAAAAACATAAAAGTAAAGGACCAAATGAAACTACAGATAAGGGTATTAAGTGAAGAGGTAACCTTTCAGAGCTCTCTTCTCTTACAACATTGTCAGAATGTTGTACTCAGATTTTATTTTCTAAATAATATACTAAATTGACATTAAATCAGTAGTGATTTTCCAAAAACTGTTGCTACTCCCATTTTTCAAGCTGTCACAAAAAAAATTATTTTTAAAGCTTAGCAGAGAAGCATAGTGGAGTAATATATAATGTAAAAAGTAAGCCTCAACACTTTGGGAAGCCAAGGCAGGAGGATCACTTGAGGCTAAGAGTTTGAGATCAGCCTGGGCAACATAGTGAGACTTCCATCTCTACAAAAAAAAAATTAAAAATTAGCTAGGCATGGTGGCACACACCTGTAGTCCCAGCTACTCGGGAGGCTGAGGCAGAAGGAATGCTTGAGCCCAGAGTTTGAAGCTACAGTAAGCTACCATTGTGCCACTGTACTCTAGCCCAGGCAATAGAGCGAGACTCTGTCTCAAAAAACAGTAGAGCAGCTACTTAATCTAGTTCATGAGTCCAAGCATTTGTGTGGCATAGGGCAAATCTGTATTTACATTTTTAAGTTGTATTCAAGTAGCAAATATTGAGTATCTGCTTTGCAAGTTAGAGCATCATCTCTATCAAATGCTATTCTATATCTGAATATTTAAAAGTTTTTCTTAGCCCACTCAAGAAAATACTTGTAGGATATTCTAATGTTGCTCTTTTAGGACTTACTGTAAGCACAGAAAGGAGAAATTATACAATGCATTTATCAGATTTAAAGAAAACTAATTCAATTTTAAGTGACAAGAAACACTTTAATTGTATCTAGCTAGAAATACAAGCATATACTACACATAAATTTTATTACACAAATATGGAACTATATCAGACCAATTACATTGTTGTAAAAGTTTCTGAACAAAGCAAAATTACTTAATGACTTAATCGTGAATAACAATACTATTCTAAGTATAGAGAGAGGACACAGTTCACAACTCCTTCCCCCCACCTTTGGCACAAATTAAATATATGAGACAAGACTATCAAGTTAACATCAGATGTTCTCCCTGTTCTTCGATTGACATTGACTGCATACACTTATTTAGTAAGTCTTCTTCCTTTTTTTCTTCACTCATGTATGATTCGGAACCATTTGAAGAAACTGAAGGAAAAATAAGAGTTTATAATGTCTGTTTTGGAAATAAAGTTTTAAGTACAACTTGCAAAATGACCTAGCTTATTAATAAGCCTGTAGCAAAGACAAATATTCAAGACTCTCAGTCTCCTCCACCTTCTCCCAAATATCTTACTCCTTAAAATAAGATATGCATAAGGCCAGGCATGGGGGCTCACACCTATAATCCTAGTACTTTGGGAGGCCAAGGCAGGAGGATTGCTTGAGGCCAGGCTGAGCAAGAGAAAGACCCCATCTCTACAAAAAATAGAAAACCAAGTGTGGTGACATGCACCTATAAGTCCCAGCTACAGAGGCTGAGGCAGGAGGATCACTTGAGCCCAGGAGTTTGAGGTTGCAGTGAGCTATGATGACATATGTCACTGCACTCTAGCCTGGGTGACAGAGTGAGACCCTGTCTCACAAAGAAAAAAAATAAAAAATAGATATGCAGTATTATGTGCTTAGCCAAGTTATTGTATAGCAAATTTTCTGTTACTAAGTCCTATATTCCATATTCCCATTGATTTTCAAAATCTTTTGGTTAGGGGGAAGATAAAGTGGTCAGTTATATCTTCCATGTCCTTCTATTTTCCTTTAGTTCTTTCTCATCTCTTCTTTTGGGGACCAACGAAGACTTTTCCCTTACATGGGGTTTCCTCTGACTGTTCTTTTGGGAAACAGACTTACCTTCTCTGGTGCCCTTTCCTTCACTTCTTGGACAGGCATAGTATGATATTTATAGCAGAGCTGGGTGATGCTGTCATACAGTGATGGGATATTGATTCAGAAGGCTTAACTTTCCTACTTCCTACCCACTTCCTTAACCACTGTAATAACTAAGAGATTATTTAACTTCTACTTAATCCTTTCCACTTTATCAATTCTGAGGAATTCTTCTGACCAGTTTTTCTTCTTGCTTTGACTTTTTCATTTTGCAGTATTCTGTACTTGTGGCAGAAGGATCCTTTATGCTGATCTTTCCAAAGTCTGGATTTGTTTGAGTTGTATGAGTAAAATTTTGATAACATCACCTGCATGGCTTGCCTCCACTGGTTTGTTGAATATCAAACAAAATGGTATACAGTAGTCCCTCCTTATTCATTGTTATTCTCTGTGGTTTCAGTTACCCGAGGTATAATACAATAAGATAATTTAAGAGACAGATCACATTCACTTAACTATTATTACAGTATATTGTTATAATTGTTTTATTATTTATTGTTAATCTCTTAATGTGCCTAATTTATAAATTAACCTTTATTATAGGTATGTATTTATAGGAAAAGATACAGTATAACAAGCATCCACTGGGAGTCTTGGAACACATCCCCTGTGGGAAAGGGGGACTACTGTAAGTGATACAGCCCTTTGTAGACTACTATATACTATACAAAATATGTCATTCATCCAAAAGTGGCACTATCTCATAAAAAGAAGTGCTGTGGCATGAAAAAGTCATGTTTGTGGCTCTGGGTCCTGAAAAATTCTGAACTTGATATTTTAAATATCTTTATTTAGAATTAGAAATACCTTGAATCTCACTTTCGTGAGCAGTGTAGTCTTTTAAATGAAAATATAAACAATATTTCATGTTTAATTTTGTATTTGGAGCAATAAAAAAATCACATTCTAAATTTTTTGGTTATCTTCATAATGGAAATGAAATTATATTTGGTTTAATATTTTTTAAGTATATGATCTACAAAAATGCCTATTTACCTGGTTGCATGAATAGTTTGCCAGGTCTTCTAAAAATCTTCAGTGACTTACATCTTGTTTTAGATGCATATCCAGTTTTTAGCCTGTAAGAAAGGGAAGTATCTTAATTGGAGACAGCAAAGTGAACAGCTGCCTAGTGCATGTGGAAGATCACACAAATTCTTTTTATTAGCTGCCATCATCACCAAAGAGAATTTTTCAGCCCCCAAATTCTCCTGTGATTTATTAACCGTGAGATGCAAAGCTAATTGTTATAGAGTAGTTTGAATGCTCAGGGTCCTTAATCTCTTTTTTTCCTCTCCTTTTTTGTTTTATAGTATTCACTTATGCAAAACCAATCATATATTTCTCCTTTTGGATGTATTTGCATTATTTTTAATCTGAGTGAGAATCATATTGAAAAGGGCAGTTGTCCACATCTCTAGCTAATCACGACATGTTTACAGCTTCACAAAATATATTCTAAAAAAGTGGCATATTCCAATCAGCTCGGTAAAGAGAAAGTATTATCCATTTGTGCTTTTTGTTCAGCCTATTCTGAATTTAGTAAAGTGAACATATTAAGGAGCACAAGTTGTAATATTACTTAGCCTTTCAAATAAAATGGGTACATTTTTTCTCACCCTTCCACAACATCTGCAAAAGAAAAAAAAAAAGAAAATGGGTACATTTTCCCCCTTTTACACATTAAGAAACAGACCCTTCTTTGTTTCTGACTGGTCGCCAAAGAGAATGCTGTATGATCATTTCAGGTGCAGATGCAGCTGCAAGGTCAGAAGGCCCGGAGTCCTCTCTCTCCAGCTGGTGTCGCCATGTAGTGCAGGGATAATGCTGTTTCTGTGAGTAATGAGAGCTGAGGCGGCTCCTATGATGAGTGAGGACACCTGTCATACAAATCACCTCTATTAGAAGACCCTCTCACTAATTATGAGAACGGGTGAGAAACCAACTGGAGGTGTACCTGCCTGGCTTTGGTGAGCTGCGCTGAATCACATGCATATACTGCCTCTTCACTAACGCCCTCAGATAGTTTGCATTGTACATCTTAGCAATACTGCACAGATAACGCTTCTGGATTATGGTGAGGTCTGGATGCTAAAAGATGGAATAAGAGGATTTATAGTCTGCACTGTAGAACAGAAGTTGGCAATATTCCTTATTTGAAAAGATGAATGTTCAGAAGAGTTGTACCATCTGTACATTTACTTAAGCAAATTCAACTATGTTAACTTGGCCCAAAGAGAAAGAAATGGTCATTTAAACAGTGCAAGTGGCTCTGCTTGGCATTCCACTCAAGTGATTCAGATACCCTATAAGGTTCAAGAACCCACTGCCTAGAGGAACAAGGAAGGAGTGACTCTGCAGTTCTGTCATTGAGTTTTACTTCCTGTGTGCCTCTCAGTGTGGACATCTTGCCTTCTCAATATGACTTTTTTAGATACAATAGGGTACTTAAAAGCAACCCAGTTACTCAACTTAGTCTGAACTAAAGTTAAGTCTTGGCTAGCAAGAATAACTGTGTTGGACACACTGAGGGACAGTATGCTGGTCTGTGATCTAGGTAATTTTGACTGAGATTTCCATTGTACTTGCTGATTTTAGGATGCTCACTTAAGATGCAAGACTCCATCCTATATGCATGTATACATACATGCAGGATTTACTTTACTGAATAGGCAATAAATCCAGGGAAAAGTCAAAATATTACAAAATTTTACCCTAATTCTCATATTGCCTTAGAGATGATATTTTTGGCAATTATGATCTTCAATGAGTAGTATAAGTCAACAGTTCTAAAATCCTTATTGTCATTTTCTTTACCTGCTTTCTTGTTGTTTTGTAGTCCTTGAGGGAAATCTTTATGAGGTTGGGTTTCTATTTCTAAGATGGAACTTTCCTTGAGCATCTTTGTTGTTGGGGCATTGAGCTTCCTGAGTAAAGATATATTAGATCTGCAGCATCATAAAGCCCTGAAAGAATTCTTATGACAAGGGATCTATAATCCTTGCATTCGTTCTTAAGTTTATTGACTCCTAGATAACATGCTGGACATACCTTGTCATCTGCAGTGCCTTTACCTCCAAGTAGCTTATCTTTAATAAAAAGTTCAGCTCTGAATACAAAGAGCATTGGTATTTAAATATATCTCTGTTAGCATACCTTTAGAAAGGATGCATCCATCATTGACTTAGGGATGTGAATTGTTTGAATTTGAGGATTTTTCCATACCTCTTGCAGCTTGGCTATGTGTGAGTCCACTTTGTGTCCATCTTTGATTCTATCTGTAGGCAAGGACATTATGACAGGAATTTCAGAGATGAAGATAAGTTCAAAAAATTTAGTTATTAAGATCTACATAGTTACATGTGTGCTAGAATTACTTATATCAGACTATTAAATTTGAAGAGATTGTATGATATGCCATTTAGTTTTAGAGCACACAAACATTTAAGATACTTATATATAACTATACATCATTACATATGGACTACATTATTTGGAACTCAGCTGAGATGCAAAATATTGTAAGACTTTTTCATGTCAGAAACATACTAAAGAGGAAATATAAATGCAGGATTTGTGATTTACAACATTTTTCATGACTTGAGTATATAGTTTTAAAAGTCTGTATTAGACTCAAGATAGAATAACACAAATCTTATCCCTTTAATCATGTAGTGTTAAAAAAGGCTTTGTAGAAACGTATCAAAATTTATTTTTACATAGCTTCAGTTATTTCAGTTTTAGTATGGATTTAGGAAGAACAAAAGAATACCCTTGCAGTAAAAGTAAAAGTTATGCTGGGCATGGTGGCTTATGCCTGCAATCCAAGCACTTCTGGAGATCAAGGTGGAGGATCACTAGAGGCCAGGAGTTCAAGACCAGCCTGAGCAATATAGCAAGATCTGATCTCTACAAAATTTTTTTAAAACATTAGCTGGGCGTGGTGGTGCGCTCCCATAGTCCTAGCTACTCTGGAGGCTGAGGCAGGAGGATTGTTTGAGCCTAGGAGTTGGAGGCTTCAGTGAACTATGATATGCCACTGCCTTCCAGCCTGGATGACCGAGTGAGACCCTGTGTCTTAAAAAAAAAAAATCTAGACTCAGTGCCAGGAGTTGGCTGTTATGTTTATATTAAATAATAGAATAAGACCCTAAGTTCAAATACAGAGGGAAACAATAAAACACTTGTTGAATACTAGCCCTGTTTTCCTCCAATCATAAACAGTAATACACATTGTTCATTACAGATTTATAAAGTATATTAAGTGTAAAAATAGGGGAAAAAACCTTTATTCCACCATCTACTAGTAATTATTTTTAAACGTTCTGATATATTGTCTTTCATAGCTTTTACTAGGCATATCTGTATTGTCTTTATTTCATTTTTTTAGAAACAAGGTCTCACTCTGTTGCCCAGGCTGGTGCAGTAGCACGACCATAGCTCACTGTAACCTCAAATTCCCGGACTCAAGCAATCCTGCCTTGGCTTCCCTGAGAAGCTGGCATTACAGACACACATTACTGAGCCCAGCTAATTTGTTAAAAATTTTTGTAGAGACGTGGTCTTGCTATGTTGCCCAAGCTGGTCTCAATTGCCTGGGCTTAAGCGATCCTCCCACCATGGCCTCCCAAAGCACTGGAATTATAGAGATAAGCCATCTCTGTGTTTGTTTGAGTAGGGTCCTATGGTATAGAACCCTTTCATTTTTACTTTTTAATTTAATTTTTTTTTGAGACAGAGTCTCGGTTTGTTGCCCAGGCTAGAGTGAGTGCTGTGGCATCAGCCTAGCTCACAGCAACCTCAATCTCCTGGGCTCAAGCAATCCTACTGCCTCAGCCTCCCGAGTAGCTGGGACTACAGGCATGCACCACCTTGCCCAGCTAATTTTTTGTATATATATTTTTAGTTGGTCAATTAATTTCTTTCTATTTTTAGTAGAAATGGGGTCTTGCTCAGGCTGGTTCCGCCTCGGCCTCCCAGAGTGCTAGGATTACAGGCGTGAGCCACCATACCTGGCCTCATTTTTATTTTGATATTTGTTTAAACATTTTGCTTTCATATAACTGAACCAATCTACCTCATATACTGATCATTGTTAACATTTCTTCTTTTATTATTTCACTCCACATCTGGGATGGAATATGTTGTATTAATTCTGTTTTCTGTTTGTGCTTTGTTGATTTTTAAATTTAACTGTAGTTGGTAAGAATTTTGATGAGAAATCTAAATTAAAGAACCTACAGTGTAACACATATTAAAAATGGCCATATTATTTATTTACATATATTTATATATATGCCCATATATATATATATATATATATATATGTATTTTTTTCCTAGGTAACTATAAGGAGTATACATTTTACAGAAAAAACAAAATGAACCCAGCTTTATATATCACTGTATTTAAATTAAACATTTAAAAGCTACTATAACTACTATACTTTAAAGATACACACGCAGCCCTAAGGTCAGTTAACTCCGCCTCCTCTCCCAAGGGATAATTAATTAAAAGCAAGTAATGAGAGGCCTCTGGGGACTTGTCTTACTCTCTTAACTTCAGCAAAGAGGTATTTGAAAGCTCTTTTATTTCAAATGAGAGAAAAATATCAGCATGAGAAAAATTCTGTGTTCTTTGAAGCTGTTCAATTTAGAATTTTTCCTTTAATTATATATAAACCCCAGGCTGTGCTTGGTGCTTTTCAAACAACATCAGTTATAAACACAGTTCTTTTAGGATTCATTGTTAATTTAAAAAATGTTTGATGTGAGATAGACTGTATTAACAGAAGAGAAAGAACCTGCCAGATTGGTCCTTGAAATCTTAAAGACTAAGTTCACCAGGGATGCTAACAAAGTCTATTTTTAAAACTATTGTGTAAGTAGTTACAGGCAAATTAGATTCTCTAAGCCATTTATTTGTAGGTATTACCTGCTTTATATGCAATACTCACCAGTACCTTTAGAATTCTGGTAATAAGAATGTCCAGCTGATCTGTTGAAAAATTATATAAATAATACGTAATAACTGTCAACTTTATAAGCACTAAAGAATGTATTTCAAATGAAAAAAGTATTACATATGCTTTTTACTTTTCATGTTTCTATCAGACATAATGCCTTGCAAATTTTCTCCTGTAATTCTGGTTAAATCCTAAAGATTCCAAGATTTTTCAACACGAGTTATCTGAGATTTTCCCATGATAGAAAGGATATATTTTAGGCCAGATTTGCTCTTAATTTTATGGCTTGCTAATCTAATTCCAACAGCAAGCTCAATAAAATAGTTTGGGCTCCTGTGCTTTCCATGATATTTTCTTGCTGTCTTTATCTTTAGTAAAGCAACTTGGGTATTGAAAAGACTATTCTATGAGAAGTACTTAAGGTGTGTTGGAACTGATAAGTTAGTCTGTAATGTTTCTAATTTTGTACAAGTTCTTTTTTTCTTTTCTCAAAACAAAACACACTTCCTTCCCTCTTCCTGCAATTTATTCAATAATCAAGAGTTCACTGATCTCATAATAAACTAGGATCCAGCAGTCTGCCAAGGACTGTGAAGAACAGAACAGAAGACCCCATCCCATCTTTAAGAAGTCTTCAGTAGCACCAGATATAAAAAAGAAGGCCCTCGGTGCAGCAGGGCCGGCTGAATTGGACAGCAAACGTCCTGCAGCTCATGCTTTTAGGGAATAAAGGAAGGAGGCGATGAGTGGGTATCGCCTGCAGCAGTGATTTCAGCAGCTAACTAACTTCATCTAGGAACAGTAGTAAAAACCTGCTCAAAATGAAATGAATTTATGAAGACAGGAACTTCAGTGAGAGGAAAATGTCAAGATCAAGGTGTCTTTTAACTACCAGTTAACAGTTGCAGTATTTGCCAGAGCATTATCTAGTGGGCCCAATGCGTACCTCAAGATAAACAGGGTTTGTTATGCCTTAAGAAATTCACTGGTAATTTAAATGGTCCTGAAATGTCTATAAAATAAATTTTCAAAGTTGAAAAAAAAAACCCCACAAAGTCATCTGTCAAATTGGCTAATAGAAACCCTCATTTGACAGAAAGGCGGCTACTGTCTCGCCCAAGGAACTGGTTGATAGACTTGGAAGCCCTCCATTAAGCTGAGGGACGTTTTCTCCCTCCTCTGTCCCCCGCCGTCCTAGCCTTTGTAGATTCAGTACCGAGGCCAGACGGCAATTTGCCCGGCAGGTTTTGCAGCGCCTCCTCGGGGCAGAAGGAAGCTCGCAGGCGACTGTCGCAGTCACCGCGTCTCGTCATTGCACCAAACGCTCCTCTCCGCTCAGAAGCCCTTCCCCTCAGCAGCCAGTCGGCCTCCATATTTCCCACCCTGTCCACAACAAACGTTCTCCCCGCCTCTCCCGTGAGTGCGCCGGGGACCAGATCGTGAGAGGAGCAGCCGCCCCTCTGGGGGGGGGGGGGGTGCGACCCCGGGCGGGCGCCATTCTTCCGACCCCCCAGGACCCCAGCCTCACCCGCCGCCGCCGCCCTCGGTCCCGGCCGCTGTGGGCGGCCCTGCGGAAGAGCTGCTCTCCGTCCAGTCGGACCCTGGGCCCCGGCCCGGCATCTCCGCAGTGCCCGGCCGCGAGCTGTGTGCGGGAGAAGCTGTCCCCGCTCCCCGGCGCCGTCAGCACGCGTGCGTCAGGCGGCGAAGTGCTGGGGCGAAGAGGCGAATGGCGCCGGATTCCAGCCCCCTCCGAAGCCGTCCGGACCCTGCCCGAATAGCTTCGGGAGAGCGAGGGCAGCCTCGCGACCCTGAGTTAACTTCGGGGAGGGGTGGGGGGAGGGGTCTGTGGAAGACTGTGCGTCTGCACCTCTGCATCTCTCTGCGGGAGCGATGCGTCACGGCGGGGAGATATACATGTCCCTAAAACAAGAGGTGCCTTCCACCTCAGTATTCCAGACTCGCAGCACATTTGCAAATCTTGAGTGTCACCATACAGGTCAAACGCCAGTATGCAAACAACGGACCAAAGCACCCGCCGCGGGGATGCTGAGCAGCTGAGCGTGGTCCGTTGACCGTTATTACCTAGGCAACCAGGCTTAGATTGTATCTCAACCGCCAATTTTCGCCAACTACTTCTGCGCACGCGCAAGACCCCTTCCTCCCCGCCTCCCCCCTACGCCCTGCTTCCTGGGGACAAGTTTCTCATGAAGTTTGGCCTATGAGATGCTCCGTAGTAAGAGGTGTGGCAGAACGGGAGACAGAAAAGCAATTGGGATTGAGATTGGTTCGCACTTTACGTTCCGGACTTCAGTGGGCGTCGCGCGAGGGCTGGAGAGAGTGTGGCTGGCGGGTCTGGTAACCCGCGGAGCCGACATGCCTCGGTACGCGCAGCTGGTCATGGGCCCCGCAGGCAGCGGGAAGGTGAGGATTTGGGGAGAGTCGGAGCTCGTGGGAAGCGGGGGTTCGAATCCTGAGGGAGGGACCGCCGGGTGTGTGTGTTGGGGACCCTAGAGACACAGCGCAACTCGCTTCTGCTGTTTCACTCTATTGTTGTCTTAAAAACGGGGAGCAGTGGTAGTTATTAATATTTGTTGGATAGTTATGCCCCCACCTCATTTATTTCCACAACCACTCTGTGAGATAGATCCTGTTATTGCCATCTTACAGAAAATGAGACACAGAAAGGTTAAGTTCTTTGCCCAGAATCGCACAACTAGTTAGTCAAGTTACGGCTGGAATTTGAATCCAGTTTTCTAACTCCAGAATCTGGCCCTGTCTCGCTCCCAGGAGATTAAAGTGGGATATCATTTAATTACTGCTTCTCAGAGCTTGGGACTTCTGGTATTTGAGGTGATTTTAGGTGGTACATGAACTCGCCATTAAGGAACACAAGAGGCTGGCGCAGTAATTCACGCCTGTAATCCCAGTGGTTTGGGAGGTGGAGGCGGGAGGATCGCTTGAGGCCAGGAGTTCAGGACCAGCCTGGGCAACATAGCGGGACCCTGTCTCTACAAAAGAATAAATAAATAATAAAGGGAGAAAAATTAGCCGGGCGTGGTGACGAGTGCCTGTAGTCCTGCGGAGGCTGAAGCAGAAGGATGAATCCCTTGAGCCCAGAAGTTGGAGGTTACAGTGAGCTATGATCATGCCACTGCACTCCAGCCTAGGTGACCGAGTGAGACCCTGTATCCTAAAAAAAAAAAGAATCAGATTATATATTGAGAAAGTCGTTCCCTTTTCAATTCTCTTTCAGTTCTTCACATTCAGGTGAAATTGTGCATGATGCCAGTGTATCTTCATCACTTTTTTGATCTCCATGTCTTTTCAGAGAGCAGGTCTTAGACTCAGAGCTTTTAATAGCTACCTGTATTTAGCTAGAATTAAAATCATTTTAAAGTTTTATATAATTTTATAGTTACCCTGACATTATAATAAATATAACTAGTTTTCTATTTACAATTTAGATAATTTTTTTCTTGTAAACAAATATTAAGGGAATAATGTTGGGGGCATACAAATACAGTAGAAGTAGTGAAGATATTGATCAAATAACAATTGTGGAAAACAGTCTGGAGCTGTTGTGTAGCTTCAGTGTTTAACAAACACACTGTTCTAAGCCATTGACCTTATTCTGGGTACAGGACATGTACATGGACTAAGATATGGCCCTTACCTACCCAGAGCCTGTAGTCTGTTTGGGAAGACAGACAGGTGGCTTGTCAATTAAGACACAGTATGATGCATGGAGAGGGCATCCAGGCAAAGAACATTGTGTGTAAAGGCACTGAGGGGGAAAGCATGATGGAGGTTGTTTCTATATTCTAGATTAATTTTGGACTGATTGTGTTAGATCTTTCTATAAATTATTGATGCCTACTATCAGAAACACTTATTGAGCATGTTCTTTATGGCAGGCACTGTTTTGGTCCCTGGGGATTGTGTAAGGAACAAAACACACATCAAATCCCTGCCCATGTGGAGCTTGTATTCAAAGATAATAAGTCAGTCAGTTAGAAATAATTACCAAGCATTTATTATGTACCAGGTACAGTGCTAGTACCTGGGCTT
Organism: Microcebus murinus; assembly: GCF_040939455.1. Classification (NCBI taxonomy): domain Eukaryota; kingdom Metazoa; phylum Chordata; class Mammalia; order Primates; family Cheirogaleidae; genus Microcebus; species Microcebus murinus. Next base: position 7,113,488 of record NC_134125.1, on the reverse strand, counting down.
ACAAAACTGAATAAGATACATCTCTTCCTTTAAACATGATGGAGAGGATGGGACAGTAGGACAGACAAGCAGCTTAGAGATTTTTTTTTTTTTGAGACAGGGTCTCTCTCTTGTTGCTAGAGTCCAGTGGTGTTATCTTACCTCACTGCAACCTCAAACTCCTGGGTTCAAGCAATTCTCCTGCCCCAGCCTCCCGGGTAGTATCATGCTTGGCTAATTTTTCTATTTGTAGAGACAGGGTCTCTCTCTTGCTCAGGCTAATCTGGAACTCTGGCCTTAAATGATCCTCCCATCTTAGCCTCCCAATGTAGGATGAGCCACCATGCCTGGCCAAGCCTAGAGATTGTAACATAGTGTAGTAACAACTATATGAGAGATAATTTGTAAACTGATAGCCCACCTCCAGTCTGTTTATTTAAACTATGCAAGTCAAAGTCCACTTGCTCAGGGCTTCTTGGGTGTGGCTCTGGGTCAAAAATAAATAAATAAACTATACAAGTTCTAGTAGAGGCACTATCTGTTAGGTGCTGCACTATGTAAGCAGAAATCTTCCCTTCATTCATTCATTTATTTTTTTTTTTAGAGACAAGATATGACTCTGTGGCCCAGGCTGGAGTGCAATGGCCCAGTCATAGCTAACTGTAATCTCCAACTCCTGGGCTCAAGTGATCCTCCCACTTCAGCCTCCCGAGTAGCTGAGACTACAGATGCAGCACCATGCTTGGCTAATTTTTTTTTTTTTTGCTTTTGTTTTGTTTTATTTATTTGTTTATCTATTCTTTTTTTTTTTCCCGGCATATTATGGGGGTACAGATTTTAAGCTTTCAATAAATGCCCTTCTCCCCATCCCCCCACAAGTCTGAGTTTCCAGCATGACCATCCCCCAGATGGTGCACATCTCACTCATTATGTATGTATATACCCGCCTCCCTCCCCCCCATGCTTGGCTAATTTTTAAATTTTTTTTTAAATGACCAAAATGTATTTATTTAATATACATCACAAGGGCTCAACCAGAGACTTAATTTAAAAAACAGAAACAAAACAATAACAACACAGCTCAAGATACAGAGTCCTATATGGAAATCTTGGAAAAGACAGACCATCTAAGGACAAAAAACAAGACAACACAGGGAGAGTCCGTTAGCCCTAGTCAGGGCTCCTGGCTGGACACCTGCTTTGAGTATGTTTCCTGCAGGTACTTCTTAAAAGCTGTGGGGTTTTTCCAGAGCTCGGCAGCATGCGTGTTCAAAGGACTATCAATGTTGGGTTCTCTTAGCAGGCTCTGAATGGAAAGCAGGATGGTCCTGACGTCATACAGGGCAGACCACTTGTTCTTCAGGATGTCCAGGCAGATATTACCCTGGGTGTCCACATTGGGGTGGTAGCAGGGCGTGAGGAACTGCACCGTGGGTGCGTTGTAAGGGTAACCCCTGGGAAACTCTAGGGAGAGCTTATACCCCAGGTCTTCATATACTGTGCCGGCTGCTCCATGGATGGTCCCTACCCATTCGAAAAGGTTGTCTGATTCAGGAAAGGTAGAAATTCCTTTGTCACCAGACATCATGAGGGTCATCAGCTCCTGCTGTAACTTTTTGCCCACGGGGCCTCGGGTGGCTCCCCTGCTAGGCTTGGCTTCTTTACGGCCACTGGGTCCCGGTTTGGGGAGGCCATCCAGCGATACTAGCAAGAAGACAGGAACTCAGAAAACACGGCTGCAACTGCAGGCTAATTTTTAAATTTTTTGTAGAAACAGGGTCTCAATATATTACCTAGGCTGACCTAGAACTCCTAGCCTCAGGCAGTCCTCCTGCCTTGGCCTGGAAAAGTGCTGGGAGTACAGGCGTAAGCTACCATGCCTGGCCAATCTTTAAATACCACTTGTCACACATTAGAGCAGTAAGGAGCCTTAGTGCTCACAAAGGACACGCCAATTAGAGAAAAGAAAATTGATGGGCAGAGTAGAGAAGCAGCTTCCCCAGAGTTAAGCATGCATCTAATCTGAGTCTGGATCTGCAGCCCAGTCAGTTCTCCTGACTTCCAGTGCCCTTACTTTTTCCCGTGTTTTCAGTTCGTATCTTGGTTGAAGAAAGTGTAGTTTTGTTCTTAGTGGATACTGCCCCAAAAGGGGTGGAGAATCCTTGTGGGGATGTAGAAGGATAACACACCTGTTGCTCTAACCTCCCATGGCTTGTGACATTACAGAGCACCTATTGTGCCACCACGGTCCAGCACTGTGAAGCCCTCAATAGGTCGGTCCAAGTTGTAAACCTAGATCCAGCAGCAGAACACTTCAACTACCCCGTGATGGCTGGTAAGTCCCCATTAGAGCCTTCCCTCTCCTTCAGGAGCAATAAGGGTGGGAGAGGCAGTGAGTGCTGGCTGCTCAGTACAGAAGCTGAAAAATGAATTATTATAGTTTCATGGTGAGCAGCATGAGGCTGAGAGTCATTTGGTGACATGTGTTCATGGTGATGTGTGTAATAGTATCCTTTCTTGGTCTTTGATTTAAGACTTAAATGTGAGTGATCTCCTCCCTCAGCACATTCCCTCCTGTCCCTTTTGTGCTTCAGCCTGCTGTAGTGAATCTGGCTTACTGCTGATCACTGTAAGTAAGCAGGCTGGTGTTTTTTAAAATTGTTTTAATTTGTTCATTCAAGTGTCTATTGAATACCTGTTTGATGCCAGACACCAGGGTTATATCAGGGAAACACCATCCCTGTCCTCATCACCCTTTTAGTGGGGATGATAAGCAATAAACAAAATGATAAACATGTTGCAGAATATGGGCAGGGCTGCAGACAAGCTGATGAGGAGGACCAACCAGGAGTGGTTGCTTCAGGTAGGGTGATCACAGATGGTGTCTCTGAGGAGGGGACTTTTGAGCCCAGACCTGAAAGGCGATAATGTGCTCATGACACTGGGGAAGGACCTTCCAAAATGAGGAACATCAAGGTCGATAAATATAGGTCAGGCGTGGCAGCTCACACCTGTAATCCTAGCACTCTGGAAGGCCGAGGAGGGCGGATCGCTCAAGGTCAGGAGTTCGAAACCAGCCTGAGCAAGAGTGAGACCTCGTCTCTACTATAAATAGAAAAAAATTAATTGGCCAACTAAAATATATATATAGAAAAAATGAGCGGGGCCTGGTGGCACATGCCTGTAGTCCCTGCTACTCAGGAGGCTGAGGCAGAAGGATTGCTTGAGCCCAGGAGTTTGAGGTTGCTGTGAGTTAAGCTGACGCCACGGCACTGTGTAAGGCAACAGAGTAAGACTGAATCAAAAAAAAAAAAAGTTGATAAATAGCCTAGAGGTGAGAAGGGGTTTGGTATGTTCCCGAAAAGCAAAGATGTCAGTGAGCTGAAGCGTGAGTGAGGGGAAGAAGTGGGTAGCAGTAGCAGGACATGAGAATTTTAGATTTTATCCTGTCAACAGTGGAATGCCACTAGAGCAGCGGTCCTCAAACTACCACATGCAGCCCGCCAAGGACATTTATCCAGCCCGCTGGGAGTTTTTGCTGCTGTTGCCTGTCTTGCTTAGCAGCTGACTCGTCCTGGGCCCACAGTGCATATGTGTGGAATGTGCACCGCATGCTCCAACAGCCCTCAAACGGTTTGAGGGAGAGTGAACTGGCCCCCTGTTTAAAAAGTTTGAGGACCCCTGCACTAGACGGTTTTAAGCAGAGGAGAGGGTTGCCATCTGATTTGTGTTTTTAAAGATAACTCAGGCTCTCAGGTGAAAAGTGGACTCTTGGGGGTCAAGCATTAAGCAAGGACCAGCAATGCACCAGGACTAGTTGTCCTGGTGTCCCCCATGACTAGGGTGGTTGTGGTGGAGATGTAAAGAAGCAGACACATTCGATTCATATTTTCCAAGTAGAATTAAGAGCATTTTGTGGGGGATGGAACCAAGATATTATAGGAAAGTGAGGAATCCAGGGTGACTCGTAGGTTTCTGGCTTGAGCTGTCGAATGCATGATAATCATTTACCAAGGAGGGAGACAAGCCATGCAAGCTTTGGGTCTGTCTTTGCACTGACTAAGTTGGAGATGTCTGGTAGATATCTAAGAGGTAATTGGATATAATGGTCTGGAATTCAGACTTGAGGGCTGGCCTGGAGGTATAAATTCAAGGGTCAGCAGGATTCAGCACATAAGGCCACGGGACTGGATGAGATCACTTGGACAGGGGGCTGTGATTAGAGAAAAGGACCCAAGAGTGAGCCTTAAAGTCCTCTGATCTTCAGAGGTCTGGTGAGGAGGTGGAAACGGTTTGACAACTGGAGGGGACTGTGAGGGTAAGAGGAGGTTTAGTTTTAAGATTGGAGATGCTAACTGGGATGTGCTTGTATGCTGCAGAGAATAATCCAATAGAAAGAGAGAAACTGAAGATGCCAGAGAGAGTGAAAATAACTGCAGGAGTGACTGCCAGAATGAGGAGGGAGAGGCGATCCTGAAGAAGCGGGGGCTTTTGCCTTTGCTAGAAATGAGATGTTTCTTTCACTGAAACAGGAGAGAAGGTGGGCAGTAGGCATCATGTGGGAACATGGGAAATTCTCTTTCCTTGGCTTCTGAGTTCTGTTAATGATGTGTGGTGTGGTTGTCAACCGAGAGCATCTGCAAGTGGGTGTAGGGTTGGAGGAGGCAGATTGAAGGGAGAGGAGAAGATATGAAATGCTCATCTTCCTTGAGAAAAAGGCATTGAATTACTTTGGGATTGTTTGGTTGCAAACAGAAAGCAAACAGAAAGCACTCTAGCTAGCTAGCTAGCTAGCTTTATATGATTGATTGATTGATTGATTGATTGATTGATTGATTGAGACAGAGTCTCAGCCTAGCTCACAGCAACCTCAAACTCCTGGGCTCAAGCGATCCTTTTGCCTCAGCCTCCCAAGTAGCTGGCACTACAGGCATGTGCCAGCATGCCTGGTTAATTTTTTATATATAGTTTTAGTTGGTCAATTAATTTCTTTCTATTTTTAGTAGAGATGGGGTCTCGCTCTTGCTCGGGCTGTTCTCAAACTCCTGACCTTGAGCGATCTGCCTGCCTTGGCCTCCTGGAGTCCACCATGCCTGGTTAATTTTTTATATATAGTTTTAGTTGGTCAATTAATTTCTTTCTATTTTTAGTAGAGATGGGGTCTCGCTCTTGCTCAGGCTGTTCTCAAACTCCTGACCTTGAGCGATCTGCCTGCCTTGGCCTCCTGGAGTGCTAGGATTACAGGCATGAGTCACCACGCATGGCCTACTAGCTAGTTTTAATAAAAGGATTTATTAGAAGGAATGAGGGACCTCTCAAAAAAGCTAAAAACAAAACTTTATGAGAGGCCGGGCGCAGTGGCTCACGCCTGTAATCCTAGCACTCTGGGAGGCCGAGGCGGGCGGATTGCTCGAGGTCGGGAGTTCGAAACCAGCCTGAGCGAGACCCCGTCTCTACTAAAAATAGAAAGAAATTAATTGACCAACTAAAAGTATATATACAAAAAATTAGCCAGGCATGGTGGCACGTGCCTGTAGTCCCAGCTACTCGGGAGGCTGAGGCAAGAGGATCGCTTGAGCCCAGGAGTTTGAGGTTGCTGTGAGCCAGGCTGATGCCATGGCACTCACTCTAGCCTGGGCAACAAAAGTGAGACTCTGTCTCAAAAATAAATAAATAAATAAATTTAAAAAAACTTTATGAGAGACTAGAACCATAAACACAAAAACAGGAACCAAGGCCAGCTTTCTGTCTGTCTCTGTCTCCCCCCCCCCCCCTACTTACCAGTTTTCTTTGCTTTAGGTGCTTGTGACCCAGCAAGGTCCCTCCAACCCCTGGTTCATATCACTTTCTGGTCCAAGTGTTTTATTGACTGATGGGTGTTCTTGATTCATCCTTTTAGAAGACCAATTTTATTGTCCCAATTTGAATCAGTTGTTTATTATTGGGGGAAGGAGTAGGAAGATGTCATCAGTATAAATTTGTCTGTGAATGAAGCTTAGTTATATGTGAACAGAGATTGTAGATTTGAGCACAAAAATAGATAAAAACCTAGGCCAGGCATTGTGGTTCACGCATGTAATCCCAGCATTTTGGGAGGCTGAGGTGGGAGGATTTTTTGAGGCCAAGAGTTCAAGAACACCCTGGGCAACATAGCAAGACCCTGTCTCTACAAAAAAATTTTTAAAATAGCCAGGCATGGCCGGGCGCGGTGGCTCACGCCTGTAATCCTAGCTCTCTGGAAGGCCGAGGCGGGCGGATTGCTCGAGGTCAGGAGTTCGAAACCAGCCTGAGCAAGAGCGAAACCCCGTCTCTACTATAAATAGAAATTAATTGGCCAACTAATATATATACAAAAAATTAGCCGAGCATGGTGGCGAATGCCTGTAGTCCCAGCTACTTGGGAGGCTGAGGCAGGAGGATTGCTTGAGCCAGGAGTTTGAGGTTGCTGTGAGCTAGGCTGGCGCCACAGCACTCACTCTAGCCTGGGCAACAAAGTGAGACTCTGTCTCAAAAAAAGAAAAAAAAAAAAAAATAGCCAGGCATGATGACTGTTTTTTAATTAGGCACCTGAGTCCTAACTAACTACTCAGGAGGCTGAGGCAAGAGGATCACTTCATTCGAGCCCAGGAGTTCATGGCTACAGTGAGCTATAATTGCACCACTGTGGGCAACAGAGTGAGACCTTGTCTCTAAGAAAATACAAATAAATAAATAAATACCTAAGGTAGAAAATTCTAAATATTGACTTCCAGAAATTGATAAGGAAACCACACATATATTATGAATAGAGTTTTTTAAGCCCTTCCTATTCCTGATTTAGATATATAGTTCATACTCTTTGACCCCAAGGTAAGGAAAGTGAGGCTCAGAGAGCTTAAGTAGCTTCTCTAGGATCATTGTGTTAAGAAATGGTAGTTGGTTTTCTTTGGTTTTGCTTTACTTTTTTTGGAATAGGTAATACATATTCACATAGTTCAAAATGCAAAAGATATAAAAGAGTAAATATTCAGGAAAACATCTCCCTCCTAGCTCTGCGTCCCAGCAATCAGCTCTCCTTGCTAGAGGCAGCCAGCGTTACCTGTTTCTGGTGTGTCCTTCCATAGATAGTCTGTGCATATCAAATTCAATACATATGTGCATTAAGTGTACATAGTGAATTTTTATCTTTTTTTTTTTGTAGTACAAATGATGGCATTCTTACACAGTTCTGCACCTTGCATTTTCTGTTTAAGAGCATATCTGAGAGATTGTATTATATCAATATTTACAGAAATTCCCCCTTTTGTGGCTGCATAGTATTCCATTGTCTGGCTGTACAGTAATTTACTTGCTCAGTTCCCTATTAATAATTATTAGTCAGGATAACAATTTTCAAATTGACACTTACATTCTGGGCCCTTTGTCCCTTTCAGACATCCGGGAACTGATCGAGGTGGATGATGTGATGGAGGATGATTCTCTGAGGTTTGGTCCCAACGGAGGATTGGTATTTTGCATGGAGTACTTTGCCAATAATTTTGACTGGCTAGAGAACTGTCTTGGCCATGTAGAGGACGACTACATCCTTTTTGATTGTCCAGGTAAGTCAGTAATTTCAATGTGTCATTTTTCTTGAAGTCGTGATAATTGTCCTCAGTGGGAGAAAGTGAAGTGAGCATTTGTATCTCTAAACTATACTGCAGTCAGGTACCAAGCTCTCATTTGTTGGCTCTAATTCATTTTTTTTTCTTTTTTTAAATTTTTTAGAAATAGAGACAGGGTCTTGCTCTTGAGGGTTCAGGCTGGTCTTGAACTCCTGAGCTCAAGTGATCCTCCCACCTCGACCTCCCAGAGGGCTGGGATTACAGTCGTGAGCCACTGCACCCAGCCTGTAATTCATTTTTGAGTTTATTAAGTGCTTGCTTTGTATACTGGGAATACCATAGAGAGCATGGCAGCCATATTCTCTGCCTTCAGGGAGCTCACAGTCCAGCAGAGTTCTAGACAGTATGAACAAAAATCACCCAAATGATATTTAATATTCATTTTGACAGGTATCCTACAGGAATAGCACACATAGTCACATAGCAGGGAGGTTAGGGAGGCTTGTGATCCAGTGTGGCCTTTAGGCTGGGCTGGAGAGTGAAAGTAAGGGAGACAGTGGCCCAGGCAGAGGGCACAGCATGCTGGCACTGGTGGCAGGAAGGAACAAGGTGGGCTGCAGGCACTGAAAAGGCTGGTGTGGCTGAATTGTAATAAACAAAGAGGAAATTAGCCAGGCACAGTGTCTGAGGTGGGAGGATCACTTAAGCCCAGGAATTCAAGGTTGCAGTGAGCTATGATGATGCCACTGCACTCTAGCCAGGGAGACAGAGTGAGACTCTGTCTCAAAAAAATCAAAATAGAAAATAAAAGAATTTTAAAATGTATATAATATTCTTGTAATGTGCTTTATGTAGGTCAGATTGAGTTGTACACTCACCTGCCTGTGATGAAACAGCTGGTCCAGCAGCTGGAACAATGGGAGTTCCGAGTCTGTGGAGTTTTTCTTGTTGATTCGCAGTTCATGGTGGAGTCATTCAAGGTCTGTGGATAAATCTGTTACAGATTTTTCAATCATGGGTACAAGTGGATGACAGTCTCCTTTAATTGTGGGATTCTGGACAGTTGACAAACTATTCCAGAGTTATTTAGTAACTCTTATAATTAAATTATTATGATTAATTATTTTTAACTCAAAAATAGTAAATCATGATGTAATATATTTGGGGGAACTGCTTACCAAAAAAATTGAGGCAGATGGCTATTTTATAAAATAAATAGTCTTTTTAATTTCTGAGAACCTTTTGTCCAGTTTATGAACTATGTACATCAAATTTTATTTTATTAATAGCTCTTGAATATTAAATGGGAATACTGTCTAAATTGATATTTATGATCACCATAGGTTAAATCTACATTTTCTGCCTTATCTTCACCTTTGGAAACCAGGGATCAAGCATCTGCTTAAGGGACAGTTTTTATTTATTACTTGTTGGGTTTTTGTTTTTGAGACAGAGTTTCGATCTGTCACCCTGGCTAGAGTGCAGTGGCATCATGATAGCTCACTGCAACCTCAAACTCCTGGGCTCAAATGATCCTCCTGACTCAGCCTCCCAAGTAGCCGGGACTACTGGTAGATCTCCACACCTGGCTAATTTTTCTTATTTTTGGTAGAGAAGGGGTCTTGTTCTTGCTCACTCTGGTCTGGAACTCCTGAGCTCAAGAGATCCTCCCACCTCAGCATCCAAGAGTGCTAGGATTACAGGCGTGAGCCACCGCGCCCAGCCAGTGTTTCTTTAATATCATTAATAGCATTTCTTTTACTTAAGCCAATTTTGTTCCAGTGAGGAGTCAAAGCCTCTGTTTATGCAGAGACCAGGTAACTTCGTTGGCAACAGTTGATTCATCTTCCCTTTTCTGTTTCTTCCTTCAGTTTATTTCTGGCATTTTGGCAGCCCTGAGTGCCATGGTCTCTCTAGAAATTCCACAAGTTAACATCATGACAAAAATGGATCTGCTCAGTAAGAAAGCGAAAAAGGAAATTGAGAAGTGAGTTCTCTGTTTTACTGTTGTTATCAGATCTCAACTACAGAGACAAACTTTCTGTTTTATTTAGATGTGAGGTTTGGTGAGTCTATAACTCTAGTTTCCTGATTTATTTTTCCTTTTATTCATCAGTCTTCTCTCTCTCTTTTAAAGATTTCTAGATCCAGACATGTATTCTTTGTTAGAAGATTCTTCAAGTAACTTAAGAAGCAAAAAATTCAAAAAATTAACTAAAGCTATATGTGGACTGGTAAGCTTTTATTTAGTTTTTTTTCTAAATGACCTGGTCAAGTGTTTGCCCACATCCAGTTACAGGGAGGGGCTGTGGTAATCAGAAGTACAAATGATTGTAAAACTCAAATGTAAGTTGAAAATTATGTGTTTTACACAGCTTCAGAATAAACCTTTCTTGATATCCCCAACTCTTAGATTGATGACTACAGCATGGTTCGATTTTTACCTTATGATCAGTCAGATGAAGAAAGCATGAACATCGTATTACAGCATATTGATTTTGCCATTCAATATGGTGAAGACTTGGAATTTAAAGAACCAAAGGTAATTTCTGATTCAGGATGTCTTTTGGCTTTTCATAATAATATTTGTCATCACTCACTGGCCTCCACAAAATCTAGGCAACTCCTTAAATTCGTTTTTTGTTTGGGTGGTTTTTTGTTTGGGTGTTTCTGAGACAAAATCTCACTCTGTTGCCCAGGCTAGAGTGCAGTGGCGTCATCACATACACTGCAACCTCAGACTCCCAAATACCTGGGACTACAGTCGTGAGCTACCATGCCCAACCTAAATTAGTTTTTTGTCTTAGTGGTAGCAGTTACCTGGGCTTTTCTGGGTGATCTCTGAAATTGACACCTATGCTTAACATGTGGTACCAGTTTTACTCTACCGTTCATTGAGGGGATATTATTGAGTTAAGTCTCTTTATGCTCAGAGTTTGGGTGTATGTGCCAAAAGGAGATCAAATCCAGTTGAATTTAGGCTGCCCTCACATATATAGTTGAAAAAATCCTATCACTATGCGGAGGGCAGGACTATAGTTTAAAAAAAAACTATGAACAAATTCCTATGCACACTGCACATATCTTATTTTGAAGTAAAAAAACAAACGGGCAAAAACACCCGCATCTGGCCCATGGGCCATAGTTTGAGGACGCCTGATATAAAGCATTACCTGAAAACATTTAAACACATAGTAGTTCTTTTTTTTTTTTTTGAGACAGAGTCTCGCTTTGTTGCCCAGGCTAGAGTGAGTGCCATGGCGTCAGCCTAGCTCACAGCAACCTCAAACTCCTGGGCTCAAGCAATCCTCCTGCCTCAGCCTCCCGAATGGCTGGGACTGCAGACGTGCGCCACCATGCCCGGCTAATTTTTTCTATATATTAGTTGGCCAATTAATGTCTTTCTATTTATAGTAGAGACAGGGTCTTGCCCAGGCTGGTTTTGAACTCCTGACCTTGAGCAATCCGCCCACCTCGGCCTCCCAGAGTGCTAGGATTACAGGCGTGAGCCACCGTGCCGGGCTAACACATACTAGTTCTAACTGAGGGGAAATGTTTGTGTTTTCTATTTTGTGTTTCCTTTGTGTTAGGAACATGAAGATGAGTCTTCCTCTATGTTTGATGAATATTTTCAAGAATGCCAGGGTGAATGAAGAGTTTACTAAAGTAACTGGATATGAAGAGCTGCCTTACTAGCAGAACCTTCTTCTCTTCGAAGGATGCAATAGTAGACATCTATTTGTTTTAATGTAAAAAAAAACATAGTACTTGGCTGTTGATGAGCAATATGTCTGAATCAAGTTCTGAGTTATTCTGAAACTGCTGCTGTTTGAAGTGGAATCTTTAAGTATTATTTCAACAGCATCAATTTAGATTTTAACAGTCAAAATTGGAATGGTTGCACATAGATTTGTATATAATATAAATTAGTACTATGCTACAGTTAAGGCCAGTCTAACCTTATTTTTACTGTTTATGTTGTTTTTTGGGGGGGGCAGGAATTATTGTAACATGTACATATGTATGTCCAAAGGGAAAAATCTGGAAGGATATAGATAACACCATTGATGAACAATGGTTTTAATCACAAAAAGATAAATTGTATCTTACCGTTTTCCTATACTGAAAATGTATTATTTATATAATTAAAAAATTCAAAATAACTATGTTTTGAGGTGTGTGTATATGAAACAGGTAGCCCTAACATTTCATTACACTCTTATTTTCCAGGCAGAATTTTAAATACTCAGCAAATTTTTGAATGAATAAATCTCCCCAAGTGTCAGTAGGCAGTGATTATTTTTAGGAATGCAATTTATAGTACCTGATCATTTAAAAATGTCTATATTCCTTTAATAATAACAAATACAAAAATACAAAAGACATAATTTTTCTTTGTAACTTCTTGCCACATTGATTGAATTGTTCAGTATTTCTAGGTTCATTTGTGTTGGGAATGAAAGCAGGCCCCAGGGAATAGTGTAGTCTGTCCACTAGCACCCGTCATGGTCCAGGCCCTACTAAGGCAAGGCTGAATCTTATATATTAAGGCATTATGCTAAGAATCATTTTGCATAATCTTTCATTTAATCCTCACAACAGGCCCAGCCTCCGTTGGTTATCTGGTGACAGATTTTCCAGCTGATACAAATTAAGCCCATATAGAAAATCTGCAACTCAGGTTAAATTTTTAATTATTCTTGGGCCTAGATAGCAGAAGTACACCTACAGTGTTAAATTTGATCCATTTTAGTTAAAGAAGCAAAATGTAAGGACCCGTAGGGATCAGTGGTAGCTTGTGCCTGGGGGTCCAGGCTAGGGGGAAGAGTTGGATATCTATACCATGGTGCATTGGTGTGAGCTATTCTCACAGGGCCAATCAGAGTAGGCAACATGGGGATGTGCTGGGCTGGTAGAGGACTTTCCTGTGACCCTTAGAGTATGGTAAGTATGGAAACACCCTGATCTCCCAGTGTCGCTGATTCTTAGAAACTTTATTATCACATGGGAAAAGAAAGAAGAGGCAACTTTTACTTCCCCTGTTTACTACTCCTTATGTACCTCCCTTCATTAGCTTCCGGAGACTCTGGTATGTGCCTGTAGGAAAGAAGTGAGGGCCCTTTCCCCTCTGGATACTGGGGTTTCAAAGGTGAATCTGACAGTTTCAATCCCCAAGGATTTCAGTCTCACAGGTGAGGTTGCCATGACTCTTCATATTTCGCACAGATTTACCGAGGTTCTGTGCATGACAGGCACTGGGACTAGGATGGGGATGCTCAGGGCGAACAAAGCCTTACTTGCATGGGGCTGCCATGCTGGCCTGTGAGACTCCCCAAGCAAGGAAACCTGACAAGGGATGGGAAGAAAACAGATTAGATGGAAAGTGACGTAAGGGGCTACTTTGGGCTCTTGGTCAAAAAAGTACTGGCCTTTAAAGGTGCCATTTGGCCAGAGACCTATGTGAGAATTCAGATGTGGGAACATGGGTCAGAGTATTCCAGGCTGAGGAACTGGCAGAAGAAATGGCTCTGAGGCAGCAATGAACTTGACTTTTACTAGAAGGTGCTTTCTAGTAATAGATTAATCATAGGAACTAAAGGAAAAAAGCGGGAGAGAAGGACAAGGCAGGGGGCTGAAGTGGGGTTGAATTTTAAATAGTACGACCAGGGAATGCTTCACTGGAAAGGCGATCTTTGGGGAAAAAAAACGAGTTGATTGATCCCTGAGATTTTCTGATGCCGAGACCCATAGCTAGTCCACATGCGCGACACTCAGAGCCCTGCCTAGTGGTCCAGCGCCCGGCGCGCCCTCAGATCCGCGCAGTCGCAGCAGCCTACCGCTGGACTGCAAGGCCGGAAGCGCTACGTCCTCTCCTCGCCCTCCCCTTCCGGCTCACTTCCGCCTACCCCGCCTGGGCCGCCGGACCGGAAGCGCCGCGCTCTAATCCGATTCTACTCATTTGGTTGAGACCCGAGCGCCGCCGAGATGCCGGTGAGGGTTCGAGCTGGGACTGGGGAGACGGCGGGGACTGGGGAGAACCGCGGGAAATAGTGCGCAAAGAGAAAGCGGGCTGAGAAAGGTGGAGAGGCAGCGGGGACCTGAGAAGGGGCGAGACGAGGGGAGGGGGCCTGTCGATGTGGGACTGGGGGCCCCAGGGCCGTCAGCCTGGGGAGGCGGGGAGCGCGGCTGAATGGGGACCGGGGACCGGGACCCAGGGCGGATGAGGAAGCAGCCTCGGCCCCTCCCGGCACCTTCTCTACAATCCCAACCCCTTCTCTCGCCTCTTCTACTCCCCCGAGTCCGGCAGGGTTCCCAAAGCCTCACTAGAGCCGCCAAGCCAAGTGCTGCGCTTTTATTTTTCATTTTTCAAGTCCACGGTCCAGCTTCTCCTTTTCCTGTCGGGCCCACTTCCTCCTTAGCCCCAGGGGACGGGTCCGCCTGCTGTTTGTCATCTGTCAAAACCCACTTCCCGGACTCCTGTGTCGCCCCAGCAGTGGCGGCCACCCCCAGAGCCAGCTAGCTTTAGGGCCCTCAGAGTCAAAGTCAGCGTCTGACTTCCAAATGTTTCAGTTTTCGTGTGCATCTGAGTGAGAGTAAAAATTGATGGTTGTCTGGTTGTCCTTAATTTCTGACAGCCGAGCTGTGAGGGAGATTTATCACCATTCATGGTCTCCATCTTGCAGATTAGGAAAAAGGTGGTTCAGTGACGTGATCACATTCAGCAAACATTACTGAACATCTACAGCGGAGCACTATTGCAACAGTGAACAAGGCCAACAAATCCCTACTCTTGAGGGGTGTATATTTTAATCAGGAGACAAGACAATAAAAGCGTAAACATGAATAAAGGAGATAGTTTCCGATAGTGACAAATGTTATGGAGGAAAGAGATGAATGGCAAGACAGTTAACTGGTGAAGGGGAGGGTGGACGCTGCTTTACATAAAGGATATTTGTGAAGAAAAGGAGCAAGGTATAGTTAGAGATATACATCTGATGAATTCCACAGTTACCATTTGACTCCTGAGGAGTGCCAGGCAGGCCCTGAGCTGCACACTTTATAAAATATTCTGTTTGATCCTCACAGGGACCCTATGAAGTAGATGCTATTCTTCCTATTTTGCAGAACAGGAAGCTGAGGCTCAGAGAAGTTAACTTGCACAAGGTTGCATACTAGTGGTAAAGCCAAATTTTAAGCCCAAACTCTTTAAAGCCCTTTGCTGATTCTAGTTGCACATAGAGCACCCTGGACTTACCTTGTGATTACTTATTTTGTGTCTTCCTTGTCCATTAGCCTGAAAGTTCTTCAAGGAGGAGAGCCATCTGGTCCATATATACTATATCACAGTGTCTTCCACAAAGCTTACCAATCCTTTGGTGAATGAATGAATGAATATATGAATGGGCTCAGTGTTGTCTTGTAGGGAGCCAGACGTCTTATAAAAAGCAGAACTAGGAATCAGCATACAAATTGCTCTCCTAAATGTGATTTTCCCCCGTCCTTTAACTCACACCTACTTACTGAGGCAGTATACATCCTCATTTTACAAATTTGGAAACAGGCTAAGAGAAGAAAAGTAATGTCTTAGTCAAAGACATAAAGCCAGGAAGTAGCAGAGCTGAAAAGCTCGTGCTTGGGTCCTGGTTTACCTGGAGGGTCGGTACCCTGATTTATATGGCGTCTGCCTTTCTGTAGTGCAGATACTCCCACCAGGTACCAGTGTGATGTCACTGAACATGGAATTGGAAGAGATGCCCCATAGCACCCCATTAATAGTATTTCCTCTCTCATAACCTTAAGAACATAAACAACAGTAAAATGTAATATTAAAAATTTAGAAAGTGATGTGTACTCATTACCTTTGTTTTTTTTTTTGTTCTTTTTTGTTTTTTGGGTGTTTTTTTTTTGAGACAGAGTTTCGCTTTGTTGCCCAGGCTAGAGTGAATGCCATGGCGTCAGCCTGGCTCACAGCAACCTCAAACTCCTGGGCTCAAGCAATCCTTCTGCCTCAGCCTCCCGAGTAGCTGGGACTACAGGCATTGCGCCACCATGCCCGGCTGATTTTTTTCTCTATATATTAGTTGGCCAATTAATTTCTTTCTATTTATAGTAGAGACGGGGTCTCACTCTTGCTCAGGCTGGTTTCGAACTCCTGACCTGGAGCAATCCACCCGCCTCGCCCTCCCAGAGTGCTAGGATTACAGTCGTGAGCCACCGCGCCCGGCCTACCTTTGTTTTTAATATAGTTTAACTGTAAGTTTATATAATTTTTTAGAATGGCTGTGTTTAACAACCAGTTTGCAAAATTCATCAAAATTTAACAATTGGTGAGCCAGAAAGAGGCAGCTCCAGCATGTTGCTGCTACCATTGCTTCCTCTCTCTCCCCTAGTTAATCTCGGGTGGGTTACTCTTTTTTTCCTTTGGGGGAATGTAGCTGTCTGCGCCGATGACATTTGCTGTATTTCTGCTTCTATATTCTTTCCTGCCTTGCCTCTGCAGGCTTACCACTCTTCTCTCATGGACCCTGACACCAAACTCATTGGAAACATGGCACTGTTACCTATCAGAAGTCAGTTCAAAGGACCTGCCCCCAGAGAGAGTAAGTGTAAACCCATTATTTTCAAATTTTGGTATGAAATGTCCAGCAACCCTCTGATATTATCAAATCAGAGAATTTCTTCACTCAGTCTTCTGTCTCAGATTGCTCTTGTAATTGCTCAAAAATTCTGCTTGATAGATATTACATTCTAGACCTTTCAAGATCATGGTTTTATGTTGCATTTAGTAGGAAATTCTTGAAACTCAGAATACTTGGGACTAATAAAAAGAAAAAATAGGAAACCGTATTAATGCTTTAATCTCTCCAAGATATTTTATTGTGATGAGAGAGGATATGTGCTTAATTCTGGACATTATTCCTGTAATTATTATCAGTTATTTGAAACTAATCTGCTGCTGCCATTGTAGAATGCTGTGTCTCATCCTTTCTCTGTCATCAAGCTGGAAAACGCAAACAAAAATATTTTATTTCTTCCCCATCTAAATCTGTTTTCTATCCATTCTTCCGGATATTCATTTTTAGCAGTACCTCAGTCTTAAATCTTGAGTACACTATCGGACATTACTCATTTCTATTCTCACTTTTCTAAATTTCTTTGCTTGCTTTTTTTTTTTTTTTTGTACTCTGCTTTTGGAAATACATTTTACTGTTCAGAAAGCCCCATTCTTTTTCAGACACTGCCAGAGACTCTTCTGACACATTCTGAGATGTTTTGCCAACACTGTAATTTGTATTAGATATAGTTTCCCTGCACCCAGCAAGGGTCTGAACCGAGTTCCAGTCACTGTTTCCAAGACCATGGTTACAATTACCAATGCTGTGCTGGTCCTGTCTCCTTTCCTCTGCCAGACTGTTTGACCTGACCTCTTCTTAATTTAATTTTGTTTTCAACACCAGTTGAAAGCTCAATAAACTTAATAAATTTGGTGAGTCACTACAGTCTTTACTTGATTATGAGAAAAAGGATCAGATGAAAAAAGAGACTGGGAAGGAAGAAAAATAACATAAGAATTACATGGCCAAAAAAAAAAAAAAAAAAAAAAGAATTACATGGCCAGGCGTGGTGGCTCAGGCTTGTAATCCCAACACTTTGGGAGGCTGAGTCTGGAGGATTGCTTGAGGACAGGAGTTTGAGACCAGCCTGGGCAACATAGTGAGACCCTGTCCCTAAAAAATTTTAGAAAAATAATTGCCAGGTGTGGTGTCACACACCTGTAGTCCCAGATACTTGGGAGGCTGAGGCAGGAGGATTGCATGATCCCAGGGGTTTGAGGTTGCAGTGAAATATGATTAGGCCACTGCACTCCAGCCTGGGTGACAGAGTGAGACCCTGTTTCCAAAAAAAAGAAAATTACAGTGCAAAGAAAGAATAACAATCAGTGTTGGTCCAGATTCCTTGTGAAGATTGCTTTCAGATGATTATAAATACTATGTAGTATATCATAAGATGCAGTTGAGTAAGGATGGAATAAATCTGATTACCACTTTTGCAATTTTTGAGTCCCAGAGGAAGAATGATACCCTAAGAAACCAGATCTTTATGGTTTCTATACACAAGGAATGACCTTGTTGCTGTTCCCCAGGGGACTTGATTAAAACTGAATTGGAATGGAAGTCTGTGCTGTGAACTGAATAACTTAGCATTAATCAAATCATTTATATTCAGTAGGTATCTTCTGAATGTCTTTTGTGTGCCAAGTACTTTTAGGTTCTGAATCCTATGGCCTCCACCGCCTCCCATCTTTGCATTTAGAAAAACTAGCTGGTTTTTGTAAACACTATAGAATCCTCTGAGGAAGTTTTCTGTTCACAGATAAGAAAATAGATTGCAAGGAACACAAGTCTAGAGTTACAGTTCCGTTGAAATTCTTGAGCTGGGGTGAAGACAGCTGAATTGCAGAGTACTAAAACTTCAGAGTTACTTTGCATTTCTGCTGCGTGAGAGGGGATAGCAGTCATGGACAAGAAATATAAATAACTGTCTCAGCATTGCTGAAACCAGCTGCCGGATATCAAGACCCTGGGATTTTGACCTTTTTAAAATTAAAAAAAGGAAACAAAAATTGCCAGAGAAATTATGTAATGAGATCTGTCTTTGTCAAGACAGTATTTCTGGCTTTTCTCAGTCTATAACCACCTAGAACAGCTGGTACAAGTATATTTTAAGTCATAGTTTTTATAAAAAGAAAAATATCTATCTGAACCCCAACATGTTCCTAAATAATCGAGACTTTTTTCCCCTGGAACTACAGTATATAAGTTCAAATAAAATTATATTGAATAGTTTTTAAGAAAAAGCATTTTGTTAGTCTATGTATGTCTCAGTCTATAAATACATGGAGAGAGGTCTCGAATGATGTTCACCAGGTTTTTGTTTTTTGTTGTTTTTTTTTTTCCACCAGGTTTTAATAATAGTTATATCTGGGTAGTGGCATTTAGGGTAACAATTAAAATTTTGTGTGTGTGGATTGAATTTCTTTTTCTAAGGCACATGTATAATTTTTACAAAAACAATAAAGCTGTAAAACACAATAAAGCTATAAAAATAAACCATATACTTATTTTTCTAGAATTTGTTTCTAAAGACTTTATATTTCAGTAGCTTCATTTCATTTTATCCAACTTAAGAACTCTTGGCAGTTGAGCTTGGATTGGATTTTTTTCTTCTTTAGAAAAAAAAACACAAAAAAACAGGGTCTCACTTTATTGCCCAGGCTAGAATATCGCCTTGATCGTAGCTCACCGTAACATCAAATTTTTTGGCTCAAGTGATCCTCCTGCCTCAGCCTCCCAAGTAGCTGAAACTAGAAACACATGCCACCATTTTTTGTAGAGACCAGTTCTTTTTTTTTTTAATTGCAGTATATTATGGGGGTACAAATTTTAAGGTTTCAAATAATGCCTCCACCCCCCACAAGTCTGAGCAACCTCCACCCCCCACAAGTCTGAGCTTCAAGCATGACCATCCCCTAGACAGTGCATATCTCACTCATTATGTATGTATATACCTGCCCCCTCCCCCTCCCACCTGCCCAATACTCAATTAATGTAGTTCCTGTGTGTGAGACCAGTTCTTTTTTTTTTTTTTTCTTCTGACAGTGCTTTAATGGGGTTCCCTTTAGACTTACATGATGCGGAAGACCCAGCCCGGCAGCGCGCAGGCTGCTATAAACCCTAGAAGCACAACCCCTAAGCTGGGATAGGCCGCTCAGCTGTCGAGCCACCAAAGCATTAGTCCATATCAGGACCCTTTGTTTGCATGCTTGCGCCACAGGGCAACCGACAATTGTGCGTGCGCTGAACTTGTTAGCTGCTCTAGGCAAAGCCGAAAACAGGCGCCAACTTGTAATGGTGTTGACACCGCGCCCCACATCTCCCCCTGTTTTATTAATTTAATGAGAGCTGAGCAACCGTTCAGCACCGTCCTTCGACCGTGCGATCAAGGTTGCAGAGCCTCACTTTCACCAGCAACCACCTATCCTCGTGCAATGAGCACAACTCGGAGGTGTGCAAAGGCTGGCTGTGGGATAGGAGACATGCCTTATTTGGTGCAATGGGAGAGACCCCTCAGAGTGCAAAGGCCATGTCTACTAAAATACCTGGGGGTAGGAGCGGGTGCAACCCAAAACTAGGCTAACCTTTTAGCATGGTCAACCACACCTGTGCAGACTGTCTCAGTTCAAGCGCAGCAAATGTCTGTGCCAATACCACATGTGAGACCAGTTCTTGATATGTTGCCCAGGCTGGTCTCAAACTCCTGGCCTCAAACAGTCCCCACACCTTGGCCTTCCAAAGTGTGAGCCACCGAGCCTGGGTGGAATTTTTTTCTTATAACTTTCATATTTTTTGCACTGGGCTAATGTTCTCTTTCTCCTTCCCCTTGTGTCCTGCTTAGCAAAAGATACGGATATTGTGGATGAAGCCATCTATTACTTCAAGGCCAATGTCTTCTTCAAAAACTATGAAATTAAGGTAAATTATAGAGCTTTTAAAATATAACTTAGATTTCTTATGGGGACAATATCTACCTTGCAGTCAGTGTTTGCTGTGAGGATAAAATAAAATGATACGAGGTTGTGATTTTTAAATTCAAAACAGTGCCTAATGGTGACTCTGTATAAATATTACTTTCTATCTTTTTTTCTCCAAAGTCTGCACTGAGGGTTGGTAAACCATAGCCTGAGGGCCAAATCTAGCCCACCACTTCTTTTTGTAAATAAAGTTTTATTGGAACACAGCCACAACCATTTGTTTATATGTTATCTACGGCTGCTTTCACACCACAACAGCAGAATTAAGTAATTGTGACAAAGACTGTATGGCCCACAAAGCCTAAAATATTTACTCTCTGCCCTTACAGAGAAAGTTTGCCAACTCCTGGTCTTGATACATCTTTATTTATTCAACATTAATTAAGCAGCACCTATTATGTGCCAGCCCTGTGTTTTGTTTGGGACTAATACACAACCCAAAAACCCTACATGTTGTGTTATTTTTATTTTTTAAACGTACTTCTGTGTCCTGGACCTGAAATGGAGAAATAACCTTGAATGACCCCAATCCTTCCCTGAACTGCCTTTTCTTCCTTTCTGCTGTAGCTCATGTGACGCAGGTGGTCATGGGGAAGGTAGAAGTGGGTGGCAGAAAAGGAGAGGGGAAAATGAAAACCAGAAAAGTTCTCTGCACTCCTGTGAACAAGTTATAAGGAATGTCAACGAATTTTCTCGATAATATTCTAAAATACACAATTTCAACCTCTCCTTGCCAAACTTTGACCTTTTGGGATCAGACAGGGTGTGAAATCTTTATTTGTAGACTCTTGGTGCACAAATTGTTGTCTAAATATTCTGTGCTGGTTTTTTTTTTGTGGGGGGGGAAGTTTGAGACAGTCTCATTCTCCTTCCCGGGCTAGAGTGCTATGGTGTCATCCTCCCTTACAGAAACCTCAAATTCCTAGGCTCAAGTGATCCTCCTGCCTCATCCTCCTGAGTAGCTGGGACTACAGGCATGCGCCACCATGTCTGGCTCATTTTTTTTTCTATATATATTTTTAGTTGGCCAATGAATTTCTTTCTATTTTTAGTAGAGACGAGTCTCGCTCTTGCTCAGGCTGGTCTTGAACTCCTGACCTCAAACGATCCACCCACCTCGGTCTCCCAGAGTGCTGGGATTACAGGCGTGAGCCACCAGGCACGGCCTATTCTGTGCTGTTAACAGAGTATTTTCTGTATCTAATGTGTGGTCTACCAAGTGTTATAGGTGTAGATAAATATTACAATTCTGCCACATTTCATTCTTTCTCATATATGATAATGTCTTAAGAAATAAGAAATGTATAGGTTTTTTTAGGGCTTTTTGCTTATAAATCTATGTAAAATTTGACCTGAAGTTCATGCCACATCTGGTCAACATTCATTCATCTTCTCCACATCTTTCTTTTGTGAGGTCAAGGCGCTGGGCTTATGGAGCTCTTTACAGTCACATGTGAAATAATTGCTTCCTCCTTTTGAGTAATGAATGTTTTTGTTCTCGGCAGAGATCGTGAAATGAAAGGGTTTTTAAAAATTAGCCAAGCATATGGTGTGCCTCAGGCTTTCCAGGCAGCTTTGTTAATTCTCCTTCCTACACAGAGTGAGGGGCTGTTGGCACAGCCCCTCAGGAACCCAGAGCCAGGGGAGTTCCCGCACAGCTCAGGGTGGAAGCTGGTGGCTCCTCACTGGAGCCAGGGACAGAAGAGGAGTTTGAGAAGATTGTGCATTTGGAGAATGGGAATTTTTGATGCTATAGTAGCTGTGCTATATCTTAGTTTCCAGTAGATAATCAAAAGATAAAGATTGAATTTCATTCATTGTATATGATTGTTATGTTTCGATGAGCACCGTTTTTAAGTTTTCTTCTCCTCCCTATAGAATGAAGCTGATAGGACCTTGATATATATAACTCTCTACATTTCTGAGTGTCTAAAGAAACTCCAAAAGGTAATTAAACTTGGATGATCATATATCAAGAAAGCAAGTTACTGATGAGTATTTACCTTCCTAGCCATCTGGATTTCTTGAGACTCTAAGAATAAATAGAAAATATTTCCTCTCAGAGCGTGGACTTTGGAGGAAAATATGAACACGGTTCTCTGAATTCATGGTGTAGTTGACTAGCACAAAGATAAAGGTATTGCTGTTTTAAGGCTTTGCGTGTATTTTTTTGAGACAGAAATCTTGACAATTCCTTTTAAGCCCCTAACTCAGGGGTTCTTACCTAGGATCCAAGGATATAATTCAAGGGTCCATGAACTTGAGTGGGAAAAAAAATGTATTTTTCCTTCAGTTAACTTCTAACTGAAATTTAGCATTTATTTCAGTTATTTATGTAGACAACAACCCACAGTATTAATAATAACACCTGTGACTTTTCTGCAGAGGAATTCATGGTATTTTTAATTACATTAGAAGATATTTTGAAATTTCGTCTGTACACACCACTACTCTAAAATCGGTTATTAGGCGCACTGCTAAATCGTACTATTCAGTCACACATAGTACACATGTGTGACTGTGTCATAAATTGGTTTTTAATATTTTAATTATTGTATTTTGCTATAATTGGTTTCTCTTAATTCTATTTGTTTTTATCATTTGAAACATTGTTATGAGAAGGGGCTCACAGGCTTTATTGATTGCAGATTTGGGCACCAAAAATGTTTTACCCCAGCCTTAGTTACTAATACTTATATTAAAAATTTGCAATTTAAATATTATTATTCCTTTCCCTGTAAAATATGTGTGTGTGTAATTTTTTTTTATTTTTTATTTTTTTTTAGTGCAATTCCAAAAGCCAAGGCGAGAAAGAAATGTATACACTGGGAATCACTAATTTTCCTATTCCTGGAGAGCCTGGTTTTCCACTTAATGCAATTTATGCCAAACCTGCAAACAAACAGGAAGATGGTAAGAACAGGGTCTCCATCCTTTCTTTCCTGGCACAAGAAGATTTTCTCCATTTGACTTTGTGCCCACCTCCTTTTCTCGCCTTGACTGACACACAGATGGAGAGTGCAATCATTCATAAGTACATTACCTAACTAGTCACTTTCACAGAAGGTTCTCGGCAATGATTGTAACACGAAGAGAATCTTTTGAACCAAAATGAATATAGTTATAAAACCATTTGGACTGTCATTTCTATTTCTTATCCTGTTCAAATGCATAAAAATGTATTGATAAGGTCAGTGTCCAGACCTGCAACCAGAACATTTGGGATATATTTTTAAATACAGTTTTTTTTTATTCTATTTTAGAAGTGATGAGAGCCTATTTACAACAGCTAAGACAAGAGACTGGACTGAGGCTTTGTGAGAAAGTTTTCGACCCTCAGAATGATAAACCCAGCAAGGTAAGACCTTCTTTTTTGCCTATTTAATTGGTAAATCACTTTTTATCCTGTAAAATCACCTTTTATCCTGTAGCCACCATTAAATACACGAAGGTCTTCCATTGCAAGAATATTTTTTATTACTCTAAATATTTTAAACTAAGTATTTTTTAGTTTCTGTGTTACAGTGTTGCTTGGCTTTGAGTATGTGCCCAGAGTGTAATGGGAGTTCACTGAGTCACACTGAATAATGAATTGTATATAATAAAATTTTAGTTGTGTATTCTTAGGCTAGAGTGTTGTAAACCCATAGAACAGGTGTTTTGTGTGAGATACCTTGTATGTATTACATTAATACTATTACCATTTTGAGTGACCTCTAAGTTTTTTATATGTGCCTTGGAGGAGTTTATAATGTAAGAGATGCCAGACTAATATTAAATTTTGTTATTAAATGAATTCTGACTTTGCCTTCAAATTGCATTGTGATTTGACCCCCACTGTTCGTTCTGTGTCATCTCCCCTCATTAGTGGTGGACTTGCTTTGTGAAGAGACAGTTCATGAACAAGAGTCTTTCAGGACCTGGACAGTGAAGGGAGCCCGGACAGCCACCATTGCCAGAGCCCTGGGCAGCATTTTCCAGCGAGATGTACACAGTCTTTCACTTTTATTTCATAAAGTTTTATACAGAAGAGAGAAGAGCAAGTCTGTACTTAAAGGCTTTTGGTTAAGAATTCGGGTGGGGGAGGGGAGAGCACGTTGTCAATGGTGACAGAAGTTTTCTGCAGTATTAAGCTGGTGCTTAATACAGATAAGTAATAAAAAAAATTTTCTAACATTCCATATCAGAAAAACTTTATTGCCTATCTTAGTCACTTAAAATTGTTTTTGAGATAAAAATCACATACCATAATACCCATTTAAAGTGTACAATTCAAGGCTGGGCTTGGTGGCTCACGCCTGTAATCCTAGCACTCTGGGAGGCCGAAGCGGGCGGATAGCTCAAGGTCAGGAGTTCTAAATCAGCCTGAGCAAGAGCTAGACCCCGTCTCTACTATAAATAGAAAGAAATTAATTGGCCAACTAATATATATAGAAAAAATTAGCTGGGTATGGTGGTGCATGCCTGTAGTCTCAGCTACTTGGGTGGCTGAGGCAGCAGGATCGCTTGAACCCAGGAGTTTAAGGTTGCTGTGAGCTAGGCTGATGCCACGGCACTCACTCTAGCCTGGGCAACAAAGCAAGACTCTGTCTCAAAAAAAATAAATAAATAAAGTGTACAATTCACTCTTTTTAGTATATACAAGTTTTGTAACCATCATCCCTAAATTCCAAAGCATTTTTATCACCCCCAAAAGATGTACTCTTTCTTTTTTTTTTTTTTTTTTTTTTTTTTGAGACAGAGTCTTGCTTTGTTGCCCAAGCTAGAGTGAGTGCCGTGGCGTCAGCCTAGCTCACAGCAACCTCAAACTCCTGGACTCAAGCAATCCTCCTGCCTCAGCCTCCCGAGTAGCTGGGACTACAGGCATGCGCCACAATGCCTGGCTAATTTTTTGTATATATTTTTAGTTGGCCAATTAATTTCTTTCCATTTATAGTAGAGACGGGGTCTCGCTCTTGCTCAGGCTGGTTTCGAACTCCTGAACTGGAGCAATCCGCCCGCCTCGGCCTCCCAGAGAGCTAGTACTACAGGCGTGAGCCACCGCGCCCGGCCATTTTTTTTTTTTTTTTTAAGACAGAGTCTCGCTTTGTTGCCCAGGCTAGAGTGAGTGCCATGGCATCAGCCTAACTCCTGACCTTGAGCAATCCACCTGCCTCGGCCTCCCAGAGTGCTAGGATTACAGGCGTGAGCCACCGTGCCCGGCCCAAAAGATGTACTTTTTAGCAGACACCCCCCATTCTTTCCCAACCCCACTTCCCCTCCCAGCCCTCCTGCTATTACTAACCTACTTTCTGAAAAATAGATTTGCTTATTTGGGATAAGTCATATAAATAGAACAATACATTATGTGGCTTTTGGGTCTGGCTTGACTTCCTTGTCAAAAGTCAGTTGATGCTCGGCATGGTGGCTCACACCTATAATTCCGGTAACTTGGAAGGCTGAGGTGGGATCACTTGAGGCCAGGGGTTCAAGACCAGCCAGGGCAACATAATGAGATGTCAGTCTCTTAAAAAATAGAAAAAATAATAGCCAGGGATGGTGCCATGTGTCTATAGTCCCAGCTACATGGAAGGCTAAGAAAAGAATATCGTTTGAGCCCAGGAGTTTGAGGTTATAGTGAGCTCTGATTACACTACTACACTCTAGCCTGGACGACAGAGAACCTGTCTCTCAAAAAGTTTTTTGAATAAAATAATAAAACATTTTCTTTATTTGGCTCACACAAGTAGCTATTATGGGAGTTCTTCCAAAAATTTATGGGACCACATATTTACTGGTATATTAAAGTGGAAACTTAGATATTTTAGGAAGTGCCTTGAGCCATTTGGACATAAAGTTTGATTGCAGTGCCATCTATGTTGGATGTTTATGTGTCTGGCTTTTAAGAGACAATTGTTTTAGTATCTATGTTAGGATTATATTTGGTCACAAGTACAAAAAGAGTGCCTTGGGGATTTTGTCTTTCGATCTAGAAGTAGTCCCAGGATGGAGCCACTTAAGGATGTCACTGGGAACCCAGGCTCTTCCTCTTTTCCTCTCCACCCTGCTTTGCATGTGGCTCTTATCCTCATGGTGTCAAGATGGCTCCTATATCTCTAGGTGTGGCAGGAACAAGAGGGGGAAAGCAAGACGCTGAAGGGGGTAGCAGCTGAGTACTGCCTGGAAATAACTGTGCTCGGAAATCTTGCCCAGAGACTTGTTCTTGTGTCTTACAGGCCTCTAGCTAGAAGGGAGTCTGGAAAAGGAGACATTTTAACTGGGCATGTTGCTGCCACCTTCATTATTTGTGTTGTGTTATTAAGGACAAAGGGAAGACCATATAGGAGCAGAACTAAGTTTAATTTTTTATTAAAACTGGAGCTTTACAATATTACTTGAGTGACCAGAGTATTTCCACTTTGGTTTTATGGGTGAATATGTAATTTTAATGTGTAAGTTAAATGCTCTTGAGACCCTGTTCACTGAAGGCCAGCGTTATGGACTAGTTGAGTACAAACAGTTCACATACTCAAAAGTATGGATATGTAAAGTCTTACCCCATAGATAACAGTTAAACCCTGTGCATCAGGTCCTGTGACAGGTCTAAGATAGTGTCCTGGAAGTCTCAGTGCCAAAGGACATGGAAAAAGGAGCAGCCATCTCGAAGCCAAAAGAGAATTGTTGTTGGATTGTTTGTGGGTTTGTTTTTTTAATTTTTTTAAAGGCCAAATCTTGCTATGTTGCCCAGGCTGGAGTGCAGTGGCTATTCACAGGTGTGATTATAGCCTTTGAGGCCTCCCACCTCAGCCTCCTGAGTAGCTGGGATTACAGGCATGTGCCACCATTCCCTGATCTAGCTGGGGTTTTTTACTTTTTAGTTAAAATTCTTAATCTAAAATCAGGTTTTGGGTGTTTGGGTTGGAACTTTTTTTTTTTTTGAGACAGTCTTGCTCTGTTGCCCCAGCTTCAGGGCAGTGTGGCATCATCATAGTTCACTGCAGCCTCAGTCTCCTGGGCTGAAGTGGCCCTCCTGCCTCAGCCTTCTGAGTAGCTGGGACTACAGGCAGGCGCCACCACACCCAGCTAATTTTTTTATTTTTAGTAGAGACGGGTCTTGAACTCCTGAGTTTAAGCTATCCTCCCACCTCTGTCTCCCAGAATGCTAGGATTACAAGGATGACACTGCACCCGGCCAGGTTCGAACTTTTGCTGCAGACTCAGACATATCAAAAAGAAAGAAGGAAAGAAATCCACAGTGATTCATTTCAAGATTAAGGATTTGTTTTTAACAAATGTGTTTTTTGAAAAAATTGTGGATGGAAAACCAACTTACTCTGGGACCTGTTTCATTCAGTGCCAACAGGGGGCGCACAGGCCATAGGAGCTGGGCACCTGGCTTCCAGTGTCTTTAAAATGATAGGTATTTTGTTCAGTTTTGTTTTTAATATATATGAGAAAACAATTTTCAAAGGATTTAGAATAAATTATATGTGAAGTATAGCATAATAGATTTAAAAATATAGCTTAATCAAAATGTAATGCTAGGCTGGTCGCGGTGGCTCACGCCTGTAATCCTAGCACTTTGGGAGGCCGAGGTGGGCGGATTGCTCAAGGTCAGGAGTTCGAAACCAGCCTGAGTGAGACCCCGTCTCTACCAAAAATAGAAATAAATTAATTGACCAACTAAAAATATATATACAAAAAATTAGCCGGGCATGGTGGCGCATGCCTGTAGTCCCAGCTACTCGGGAGGCTGAGGCAGTAGGATCGCTGAGGCAGTAGGATCGCTGAGCCCAGGAGTTTGAGGTTGCTGTGAGCCAGGCTGACACCACGGCACTCACTCTAGCCTGGGCAACAAAGTGAGACTGTCTCAAAAAAAAAAAAAAAAAAAATGTAAGGCTGACATTAAAAAAGATTATTACAAGGTACAATTTTTTAGAGAAGGCAATTTAATAACAGTTACCTGATTCTTAAATGTTCATTCCTTTTGATCCAGCAACTCAACTTCAATCATTGTTGAATGCTGGGAAAACGTACACGTGCCCACCTCCCTCACCCCTAAAAAGAATTAAGCCATCTTTCAATTAGGAATTAAATAAATTATAATACAGCCATAAAATTAAATATGATCTGACCATTAAAAACAATAATCTTACCTGTTCTGTCACAGAAGGATTTCTTAGGATATATCATTGAATAAAAAAAATTGAGGACAGTGGCTACTCACAGGTATGATTATAGTCTTGAACTGCTGGCCTCAAATGGCCTCCTGCCTCAGCCTCTTGAGTATTATAGTATGATCCCATTCTTGTTTAACTGTATGTACTCCATACACCAAACTGTTAACAGTGATTATCTCGGTGCAGGAGAGATTACAGGGACTGTACATTCTGAGTTGTACATCAAGTTACCTTGATAACCAGGGGAAAAAATACTTTTTAAAAAAAGAGGCCAGGTGCAGTGGCTCACCCCTGTAATTTCAGCGCTTTGGGAGACCGAGGTGGAAGGGTCACTAGCAGCCAGGAATTTGAGACCAAGCTGGGCAACACAGTGAGATCCTGTCCCTACTGAAAAATAAATACAGCTAGAAAGGTCCTTTGAATTCATCTTAAAAAACAAAAAGATAGATCACATTTTTAAAAAATCAAATTGTCCAAACAGTGTGAGAATGAATCACTTTGTTTTTTCTTAAGCTTCCTGTTCACATTCATCATTTTAATATGCCTCTAATCACTATCATATGTGAAGAAAGATTACAGTACATGGAAATACTTGAACAAGATCTATGTGAATTTTTTATTCTGCATTTTCCTTTTTCCCAAAATTATTAGTACTGAAGCCCTTAATAAAAAGTTTGGAGCTGTTTCCAGAAGGGATGTAATACTATTACACCAAAGCCATTTGGTTTGTTTCCCCTTCATTTTTGTTTATAGATGTTTGGAAGACCATGCCATTAGGAGAGTGTAATTTTAGGGCCACGTCTGCTCTGTGTTGACGTTGAGACAAATCATCTCTCACAATTTTCCACTTTGCTTTAACTCTGCAGCTCCAATTTACAGGTGATCTGACTGTATTCTAAGCAATTTACATTTTAAAATCCTATTTAACCCTTGCAAAAACCTTATGTGGCAGATTCAAGATTATCCCCTTTTCCAGATGAAAAGGCTGAGGTTATAGAAATTAAATAACTTGCGCAAACTCACACACCTGGAAGTTGGCAAAACTGGCAATTAAACCTGGTACGTTTCAATCCAGAGCTGCCCCTCTCAGCCAACATATGGTCACTTTGCAACATTGTGGTTTCCAGTGATACATTCATACAATAAGACTGGTAGTTGCTCTGTTTGTTGCACCATGCCCACTACTGAAAGGATGTACAAGAAATATAAATGTGGTCTCTGCTCTCCAGAACCTTAACAAGGTGGGAAACGTGTATAAAAAGATAGACATGAAGAAACACTCTACCCTGGGTAGAGTGCAGTGGCATCATCACTGCTCACTGCAGCCTCAAACTCCTGGGCTCAAGCAATCCTTCTGCCTCATCCTCCCGAGTAGCTGGTATTACAGGCCTGTGGCACCATGCCCGGCTAATTTTTGTATTTTTTGTAGAGCAGGGATCTTGCTATGTTGCTCAGGTTGGTCTCAAACTCCAGACCTCAAGCTACCTTCCCACCTCAGCCTCCCAGAGTGCTAGGATTACAGGTGTGAGCCACCTCACCTGGCCCAGAATTTTCAAGCAGATCATTTTATAATTGAGAAAACTAAATAAATTAATTTTCAAGCAAAGGGGCAATGGGATAAAAATTAATTTTTATGAGATCAAGTTACAATGTATCTGATGGTTTGGAGGGTAGAGAGATGGGAGGCAGAGTTACCGGGAAGTAAAAGCTTTATTAGTGATCCAGATGTGTAAGGGCTTGGTGAATGTTACTAAGAATGTAAAAATAAAGGGAGATTTGAGAGGTGTTCTAAAAGAAGATTCTACTGCATTGGACTTAGAAGCTGAAGGTTAGGTTGAGATTTTGAGTCCTGGTGACTTGGGAAATAGCAGTGCCTTCGATGGAAATATATTTGGTTGGCTATGTAACTTGTCCCCTAAGCTCTTGAGCATGAAACCGCATGCTGTGATTAATTCTGCTGGGACAGCAGGCATACAATGAGATTGTCCCAGACAAATTTCTAGAATAGGTAGTTGGGCTTGGAGTCCTTTGAAGGTAAGAGATGAGTTTAGTGCCAAGCACATTGAATTTGAGGGGGCAGCTGATGGCCTGGGTGAATAGAAATAGATGCCAAAGATCAGGAGTAGAAATAAAAACTGGAGAGACAGCAGGTTCTTGTGGAATTAGGAGATGGAATCAGATCCTTGAGATAAGTCAGCATTTAAGAATCAGAAAGAAAAAAGGAATCAGCCCAAGAAATAAGAGATTGGTTAGTCAAGTGTGGGAATCATAGGAGTTTCTTGGAGGAGGCTGTTCACATATAAAAGTCTCCAGAAAACTTCATGGCAATTAAACTGGGGCAAGCCCTCCTGGCTTTGCATTTGTGTCTGAAAGGGCTCTATGCTTACTTGTCTATTTCACAAATAAAATGCCAATCTGGACATCTTGGAACCCCAGAATATGCTGCCTTGCCAGCCAGCCCCCTTTGCTGAAAAGAGGGAAAACTGGTGAGAAAGATGGCCGTATATAATGCCTCCAGTTGTTCAGGCAAACTCTGTCCTTAAGTTACTTTGCACTAAAAGCAAGCCCATCACTGCCAGGAGACACTTACGGCATGTTAAGTAATGTTTCCCTTAGAGCAATTTTCCCCCTGTACAAAAGACAGATCTAAGAAAAATGTCTAAAGCAGCTGGGAAAGATTTTCATTCTTGGGAGGCTGCTGGACATTTAGAGATAAACTTAAGTGGAGCAGAACATTTACATACATAAGCTGTTCCTCTACCGTATTTGATTCAATGCTCTATGATGTCCATGTCCATTCTGCATCTGTTACTTGACTTCCTAAAGATGCACAACCAGTTACCATCCTGGAGCCTCAGTTTCCTCACATAAAATGAAGAATGAAAATGAGATAACTTCTAAAGTGCCTTCCAGTTCCAAATTTATCATTTTAGAAGATGATTCCATGAGGAATAGGAGGCCTTGTTTCCTTGGATATATCTCCTATGTGTCCCAAGTTAGTTTAATGCTATCCATACTCTTTGAATGTTATTGAAATTAGCATGCTCAGACTTACATCAGGTGATGAGACTTAACCATGGAACCTATCCTCTTTTTGGTTAATTAATTTTCAAAATTAAGTAATAATTCATCTTGAATTATTTCAAGATGAAAATAAAAACATTTCCAGAGGAAGTAGATCCACCTTTGAATATTTGTTCTCTATAAATATTTTTGCTTCATACATTCTTTGAGTGGGTTTATCAGTCCTACAGTGTGTTTTAGCACTCTCTTTACAGGAATTATCAACTTTTCTCCTACCATTTAGTCAGAAATATATATTCTCCTTCATTCCATTAGCATAAAAACATGTTATTTCTCCCATCTGAAAAAAAAAAATCCTCTATTTTTCCCACCTGCTACCACCCACATCCTCTCTCCCTTTACAACAAGGCTTCTCAGCATTGACATTTTGACATTTTGGAATGAATATTTAAATGTATGTACATTTAAATTTCTGCTGCACTTTGCTGTGGGGAGCTGTCCTGTGCATTGCAGGATGTTTAGCATGTAGTTTCTACCCCTAGATGCTGGAAGCAACCCCCTACACACCACTGTCTCCAGACACTGCCAAATGTCCCCTCAGGTGTATAATGACCTCCAGTTGAGAACCACTGCTCTGCAGCAAAA
Organism: Microcebus murinus; assembly: GCF_040939455.1. Classification (NCBI taxonomy): domain Eukaryota; kingdom Metazoa; phylum Chordata; class Mammalia; order Primates; family Cheirogaleidae; genus Microcebus; species Microcebus murinus. The sequence goes on along the minus strand of NC_134125.1, from coordinate 7,081,506 downwards.
CTCAAAAGCATTTTCTATCTGCACTGTCTCATATTGATCTCTTCCCATCCTCTCTTGACAAAAACTCCACTGCAATGCTCTTGTCAAGATCACCAGTGACCTCCACGTTTCTAAATACTATGGCTGTGTCTCATCTTACTGACCTCTGGACAGCACTTTATGCAGTTGATTACTCCCACTCTCCTTGGAGCCACATGCTTCATTTGGCTTCCAGAACACCAACCTCTCTGCCTTTTCTCCCCACCTTATTGGGGGTTCCTTCTCAGTCTCTGTTGCATGTTTCTCCTCTAAGACCTCCTAATAGTGGGATGCCCTAGGGACAGTGATGTGCTGAGGCTGACCCAAGCCGAGAGAGCCAGCTGTTACCTTTTAAGGAAATTTGCTAGCCAGTTGTTACACAGTTGGCAGCTTACAATTGGCTACAGTAAAGGTATTTATACCATAGAAATTGGCAAAGGCAGCTGGGCGAGGTGGCTCACTCCTGTAATCCTAGCACTTTGGGAGGCTGAGGTGGGCGGATTGCTTGAGCTCAGGAGTTTGAGACCAGCCTGAGCAAGAGACCCCGTCTCTACTAAAAATGGAAAAAATTAGCTGGGCATGGCAGCGCATGCCTACAGTCCCAGCTACTGGGGAGGCTGAGGATCACTTTAGCACAGGAGTATGAGGTTGCTGTGAGCTAGGCTGATGCTATGGCACTCTAGCCCAAGCAACAGAGTGAGACTGTGACTCAAAAAAATAAAATAATAATTAAAAGAAAAAGAAATTGGCAAAGGCTAGAAATCATGGCTTTCCTCTCACCAGTTGTTAAATATTGATCTGTTTTATTGACTACTGGGTCCTCAAACCTCTTTTCTGATGATATTCACCGTCTTGGTGATCTCATCCAGTTGCATGGCTTTAAACACCATCTCAGGCCAGGCGTGGTGGCTCACGCCTGTAATCCTAGCACTCTGGGAGGCCAAGGTGGGAGGATCATTTGAGCTCAGGAGTTTGAGCCCAGCCTGAGCAAGAACGAGACCCCCATCTTTGCTAAAAATAGAAAGAAATTAATTGGTCAACTAAAAATATATAGAAAAAATTAGCTGGGCATGGTGGCACATGCCTGTAGTTTCAGCTACCTGGGTGGCTGAGGCAGCAGGATTGCTTGAGCCCAGGAGTTTGAGGTTGCTGTGAGCTAGGCTGATGCCACGGCACTCTAGCCTGGGCACAGAGTGAGACTCTGTCTCAAAAAAAAAAAAAAAAAAAAAAAAACCACACACACAAAAAAACACCATCTCATTCTTCAAGAAATAAATTGAAAGGGGAAAGAAAAGAGAAGAGGAACCTATATATTTTAAAAGATGTACAAACTAACTGCAAGAATAGACCTTTTTTGAATCCAGATTCAAGTAAACTAACAGTAAAATGGCAAAATTATGAAATAATATAAACAATGACTAGATAGTTGATGATATTGAGGAATTACTATTGTTTGTTTTCAGATGTGATCATGGTATTATTGTCTTGTTTCACAGGAGTCCTTCCCTTTTAGAGAATACTGAAATATTTATGAATAAAATTATATAAATATAAAAACATTATTTAAAATCTGGAATTTGCTTCCAAATAATTTGGAGAGTCAGAGGGGAAACTACCAGGGGATTCAAGGGAAACATGATTGGCATGAGTAGATAATTATCGAAGCCAGATGATGGGTGCATGGACACTTAATATACTAATATTTCTATTTTTAAATATATTTGAAATTTTTCATTATAGAAAGTTTTTAAAATGCCATTTGAAATTCAGCAACCCCACTACTGGTTTTTTGTTGTTGTTTTTTTTGTTTTTTTTCTTTTTATGTAACTTAAACATTTGTATTTTTTTTTTTTTTTTTTGAGACAAAGGTCTCACTTTGTTGCCCAGGCTAGAGTGAGTGCTGTGGTGTCAGCCTAGCTCACAGCAACCTCAGACTCCTGGGCTCAAGCAATCTTGCTGCCTCAGCCTCCCAAGTACCTGGGACTACAGGCATGCGCCACCATGCCCAGCTAATTTTTTCTATATATATCAGTTGGCCAATTAGTTTCTTTCTATTTATAGTAGAGACGGGGGTCTCACTCTTGCTCAGGCTGGTTTCAAACTCCTGACCTTGAGCAACCCGCCCCGCCTCCGCCTCCCAGAGTGCTAGGATTACAGGCGTGAGCCACCACGCCCAGCCACTACTGGGTATTTATCCAAAAGAAAGCAAATCAGTATATCAAAAGGATACCTGCACTCCCATGTTCATTGTAGCACCATTCACAATAGTATTCAGCCACAAAAATATCTGTGGCAATGTGGATGAAACTGGAGGATATTTTGTTAAGTGAAATGAGCCAGGCAAAGAAAGGCAAATATCACATGATCTCACTTGTATATAGACTCTGAAGAAATTGATCTCATAGAAGTAGAGAATGGAATAACCGTTACCAGAGGCTGGGGAAGGTGGGGGATAGGCTGGGATAAAGAGAGATTGGTGAAGGGGTCCAAAGTTACTGTTAGATAGTTCTAGTGTTCTATTTATTACAGGGTAGAATGACTCCGGTTATTAACAATACTGCATTGTATACTTCAAAATAGCTAGAAGAGAGAATTTTGAATGTTTTCCCCACAAAGAAATGATAACTATATGAGGGGATGGATATGCTAAATACCCTGATTTGATTTTTCAATACATGTATACATGCACTGAAACACTACACTGTATCCCATAAATATGCACAATTATTATGTGTCAATTAAAAATAAGATTTTAGGCCAGTGTAATGTCTTATACCTGTAATCCCAGCACTTTGGAAGGCTGAGTCAGGAGGACTGCTTAAGGGTAGGAGTTGGAGACCCGCCTGGGCAATGTAGTGAGATCCCATCTCAAAAAAAAAAAAGGCAGACTAATATTTCATTTTATTATTGTTTTTAAATCCACTTATAGATAACATACCCATTTCTTACCTATACCCTGGTGTGAATCACTTCCACTCTCCTGCCCCAATAGGCTTTCTCCCATGAGTTAATTTAATCTTTACAACAATCCCATAAAATAGTACTATCAACATCCCACTTTCACTGATGGGGTGACTGAGGTTCAGAGAAGTCAAATTAGGCTTCTAATTAAGATACTAAGTGACAAAAATGGGATTTAATACCCAGTACCTCTGTATATCCTTTTAACCACTACCCAGTGCCATTTCTGAAGGACAATGTAAAAAATACATGTATCTTAACCACTTAACTTTATTTTTTTTTTTTTTTTTTTATTTTTTTTTTTTTAACCACTTAACTTTATTAGCTCTTAATCTTTTCCCACAGTTGAAGCTCCTATACATCCTTTCTCCATGGCATTCCCTATGCTCCTAACCCAGATGTAACTCCCAATCTGATTTTGGTGTTTATCATCTCTGTGAAATTTTTTACACTTTTTCTAAATATGTATATATCCTTAAACAACATTTAGTATTTCTTGTATGTTTTCAAACTTTGTTTAAATGATATCATAGAATGACATAGTCTACAACTTGATTCAAATCTACAACTTGACTCAATGCTTTTACATTTATTCATGTTAATATTCATTTGTTAATTTTTAATTTTTTCATCAAAAAAGACAGGCATATTCATGTTAATATTAATACACGTGTTGGAGTTCATTTATTTTAAAAATTTATTTAAATTTAAATAAATGAATTCCAACACGTGTATTAATATTAACATGAATATGTCTTTCTTTTATTTATTTATTGATTGATTGATTTTGATTTAGTTCTTTTACATTTATTTTAATAAATGAACTCCAACACATGTATTAATATTAACATGCCTGGGCTAGAGTAGCATGGCATCAGCCTAGCTCATGGCAACCTCAAACTCCTAGGCTAAAGAGATCCTTCTGCCTCAGCCTCCAAGGTAGCTAGGAGTACAGGCATGAGCCACTGTGCCCAGCCGCTGCATAGCATTTAAATCATTCCCTTGCAGGAAGATAGCAGAGTTTATCCCATTCTCCTGTTAATGTTTATTTTTATTTTTTTTTTATTTTTTATTTTTTATTATTTTTTTTTTTTGAGACAGAGTCTCGCTTGTTGCCCAGGCTAGAGTGAGTGCCGTGGCATCAGCCTAGCTCACAGCAACCTCAAACTCCTGGGCTCAAGCAATCCTGCTGCCTCAGCCTCCCGAGTAGCTGGGACTACAGGCATGCGCCACCATGCCCGGCTAATTTTTATATATATGTATTAGTTGGCCAATTAATTTCTTTCTATTTATAGTAGAGATGGGGTCTCGCTCTTGCTCAGGCTGGTTTCGAACTCCTGACCTTGAGCAATCCGCCCGCCTCAGCCTCCCAAAGTGCTAGGATTACAGGCGTGAGCCACCGCGCCCGGCTTCCTGTTAATGTTTAGATAAGATGTTTCAACTTTTTGCTCTTCTGTATAGACTTCTTGTCACGATTTTCATTTCAGCTGATGTTTAAAAATTGGGATACTTCAAATTTTAAAATCCAGATTTATGATTATGACTTCTTTTGAAAAGTCAAACGACACAGAAAATTCCCACATGGCACCCACATACTGAAATAAAATTGCAGCCGTCCATTTAGATAGCGCACACTCCAGTTTGCCACAATTTCCACTTCCCTGTTGCTCTAATGGTGCTGAGAGCTAATGTCAATTGCCATTTAGAAAAATGCTTACGCCGTGATTTTTTTTTCAGATCACATATACACGTATTTCTTCACATCTGTTTCTGTAAAATCAAATGAAAACAAAAAACAGACCAAGACGACTGTCTCCTTCAAGAAACGAGAGGGGCCATATTTGGGGTGGCTGGGTGGGTGGGAGCTGACAGTGGAGAATATTTCAACTCTGTTTAATTGAAACACATAAACTGCCTCATTCAATTACGTCCCTCCCTGGCCCTTGTATACATTTGAGATCCAAAATATTAACATTTAATTATTGTGTATTCAAGGGATTTTAAGTCAGAACGTCTGATTCCAAGCCAACCATTCAACAACGTGAGCACAAAATTTAAACAGGCAGCTTTAGTTTCTTACCCTGTGAAAAGGGAACGACAAAAACTTCAACTTTATGGAGCAAACTTTTTTTAAGTTTATGGAGTAAAATTTTTTTTTTTTTTTCAAGACAATTTTTCCATGGAGAGTAAAATTTTTTTAAGATGTTAATTGTGCCAGGCAAATGCTGGTTAATATGGGTATCAACTCATTCTTGGACCTAGCCTTTATTCACACTGACCTAGCGAGTCGTTTCACATGGCAAAATATACCCTTTGCAGCAATGAGTGTACCCAGGCCTCTCTCAAGAACACAGAACACATGAGGAGGGGGCGTGGCCCTTTCAGCCTGGTGCGCATGCGCGACTGTAAAAGCAATTAGGTCTGCCCCTGCCACCTAATTAGAATATTTCCGATGTCCGGGAGTTTTTCATCACCCTACTACGTTTACTTTTACTTATGGTAAAGGCCCGTACATTTTTATTACTTTCTGAGAGGCACAAAAATTCCTCTCAAGATTCATCCCTATTGACCACGTAGTCTTACTGAGGTGACTTTTGTCTCATTGGAAGCCCTCAGTAAAGTTTTCAGTTTAGGATATAAGTTTTCAGTTTAGGCGTAATTTTGTGTAAACACAACAAATCATTCCACCTAAGAGAGACTATGGGGAAAGTAGGAAACTGAAGTTTCTTTTTATTCAGGCATTTCAGTAGTTACCTCTTTTTAGGGGCGGTGCCGCGTGTGGACCCGATGGACCCCGGCAATGCCGCCATTTTGGAGCCTTCCCTCAGGAGCCTGTACAGGGTTTCCGAGCTGGTACTGTTGCTGCCGCTGTCGGCGGCCTTGCCGGGCAGGATGAATGTGATAGACCACGTGCGGGACATGGCGGCCGCGGGGCTGCACTCCAACGTGCGGCTCCTCAGCAGCTTGTTACTTACAATGAGTAATAATAACCCGTGAGTTGAGGCGGGGAGCGGCCTGGGACTGAGGAGAAAGCGGCGGCGGTGTGGGAGTCAGGGCTGAGGGCGTGAGGGAACAGGCGGGAAGGAGCGGCCGCGGGCCCCAGCTGAGGCTCCGGGGTCAGCGAGAGCCTAGTCCAGCGGAGCCGACTGCGGAGCGCGAGTTCACTGGGTGCCGGCGTTGTGCGTCGCCGGGATGATCTCCCTGCGGGGGATTGAGCGGCAGCTTCGAGAAATAGAAGGCGGAGGCTTTGAGGACGACCCTCGCTAGGGTTTCCTGAGGCACCTGTCATGGGGCAGAGCGACTGTCATATCGCTGGGCTGAATCCTCCCGTCTCAGCTCCTTCCCAGAGGACGTTTTCTCGCTCGCTGCAGCTCAGAGAGACCCAGTCCCCTGGTTTTTATATTAATCCCTTCGCCCCATATTGAAGATTTTTTTTCTTCTTATGTGTATCAGGAGGGTCCACTTTCTCACCTCGATAAACCTTTGAAAACAGGAGGCTTCCTTGCTGGGTGGGAGTGGCGTGGCGCCTTTCTTGTTTCCAGAGCTGCCAATTATTGAGTCTTATAACACATGGACTACAGGGGTGATTCCAGCTTTTAATGCACGTCTCTTCCCTGCTTAAAATCCTCCACTGCAATTAAATTCTTTCCCATGGCTTGCGGAGCGAGCAGTCATCTGCCTCCTTCTCTCTCCGACTTCTTCCTGTTACTGTTCACCGTACTCCAGCCTCTCTGGCTGTTGTTTCCGTTACTTGAACGCACCAAGCTTGTTCTCAGCTCTGGGCCTTTGCACTTGCTGTTCCCGCTTGGGGTCTTTATTTCAGAGCTATCTCCTTGTTCAGGTTTCAGCTCATATGTCCCTCCTGGGGAGCCCTTCTCTGACCACCAGAATTATCTGATAGTCTCACTTTTTACCTATTGGCCTGCTTTGTTTCTGTAATCACTCTTACCACCTATTGAGGTCAGCACAGTGGCTGTGTGGAGTAAGCACACACATGCTTATTGAATGTGCTAAGAAAGTGAGTACAGTCTCAAGGAGGTAAAACACCTTGTCCAAGTTCACACCTCTATAAATGATATCTAGACCTTGATCCTCTCTAGCCCCAGAGTCTCCATTCTGAGCCACCATTGTCTGCCACCACCAAATGGCATTTTAATGGGATCTTCAGTATGTGGACCCATTAGCATTTGGTCTGCTCTAGAAGCTAGCCTAGGTCAGAAAGGAAAGGCCCCTTTTAAGTGCCTCCAGCTGCTGCTCCACATTTCATTTCCATTAGTGTCCTTTGGACCTCACTAGTGAGACTCATCATTTTGCTACCATCCACTTAGTGCTGATAGTGAGGAGTTCTGGTCTCTGTCAGCCTTCTGTGTTTATTCTGGAGCCTTTCACTTGGTTCTTTGTCAGAGCATACAGTTTCCACCTTTGGGGATTTATGTACCAGTTAGTCATTACTCTTGTTCTCAAAGATGTTACAGGATACTTTGAAGCAGTTTAATCCCCTGGCTAGACTTAATTTAATTAGCACATGCTTTTCATAGTAGACTGGCAGTTTCTTAGGAGGTGTTTTGAATTCTGACCTTCATCGTTTGTATTTTAAATTTTCTTGTTGAATAAGCAGTACATACACTGTTAAAAAAAAGTTCAAACTGTAGAGAACGGATGCGCAGATCAGTGTCTATCCCTGAGTCTTGAACCGTACCTCCACTATTTCCCTTCTCCAGAGGCAACACCTGTAAATTTTGTGTGTGTCATTCCAGAGAGAATTTATGCATGCATAAGTAGGCATGTATGTTACAATATATAAATATCTGAATGCTTTCTGTGGGTATAGTAATATCAAGTGTGTATTTCTTATTAAATACATAGAATTTCAGAGTTGGAAGAGATCTTAAGTCATCCGGACTATACCTTTCATTCCTTGCAATTTTTTTTGTAACTTTATATCCAATGTTTAGTCTGCCTGTCCTTTTTTCTAAAAATATATGTTTATATAATTCACATATTATAGAATTCACCCTTTTAAAGAGTTTGATTCTCAGCTGGGTACATGCCTGTAGTCACATAGTCCCACCTACCTGGGAGGTTGAGGCAGGAAGATCACTTGAGCCCAGGAGTTTGAGGCCAGCCTAGGCAACATAGCAAGACCTTGTCTCTTAAATAAATTAATTTTTAAAAACAGCACAATTCTGTGGGTTTTAGTATATTGGCAAGATTGTACAACCATCACCCCTCTCTAATTCCAGAACATTTTCATTATCTCTAAAACAATCCTTGTGTCTGCTAGTAGATACTCCCCAGTTTCCCCCTTCCCCTGCAACCACTAATGTACCTGTTCTTTTTTTTCTTGAGGCAGAGTCTTGCCCTGGGTAGAATGCAGTGGCATCATCATAGCTCACTGCAACCTCAAACTCCTGGGCTCAAGCAATTCTTTTGCCTCAGCCTCCCAAGTAGCTGGGACTATAGGCATGTGCCACCATGCCCGGCTAATTTTTTTTTTTTTTTTTGAGACAGAGTCTCACTTTGTTGCCCAGGCTAGAGTGAGTGCCGTGGCATCAGCCTAGCTCACAGCAACCTCAAACTCCTGGGCTCAAGCAATCCTGCTGCCTCACCTTCCCGAGTAGCTGGGACTACAGGCATGTGGCACCATGACTGGCTAATTTTTTCTATATATATTAGCTGGCCAATTCTTTTTTTTTTTTTTTTTTTTTTGAGACAGAGTCTCGCTTGTTGCCCAGGCTAGAGTGAGTGCCATGGCGTCAGCCTAGCTCACAGCAACCTCAAACTCCTGGGCTCAAGCAATCCTGCTGCCTCAGCCTCCCGAGTAGCTGGGACTACAGGCATGCGCCACCATGCCCGGCTAATTTTTTTTTATATATATATTAGTTGGCCAATTAATTTTTTTCTATTTATAGTAGAGACGGGTCTCGCTCTTGCTCAGGCTGGTTTCGAACTCCTGACCTCGAGCAATCCGCCCACCTCAGCCTCCCAGAGTGCTAGGATTACAGGCGTGAGCCACCGCGCCCGGCTAATTCTTTCTATTTATAGTAGAGACGGGGTCTCGCTCTTGCTTAGGCTCGTTTCGAACTCCTTACCTCGAGCAATCCTCCTGCCTCGGCCTCCCAGAGTGCTAGGATTACAGGCGTGAACCACCGCACCAGGCCCCGGCTAATTTTTTCTATATATATTTTTAGTTGTCTAGCTAATTTCTTTCTATTTTTAGTAGAGACGGGGTCTTGCTCTTGCTCTTGCTCTTGCTCAGGCTGGGTTTGAACTCCTGAGCTTAAATGATATTCCCACCTCGGCCTCCCAGAGTGCTAGGATTACAGCCTTAAGCCACCATGCCTGGTCAACCTCAAACTCTTGGGCTTAAGCAATCTTCCTGCCTTAGCCTCCCAAGTAGCTGGGACTACAGGTGCACACCACCATGCCTGGCTAATTTTTTTTTTTTTTTTTTTTTTTTTTTTTTTGAGACAGAGTCTCGCTTTGTTGCCCAGGCTAGAGTGAGTGCCGTGGCATCAGCCTAGCTCACAGCAACCTCAAACTCCTGGCTCAAGCAATCCTCCTGCCTCAGCCTCCCGAGTAGCTGGGACTATAGGCATTCACCACCATGCCCGGCTAATTTTTTGTATATGTATTAGTTGGCCAATTAATTTCTTTCTATTTATAGTAGAGACGGGGTCTCGCTCTTGCTCAGGCTGGTTTTGAACTCCTGACCTCGAGCAATCCGCCCGCCTCGGCCTCCCAGAGAGCTAGGATTACAGGCGTGAGCCACCGCGCCCGGCCTTTTTTTTTTTTTTTTTTTTTGCAGACATAGCATCTCAATCTTAGTCTTTTCCCATATTTTCTTCAATATTTAAAGAGCTTTCAGGTCTCCAGACTTTTTGTTCAGCCTCTTGCTGAAAAGAATTCAAAGTGGTGAGGTTTTCCTTTTCCAGGTCTTTAACTCTTCTTTGGTAATATTAAGTCATTGTGGTTGCTCTCTTTTGTCTATATTATCCTTAAAACTTGATGTTACTATAAGAGTATGGACAGCTATATATCAAACTGTTAAATTAAGAGGGCTTGGATTAAAGAAGGGGAGGAAAAGATGTATTATGTTTTGTCTATATATCTATATTACTGGATTCAATTTATAGGTATCACCACTTTTATATTAAGCAAATAAAATATTAAATTATATTAAAACAGAACAATTTAAGGCAATATCCTAGATGTATTGACCATATTAGCATGGAGTTCAACTTTCATGCCTCTCACTTTAGGGACTAGCACTTATGGTACGTTGACTTTTTTTTTATAAACAATACAAGGCTTTGTGCTAGGCTTATGTGGACACTAAGAAAGGTGTTCTTTCTAATATTTCAAAGTAACCCATGTAGGGGGTATACTTTCTTTGTTTTCTAGTGAGTTATTCTCCCCATCTCAGAAGTACCAGCTTTTGGTGTATCACGCAGATTCTCTCTTTCATGATAAGGAATATCGGAATGCTGTGAGTAAGTATACCATGGCTTTACAGCAGAAGAAAGCTCTAAGTAAAACTTCAAAAGTGAGACCTTCAACTGGAAATTCTGCATCTACTCCACAAAGTCAGGTAATTGGAGATAGAATTGTGATTTTTTTTTCTTTGTTTTTAGAGAGACTGAAAGAATTTATTTATTTTTTATTTTTTTATAATTTTTTAATTTTTTTATTATTTCATTTTTTAAAAATATTTCCTACAATTGGCCAGGCGCAGTGGCTCACGCCTGTAATCCTAGCACTCTGAGAGGCTGAGGCAGAGGATTGCTCGAGGTAAGGAGTTCGAAACCAGCCTGAGCAAGAGTGAGACCCCGTCTCTACTATAAATAGAAAGAAATTAATTGGCCAATTAATATATAGAGAAAAAATTAGCTGGGCATGGGCACATGCCTGTAGTCCCAGCTGCTCGGCAGGCTGAGGCAGAAGGATTGCTTGAGCCTAGGAGTTTGAGGTTGCTGTGAGCTAGGCTGACACCACAGCACTCACTCTAGCCTGAGCAACAAAATGAGACTCTGTCTCAAAATAAATAAATAAATAAAATAAAATATTTCCTACAATTGAGCATTTGTAGGAAAGAATTTAGAAGATGGCTGCTTAGATGTAGAAGATGGTAAAATCAAAAGTAATTTTTAAAGGGGAGCTGATTAGAGAAACAAAGATGAAAAACCACTTAGATATAAGAACGTATTCAACCAAGCAGTAAAGGCTAAGAGCAAAATTCACTCCATAGATAAATCTAAAAATGGAATTAAACATGCATTATCTAGGTTCTAACAAAGTCATGCGTTGTTCCTGATTTTTACACAAACAGAACTCAAAATGTAGAGTGTTTATAATTTTAATGACAATACAACTTTTAAGGCCTGTGTGGTGGCTCATGCCTGTAATCCCAGTGACTTGGAAGGCTGAGACAAGAGGATCACTTGAGCCCAGGCGTTTGAGGTCAGCCTGAGCAACAGCAAGACCCCATCTCTAAAAAAAATTTTGTTAAATTAGCTGGGTATGGTGGTGCATGCCTGTAGTCCCAGCTATTTGGGAGGCCAAGGCAGGAGAACTGCTTGAGCCCAGGAGTTTGAGGCTGTAGTGTGCTATAATCATGCCACTGCACTCCAGCCTGGACGACAGAGTCATCCCATTGCTAGAAATTAATTATAGTAGTAGACTCACAAAAGGTTTTCAGGGTATGTAACTGTGGTTGCTTATTGCAATATTGTTTATAATAGTAACTGGGAGAAGTGTGTGTTTGTAGAATCTGGTTAAGTTATAGCCAGAAGATGGAATAAGGTGGAATTAAAGAATTGAAAAAGGAGATAGAGGTGTATGTGCTGATTTGAAAAGAACTCCTATATATATTAGTAAAGAAAACAAGGTCTGAATCAGTGTATTCAGTATCCGTTTTGTTCAAAGGGAATAGTTTAAAGATTTTATACATCTTGGTATATGTCTACTAAATATATATGGATAATAAGCTTAAAAGATTTTGTGTGTGGGAAGGAAATAAATGTAATGATGGAAAGCTGTAGGGGGAGCGGAACTTTTACTTTCAATTTGAACCTTTCTTTAAATTGCCTAGCTGAACACATGCTACTTACATTTTAAAGGAATGTCGAATAAAAGAATTAAAAGGAATGTCAGAATGTACTAGAAGTGAAATTATAGGTTCTGTATTTTTCCATAGCTAAAAGAAGACACAAATTGATATAGTTGATTTTTTAAAAGCCTGCTTCTCTTCATCTTATTTCTGTGTAAAACTCTTGCTTTGTGTTATTAATGAGGTAATTGCCAGGGTTTTCTCTTGTTTTCTAACACTGAGTGGAAGTCATGTATATTGTCCAGAATGGTTAAATCATAAAAATAGCTAACATTTATTGAGTATTCAATATGTTAAGCAACATGCCAAACCTTTCATATGAATTAATACATTTAATATTCATGAAAGTTTTTTAAAAATTTAGATATATAGTGGGCCCTCCATATCCTCAAGTTTCTTTTTTTTTTTTTTTTTTTTTTTTGGAATTTGGACTTTGAGATGAGATCCTCAAGTTTCATATCTGTGCATTCAATCAACTGTGGATTGAAAATATGTGGAAAAAGGCTGGATGTGGTGGCTCACACCTGTAATCAATCCTAGGGCTTTGGAAGGCTGAAGTGGTAGGATTGCTTAAGGCTAGGAGTTTGAGACCAGCCTGGACAACATAGCAAGACCTCATCTCTTCAAAAACAAAAAAAGAAAAATTAGCCAGGCATGGTGGTGCACATCTGTAGTTCTAGGTATTATACTAGGGTGGCTGAGGCAGGTGGATCACTTGAGCCTGGGAGTTCAAGGCTACAGTGAAATAAATGATCATGGCACTGTACTTCAGCCTGAGGGACAGAGCGAGGCCCTGTCTGAAAATAATAATAAAAATAATAATGCTTTGAACATGCTGTGTAGGTTTTTGTGTGAACAGATGTTTTCAGTTTTTGTGGCTGTATACCTAGGAGTAGAACTGCTGGGTCATATGATAACTCTTTTTAACATTTTAAAGACCTACCATTCTATCGAAATCATATTTTGAAGAGATGTTGTCATTATCTCTTAGTGTCTTCCATCTGAAATCGAAGTGAAATACAAAATGGCTGAATGCTATACCATGCTAAAACAAGATAAAGATGCCATTGCTATACTTGATGGGATCCCTTCCAGACAGAGAACTCCTAAAGTAAGTTGAATGAAGAGTTTATGTGTTTTTCTCCTCCCCATCTCTCCCAACGCTGCTCCCTCCATGTTTTTTCATAAACGTGCATCAGGGAGCCCATCTGAGCATTTTACTCATGATAGTCATGCTCACTTGCTTTTCCTGTTAATGGAGCAGGGGTTTGGAAAGATAAACGAGTCACTTATGAGATCCTGAAAATTCAGCTGATGAAAATGAAAGCTGAAGAATACTACAAGTGCTTATTCTTTGGTGTTTCTTACTGTAGGAAATATTTATTTACAAAACAGTTCTAAGTGGCAAAACACTTTTGTAGAACTTATTTTTTGCTTTACATAGGTGTACCCATTTGCTAATGGGAATAGTTTTATTAATGCCATCATTTTCAAAATTAAGTCTACAAGATCCCTTTGTGCTTATTTATGTGTGAATTATGTACTTGTGTTTGATTTGACAGCATATTGTAGCCAAGAGAACACCTTTAACTGAAATCAAAAGATCTGATGTCTTGTTTCAGTTTGGGCATACAAGTTGTGTGCAGTGTGAAATTGGGCAAGTTACCAATCTCTGAGCTTTTACTTCTTTTATTTGTAAAAAGAGAGAATAGTATTTTCTCCCATCCAAATACTACTAACCAGGCCTGACCCTGCTTAGCTTCTGAGATCAGACAAGATTGGGCACATTCAGAGTGGTATGGTTATCAATGATGTTCTTTGTTAACTTTTGTAAAATCTAAAAAGTATGTGAAAATACTTTTTAAAGTATTTTAAAGTATTACACTAGGCATCTGATCAAGGTTTTTTTGAAGCCCAGTTTAGAACAGTGAGAATCTTTGCTCTTAAGGCTGAATTCATGTCGGTATTTAATATTTTAACATATTCTGTCATGTCACCTGCCCTCCTCACTTCATTGAAAAACTAATTTTATAGGTAAGATGTGTAAATCCTCCTTCCTGTAAAAGAAGTAATCTAAGCAGCAGAGACTGCTTAGATTGTATTTTAATTTGTGCTGTTTTATCCAAATGGTGCTGAATTTTAAAAGTAACCACATTTGATGAGAACATGTTTCAGCAGCTCATATTGAGGAGTTATTTACTGTTTTCTGAGTTTTTAAAACTAAGGTATTTCTACGTTGTATTTTGTGATGGTGGCTGCTGTTAAAAAATACTTAGAAGTCTTGAGGTGAATCCTTGGAGCTAAAAAACAAAACCCCACTTGGGAAGTATGTTATGAACTAACCCGTCTCATAATAATTGTGGATGCTGTATACTAAATTGTGTTCTGGTACACTATGAAAGTCCTCTTTTACCCCAAGAATAATTTTTTTGCATGTGTGAAGAATGTTTGTTGCTCAAGGTGTCTTCCTTTTGAAAGAAGGCATTTTGACAATAAACTTTGAAAGTTACTATTCCTTATCTCATTAGAAATGTACCATAATTTTCTTTGTAATGACTTGTGGGTGTTTGGGAGGCATTTTTGGAAGATGGGTAATGGCAAAGAAGCTCAGCTTTGTAGTATATCCACTGCTTGGTATTTATGGCCGTCGTTTTAAGAGGGACTAGAGAAGTCTGCATTTGTTAGGAAAACATATCCTTCATTCTGTAGAGCTCTTATAGCTAGGAGCAAGCAAAGATGTGTGCCTCAAACATAAACGTATAATATTTACAGTTTTTCTTTCTTGTCCGTTAGGGAGTTAACTGGCTTCTCAGTCTGTGTAAAGGACAAGGAAGTGAGTCAAAATACGTCTAAATGAACGTCTGTTAATGTATGGTAAACGCCGCCACACATTCCCTCACATTTTAAAGGAAAATTCCAGTGTTAGATTATAAAATCTTGGTAAATCTTTACGTTTTATGAGCAAACTTATCAACATACAGTTTTTCACTCAGTTTTTAGAAAATGATGACTGCTTATGTTTATAACTGGTGGAACGTGGCTTTATGATGTTCTGTTTTTAAAAAATAAGGCTCTGTTTTTAAAAAAATTGACTCTTTCACTAGGCAGTACTCAAAATTCATTCTTTCAAAGTGACAGTCAAGTAACTTAAAGGAAATTTGTTGAGGCAGATGGTCCATCAGTCAGTCTGTTAGTAACTAGCAGTCAAGAAAGAATCTTAAGTTTAACTTTTTATTCTCTTAAGGATTGACACCGATACTGGAGTTTTCCTTTAAGTACCTTCCTTTGCATTTTCAAAATAGCCTAATATGGGAAATCCGAGGCCAAATAAAAAATAGTTTTATTTCTAGTATTTCATTATTTCGTTGTTTGTATTAGTGTGGATTGATGCTATACTAGATTGTTTTATATACTGTAGGTCTATAATTGGAACAGATGTTCTTCATGTTCAGAACTACTCTTTTGACTTAGTATCTGGCATACCAAGCCATAGATAATTAAAGAGATTGGGGGTTGACTTTTTTTCTTTTGTGCCCTCACATTGACTGCTTCCTTAGGTTAATGAGTTAACCTAGGTTAATGAGAAAACCCTACTCACAGGACTGTGAGTAGGGTTTTCAGTAAAAAGTGGTATAGTAGCTGGTAATGAACATCAGGGCTTTTTCATGATGAGATATTTTCTTTGCATTGTATGCTTATTTTACTATCCACCGTTTGTGTCTGTACAGATTAACATGATGCTGGCAAACTTGTACAAGCAAAAACTGTTGTGTTTAAGATCTAATAATTTTAAATTGGAATATTTATTTTTCTCTTTGTACTATCAAGAAGGTTATTTATCCCTTTCTATAATTTCTACATTCTTTGGAACTTTTAGGTTTTCTCAAATTTTCCCAGTTGCATTTTTAGGTAGGATTATTTTTAAATAGCTTCTCTAAGTTACATATTTAAATTGTGCTAAAGTGCAGATGTCTGCACTCAGTGATTTAAATAGTGTATCTGATCTCTTGGATCATTATCATCTCTGGAGATCAGTTTGAGTTTGATTTTTGTAACATTACTTTGGCGAGTTAGTACCTATGAGTCTAAGCTTTAAGTGTCAGAAAGGCTAGAGTCTAGCCACAAGTCTAATTATCAGAGAAAAGCCAAGTGTTGTACTTCTGTGTCTGTCCTGCTGTCTAATTTCCTTTTGGGAAAAACTCATCTCATCCTTCTTAACTAGCTATGTCAAGAGTTCCTCACTGTCTCATACCTTAATATTAACCAAATTTAAGATGCATCAACTTGAGCACTTCGAGGTAGCTCACCTTCTACCTTTTCCAAGATCAAGAAAGAATCAAGGTAACTAGCATTCTGTGACATTTCTTAAGTGAATGTTATTCCTGTTTCCAGAGTCAGCATCTTTGGTCCAGGTATTACTAGCCCTTTTGGTTAGGTAAGTGAGAAAGTAATGTGACCTTCCTCTTAGGGATGGGAGTACCTAGGAAGGCAATGGTAATAATTTCTTATTTCTTTTGAAGAATGGGTTTGGTCTTCCTTTACTTGCACAGGGCTGTGAGTAGGGTTTTCAGTAAAAAGTGGTATAGTAGCTGGTAATGAACATCAGGGCTTTTTCATGATGAAATATTTTCTTTGCATTGTATGCTTATTTTACTATCCACCGTTTGTGTCTGTACAGATTAACATGATGCTGGCAAACTTGTACAAGAAGGCTGGTCAGGAGCGCCCTTCGGTCACCAGCTATAAGGAAGTGCTAAGGCAGTGCCCATTAGCCTTGGATGCCATTCTAGGTATAGATCATTTTCTGCCTGTTTTCATGGAGTGTTTACTGTCAAAGAGAGTAGTTCTCAATCTTGACTTACATTAGAATAGCTTTATTTTTAAAAAGTTTCCACCAGAGAGTGATTTAGTAGGATTACTGTTATCACATATTTGATCAAGAAATATTAATAAATTATGGTCTTTCTGTCATACTCATCTTGCTTAGAATAAGGAAGGGGTTGCCTTGTAGCCCAGGGAAAATAGAACCCATTGCTTCTTGCATTGTGGAAGAGAGATGCTGTGCCTCACCACCTTTCTCCTGGTTTCTGTTGGATTAGGTTTGCTGTCCCTTTCTGTAAAAGGTGCAGAGGTGGCATCAATGACAATGAACGTGATCCAAACTGTGCCTAACCTGGACTGGCTCTCTGTGTGGATCAAAGCATATGCTTTTGTGCACACTGGGGACAACTCAAGAGCAATCAATACTATTTGGTGAGTGCCACAAAGTTAATTCAGTGTTTTGTTTTTTTTTGAGATAGTCTCATTCTATTGCTCGGGCTAGAGTGCCATGGTGTCAGCCTCACTCACAATAACCTCAAACTCCTGAGCTTAAGCAATCCTCCTGCCTCAGCCTCCTGAGTAGCTGGGACTACAGGCATGCACCACCATGCCTGGCTAATTTTTTCTATATATTTTTAGTTGGCCAATTAATTTCTTTCTATTTTTAGTAGAGACGGGGTCTCTCTCTTGCTCAGGCTGGTCTCAAACTCCTGACCTTGAGCAATCCACCCGCCTTGGCCTCCCAGAGTGCTAGGATTATAGGCGTGAGCCACCGCGCCTGGCCTGATTCAGTGTTCTTGAGACTCTTTCCCTGTCTGGAGATCTGATGTATCTCAGTCAGCAAAACAGAAAAATGAGATGCCTGTCTCTTGGTGTTGTAGCCAGTTGTCTCCAGGCTATGTTAGTCTTTTAATGTACTGAATGATCCCCAACGTAATAATCTCTGTTGGGGACCTTTAAAATTATAAACTTGGGCTGCATATAAACTCTGTGCATGCAAAGGCAATGACTTGTAAAGCACACTGCCTTGGTGTGTCATTCTGGAACCTAGAAGAAAACTTTGTTGGATCCTTCCCCACTCTGCCATCCTTGAAACATAGTTTATTGTAGCATCTGACCTAGGTATTCTTCTTAGGAATGGGATTTTCTTTTTTTTTTAAGTGTGAAACAAAATTTATTGAGGGAAGGACAAGATAGGTTTACAGAGCAAGAGCAAGATATGTTTACCACAGAGGATGAATGGGCCCCTTGTCATAACAAAAAGACTGGGATTTTCTTTTTATTTAGTTAAAGTCCAAGGATAAGAGGCTAGGGATTGTGTTGTGCAAAGTACTCCGTTGAGTAATAAGTATCTGTCACTTGTGAATGACATTACCTTTAACACCATTGTCCCCTGAAACACTGCAACCTGAAAGTTCTTTGTTCGTAATGAGCCATTTCTGCTTTACTCCATGTATTTGCTGTCTTATCCTATAGTTTTTTAGATAGGCTCAAAATAAAATCTATGGTGCACAGTTCATTTTAAAGTTTTTTGTTATGACACATTTTACACATACACAAAAGAAAGTAGTGTCTATATGCCCAATCAGAATCAACAATCAAGAGGATTTATAATCAATTTTAAGGTTTAGTGTTTGATATCTTACAGTTCACTAGAGAAAAAGTCCTTATTGCGAGATAACGTGGACCTACTGGGAAGCTTAGCAGACCTGTACTTCAGAGCTGGAGACAATAAGAACTCTGTCCTCAAGTTTGAACAGGCACAGATGTTGGATCCTTATCTGATAAAAGGTAAATAATTCTTGGGGCAGAGAGAGGGTGGCTGTTTAGGGCAAGGAAGATAGGAAGGAAATGGAGCATGAACTGATAACCAATTTTCATGGAAATAGTTTGGAAAACTTATTTATTTATTGATTGATTGATTGATTGATTGAGATAGAGTCTGACTCTGTTGCCTGGGCTTGAGTGCCATGGCATCAGCCTAGCTCACAGCAACTTCACATTCCCAGGCTCAAGCAATCCTTCTGCCTCAGCCTCCCAAGTAGCTGGGACTACAGGCATGCTCCACCATGCCCGGCTAATTTTTTCTATATATATTTAGTTGTCCAATTAATTTCTTCCTATTTTTAGTAGAGACGGGGTCTCGCTCCTGCTCAGGCTGGTTTTGAACTTCTGACCTTGAGCTATCCTCCCGCCTCAGCCTCCCAGAGTGCTAGGATTACAGGCATGAGCCACCACGCCCGGCCTAGTTTGTTAAACTAACTAACTAACTAACTAACTAACTTACTTACTTACTTACTTACTTACTTATTTATTTATTTATTTATTTATTTATTTATTTATTTATTTTTGAGTCAGAGTCTCACTTGGTTGCCCAAGCTAGACTGAGTGCCGTGGCATCAGCCTAGCTCACAGCAACCTCAATCTCCTGGGCTCAAGTGATCCTACTGCCTCAGCCTCCCGAGCAGCTGGGACTACAGGCATGCACCATCATACCTGGCTAATTTTTTCTATATATATATATATTTTTTTTTTTTTTCTTTTGAGACAGAGTCTTGCTTTGTTGCCCAGGCTAGAGTGAGTGCCGTGGCGTCCTAGCTCACAGCGACCTCAAACTCCTGGGCTCGAGTGATCCTTCTGCCTCAGCCTCCCGGGTAGCTGGGACTACAGGCATGCGCCACCATGCCCGGCTAATTTTTTTTTATATATATATATCAGTTGGCCAATTAATTTCTTTCTATTTATAGTAGAGACGGGGTCTCGCTCTTGCTCAGGCTGGTTTTGAACTCCTGACCTTGAGCAATCCGCCCGCCTCGGCCTCCCAAGAGCTAGGATTACAGGCATGAGCCACAGTGCCCGGCCTCTATATATTTTTAGTTGGCCAATTTCTTTCTATTTTTTAGTGGAGATGGAGTCTCACTCTTGCTCAGGCTGGTCTCAAACTCCTGACCTTGAGCGATCCTCCCGCCTCGGCCTCCCAAAGAGCTAGGATTACAAGCGTGAGCCACTGCGCCTGGCCTAGTTTGTAAAGCTTATTACAGTATTTTATTTTTTCTAAAGTCTTGACACATGTCTCTAACACTTAGGTAATTCCATTTTGAACAGTGTTTTTGCTTCAAGTGTCATCTCTCCACAGATCATTATTTGACTTTTTTTCTTTTGGGGGGGAGGTCACAGCCCCTCCTTATGATTTATAAATTGATGATGTGCCTGACTTGAGAATTTGGATGGCATCCTCAAAACTGTAATATCCATTTAGGGAATTTAGTTTGACTATGTTCGTAGTATAATTAAAGGAGGATGAGTGAACAGATACTGAGAAAGGGATAAGGAGATTAAAGGCAGTAATTAGGAGTGTACAATGGCAAAATCATTGATCTGAAGGAAGATTGCAGCCAAAAGGGTTTGCCACAGGGATCCCCAAAGGGTGGCAGGAGGGGGCCCGGCAGTGAGTGCTCAAGGGTAGTGGGAAGTAAGGTCAGATAGGCTGATGTCTGTTTGTACAGGCCAAAAAATGGCATCAAAAAAAAAAAAATAGGTTCTTGTGACAATAAACAGTCTCATGGGCTCTTAGGAGTCCTTTCCAAGCTTACAGATGAGGAAGGAGGTCTAGAAAGATGGGTTTGTTTGCACAAAGATCTTTTTCTTGCTCAATGTTCTTTTCTTCAAGCTGCCTGCACCTATTTCGAAAATGGTGTTAGAAGTACTGATCTGGCAGAAGTTGGCAATTTGAAGTTGGAAGCTCAGACTCGAGTACAGGGGCAACCAGCAGTATTGTAGTAATCTTGGCTTGAGAGAAATTTTCCTGGGAGTCTGAATGAAGGGATAGCAAGGAATGGAGAATGGTGGCAAGAAATGGGTGGCAGCAAGCAAGGGTCCCTTCCTAAAGAACTTGAGAATGGGCCGGATACAGTGGCTCACGCCTGTAATCCTATCACTCTGGGAGGCCGAGGTGGGTGGATTGCTCAAGGTCAGGAGTTTGAAACCAGCCTGAGCAAGAGCAAGAGGGGTCTCTACTAAAAAAAAATAGAAAGAAATTAATTGGCCAACTAAAAATATATAGAAAAAATTAGCCAGGCATGGTGGCACATGCCTGTAGTCCCAGCTACTTGGGAGGCTGAGGCAGAAGGATCACTTGAGCCCAGGAGGTTGAGGTTGCTGTGAGCTAGGCTGATGCCACGGCACTCAAGCCTGGGCAACAGAGTGAGAATCTGTCTCAAAAAAAAAAAAAAAGGAAGTGGGGGGTCTGGAAGACTTTGAGCTTTGATGAACTGCATTCCAGAAAAGAACTCCCAGCCTTTTCTGGAATAGGCCAACTTTTTTTGAGACTACTTGGCTTTTTCAGCATAGTAAATGTATATACTCTTGACAACCTAGAGTTCTTAGAGAACTTTATACCTTTTTGGGGCCTTTTCTGGTTGAGTTAGGATAGCTGTATATCATGCCACAAAATAGAGGGACAAGAGTTCCTGAAAATAACAGGCTTTCACATTGTGTGTGAGGTGGGTCTTTTTGCTCCTTTGCTTTTTTCGGGGGGAGGGATGGATTTTGCTTTTTTAATAGTTATTTTGTAGGAAACTGGAAATACTAGTGGGGGGGGAAGCCTGTGGTGGTGGGAAGGGCTCAGCCCCCACAGGAGCTGGGGCCTCGTCATGGGATCTGACATCGAATTCTGCTCCTGTGTAAAGGGCCATTGCTGCTTTGTTTAAAGAGCTGCTTCTTCCTGTGACCTTCCTGTCTAGGCATGGATGTGTATGGCTACCTGCTGGCACGAGAAGGGCGGCTGGAGGATGTGGAGAACCTTGGCTGCCGCCTTTTCAATATTTCCGATCAGCATGCAGAACCGTGGGTGGTCTCCGGGTATGTTGATGTGTTTCCTTTTCTCCCCAGTTTTCAGTAGATTCTTTGAGAGATTGTAGTTCCTCCTGAAGAGACTATAGGTTGAACACAGATTTAAGAGGTAATCAGTCCTGGATTCAAATCATGGTCACTTTGCACTATTTACTTCTCTGGGCCAGGTGCAGTAGCTCAGGCCTGTAATCTTACCACTTTGGGAGGCTGAGGCAGGAGGTTTGCCTGAAGTCAGGAGTTTGGGACCAGGCTGAACAACATAGACCCTGTCTCTACAAAAAACAAAAACAGAAAAATCAGCCAGGTGCGGTGGTGCCCACCTGTAGTCCCAGTTTACTCAGGAGGCTGAGGCGGGAGGATTGCTTGAGCCTAGGCATTTGAGGTTGCAGCGAGCTATGATGATGCCACCACACTATAGCCTAGGCAACAGAGCGAGATCCTGTGTCTCAAAAACAAACACATACCTCCCTGAGTTTGTTTTCTCATTTAGAAAATGAGCTATTAACCTCTACTTCTAGAAGTGAGCATTGATTGATATAGTGAATGCTTTGTGCTTAGCACTGGGCCATCTGTGATGGGACCAAAGGATGCTCCTTTGCTGTTGACTTGGCTTTGCAAATTCTCTGAGTGTCTCTCAGCTAATAACATGTCCAGATCATAAGGTTCTTTTTCATAATTATTTTGTTCACATCAAGATTTCCCCCTTAAAAATAAAGGGTAGGTGTTTTGGTTTGTTTTACTTTTCCCCTAATCTCTTAGGTTAAAGCTTAAGTGTAGTTTATAACAACAATCATGCATAGGGCCTTCCCTTTGAGTTTTAGATACTTTAGGTAAAGTTTCTTTCTAGCCTTCTCTCAGATAACTTCTGGTGGTTTTTTTTCTTCCAGGTGTCACAGCTTCTATAGCAAACGCTATTCTCGGGCCCTTTATTTAGGAGCCAAAGCCATTCAGCTGAATAGTAATAGTGTTCAAGCTTTGCTACTTAAGGGAGCAGCACTTAGGAACATGGGCAGAGTCCAAGAAGCAATAATACATTTTCGGGAGGCCATACGGCTGGCACCTTGTCGCTTAGATTGTTATGAAGGTAAGATAGAAAATATACATGAATGGTGTGAATCCCTAGGGTGGCAACAGCACTCAGATGGAAGGTTTCTTTAGGCCAGCACTTCCCAAGATCCGTTGTACATCAGAGTCATCTGGGAACCTTTCAAAAATCCTGATGCTGGGTCTTTCTGGTATAGATGATGGAATCTGTGGGGTAGGGAGATAGGCATCGGTATTTTTTAAAGATCCCAGGTATTGCCAGTGTGTGAACAAGTTTGGAAACCATTGCATTAGGCATTTTACATTCATTTAGGGGTTTCATTGGAGTTTTTTACCCCATGCTTTCAGAATCCATTTTTCTCATTCCCTTTTTGTGGTGGTGGTTTTGTGTTTTTTTGGTTTTTTTTTTTTTGTTTTTGATGAAAAGGTGGTTGGGATAGTCTTTTTTTCCTGAATCTTTGCCAGGCACCATTCTAGATCACTTGGTTATGTCTTTATTCTTCACAGTCATCTTACCTTGGGCCAGAGATATTACTCATAGGGTAACTCCACATCCATATTACAGTGTTGGTTGTGAGAACCCGTGTGTTCATTGTGACCCCCACAGTGGGCAGAATCAGGCTCCAACTTTGTTTTGTTATAAAATATTTTAAGTTCATGTGAACTGACCCTAGGAGTTCAAAGGAGCTATGCCAGCTTCAGCAACATTTGGTGACTCAGTCATAGACATTAAAATAGATCTTAAAAGATGCAGTTCCTCCAAAACATATTTTTATAAGGATTTAAAAATAAACTCTGGAATCTAGAAGTGACTTGCTGGTAACAGGAAGATGAGTTCAAATTTGAGAAATAAAATTTGGAAGTTGGGGGAGAGAACAAATCTGCTTATATAGCCAGAGAGCCTATGCCTGTGGTGGCTTTGTTGGAGGAAGGAAGATTGTCTTTGTTCTTAATCTCCAGTAAACCAAGCCTTTAGTTTAGATTAATTCTTGATCCTGAAACTATAACTTCCCTAGCCTCCTAACTGCTTTTGTCATGCTGATTCCATTCTGTTGCGTGCCTGTTTCGCCAGAGCAAGAGATAAGTTGAGTAACCCCTTTGCACAGTGTTTGGGCAGAGGATGTGCCCTGCTTGGCCTGTGAGGGCTCACAAGCTGCCTTCTCAAGCTGCCATGTGGAGGTTTGGATCAAGAGGGCTCTGTTTATGTTCTCCAATCCTTCTTGCAGTCTCCAGCGGAGCTTCTTGCAGTCTCCAGCGGAGCTTCCTTACTTTGCTGGTGGAGCCCTTGGGTTAGTGGAGTAGTACTCTTTCCATTTCCTTCTGAAGTTCTAGGGGGCTTTAGCAGGGAAGTAAACCGTATTTGGAGTCCAACACATTGCCTTAAGAGTTAGGTAATGTCTAGTTAGGTAACCATAGTGTGTGCATGAATGTTATAAAAGCTGCTAGGGTGGAGGAGTATGCAGAGAAAATCTGGCAGGGATTGTGTGGGTTTGGGGTTTAAGCTGTTTTTCTGTTTTGATAAGTGCCTTGTGCTAAAAAGTTCTTCCTCTGTTCTGAACTTACTGGCATGAAGAGTTGAGAGTTGACTTCTTGTGGTGGCCCCATAGGGCATCTCCTTTGTGGGTGGGAAGAGAGGCAGGAGCTGCCATTTTCAGTACTTTCAGTCTGTCTGATTAAGTGCTGTTCTTCTAATTTAGGAAAGCCTCCAGCCTTTTGAGATAACTGTTATGTTTTAATTTTTTAAAGAATTTTTAATTATTATGGGTACCTAATAGTTGTGTAACTATAGGGTTGAGATAAGTGTGTTTCAAATGAAAGAGTCTTCTTTTCTCCTTACGTTGCTTGACAGGCCCTTTTCCTTTGTAGAACTGGACGTTCATGTTAGTCCCCCCTCTTAAACAGGCGACTGAACACAGCTGAAGAATAACAGCATAAGAGGCAGTGAAACCTTGGTTTTGGTTGGAAACATCTCTCACTAGTTTAATCTCTTGGCCATATGACATACTAATCATTAGTGTCATGATTGTTCGTTTGGTAGTCAGATGGGCAGCTCACATGCTGCAGTTTCCTCACGCATGCTTGTTCCTTCCCTGACCGAAGGTGCCTCTGCAGGGCAGGCTTTTTCCATGTCTGTCAAGTGCTCTGGGGAAGAACACTTTTTAGCTAGTCCGTCAGCATACCCTCCAGTCTCATCTCACCATCCAAGTTTTCTCCTGGCCTGCCCTTTGTCTGAAACTTCAAAGGTTTGCAATTTGGAGGGCTGTCAGAGTAGAAGCATGGCTTGGACTGGTAATATGGTTGAACTACTTTGTGTGTTGTTTTTTCAGGTCTCATCGAATGTTACTTAGCCTCCAACAGTATTCGGGAAGCAATGGTGATGGCTAACAACGTCTACAAAACGTTAGGAGCCAATGCACAGACCCTTACCCTTTTAGCCACTGTTTGTCTTGAAGACCCAGTGACACAAGAGAAAGCCAAAACTTTATTAGATAAAGCCCTGACCCAAAGGCCGGATTACATTAAGGCTGTGGTGAAAAAAGCAGAACTACTTAGTAAGTGTGTCTTATTTTCTGCCCTGTTCCTCATTAAGTTTTATGAAACCTGATCTCTTTTGGACTCCTCAGTCCCAGCTGGTTACAGATGACCAGACAGGTGTGTGCCTTTTGCAGCAGGTCTGAGCCTGCTTGAATTGGTTTATATTTAGCACAGCCAAATGTAGCTGGCTTAGACCTGCTTGGCTTAGCTCAAACCAGCTATTATTTGTTGGTACCTGTTCAGCTCACTTTTATCTGGTTTAAGTTATCCTGAACTGATTTGGGTTGAATATAACTAACTGGTTTTAGCCAGTTTGAACTGTTTTAAACCATCTGAATTCTCTTTTGACTTCCCTTTGAGTCTTGTTTGTTTAGTCCTGACTTATTAACTCCTGGGTTTGGGCTAGTTTGGCAAATAAAATGCAATTTGGCTTTTCATTTGAATTACGGTTAAGAGTACATTTTTAAAAATCATAATTTAATCTGCAAATTTTCCAATTGGGTAGGAACTCAGATGCACTTGCTTTCACTTTGTATGTCACTGCCATTGTCAGATTGTGAGAGGTGTGGTTTTGTGTATATGACTTAGAATGGGAATATATTTTCAAAATGTTGAAACTAGGAAAATGAGGGTCATTTTTTTTCCAGGCAGAGAACAGAAATATGAAGATGGAATTGCTTTGCTGAGGAATGCACTGGCTAATCAGAGTGACTGTGTCCTGCATCGGATCCTTGGAGATTTCCTTGTAGCTGTCAATGAGTATCAGGAAGCAATGGACCAGTATAGTATAGCACTAAGGTAGGCACCCGGCCTCCCATGGGGGAAGGTCGATAAGGAGGGCAGAGGAGGCAGTGAGCTGTCACAGGCGTTCTGGAGACACACAGACACTCTGTGCCCACGATTGAAAACAGAATAATAACCGTAACGATAGAAGAGTTATTTGTGAATTCGTGACTTCTAAAAATTTTTTCTTCAAGTATATTAACAACATTGAAGAACTGTTTCACTCATAACCAGCCCACACCTCTATAACATCCTTGTTCATTTGTATAGATCATCTTCCTGTCCTTGCCCACACATACACATATTTTTATAGGGTTATACCTAGTCTATATTTTATATTCTGCTTTTTCAAATCAAAGTATTGTAAGTACTTCCCATGTTTCTACCTACTGTAGTAGTTAAGAACTTGAACTCTGAAGTTTGATTACTACCTTCACCACCTGTCATCTTGGGCAAGTTACTAACAAATTTCCTTGTCTATATCTATCTACCTTATTAGATATTGAATGATTGAGGATTAAAATGATTATTCCATGTAAAGCTCTTAGCACTGTGCCTGGTACATAGTAAATACTAAATAAATAGTGGTATTCTTACTGTTTAATAGAGAAGTGATTTCTTTGAGGGTTGTCTGTGTGTCTGTAAGGTTATGGTCAAGGGCTGTCTTTAATGACTCTGATCACGTCCGTTTACTTGTTCAGCAGACAGTTGAGCACCACTCATGTGCCTGGCATCTCAGTGACCCTCGGGGATGCTGCGTTTCCGGGAGCTGTCAGTCTCAGACGTGCAGACTGACCGTACCTCGTGCTAAGGGCTTTCATAGCAGTCTGTAGAAGGCAAGGTGGGAGTCCAAAGGGTGGGGGCCCCTGGGTGTGGGTAAGAGCTTCAGAGATGAGGAGATGTTACAGATCTGCATTTATATAAGTAGAAACAATTCCAACGAGGGTTTTAGCTGCTTTTTAGAAGCCCCAGAAGCAAGGGAAAAAAATAAATACCAGACTTTCATTAGAAGTGGGATTTGCTAGGGATGGGATGGCTGAGGCTTGTGTAATGATCACGAAAGCAAGAGGAAAGATGTGTTAGGAGACAAACAAATGAAGTTCTGGAGCTTCTGAACTTTGGGGGATTGGCAAATGTTGACTTCTAGCTGCTAAATGCAAATATTCAGAGGTAGCCTTGGGTTCTGGGGTCTAACGTAGAGGTTAAAAATGTGTTCCATGGTAGAGTGTGATGTTTTGGGCTGACTACTGAAATGCTGATATGTTTAATTATATTGTAAGAACATGGAACAGTTATACTCACAGAACAATAACTACTTTTTGTAACCCCATAGCTCAAAAACCCAACTTTCAGGGAATTACATTTAAATTTGCCTGTTAATGTTTGTTTGCAACTTTTTCATTAATGTTATCTGGGAGCCTCCTCTAGCAGAACGCTAGGGGTAATAGATGTGAAAAGGTTTAAGAAATTTGTGGAGAAAACTCAAATTGAGAATTCTAAAAATTAGGAAAAGACGCCTTTTTTCACTTCTAGTGGTGGACTCCCTCGACCCAGCCTTGGAAGCCGGAGTTGTTTGGAGAGGCCGGGCATTAGCGGTCTCTCTGTGACTGTGTGGTCATTTCACTGCCGGGCCAGGGAGATGACGAATCAGCCGGCAAGAAGCAAGGCAGAGATTCAGGCCTCTCCTTTGTTTTGTTGTCCCCTAGTTTGGACCCCAATGACCAGAAGTCTCTAGAGGGGATGCAGAAGATGGAGAAGGAGGAGAGTCCCACGGATGCCACTCAGGAGGAGGATGTGGACGACATGGAAGGGAGTGGGGAAGAAGGGGACCTGGAGGGCAGCGACAGTGAGGCGGCCCAGTGGGCTGACCAGGAGCAGTGGTTCGGCATGCAGTGAGGGCGGCCGCTGCGGGGCCACACTGGCCTGCCCTGCTCTGAGCTCTTCCGTGGACTGAAGGAACCGTAGGCACCTGCTCTCAGGAGGACAAGGATTCAGCATGTGATTGCAGCGGGGGTCTCAGCCCCCTGGCTCTCGATTCCTAGTTGTGACTTCATTTCTAAACTGAGCCTGACCAGCCTTCCATGTATCTCCATCCTCTCCTGCTCCAGCCAGGGAGGACCGCGGGAGCACCCCGAGGCCCACACACGCCAGGGCTTCTGGGCCAAGAGCACTTTTTATATAACTAATTTCTAAATCAAAAAGCTCAAGGAATAGACGGTGTTTTGTCTGTGACATGGATGGGTTTGAAGGAGTGACCCGCCGCCCAGTCTGGCCCCAGAGGGCTTCCTGTTACCAGAAGTCATCGCCTGGGCTGTCCAGACTTCCCTAGTAACCGTGCTTTCCTTCTGCAAAGTTAGTAATGCCTTAAGCTGACAGTTGCTATTTTGCAGAACAGTTTTCCTCTTTCCTAAGCTGGTAACTTGCCTCTGAGCCTGGCCAATCTGAGAAACGGGTGTGACGAGAGCATGAGCAGGCGCACCTGGGGCGGTTCCCTAATAAAACTGGTTTGTACAGTCACGGTGTTGGGGTGATCAGAACGGAAGCCCTTTAGTAGAGTCCTGGTTTTTTGGTCTCATTCAGAATGTATTGATTCAGCCTCAGAATTATTTGCCATAAATAGACTCTCTTCCCCTAGTATTAGGAGTTAAGGGGGTGGGAAAGCTCAGCCCCGAGTTGGTGCATCCACCTGCATTTTCGGATGGTGAATTTCCCTGGGACCTGAGAGTCTGGCCAGATTTCCGGCTGAGTCTGTCTGGCTTCAGCATTCTGGCATGGGTGTCACACCTTGAGCTCTAGTGCTGGTGATTCTTCACCCACCCTCCCCCTTGTGTCTTAAAATGCAGTGCCTTTTCAGTACACAGTTAATTGGAGGTGAGGGGGATGTCACAGCTAACCTTAAACTCTCATTAAAACAAAATTGGTCAAAGGCGCTACAAGATGTTAATTTGATGTACCTGGATAGTTATATTCTGAAGTGTAGAAATACTGAAAGTATACAATAGTTTAGGAGTTCAGAATATCTGATAGCTGCACTTTAAAATGGGCAAAAAGTTTCTGTGAAAATGTATTTCAGTACCAGAGCCAAAGCTTGCCCAGCGGCACTTCATCTGAGCCACTCTAGGGAGGCCGGCAAGCAGTTGGACTTTCGCCATGTGAGGGTGTGGGGGGGGCAAGACGCTGTCCCTTGGCCTGAGTACTCCTTCCGGGATGCAGCCTCAAGGGCTGCCTCAGCCTGGTTACTGCAGTAAGTACTGCGGTGAGAGAAAAGGTAAAACCTTTGCCTTTCCCAGACTCCAGGAGGAAGCCCAGCCCATGCACCCCTCTCGTTTCTGTCAGCACACCTGCTGGAGCAGGAATCCCATCTGGACCAGTGTCTTGAAGCCCAGGCCCTGAGGCATCACTGGGCACCTCACCCTTGGCTCTGCGGGGAGCCCTCGATCGTTGTGGCCTGTCCACACCGGGCCACTTCGTCCCGGCTGCACCTGCCTGGGCTGGACGCCCAGGTCCTTCCCACCTTCAGCTCCAGCCTCATGGTGACAGCTGGGTTGGAAGAGGCGGCTGAAGCTTCCTCACATGCATTTGAGAAAATACTCTTGGTCCACAGCAAAGGATGGGAGAAGTCTGGGAGGGAGGCTGCCGAAGCTCTTGCCTGGCACTGCCACTTTCTCACAAACAAAAACTTAAGAAGGGCAGGGAGCCCCAGGCATGGATTTTCCCACTGAGCCACCTGCCAGGACTGGGGCCGGCCCCTAAATGTCCGCAGTCACAGTACCTTCTGGTGTCTGGAGGTTCACGCAGCCGCTGGAGGCTGTTTTAACTGAGTCCTGCCATCTCCTGCCTTCCAGGTGATTCAGAGACTGGCTAGGGATCAGTGGCCAGGTGGGCATTTGGTCTGGGAGGCCATCAGCATGGTGCTCGTCACCAGGGGAGTGCAAGCCTCCCTGGGGACTTGGGTGGTGGGATCGCTCTGGAGCCCGCCTGCCCTTCTGCTAGAGGACCCTCGGCTGAGCAGGCGGGAGGCTGAGGGCTCCGATGTGGACCTATCTTTCTCTCTCCCCTTTTGGACCCATGCCAGGTAGTTGTGGCCCCTGCAAACGTCCCCTGATGGCAGGAGCTCTCCCTGCCAGCACCGCATGGGCCCACGCTCCTGCCTGCGAGTTCCTCCCCAGAGAGCAAGGCCAGCTTTTCCCAGCTCTGCGGTGTGGACTCCAGGCCAGTACCAAAGTTTAAATCCAGGGCAGGGCCCGTGGCCCAGGAATCTGCATCTTTTATCACATCCCCGCCCTGACTGGTATTCCCTTGAGCAAATACAGACAGAAGCCTGGGAGGGGGCTTGAGGGTCCCAGGAGTGGCAGGCCTGACGCCAGAGGACCTGGGGCTTCGCACAGCTGCTGGTGGCTGAGGTGGGAGGAACCGGCCTCCACTGGCTGCACCTGCGTTCCCACCTTCCGCCGCCCTGGGGCAGGCCCAGGCCGGCAGGAACCGCCCCCAGAGCTCGCCGTGGGCTCTTCTGAGGCCGCTTGGGCCTGCGGCGCGGCTGCGGGCTCTGCTGATGTTGGCTGCCCTGGCCAGACTCCACACACCTCACCGCAGCCCCCGGGGACAGCGGCCGTGGGCAGGTCACCAGCAATCCCTGGCACTGGGAGGGGCCCTTGAGGTAAGTGCCACACTAAAGTTTTCCCGAGAGGCCCTGGCTGCCACCTCCCCTCTTGGTGCACAAAGGGCAGGCTTCTCTGCTGTCTAGACGCCTCCAGGCCTGTGCGGGCCTGGCAGACCTGCCCCAGCTGCACCTGGGCCACACCTGGGCTGCCACCAGCCAGGGCTGGGGCTGGGGTTTTCCCAGCCTGCTGTGGAAGGTCGCTGGCAGCACAGCACATGTCTCTGACTTCACAGCCCGCATGATACCGGCAGGGCCAGGAGTAAGCCAGAAGCCCACAGACGGCCTCCTGAGCAGCCACTGAAAGAAAACACTAATTTAAAAAGGACAGGGCCTGTGCTGGGCTGGTGGGGCTGTAAGATGGCGCGGCCACTGTGGAAAACAGTCTGGCAGCTCCAAATAGTGTGATCCGGCATTCCACTCAGGGTCTACACCTGAAAGAATCGAAAACAGGGACTCAAACGGCCCAAATGTCCACTGACCGATGAATGGATGAACAAAATGAGACACGTGTGTCCATACAGTGGCATAGTATTTAGCCTTAAGTAAGAAAGTCTTACCACGCTACTACATGGATGAACTTTGGGGGCATTATTCTAAATGAAGGAAGCTAATCACAAAAGGGCAAATCCTGTCTGGTTCCACTTATCTGAGGCGTACTTAGTCGTTGGATTCACAAGGCAGAAAATAGATTAGAGGTTGCAGGGCAGGAGGGGGGGAATAGTGAATGAGTATTTAATACAGACAGAGTCTCTGCTTAGAATATTTGGCAAGTTCTGGAAGTGGTGATGGTGGTTGTACAACACGGTGAATATACTTAATGCCACTGCACTGCACTCCTAAAAATGGTTAAAACGAGGCTGGGTGTGGTGGCTCATGCCTGTAATCCCAGCACTTTGGGAGACTTAGGCAGGAAGATTGCTAAGCTCAGGAGTTGGAAACCAGCCAGGGCAACACAGTGAGACTCCATCTCTACGAAATTTTTAAAAATTCTTAAAATGGTAAAATTTATGTTATATATATTTTACCACAATAAAAAATAAAACAGTGAAGAAATGGGCTATAAGTCTGCATCTAAATCACCCTGTTAACACATCTTAATTTACGTGAAATACAGTATATATTTGTAATATATATGTGTTAGAAAAACTACACAGTTAAATTCAAAGATATAAAATTAAAAATACATCTACTTCCAAATCTCTGTGGAATCCCAGTGTCCTCCCCCAAAATAAATTTCTGGTTCTACCTTTAGAAAAATAATTCAGTTTGCCTAATTATGCAAAGCAATGTCAGTGTGTCCTTCATTCGTTTCCAGGCTGTGGGTGACACAATTTCTGCAACCCTTCTACTGGTGGATACTTGCTCCCTGTCTTCTCTATAATTTTTACAGCCTGCACTGTCATGAACATATTTTGGCCTGATAGTCCAAGCACATGCAAAGGTCAAGTTCCTTGTGAAATTCTTGGGTCTCAGTGTACGCGCTGAAGTTTGTCAAGGACGCTGCCAGGTTACTCTGGCAGTAGCAGGTGGAGGCGGGTGCTTATTTTCCTCATCCTCACCAGCAGCATCAAGTGTTTTCAGTTTTTTTTTTTTTGCCAGTCTCAGGTGTGGCAGATGCACCATTGCCTTGATTTGCTTTAATTGCTGCTACTTGAGTGCTCATCTGGGCCCATCATCACGTCTCAGCCTCACCTGCTGAGGTTGGGGAGGTGGGGTTAGCCCCATTTCACAGATGAGCAAACTGAGTCTCAGATGGACATGTTAGCTGTTTCTGTCTGTCCAGAGCCTCTTGCCTGGAGCTTCAACCATGATCTCTCCACAATTTTATAGTCTGTTCCCGAGAAAACAGCCACCTTAAGCACTCCTCCTCAGCCCTGGTGGATTTAGAGGCTGTAGACAGTCTGGCAAGAGCAGCCCCATCCCAATGCAGCTCTTGCCGGCCACTTAAATCTTCCAGTGTCTGTCTCTTTATAAACAATCCTCTGGTGACCTCCTTTGTGTTCACAGCTTTTTCCTTCTTTGGGTAAATTCCTAGCAGGGACTTTCAGAGTGAGAGTGTTAGGATCATTTTTGGAACTTTGCAGGGGGCTGGCTAGATTGTCCTCTGTGCAGCGAGTCTGTAAGCCCAGGCCAGCCCCGGGGAGCCCATCTGTGGGCCGCAGGTTAGGGGAGAAGCAGGAGCCCTCCAGTCTCTGGCAGAAGCTGGAGCCTGTGGTTGGCTCGAGGCCCCCACCTGAGCTTTTTGGAGCCCTTCCCTTGTCCAGCTCTGGGTTTGGGGGTTTCCTGGATGAGGTCGGACACCACTGCTTGCGGGCTGAGGGAGTCTGTACTGATTCCTGTGTGTGTTGGGGGTGGGTGCCACAGCTTGTGTCACCCGAGTCCCCCCTCCTTCGGTGCCGCCTCAAGAGTCACCCACCCTCCCTACAAGGAGGGCTGAGCCTTTGGGAGCACAGGCTTCTCTCTGAGGGGTGGCCTGCTATGCTGTGTGGCCGTGGGCAGCTCCCTTAGCCTCTCTGTGCCTCCATAAGAGTTGGGTCCTCTCTCCCTGTCGTCAGACAAGGGCTTTGTGGCAGGGATGTCAGCACTCAGTGGCCTGGAGTGGGGCGTGTAGATGAGGAGCAGCCCCTGATGGCTAAACCTTGGTCCTTGGGGTCAGTGTCCCTGAGGACAGGGGCTTGCCCTCTGCCCCGTGGCTGGGCCCTCTTTGGCGCTAGATGAGCAGATTTGCCCTGAGCCTCTCTCGGTGCTGGTCCTGGTCCCGTGTGGGCCTGAGGCCCAGAAATTCTTACTTGACTCTTGGATCCCCCCACCCACGACTGCAGTCACTAGGCCCTCGCCCATCTCCCTAGTTGGTCCCCACAGGGCAACAGGGGTTCCAGCCAGGAACTGAGTGGGAATCGTGGCGAACAGGGGTCTGTCCTGAGGCCCTTGCCCTCCAGACAGGCTGGACCCACACAGAAACCCCATTCCTGAGGGGCCCAAACAAGCCAGCCAGCGCCCTGCAGGCTGCTCCCGCCTGACGGTGTGTCAGGGACAGAGGTGACCCCTACACAAAGCCCCCACCTGGAGCATTGTCCAGAATGTTGGCTGTAGAGACAAGCCAAGCTTCTGTCATTCTGAGGGAGGTGAAGGGTCTGTGGAGACCCCTAAGCCTATCTGGGAGAGCAGCCTCCACTCAGAATAATTCTGTTCATGGGCCAAGGCAAGAGCCTGCCCAGGGGCTGATGAGTATCTCTTTTATGCTTTTAATAAAAATGTAAAATTGGTGAAATATAGCATACATACAGAAGTATATGAAAACATAGCTGGTGTTTAAGGAACCACAGGTATAACACGTGTACATGCCACACAGGTCATGAAATAGGACATTTCATCACCCCAGGAGCACCCTGTGTGCTCAGACCCCATCCCCTACTTCTCTCTTCCATCCCCCAACCCCTGCCAAAGGCAACCATGATTCTGAATTTAATTTCATTTAATTTTTTAAAGATGGAGCCTTGCTCTATCACCCAGGCTAGAGTGCAGTGGTGTGATTATAGCTCACTGCAGCCTCCAACTCCTGGGCTCAAGTGATCCTTCTGCCACAGCCTCCCGAGTAGCTGGGACCAGTGTGTCTAATTTTTAAAAATTTTTTGTGGAGATGGGATCTTGCTATGTTGTCCCAGCTGGTCTTGAACTCCTGGATTGAAGTGATCCTCCAAACTTGGCCTTCCAAAGTGCTGGGATTATATGTGTGAGCCCCTGCACCCGGCCCCATCCTTTTTTTTTTTTTTTTGAGACAGATCTCACTTTGTTGCACAGGCTAGAGTGAGTGCCGTGCGTCAGCCCAGCTCACAGCAACCTCAATCTCCTGGGCTCAAGTGATCCTCCTGCCTCAGCCTCCCGAGTAGCTGGGACTACAGGCTTGCGCCACCGTGCCCGGCTAATTTTTTGTATATATATTTTTAGTTGGTCAATTAATTTCTTTCTGTTTTTAGTAGAGATGGGGTCTCGCTCAGGGTGGTTTTGAACTCCTGACCTTGAGCAATCCGCCCGCCACGGCCTCCC
This sequence comes from Microcebus murinus, assembly GCF_040939455.1. Lineage (NCBI taxonomy): Eukaryota > Metazoa > Chordata > Mammalia > Primates > Cheirogaleidae > Microcebus > Microcebus murinus. Next base: position 7,046,677 of record NC_134125.1, on the reverse strand, counting down.
AGAGTGCTAGGATTACAGGCGTGAGCCACCACACCTGGCCTCATTCTTTTTATAGTATCTTTTATAGTATCTTTTTTTTTTTTTTTTTTTTGAGACAGAGTCTCACTTTGTTGCCCAGGCTAGAGTGAGTGCTGTGGCATTAGTCTAGCTCACAGCAACCTCAATCTCCTGGGCTCAAGCAATCCTACTGCCTCAGCCTCTCCAGTAGCTGGGACTACAGGCATGCACCACCCTGCCCGGCTAATTTTTTATATTTTTTATATATATTTTTAGTTGGTCAATTTCTTTCTATTTTTAGTGGAGACAGGGTCTCGCTCTTGCTCAGGCTGGTTTTGAACTCCTGACCTTGAGCAATCCACCCGCCTTGGCCTCCCAGAGTGCTAGGATTACAGGCGTGAGCCACCTCACCCGGCTATAGTATCATTTTATTTTGGCATATTATGGGGGTACAAATGTTAAAGTTACGTATATTGCCCTTACCCTCCTTCCCCCCTAAGGTCAGAGCTTCAAGCGTGTCCATCTCCCAGACGGTGCGCATCGCACTGATTATGTATGTATATACCCATCCCCTCCTCCCCCCTCCCACCTGCCCAACACCCGATAACTGTTATTCCTATATGTCCACTTAGGTGTTGATCAGTGAAACCAGTTTGCTGGTGAGTACATGTGGTGCTTATGTTTCCATTCTTGGGATACTTCACTTAGTAGAATGGGTTCCAGCTCTACCCAGGAAAATGCAAGAGGTGCTATATCACCATTGTTTCTTATAGCTGAATAGTACTCCATGGTATACATAGACCACATTTTATTAATCCACTCATGTATTGATGGGCACTTGGGTTGTTTCCACATCTTTGCAATTGTGAATTGTGCTGCTATAAACATTCAAGTGCAGGTGTCTTTTTTATAGAGTGTCTTTTGTTCTTTTGGGTAGATGCCTAGTAATGGGATTGCTGGATCCAATGGTAGATCTACTTGTATTGCTTTAAGGTATCTCCATATTGCTTTCTACAGAAGTTGAATTAGTTTGCTGTCCCACCAGCAATGTAGGAGTATTTCTATCTCTCCACATCCATGCCAACATTTATTGTTTTGGGACTTGTTAATAAAGGCCATTCTCACTGGAGATAAGTGATACCTCATTGTGGTTTTGATTTGTATTTCCCTGATGATTAGAGATGTTGAGCATTTTTTCATGTTTGCTGGCCATTATTCTATCTTCTTTTGGAATGTTTCTGTTCATGTCCTTTGCCCACTTTTTGATAGGGTTGTTTGATTTTTTTCTTGCTGGTTTTCCTGAGTTCTAAATAGATTCTAGTTATCAGCCCTTTATCGGATGTGTAGCTTGCGAAAATTTTCTCCCATTCTGTAGGTTGTCTGTCTGTTCTCATGACAGTTTTCTGACTGTGCAGAAGCTTTTAAATTTGATCAGGTCCCATTTATTTATTTTTGTTGATGCTGATTGCCTTTGGGGTCTTCTTCGTAAATTATTTGCCTAGGCCAACGTCTAGAAGAGTATTTCCAATGTTTTCCTCTAGAATTCTAATAGTTTCACACCTTAGGTTTAAGTCTGTTACCCAGCGTGAGTTGATTTTTGTGAGAGGTGAAAGGTGCGGATTCTGTTTCAGTCTTCTACATGTGGCTATCCAGTTTTCCCAGCACAATTTATTGAATAAGGATTCTTTTCCCTTCTACACCAATTCATCTGGGAAAAAAAAAAAAAAAAAAAAAAAAAAAAAGGATTCTTTTCCCCAGTGTATATTTTTGTCTGCTTTGTCAAAAATTAGATGGCTAATGAGGATGGTTTTATATCTGGGTTCCCTGTTCTGTTCCACTGGTCAATGTCCTGTTCTTGTGCCAGTCCCAAGCTGTTTTAATTACTATAGCCTTGTAATATATATAGTTTGAAGTCTGGTAAACTGGTAACTCCCATTTTGTTTTTATTGCCTAGGATTACTTTTGCTATACAGGTCTTCTATGGTTCCATATGAAGCGTAAAATTATTTTGTCTATATCTGCAAAAATGATGATGGTATTTTAATAGGGACTGCATTGACTCTGTAGATCACTTAGGGTAGTATAGACATTTTAACAATGTTGATTCTGCCAACCCACGAGCATGGTATGGTCTTCCACCTGTTTACGTCCTCTGCTATTTCCTTCCCAGTTTATAGTATCTTTTGATTAACAGGGGGTCTTAATTTTAATGTAGTTGAATATTTTTCTTTATGGTTGTGTTTTCTAATTCTTAAGAAATACTTCCTTCCCTATCTCAAGGTTGAAATGTATGCTATGTGTGAGATAGGAATCCAATTTCATTGATTTTTTATTTTTTTTTCTATTTTAAAGGGGAGTTAATACAGTTGTAGCATTGATTTTTTAAAATCGTATTTTTAAACATGAATAGCAACCAATTATTTAAAAAATGACTGGTTTTCCCACTGACTTAATTATGTTAGCTGGCTATAAATCAGGCATTCGTAGAAGTGCACTGTTTCTGAGAACTCCTGTCCATACTATTGATCAGTTTATCTATCCCAGCACCAATAAGGCACTGCCTTATTACTGTAGCTTTATAATAATTGTTGATATTTGCAAGGGCAAGACCCTCTGACCTTATTCTTAGCAGTGTCATCCTGCCTTTCTTCTAGTTCCCTCCCCAGAAGCAACCAAAATTTATTTTTCCAAAAATAATCTGAAATCACATAAGTTTATATGCCATCCTTCTTTCTGTATTTGTACAGTTCATCAGCAGAGTTTATTTAAAAAGTAAAGTCTCGGCCGGGCATGGTGGCTCACGCCTGTAATTCTAGCACTCTGGGAGGCCGAGGCGGGCGGATTGCTCGAGGTCAGGAGTTTGAAACCAGCCTGAGCAAGAGTGAGACCCCATCTCTACTATAAATAGAAAGAAATTAATTGGCCAACTAATATATGTAGAAAAAATTAGCCGGGCATGGTGGCCCATGCCTGTAGTCCCAGCTACTCGGGAGGCTGAGGCAGAAGGATCGCTTGAGCCCAGGAGTTTGAGGTTGCTGTGAGCTAGGCTGACGCCACGGCACTCACTCTAGCCTGGGTAACAAAGCGAGACTCTGTCTCAAAAAATAAAATAAATAAATAAAAGTAAAGTGTCAGTTTTCAATGAAAGTTGTTTTAACAAATTGATTGATAAATATCAAAGAAATTTAAACGTTAAACGTTGTACTTTTTAAATCCCAAATCAAAGTATTTTGATTTACAAGGTAGTTTCCAAACTTACAAAATACTACTAAAATTTCCACTAATTTTGCTGGAAAAATAACCAATTTGAACTTTGCAGACACTCACTAGCTGACTACTGGACATGTTTTTATCTCTTCTTACCACATGGACTTACACGTTCGAAGTAAGATTGCTTTCCAAAACAGGGACATCTGAGGCATGCTAATATCACCATTTCAGAAACAGAGCAACAGAAGTAATATATTTAGTATATTTTTATAATATTGATTGTATTTGGGATTGGAATGTATAATTTTATCCTATTATGTCATTTTAGGTTTTTTTCTTTGGTTGTCTTTGCCTGTTTCTGTTCCTTAGTAGTTATCCTAGGAATGGCAACAAGCTCGCCCACGTCCACACTGGAAGTTAATCAAGGTCTTTACTGTCCTCTTGGAAGACAGAAGCCCTCAGATCACTTAAACTGTTTATACCTATCCCTGTCTGGAGTTTTCTTTGGTGGGTCTACTGGTGAAGAATTCTTAGTTTTTGTTTGAAAATATCTTTATTTCACCCTGATTCCTTAAATACTATTTTTCCCCAGGTTGCCATTCATTTCTTTCAGCACGTGAAGCTGTCACCCCACTGTTCTCAGGCTTCCATTGTTCATGTTGTGGAGTCAGCATTAGTCTGTCAATCCTTTGAAGGGTAATGCCTTTTTTTAAGCTCCTATTTAAGATTTCCATTGGTTTTCACAGTTCACTATACTATGTCTTGGCTTGGATTTCTTTTTTTTTTTTATCCTATTTCAACTTGTTAGGATTCTTGCATCTGTGGATTGTTGTCTTTTATCAGTTCTGAAAATTCTTAGCCATTATCCCTTCAAATAGTACCTCTCTCACACTCTCTTGTCTTCTGAATGACAGTGGAATGTAATAATATATTTGACTTTATCACTTTCTCAGCCCATCTTCTAGTTGTCTTAACCTTTTTTCCGTATTTCCCAGCTTTTTACTTTCTGTTGCATTTTAGTTAATTTCCTCTCATCTACAATTTCATTCATTGTTTTGCTATGTCAACTCTGAGTCCACATCCATCCATCAAGGTTTTTTTTTTTTTTTTTGAGACAGAGTCTCACCGTGTTGCCTGGGTTAGAGTGCTGTGGCATCAGCCTAGCTCACAGCAACCTCAAACTCCTGGGCTCAAGTGATCCTCCTGCCTCAGCCTCCCGAGTAGCGGGGACTACAGGCATGTGCCACCATGCCCGGCTCATTTTTTGTATATATTTTTGGTTGGTCATTTAATTTCTTTCTATTTTCAGTAGAGACAGGGTCTCGCTCAGGCTGGTTTTGAACTCCTGACCTTGAGCAATCCTCCTGCCTCGGCCTCCTCAGAGTGCTAGGATTACAGGCCTGAGCCACCGCTTCCAGCCTCCATCAGGCTTTTACTTTTGGTGATTGTACTTTTCTCACTTTCCTGTTTTTTATGACCTTGACAGTTTTGAGGAGTGCTGGTCAGAGCTGTATCTTTTGGGATTTGTCAGGTGTTTTCCAGATGATTAGACTAAGGTGATGTGCTTTGGGAGAAAGACCACAGCGGTAAAATGCCATTTTCAACACTTCAAATCAAGATGACATCACCCGGCTGAGGTGGTGTTTGTTAACCTCGGGGCGCCTGGTGAAGTGGTGTCTGTCAGGTGTGTCCACCGTCTGCTGCGGGTGCTCTCGGTTAGGAAGTCACCACACGCAGTCCTCGAGGAGGGGGAGCATCACTCGCCGTAAGGGCAGAGCATCTACAGAAATGACTTGGAGTTCTCTGGTACAGATTTCTCGTCACTCCCATTTATTCATGTAACTATTTATAATCAATATGGACTCATAGATATTTATTTTTATACTTTTGGATTATAACCCAATACTACTTTATTTTGATGCTCAAATTGTTCCAGCTTTGGCTGTCTGGAGCTTTTTCAGTTGGTTCCCGTGTCTCTTTGACAGTAACCCCAGCTTTGATCGTTTTTGAGCACTTCCTCACTTTCTGGCACTACGATATTCTCCAGGCATGTGCTATGTGTTTTCTGCCCCAACCCTGGATCAGCCATTTCTTCAAGAAGCCCTGAATCCTTTTATTGGACGTGGTGTTAGAAACCTAAAACCAGGAGCTAAGTGTGCTTGTCGCCTTCTCAGCTGATGGTGCAATGAAGTATGTGTGCACATCACTGTCAGTATTTCTGTGTGGAACCCTCTGGATCAATAGGAAGCTAACATGAGTTCATCCTGGTGTCTCCAACTCAAGTTCATTACCACATGGATTGGTCTTGCCTCCTCCTTTCTCTGTAACCCCGACTCCCACCACCTGCTGTCGATATCCCAGTAGTTATTCTTAGTAACCATCTTTGCTATAATAGAAACTGTGAACTTCCTTGTTTGTAACATGAATGGTAGACTATCATACAGACTGTTGTGCGTGTGACTATTTCTCTGGGCAGACACGTATATTTGGCATCATTCTTGCTGGCACACGTCTACCTTGTCCTTTTTGAGGGCTGGACAATGTTCCGTGGTTCTCTAGTTTATTCATCACCTTGCTTATTAATGAGCATCCAGCTCATTTCCAATATTTTGCTACAACAGCACAGCAGGGATTATACTTGTTTTGTGAACATATGGGAGGATTTCATGAAAGTGAAGTGCTTGATCAGAAAGTGAAGACAATTCATAATCTGATACTGTTAAATTGCCCTTTGGAGAGTGAGCCCCCCATCTCCTCACCCTCAGCATTTCCGTACCTATTTCCCAATGCCGCCTGCAAAGGAGAGACTGATCAATCTTTTTCACTGCAAATGAGATGTGAAGGAAATTCACTTTGTCATATCCAACACAAACATACACTTTACAACCCCCCACTGCTAAATTTGACTGGCTTAAAAAAAAAAAAAAACACATACTTTGACTTTAGAGAGGTATATTCTATTCAGAAATTTTACATTTTTATGTAGTCAATTTGTCACTCCTCTTCCAGGATTTTGTGTCATGTTTAGAAAGGCCTTTCATCTTCTATGTTTTCTTTTAGTACTTCTGTAGTGTACTTAATCTGACATGCAAACAAGCATGACCACTTGTATGCATACCACCCAAGCATCCTGGGTAGGCAGAGCCCTGCCCACCCTTCCTCATCTCACCCCCTTTCTCTCAAGGAACTAACCACTTTCTGATTCGGGATTTCTCTTCCTGTTATTTGCAAATTTTTGTTATTGATCTGTTACTAGTCCATGTTCATTTCCGTTCTGGTGCATGCACCTTCTCAGCAGCCTGGCTTGGCCCATAGGCCATATTTAGAGACTATTGTATGGTGGTGGTGTGCATATTTGAAACACAGCATGCAGATGTTCTGTCCCTGCACTTAGCTTCACTGTTCAGGGAGATTTATCTAGGCCGAAGCCTGTAGTTATAGTTTATTTTCATAGCTGTCGAGTATGATTTGAATATGCCTCAATGTATTTATCCATTTTCCTGCTGCTGTTACTGGTACATTGTTTCACTTTTCTCTTATGAACACTCTGGTGTGGCTCTTCTGTACACGTCCGAGTGTCTGGATGATCTACGAGTGGACCAGAAGGATGGGTGTGGAGACCATCTCGTTGTTCCAAGCACTTGCCTCCCATGTAGGGAGGATGTGCCCTCCACGTATTTGGCATCAGGAGACCCATTTTTTTGGTCAGTTGACAGGCATGAAATGGTATCTTGTGATTTTAATTTGTCACCAAGGGTTGAGCATCTTTTCACATTTATAAACCATTCAGGTTTTCTCCTGTTTATATCATTTAACTGCTGTTCTTTTGGGAGTGTAGTTTCATTTTTCAAATCTTTTGAATTGTTTGCAATTTATTGGGTGTAAGGGATACAAGCTCTATTTTTTCAAGATGACCACCCACGTAAGAAGCCAACTTTCACTTGCCAAGGTGAAACACCACCCTTCAAATTATGCATTTAATTACTATAGCTTTCTGGGAGTTTTGGTATTTAATTATCAAACCAGAGTAATTGGATATCCATCATCTCAAATATTTGTCTTTTGTGTTGGGAACATTACAATTCTTCTAGCTATTTGGAAACATAAATTATTAACTGTAATTTCCCTATTATAGTATCAAATACTTTATAACATATTTCTTCTAACTGTATGCTTGTACCCATAATTACTATAGTTTTGTGTGTCACTAAGAGCTTGGTGCACTCCATCACTTTGTTCCTCTCATTATTAGAATCAACCTGCCTGATTAAAACCATGATTGGCATTTCCATGTACCAGTAAGAATTACAGATCATCCACATTAAGATAGGAAAATTTCCTATCTAAGAATAAGATGTTTCCATCGATTAGATATGACCCTTCGTTGCTTTTTTTTCATTCCATTTTTTCTTTGATTACATTGACTCATGTATCCAGAAGTGTTAGGTAGTGGGCAATAATGGACTTTGAGTGTAATTCTGAAGTGTCTTTTTTTTTTTTTTTTTTTTTTTTTGAGACAGAGTCTCACTTTGTTGCCTAGGCTAGAGTGAGTGCCGTGGCGTCAGCCTAGCTCACAGCAACCTCAGACTCCTGGGCTCAAGCGATCCTTCTGTCTCAGCCTCCCAAGTAGCTGGGACTACAGGCATGCGCCACCATGCCCGGCTAATTTTTTCTATATATATTAGTTGGCCAATTAGTTTCTTTCTATTTATAGTAGAGACGGGGTCTCGCTCTTGCTCAGGCTGGTTTTGAACTCCCGACCTCGAGCAATCCGCCCGCCTCGGCCTCCCAGAGAGCTAGGATTACAGGCGTGAGCCACCGCGCCCGGCCTGAAGTGTCTTAACACTTCTAGTTTACTTTTTTTTTTTTTTTTTTTGAGACAGAGTCTTGCTTTGTTGCCCAGGCTAGAGTGAGTGCCATGGCGTCAGCCTAGCTCACAGCAACCTCAAACTCCTGGGCTCAAGCAATCCTCCTGCCTCGGCCTCCCGAGTAGCTGGGACTACAGGCATGCGCCACCATGCCCGGCTAATTTTTTCTATATATATTAGTTGGCCAATTGATTTGTTTCTATTTATAGTAGAGACGGGGTCTCGCTCTTGCTCAGGGTGGTTTTGAACTCCTGACCTTGAGCAATCCGCCCGCCTCGGCCTCCCAGAGTGCTAGGATTACAGGCGTGAGCCACCGCGCCCGGCCTAGTTTACTTTTAAGTTTGTTCTGATAACTGAGAATTTCAGTATACTTTTTTCTTTTTAAGAATAGATGCTGGCCGGGCGCGGTGGCTCGTGCCTATAATCCTAGCACTTTGGGAGGCCAAGGCAGGCGGATTGCTCAAGGTCAGGAGTTCAAAACTAGCCTGAGTGAGACCCTGTCTCTACTATAAAAATAGACAGAAATTAATTGGCCAACTAATATACATATATAGAGAAAAATTAGCCGGCCATGGTGGCGCATGCCTGTAGTCCCAGCTACTCGGGAGGCTGAGGCAGAAGGATCCCTTGAGCCCAGGAGATTGAGGTTGCTGTGAGCTAGGCTGCCACCACGGCACTCATTCTAGTCTGGGCAAGAAAGCCTCTGTCTCAAAAAAACAAACAACAACAACAAAAAGAATAGATGTTAAATTTTATCAAGTTTTACTACATCAGTAGGGTTGATAGGACTCGTAGTGTTTTTGTTAGACTTATAGAATCATCCAATTCTTGCATCCTGATTATTTTTTGAATTCCATAAGGTGGTTCTTACATTACTATAAAAAAAATTGAGACAAGCCCAACTGCGAACCCATCTCCAGAAAATAAGCACTGAATGTCCAGCAAGGGGATGAATGCTAGTAGCTGTTTCAGTTACATTTCACTCTCTCTTCTACATCTGTCAACAGGATATGCAGGATTTTACATTTTGCATCTGAACACTATTAGAAGCATCTCTCCATTGCTACAATCTCCAAAATTTTTCAGGCTGCCGACAACTCTGGGTGGAGCCTCAGCTTTCTTGATTGTGGTGACAAGTTAGGCCTTGTGTTTGTTTCTCCGAAGACCCCACTGGTGATACACACTTAGCTTTCCTGTCATTGAAGGGCAAGGAGCCAGGCAGGGCTCTTACAGATCGTGTTTTCCCATAGGCAGCACTTCTACCAGTCTGTTCCCCTATGCACAAAGTCATGTCCAAAAAGTTTCCACCCCCTTGTACCCACGAGAGCCACTCTGCTCAGACGGAGCCCTCCCTGCCTCCCGGCAGAGGTACAGGCACGAGGCTGGAGGCCCTTGGTACCCACCACTCACCCTCCCACAGAACAGTCACCACCGCACTGAGAATTTATCGTAGAATAGATTTATTTACCTGAAACCATGTCTGTGCAACACTTATTGTTACCAGCACAGAAAGAAACAAACTGATCTCTATTTACAGTCTAAAGTCAAACATGCGTTGATAAATTGACATTGAGCATTTTATTAAGATAAATGCATCACAATATTTGTATTGCACCAACATCTGTCTACTGCTTTTGCTTTCATTAAATAAGTTACAATTAATACAGTGCGAAATAGCTGTCTGCACTCTAAAAAAATAACCAAAGTTATGAACTGGAGGCCTACATTTAACCATTCAACACCTGTAGTGTTTTTAATGAATTTATAAATAAGCAAACTGTACAGGGCCAATTAAAAAGTAGCATGTTTCAATGTTACTGTAGAGAAATTGGCTACTTACAACTGAAAGCATGCATTACAACTGAATATTGTACATTTACATAAGCTGTGATGTTTTTGCACAGAGAAATGTGGTGACTTGGCTGATGGCTTCTAAGTTCATGGATAAGGTTTTAGAACCTTATTCTTGCAGCAAAGAAACCAAACTTCTCTGGAGAGGCTTTCTGATTCCTTAAGCTAAATTGTACATTTGTAATATTTTGATTTAAAAGCTAAAAACCCCATTGGTAATACACATTTCCTCCACATAACACACAATGAGTTGGGAACTTTTTTTCTACTTTTCTCCCCCCCCCCAACATCAATCATGCAGAGGGTTGGTAGATGTGTTGCTAAAAACGCACATGCACGCAACCGAATACCCTTACATTTCTGCAAAATGGTTTAGGAAGTGGTTACTCCAGTATTGCTGAAAAGGAAAGAGAGAGGAAATCAGCTTCATGAAATATAGGAGGAAATGTTAGATTAACTATTTAAGATGAAGATCAACAGTGACAGTTGAAAAGGAATATTCAGCTTGATTTCAAGACCAGCATTTCTGATTAACTGTCCCTGAGGTGCCGCCCACACAGGGTTGCATCTAGAAGCACTGACTGACACAGACCCCTCGCGCCATCTGGCTCCACAGCAAAGGCTCTGGGGAAAAATCCACGAGGCAGACACTTAACATCGTTGCAGGTGCTAGAGCAGTGAGACAAGCAGGACAAGCTCTTGGTTAGCGGTGCGGAGGGTGAGGCTGACGGCGGAGTGAGCAGCACAGCAGTGGCGCAGCTGGCCTCTGGGCCAAGGCCCCGCTCCATCCACCCAGTCCTGGTGGCTCATTGCCACTTCCCTCGGTAAAGAAGGCCGAGGACCACCTTTCTAGGTTACTGTAGGGAGGTTGTTTGAACAGAACTCGGTGGTTACAGTCGAGGGCAGCCACTGACCTAGCTCATGGGCACTGCAGACTGTGGGCGCTGGCTCTAGGCTCTGGCTAGGTGGTTGGCAGACACTGAGCTAACGCTGTGGTCTCGGTGTTCCTGAGGTCTGGGCACCTCACTCACTGGGCTAAAGCCCCAGTCAGAGGGTGACGTGGCAGCTGTTGTGAGGGAGGCTGGTTGGTTGCCCTGCCTGCCTGGGAGCTCACTGAGTTCTTAGGACTGTTCCCTCCAGAAGAGATTGCCTGCGTTTTACAGAGCCGCTGCAGTGGTGTCCCAGTTAGGGCATGTGTGAGAATTGCAGGTCTTCTGGGAAAAGGACAAAGCTCAAAGAGGCAGGGAAGGCATTGGGTAGCAAAAAGTGACAAGTAGCTCATAAGTTACCTGCCCATCAGGTAAGAACTGGAAGCTGAGTCTTAGGCAAGAGCTGCCTGACAAGCAGGTGCATGGTGGGGCTGAAGCCAACCCCGCCCTCTCCATTTACCATGTCCCCTCGTAAGGGGGGTGGGTGAGGGCAGGGCTGAGCATTTGGCCCTCACTGCAGCGTGGAGGCCTAAGGACAGAGATGTGCCCAACACCATGGCGCTAGACTTGGTCTTTGTGGGTTGACTCACCCGAGGAGTAGATTTTGAAATGTTTTTGACCAGCAAAGCCCATGTGGAATGGACCGGGTGGCCCTGCTAAAGCCAGCAGTGGGCCTAACCTGCTCTGAGCTGTTTGGGCGAAAGGAAGCAGGTGGTTAAACGCTCTCTCTGGGCTGGAGGGGAATGAAGCTGAGAACCCACAAGGCAACAGCCAGCCCAGGGCCATTTGGAGTCAGGTGTGTCTCCTCCTGCAACCCTCCTTACTATTCAACTTTCTTTGTAAAAGCTGCTAAGTCAAGGAACTGAGTCAGGAAAAGCTAGCTGGTTAGTTTTGTTTCCAGCGAATAGCATACCACCTGACAAGCTTAGACAGCCTACTTCAGTCTGCGGCTCAGACACATTCCTTGCATTTGATCCACTCAACCCACTTCTTTTCATACGTATGATGGCAAAACCCAACCCTGCCCCAACATTCTCTGTTAGGCAACCTGGCCTCCCTTCCTGAGAACTCCTCCCCAAAAGCAGCTAGAGGTGGCATAGCGAGCCCAACCAGGATTGTGCTTTTAGAGTCAGTCTCTATGCTCTTCTCTTCTAGCCCCTTAAATTTGGACCTCTGAACTTGACAGCACCTTGTCCTGTTTGACACCCTTAACTTCTCCCCAAACTCCAAGCATCTGCATCGTACCGCCAGGCTGCCCCAGCACCCAGAGCCTGCGCAGCTGCTTCAGCACAGTCAGGGCCTCACGGGAAGGGCTGGTGCTGCTGCACAGGCCGCCTCATCTGGCCGGCAGTTTTGGGCTAAGCCAAGCCATGCCCCAGTAACTGTGCTTTGACATGCCCTGGAGAGCTAAGTCTTATCCACTGAGGATATGACCCAGAAAAGGTGGGGAAGGTGGCCTATTAAGAGGAACCTACTGATGCCCAAGTTTACTAGTTCAGTTAGTTGCTAGCTTTCCCTAGATGTTTGCTTTTTCAAGAACAAAGCAAAGTTCTGGGATGATTCCTTGCAGCTAACAAAGATCAAAAGCCCCCTCCCATGTTTTTACGAATCCTCATTTCAGCACTAGAGGCAGCATAGCTCTGGCCAAAACAGAATGAGGCTTTTACCCTGAGGCCATTTTTCTGGCTCAGCCCACCCTGACATCTTGCTGAGCCATTGTCAGGCAGGGCGTGGAAATCTATGGGAGTCACACTTCCAGGTAGCTAATGCCACTCCGAGAGCCAACACAGGCACCATGGGTACCTGTACTGCTCATGGGCGTCACAGAACACAGCAGTCTGACACAAGGGGGCTTATTCATTAATGACACAGTTATCACATTTGGTGGCAGTCACCTTTAGGCTAAAGCATCCAAATCCCAAGGAAGAAATACTCACATTAGTTGATGGATGTTGGAAGGCATTGGAGGAAAACACCAGAGTTAGGACTGTTAATGACTTATATACTGTTGGTAAGACTGATCTCGAACATGCGCAAAGATGGTGGTGGTTAGTGCCACATTCAAATAAAAATAGTTCTATACAATATGTTCATTTGGTCATGTGCTATTTACAGATTTTACAAAACACACGCACATACACACACACACACACACACTTGCCCTTATGTTTGTTCTCTACACTAGGCAGAACAGGCCAGCAGAAACTAGCATAAAATGTATACCACAGATGACAATTAGTGCCTATACATTAAAAAATATAATTCCTACAACTACCTAATGCAGCAGAACAGGATCCTTCTTCCCCTCAAGCACAGTAAAACTCAAGTTCTAAGCTAAGAACTTAATAGAAAGCTGGACATACCTATTAGATCAAGGCAAGCCACTTAAGAGTTAAAAACAAGACCGTTATTTTTCTCTGTCCACTTAAAATGTTTTATTTTACTTTTTATACTAGATTGTAAGTGCCACTGAAATAGGCAATGTTGGCGCAAAACAATGTCTGTTACAATAAAATACATTAGACATTTAAATAAATAACCTTAAAAACTATGTGAAGGGACATAAACCCAGTCGATCGAATCTGGAACAATGTTTTCTGCACAAGCGAGAACAGGCATACCTCTTATTAAAACGACTGATGTAAACAGGACCATCAAAATCCTACAGAAGAAGCCGAGTGGGGCTGGGGATGTGGGGGGGGGGGGGTGAACAGAGGGCTGGGGGAAGGGGGTGAGGGAAGTGGCAAACCAAAAAATACTGACTGAGGTAGCAGGACTCTGCTCAGTGCAGAAAAATTGGCTTAATGAATAAAAATTAGACTGTGATATCAAATTAAATCCAGATTATCATGCAAAAGACACAATACATGCTATTTAGTTTTAGAAAAAACCACACACATTCATTTCCTAAAATCTGCTGCCAATTAATTTGCTGACAATGTCTGCTGGCTCAACTATTTTTTTATACAAGGATGAGTATTAAACAGAACACTGTACATGCTTTTTCATCTACAAAAAAATATTTGCATAAAATAGTGTTAGTTCTCTGTACATGTCAATGGACACTTTAATTATGTGTATAAAAAAGGAAAATCTCGCCCCACTGGAGTCAGAAAAAGCAAAACAAAATCTAGAGTATGAAACCTCCGTCACCAGCCAATATGTTCATGTGAAAATTCAGCAGAAATAGACAGTTGCTTTAAACAATAAAAAATTAATTGATTAAGTTAAACATCTTCTTTATGGAAAACTGTCAGTCAAGACCAGAACATATCACTAAAGTTAGTGTCTGTGCTATAGACCCAGACCACCAGGGGCATTATGAGCAGCACAAACGGCCAAGAAATCCCATCGGTGCATGCCGAGAGCGAGCAGGATTTGGTGGCGGGACGCACACACTCTTTACCGGGTTCCAGGTAGTTGCGGGCCACAAACTTGAGCGTCTCGTCCATGAGAATCACAGGCAAGGAGATTTTCAGCACCATCAGCCACTGGGTCACATTCAGCGGTGTGATCTGGAAGATGAGCTGAAACACAAAGAAGCCTCATCATGCTGCTTTGGAGACTTGCCAGAAAGGAGGCAGCTGGTCCCTAGCCCTGGTCCCACAACCACTTACTGGCAAGGGTTCCACATAGAGGATCAAGAAGTGGAGCGACATGGACAGGCAGATGGAGCCCACGAGCCAGATGTTCTCCCAAGGGGGCATCCTCAGCAAGGACTGGTTTTCAGACAAGCTGCAGAATGATGAAAGGTATATGAGCTCACCCAAAAGGCTGTTAGAGACCTTTTGCTGGACTACATTTCAGTAAGGCAGCTGCTAACCTGGCATCCTCCATTGACCTAATTCTGGAAGTTTCTACATTGGCAAAGTTAAGGAAAAGAATGTTCAGATGTAGGACAAACTGCCAATTTTACATCTAGGCTCAGCACAGCAGATTCCATCCCACAGCAGGGTCAAAGCTATTTCCTATTGCCCTGGACACTTAGGCTATTTAGAAATTTCCATTTTTGTCACTTAATTGGATGATACCATTTGTCTCAGTATTAAAGGTGAGGGCTCCTCCCTGTGGGTACTAGCATCCAGGATACTGAAGTTCTTATTTTTGGCCTCCACTGTTTCTTTTAAGGAAGAGCTCTTAAGAAACACGTGGCTAAGCACTCCCACTACTTCCTGAAGGTGATGACATCTTAAGCTTCTAAAACCAGTGTTGCTTGTTCTCCTTTTTTTTTGAAAGGGAAGAGTTTTCCTGTGATCCTCAATCATCCATGACACACACTCAATCCCCCAGGAAGACTCACTAACCTGTTGAGGGCGTTACACATTTCTATGGTTACTAGAACAGAGAGCGCCATGGTCATTGGGTAAGGAGACTCAAAGACTTCACAATCTACTCCTTCAAAGTCCGGATTGTCCTCTTTACACTGCAGGAAATGACTCTGCAACAAAAATCCAATGAAATTCTAATCAGCCCAATCTATCAGTCCACACCAAGCCCAGAACACAGACCAGCCCAAGTGCAGAGCAGATGAGGGTTTACCCCATTTCCCAGAGGAGCCTAGTCCTTCAGAATCATCTTAGATGCAATTATTTATTGTTTGAACCGTAAGATTATTTGACACTTCACATCTAAGGTACAGAAAGGTGGCTACATACCAGCTGGTAGAAGGATACTCTTGGACCGCCATCAGCAGCAATGAACCACCACGCAGCAGCACCCACAGTAGCGGCACCGACGTAACCTGAGAACAAATGTGAGGACACTGACGCACGTGGGACAGTGCCCCAAGGCACGCACTGCTGGTGATGCCTGTGGGCTAATCCTCAGAAGGACAAAGACCTTGATGTCAACAGTAATTGGAGCCTGAGGAGCTCCTACTAACTGCTCGTGCCCAACAATCCAAGCAGCTAGCGCAGGGACATTTATGGTATAGAACTGGCCAACCTTTCCTCCAGAGTGAGCAAGACCCTACCGAACCCCGTGCGCTGCTGGCTAGTGGTGCTATCTCTAATTAGTGAGAGAATGCTTTAAGACTGCAGGCACATGTGTACTCCACATAAGGCCAAACAGTGTTTGGGACCAGACCATATACCATGACTTTTATGCAAACTGATGCTACCTAGTAGTATAGGAATGTATTTGTTCCATGAAAGGCCCAGCAGACTCTTTCTATGGAAATGCCATCAGAGCAGTTAGTGCACAGCACTGAGCAACAAGGCGTGGCCCAAAGCATATTCTGGGACTAACCCCTTCTCTCTGTTCACTTTGACTTCAGGAAGTTTATTAAAGCAGCAACAAAGTGTGGTTGAGAACATAGAATTCAGAATAAGAGACCGTCTCTACATGGTAGCAATCAAAAATTACATGGCTGGGCAAGGTGGCTCACGCCTGTAATCCTAGCACTCTGGGAGGCCGAAGCGGGCAGATTGCTCAAGGTCAGGAGTTCGAAACCGGCCTGAGCAAGAGCAAGACCCTGTCTCTACTATAAACAGAAAAAAATTAATTGGCCAACTAATAGATATAGAAAAAATTAGCCAGGCATGGTGGTACATGCCTGTAGCCCCAGCTACTCGGTAGCCTGAGGCAGCAGGATTGCTTGAGCCCAGGAGTTTGAGGTTGCTGTGAGCTAGGCTGACGCCACAGCACTCACTCTAGCCTGGGCAACAAAGCAAGACTCCATCTAAAAAAAAAAAAAAAAAAACAAAAAAAAATTACAAGTGCATATACTCGCTAACCCAGGAACTACAATGGTGCATTAGGCAGCTAGATATATAGTGATACACAATTGTCTTTACTGCTTCCTGTTGGCGAGATAAGGGTCAGCACGCCGGTGAGCACAGCATGCCAGAACACCTCTGGAAGGGTACATGGTATAAAAGAAACCATCAACATTGGAGCAAAGTGACTAGGATGAGCCTTTCCACTCCATACCATTACCATTTGTACTTTTTAATTAAATGTGTGAACATATTACTAAAACAACACACCCTCCTATGGGGTCCTAGAGAAACGATTTCCTCTCTGGACCTCACTTTCCTAATGTACAAAATGGGGAAGAACTGGTATCCAGGTCAGAAGGATGAGGTCATAGATGTTTTAAGTACAGCGGGGCCCTGTGCATGTACCAGCAGGCACATGTGTATGGCAACGGGGACTTAGTTTTTTATCTTGATGATAATTATCAGTCCCACCTGTGTAGTTACAGAAGGCAGGGCCCAGCCTGAGCCATCCTTGTATCCCTTTTGCACAAATGGCTAAAGTCGAAAACCTTGACATTTAACTGCACATTCACAATAGCCCAAGATGCTAAACCAGTGACACAACCATGAAGAGATTTTAGTAAATCGGGTGTATATAGTTCATTGAGCTGCAAGAAGGCAACCTCTATTTTGCTACCCTGATATGGGAATGAAAGAAAAACAAGCTTTTATGGGATGAATTTACAATATTTTAGCCCCCAGTTTAAAAATCAGTAATATAAAAAACTGTACTCACAGCCAATAGCCAGGTAACGGAAAAACAGCCACCCACTGATCAGCGGTTCTTTTGGGTTCCGAGGTGGCTTACTCATGATGTCCAGATCAGGAGGGTTGAACCCCAGTGCAGTGGCAGGCAGGCCATCTGTCACTAGATTGACCCAGAGCAGCTGGACAGGAATTAAAGCCTCAGGAAATCCAAGGGCTGCTGTCAGGAAAATACTGTTTCCACCCAGGGAAAGAAGACAAAGACCCCAAATGATTTTTGGCCAATGCTTAAATAGCATTACCCCCCCCTCCAATGAAATCAATGACTTGAAACAACTTTTGGTGATCATAAAACATTTATACCCAGTTTTGAATTAAAGTTAACTTTTAGAAGGCCAAGAATTTTATGTGACTTTATCTGGTTAAACTCATTTCTACATGAAATCAGATTCTCTGCACATTGGGGCTGCTGTAGACAACGTTCCGTGGGGCCCAAATACCATTTACCTTCACAAGGGATTCCTGTGTCTTGTCTGCCCCACCCTCCCAAGCTGCTGCCATACGGAGAAAGCAAACTGGCCATCACCACCCGCAGTTTTTGACCCAGAAACATAAGCGATACTGTCAGAGACCCACCAGACAACTTCCCCCACATTAGACGAGATGAGGTAGCGGATGAACTGCTTCATGTTGTTGTATATTGCCCGCCCCTCCTCGACGGCAGCCACGATGGTGGAGAAGTTGTCATCTGCCAGAACCATCTCGGAGGCAGTCTTAGCCACTGCAGTGCCAGAGCCCATAGCAATGCCAATCTCGGCTTTCTTGAGAGCAGGAGCATCATTCACACCGTCACCAGTCTGAAAAGGAAAGCGAAGGTCGGTTCAGACAAACGCCACGTAACACACCCCTGAACAAGGGCTCACTGAATGGGAAGCAGAAGGAAAACAAAAAGAATTGCAAGACTCTTGGTAAAGAGATTATAGAATTTGTTTTATAATTCTGTGTCATAAAACACATTTTACCTGGGAAATGCAAAACTGCCAAATGATCTTACCGAAGAGACTTCAGAGGGAAGTGAAACACAGAAAACTTCAAATTTATCTGAATTTTGTTTATATTTTACCAAAACCAAAAACACAACCCAGATAGCAGTTAGAATGAAGTACTTACATCCAACATGGATAAATCTCAAGAAAGATGACTTGCAAAAATATATAACCCATAAAGTTCAAAAACATGAAAAAATAGTAAATGTTGCCTACAGATTAAAATGTACATAGGAATAATACATTGGTAACACTGACTAAATTCCAACTTCAGGATGGTGGTTACCTCTGGAAGACAGAGGAAGAGGACAAAGGGAGGAGAGAACACCTGTAATATCTTTAAAACAGAGTTACAGACAGAAAGCAAAACCCAATGTTAACATATCTAGGTGAAGAAAATCGGACAAGGGGAGCAATACTGAAAATGCTTCATAAACATCTAGCTCTTAAAAAACACATCACCGGAACATGCAACTCAAAGGAGGACTATCCAAACACTGGGTGACAGACCACTGACAGATTACATCCTGAACCAAGTTTTAGAAAACTTAAGATACAAACATGTCTACTTTAACCAAGACAAAGACTAGGTATCACCAAATAGCTCCTCTGTGACTGACTTAGAAGGCCCTTCTAGGTTTAAAACTACTCTGGGATTTCCTCTACAAGTTGTACACAGCATGCCAACTACTGATCAACACAATTCTAGAGAAATAACCTAGATCATGACAAAAGAAGTTCACAAATTGGGGAGTAGCTACCAAAACTTCAATGGTCAAAATTAGAATCTGTTTTGTCTGCATCATCTTAATCACCTGGATATGTCCAAACATACTCACCATAGCTGTAATCTCATCAAAAGACTGAAGAAATTCTACGATTTTAGACTTGTGGGAAGGTTCAACTCGAGCAAAACAGCGGGCATTCAAGCAGGCATCTCTCTGGGCTGAGGGGCTGAGTTCATCAAACTCCCGACCTGTAAAAGCCTTTGACGTCACGTCCTCATCCTGCCCGAAGATGCCAATACGGCGGCAGATGGCCACGGCAGTGCCCTTGTTGTCCCCTGTGATCATGATGACGCGGATGCCTGCCTGGCGGCACAGCTTCACAGAAGAGGCCACCTCAATCCTCGGGGGGTCCAGCATGCCCACGCAGCCGACAAATGTCAGATTGGTCTAAAGTAAGAGGATCACTTTAAGTTAAAGCAGAAAATTCTGTTTTTTTCCTCTAGTTTGAAAAATGGCCAGTCATACATTATAAGGAAAGGTTTCTTATAATTT
This sequence comes from Microcebus murinus, assembly GCF_040939455.1. Taxonomy (NCBI): domain Eukaryota; kingdom Metazoa; phylum Chordata; class Mammalia; order Primates; family Cheirogaleidae; genus Microcebus; species Microcebus murinus. Next base: position 7,027,032 of record NC_134125.1, on the reverse strand, counting down.
TATTAGGGGAAAAAAGTCACTACTACACTTTTGTTACCAAGTCATTCTTTGACTATCAAAACAGTAATATTCTGAAACAGGGAAAAAACACTGAGGAGTAAGCACATTATGATGCTGGCAACTTCAGTGGCTCACAGTTCCAAGGCTTGTCTCTTCTGTTCAAAGCTTTGGGATAAAAGAATTCTACTCTAGGTAGCAAAGGGGAAGGAATCTCCAACTTAGACATTTTAACCTTCAATAACTAATGAATAGTCTAAAAATATCCTCAGTTTTTAGAAAATCTTAATTTACATGAGTTGCAAAATGAGTTTTACAAGCTTACTTAAGCTCATCTTGATTATTCTACTTTGAAAGTAAGAAACTTCTATTAAACTGTTAACTATGTATGTTTGAAGCAGCAACCTAATTTTAAGAGTGACGCATTTGGCCTGCAGAAAAACAAATAACCACACCTCTTTCTTGGCAAAAAAGCAAGAACATTTGACCTTTCTATTGAAGAAGTACTGTTTCAACACAATGAAACATGCAGGGTGTGGATGAAGAAACTTTTCACTCGCTAACCTCATATTTAATAAAGTTGGCAGAGTCCTCAAGGTGCATTTCTTCTCGTCTCAGTGGGTTGTCATGAGTGGCCAGGGCCAGGCATCGCAGTGTGTCGCTGCCGCTGCCCCACTCCCGAATGACAGACATGATCTTCTGTTTGACTCCAGGGGTCAGAGGGACCTTGGTACTTCCAACTCGAACATGGGTGCACCTGTCAATGACACCTTCAGGAGCGCCCTGGAATGGTACAAATTTAGATCAATTTGACTCATTGGCTCACAGGGACCCTGGTAAGAACATCTCAATTTGCTGTACTTGCCTTCACAAACATCTTGCTCATCGATGTCCTACTTGGTTTGTTCGGTGTACAGTAAACTGACATTGATTTTCTATCACGTGAAAATTCTAGAGTAAATTCCTTTTTCATCAGCTGTTTTATGACCTATAAAGAAAACGTAGGATATTACTGGGTGACAACTTCTGTACATCTTTCACTTTTTCAAAAAATATTCACCGAGCACCTGTTACATAATAGACACTGGGGATTATAGCAATAAACAAAACAGAAGTTTTTGCTCTCACGAAACTTGTCCTCTAATTTCTCAAAGAGTAGGATGCACAAGTCAAATCAAAGTGCTAAGGAGAAGAGGATAAGGCAGGGAATGGGGATGTGACATTTGGGTACATACAGATTGCGTTATTATATACAGCAGTCAGAAGGCTGCACCACTGGAGTAAAATCCTCAAAGATGTGTGAATGTGGCCCACTAGGCAGAGACGACAGAAGGGCAGACTGGCACACATCCTGGCATGCTGAAGAAATGCCAGCATGGCTGGAATAGTGCTTGTAAGAGAAAATGGTGAGACAGGTAGAGCAGAGAGAGGTGGAGGTAGATGTAGGATTTCAAGTCATTGTAGGGCCTTTGGCTCTTATAACAAGTGAAATAAGAAGACAGTGGAGGGTTTCAGCCTCTGTAGTGTTAACAGGCGGAAGGGAGACGAACAACACTGCTTATACAACAATGCAAGTTGGACAAGGATGACAGCACTAGAGGAGAGGTCAGTCCAAGGCGGTCCTGTCCATCAGAACTCTGCAATGATGGCAATACTCTGTGGTCATCATTCATTCATGTAGCAGTCACAGTTGGCCACTGAGCACTTGAAATGAATGTCACTGGGGCACTTAATGAATGGTTTTTAAGTATCCTAAATAGCTTTAGGCAGCTGGTGGCTACCGTATTAGACTTTTAGCACCTTGATGGCATTTAACGTTTGAGACCAGAAATCATGGGAGTAACTGCAGACAGAAATGGCTGAGGGTGTGGCCTGAGACCTCCACCTCCCAGAGCTACTGAACGATCCAGTCAAGGAGACCTTGAAGGAGTAGAGGTCAGGGAGGGAGAACAAGCACGGGGTCATGGAAGCCAAGTGAAAAGGGGTATTTCACAGAGGGAGTGAGCAATGGCACCAACAAATAGGTCAGGTCAGACGAGGAGTGAGAACCTATAGCTTTCGACTCTTGTTACCTCCCTCCCTCTCTCTGTTACCTTTCCTTTCCCATTTTTATATATTTTTTTGCTTACTGCACAGGCTAGAAATGCCAGTACAATACTGTGTAGAAACGCTGGGTGGGAATAATCATCAGTAAGTATGATGTTAGTGTGGGCTGTGTGTAGACAGAGTCAGTTTGAAGATGTGCCCTTCTATTCCTAGTCTGATGTGGCAGAGAGAAAATTTTACCATATGCCTTTTCTGTACCTACTGAGATGATCTTGTGGGTTTCCACTTTTATCTGGTTAATATGGTAAACTACTTGCATTGATTTCTTCTCAAACACATACTTAATTGTTAAAGTCCCAAACAATCTTTACATCTACTAGGAAACTGCAGTATGCTGAGCTGCTAAACTGGGCTCCACATACCGAGACCACCCTGTCAGCCAGAGTTGCCTCAGATGCAGAGGAACAGGCATCTGAGCGCTGTGCTGCGTTGTTTAGCATCTGAATCGAACACCCTTCTTACCTGTCTTTAATCAAGTATACCAAAGGAATGTGTACTGCATAACATGTGGACCTACACAGGTGAGATGTCCTTTGGGGAGAGGAGAACAGAGCCTTTCTTCCAGTCCCTGGCTGGCCGAGTGGTTGTCTTATCCACATGGGCCACAGGGCTAAAACACTGGGCCCTGCTCTCTCTGCCTCAATGACAACAGGTTCTTGCTCTGAGGTGGGGAGGGGAGGCCATGAGTTTGGGGCTCTCAGTGAATGAGCACCATGACATTTCTGATCTCCTTGCCAAGCTGATGTGAAATGAGGCAAAGGAGCCACAGAGCAAAGAGATGCCTCAAGAGGCAGACGAGAAGATGGATTTCTCCATGCTGGTCAGCAGTTAACGCACCACTTTTGAGCCCCACGATGCTACTTATTTCCCTTCACTGAGCAGGTAGGTACAGCTGCAGGTCTAAAATCCCGCAAATCTAACCCTCAGACTGTGAAGCTGAGATTTCAGGTTGCCTCCAAGATACTAAGTTACACCCACTAACAGAGATGACAATGTGTTTTTGCAAGGATTCATTTTCTAAATTGAGGCAAGGGCCTGTTCCATGGAAGCCACAGGAGTAGCCCAAGGCCTTCATGGCTTTGAGACTGCTATTTGCGAATCACAGAATCTATACTTCAGCTGAGATACTGCCAATTCTGATGTGAGTTTTGTTTTCTCAGGACGTTATAAAGGCAAAATGGTATAAAGAAAACAAAAGGTGTGGCAGACACAGTGGCTCACACCTGTAATCCTAACATTCTGGGAGGCTGAGATGGGAAGATTGCTTCAGCTGAGGAGTTTGAGACCAGTCTGAGCAGGAGCAAGACCCCGTCTCTACTAAAAATAGAAAAATTAGCTGGGTGTTGTGGTACATGATTATAGTCCCAGCTACTCAGGATGCTAAGGCAGGAGTGATCACTTGAGCCCAAGGGTTTGAGGCTACAGTGAGCTATCATGATGTCACTGCACCCTACACAGGTGACAGACTGTCTCATTAAAAAAAAAAAAAAAAAGGAAGAAAGAAAGGGTGTAGAGTGGCAGTGTAGTCTACCACACACAAGTCAAGGAAGGCTTGGTGTCTCTTCCTGCAAATCAGACAGGATGATCTTAAAGTTCTTTTCACAGCCTGACATGTTGTGTGGTCACTGAAGTGCTTTAGTCTCTAAGGTCCTTAAGAAAATGAGTGTGCTCCCTCCCCCAGCTTAGGCTGCACTTGTTCAATGGTGCTGCCTCCTGATCTGCCATGGTTATCCAGGGTGGAACGAAAACAAAGGGTTTATGATACATACAATGAATGCAGTAACAGCTGACCTTTCAGTAGAAGTGAGCCTTGCCTTTACACAGCTTTATATAACTAGAAAAGGCTCAGCTTTCCTCTCTCCCCTCTCTCAAACCTGTTCCTTCAAGCATGCAGTAACTGTCTTTTCCCCCTCCAGTTTCTCTTTATTCCCCCAGGGAACACTAAGTTACTAAGAAATTCTACAAAGAGGCTTCAAGCATCTATCAGCAGCCACCCAGTGGTAACAGGCAGATAGGTGGTTCTGTCCAGAAGAGCCCAATTCCATAGGAACGTGGGCTCTAAGGCTGAGAGCCAGTCAGCACTGAGGACGAGCTCTCTCTTGGCAACTGGTATGGAGAACCCACTAGAGGGTCTCATGGGTGTGCAGACCCCGGACTGCAGGTAGGGGGTATTCACATTGGTGTGGTTTAGGGGGCAGCAACAGAGCTGCCCACAGAGCTGTTGGGCAGCTCTGTGGTACAACAATCAAGCAGCCTGTCTGCCACACAGAAAAGTAGCAGCTGCTTGGGCTGGGTGTGTTTCTCTGGTGGTGGCTTCCGATAGGAGCCACGTAAGACTCTGTGGCCTGACTTGTATCCTTAAGTTTCTCCTGCTCCTCGGCTGCTTTGAGGGCACTGCATCCTACCTCCAACCCATCTTCTCTGGCTTCTGCAGTTCCCATTCCTGAGCTTCCACAGCTTGCTTCTTCTTAGCCTCATACTGCTTCTCTCCCACTCCCCTTGCCACTTATGCTCCTGGTTGACCCACGAAGCCCTCATCTGTGCTATCTCATCTGCCCACTTATGCATGCAAGCAATAACCCACCACCTGGAGTTATCATTGAGATCCAGCAGCTTCAGATTCTTAAACTGAGCAAAGTGACAGGCAGGATGACCAGCCTGTTGTAGAAGAGATCCAGGTACTGGAGGCCAAACAGATGACTAGTGTCTGTCAGCAGCGGCTGCACACTGTTTTTACTCAGGTCTAACCTCACCTGGCTTGTGAGGCCACAGAAATCTACGGATAGTGTCGCAGCACAGGTAAGTATGGTGGTCTTGCAGGGGCTCCCTGGTAGGGACCTTGTCCAGGTTGCTGAGGCTAAGGTCCAAGAGGCTCCTACCATTGCCACTGGCCTTGCCACAGTGATGCTGGCTGAGTGAGCCCTGCCTTTCCAGACTCCCAGAGAATGCCTGTGCCTTCCATCTCTGCCACCACATCAATTGACCTTTATGCTGGCCTCATCAAATGAGTTCATAAGTGCTTCAATTTTCCACTTCATCTTAAGTCTTTATAAACAGGTATTACTTCTTCCTTAAATGTTTGGCAGAATTGGGCCTAGAGAATTTTTGTGTGGGATGAGTTTAAGTTAACAGAATCATTAAAAGTTGGTTACTGGCCACGCGTGGTGGTTCACACCTATAATCCTAGCGCTCTGGGAGGCTGAGGCGGGAGGATCGCTCAAGGTCAGGAGTTCGAAACCAGCCTGAGCAAGAGCGAGATCCCATCTCTACTAAAAATAGAAAGAAATTAATTGGCCAACTTAAAATATATAGAAAAAATTAGTCAGGCATGGTGGCTCATGCCTGTAGTCCCAGCTACTCTCGGGAAGCTGAAGCAGCAGGATTGCTTGAGCCCAGGAGTTTGAGGTTGCTGTGAGCTAGGCTGACACCATGGCACTCGAGCCTGGGCAACACAGTGAGACTCTGTCTCAAAAAAAAAAAAAAAAAAAAGGTTGGTTACTGAAGGGACTTGTCAATTTTTCCTAAGTTGTCAAATTTATTGGTATAAAATGGTTTCTGATCCTATGACTTCCTTTTTGCTACTTTCTTCAGATGGGAGCTTATATTATTGATTTTAAACATTTAATAATACATGCTTAAAGCTGTTAATGTCCCTTTAATGATGCTTCTGCATATTATGGTATTTTCGATATTTAGTTCAAAATATTTTCTAATTTCCACCATGGTTTTTCTTTCTTGATCCATGGATTATTTAAAATAATACCTTCCAAATATTTGGGGAATTTCCTAGTTTTCTTTTTGTTATTAATAGTTTAATTCCACTGTGGTCGGTAACACAGTCTATATGATTTCAATCTTTTGCCAATAGAGTTTTGCTTCATGGACCAGCAAAATGGTCTATGCTGGTGAATGTGTTTGAAAAGCATAGCAAATAGCATAACAGAAATACAAATGTTGAGTATATACTTACTGTGTTGTTCAAATCTTTTGTATTGTTACCGATTTTTTCATCTTATTAGACTGATTACTGCGATAGGTGTATTAAACTCTGCAACTTGTCTATTTTTTATTTCTGCCAATTTTTGCTTTGTGTACTTTAATGATCTATTAGATTTAGTACAAGGTCATAGATGACTCTGACAAGAGGTTTTGATAGACTGGTAGAGGCAAGAGCTCGACTGGAGAAGATCCAAGAAAATAAAGAAGTGTGGAGGCTGAAAGGGGAAATAAGGTCAAAAGAAAGTTTTAAGATAGAAACAGCACAGAATAGAGGCAGCTTGTGCTAGAAGCAAGGACAGTCCATTCACAACAACCAGGGGAAAAGGAAGCCTTGTGGGTATAGATGGTGGCTGTGGAAATTGAGTGCTTTTATTTTGTGGTCAAATAGCAAGATCATTTTACCTGAGAGTGAATATGGGGAAGGAGATATTGCAAGTGTGAAGAGATAAGGCATAATTACTTTTCTAAGAGGACAGGAGAGTACACAGACTAAGTATATATGGCATGACTAATGGACAGCACAAACCATATAACAAGCTCAAACACTGACCGAGTTGCAGGCATTTGCACGTTCTATTTTAGAAAGACCCTTCAATTCGGTATCAAATACATTCATCTTCTCTACCAGGCAAGTTAGAGCGGTCTCTGTAGCTTCTCCAACTTTTTCATATACACCCTTTGCCTGTATTGGATAAAAGCATAGAAAGTGCAATAATGGAAAAGTAAACAGGTTAATTATTCTTTAATATTTTTTCCCACAGAAGGACAATCTGTCCTCAATTACATCATTATTCTATGGGCCGATTTATAACCTATTCTGGAGTAGATGACCTGAAAGTATAGGTGCGTGTGTTGTCTTATTCTAATAATTAGGTTCTTCAAGTCCCTTGAGTGTAAGAAGCCACTGATCACAGTACTTATTAATTCAAAGAGTGCTTTCAAATAGTACTTGTAATTCCACATCACTGCCTATCACTCTATAGATAGACAGATAATCTATAGTAGATACATAACTCTACCTATAAAGTTAACATTCTATCTCTGACAGGGTATAATATAAAAGACTTGGCTTTGTGGTAGAAACCAAGTGATTCACTTCACTAATTATAAAGAAGTGGGAAAAAAGGTTTTCTATTAAGTTTTATGTTATTTATTTATTTATTTTGAAACAGAGTCTCACTTTGTTGCCCAGGCTAGAGTGAGTGCCATGGCGTCAGCCTAGCTCACAGCAACCTCAATCTCCTGGGCTCAAGTGATCCTTCTGCCTTAGCCTCCCGAGTAGCTGGGACTACAGGCATGTGCCACCATGCCCGGCTAATTTTTTGTATATATATTTTTAGTTGGTCAATTAATTTCTTTCTATTTTTAGTAGAGACGGGGTCTCGCTCAGGGTGGTTTCGAACTCCTGACCTCGAGCAATCCGCCCGGCACGGCCTCCCAGGGTGCTAGGATTACAGGCGTGAGCCACCACGCCCGGCCTATGTTATCATTTTATCTTCATCACCTGATACCAAAACAACCCTCTAAGCCATAGCTTGTCCTCAGGATAGAATGCTATTTCATTTTAAGCAAAATTAATCCCCTATGCTTTCAGGTAAACATTTTCTATCCTAGGTTTTGTTCATGTAGAGTAACTAGTCATGCTGTAACAGGCAAGAACATCATATACACTACAACTCTTAGTTACGTAACTACCATTGCTCAGTCACAGGTGACATATGAAAGGCTTTCAGCTTTTCTTTTAGGTCATGCTGACCTGATATAGGCTCTTGAATAGAAAGGGGAAATAAACTCAGAAACCCTTAACTTTTGTAAGGGAGGAAGAAGGCTGGATTTTCATTCTATCTACTCCACCCTTGAACTAGGAACAGTCATTTCTTTTCATTTATGAAGAGCCTTACCTCATTGTAATCCAAGGCAGAGTCATTACAAAGAGCACAAATTGTTGCTAATTCTACAAGTCCATCATACTGGTGACAGTTTACTGGCTTATCATCTTTATGCCTGTCAAAAGAGAAAACATTCTTAGATAAAAGTGTAGTCATCGCTTTGTTTTTTCCCCTAATTATTTAATAATGAAAATGGAATTCTGGGGACAATAGACTAGAAAGCGTTCAAAAGAATTTGTGTGATGACTACTCAAAAACTGATGCTGGAACTAGTATCAGATAAAAATAAAACAAAATGCATTCCTCTCAGGAATTAATTAGTAAAAGACCAGAAATCTTAGTCATTGAAATTCCTCTACCACTGATATCAGGAAAGAACACACAGAAACCCTTGAAAGCCTGGACTCTAACAGGGAGCTAATAGATGATTGTCTTATAACCTTTCTCTTTCAAGTTTTTGTTTAAAAGGAAAAAAATGGACCACTATAGTAAGTACTGACTTAAGCCACATTCAGAAAACTGTCTAAACTGTCTTTTAAGATAAACTACAAATCTATACAAATACTAAGCTGTCACACTGGATCCTTAAATAAGGAGGGTTACTCACACTTCTCCAATAGGTGCATATGTTGATCCAGTTATGGTAAACTCATTAAGGGAACAAGTATCACCTTCAATTCTGTCCAGAATGAACATCTATAGGGGAAAATGTATAATAGTATTTAGAAAACAACTCTCTTGGTATTTAAAATATATTTTAATGAAAACACTTTCTCACCATCTTTAAATAAAAACAATCTGCATTTTTTGATCTGAAGCTTCTCTGGCCATTAGGACTTAATTGCTTTCTGCTCTACAGGTTTCAGATACCACTGCACTAACTGCCTAGTGCTCCTGAGGCATGAATTAGACATGTCCTACTGTTGTTAGTCCTTGTGGCAACTTCTGGAGCTTGATTCTTATCTGTTACAAATAAGACTCCACAGCTTTTGTCAGTCCATAGTCTATGCAAGGGCCTTAGAACTACTGAGCGCCAAACCCCTACCATAAATGTACTGACTGTCCTCTTTAGAGGCAGTGCCCAATAATGTTCAGCCTGAACTTTCCCACCGAGGGGTAGAGGAAGAACTCAAGGAAACCACTTTACTAAAACTCATTGAGGCTCAGGATCTGAAGTATTATCTTTTATTCTGACTAGCTGTCATACTGCTGAATCAATAATGAGCAGTGGCACCAAAGACACAGATGACAATCTGCTCGAAATCAGAGTTTTGAGGACTCTGGGTCAGCAAAAAGGTCAATTCCAAAGACAGGTTACTCTATAGAATGATCAGAATTTCAAATAGATGGCTGAGGAAGGGATGTTAGGAAGTCCTTAGAGCTAAGCATAAAAGCTTGGGAAGAATAAACTCACATTTTAGAGTCGCATAAACATTCCCTGAGTAAAATCAGACAAACTGCTTCTCTGATTCTTCCCACTTATTTTTGTGGCAATAGCTCATTTCTATGAAGCTGCATAACTACATGTATACAGTAAGGAGCTTGCAGAGCTGAATGAACTGATGTTCCCTAGACAATACAGATAGAAGCATGCTTAGGAAAGAACTAATTTTACAAAAGAATAAAATGACATGAGCTACTTTCTTAAAGATAGCTTTTTCCCCCTTTGGTTTGCTTTCACAAAGTATAATTCAGAAGCCCAGTTTGGAAGAGTAAGATTTAGACTTGTAGTTATGATTGCAGATGGAAACATGTAAAACCTCTCATTAAAAAAATGAAAAACAAAACACTTGAAACAAAAAAAAATGAAAAGTGATCTCAGTTGTGCTTTTGAATGCCAAAATCTCTCTGAAATATGAGCAATTAATATGATCAAACCATTTCTCCAAGAAGGAATTTTGAAAATGTAATTAAAGTCAAAAAGCCATATTATACTTTAAAAACATCACCTCAGCAATTTGGCTCACATTCAGTATGAAAATCAGCTAATATTTATTTTAAAATAACCTCTTCTATCTCACAATATTTGCTTGTTATATAGCAAATACTTTTAAATTCAAAAGCATACGCAGGACTAAATCAACCTTGGAACAGAATTAAAAAGCTATGAGTAAGACATTATAAGATGGTTTTTTAAAGAATAAACTAAAAACAGTGACAACTCCTGACAAAAGATTCTAGTTCAAATACTGTTTGTCAAATGTGACCAACAGCAAGACCCCAACTTCTACAATTTCTTCCCAACAGACACAATACCTAAAAAATGAAGTTTATCAAAAAGTGGAAGAGGACCAGGTTTAACTACCAATCTTTCCTATAAGAAAACCCAACTTTACCTTTTATGAAAACCTGTGTGACCCTCAAACATGTCACTTCTCACAGTCTGTTTTCTAACCTCTTGAGCAGGACTGCCATATGATTTAAAGTCACATGGGAAACAAATTAACTGCACTAAGCAATATCAAAGAAAGCTGGCATCATTTTACATACCATGCTATTTCTTTATTGATACTATATTTATAAATATGAAATTCTTTGGGTCTATACCAAAGTCTAAAATATTCTGAAAGACATTGAGAATTCTAATCCACATTAGCTAAATCTAAATGTGCCTGGGCATTTTAGACTGTGAGCAAGTCAACCTTTTAGGATTTGCAGGATGAAAATCTTCCTGTCGAGGGCAGTTACGTAATACCACTGCAGGAAACCTCCTGTGGAATACCAATCAGCATCAGCTTTCTATTGTGAGGTGAAACACTTGGAATGCCTAGGCAGGCTTTTTCTTCACATAAGAAAATACTTTAAATCAAGCCAAAGGAGAATAAAAAAATATAAGAACAAAAAAAATTTTATAATAAACTAGGAAATGGAAATTTTAAAAAAGATTATAATTTCATATACTGCCACTGCTTACTTTGATGGACATAGTGATATTCTGAAGAATTAAAACTTTCAGGCTAAGTTTAAATAATTTACTGGCAGGAAACTAATTAAACATGAAATTCTTTATTCTTCCTTAAACCAGTATGAAAAACTAGCTTATTTAGCCAATTTGGCCAACCTTTTGGTTTCAAGGAATGAGAACTTAGGTAAAAGTCAAGTGAAATACTTCATCTCCTGAACAAACCTAGAGCTCACCACTTGAGAGGTGGAACACCCCAATTTGTCTTAAACACCTGTCCATCCAATCTAAATCTCAGTTTGGATTTCACTAGTTTGGAGGGAATGGAGTCTGTATCCACAAATCATTATGAACTTAAAATTGGCAAGATAAAGAAAGATTTATAGAGTTTAACTGATTAAAACAATTTCTAATGCTAAAAAAATTATCTAAAACCTGGCAATAAGGCCAGGAGGGCTGACTGTATCCTTTCAGTGTCATACAGAAGTATTACTTGACAGGCCCACTCTAGGAAAATATAACATTGTGCTATTTATTAATAAAGGCTCATTTTATGTGAAGTTGATTTGTGTCCTGCAGAATAACTAATTTTATTTCCTAAGCAGAACATTAACCAGCTTTATAAACTAATTTAGCAATCCTATCCTAATATTTGACACTTCCTCAAATGTTCTTATAACCAGTTTTATAGATTCCCTCGATAATGAGCTGAATACAATCTATTCATTCTATAATTGCATGAGTCACCTGTGCCTTATGGAAAACTATACTTTGACTTGTACCAAGTTGTTTAAGTAAAACCTAGGAAAACTGATTTACACAAAAAGAACTTAATTCAGTTGTATCATTATTACCTCTTCAGGTCTTATTTTTCTAAAGCTAGGTTTCAAAGTTTTCTATTTTACTAAATGGTGGTCAAACAATAACAGGAAAGATGAACACATAGAATGAAGCAAACTGAAAGCAATTACAGTTGGCCTTCTGTATCTGTGGAGTCAACCAAACCTTGGATGGAAAAAACTGTCTATACTGAACACGTACAGACTTTTTCCTTGTTATTATTCCCTAAACAATACAATAATACAACAACTATTTACATAGCATTCATATGAGATATTATAAGTAATCTAGAGACGATTTAAAGTATATGGGAGGATACACACAGATCATACTGCTTTTTCTATCAGGAACTTGAGCATTTGCAGATATTGGTATCTGAGGGAGGTCCTGGAACCAATCCCTCATTGATACTGAGGGATAACTGTATTTACTTTTCAGGGAGAAAGTATGCTCCATTCAACATGTTATAGAAACACCAATGAGGATGTCAGGTGGGGAGGTTAACTAGCAGCTTCCTCTAGAAATTGTCTGTTAACATACATACACCTTGAGACGGAGGATCAGGAAAGTAGAAGAGAAAGCATAGTCCATGACATATGTACAGAATGCCTCTAGTCCGCTCCCTAACACAAGTAGATCAGCTGTGTAGATATCTTATACTTCATGAAACAGTTTTTAGAATTTAAATGACTAATTTCTCTGAAATACTAGAAATTGAGCTCAGGCTATACACACAACCCACAGAACAGTATCATATTTACAAATCAAAGGTTTTCAAGGCATGAAGGCATACTGGTTGGATAAACAAAAAACCACCACAGGAAAGATTCTCCCTCTTACCCTGCAGACTGACATCTGGTTTGTTGTAAGTGTACCAGTCTTGTCTGAGCAGATAACAGAAGTACAACCGAGGGTTTCCACAGAAGGGAGGCTTCGAACAATGGCATTCTTCTTTGCCATTCTGCGAGTTCCAAGAGCCAGGCAGGTGGTGATAACAGCAGGCAGACCTTCAGGAATGGCTGCTACAGCCAAGGCCACTGCAATTTTAAAGTAGTAAATAGCACCTCTGATCCAGGAGCCTCCATGAACTGGGTCATTGAAGTGCCCAATGTTTATGATCCAGACGGCAATGCAAATAAGGGATATGACTTTGGAAAGCTGTTCCCCAAACTCATCTAGTTTCTGCTGAAGAGGTGTTCTCTCCTGTTCTGTTGCCACCATTTCATCCCGGATCTTGCCAATTTCAGTGTTAACTCCAGTTGCCACTACCACTCCCATAGCTTTCCCAGCAGCAATGTTTGTACCCTAGGACAGAAAGTAGAGAATTGGTTACAAGATTAACAGCACATCCCTACTTAAATACTGACACTGGGTTTTGACCAGGGCACCCAGATTCTCTCACCACATACATCCTACTAGACCCTTCCAGTAGCTACTTACTGTTCAGGCAACCAGCCATACAACCGTGACAAGCAATACCTCATTGTAGGCAGTGTGGTATATCTCTCCCCAATTTTGATTCCACGGAGTACCTATTTAACCCAGAGTAGCTTTATACCGACCCACCAGGATCTCTATTCACAACACTGAGCCTGGCTCACAGACCAGCTGCATTCCCAATCTTTTGAACTGCATACAGCCTCAACTCTAAGCACTCTCTACCTCTGGCTCCAAAAGCTCAGCCTTCCCTACTTTTGTCAGCTATAAGAAGAGTGACCAGCCTCATGGGCTATTTTGAACACCTCTACTCAAGCACCAGCATTCAAAATCAATGAAATCAAGTTTGAGTGTTCTCTTCCCCACCCCACTTAAATTCCTTATGTTGGAAGGATATGGCTTCATAGTTTTACTGTACCTCTACTGACTTACTATATATAGGTAGTTAGGCTCTCATACCAACCCACAAAAGTCCACAACTTGAAAATCATCCTAGATTCCAAACAACCAAAATCCATGCGTTACCCCATTATTCAAAAAATGTTTCAAATCAACAGAAAAAGTGAAACAGTACAATAACATCGATCTACTTTTCACCTAGACTCACCATTATTAATGTTTTACGACGTTTGCTTTCTCTAACACATATCTTTTTATTGTGAACTACATATCCATATCATCCTTTATAGGCTAAGGCTTTTCTAAACATTTCTACTTTTCAATTATGTTTATAGAGTTTAAAGATGTTTGACCTCATCATTTTTTTTCAACCCTCAAAAACAAAGACATCTAAGTCACACATTCCACCATTACACATTATTTATGTTTTTTGACAGACCGGCCATGAAGAGTATGAATTATCCTTTGCAATAACGGCCAATACTTTCTACCCACTGAAAGTAGGCAGTGAAAAACATAAAATCTGAGGACTGTTAAAACTATGGGAATGCATCCAAATAAAAATACATTTGAGCTAGGCACAGTGGCATGTGCCTATAATCCCAGCTACTTGGGAGGCTGAGGCAGGAATATCACTTGAGCCCAAGAGTTTGAGGTCAGCCTGGCATAGTGCAAACATGTCTCTTGAAAAAAAGATAATAAAACAAGTTTGATAAAGTACTTACAGAAAAGAGCATGTTCTTCTTATCTTGGTTGACAGCCCGTGGGTCAGGGACAGGGTCAGTGTGCTTGATGACAGAGACAGATTCACCTAAGCAGGTTGTGAGACAGGAGGGATGGTTAGATCTGTGTGATCCTCACCTAGACCCTAGAATCCCTGCCTACCCATTACCACTATTGGGATTATTTTCAGTATGGGAAAATGGACAACAGGCCCAATTACCTTAGTTTCCTCAAAGGAGGCAAACTAGGAAAATTTAGTAATGGAAATTAAGTACAAAGAATGTCAGGATTAAAAATCGATCAATTTCGGCCAGGTGCAGTGGCTCATGCCTATAATCCTAGCACTCTGGGAGGCCGAGGCGGGTGGATCACTCAAGGTCAAGGGTTCTAAACCAGCCCGAGCAACAGTGAGATCCTGTCTCTACTAAAAAAAAAAAAAACAACACAAATTAATTGGCCAACTAAAAGTATATAGAAAAAATTAGCTGGGCATGGTGGCGCATGCCTGTAGTCCCAGCTACTTGGGAGGCTGAGGCAGTAGAATCACTTGAGCCCAGGAATTTGCAGTTGCTGTGAGAGCTAGGCTGATGCCACAATACTCTAGCCCAAGCAAGAGAATTGAGACTGTCTCAAAAAAAAAAAAAGTATCAGTCAATTTCAAAATACAAACTAAAATTTCCAAGTGAAATCCTAGTCATTTATCTTTATTTTCTGGAGCAACTATTCAAATTAATTTATTTTCTGCTATACATCTGATGTGTACCTATGAGGATGATCCACCAGGAAACCTGTTTTGTTCAATAATGCCAAAGACTAGAAAGCAGTGTATCAGAAATGTCTGAATGCACTAATCAGACCACTCTGCTTCAATGAAGTGAAATTGTAAATATGCAATTAGTAACTGCACTAAAAGGATCATATGGTATAAAGAATTACTTTTGAGAACATTTAAAGCATCTTGTTGAATTAGTTTCAGCTTTAACGTCACTTAAGAGGTATATTCTCAGGGTTAATCTGCAAAGTGAAATATGTCTGCAATTTTTAATTTAGGTAGCAGATTTCACTCTCAGTATTTGACCCCAAAACTTGGTCCTTCAATTTAGCCTAAAACTACAGTATGATTAATTTTAAAAAGATAGAAACATTCAAGAAGCTCACAAATTTTTAAAATAGAATTCACTTTTGTAGGCACACTATAAGAATTTTATATATACAATCCTATCACTTCCCCAACATTTCATGGCTTAATTGGCTTTCAGCTTGTTGTTGCTAATTGGAGTTAAGAGATAAGCTATTCATAAAGAAACAATTAAAAAGTATAGAGCCCAGGTTAGTCATATCACTATCTCCAGAACATTAGTTGCTTTTCAAAACTGATAATCAGATAAAGCCTTTAGGTTTTACATTTACTATTTAATCTAGGTTAGCATTGTATTTATTGTTAATCTTCTGACAACCTTATTTCCAGTTACTATGAACCCTCCACCCTAGATTGTGCCTTTATCACACAAAAATGGGAAAATGTTCCAAACAATTCAAAATCTAAGTGTGCACAAACTCCAGGTAGTAAAGCATTCACCTCTTAGGGGAATTAACTTTTGTTAATTGTACATTTGATTATTGTAAAGTACAATAGCTGCAAGATTAACATTCCTCCAATGAAAAAAATTACAGCACTGGAATCTATTTTTCTGCCTGGAAAAAAAAACACTGAATAAGTAATTCACTTTCCACAAAACAGAAAGACAACACTTCAACCTTAAAATTATTACCTCTGCTAATGAAGGAATTTTTAACTTTTTAAAAAATATAAAAACAAAGACTTTATTTTAAAATAAATTTTTTTTATTTTAAAAACTGTTTTCTTAAAGTTAAAAAGATAAATAGGGGCCTTATGAGATAAAAGCCACGTTTGTTTTGTTTTTTAAATCATGGCTTTAAAGCCCATATTGGCAAAAAACCTTACTGATAAAGGACTAAGAAATTAAGTATTTTAGGATTAAGCTGCTATGATACTGTAAAGGATCAGTGGAGCAAGAGTCAACTATTAGCACCGAATATGAGGGGGCTTCAAAAATTCAATAACCTTTCAATATATAATACTTACCTGTGAGAATCGACTGGTCAACTCTTAGAGTTGTAGATTTGATGGAAGTTAATCTTATATCAGCAGGAACTTTGTCACCAACTAATTGGGAGAAAAAATGCAACTAAAATAAGCAACTTTTGCAACCTACAGATGAATTTGTCTCCAAATCAAATACAATTTTTAAATAAAGTAACCTGTATACAGCATCAATGTATCAAATTCTGCTAAAACAAGCAAGGTAACCCACCTATCTCAGAGTCATAAAAACTTTGGATGGATACAAGATTTGAATTACACAGGAGCAAGACAATGATGTTTAGGAAAACTTAAGTACATGTTATTCTAAAGAGTTTGGGTCTTGCACAGTGGCATGCATGTGCAATCCCAGCACTCTGGGAGGCTAAAGTGGGAGGACTGCTTCAGGCCAGGAGATCCAGACCAGCTTGGGCAATACAGCAAGACACTGCCTGTACAAAAAATTTTTTTAAAAATTAGCTGAGTGTGGTGGTGCAAACCTGTAATTGCAGCTACCTGGGAGGCTGAGGCAGGAGAATTGCTTAAGTGCAAGAGTTCAGGGCGGCAGTAAGCTATGATGACACCACTGCACTCTAGCCTGGGTGAGAGAGAACCTTGTCACTTAAAAAAAAAAAGAAAAAGAAAGAAAGGGGGAAAAAAAAGAAAGTTTGGTGTAACATATTTTCTTAGGCTTACTACATATATACGAGGCACAGTGAGGGGAGGGGAATCAAGTTGTAAATGTCATAGTTCATTCCATCAAAACAGCTAAATTACTATGAACATGAAACATATCTTTTAAAACAGGGGACGTTGGCCGGGCGTGGTGGCTCATGCCTGTAATCCTAGCACTCTGGGAGGCCGAGGCAGGTGGAGTGCTCAAGGTCAGGAGTTCAAAACCAGCCTGAGCAACGACGAGACCCTGTCTCTACTATAAACAGAAATTAACTGGCCAACTAAACACACACGCACACACACGAAAATTAGCCAGGCATGGTGGTGCATGCCTGTAGTACCAGCTACTCGGGAGGCTGAGATAGGAGGATCACTTAAGCCCAGGAGTTTGAGGTTGCCGTGAGCTAAGCTGACGCCAAGCACTCTAGCCCAGGCAACAAAAGTGAGATTCTGTCTCAAAAAAATAAATAAAACAGGGTCCTCAAACTGCAGCCCACCCAGGACATTTATCCAGCCCGCCAGGTGTTTTTGCTGCCGCTGCCTGTCCTGCTTAGCAGTCGACTGGTCCCAGGCCCATGGTGCACATGTGTGGAATGTGCGCCACACTCTCTGATGGCCCTCCAATGGTCGGAGGGACAGTGAACTGGCCTCTTGTTTAAAAAGTTTGAGGGGCCGGGCATGGTGGCTCATGCCTGTAATCCTATCACTCTGGGAGGCTGAGGCAGGAGGATGGCTCGAGGTCAGGAGTTCGAAACCAGCCTGAGCGAGACCCCGCCTCTACTAAAAATAGAAAGAAATTGGCCAACTAAAAATATATATACAAAAAAATTAGCCAGGCATGGTGGCACATGCCTGTAGTCCCAGCTACGTGGGAGGCTGAGGCAGAAGGATTGCTTGAGCCCAGGAGTTTGAGGTTGCTGTGAGCTAGGCTGACGCCACGGCACTCACTCTAGCCTGGGCACAAAGTGAAACTCTGTCTCAAAAAAAAGTTTGAGGACCCCTGTTTTAAAAGATAGCCAATTAGGCCGGGCGCGGTGGCTCACGCTTGTAATCCTAGCACTCTGGGAGGCCGAGGCGGGCGGATTGCTCAAGGTCAGGAGTTCAAAACCAGCCTGAGTGAGACCCCGTCTCTACTATAAAAGATAGAAATTAATTGGCCAACTAATATATATATATATATAAATTAGCCAGGCATGGTGGCACGTGCCTGTAGTCCCAGCTACTCGGGAGGCTGAGGCAGTAGGACTGCTTAAGCCCAGGAGTTTGAGGTTGCTGTGAGCTAGGCTGACGCCACGGCACTCACTCTAGCCTGAGCAACAAAGCGAGACTCTGTCTCAAAAAAAAAAAAGACCAGCTTAAGCAAGAGTGAGACCCTGTCTCCATCGAAAACAGAAAAATCAGGCAAGCATGGTAGTGGGTGCCTACAGCCCCAGCTACTTGAGAGGCTGAGGCAGGAGGATCGCTCAAGTCCAGGAATGTGAGGTTGCAGTGATCCATGATGACATCACTGCACTGTAACTCAGGTAACAAAGTGAGACTGTCCTCAAAACACAACATAACAAAAAAAATCAGAGGTACACATAGCTGGAGGCAACTCATCAGGTACATGTGCAGAGATTAATGTAACGTCACTAACTATGCTATATCATGGAATTTTAAAGCCCATTTAATAGTTTACCTATGCTTCCAGACTTTGTGTCTACTTCTCCTGTACATGCTGCTGTGTACATATGAAAGTAACAGTTGTAAACTCTAACAGGCAAATTAGCAATATATATCAAAACTGCAAGGCACAATCTTTTTACCCCATAGATTCCACTACTAGGAATTCATTCTATAGATATGTTCACACAACACGTATTCACAGCATGTTTTTTGTTAACAGCAGAATGATGAGACAGCTCTTCATACTGAAGTAAAAATTGTGTATTAAGAGAAGGAAAAAGATGTGAAATGTCACTTATATGGGGCTACTAAAGCTATAATAAAATATCTCCAGGAAGAAAACTGGTAACACTGGGTAAGTGGGGCATGAGTGAAGGGAGACTTTTCACTTTATACCCTTTGGTATCTTTTAAAATTTGAATTATCACATAAATGAATAAACCTCTTCCATAACCTGAAGATCCTTAAGTCACCTGAGCCTTCTTTCCTGGGCCAATGAGTTCCTTTACTAGCCCGTGAAGGGTCCACATCTCAGCCCCTTTCCTTGATGTGTATAAAGTAAAATGCCACAACATAGACCTCTAGTAACAGGTAAAGCCAACTGTTTCACATGTACCTTGAGAACAGTGCCCAGACCATTATTGGTTTCAAATATTGCTGAATGAGTGAATAAGTGAGTGTACATCCACATGAAGGCAGCTGGACATTAAAGTGTCAACAGCTTTCCATTATTTTCTGAAAGGTAATTAAGGTAGTTTTGGAACTCTTATGCAGGTATAGCTAAAAATTAGAATAATTAAATTCACTCTGTAACTGCAGACAGTATTTTTAAGCCAATCTTCATTTTACTCTGCACACTGAATTGTAACCAGTTACATATGAAATGGCAGTTGGGTGCAGTAGCTGCCACCTGTGATCTCAGCACTTTGGGAGGCCAAGGCAGAGAGAGGATCACTTGAGGCCAGGAGTTTGAGACTAGCCTAGGCAACACAGCAAGAACCAGTCTCTACTAGCCATCCCATCCAAGAAGGAAATGGTTAAACTTGTTCCACTTTTTAGTTCTGATTTTTCTGCACTTGAGAGCTTTTAAATTAACAAGAATATGGTTTCGCTTTTGTAACTCTAGTGCATAAACAACACTG
Source organism: Microcebus murinus (assembly GCF_040939455.1). Classification (NCBI taxonomy): domain Eukaryota; kingdom Metazoa; phylum Chordata; class Mammalia; order Primates; family Cheirogaleidae; genus Microcebus; species Microcebus murinus. Next base: position 7,007,154 of record NC_134125.1, on the reverse strand, counting down.
TAGCATAAGTAGGCAATGTGGTCATGAGGCAGCACAGAGTTTGTCAATATATAATCTCAAGAGGCAATGATCATCCCTGCATTTGACTGCAGGGACATTTAAGTTAAGGTGAAACTCCTGCTGGAAATGCTTATGCAATGAACAGCAATATTAAGACTGAACAAACTAGAACTTTCCCTTGACTATCTGCTCATACTACACTGAAGAGAAGGCATCTAACAGATGATTAAGACAAAGCAACCATATTCTAAACTGTAGTGATCTTCAATAGCTTAAATGCCCCACACTGTATTATTTCTACTTATCATAATTAGGCTGATCTCACATGCCCTTAAACATTCTGAAAAGAGTACAGTTCAATGCTGAGTGTTATGACCCTAAATGGAAAATTTACTTGCAAATGTTCCTTTGATATCCGAGGCGATTTATGTCATGACTGTATGGGAGTAGAAGAGTTCTGCCCAATGTGGCACAGAGGTCGTCCTCAATCATATCTCTGCATTGTAAGTGCTGAACATACACAGTAATTGTATGTAAACAATCCCACATATAAGCCTTAGTTCATACTCTCACATGCCTGTTTTAAAAGGTCAACAAATTTCATATTCAAATTGAGGACAACCTATAAGAGGATGCAAAAGCAATGTCTTGCCATTTATTCTGTTATGTTTCAGTGGAAGTTCAGAGGATTTAAAATGAACAGAAAATGTACTTTTGAGGCAATAAATACTAAGTTAAACTTCTCAGGTAACACAGGAATCATAGGTTGAGTGAGCATCCTTCATCTAAAATGCCTGGAGCCAGAAATGTTTGAGATTTTAGAATATTTGCTCCATCTTCTTACCAGTTGAGCATACATAATCCAAAAACCCAAAATCTGAAATGCTCCAGTGAGCATTTCCCTTCAGGGTCATGTTGGCTTTCAAAAAGTTTCTGATTTGGGAGCATTTCAGATTTGGGAAACTCAACCTGTATCTATTGGTGTAAGGCAGGACTAATACTATATATATGCTGCGCTAAAAGTTATATTTATACTGGCATCATAAAGAAACCAACAAGGACTCTTTCCCTAAAAGTCTACTGAAATATATGAACATATATCTCTTTGCTGTACAGAAACTGTACTGATACACATTTAATTGTTGGCCAAATATTGAGGAACACCTCAAATGTCAAATGCTAGAGGAACAAAGGATCTGGGAGGCTCCTAAAACCTGGCCTCAAGCTCTTAACTTTTCTTTCATCTTACACTTTCCATTCTAATTGTGAGGTAATTAAATATATAGGAATTACAAGAAGAGTTGATCTGGGAGCCTTGTATAGGTTTTCAGTACCCACTTTTTAAGTACAGTTTGATGCATTTGGAGTGGGGTCTAGGAATTTTAAAAACGTTTTCCAAATACACTAAAAAAGTTAATACAAGGGGTAAAAAACAACTAGAGTCACAGATCTCGTGAAAAGCTTGTTTAGAGCAGCCTTTACACCATGCTGTTAACAAGCCCCTCAGCCTCCCAACACTTGGAAAATGTACTGCTACCTTAAAACTGTATGTTTGAAATGGTTTCCATCAGAAACTGATCTCTTCATGGAAAGATACTAAAGAAACATAAATCCAAACTGGTTTTATAGCTAGAAGGCCTTTCACATTATCTTGGCCAACCCATTAGCCCTTCATTTTATACACAGGAACTCAGGCCAGGAAGTAAAAGGAGGCTTGCCTAAGGAAACACAAGTAATGAAAAAGTTTGTTTAACCTGCTCCGTGTGACTCAGCTTCATTCTTTTTGTTTGTACCAGAGTCAATTTAGGATTGACAGTATTAGGAAGCAGGTTCTCTTAAGAAGCTAAGATCCATGAAAGTAAAGATCTACTGAATACTTTTCAACCGAAGACATTAACAATTTCCCTTTGTCCCTAGGCTTCTGTGAATTCCAGACAGAGGGTTTTGTGCAAGAGGAGCAGGCAGAGTTGTTCCAATGATCACATCCAGTGATATTTCCCTGATGAGCCATGTCAGTGCCCTTAGGGCAAGTGGTAGTGGAAAATTCTTACACTTGCCAAGGGGATGCTCTGCAATCTTCCAATTTTTTTTTCCTCTGAGTCTTTGGGTTGAGGCAGGTATTATAAAAGATTAAGCTCTGTTAAACTACCTTTCATTTGTTGAATACCTGACACTTTTCAAATTCAGCTCTTGGCTCCCTAATCATTTTGCCACACTTTAGAAATGTAAACTTTCTTTATAAGGAGTGTTTATGAGCCATGATACTTAAACATTATTTGCACCATGTATGTCAAATATAAATACTGGTGGTTAAAATCAGCATTATTCAAGAAAATCCTTTTTATTAATCTCACTTGTATGTATAAATTTTTAAAATCTAATTTATTTTGGCAAATGCCAGAGATTTATTCGAATCTCTTCTAAGAGAAAACTATGTAAGATCAGAAATTGCCTCCTAAATACCACTATTGTTTGAGTTTAAATGGCTCCTAGGAAAAGCAAGCCATAATAGAATTAATTATCCCAAATTACTTAAGTAACTGTGGCTCAAACATAAAATTTTTACTGTTTCGAATTTGAGTCCTAAATTTTGTACTCTAGCATAATGAATGAATTCTTCACTTGAAAAGTGCTACCTGCCTACTTAAAACTATTTCCAGGTCTCAGGGTGAACAAGAAAGGATATTATAAAGTGTCACAGCATACATTTTGAGGAGTAATATCTTTTAAAAATGCAAATGTGATTATCATTGTCGTGTTTAAAATCTTTTAAAAGCTTCTTCCCATTTGACTTGAGATAAGGTTTGGCATCCCATCAACGACCTTCCTTTACCCAACCACCACTGGGTGCTGGCCTCTCACCACTCCCATTTCCCCCTGAGCTTTGAACACTTTGGTTTTTCTTTCCAGACCTTCACATACCCTCACTTTTCCCACAAACAGCAAGGCCTTTCTTGAGCTCCCAGATTAGGCTTCCTTACAACATACCCACAGAACATCTTGTTCTTTCCTTATACGCACACTGTTTTTAGTATAGACCAGGTCTCACTTTTACTCAGGCTGGTCTTGAACTCCTGAGCTCAAGCAATCCTCCTGCCTCAGCCTCCCAGAGTGCTAGCATTACAGGCATGAGCCTTACTCACACTGTTTTGATGAGTCTCCCTCACTAGACCAAAAGCCCCAGGAAGGCAAAGTCACTGTCACCACTGATTTCCTAGCCCCTAGAACTGTACCTGGCATGTAGTGGGTACCAAATAAAATGTCAATAAATAAAGCACTTGGCATGCGTATATCCTTTAATATACAAGCATCAGACTTCTAATTATTAAGCTGAACATTATCACAAAGCTAGGAAAAATGAAAAATCAGGAAACAAGAAGACTGTGCTGAGGTTTAATGACAGATGCTTAAATTCTACATTTAGATTAAAACCCAAAAATATGGATGCTAGTAGAGGATTCGAGATTTAGAGATGGGAGGGGGCACAAGGGAGAAGAACACTTGAGAAAGACTCCAAGGTTTTAGCTGGTAGAGTAATTAAAGCTGCCAAAGAAGTTTCTTTAGTCTGTAAAAGCAGACAAAAGGCATCCAGAATGTCGACCAGACTCCATTTACATAACTGCATTCCATCTGAGCACCAACAGAGAATTATCAAGATGGTAAGGGTTTGAATCAACTGAATGATCTAAGACTAATTAGGAAATAAAAAAATTTTAGGGGCCAGGCGCGGTGGCTCACGCCTGTAATCCTAGCTCTCTGGGAGGCCGAGGTGGGCGGATTGCTTGAGGTCAAGAGTTCGAAACCAGCCTGAGCAAGAGAGAGAGACCCCATGTCTACTATAAATAGAAAGAAATTAATTGGCCGACTAATATATATAAAAAAAATTAGCCGGGCATGGTGGCACATGCCTGTAATCCCAGCTACTCGGGAGGCTGAGGCAGCAGGATTGCTTGAGCCCAGGAGTTTGAGGTTGCTGTGAGCTAGGCTGACTCCACGGCACTCACTCTAGCCTGGGCAACAAAGCGAGACTCTGACTCAAAAAAAAAAAAATTTTTTTTTTTTAGGGTATACCACAATGTTAGCCCTTGATATTCCCAGTTCCACTATGAACTGCCACATGCTCTTGGACAAGTTACAAACTCTCAGTTTTAGTTTCCTCATCTCTAAAATAAGGTTTCATGAGCTCCCATCCAGCTCTAAAATGGTGATGAATCAAATTTCTATGTGGCCCCAAAGCAAAAAGCTAAGATACAGAACAGACAAGTATATTTTAGCTCACAAGGAATATTTTATAAAACTGACTAAAAATGGCACAGCTGGTCCTAAGCAGGCAAGTTTCCAATTATTAGAGGTATAAACAGTAGCAATGTAACTACTTGTTAGATATTGTAGAGGCAACCATGCAGTAAGCAAGGTTAGAGGGCACAGTATTTGGTATATACACCAATATAGATTTTTTTAAATTACAAAAGTAAAGCATGATTTTAAAAGGTGAAACCCAAATTCCTTTCCCCCTCATTCAACAAATATACAGGAAACAGTATCTATATTTTGGACCTTTATGAATAACACTTATTAAAACTTCATTAAAACAAAACCAGACCTCCTTTTACATCAGTATATACAGATCTGCATCATTCTTTTTTAATTTAGCGGCACAGTAATAATACCCACTGAGATTTCGAGACTACTACTTCTTTACCAGGTACCACTGTGTAAGGGCTCTCAGAGCTCTAAAGGTTGCCCTATTATCTTCATTCCCTGTTTACAGATGAGGAAAATGAGGCACTAAAAAGGGTACTTGTTCAAGGGCACGGTATTATAAGGCCATACTTTGAACTCAATCATTCCTCATTTTCATGGCCATCTAAGGTGATTCTAATTTTTCCTCTTTTGTTGTTACAATGTGAACACCTTTGTGCAAATCTTTTACTTCTGCATGATAGAGTCATAGAAGCAAAACTTCCCTACAAATGTATACTCCCACCAAATTTGTATTCCTATCATTTCCCTATACTCTCAATCTTGTATTTTTCTGAGAACTGGCAATGCCAAGCACTTTGATTATTTTTCAAAAGTCCTACTATCTTCCACATAAAAGTTGTTCATAGTCAAAGCTGTCGATCTTGGTAGTTTTTGTAACACTTCGGAAAGGTGATTCCAAGCCATGTGGTTTCTTCTACTTTTTCCAAAGATCTTAATCTCAGTAGCAAGAATAGAAAGGTTGACATTTACCAGTACTGTGACTACCACTGAGTCATGGAAGGTAGGGAGGAGTTGATTACAGGAAATCAAGAAATGCCAGCCCAATGAAAAATCAGGTCAGGCTTCAAGATCAACAGGTCCATCACAGTCTGATGGTTGGGAAGACCTCTCAGAGTCCTTCATGTCTTATAGTTCTTTGTGTCTTAGCTATCCTGACAGTGCTAAAGGGTACTAGGTCTCTAAACTCTGCTCTAAAACATACACTGATTTTTGTTTTAGACTACTTTGCTCTTCTGCCTATATACACACTTTAAAATTAAGAATTTACAGGCACAGTAACTCACACCTGTTAATTCCAGCAACTTTGGGAAGCCAAGGCAGTGAGGAGCGCTTGAGGCCAGGAGTTTGAAGCTGCAATGAGCTATGAGTGCATCACTGCACTCCCAGCCTGGGCAGAGTGAGACCCTATCTCAAAAACAAACAGGCGGGGCCGGGCGCAGTGGCTCGCGCCTGTAATCCTAGCACTCTGGGAGGCCGAGGCAGGCAGATTGCTCGAGGTCAGGAGTTCGAAACCAGCCTGAGCAAGACTGAGACCCCATCTCTACTAAAAGTATTAATTGGCCAACTAATATATATAGAAAAAATTAGCCAGGCATGGTGGCGCATGCCTGTATCCCAGTCGGGAGGCTGAGGCAGTAGGATCGCTTGAGCCCAGGAGTTTGAGGTTGCTGTGAGCTAGGCTGACGCCACAGCACTCTAGCCTGGGCAACACAGTGAGACTCTCTCAAAAACACAGACACACACCTGTTTTGAAAAGAGATAGTTTCTAGGATTTACAGGAACTAAAAGAATGATTTCTACAGTTATCTAGAGTCAGATGTCTCAGACTTGCATCTCTAGCCCTTGTTCTCTTATCCTTCTCCTCACTGTGAAACAATAATGTGAGGGGAAAAGACAAAAAAGAACACATGGCGAACACCTTATTTGGCCACACACCTTTTTTTCTACTTCTCTCATCTATGCCTATCACTTTAAGAACAGGTAAAAACTGTTTATAAGCCGGGTGCGGTGGCTCACGCCTGTAATCCTAGCTCTCTGGGAGGCTGAGGTGGGCAGATGGCTCGAGGTCAAGAGTTTGAAACCAGCCTGAGCAAGAGCAAGACCCTGTCTCTACTATAAATAGAAAGAAATTAATTGGCCAACTAATATATACAGAAAAAATTAGCCGGGCATGGTGGCGCATGCCTGTAGTCCCATCTACTTGGGAGGCTGAGGCAGGAGGATCGCTTGAGCCCAGGAGATTGAGGTTGCTGTGAGCTAGGCTGACGCCATGGCACTCACTCTAGCCTGGGCAACAAAGTGAGACTCTGGCTCAAACAAACAAACAAACAAACAAAAAAACTGTTTATACATCAACATTATGTAAATTGCTTAACCCAGACGGTATTATTTTATGTAATTATACTTGTTAACCATACCTCAAGTTTTAAAACCAAACAGCTAGAATCTTGGGTTAGAATTCTGGAAAGGAGGGCAAATGAAACTCCTGGAATTATATACAAGATTTTGAATATGCATCTTGGAGAGAAAGTCCACAGATTTCATTAATTCTCAAAGGGACCGTGATCTGAAAATGATTAAAAACTGCTCTAGAGCCTTGCTATTCAAAGCAAGATCCACCCTGGAGCTTGTTAGAAATGCAGAATCATCAGGCTCCATTCTAGACCTACAGAATCAAAATGTACATTTTAACAAAATCCCCAGGTAATTCCCGTGCACATGAAGTTAGAGAAGCAATGCTCTATAAGCAGTGTACAAATTGCTGGCCAATCCTTAAGGCCATTAAAAAAAAAAGTCTGGCCAGGATGATCACTTATGGTCAGGAGTTTGAGACCAGCCTAAGTAAGAGCAAGACCCCATCTCTACTAAAAAGAGAAAAAATTAGCTGAGCATGGTGGTGCATGCTTATAGTCTCAGCTTCTTGGGGGGCTGAGGCAGAAGGACTGCTTGAGCCCACAAGTTTCAGGTTGCTGTGAGCTAGGCTAATGCCATGGCATTCTAGCCCAGGTGACAGAGCAAGAGCAAGACTCTGTCTAAAAAAACATAACTCATTTCTATTTTTTTTTATGAGATGGAGTTTCTCACTCTCTTGACCAGGCTGGAATGCAGTCTTACCATCATGGGCTCAAACAATCCTTCTGAGTAGCTGGGAACATAGGTGCAAACCACTACACCTGGCTAAATTTTTATTTTTTGTAGAGATGGGGTCTCACTGTTGCTCAGGCTGGTCTCTAACTCCTGGCCTCAAATGATCCTCCTGTCACAGTCTCCCAAAATGCTGGGATTACAGACATGCGCCACCACCACCTGGCCCATTTTTACAGTTTTAATAGGGTTATCTATTAAAAAGATTTGGCTACAGAGACTGCTATTATTCACAAAGCCTAAATTATTTACTAGCTGGACATTTCCAAAAACAGTTTGTCAACTCCTCTGCTCTACAGCACAGAATTAACTTCAGGAGGTAAAGACTAAAGGTTTGGTGCTTTTGGAGCAGCCTGCCTGTGAACATTGAGCAGCTTTCTAAAAGGCAAAAAGAAGCCCACATGGACTCATGGCCACACTATCTGAATCAGACATTTGTTACAGCCAGAAAACTCCTAAAAAAGAGTCTACTCTGGCCAAACGCAGTGGCTCATGCCTCTAATCCTGGTACCGTGGGGGGCTGACGTGGGAGGATCACTAGAGGCCAGGAGTTCAAGATCAGCCTGGGCAACACAGTGAGACTGCATTTACAAAGAAAAAAAATTCTACTCCAATTATCTGATTCTGTAGAGGTTAATTTACTTTGTCCAATGTCATCCAGAATTAGTAAATTAATAATTAATTAGTAAATTAATAATCTAGGTTTTTTTATATGAATTGCATCATCTATTTCACAACTTAGCGTATTACTCAACTGGTTGGAAAATCTCATTACTGTGTGTTGACTATCAAAAACGAATCTCTCCTTCCTTTAAATAGCCATCAAGTTTAACAGTTATACTTTTCCTCCCCCTGCCCAGGGTCTCATTCTGCTCAGGCTAAAGCGCAATGGGGGCCGGGCGCGGTGGCTCACGCCTGTAATCCTAGCACTTTGGGAGGCCGAGGCGGGCGGATAGCTCAAGGTCAGGAGTTCGAAACCAGCCTGAGCGAGACCCCGTCTCTACCAAAAATGGAAAGAAATTAATTGACCAACTAAAAATATATATACAAAAAATTAGCTGGGCATGGTGGCGCATGCCTGTAGTCCCAGCTACTCGGGAGGCTGAGGCAGTAGGATCGCTGAGCCCCGGAGATTGAGGTTGCTGTGAGCCAGGCTGACGCCACGGCACTCACTCCAGCCTGGGCAACAAAGTGAGACTCTGTCTCAAAAATAAATAAATAAATAAAAAAATAAAGTGCAATGGTATCAGCCTAGCTCACAGCAACCTCAAACTTCTGGGCTCAAGTAATCCTCCTGCCTCAGCCTCCCAAACACCTGGAACTATCAGCATATGCCACCATGCCTGGCTTTTTTAGAGATGGGGGTCTCAATACGTTGCCCAGGCTGGTTTCAAACTTTTGGCCTCAAGCAGTACTCCTGCCTTGGCCTCCTAAAGTGCTGAGGTTACAGGGGTGAGCCACCACCGCCTGGCCTATTCTTTTTATTCTTGAATAAATTTTGAAATTGCTGGCACTACTGTTGAATATTTAGTCTTCATTTTAGGAAATAAAAGTATCGATTTTTATAGACACTCTAAAGCAAATGCAATTTTATGTTAAGATTGTGTCATTTCCATCACTTACATAATCTTAAAATACTTATTCGCTCCAGAGTATATTATAGGACAGAAGTCATCTGAGGATATTTATGTCCTTGTGCTATTCGTCAACCCTGGGTTACCAAGATACATGAAGTTTGTTTTAAACAATCCTGAAAACAGTGCCCCTGAGAAGTCAATAAATAACCCCCCTGGGGCACATACTAAAAACCCTAAGATTCTAAAATTAAAACTTTTATGGTTATCATAGCTTGATTCTCTTTCATACTATGAGCAGATAACAGAGAAAGCTTAAAAATACTGACATTCATTTATCATAAGATTATACACAATTTTACTACTCCTAATTTATCTAGAAGTATTTTCCTGGCATTAAAATAATGTAAAATTACTGTGGCTTCAGAGGGTGAACATGTGGGTCATCATTACTGTATTTTTTACCTGCCAAATCAATTTTATTTGGCTCTTGTATGCTAGGATACTTTTAAGGTTTACATAAGCATTTGCCACGTATGCTTACACAATTTCCCTTTGGAAAGGTTATAAGCTGGTACAACAACATCTAAAATTTAATTTCCTTAATTCCCTCAAAAATCCACCTAGTCTAGTTTAGCCTTCAGAAAATTCAGCAGAACCATCCTACCTAATATATTTCAAAAGCTGACAAGAAGAACTTTATCACCTAAAATCAGGACCTGACCCTTATATTCCAATGACTACAAAAAGGTCTATTCCTTTCTAAAAGTATCAAAATATTAAGTCAGTACTTAAATTTTCAACTTCAAAATAGTTAATATTTTCTAGTTTTCCAAAACAGCAGAAAGACCCTTTCATGGCCAACTTCATAATTTAAATAAAAACATAAAAGTTACCATAAAACATAAAAGCACAATTCATGCCATGTATCCTTTCAGACTATGCAGACAGTTACGACTTCAACTGACAAAAAATTCAGATCAAGAAAAATTTAGGATTGAATTCAATTCTGTAGTTTTCACAGAACTTAATTATTGGGGTAACGGCCAAATTGCAGGGTCAATTATATTACTAATTCTAACAAAAATAGAAGTTTAAAAGCCTCAACATGAGGCCAGGTGCAGTGGCTCACGCCTGTAATCCTAGCATTCTGGGAGGATCAGTCAAGGTCAGGAATTCAAAACCAGCCTGAGCAAGAGTGAGACCCCGTCTCTACTAAAAACAAAAAGAAATTAATTGGCCAACTAAAAATATACAGAAAAAATAGCCAGGCATGGTGGCGCATGCCTGTAGTCCCAGCTACTCGGGAGGCTGAGGCAGCAGGATAGCGTGAGCCCAGGAGTTTGAGGTTGCTGTGAGCTAGGCTGATGCCATGGCACTCACTCTAGCCTGGGCAACACAGTGAGACTGTCTCAAAAAAAAAAAAAAAAAAAAAAAAGGCTCAACATGTATAATCCTAAAAGTCTTTTTTTTTTTTTTTTTTTTGAGACAGAGTCTCGCTTTGTTGTCCACCTGAAAATGAAAACTATAAACCAGGCTTTCAACATGACAAAGGGCATCTATAAAACCTACAGCTAACATCATACTTCATGGTGAAGGGCTGGTTGCTTTCCCCCTAAGATCAGGAACAAGACAGGGATGTCTGTTCTTATCATTTCCATTCTAGCTAGGGCACAGGCAGAAATAAAGGACACCCAGATTGGAAAGAAGTAAAAATATTTTTATTTGCACATGTGTCATTTTGTATAAAAAACCTTTATTATTATTTTTTTGCAGAGACAGTTTCTCATTATGTTGCCCAGGCTGGTCTCCTGGACTCAAGTGATCCCCTTGCCTTGACCTCCCAAAGTGCAGGGATTATAGACGTGAGCCACTGAACCCAGCCTAGAAAATCTTAAGGAACTCCTTTTTGCAGGAACTGACAAGCTTAATTTTAAAATTTGTATCAAAATGCAAGGGACCAAAAATGATCTTGAAAAACAATAAAGTTGGACTCCAAGTTCCCAATTTCAGAACTTAATACTAAGCTACATCTATCAAGACAGTGTGTTACTAACGTAAGCATAGGGACCAATGGAATAGAACTGATAGTCTAGATATAAATCCTTACGTTTGTATCAAATGACTTTTTTTTTTGAGACAGTCTCACTGTCACTGAGACAGCCCACCTCAGCCTCCCAGAGTGCTAGGATTACAGGCGTGAGCCACTGGGCCCAGCCTCAATTGATTTTTTTTTTTTTTTTTTTTTGAGACAGAGTCTCACTTTGTTGTCCAGGCTAGAATGAGTGCCGTGGCGTCAGCCTAGCTCACAGCAACCTCAAACTCCTGGGCTCGAGTGATCCTTCTGCCTCAGCCTCCCAAGTAGCTGGGACTACAGGCTTGTGCCACTATGCCCGGCTAATTTTTTATATATATATATCAGTTGGCCAATTAATTTCTGTTTATAGTAGAGACGGGGTCTCGCTCTTGCTCAGGCTGGTTTTGAACTCCTGACCTTGAGCAATCCGCCCGCCTCGGCCTCCCAAGAGCTAGGATTACAGGCGTGAGCCACAGCGCCCGGCCCTCAATTGATTTTTGATAGGAGTATCAGGACAATTCAGTAAAGTCTTTCCAACAAATGCTGCTGAGATGACTGGATAGCCACACACAAAGAATAAAGTTGAATCCCTACCTCACATCATATACAAAGTCTTTGTGACCTTGGATTAGGCAACATTTTCATAGATATGACACCAAAGCACAGCAACAATAATTAGACAAATGGACTTTATGACTGATACACAGGCCATGTATATATTTACAAAGTATACTGTATGTTCTCTAGCAAATTAATTATAGTTTAAGGCAGAGGCAATAAATCACAAAGACTCACTTTCCTCAACTGTAAAATGTAATAGTATGTATCTAGAGAGGTTGATGGTTTAAAAATATATATAAATAAAACATTTGAAAGATTATCACAGTATCTGCCATACATTTTAAGTTTAGGTATTACTGAACACACACATAGACTCCAAATGATGCACAATAAGCATGTTTAAATTAGCTGAATCTACCCCATATTTCTGATTTCAAGAAAGAGTAGTATAAGAGAGCCCAATGTCAAAGCACTATATGTGTTTGGGGTTTTTTTAGCAATTAGTATACTATAGGCAAAGAGCTGGAGGGAAAAAATGGCAAATAACTATCAGGATCTGTTAACACTACGCAGGAAGGATTCAGAAATAGGTGAAAGGGAAATGATTAAAATATGTGTATTACTTAATAGTAGTGGTATATTTACCGGAGATAAGGGATTTAATCTTTTTTTTTTTTGAGAGACAACATCTCACTCTGTCACCCAGGTTAAAGTGTAGTGGTCTGATCATAGCTCACTATAACCTTCAATCCCTGGGCTCAAGTGATCCTCCTGCCTCAGCCTCCCCAGTAGCTGGGACTACAGGCACCACCACCATGGCCAGCTAATTTTTTCCCAATTTTGGGGGTAGGGGGAAGAGAGAGGATCCAAAGTACTGAGATTCCAGGTGTGAGCCACTGCACCAGCCATTGTTTTTTGAATATTAAAAGAAAGGGAATGGCCGGGCACGGTGGCTCACGCCTGTAATCCTAGCCCTCTGGGAGGCCGAGGAGGGCGGATTGCTCGAGGTCAGGAGTTCTAAACCAGCCTGAGCAAGAGTGAGACCCTGTCTCTACTATAAATAGAAAGAAATTAATTGGCCAACTAATATATATAGAAAAAATTAGCCGGGCATGGTGGCACATGCCTGTAGTCCCAGCTACTTGGGAGGCTGAGGCAGAAGGATTGTTTGAGCCCAGGAGTTTGAGGTTGCTGTGAGCTAGGCTGACGCCACGGCACTCACTCTAGCCTAGGCAACAAAGCGAGACACTGTCTCAAAAAAAAAAAAAAAGAATAAAATAAAAGAAAGGGAATGGTTGCCAGGGGCCAAGGAAAAGGGGGAATGAGAAGTTAGTGTTTAAGGAAAAAACTTTTTCAGTTGGAGAGGTTGAAAAAATTCTGGAGATGGATGGTGATGATGCTTGCACAACAATGTAAATGTACTCAATGCCACAGAACTGCATGCTTTAAAAAAAATGGCTAAAATGGTGAATTTTGGCTGGGCATAGTGGCTCACAGCTGTAATTCTAGTACCGTGGGAGGCTGACAGGAGGATTGCTTGAGCTCACGAGTCTGAGACAATCATGAGCAACAGTGGGACTCCAAATGGAAAAGTAGGCTGGGTGCAGTGGTGTGCACTTATGGTCCCAGCTACTCAGGAGGCTGAGGCAGGAGGATCACTTGAGCTGAGAAGTTTGGGGTTGCAGTGAGCTATGATGACACCACTGTACTCTATCTGGGGCAAACAGAGTGAGACTCTGTCTCAAAACCAAAAAACCTGGTCAATTTTATGTTATGTAGATCCTACAATATAAATAATAATAAAGGGAAACTCCAGAAGACAGCAAATCTTAGGTCACACACACTATAGATAAAACATTATTTGTCTTTCCTAAACTATCAAACACAACATATAAAACTGCACAATATAGTGAATGAAAATTAATAAACTCCATAAAATTTCCCTAACCTTCCAAAAAAAGGTGAATTTGGTGGTACTGAAAATTGCAGAAGTGGCTGGGCATGGTGGTTCATGCATGTAATCCTAGCACTTTGGGAGGCCAAGGTAGAAGGGTTGCTTGAGGCCAGGAGTTTGAGACCCGCTTGGGCGAGAGAGAGACCCCATCTCCACAAAAAAATAAGACAAGTTAGCTGGGCATGGTGATGCACACCTGTAGTCCCAGATACTTCTGAAGCTGAGGCTGGAGGATCGCTTGAACCCAGGAGTTTGAGGTTGCAGTGAGCTATGATGATGCAGTGAGCTATGATGATGCACTGTACTCTATCTAGCCCAGGTGACAGAGCAAGACCCTGACTTGATTAAACAAAACAAAACAAAGAACCAGCTCTGGCTGTTGTGTGGAGAATGGACTGGAAGAAGACAACAAAGAAAGCCAGAGCCTAGTTAGGACATGATGCCAAAGTATGAGATGATAGCTGGACTGATGTGGTGACTGAGGAAACAGCAAAGTTAACAAATTTGTGTTCTAGAGACAGAATCAATGTTCTCACACAAATTAGAGGATAACAAAGGGAAAAAAAAGCAAGATGACTTGACTATGTTAGAGTGATTTACCAAGATGGGAAAGACTGGCAAGAACCAGGACTCAGAGGAAAACAGAAACCAAAACCACCAAGAGAAGCTGGACTTAGTTTATTTCTTTATAAGGGATGAGGCCTTGAGGTATCAAGGCTATGATTTCCTCTGAGGCTGTTTACCATTGCCATCTCCTGATGCAAACTAAGGACAAACACTTTGGGGGTAATTTCTCTAAGTCTTTAAAAGCAGACTCAAAACATTAATGCAAGGCTGGGCATGGTGGCTCATGCCTGTAACCCTAGCACTCTGGGAGGCCGAGGCGGCCGGGTTGCTTGAGGTCAGGAGTTCGCAACCAGCCTGAGCAAGAACGAGACCCCGTCTCTACTATAAATAGAAAGAAATTAATTGACCAACTAATATATATAGAAAAAATTAGTCGGGCATGGTGGCGCATGCCTGTAGTCCCAGCTACTCGGGAGGCTAAGGCAGTAGGATTGCTGAACCCAGGAGTTTGAGGTTGCTGTGAGCTAGGCTGATGCCACGGCACTCACCCTAGCCTGGGCAACAAAGCAAGACTCTGTCTAAAAAAACAAAACATAACAAAACATTAATGCAACCAGGAGCGGGAGGAGAGGGAAAACCATTAAAAAACAAAATAACCCAACTAGCCTAAAAATGCCTAAAATAATCTTGACAGACTAAACAGTATATTACCAGATGAAGCTGTAGAAATGGTAAACATAAGGTCAAAGACAATCTCATTTACATATTTAGGTGGTATCATCTCCAACCTCACCTACCACATATATACTTGTGGAAAGAAACTATTTTCCTCCAATATTTCCATCCTCAGTTACTAGTACCATTACACTCAGTCACCTAAACTAGAAATACTACTAGTATCTTTGATTCTACATCCTACCCTTATCCACCCCCACATCCATTCACTTAACAGAATCTGTTGCTTTGCATCTAAGTCAGAGAATCACTTTTCAAACTACACATGACTAGAATTCCACACCCAAGGAAGATTCAGAGTTAGTATTTTGGGTTGAGACCTGGTAAAAACTTTTAATGAGTGCCCCCAGATGATTCTGATGTGCATCCCTGCTTAAGAATCGTTATTCATAACCTCAAAATCTTTCCTGGATTATCCTTAATGCCACTGCTCATTAATTCTTGCCTAGACTATTAAAATAGCCTTCCTACCTCCAGCCTTCCCCACTCTGACATGTATTTTCCACATCACCACCAGAATTCCCTAACTCAAGTATTTTGCTATTTAAAAAAAAGTGACAGTTCAGCTCCTGGCTGGCTCAATCCTCTTAAAAAAAAGGAAAAAAGTGACAATTGGTAAATTCTAAATCATGTCTTTATACTATTAATTTCTTGATTTTGATAATTACACTGGGGTTATATAAGAGTATGTCCTTGACTTTATAAAATAAACACTGAAGTATTTAGAAGTGGCATCATTTCTGCAACATACTCTCCAACAGTTCAGACTAAAACATGCATACATAGACATAGTATGAAGGAGAATGATAATATACACGGGATGGAATGTTAACATTTGGAGAATCTGGTTGAAGGCTATATGGGAATATAGTGTGAAATTATGTCAAAATAAAGAGGTTTAAAAATCTACGCCAGATTCATGCCTACAATCATAGCACTCTGGGAGGCCGAGGCAGGAGGATTACTTGAGGCCAGGAGTTTGAGACCAGCCTGGGCAATAGCAAGACCTTATCTCTACAAAACATTAAAAAAATTAGCCCAGTGTGGTGGCATGCACCTGTAGTGCCAGCTACCAGGGAGTATGAGGCTGCAGAGCACTATGATGATGTCACTGAACTCTAGCCCAGACAACAAAGTGAGATCCTATCCTGAAAAACAAAACAAAAACAAACCACACACACACACACACACAAACCAAAGCAAAACTCCCATAGCCAGAACATTTCATTCTGAGTTGTACTTTTGTTAACACTATTCTTTTTTTTTTTTTTTTGAGACAAAGTCTCACTCAGTCACCCCAGCTTGAGTGCAGTGGAGTCATTATGAATCACTGTGATCTCAAACTCCTGGACTCAAACAATCCTCCTGCCTCAGCCTCCCAGGTAGCTGGGACTACAGGCACACAACACTGTACCCAGCTAATTTTTCTTTTTCTTCTTCTTTTTTTTAATACAGACAGGGTCTTACTCTTGCTCAGGCTGATCTTGAACTCCTTACTTCAAGCAATCCTCCCACCTCAGCCTCCCAGAGTGCTAGGATTACAGGTGTGAGCCATCAACCCAGTTAACGCTATTCTTATGTAAGCTATTAAGTCATTCGCGCGCGCGCGCACAAACACCACACACAGCAGCCCCAAATAATCGCCTTACTAGCATATATGCAATACTATCCTTTTTCTCTGGAAGAAAAAAATTTATGGATGAGAGAATACGACAAGGCAATTTCTTTTCAGAGGCCAAAGCTATAGAGGAGAGGCTATCAGATGCAGCTCTCTGAATTCTTTTTATTCAAATGAGTAAGACAATAAAGACTAAGCATAACTCCCCCAAGACAGTGAAACGCATTACTATGAGAAAATTTACAAAAAGAAACAGGGTATTCTAAACTCAGAAGGGCATGAAAAGCCATCATAATCTGAATAATTCTATATAATGAATCTCTGTAAGTGAAACAGCCAAAACCAAAACACCATCCAGACTGTTCTGGTTGGTCTCAGGGGTGCTCCAATTCTGGGCTATCAGAAACACAGCAGTGATCGAAAGCAGTGAGATGTTGACCCCTTGGAGGTCTGTGGAGAGCTCAAGACTTGCAGTGGATTCACAGACTCCTTGAAGCTGATCCCTGGAGTCCAGGTAAGGACGAGAGGCTCAGAGTCTCACTCTGTTGCCCAGAGGGCAAGGGTACTATGGCGTCAGCCTAGCTCACAGCAACCTCAAACTCCTGGGCTCAAGCAATCCTTCTGCCTCAGCCTCCCAAGTAGCTGAGACTACAAGCATGCGCGGCCATACCTGGCTAATTTTTTCTATATATTTTTAGTTGACCAATTAATTTCTTTCTATTTATAGTAGAGACGGGGTCTCGCTCTTGCTCAGGCTGGTTTTGAACTCCTGACCTTGACAATCGGCCCGCCTCGGCCTCCCAGAGTGCTAGGATTACAGGCATGAGCCACCATGCCCAGCCTGTATAAGTATTTTTAAGCACAGCTTTTACAGTCATGAAATGACCCTTAACCATCAACTCAATTTGATAATTACAAATATGACTTAACATTTGTGCCAAGTACCAAAATAGAAAACACTGTGTAGCCATTAACCAGTATTCTAACAAATTGCTTACAACTGTCAGACAGACATTAAGTTTTATCTCTCTAGCACTAGTGTTCTACAATGTATCTAAACTAGTAAGTAGAAGAATTCAGAACACATGTTTAAAAACAACAAAAAACTTTATCAACAATATGAAGGGAGATACTGAAATACTTCAAAATTTTACCAAAAATAAGATCTGTATGAATGGCACTAAAATGTGTTAATATAATTGATACATGAAGACAATCATTTTAAATATAAGCCTTGAGAAAAGAACTGCATTCAGAAATACAATCTAAAATACAAGAGAAATGACAAACTCAACTCACCAGCAATTTCTACAATATCGCCAGGAACTATGTCTTTAGCTTTAATCCGCTGTACACTCTTTCTGTCCTGTCGATATACTTTGCCCATTTCAGGCTCATACTCCTTAAGGGCTTCAATTGCATTTTCAGCATTTCTTTCCTGTATAAAAGATAACAGAATAGTAAACACCTGCCTGCCATTGTTAAGTATTTCTAGCTCAAGGAATAAAATGTTAGGAGTTCTAATATTAAAAAAAAAAAAAATAGAGAGATAGCGAGCAGCACACTAATAACATCTGTATTAAACTACTCACATTTTAAGGCAATAAACACTTTACAAGGGCACTCAAAATTCTGTATTAAAAAACGAAAAGATAAGCACCCCTAAGAAAAGTAAGGGGGGAAAAACCATAATGAGGAAAAGCTGGGTTACAGAATCTGCCATCCTGACCAGGCATGGTGGCTCATGCCTGTAGTCCTAGCACTCTGGGAGGCTGAGACGGGAGGATTGCTTGAGCTCAAGAGTTCCAGACCAGCCTGACCCAAGAGTAAGACCCCATCTCTACTAAAAATAGAAAAATTCAGCAAGAGCAAGACCCCATCTCTTGGCCAACTAAAAATATATAGAAAAAATTAGCTGGGCATGGTGGCACATGCTTGTAGTCCCAGGTACTCGGGAGGCTGAGGCAGGAGGATTGCTTGAGCCCAGGAGTTGGGAGTTGCTGTGAGCTAGGCTGATGCCATGGCACTCTAGCCAGGGAAACAAAGTGAGACTCTGCCTCAAAAAAAATTAAGAATAACAGGCACATTCTATTTTAGTCCTCAAAGGGGTGACTATATCCATCAAAAACCTAAAAGATCAGTACTTCAAATTCATTCCAGTGTCAGAGTCCCTTAAAATCAAACCAAAAAAACCTCAAACAGATCAACAATCCTAAAAAAAAATTAAAAGTCCTCAGCTAGATATGTGCAGAAACAGCAGTCCTCGACGTTTTTGGCACCAGGGACCAGTTTCATGGAAGGCAATTTTTCCAACAGGGGTGGTGACTGCAGCAGCAGAACAATTATGTGAATGGGGATGCCCTTATGTTTCTGTAGTAAAACTAGTTTCACTCTGTAAGAAAAGCCTGGGCAATTGAGGGAACACAGCCAGGAGTAAGCACTACAGGGAAAACAATTTAGGGCTTAAACAGTTTTTATAGCTAATCCCACAAAAAAAATCCAAGGAGAACAAACATGAAATTGAGTTTATAAAGTCAAAGGAAGCAACTAGGAAATATAAAGACAATATATACTGGTTCCACATTTTTTGGTTTCCTTAAGTAGTTTCTCTCATCTATTTTAACTCCTTGCCATGAAGGCTGTGCAATTTAACAGCAAAGTTTACATGTGTGAGGTCTAAAATTCTGCAATAAATGGACAAAAGAAAAAATGCATGTAGACTTTCCACATATTTCCTCTCAGTATATCAGGAAATAAAACAGAAAGACTAAAGCAATTCAAATCACTTACATAAGTTACTAAAATTTAGTGCTCCAAGAATTTCTGCTTACCTGCCATACACCCACAATTGCATTGGCTACTAATATAAGTAAAATTACAAAAGGTTCTACAAAGGCTGTAATTGTTTCTTCACCTTCTTCAAACCAAGCCAAAACCTAGAAGAAAAATGGCATGCATTAGAATTACTGTGTTTTCAGGCTTAGTGCCACTTGATAACAAAAGTGGCCAGCGCTATTAGGAATTATAACAGCAATTATAATATTTTGTTATCTTCTCTAGAAAAATGGCAGCAAAATATAATGACACAAAAAGCTTATGTTCTGTTTGTAATTCTTGATAGTCAAAACTATACTTCTTAATAATACCCTTAAGAGTTAATTTTTTGATATAATAATTCAATTTTAGAATTCAAATAAAATACTTTTGGGGAAACTAAATCCCACTCATTTTATATGTATATATTGAGAAAAAGTAAAATTTTAATTCCTGATTTTATTAAAGTAAAAAGTGATTATCAAAGCTATGTTGATTTTAGGCCAGGCGCGGTGGCTCACACCTGTAATCCTAGCTCTCTGGGAGGCCGAGGCGGGCGGATCGCTCAAGGTCAGGAGTTCAAAACCAGCCTGAGCAAAAGAGAGACCCTGTCTCTACTAAAAATAGAAAGAAATTAATTGGCCAACTAAAATAAATAAAATTAAAAAAAAGAAAGATGTTAAGGCAATGCCCAACATGAATCTTGCAAGATGGTAACAATGAATTAATAAGAACTATCAATTTGAAAGGGAGAAGAGGAGAAAACAAAAAAACCCAGGAGACCACAGGACCAGGTCCTGACAGATGTCAATCACTACTGACATCTGGTGAACTAGAGTTAAGTAGAAAACCACAATGAATATGATAAATGCTGCTGCAAGCTTTCAACAGGGCATTCTTAGTGTTAAGGCCAGGCCTAATGCCGGAATGAAAACTTCTCTAGGAAGTTATAAATTTTGAAAGATGCAAGATCACAGCTGCTCTGATACTAGCCTTTCAAACATTTGCCAAGGAGAGTATATCAGAAATAAAAAACTTAATTAGCTCTTGGGGGAGAAAAATTGCTCAACTTGAAGAGTAACTAGGACCTTTCCAAAAGGTCAGTGAGGCATTAGCAACTCTAAGATAAGCTTCACACCTTATTAAAATGGGAATCAATTTCTCTCTTGGCAGTCCAGCCTGGGGAACAAACTTAAAGCAACATCCCGTAACAGCCAGAGCAAAGGAAAAGACTAAGGGAAGCAGTGACACAATTATCAGATCAAATCTACTTTTCAAGAAAACGTACAGTTCCTTTTCACAAGTATTCATCAATAATGTAAGAATCCTAACTTGTACAAATGTAGTAGCCTTTTCTTCTATATTACTTTAAATGTTTATGTGTAAGAAACATAAGCATTCGTATTATTTGAAGGTTCTACATATAAATTACTGCTTTATGAAAAACTAGTGGGCAAATCTTAGATGCTGCCCAAACCTATTTAAAATTGACAATCACTAATTTCCTGAATATTTAAAAAAGTGTCTATTTTGAAACCACAAATAACCCACAGAATTAAATACTACAGCCCCAAATTAAGAGCAACCATGTCATATCACAGTGGGCAGTCTTTCATGGTTATGTTCTATTGATAAGAAAACCTCTTGCAGACGCATTAAGTGGGAAGATGACTGCTGACAAATAAGACTCCATGAGATGGGGAGAGGGGTGAAGAAAGGGAAGGAAAACTGGAGGAGTGGTAATACCAAAATGCAAGATGTCTTATTAGTTCTGTAATAAGGTGAGTTCATAATTAATTTACCAGAAATTACACAAAGTATACCTATACAGGAGACAGGGAAAACGTTTCTAAAAATCTTGACAACAGGCTGAATATAAAGAATTATTATCTGCTTATATTGCCTTTTGTTTGACGACGTTGTATCCCTAAGGGGCCTAGAGCTTCTGGTACATAGTTGATCCTTGATATATATTTATTGAATAAATGCATAAATTAATGGAACAAAATCTCATATGACTTCTAAGATACAAGACTCTAAGTGACAGTACATGAATTTACATGAATTTAATAAACATTAGGAGCAAAAAGGTAACCAACTTCATAAATAGCAAAGAAGAGTGGAAGAAAAGGCTAATGCAAATGATTTTAGACATAAACAGTGTTTCTTTTTCCCCTTTGCTTTGTACTAATACAGTAACACTACCTGTCTTCTGGTTCAAAGAAGTTCAAAGTTTCAAATTTGCCAATCTAATTCAAAGTAACCATTTGCTAATGAACACTCAACTTCAATTTAGGGCATCTTTCAATTATTATCCACATGATTAATCTCTGTACAGCACTGCAACTTCTGATAGGAACTACAATAAAGCAAATTTTAATCCAAGGTAAAAAGTCATGTTCTGCTGTAAAACTGGAAGACAGTCATGATACTGTGACTCAGTTATCTATGTTGGAATAATAGACTGAGCTCTTAATAAGGCAATAAAAATAAAATAGAAGATAATAAGCACATTTTACTTCTCCATGTATTCACAGAAAGTTGGTACTGTGCCTTTGGGCATTCAAACACTTGCTCAATAAATGAAGAAATTTACATTAAAAAACGTTTTAAAAGGAAATATAAATTAAACAGTTCACAAAAATGATACAAAGTATTATCAATAAAGTGTTATGGCAATTTCTGGGGTGGGAAACAAAAATCATTTCAGTCATTAAAAAACAACATGGATTAGAACTCATTCTTTCTGATCCAGACACAAAGTTTATGTAAAAACATTGTTCGATGTTTTCAAATTTTAATACAATCTTCTTTTTTTAAACAAGTACAGTAAGTAATATATACTGTATTTGAAAAATTCATCTTTTGAACCATTAAGGAAAGTTCTAAATAAATTAGTTAAACCAATCAGTAAATTGCTCATTTTATCCCGTTTTTAAAATATTAACAGAAGACATGGAAAAATTTTAAACCACTACAAAATGCAATATCAAATACTTTCTAAATGTACTACTCTGAGAAAACCGAAGTAAACAGATCCCATGTATTTTGAAAATGCTATCAAAACAAACTCACCCAAACATATGTGATGTCAAAAGCACTAACTCTAAGGAATAAAGAATCCTTTTCAAAAGGTTCAGTAGGAAGACAAGACACAGACACAGTTATTCCAACGTAACTGAAAGGTTAAGATGTTTTATTAGCATTTTAGGGTCAATCTAAGTAGCTGAGGTAGGAAACAGGTAGAGGGCAGAGAACCCTAAGCAAATTGTTATTAGAGAAGACTTTATGATTTAGACCAGGCGTACTCAAACTAGGGCCTGCGGGCCACATGCGGGTGTTTTTGCCTGTTTGTTTTTTTACTTCAAAATAAGATACGTGCAGTGTGCATAGGAATTTGTTCATAGTTTTTTTTAAACTATAGTCCGGCCCTGCAACGGTCTGAAGGACAGTGAACTGTCCCCCTGTTTAAAAGTTTGAGGACCCCTGATTTAGACAGATGGCAATGAGACCAACTTGGCCCTTATGCTCATCCCCCTTCTCATCTTTTCTCAAATGTCACCTTTTTCAAGGACTTTCCTTGAACACCCTATTTGAGAATTGTATTCCCTTATTTCCAAGCCCCCTTGATTTTTCTCAACAGCCCCATCCTCTAGGTAAGGATTTGTCCATTTTGTTTGCTGTTGTACCCCAAGTAACAGGTGCTCAACACCTAATAAAGCAACGAAAGAGGAAAAGTCGGGCAGGCATTCCACTCAAACAACCATATGATGTTTTACATTTAGGGTAAAGATGGTAACCAAGAGGAGGATGGAAAGATCAAGTGAAATATTGGAGGGTGGGGAGGTGACTTGGCTGTCAAATTGAGGAATTTCTAATATTCATATGCACTGGGAGATGGAGAAGCTCACTTCATCCAATCCAATCAACCTTCAAAAAAAACCATTCTGGCAAATATTACAAATTAAACTTCATCCCTACAGTCACAAGAGTAAAACATTAATGCAGTTTTCTACTTTCTGCCACAGCAAAATACTATAGTTAACAGTTTACTACTTAGTTTGATATTTGAAATAAATCACTAATATTCTTTTTAACTTGAGCATGACCTGATGATGCATTATGTATACATTACAAGAACTGTCAATTCTCCAAAAGTACTTGAATATTCTACCATGTTTTTCCTGTTAAGCTAACAGGAATAAACTGGCTACCACAAAAAGACTCAGTGCTCTTTCTTTTGAAGGATAAAGAAATGAGGAACAAAAGGTCAAGTACAACGTAGCAGCCGTGCCAACCCTACATGAAGAAAATCAACTGAACAGGTTTTATATCCGCAATTTCCTGGCCAAACAAACCAAAGCAAATTAAGTGAATTCTACAGTAAAAGCACTTGCTAAATACTCACTTTTTCTATTTTGCAACCCATAAAATAAAAACGTAACACAACACAGTTCATTTCCTGAGCAAAAACTCCAAGTAGTTACCAAAAAGGAACTCCAATTTCAGCTCCAAAATATAGCTCTATAATACTCTAAAAAGCCAATGTCCTACCTTACAAGAAAATCAAACCATTTCAAAACCCATTTGAAAATGCCTTTAAATCATAAATTCCTAATTACGTCAAAGTTAAAAAAATTCACAGACATCATTAATTCAAAATGCTAATATAAAGTCACTCAAATTGGCCACTCAGAAAGAGACCCTATACAACTCAAATTGCCAACATTTTGTTTACTATAACATCAGTGGCATTATTTCCAACACTGCTTCAAATTGCAACACAGAATTCCGTAAAAATTTATTTTACCTCTGGTTTGTATACACTAGTAGTTACCGATCACCTTACTGCATTCCAACATTTAACTGCCAAAGTTGAGACTATTTTGAAATTAATTATGCAGACAGCTTAAATATCTTATATTACCTCCAACTATATCACTTATTTTCCCCCATAGCAATGTATTGAACCTATAGTTAATCAAACAGCTCTACTCATTTATTTTAATTGGTAAAACAGCAGCCATTTACTGGAGGCAAAATATTTTTAAATTAAAGACAGACACATCAGAGGTGTGGAGCAATTGATTCAGTATGCTGAATGGTTTGCTATCAATGTCTCAATTTTATTCAATGAAAACCACAGAAAAGATTCTTGGAGAATGAATTATTAATGGCTACATACCACTTGGCTAACACAGTATGATATATTAAAGCCTCATGGCAGAATTTATGTGAAAACTACTCCAAATGTTTACCTCTTGCTACCACTGCTTAAAAGATGGGTATGAATGAAATTAATCCTTTCCTCATCTGAACTAAATAAATGCCCACTGCTCTGCTTAATTCTCAAAATAGCCATCCATGGTATAGTTGTCATAAAAACTGAGGTAGATCCCTGGGACTTGCATATATAACAAACACACAAAATTAAAACTTAGAAGCTGTGTCAATTTTGTGAAACTTGACAGTAGTATTGCACTGGGTAAATGCCATTTCCCATAGTGGTTTCTATAAAAACAAAATACTGTAATTCAAGAACAAAAGGCAACTCATCCCGTTAGGATTGAGAACATCTGTGTCCTATTCATGACCATTTTTAGGAAAACTACCAAAAAGTTTATTGCCTGAGAAACAAATGCAACAAAATACTTAAGAGAAAAAAATGTTAATAACCTAGAAATATCCTGGCCACCCCATCACCTTTTTTCTGAGGTAGTTCTTTGCATTTCACTAGTTTCTTAGCAACCATACAGGACTCAAGCGGGTAAGCGCAAGAAAAACACTATGCTGTTTTTTTTTTTTTCTTTCAAGATCTAGAACCAAGTGTACTAAACCTTGTTCTCTCAACCCAGGAATCACCCAAGACAGGGGTCCAAATTAGATAAATATACCACCCTAAAGGTCAGTGACCAAATTTGGTCAACACTGGTGCCATCACGGCCGTCATCATTCTTGTCACAGTCAGGAACAACTGTCACCTTGCCATTACCAGGAAGGGAAAGCAACTGGAATATTCCTTTTGTAAGTTCTATTTACAGACTACAAAGAGCTCAACATCATCTTAGTATGATCTTACAACATGATAACAATGGAAGAACCCAAAACAGAAAAGGCCTCCAATAAAGAACTTTTTGATACTAAAATCACAAACCACAAAAATTTCTAAGACCCTTATACATTCCGGAACATTTCTACCTGCACCATAAATGTCAGGCATGTGTTTTCTGAACATGAATGGCTTGAAGTGTTTTATTTATAATTTTAAAATATCTAGGTTGTTTGTTTGATTTTCAACATGTAAACACAGCTTTTATCTCCAAAGACGTTTTCACCCAATGGACAGCATGACTTCTGATTTATCTGTGGTATATTTTCAGCTTTACTGGGGTAAAGGAAATAAATTTTTTATACTTACAAAAGATATACATGCTGCCAGTAATAAAATTCTAACTAGTAAGTCTTCAAACTGCTCAATCACAAGTTCCAGCAAGGTTTTTCCTGTCAGAAACAAATATATTTGCTGTAATTGTCATCTTAACATCAGCACACAAATGGGGGAGGAAAGAAAATGTTAAGATTACTTACCTTCTTCAGCAGGTAACTCTGTAGAATGCAGAAATTTGCCAGGCAACGTGTCGAGAGAGGTAGAAAAAAAAAATTAGTATCGTGTTTTTCTAAAAAGAACTGTTAAAATTACCAGCAACAATGTCTTTGAAAAACAGACCTAGTTATATATGAATACTAAATTTTTTTTTTAAAGAAAGCATACAAAAACGATACCTCAAGAAAATATGCACTATTTCCTGTAATCAACAGCTTTAGGTTCCAGCCCGAATCGTAAAATCATTCAGGGCTAGTGAAACAAGGAGTCGTTTCAGCTAAGTCATCACTTCTGCCAGATGTGCAACTTTGGGTAGTACGAAAATGATCAGAGGCTTCCTCAACTACAACGACGCCTTATGAGTCGATTTATGAATCAACTGGGGACAAAATGTCTCGCCGGGCTCAGCCCGGCTGCAAGACTCGTCCTTCCTTCCACCCGGGCCGGCTGCTGCTAGAGAAGCCGCCGAGCTAGCTGCGCGCCGGGAAGGTCACGGGCTAGAGACGCGAAATCCAGGAAAGGGGAAGCGAGGCGCGGACCCCGGTGCCCCCCGCCTGCAACCTCTCTCCCGCGGAGCCAGCACGCGGGCCCGGCCTGCCACCCGCAGCCGTCGGCGGGCGCGGAGCCGAGACCCACGAGGTGGAGCCCGGTCAGCCATCTTCCCTGTCTCGCGCCCGCGCCCGGCCGCGCGGGGCCCCGGCAGCCCCGGCGCCGGCACCTACCGTTGGAGCCCCATTTCTCTTTCAGCTTCTTGACCTGCTCCAGGCTCAGCCCGGTGCTCTCGTTGACGCCGAAGTGGCCCAGCACCTCCTCCACCGTCTTTGTGTGCGCGTTCTCCATGGCTTCGGGGGGCCGGACCGGCCTCACCTCCCGTCCCCGCGGCCTCCTCGCCTCGGCCTCGCACTCGGGCCGCGGGCTCGTGCCACCCCGGGCGCCCAGACGCGGACTGGCTTCACCCCTCCTCCTCCTCCTCCTCCGGCCGCTTCCGCCTCGCCGGGCGCTGAATCACCCCGCGCCCCCTCCCCCAGACAACCGCCCCTCTGGCAGCCCGGCCCTGGCTGCCGGGTGGCTGGGGGGGCTCCCGACCCTCCCTCCCCTCGTTAGAAGGGAGGGCCTCCTTCGCCCTCAACTGCCCGCCGAGAGCGCAGGCCGCGGCCCCGAGCCCCCTCCCCACTCTCCTGAGGTGAATCGCAGCCCCGCCCGGGCCGGAGGAGGGGGAGCACGGCCGACCCCTGAGGGCGGGACGGACCGAGAGAGGACAACCGGCGGGGCGGTGCGCGGCGCGCTCGCTCAGGTCCCTCAGCTCCGCACCCCCGACAGCGGCGGAGGAAACTGCGGCGGAGGAGAAGGAGGTGGCGTCGGGGACGGCTCCGCGGCGGCTGCTCTAATAGCATTTATCGGCCGCTGCCTCCCCTCTCGCCGCCGCCGCGGCATGTGGACGCCGCTCATTGGCCGAGAGCGCCCAGCGCGGCGCGGGCGGCGCGGCCCCGCCTCCTCCCCCCGGCGCCCTCCCTCCCGCGCCTCTCGCCCACGCCGCCGCGCAGGCCCCGCCTCCTCCTGCGCGCCGCCCCTAGGAACCCGGATCGAGGCCGCGCGCGCCGCGCCCGTGCAGTGCACCCTGCGGCGCCGGGGCCAGCCGAGGGGGAAGCTGGGTCCCTCCTCTGCTGGTGCGGTTCTCTGGCCCGTCCATCAGCGGACGTGGGGTGAAGGGCCCCCGTGGGCTCCCTGCTCTCTGCCCCCAGAGACTGACTGCCTTTTAGGGTCTGCCTGGGACCAGGATGGGTGGTTGGAAGGCGAGGCCGAGGAACCTGGGCACAGTCCGCGCGGGGCGTCCCCGAAGCGCGCTCATACTGGTGTCCTTGGCTTGCCTCCTTGCCCTCGGTCGCCTGGGCCGCGCTCTGCATCCTAATCTGTCTCCTTCAGAGCCCCCCTCAGGAACCGAGAGGAGGAATTCCGCAGTTCCCTTCCCACACAGCCAAAATCCCTCATCTGTCGCTTCAGGAACACCGCATCCTACACCCCCAAGCCCAGAGCTGCTTCGCACGCCAACACCAGCTCTTCCCCAGCAGGTTCTGCGCCCTGACTGAGGGAATCCTTCTCTGCAGGGAGGAGGGAGGAGGTTTTATTTCATTTTTAATAGCCCACACAGCTTTTGATACATGTCTGCATAGAAGTCACAGGTTATGCTACTGTAGGTGCTAAATAGCAGCTAGACTTGTGCTAGGAGGTGCCTTGCTGTGGCATTAAGATGAAGGCTGTTTTATGGACTCCCACCACCACCAATAGGAGAAAAAAGGACTTTAATTCAAAACCTACTCTCTTTTTTTTTTTTTTTTGTAGTACAAAACCTACTCTTAAACCACAGATAATTTGCTCTGCTTGAGAGGTTTGTGCAAAGCCTAGGTCACAGCAAGATAAAGAGAATTCTGCCAATATAAAGAAATTATACTACTTAACAAGGGGAAGGGACAGTGCATCGAATGCATGAACAAAACATGAACATATTCGCTTCACAAAGAAGGGCAGCTTAAGTACTAATAAATAGGTTGCAGAACGAAGCATTTAGTTCATTCTTGTGTTTAGCAGTAGTGCACCATCCACATAAGCAAAAGCAGAGCAAAACATCAGCTCAGTTCTTCCCAATGGCTCAGCCTCACAACTTAAGATAAACTCCTTCAACAAATGCAAATCATAGTGCATCACCCAGCTGAAAAAAAAATCAGTCATGCCATTTAATTATTTCCAAGGAGTGGAGATTGGCATGCAGTTTTGACTGATACTTGGAAAAGGATCAACAAAACCCTACACGAAACAAACAAAAAAAGTTCTAGTGGATGGCAACGCAGTAAGAGAAGCAAGGTGCAAACTGGTTAGGTCACAGGATCAGAGCCTCTTCAGGAGCCGCCGGTGACGGCATGGGGGTGTGGTCATGGAGGGCTGGCGGTTCTTTCACGTCTGAGACCAGCTTTGCACCATTTCTTACCTCTTCTTCTGCCTTACCTCACGGCTCTCTTTCAGCATGGATAGAAGCACTGCAGGCAGGGGAAGGATTGTTACCTTTCTCAGCCTGAAAATTGTCTTAGGCTTTTGGTTTTTGAATCTCTCTTCTGTGGCCCAATCTCTGCTTGGGGTTGTAAGCACCTCTGGTGCAATTCTGAGCTTCTGGAGGAGTTCCTGACCTCAGCCTTTGCAAGATTCCAGAATGCTCTTCTCACATATCTCCACAGGCGTTGTTCCATCTTTTCATTCAGATCTCATTTTACTGTCCCCTCCTCAGAGATGTCTTTGCTGGCTATCTAAAGTGGCTACCCTCCCCAGTTCCCCTTCTGTCACATTATTCAGTTTTATTTTCTTCACAGCACTTATCTCTGATAGTGCATTTTTGTTTAGCTGTTTACTGCCTTGCCTGTCTCCTAGTGTCTCTTGGAGCACTAGGCTATAAGTTCCATGAGAACAAAGGCTTGTCTACCTTGTCCATCCTCAGTACAAAGAAGGGTCCCTGGTATACACCCAAGTATTGAATGCCTGCTGTTTGAATGAATGAAAGAGTCCCACCATACCCAGCCCATCAGTAACTTGCAAGAGGCCTCACCCACAGGAGGGCCTCAGGAAATTTTTGCTGAACTCAAGTTCATTGATTTCCAATTTGTGAAATAGACTAGAAGGCCTCCGAACTACTTGCCTCATGAGAATGGCTGTGACAGGTTTACAACAAACAGACAAAACCAAAGCTAGACAGCATTATAGATTTCTCAGAGATGAGTAAGGTGTAAGTTCACACTGGTGCTGTTACCACATTGCCACTTCCCTCCTAGACTGTTCTTTGCAAGCTATTTACTGGAAGCTGGAATACTCCCTTAAACTGAAACTGTGTGATTTTTAGCCCAGAATTGGTCCCTTGTACATTATCATAAGAATCATGCCTTTGGTTCCTCAACCATTTGGCGTCTCTGAAACCTGTTGTTTATAGGTTGCCAAAATGCATCATAACCCACTCTTCCAAAGGCAGAAATATCTAGGTTCTCATATGTAGAAAAAAACTTGTGCTCACTTTATTTTATACATTATGTTTTACTTGCTTCTTAACAAGGTTCTTAAAAGAATAGTATTTTTCAGCAAGGATTGCAGTCATATTCAATCAGTTGAGGATAAAGAGAGAAAAAGAAGAGAAACCATGATTCAGAAGGATGAATGATTTGATCAAAGAACTTCAAAGGCATTAATAAAGGGGGCTATTAGCTGCCAAAAGGCAGGTAGTTCAAAAAGCTAGTCAGACAGAAAAGGCCAGTGGAAAAGAATGACTTGCAGAAGGCCCAGCCAACGTCCCAACCCTCTGCAGCCCTCCTGTAAAGCGAAGGAGATGGCAAAAGGCAGTCTGTTCCATATCTGGGCAGCTCTAATCATTCATGCCATCTCATCCTGGGCTGAATCCATGTCCCATTGGCTAACTTCTCCTATACATTGCTTCTTGTTAGTCCTCTGGAACCACTCTGGACAAGGTTAATCCGTCATCTGTGTGAGATCCCTTTGAGTGTTTCAAGATATCTATTGTGCTAAAAGTCTCTTTTCTCAGTTAAAAAAGAACAGCTCAGGCCGGGCGCGGTGGCTCACGCCTGTAATCCTAGCACTTTGGGAGGCCGAGGCGGGCGGATCGCTCAAGGTCAGGAGTTCGAAACCAGCCTGAGTGAGACCCCGTCTCTACCAAAAATAGAAAGAAACTAATTGACCAACTAAAAATATATATACAAAAAATTAGCCGGGCATGGTGGCGCATGCCTGTAGTCCCAGCTACTCGGGAGGCTGAGGCAGTAGGATTGCTGAGCCCAGGAGTTTGAGGTTGCTGTGAGCCAGGCTGACGCCACGGCACTCACTCTAGCCTGGGCAACAAAGTGAGACTCTGTCTCAAAAAAAAAAAAAAAAAAAAAAAAAAAAAAAAAAAGAACAGCTCAGTCCCTGAGCTGTTCTCCCCATGGCATGAGTCTGCAATCTCTCAGTACCTTTGTTGTTCAATTCTAGAGGTGCCCGATACTAAGCACCAAAGTCTGAGCATGGTCTTGCAGTGAAATTTTTCACTGTCCACCTTTGTTCTGGATCCTTTCCCCTGCATGTTGCTGCTTTATGTTAACAATCAACTTAAAACTGAGTCCTTTAAATATAAACTGCAGTCATGTTAAATCTTCTCATCATGTACTTGCACTGTTGATTTTTTTTTTTTAACCCAGGGACCAAACTCTGCCTATAATTGAATGTTCTTGTACTCATTTTTGAGAGTCTATTCTGGTCTTTTGGAGTCTTCATCTTCAAGCATTTTAGCCATGCATCCCAGCTTTGGGTTACATACAAATTTGATAAATGTGACTTCTATATCTCTATCCAATAGAACTTCTAGACATTCATTTCAGATTGAAAATAACCAATAAACTGTATTTAATTGTTCAACTGTTATAAATCAACTCGACTACAAGTCCCAAAGTCAGTAAAGTGAAAATCTTATAAGGTACTTCCTGCCTCCTTATTTCCCATAATACTTTATTATATAGTGTTGGAATAGATCATTCTTCCTTTGGTTGAGCAACTGATGTAGTCAATTTGACTTAAGGGTCATGCTATATGAAAAATACCTGTTTATGTACTACAATCAGAAATGGCACAGTAAGATGTGTACACTGAGATAGTGGTGAGAACTAAGGCTGTCCAACCAAGTCACATCTGTCATCTCTGGGACACATATTTGTTGAGTAGAATGATGGGCAGGATTGTCTGTACTATTTAAATTCTTTGTCATTTAAAGTCACCTAAGGTCATTCTGCAGACATTAGTCTACTGCACTATTATGTAGCCCACATTTCTCTACTTTGTCCTTAAGAACTTACTGAGAGGACTACAGTTCCAATACATTGTCTACAACAGTCTCCAAATCCACATTCTAGTGATCTTTTCATGGAAATGTGTTCACTTGGGCATGGCTTGTGTTACTGAACACACACTAGCCCCTAGTGACCACCAATTTTCTACATGCCCACAAACCATAACTTATGAGACTTTGCCAAAATTAACAGAACATCTTTTCTAGAATCTGCTTTCCCCCTTGTGCATTAAATAAACATTCTTTTGATAGTTGAGTATTAAAAACCCAATTTCCTTTTTTATTTTATTTTATTTTTTTTGAGATAGGGTCTTGTTCTGTTGCCCAGGCTAGAGTGCAGTGGCATCATCATGGCTCACTGCAGCCTTGAACTCCTGGGCTCAAGCGATCCTTCTGCCAAGTAGCTGGAACTACAGGTGTGCGCCACCACACCTAGCTAATT
Source organism: Microcebus murinus (assembly GCF_040939455.1). Lineage (NCBI taxonomy): Eukaryota > Metazoa > Chordata > Mammalia > Primates > Cheirogaleidae > Microcebus > Microcebus murinus. The sequence continues at coordinate 6,974,932 of NC_134125.1, read as the reverse complement.
TTTCTATTTTTTGTAGAGACAGGGTCTCGATACATTGCTCAGGCTAGTCTTAAACTCCTGGGCTCATCAATTTACTATCTAATGCTTATAAAAAGAGACTTATTAGAAGTATACTCCAAATTCAGAATAGCTAGATGCAGGCGCTCAAAGTCACTGGGCATCTCTTGGCACTGTCTCTTTCCTTTGCTTTTTATTCTCAGGCAAGCTCTGTCCAGGCAGCAGACACGGCTCCCAGCATCTCCAGTTTACAATTCACTAGTTTAGCACTTTCGATGGAGAGAAAGACCTTAGATTTTCTCCGGGTCGTGTGCCCCTCTCTGGAAGCAGAGACTGTGGTCAGTCCCATCTAAATTGCATGCATCCAGAGTGGGGAAGTTGCTCCCTACAGTAATGTTTTTGATTGACATGTCCCAGCATCACCCAGAGGGCTTCTGAAAACACCTATTGATGGGCAAGAATTCTCACTCAGTAGGTCTGGGGTGGGCCTACTGGATTTGCATTTGCATTTCTTTTTTTTTTGAGACAGTGACTCGCTTTGTTGCCCAGGCTGGAGTGAGTGCTGTGGCGTCAGCCTAGTTCACAGCAACCTCAAACTCCTGGGCTCAAGCGATCCTCCTGGCTCAGCCTCCCAAGTAACTGGGACTACAGGCATGCGCAACCATGCCTGGCTAGTTTTTTCTCTATATATTAGTTGACCAATTAATTTATTTCTATTTATAGTACAGATGGGGTCTTGCTCTTGTTTAGGCCGGTTTCGAACTCCTGACCGAGCAATCCACCTGCCTTGGTCTCCCAGAATGCTAGGATTATAGGCATGAGCCACTGCACCTGGCCTGCATTTGCATTTCTAACAAGTTCCAAGGTCATGTTGATGCTGCTAGTTCAGGACCTGCACCCTGGAAAATAAGGCCCCAGATGAAAATCCTGGTGCTGTTATCAGAAGGGTCTGCTAATGTAAAATCTTCCAAATAGAAGATATTCACTTCAGAGGAAAGTCAAAGATATAGCCACTTTGCAAGAAGCAGAAATAACTAGCACAGAACACTGGAAACCTTGGTTGAAGGTGCTCTAGATTCTTCCATTGCGGTTTTCAGTTTCATCTGCCATATATCCGCACAACCTCCCCTTCGATCCTAAGCTCCTACCACAATGAACCCTTCTCTGTTCTTCTGAGCCTCTGCTCAGGCTGTTCCTTCTGCCTGAATCTGCCTGGTGAACCCCTGTCATCCTTTGAGATGAAGGCTCAAATTGCACCTCTTCCTGGAAGCCTTCCTTGATAGTGGCCTTCTCCATCACTTCCATCCTCACCACTCCAGAAATCAGTTGCCATTGGTTCTGTGTCTCACATGGCACTTTGTATATTATACAACTCTAGTATAGTAACTTCAGTTTTCCTCCTTCTTCTCTGGCTGGTCCTTTTCAACCTTCTTTTCATGTACCTCTTCTATTTAACTTTAAATGTGAAGTGTCCTGAGGCTCAGGACATGGTAGTCTTCCCTACCTACAGTCTTTCCCTGGGCCTATTGCTTTATACCCCAGCTACATATTGATGACATGCACATTTGTGTGTCCAGACTCACATATCCAGCTGTAGACCTGCCATCTCCACTCGACTGGCTCATGGATTCACATGCGAGGGTGACAGGAGGGGGCCAGTATTGGTGATCACCTCCCTCTGAGAAGTGAGCCAAGGATAAAATGGAACCATGTGAATATTCAGAGCCAAGAAGAGCAGCATTTGGGGCAGAGGGAATAGAAAATGGGCAAACACACATATGAATAATACTTTCTTTCTTTCATAGCACTTATCTCCCTAAATCACTTGCTTATTGTCTGTTTTCTTCCCCCAGATTACAAACTCCAAGAGAACAGAGATCACAGGCACTTAGAAGGCGCACAGTAAAAAGTTCTTGAATAAATGCATGATGATTATTTGCATTGAGGACCTTGAGTGCTCCCTTATTTGCTTTGCGTACTCAGAGCCTAGCTCAGTGCCAGGCATGCAGCATATGCTCAGTCAATATCTACCAAATTAATCAGTGAAGCCCAGTACTTCCTTTGCAATTACTGCTCTGAAAAAAAAAAAAATGGTTGCCATCTTAAAAAAAAAAAAAAAGAAATAAAGATGAGAAACCCATATAGCATTGCCAAGCAAAGTACTGTGGAATGGTTCTCAAAACCATAGCTCCCTGATGGGATAATGTAGTTTAAATATAGCAGCTATTTTTCCCTCCAGTCGGTTTGTTCTTTGATTTTTGTGGAAAGATTTCAAAAGTTGTTCTCAGCTGCCCTTCTTCCTCACCCCCCAAGGTGCTTAGACCTTAAACAGTGAAATACTTAAAATGCAGAGATGACATGGTCTCCTGAGCCTGCTAGAAAAATGAAGAGTGATTAAATGCAATTTGAATTTTAAATGATGAGATTTTCTGATTCTCCCATCCCTGCTTGGTGCCAGGGTGTTGCTCTGCAGTAGTGGCAGCAGCCTTGAGCAGGTCGAGTTTCAGTCTGGCAGAAATCCAAGGACGGTGCATGCAGCGGATAGGGTTGCTGTGGACAAATTCCTAGAATAGGATCTTTGTTCCCAAGCTGACCAGCTCGCTCCCTTGATGTCCCACAATAGAAAATAAAGGGGGGGTGGTGGAGGCATGTTTAGGTCTCTGATTGTGATCCTGCTGTAGTTACCTGATAGTTCACAAAAGATCCCAGGAGGTTGGCTGCCCTCCCAAGTCACCTTGTGATTCTCTCCTGATTTCGGACCGAGAGAGCGAGGGGGACACTGTGTATCCTAAGAGAAGCATGTCTGACATGCCCGATCCGTTCCATCTGGGAGGACGCATCACGAGCCCCATCTGGCTCCAGCGTTCTGCTGAGGCTGAGGCTGGTGGTCCATGGCAGCACACCCGCGCCTGCTCCGTCCCTCCAAGCCCGCTCATCTTTCATCTTCCCCTGAAAGAAACAGTTCATAGCTTCCCCCAGTTGCAAGACTTCCCCTCACTCCCTAGCCCTTGCCTTCTTCTTTGCAATCTCCTCTGCTCTTTCCCCAACCATGGCTTCTCTCCCAGCCTTTTGCAGATGTCAGATCCCTTGTGAAAGTCCAGTTCTTTCACCTGATCTTCCTGCACCGCCCACAGCATGTCCTGATTTGGAGACAGATACACCCATTGTAAGGTCCTGTCCTGTGTCTCACATGCTGGAGTCCAGAGATACAAGACCACTCTTCCCCTTCTCTTAGCTGCTCCCCATCTCAAATTGTGGTAGAGCCATGGCCTCTTCCTTGGCCTTGGAGCTTAACATTTAAATCTTCTCAGGTGGGTCCAATGTGCATGGGTGGGGGATGGGTGGAGTACAAGAAAGCAGAGGCTTGGCTGGGGACGTTTGCAAACACTAGACGTTTCTCTTCCATGACTCATCAGAGGAGAGCAGTCCTCCCTCTTCCTGGAATGCAGCAAACCCACGGCCAACTCCTACCCCCACCCAATCCCCAAAAATAAAACAACCCACACCTAGAGCTTTGTCCTCAGAAATCAGATTTCCCCAAAGATCTAACATGGCAACTTGGGGAGGGGAGTTAGATTCTCTAACCTGAGGAGAGAGAAGGGGCTGCAGTCACAGCACATGTGTCCCTAGGGTGGGTCTTTTCCACAAAGTGCCTTCATCCCCTTCCCTCTTCCTAACCTTTCTGTTATACTTAGTAGCTTCCTAATATAAAACCTGGGAGATAGACAACCTTTGGACCATTCCAGCAACGTTGGATTTCATTGGTACATAAAAGCGTTCTAGAAAAAAATAGGCTGATGCAGATAAAAAGAAAGGAAAAGAGATAAAACAGAAGATGCCATTTATTAGACATACACTTGCCATGCATACATTTGCCAGGAACTTGTCACATGTTGTCTCATTTTATCCTTAGGACAAGGTAGGTGTTGTTATCATTCCTATTTTTCCAGATACTGAAAGCTGATTCTCAAAGAGGTTAAACCATTTGCTGAAGTCACACAATTAGAAATCACTATTCAGTAAACATTGTTGGGGATAGAAGATTATTTGTATGGAGAAGAATTAGCTTGGATCCATTCCTTACACCATGAAATGCAATAAATTTCCTATGGGAAAGAGAGTTAAACATTAGGGAAAAAAATCTGTAAAGCAATTAAAAGAAGCAACAAAAGCATATAGGTGTGGAGGAGAGAGAAATTTCTCAGTAGTTCAGATATAGAAACACTTTAAATCTGCATAATAAAATGTTATAAAACAAATGGAGAGAATATATACATGAAGTTTTAGAAATAAACTAGATGTTTCCTGAAAAATCTTTTAATGCTAGGAATCTGTGATTCTGGAGAAGCACTCAAAGAGAGACACATACACACAAAGATTTTGATTGCAGCAAATATCTCCTTGGCTGGTCCTTGGACCAGTTTAATTTTCTGATCCCAGGAGAATGAGTTCAAAGAGCACACAGGAACTCCTGTTCTACCAATAATGTTTTATTTCTAAATGGTAGGTATATGGGTGTTTATTATAACATCATTGTACTTTTTTTCTGTGCCTGAATTATATCTGAATTTTAAAAAGAGAGAAAATTATGAAACCTCTATATACTCAATAATGCTAATGGATGTGTTTTTTGTTGCGACATTAAACCAAGTGGTTATGTTTTGGGAGGGCTGGGCCTACTCCCCACTGTGGTAAGGAGAGAGGATATTTCTGAGTCCCACTGAAGTGTAGCCTTCTAGAGGGTGGGGAAGGGACAGCTGTTTCATTCCCAGGATGTGTCCCCGAGAAAGAGAGGCAAAGCAAGGTTATGGCCACTGAAAGCTGCACGAGGAGGCTTCCACCACCAGCAGTGACCTGAGCTGGAATTCTGCCAGGACAGTGGGATTAACTTCCCAAGTGCTGGCCAAAAAGGGCCCCGGGATTTTTATTTTTATTCGTTTTCCATTACAACTGCACAGCAACGCAAACAAGCCCCACAACAATGTGAGCCACCAAGAGTCATTTTCCTTTGCTGGGTGCCATCTCAATGCCCACACATCTTGCTGACCTCATTTTACAGAACTTTTAAAATTGAAAGTTTGATTACCTACTGCCCTACCAACAATGGGAGAAAGGCATTATGATTGCCCAATTAAAGCAGGGTGCTTTAAAGGGGAAATAAAACAAGATGTGCACACAGAGCCCAGTGTACCCAGGAATAATTTAATGAGAAGTCAGAGGAAATCCAAGAAAAGATGGGTCTAGGTTCCCTAGTCCCCCAAATTAGGGGCCCAAAGGCACAGAGATTGGACAAAATCTGACTGCAAGCAACTAAATGTCAATTAAAAAGAGTCAGGTGGGGAGGGAAGGGAAAGGGCTTAGTATTATACTTTCGAGCCAAACTTCAGGCTCATGATAATCCTCAGAGAGGATTTTCCACATGTCCCACAGTAGGTGGGATTTGTCCTGTTCTTCCAGCTACATGATTCAATGTCATCACAGTCTTCAAAACATCTCTTGGAAATTGTGCAAAAATAAATTCAGAGAATTGTAGCCACGAGGTAATGGCTGTATGATCTTAGGTTAGCTACTTAACCTGTGACCCTATTTTCTCATTTATCAAAAGTGGATAGTAGTAGAGTCTACCTCATGTAGTTTTCATGTAGGTTACATGACAGATTACGAGTGTGAGGTGGCTAGCACACACCTGGTAGAAGCTGCAGAGAGACGTCATGGACACCTTTACCTTAGGCTGATCTTAAGGCCCAGCCTTCCTAAAACATAATCCACTGGGTTTAATCTCACAACAACAAACACATCCATTAACATTATTGAGGATATAGAGGCTTCATATCTTCCCTCTTTTTTTTTAGTGAGATATATTTCAGGCATAGAAAAAAAGCACAATAATATTATTATGCAATAAATAACCATATACCCATCATTCAGAAATAATTGGTGTACATTATGGGTACACCAGGGTTCCTTGTGTGCTCCGTGAACTCATTCTCCTCTTTTCTTCTCCACTGGTAACCTCCATCCTGAACTTGGGGTTTATCATTCTCATGAATATTTATTTATTTATTTTTTTTTTTTTGAGACAGAGTCTCGCTTTGTTGCCCAGGCTAGAGTGAGTGCCGTGGCGTCAGCCTAGCTCACAGCAACCTCAGACTCCTGGGCTTGAGTGATCCTTCTGCCTCAGCCTCCCGAGTAGCTGGGACTACAGGCATGCGCCACCATGCCCGGCTAATTTTTTATATATATATCAGTTGGCCAATTAATTTCTTTCTATTTATAGTAGAGACGGGGTCTCGCTCTTGCTCAGGCTGGTTTTGAACTCCTGACCTTGAGCAATCCGCCCGCCTCGGCCTCCCAAGAGCTAGGATTACAGGCGTGAGCCACAGCGCCCGGCCTGAATATTTTTATAGTTTTACTACATCTGTATAGATCCATAAACAATTACAAAACTGTATTGTTTTGTATTTTTCAAATTTTGCACAGACCTCACTGATTCTGTACCTATCCTGCATCTTGCTCTTTTTACTCACCTTTATGGGGTTTTTTAGGTTTATTCACATAGATACATGTATGTAGCTCCAGTGACTTCCTTTTTGTTGCTTTATAGTTATATACATATTTAAAATAAACAAGTAAAACATCACAGAAAAAGCTGAAATTCTCATTGTTCCCTTCCCTTGTGTCTCTTTTGTAAGTAGTTTACAATGTTAGGTTTCCCATATAAAATCAAAGTTGAAATTTCCCTTTATCTTTCATCCCCAGAAGACTTTATTCAGCTCTGTTTGGTTTTCTCCTGCTTCCGAAATTGATGAGACTTCTTTTAGGGCTGCCAAATTTTACATCACAGGAGCCTGTGAATAGTGTGTCCTGTGATAATAAGGTCCCACCCTCTCTGTCTCCCCACCTGTGAAGGCTGCCCCTACCTTAAAGACAGGGGAGGCCACTTTGCCACGGGTCTGGCACTGTGGGGGTATTGGCGGATGACCATTTCTCAATTGTCAGACTTTTGATAGAGCTTTAATATTTAAAAAGAATCAAGCAAAACCTGCAGGTCAGCAAGAATATTTCCTGCACCCACCTTTCTCTCCCATTTTCCATTAGGAATGTTGTAGTTATACTGTTCGTAAAGACACAATGGTGTGAATGCCCAGACATCTGCATATCACCCTTCCTTTTGGCCCTTCCCCTGAGCTACCTCAATCATTCCAAAACTTTAGTTTGCCTGAGCGTTACTGTATAAGGTGATTGTTTATACTAAATCACATATAATGTATATCGTTGGCAATCTAAGGGACTTTCAAGGGTTGTGTTGTGGACATTTTTGAGATGAGCTTTTGCTTTATCACCCATTCTAGTCTCAAACTTCTGGGATCCCAGTGGCTGGGACTACAGGCACAAGCCATTGTGCCCAGCTAATTTTTAAAGTTTTTTTACAGACAAGGTTCAAGGGTTGTTTTGACTGTAGTTAATTTTCACCTTAGTCATCATATATGAGGCTTCCACCCCAAGATTTTCTTTTTTTTTCTTGAAAACAGTCTCACTCTGTCACCCTGGCTAGAGTGCAGTGGTGTCATCATAGCTCACAGCAACCTCAAAGTGCTGGGCTCAAGCAATCCTCCTACCTCAGCCTCTCAAGTAGCTGGGACTTCAGATGCACACCACTATGCCTGGCTAATTTTTTTTTTTTTTTTTTTGAGACAGAGTCTCGCTTTGTTGCCCAGGCTAGAGTGAGTGCCGTGGCGTCAGCCTAGCTCACAGCAACCTCAAACTCCTGGGCTCAAGTGATCCTTCTGCCTCAGCCTCCCGGGTAGCTGGGACTACAGGCATGCGCCACCATGCCCGGCTAATTTTTTTTATATATGTATCAGTTGGCCAATTAATTTCTTTCTATTTATAGTAGAGACGGGGTCTCGCTCTTGCTCAGGCTGGTTTTGAACTCCTGACCTTGAGCAATCCGCCCGCCTCGGCCTCCCAAGAGCTAGGATTACAGGCGTGAGCCACAGCGCCCGGCCCTGGCTAATTTTTTTATTTTTTGTAGAGACGGGATCTTGTTCTTGCTCAGGCTGGTCTCTAACGCCTGATCTCAAGTGATCCTCCTGCCTTGGCCTCCTAGTGGCTCACAGGTGTGAGCCACTGCACCTGGCCTCACCCCAAGATTCATTGCTGAGGCAATCCATGCATAATTAGATTCAGTTCCTTTTTTTGTGCTCAAAAATGCATAATATAAAATTTATCATCTTAACCTTTTTGTTTTTTTTTTTTTTTTTTTTTCCAAGACAGGGTCTCACTCTGTTGTCTGGGCTACAGTGCAGTGGAATCATCACAGCTCACTGCAACCTCCAACTCTTGGGCTCAAGTAATCCTCTGGCATTGACCACCCAAAGTGGTAGGATTACAGGCATGAACCACCCTACCCAGCCTTAACCATTTTTAAATTTATAGTATAGTAGTATCAATTATATACACATTGTTGTGCAACTGATCTCTTGAACTTTTTCATCTTGCAAAAGTGAAACTGTATATTTACTGAACAACTCCTCTTTTCTCTCTCCCTTCAGCCCCTGGCAACCACCATTCCACTTTGTTTCTAAGAGGTGACTACTTTAGATACATCATGTAAGTATAATCATGCATGTATTTGTCTTTTTGTGATTGTCTTATTTTACTTAGCAAAATATCCTTAAGTTTCAACCATGTTGTAGCATATGACAGGATTCCCTTCATTAAGTGTGAATAATATTTCATTGTGTGTATATATCACATTTTCTTTATCCATTCATCTGTTGATGAACATTTAGGTTGCTTCCATCTCTCAGCTACTATGAATAGTTCTGCAGTGAACATAGGGGTGCATATATTTCTTTGATATATTGATTTCATTTCCTTTGGAAATATACTCAGTAGTGGGATTGCTGGATGATATGGTAATTCTATTTTTAATTTTAATTTTTTTTTAGAGATGGAGTCTCATTCTGTCACCCAGGCTGGAGTGCAGTGGTGTAATCATAGCTCACCCCAAACTCCAGGACTCAAGTGATCCTACCACCTCAGTCTCCTGAATAGCTGGGACTACAGACATGAGCTACTATGCCTGGCTAATTTTTGAATTTTTGTAGAGACAGAGTTTTGCTATATTGTCCAGGGCTGGTCTTAAGCTCTTGACCTCAAGTGATCCTCCTGCCTCGTCCTCCCAAAGTGCTGGATTTACAGGCATGAGCCACCACACTCAGTTTATTTTTAACTTTTTGAGGAACCTCCATATTGTTTTACATTCCCACCAACAGTGGTGCCCACCTCCTTTGCTACACTGTCTTGCCCCTAAGTTTTGCCCCCTCACCCCAGTTTGGCAAGCCCACCTTTCACCTTTGCTCTGTCCTGTGATTCAACTCTGGTTACACTAGGCGCTCGGGGCTCTGGCAGCTCCACCCTGCCCAGCCCCCATGATCAGGCCTCCAAGGGTGATTCCAGATGAGGTAGGCCTCCGGCACAGGACCCAAGTTCCCAGTGACAGAACCAACCAATTCCATACCAGCTATTTTTCACTTTCTAAAACTGGGAAGCATTACCACTTGTTTCTTATTTTCCTCCTCTTTCTTCTAAGGAGGGAGATGTAACTGTCAGGTGGAGTCTGTCGACCTCATTCTGTCATTCTGTTCTTGAGTCCACTGAAAAGGGTAAAACTGGTGCTCAGAGGCCCAAGTGCACAGAATCTAAACTGTTTGTAGAAACTTCTCGGTTCTCTTGCTCCTCAGGGTTACCTGTGGCTCCAAGGTTCAACAGCATTGAGCTCTTAAAGGGGAAGGCACAGAGTCATGCACAATTCAGTTCCCAAGACACAGAAGATGCAGCGCTTGCTCAAATCTTCCCTTTACACGCCACGTTAGACTAGAAAGTTAGAGTCTATTTCTTTTCTGTACAGCAAACGAGCTGGCTCACTGCCAGTCCTGAGCTGGCGAATCCTGAATCATCTTCTACCCAGGGTCAGTCCTGCACCTGCAGCTTCCGTCCCACCTGTGCCTGTCTCGTTCTGCTTCAGCCAGAGATTTGATCCATTAGTGTCCAGAGGTCCTCCTTAGGCTTGTGGGGGAGGGTGGCAGGTATGGAGGGAGGCGCAAAGACCTTCAAACATTCTTGCCTGCTGGAAGCTGACTTTCTAGTTTCAGTGAAGGATAGAGTTGAAGACATAGGAGAATGAAAAGGTTCTAAAAATTCTGATTTACCTCTCAGCCCAAGAATTCTTGAGCCAAGTACTTACTAAGGCTATGTCTGCTGGAAACATGGGCAGGCTGAAACCTGTATCAGTGAACTGACCTATTCTCAGTCAACCCCAGAAAAATAAGGTGTCATCCCTAACGGCGGTTCATTAACCTAATTTACCTCCATGTATCCTAAGTTTCTACCAAAAAGACATCCAGCAGGAGAACTGGGAATAGAGAAAGATAATGGGATAATTGCCTCCATTGATCTTTACCTCCATAAGAAGGTAATAATATATTTACTGAGTCCCTTTCCTCTGAATCTCTCCCCATCTTGGTTTACCCTATACACATCCTGGTAGCTTAATATTTTTTAATGGCTTTTATTATAGGCCGGGCGCAGTGGCTCATGCCTATAATCCTAACACTCTGGGAGGCTGAGGTGGGCTCAGAAGTTCAAGACCAGCCTGAGCAAGAGTAAGACCTCATCTCTACTAAAAAAAAAAAAAAAAAAATAGAAAGAAATTAGCTGGACAACTAAAAATATATACAGAAAACATTAGCTGGGCATGGTGGCATATGCCTGTAGTCCCAGCTACTTAGGAGGCTGAAGCAAGAGGATCAGTTGAGCCCAAGAGTTTGAGGTTGCTGTGAGCTAGGCTGATGCCACAGCACCCTAGCCTGGGCAACGTGAGAGTCTGTCTCAAAAAAAAAAAAAAAAAAAAAGCTTTTATTACAGAAATCCTCAAAGATGACAAAAGTGGGGAAAATAGTATAATACCCCCCTACCTACCATTACCTGACTTCTAAGAACCCTGCCTGAAGCAGTACCCTATACATATGTTCTGTAGCAGCTAGAATGATCTGGGAATTCCTAAATGTACCAGCTGCATTTCCATGTCTGTGCTTTTGCTTGTTCCTTACCCCCTGCAGGAAAGTCTCCTTCCAAGAGGTCATTGTTGAAGTCTTACATCTTCCCTTCATGGTCCACCTTGAGTAGCTGTCTCCAGAAAGACTTCCTGGCTGCCTTGGAAACCCTCCCCTGAATTCACATCATGCTGTGGGTGACCACTTACTTGGCCTTCAGCCACCTTTATCTTGCTGACCCCTTAAGAGTCAGAGTCATGGCTGCTCCATCTTTACTTCCTTAATTATTATTATTATTATTTTTTGAGACAGACCCTCACTCTGTTGCCCGGGCTAGCGTACCGTGGAGTCAGCCTAGCTCACAGCAACCTCAAACTCCTGGGCTCAGGCAATCCTCCTGCCTCAGCATCCCAAGTAGCTGGGACTACAGGCATGTGCCACCATGCCCAGCTAATTTTTTTTTTTTACATATATATTTTTTTTAGTTGTACAGCTAATTTCTTTCTATTTTTTTAGTAGAGATGTGGTCTTGCTCTTCCTCAGGCTAGTCTCGAACTCTTGAGCTCAAACAATCCTCCCACCTGGGCCTCCCAGAGTACTAGGATTACAGGCGTGAGCCACCACACCCAGCTTATTTCTTTAATTCTAACTTCTGCTCTACTCAGAGAACACAGTCTTGTTGATGACACTACTGAAGCTCTCCTAGCATAGGCATAAGTGGAGTGCCATCTTTAGTTCTCTGATGCATTTCATAATTCCTGTCCCTTCACAAGCACCAACATTTTCATGGTGTAGAACACACTTCCACACCCCTGGTGGGCTGGGACACGAGACATGCCAGAATAACAGAAGGGGGACTTTTGAAATGGGACTCATAACAGGGAATAGAGTTGAAGACACTATCTTGACGTAAAAACACACAGGAGTTATGCACATCAGGAGTCTGAGTGGTTAATGTACTTTGTCCACTATATTGCCAGAAAAGTGGGTGTTCTCAAAGGACTCTGTTGATCATTAAATGATAGCATATTTAAAGTCATTTAGTACAATGCTTAGCACAGAGTAAGTACTCAGTAACAAAGGGAAAAGGAGGGAAAAGAATGCCCAGATGAGCAAGTAGGCATGTCATTCATCTTGCTATACTATAAATACTACAAGCTTTTAAAAAGCTGTAATATTATTTTTCCTCTTACTGGTCAGGTTGCATCCTGAAGAAACAAACAAACAAAACAAAAAATCCAAAGCCTAAAGGGCTAAATATTGAGAAGAAACTTTGCATCTGTATTAATTAGCTGGAGAGATAGTAGGTGATATTTAGATCAACAAGTGAGATTGAGGGGCTTAAGAGGCCTTTGAACCAGCATTGAGGGAATTTGCCAAATTGCTAAACTTGAACATATCTTCTCACAGCTCCTTAGGGCTCAGAGTACTGGGCTCAAAGTCCAAGGCCTGCACACACACGCAAGGGTGGAGTCTAGCAGGAGACCCTAAATAAACCTGAGATCTAAACAGGTTAAACCCTCAGTGCACGGTTAAGCTGTAAAACCATGTTTCCCACAATGTACACTGGGAACTGTGAGGAAAGTGTCTCTGAACTTGGCATTTTGTGAAGGAGGGTGAAAAATCTCCCCAGAGGATTTGTAATTACATGATATTCTTCGTTTTGGTTTGTAGCTTCAAATCCTATAAACTAAGCAGATCAGAAAACCCTCTTAGACCCAGTCAGTGCTCTTTGATCTCCTGTATCTTTGGGGAGATTTTTCCTCCCTACTTCTTTGTCTCTTCCAAATGTTTTGAGACAAGGAGAAATTCACTGGGGCAGTACTACAAATTAAAATCCCAAAATAAAAAATACAAAACATAAAAAAAGAGTCTGAAGAAAGGTCTTACTGTCCAGTCCTGAAGCCACTTCCCTAACCTGCAGGGCTCTGAAGTCCTCTCTGCTTCCATCTAGGGAAAACCTGATGAAACTGAATGTCCAACACCCGGACCAAAGATGGAAGAGGAAGAAAGATCCTAAGTGGAGGGGTAGGGTAAATGGGGGCTAGTGTGGCTTAGGAAAGACCATAGAGTTTAGGAAGAGCACACTGGGAGGTATGGCCTGATCTGAAGCCTGGGAAGGAGGCATTAGGGGGTCCTGGAGCAGCAGGTGGGGCAGGTGATTGCAGGGTGGGAGCCCCCCACAAGGGGAACGCAGGCTGTGCATCCAGGTAGGCAGCTGGAGCCAGATGTGAGTGCAGTGACTAACCAGCTGGCACCTGACTCCCCTCCGCACTGGGCTGCACCTTCTGCCTTTCCACAGCCCCAGGCAGAGGATGGGGATCACACACCCTGTTGGAGATGACAGTGCATTCCTCCCTGGCTCAGCGGATCACAGGGCTCTTCAAAGATGGGACCCCTGTCAGAAACCCAGCAGGCAGGGCCCCTGCCACCTCAGCCATGGGGCTCATGAGAAAGCGACTTTCTTTTTCTGGCCTCCGTCGCATTCTCACCTCCCCTGAGAAACAAAAGGAATTTAAGTTTTCTGGGAAGGGAAAGCAGAGGGCATGGGCCTGTTGGCTCTAGCTTGGTTACTTCCAGAATAAAACTATATGAACTCCAGAAAGGCCTGAGATTACAGGTTGGAGCTTCAGTTTCGACAGAGGGAAATCTTGAGCTCTGACCTTTCCTCTGAGGTGGGGCAACTGTGCCCAAGCCTCACAGAATGGCTGGGGGGAGCGGGAGGAAGGAGGGCCCAGAGCAGGGACACGGGTCCTCGTGAAGATTGAGGCTCTGTGGGATATATTGAATCCGAAACATTCTTCCCCTCACCGAGGAAGCCCTAAAATAGCTAGATCCAGACTGAAACACAAAATCAACAGAGAGAGAGAGAGAACCTGCAGGAATGACAAAGTTATTCTCTGTGATCTCTGTGATAGTCACTCACAGATCTACAACTGACTAATTAACACATGAAAGAAAAATTCAATCTCACTAGTCATCAAGGAAATGTAAACCAAATCAAAGAGATGGAATTTGCTACTAAACAGAATTGCTTTTAAAGAGGATCTTCTTTTGCACATGCTGGTGGGAGTGCAGTTGGCTTTCAGGAAAGTCACTTGATAACATGTAAAAAGACTTTTAACACATTAATTGCCATGTGAGTTGTATTTAACTCATGCTAGTTTTGAGTCTGAGGCCTTGTGAAGCAAAACCCTGCAGTTGGTTAGTGAAAATCTTACTTGTTGATGTTCTTATTGTTACAATTAATATTGACAATCTAATTCTAAAAATGTGGATTGCATTGCATATAATTAACGTACAGAAAACAACAAAAAATAACATTTTCATTAAATTAGAAAGGATCATTTTTTTGAAGTTTTTATTCTATTTTCATAATAAAACACTGTGGCCCCAGGGAAGAAAATGTTTTTCTAGTGTGGCAGTCAATGTGTTAAAAAGGATGACTCATAACTTCATTTCAAGGAATGATGCTAAAGAAATCACAAGAGATATAAACAAAGATGATTTTATGCAAAGATGCTAATTGCTTCATTATAGTAGAAAAAAAAAAACCCAAAGGAAACAAATATCCAAAAAAAGACAATGGTTCATTATGATAAATCCATACTGGAGAATATTATGTAGTCATTAAAAATGGCCATTGGTATACACAATATGATCTAAAAATGTACATGCCCATGTTGTGAAATCATGTAGGAATTTTATTTTAGTTTATTTTTTGAGACAGGGTTTCACTCTGTCACCTAGGCTGGAGTGCAGTAGCAAAATCATAACTTACTGTAACCTTGAACTCCTGAGCTCAAGTGATGTTCCTGCCTCAGCCTCCTAGCAGCTAGGACTACAGGTGTGTATCCCCACGCCCTGCTAATTTTTAAGTACTTTTTTGTAAAAACAGAGTTTTGCTATGTTGCCCAGGCTGGTCTCAAACTCCTGGCTTCAAACCATCCTCCTGCATCTGCCTCCCAAAGTGCTGGGATTATAGGAGTGAGCTACCATGCCCTGCCCATTTTAAACTCTTGGGGACTTAGGACAAGTTCTTTCTCATTCTGGGCTTCACTATCCTTATCTGTAAATGAGTATCAGTATTGAGCTTGGGGAGTTGCTGTGATAATGTGATAATGCAATAATGTATGTAAAGTGCTTAGCAGAGCTCCCCGCTTATTATAAGACTAGATAAATGTAAGCAGTGATTATTTCATAATGGACATGCATAATTTTCTAGTAAGGGAAAAACTCCAATTCATGCTATTGTAAAATAATATTTCAGCAGAAGTTTTGATGAACTGAAACACAAAAATAATAAATATAAAAGCAAAACATAAACAATGAATTTGTATATAATCCTACTTTGCAATGTATACATAAATGTACAAATAGAGGCAAGCATTTCAATCACAGCTAAAGGATGTGCCCTTAAATACTACCAGTAGTTAAATTGTAGGTTATGGATGATTTTTGTTTTCTCATTTATACTTTAGTGTATTTTCAAATGTTTCTACAATAAACACTTTCATAGTTTTTAAAAATAAAACTTTTGAAAAGATCTGGAATCCAGTACAGGGAGAACACAGAAAGGGAACCTGTGACCTCCAGACGTAAGTGGCCGCTCTGCTGGTGTCATGCTCTGCAGAAAGCCGAGTCACCTGTTTGGACCAGGGTGTCCTGTTAAATATATAGACCAGGGTCAAACCAGCTCACGAGGCCCGATGGCCTTGGCAGACCTTTCCGGGGAGTGGGCACTCTGCCACCACAGTCTGTATCTTCATGAGATAATGCATGTGAAAGCACTTTGCCAAAGAGAAAAGTCTATCCAGATAGGTCTGGGGCTTATTCTGGAGAAAGGAGGCTCTCAGGGCACATTCCATTAAGGAAGTTCACATTCCACCTCCCCCTCCAAACTCTTCTCGTTGACTCTCTCCCCTAAACAGGAATATATTTAGCAACCCTATCTAAATCCTCTTCTTTCCCTTAATTTAATTAAGGAGCTAGGGGAACAAGGGATGGAGTGGGGAGTGAAGAGAGAGGGTGGTCGGGCTGTGGAGAAGATTAGAGGAGCTGAATGTGTATCTCGGGCCGGGTGATGACTGAGTGTGGACAGGACAAGGGCCTCCTGGTACTTAGTGCAGAGGCACAGAGGACAGAGGGAGGGAACACAGTTTATCACAGAACACGCTTCTCTGGGAGCATGAGAATTAAATCAGGGAAAGTCAAGCTTCCCGGATTAACCAAGAGGATTGGGGACATTTCTTAACAGAGGTGCTGGCTTCTTTCTGAGTCTCTTCCACCTCCCCTGAGCTTTAGGGTCTTTGGAACCTTCAGAAGTTCCAAGAGGCTACATGTGTTGAACACTTGCTGTGTGTTAGGTACTTTCATTCCACATGTATCAATGAATTTGTTCTTATGAAGTAATTTATTTTTATACATGAAGCTGATGCTCAAAGAGATGATTTTGCCCAAGAGAAATAGTGCCTGGGGAAACTGGGGTCTCAATCCAGTTCTGCCTGATTCCACTGTTCTCCCTGGCAAATATTATCCTCAAGAGAAAAATAAGAACAGCCAATATTGATTGAGTCCTATGTGCCAGGCACTGCTATGTGTCTTACAAATAATGTTATTTCATTTTTCCCCCCCACAGAATATCAATCTGTTGCCCAGGATGGAGTGCAGTGGCATGATCATAGCTTGTTGCAGCCTCAAATTCCTAGGCTCAAGTGATCCTCCTGCCTCAGCCTCCCAAGTAGCTGGGACTACAGGAACATACTACCATGCCTGGCTAATTAAAAAAAAATTTTTTTTTGTGGCTGGGTGCTGTGGCTCTCACCTGTAATCCTAGCACTCTGGGAGGCTGAGGCCAGAGGATCACTGAGGTTGGGAGTTCAAGACCAGCCTGAGCAAGAATGAGACCCCGTTTCTACTAAAAATAGAAAAAATTAGCTGGACGTGGTGGCACACGCCTGTAGCCTCTGCTACTTTGGAGGCTGAGGCAGGAGGATTGCTTGAGTCCAGGAGTTTGAGGTTGCAGTGAGCAACTGCACTTTAACCAGGGTGACAGAGTGAGACCCTATCTCCAAAATTTTTTTTAGAGACAGTGTCTTGCTATATTGTCCATGCTGGTCTTAAACTCCTGGCCTCAAGGGATCCTCCACTCTCAGCCTCCCAAAGTCCTAGAATTACAGGTGTTAGCCAACATGCCTGGCCCATTATTTCATTTAATCTTCAAAATGTCCCTATGAGGTAGATACTACTAATAACCCCATTTTACAGATGAAAAATCTGAGTCTTAAACAGCTGAAGTTATAGAGCTGGTAAATGGCAAGGAAGTAGGGACCTGGAGAGCCTGGGAGAGCAAAGAGACATAGGGTATGAAGCATTCAAAACAAGTAGGGCCCCTCTGTTTCACTCTTCTTTCGGAAGAGTGTCTCTTCTGATACTCTGGTTGCTCCACAAGGACAGGAACTTTATCTTGTTTATCCTGTATTCTCAGCCCTGAACACAATGCCTGGAACAAAGGGAATGTTTACTGCAGGAACTAGTGGTACCTGACAGATTTGGCTAGGCAAGTGTCTCTGCTGGGGGCCAACTTGGTGAGGATTAAGTGAGACATATTTCTCTAGGGATTTCCAAGTCCAAAATGTCACACTACTGGGCTTCAGAAAAGGCTCTATTGGCAGTGAGGATACCTGCAGGAGGCTTCAAAGGTGACTAGGACCTTGACGTTAGGCAGACCCAGGGAGAGGGATCCAGCTCCCCACGTAGGCATGGATTCAGAGCAAGGTGACAATGGGGGGTGTCTGGTACATATTCCCCACTGTTTCCTTCCACAGGGACATCTCAAGGACATCTCCAAACCATGGGAGATAAGACATATTATGGGAGATGGAGAATGAGAGGGTGGGTAGGTAGTGAGTATCACCTGGGTAGCTCATAAGACAGGAGAGAGGAAAAGTGGGAGATTAGTGCTTGAATTAACAGGGACCTAAGATTCTTCTAGAACTATACTTGAAAGATTAAAGGGCAGAAATTTGGTCTCTTTTAGAGAAAAGGACTAATATTCCTCCAGGAAGAGAGATCAGGCTTCATAAGAGTCGCTGATTAATAAATACCTGACTGCCTTACAGTCTACTACAGCTTTAGACTGAGTATTCGGGCTTCTCTTCCCTCTATAACCAGTGAGGAAGGCTTCCAAAGGGCAGAGAACAGAAACCACCACCGAGTCCCTGGGCCAAGTCCAGAGTTTTTCGGACTGTATTCGGAGAGCTGCAGCCTTTCTCTGCTTCCTGCAGCAGTTCTTGGTGTCTTTATGTGAGCTGCTTATTAACCAGGGCTATCAGGACACTGGGAGGGGAGAGCTGGTGCCGGTTGCCAGTGAGTATAATTTGGAAACACAGAATAGGGCAAACCCATTGTGCGTAGCCTATGTGACACAGAGGGGCAGCCTGGCAGGATGGAACTAGACTCTGGGCACCAGGCTGGAGCAATAGACTGGAGGGTCCTGTGGCCTGCGGGGGTAGCCAGGAGAGCCAGGGGTCTACTGCCAGCACTGCAAGCCCTTAGAGGAGTTCCATGCCCAGGGGGAGGGCACAGTGAATGGCTCTGGGGACAACCAGAGGCATTCTGGTTAGGTTGGGACAAGGTATTGGATTGACATTGCCTTCTAGAACAAACGTAGGGAGATCTTTCCATTCTGTAGAAACTCCTCTACCACCCTCCTTTTCCAAAAAGACTACTTTTCCAGAAAAGGCTCCAAATAAAATACCCCAATCCCAGGCTTCCTCTTCCCTCTTCTGTACGTTGCGGATGGCAGTCCCAATCTACAGAATAAGTATTGATAGATTCACCCACCACCTGACCCTGACCCCTCAGGGTCAAACCAAGCAGAGCACACATGGGCCCTGAGAGGGTACCTGACACCAGGCCATGGAGTGGCTTCCTGCTGCCTCTAAAGAAATCTAGATTAGCTGGGCTTCAGCTGGACTGCCGTGTTCTATGTCTTAGGTTTCCAGTTGGTACCAGCTGCACTGAGGGGAAATGGTTGAGGAAGATCTCCTGTTTGGCCTCTTTCCACATGGAGGATGGCTAAAGGAAGAGAGGGCTTAGAGCTGCTATGCTAGTACTGATGTCTTAAAAATGATGGTATAAACACAGCCACAGAAGTCAGCCGAGGAGCCCCTGATGGGGACCAGAGAAGAAATGTCCTGACTTACCCTTCAGCCCACGCTCTGCAAACAGAAGTGACCTAGCCCTCATCTATCACCTCAGAAGCTAAACAACTTCCTCAGATGGCCCCATGGGACATAAATCAAGAGGGCCCTAGCTTCTGAGAAACCTGTACACAACCACAGCCCTCAGAAATACTTGTCCTCATAGTCTTTCTTCCTCTCCTTTAAGAACAGGGTGCTAGCAAGTCATAATTGCAGAGGAACATAGCAGATCACCTTAAGTATGTCACTCCACTTCTCTGAGCCTTGGTCCTCACCTACAAATGGGGACAGTGAATAAAATAAAAAAAAAAAAAAACAAATGGGGACAGTGCTCTCTCTACTTCATGGGTTTGAGGTGGAAAGTGAATGATATAATTCACGTAGTGCTTAGTATAGTAGCACGATGAATGTTAGCTGCTACAATATCATCATTTTGGTGGCTGAAGGCTATTCTAAGGTATAAAGAAGAAAAAACGACACCACTTCTGATACTGCTCCCAAACAAGAAGGCTGTGGGCTGGAGCCTCAATGATTCATAATGTCCAAGCCGTCTTCCTCCTGCTCTCTCACGCCAAGTGTATGCCAGACCTGGTTACACTCGGCAACCTCAGCGGCCTCCAACTTGTCTGAATTCTCCCAGAGAATCCCAATGGCTACTTAGATCTGCTGTGACAGTGACAAATTCAAACACACTGGGGTGGCAGTGAAATGCAGTATAAGAAATAATCACAAAGAAAGTTTGTTCAAATTCTAAGAATGCCCAAAGAGCTGTGGTTTACACAGAGCTCGCTTTTTCAGACAGACAGGAGGGCTAGCTTAAAAATTCTTTCCTTTCATACATATTTCTGTGATAGCATCATAACATTCATCAGAAACACGTTTGGCTCCCCGCTGAACAGGTAAAGACAAGACAGCTTCTCTGTTTTAAAGCTATGCCGAAGCTTTCGTTGCCACTCTGATGTGCAAACCTTCCCTGCCTGGGAATCAGATCTGGGGTAATGGGTGACCCAGCAGGCACAGAGATGACAGATTCCTGCCTAATGTAGCAACGCCAGGACAACCTGGGGCATGTGGCGTGGCAGGCGCCCAGGCACAGGCAGCCGTAAGTACACCAACCTTTGTCCCTGTTTGCTCTTGGAGAGGGCAGGCCGTGCCAACACTGCACTCCCCTTGTGGTGCCTCTGCCTGGAGCTCCTGGCTAGGCCAACATTCTCGGGGACCTGAGGTGACCTGCCCTGGGTGGGTGGCAAGCAGAGACCTCTTCAGATAGTCAAAGGGGGTGCCCTGGAAACTCTGGCACGATACAGCAGGCGCGGGGCTTAGAGACGTGTGTGTGCTCCCACCCCAAAGGAAATCTCTTCCCTTCTGGCTCCTTCCCAGCTGAAGGCTTATCATTAACTAGCCATCTAGAAAACTACTACCTACTCAGGCATCCTTCATTCAAACCACTAAGGGGCCCAAGGACAGCACCCCCAAACGTGAGCAGGGTTGCTTTCTTTCCTCTTTCCAGCCTTTGTTCTCTGGGGCAGGGAAGCGCTCTGTTTTCAGCCTTGCTCACTGTCAAGTAAGTGGTTGTCTTGAGGAACCTGTGTGTTCGCTCTTCTGGCAAGGTTACCCAGTTCTCTGGTTCCCTGGGTGGGGCAAAAATAGGGTAACAGAGGTGGTAAATTCTCTTGCTTGTTTTTTCTTTTGTTCTTAATTTCCCAGAATGCGCTGCTGGGGCTTGAAGCAAGTTGAGCCTGAAAAGCAACTTTTCTTGGGAAAAGTTTCAGGGTTTTCTTTTTTCCTAGGAAGCTAGGCCATCGTTCCCTGTCCCCTTCACCTTATGGAGGGCACCGCTCTGCCGCTTCCCTCCCAGCTGGCAGGAGAGCTCACGGAGGTCAGAGAAAAGCATCCTTCCCTTTCACAAATAAACAAATCCAATCCATGTGCTAGAGGACTTAGGGTATATTAATAGCCAGATATTTTGTTTTCCTATTCTGGTGCTTATCCTCTTCCACTAGTATGAAAGATAAGAGAACACAAAATGTTCTCCACCAGCCACCCTTCTCCCCTCCCCCAGGGAGAGGCAAGCTGGGGGCGTGAGCTCTTCTGTTTAAAGCCATCGCTGATGTACAAACTCTGAGAAAATAGACTTAAAAGTTTATATTCAGTCTCTCTTGGCTACTGTTGCTGCTCAGCAAAGAAACTCTATATTGTTTAAATCCTCCAGGCAAACGGGTTGCAAGGCAACCTTCAAACAATAGAAAATACCCAAAACTAAAAATAAAGGCAGTAAGAGATGGAAGGCATAGTGGTGCTTTGGTGAAGTAATTCCAAAATTGGCGCAACAGACAAGGCTGTTAACTAGGCTGCGGTGATGTCACACAGGCCCTACTGCCTGCTTTCACCCTTATCAATGGAATTTCTTATAATCCAGGTATTTGAGTTCCTCTTCTTTTTATTCCTGGACTCTTTTCAGCAGTCATCATCCCCTTTTGGAGGTCAAAAGGCCTGTAATTTTGGGCCACCTCCTGACCTAAGGCAAGTTCCAAACACCAATCAATGTACTTACCCAACTGGCTCCTAGCTGACAATGACTAGAACTCCTATTCTTGAGAAATCTTTAGAAAACCAAGAAAGGACAGGGCTGGAGCCCAATTAATCATAGGGTCCTTACATGAGGAAGACAGGAGGGCCAGAGTTAGGGAGGAGATTTGATGATGAAGATAGGTTGGAGTGACGGGCTTTGAGGATGGAGGAAGGGGTCACAAGCCAAGGGAGTGCAGGTGGCCGCTAGAAGCTAGAAAAGGAAAGGAAATGGATCCTCCCCTAGAGACTCCAGAAAGAATGCAGCCTTGACTTTAGCCTTGTAAGACCCACTTTGGACTTCTGACCTCCAGGCATGTAAGATAATACATTTGTGTTGTTTAAGCTACTAAGTTCATGGTAATTTGTTGCAACAGCAACAGGAGACTAATACAATAGTAAACAGGAGAACCTGAGGCACTTCCAAAAGGATAAGAAACCTACAGTTAGCCCTTGGGCACCCGGTACTCCAGCACTGCCAGGAGATGACTGGGAAGCCACAGCCTTTCCCACTGCCCTCCAGATATGTGATATGCTTTATCGCAGACAGCAGGGGGCTCTGAACCAGCTCTCACAGACCATGGCTTCCTTTAACAACAAACACTAATCAATAAAAAGGCTGGGGTTTTCTGGTTCACAGAGGGGCAGGCCGATCATGTATTATCCAAGAGGCAGCCTTGAGCGGCTGGGACCTTGTTTTCTCCCATAACCCGTGGCCCATCCCAACTAGCATCACTCCATGAGAGAGCAGACTGGAAAGGAAAACTAGAAGAAAGAAAAATAAATCACCTCCACCCCCTACTCCAGGTTGCTGGCCAGAAATTACTAAAGATTCTTTTGAACATCTCTGGAAGGAAAGACGTAAGGCATTTCAAGGTTCCCTTCTTTTGTGAGCAGGTTTCCTTTCTGTCACTCTATTCTCTGTTCAAAGGTTTTCTAAGGACTTATATAAGACAGACTAGGAAACCCTATCTCAACCAAAAAAAAGAGAAAAACACAGGATTTGCCTATTTCCTTGCCTCTAGAAGCATAAACACTTGAAGATCATAATTTACTCTGTTCTCAAGACATTTCCGACACAAGAACCATCAGTCCCATTTTATAGTTTGGGACCCTGAATTACAGAGAGGGCAAGCACTACGGACACAGAAACCCCGCAAATCAGAGTGATTCACCCAAAGCAGAAAGCTGCTCTTCTGACTCCTAGAGTGGTAGTGACCTGTGTTCTCCTGCTTAATCTCAGGCTCCTGAGAACCAGGTCAGTAGGGCGTGGCCTCTAGGTTGGTGGTCTCAGAGGAATGCAGGGATATAACACCATTAAACCTGTCATCACAAGACAAGCTACTGACGCCCTAGTGGAAAGATTTTCCAGATCAGAGCTTTCTTTTTTTCTTTTTTTTTTTTTTTTGAGACAGAGTCTCACTCTGTTGCCCAGGCTAGAGTGAGTGTCGTGGTGTCAGCCTAGCTCACAGCAACCTCAAACTCCTGGGCTCAAGCAATCCTTCTGACTCAGCCTCCCGAGTAGCTGGGACTACAGGCATGTACCACCGTGCCCAGCTAATTTTTTCTACATATGTTAGTTGGTCAATTAATTTCTTTCTATTTATAGTAGAGACAGGGTCTTGCTCTTGCTCAGGCTGGTTTCGAACTCCTGACCTCGAGCAATCCGCCTGCCTCAGCCTCCCAGAGTGCTAGGATTACAGGCGTGAGCCACCGCACCCGGCCAGATCAGAGCTTTAAATTGCTCTGTGTATCTGCGTGTGTGTGTGTGAGAGAGAAAAAGAGAGAGAGAGTTTGGAAGGGACTTAGGGAGGAGAGAACTAAGCATTGGCCTGGTCAAGGTATCTGCACTCTACTTTACATTAAAAAACCCACAAGGAGCTTATATTTCTTTTCTAGCATCAATACAAATCTTTTTCTTGCTTCTCTCTCATTCATCTCCACTGCTCTTCCCTCCCCTTACTATTCTTCTAAGAGAGCCTGGAATCTAACTTTAGGGAGCAAAGCTAATAGACTCCCCAAAGTCACTGCCAGGGGATGGAAGTGGCTTATATGGAATAGCTGCTGAGCCTTTAGAACCAACAGGGCCCACAGCTCTGCATGAATGCCAGTAGCTAGCTCCATACTGTCTACCATCGCTGCTGCCCTTTCACACAGAGGGGGCTCTGTAGGGCCAACTTATTTCTGGCCACCCAGATTTTTGACTCTTAAAGACTAAAAGGATGCCTTCCTGTTTTCTTCGAGGTATAAAGAGAGGGGAATGGATTGATCTGGTTGCAAATGATATTGTGGGGTCTTAAGTATTTAAAAAATATAACAGACTCCTAATAGGGTTGTGTACCAGTGGATGTAGAAATTAACTGACATTGTCAGGGAACTCCCTTAAGGGCCAAGAGTGGGCAGAGCTGCATTATAGACCCTGCATCTCATCAGGCAGAGGGCAGAAAACAGCAGCTGACAAAGGCAAATGCAATGGCCCTCAAAAGCTGAATGGAGGAATGTGATAAAACACCACTACAGGGGTCCAAAGATGCCAAGACAAGGTGAAAGGAGGGACTGATGGGACATGGCATTGGAAGACTGGTTAATGCTTTTTAACATTAACATTAGTGCTGCCAATGCACTCAGGCTTGGGTTTGGTTGACTATCCCTACACTTTATACTAGTCTTAAACTAAAAATGATCTATGCCCTGGAATGCCCTTCCCTTACACCATATATCTATGCACGCACAGGTGTAATAGATAAGATAGGAGAAAAGGGGTGTTTATTATTGGTAAGAAGTGGGAAAGGAAGACTGGGACCCAGGGCAAAAGATCAGATGGAAGAGTTGCCCCAAACCTCTTTATAAGGTCAAATTCTGAGAAGAAACTACTAAGAATCCAAAAATAATAAGGTCAGCCACCTAAAGGCAGACACATCATAAAAGATGTGTAGCTGAGGTGACTGTGACCTTTCAATTATGGGGCTACCTTCTACCCACCCTTCAGGTCTTTGTACACATGACAGCTAGTGCTACTGCAATCCCGCAGGCGGTGCACCTCTACCATGGGTGACCTGAGAAAACTGCACATTAATTACTCTACTACCCTCTAATTAGACTAAAGAATGTGTATCAACAAATGGAGAAATGGCCTGTGAGATACTGACAAAAGGAGAACCTCCCCCAAGAATTTGGCAGTTTATATAGCTTTACACAAAGACAGAGACATAATTTTCCTGGTCAGGTTGCCAGCCACAGCAGAAACATACTTACATACTTAGAAATAAAAATACCTTAAGAGTCTGCAAGCCGGGCGCGGTGGCTCACGCCTGTAATCCTAGCTCTCTGGGAGGCTGAGGCGGGCGGATTGCTCGAGGTCAGGAGTTCGAAACCAGCCTGAGCAAGTGCGAGACCCCGTCTCTACTATAAATAGAAAGAAATTAATTGGCCAACTAATATATATAGAAAAAATTAGCCGGGTATGGTGGCGCATGCCTGTAGTCCCAGCTACTCGGGAGGCTGAGGCAGGAGGATTGCTTGAGCCCAGGAGTTTGAGGTTGCTGTGAGCTAGGCTGACGCCACGGCACTCACTCTAGCCTGGGCAACAAAGCGAGACTCTGTCTCAAAAAAAAAAAAAAAAAAAAAAGAGTCTGCAGCTACTTTCCAGGCTCCCTGTAAGAGCTTTTGATTACCAACTGGGTGTCTTAGATCCTTTGGTAACAGAAAAAGAGATAGCTTGGGAGCCAGATAGAAATATTCTAGGTCCTAGGATCTAGATTTACGAAATTATTTAATATTTTTTATTGCAGTAAAATATGCATAATATAAAATTACCAGTTTAAGTGTAAGCTCAGTGGCATTAAGTACATTCACACTGTTGTGCAACCATCACCACCACCCTAGATGTGCAAGATTTTCAGTTAGACTTTGTAAAGCAATGATCACAGCAAGGTGTTTCCCTAGGAAGATTCTGCCTGCACTTCCTTCATGACATCTCTCTCAAATTGTAATACCCACTAAAAAGGTACCAAAAGGCCCTCTGAGCTCAGAGTAGTACCACGCTGGCTCACCTACTATGCCAACTCTGCACTGCACTTTCTTTTCAGGCCCCACCGTCCCTACCACTTAGCAACCATTTCAGGGCCAATCCAAATCTGAACCAGCTTCATCAACTCCTCTAATGTTTCCAAAAGTCCCTCTCCCTCAAACATACTTGTCCCTTTTAGTTTCCCTGGGTAATTGCACATTTTAATATGTAAGTGAAAAGGAACAATCCCGAGGTTGAGGGTAAAGGTTTTTAACCTTGGTGTGTGCTGGTTCCACAATGGAAAGGTTTCCAGAGGATGACCCCCTGGGGGGGGTACTCCCTGGTCTGGAGGAAATAGGAAGCTAGGAGAAAGATTGTTGGGGGAGGGGGAACTGAAGGGAGCACAGAGGGGTGGAGGAGTGAAAAGACCTACATGTTCCTGATTCCCAGATCTTTATCTCTATCTCTGACCTTTCCCTGGAATGCCAGGCTCCTAGATGTAGCTCCTACCTGGCAATTCCTCTCAGACGTCCAATAGGGCCTTCAAACTTAGCATGAACAAAGCAGAACCCTTCCTTTGACCCACCTCACCTAAATCTGCTTCTCCCTTAATCTTTTCTAACTCAATATGTGATAACATCTGAAAGTCATCCTTGATTCCTTTCCCTGACCTCCTACTTCCAGAAAATCTTATTGACTCTACTTCAAATACATCCTGAACCTGTCCGATTTTCTTTATTTCTACTGCTATTGTCCCAGTCTAAGCCATCATCTCTCACCTCTCTGTAAAGACCTCCTCCACTGAGTTCCCTTCTTCCATTTTACAACCCCTACACAATCCATTGTCATGTAAATAGTGTTTGATAAGGGACTTGTATACAGACTAAAGAATTCTTTCAATTCAATAATAAAAAGATAAGTAATTCAATGAAAAAGTGGGCACATGCCAGGTGCAATGGCTTACACCTGTAATCCCAGCACTTTTGGAGGCTGAGGCAAGAGGATCACTTGAGGCCAGGAGTTTGAGACCAGCATGGGCAACACAGCAAGACCCTGTCCCTCCAAAAAATTTTTTAAAAATAAAAAAAAGTTGGCCACGTGTAGTGACATGCACCTGTAGTCCTAGCTACTCGGGAGGCTGAGGCAGGAGGGTTGATTGAGCCCAGAAGTTTGAGGCTACAGTGAACTACAACTGCTCAATTACACTCCAGCCTGGGTGACAGAGATCCTGTCTCACACCAAAAAAACAAACAAACAAAAAAAACAAGGTGGAAATTAAAAAAATGGGTAAAGAATTTGAATAGACATTTCTCCAAGTAAGATACAAAAATGGCCAATAAGCACATGAAAATGAGCTACTGGGGAAATGCAAATCAAAACTACAATGAGATACTACTCCACACCTATTAGGGTGGCTATAATAAAAAAGGAGGACAATAACAAGTGTTGTTGGCAATGTGGAGAATTTGCAACCTTCACACTTTGCTGGTGGGAATATAAAATGGTACAATTGCTTCGAAAAAGTTTTGCAGCTCCTTAAAAAGTTAAACATGGAGTTACCAGATGAGCCAGTAATTCCACTCCTAGGTACATACCCAAGAGAACTGAAAGCATGTCCACACAAAAACTTGTACATAAATATTCATAGCAGCATTATTCATAATCGTCAAAAAGTAGAAACCACCCAAAATGTCTGTCACCTGGTCAATGCATAAACAAAATGTGGCCTATCTATACTTTGGAATATTATTTATCCATAAAATAAATGAAGTGGGAAGGAAAACCTGACACACTCTACAACACAAATGATATGGATGACAAGGTTCTTGAGGACATTATGCTAATGTTAAATAAGCTAGTCACAAAAAGACAAATACTGAATGATTTCACATACATGAGGTACCTAGAGTAGTCAAATTCATAGAAACAGAAAGTAGAACGGTGGGTGGCAGAGGATGCAAGGAGTGGGAAATGGGGAGTTGTTTTTTAATGGGTATACAGTTTCAATTTTGCAAGATTAAGAGTTATAGAGATTGGTTCCAAAACAATATGAAAGTACTTAACACTACTGAATTGTACACTTAAAAATGGTTAAGATTGTACATTTTATGTGTATTTCACCATAGTTCTTTTTTAAAAAAAATGAAGTAATTATACATGATACGATAGGGATGATCTTGGAAACAGTATGCTAAGTGAGAGAAGCCAGACACAAAAGCCTATATATGATATACTTCCATCTACATGAAATTTCAGAGGAGATAGATCTATAGGGACAGAAAGTAGGTTAGTGGCTGCCTAAGGCTGGGGGACTTGGGGAATGGAGAGTGACTGCTAATAGGTTTTTTTGGGGGATGGTGAAATGTTCTAAAAGTGAAGGTAGTGGTGGTTGCACAACACTGGAAATATATCAAAAACCACTGAACTGTATACTTTAAATGGTTGAATTATATGGTATGTGAATTAGCTCAATAAAATTGTTAAAAAATTAAGGTAGGAAGACTGAAAATGAACTTTGATTCTTCTTTAAAAATACCATTGCTAGGTTCTGTGACCTAACAATATCTACAGCTGCCCCTTGCATTCTTTTAATGAGCTGTGGAACCTGAGGCTGTTGCTATGACAGAATAGGAGACAAGTGTTATTCACAGACAGGAATACAGCTAACTCAAACTAAATCGGTTAGGAAGACCACTGGCTTGAAGGAAAAAAATAACTCAGCATCAAAGATATATTACAAAGTATTTCAAAAGCAGTTATAATAGGTCAAACACATTTCTAGAAAAACAACTAAAAACCTTCAATACACAGGACTTGCCAAAAGCCTTTAAGGCCTTGGCATCATATAGTTTTTCTTACACCAAAAAGTCCTACATTGTTTAATCACTTTATAAATCTCTCTAGAGTTTTTTTTTTTTTTTTTGAGACAGAGTCTCACTTTATTGCCCAGGCTAGAGTGAGTGCCGTGGCATCAGTCTAGCTCACAGCAACCTCAAACTCCTGGCTCAAGCAATCCTCCTGCCTCAGCCTCCCAAGTAGCTGGGACTACAGGCATTCGCCACCATGCCCGGCTAATTTTTTGTATATATATATTAGTTGGCCAATTAATTTCTTTCTATTTATAGTAGAGACGGGGTCTTGCTCTTGCTCAGGCTGGTTTTGAACTCCTGACCTCGAGCAATCCGCCTGCCTCGGCCTCCCAGAGAGCTAGGATTACAGGCGTGAGCCATCTCGCCCAGCCTCTCTAGAGTTTTTGACAAAAGAATTTGGAAAATGAAATGTGCATTTCAATTTGTTTCTCATCATTCTTTATTTGATCATGCTTTGGGGCATTAAAATAGACAGTATCTGCAAAGGTGATTAAGAGTAGAACAGGCTAACACCTGTAATCCCAGCACTTTGGGAGGCCAAAGGGGGAGGATCACTAGAGGTCAAGAGTTTGAGAACCACATAGTGAGACCCTGTCTCTACAAAAAAATAAAAATAAATTAGCTGGGTGTGGTGGCACATGCCTATAGTCCCAGCTATTTGGGAGGCTGAGGCAGGAGGATTACTTGAGCCAGGAGTTCAAGGCTGCAGGAGTTTAAGTGTCACCAATACACTCCAGCCTGGGCAACAGAGTGAGACCCTGTCGAAAGAAAGGAAAAAGGAAAGGAGAAAGGAGAGGAGAGGAGAGGAGAGGAGAGGAGAGGAGAGGAGAGGAGAGGAGAGGAGAGGAGAGGAGAGGAGAGGAGAGGAGAGGAGAAAGGAGAGGAGAAAGGAGAGGAGAAAGGAGAGGAGAAAGGAGAGGAGAAAGGAGAGGAGAAAGGAGAGGAGAGGAGAGGAGAGGAGAGGAGAGGAGAGGAGAGAAAGGAGAGGGGAGGGGAGGGGAGGGGAGGGGAGGGGAGGAGAGGAGAGGAGAGGAGAGGAGAGGAGAGGAGAGGAGAGGAGAGGAGAGGAGAGGAGAGGAGAGGAGAGGAGAGGAGAGGAGAGGAGAGGAGAGGAGAGGAGGAGGAGAGGAGAGGAGAGGAGAGGAGAGGAAGCAAGAAAGAAACCAATCCTGTATTCCATGCTCTGACTGTCTAAAGGAGAATCAGATAAGGAGGCATACCAGGCTTGTGTCTTTGAATGACTGACTGACCCTATGTGCTAATCATTTTACTGTTCCCTCAGTGTTTATCACACCTTCTCCATATTTCTGTTCTGGCTCACTAATCTCATCTCCTGTTTTACATATGTGTATGTGCATATAATAATTATATACAGATACATATATACACATGTAGGTATATATATGTAAATACATACACACAAATGTATTTAAGAGAATGTGTGTGCGCTTCTTTTTTAAGGTAGAGGATCCCTCTATCTTCCATGCCATTAAGAGATCACAGAGCTTCCCACTAAAAGACCTATTGGCTCATAGGAAATCTCATCCAGTTTGAGACCTGGTAGCGACAGGGCAGTGTCAAGGAAAGAATGTTAATGATTTTTCCACTAGCTGATCCGTGGCAGAGGGGAGTTCAGTCCACTGAATATTTATATAGCACCTTGATTAAAAGAGCTCAAAGCAGTACTCTAGGTAGCTAAATTATAACTTCATTTTTATAAACTGCATATTTTAAACAGAAAAATCTCCTTTACCAACCTTCATTATTTGTTAAAAACAATCACAGGATAAATATCACAGAAAGAAGATAAGAAATAAAACTGTAAATGGTGATAATCTCTGGGTGATACTATAGGTAACTTTATTTTCAGTATCATTCAAAATTTCTAAAATAATTTTTATGGACTTCTTTTAAATAGAGAAAAATATACATAAGAAACTAAAAATGGGGCCAGTTGAGGTGGTTCATGCCTGTAATCCTAGCTCTCTGGGAGGCCGAGGCGGGAGGATTGCTCGAGGTCAGGAGTTCAAAACCAGCCTGAGCAAGAGCAAGACCCCGTCTCTACTATAAATAGAAAAGAAATTAATTGGCCAACTAATATATATAGAGAGAAAATTAGCCGGTCATGGTGGCGCATGCCTGTAGTCCCAGCTACTCAGGAGGCTGAGGCAGGAAGATTGCTTGCACCCAGGAGTTTGAGGTTGCTGTGAGCTAGGCTGACGCCAGGGCACTCACTCTAGCTTGGGCAACAAAACGAGACTCTGTCTCAAAAAAAAAAAAAAAAAAAAAGAAACTAAAAATGGGCCATAAAAACTCAACCTCACTCATAATTTTAAAAATAGAAATTAATTATTTAAATCTATCATATTGGCAAGGTTACTATAAAGCCAGTTTACCTAGTATAGGCAAGGGGACAGCAAACTAGGTGTCATATTCTGCTGATGCCAATACAAATTGTTACCAGCTTTTTGGAGGGCAATTTGGCAATCTATTACAGTTTTTAATGAACATACTTTTAAACCCAATAATTCTACTTCTATAATTTTTTTCTTAGAGATATATTTGCATAAGGGTATAAAGATATATGTAGAAGAATGTTCAATAAGAAACTTGTTAATTAAATTGTGCTATATGCTTACAGTCCAATACTCTGCAACTATTAATGCTATATGTACTTATTAGACTTAGAATTAAAAAAGATGCAAAACAGTGAATATAACTCCTTTTGTCTAAAATTTAGAAAGGATATAAATGTTTATTTGTGCTTGTTATACAATTATAGCATTTGGAAGAATATTCCAAAACCTAATTAAGAAATATCTCTGAGAAGTGAGAAGACCGTGGTAGGTGAGGTCTTTTTATTTTTCTTTTTTTTTTTTCCTTTTATTTCATCATATTATGGAAGTACAAATATTGTTAGGGTTACAAATATTGTATTTTTCTGATGTAATATTCTTTTTTTTTTTTTTTAAGTTGTTCTCTTTAGGGTAGTATAATATTCTTTGAATTGAAAATATATTGAGCATGTATTTTTGACAGGTTTTTTTGGACATAATTCACTTAACACACAATTCACCCATTTAAAATGTTTTTGTACATTTATACATTCAGTGGTTTTTAGTACAGTCAGAGTTGTGCAATCATGCCCACAGCATGTATTTTTTAAAAAATAATATTTTGAAAGATGCTCCAAAAGTGAACTCACTGGTAAGAGAATGTGTGAGAGAAGATCAGAATAAAGTTTGAATAGTAAAGTGATAAAACATATAACCAGGAAGGAAAAACCATAAACAGAAAGAACAAAAAATGATAGGGTAAGAGACAGAAAAAAACCCGATTTTTAAAATGAATTTTTTTTTTTTTTTTTTTTAAGGCTGGTCAAGTGGAGCAGTGGGAATGGAGAAGGAACAAAGGAATCTGTAACTGGTTGTGATCAATTAGTTGTAAACACCACTGCACTCGGACCAACCTTTAAAATGAATTTTAACTAGGAACATATTAGATATGTCTCCGTTAAATAAATATGTCTGGATTTTGTAACAAAAAGATCAAGGTAAGATATATGGGCATGATAAGAAAAAGAAAACTCTTGATTTGATGGGACTGCAAATATACTATCTGGATAAACCACATTCTATGTAAATTTGGAGATAGTTGGATATGAATTTCATCTATGGAAGACACAGATAACAAGTGTTTAGAGAACCATGTTATTCTATAATTGCTAGAAATCTCTCCTGTCTTAAGAAGGTTGACAGAGAGGTACTTACTCACAAGCAAAGAATACTTATTAAATATTTATAAGAGTACCTGAAAACATAAGGAGAGCTGTATAGAGAGAAAGGGCTCCTGGAACATACTTACAAACTTAACAAGCACAAACCATGCAGGAATAGTCTTGATTCTTTGGCTCAGAGTTTTGTATATGTTTTTAGAAGAAGGATGAGAAAACATACTTTGGAAAACAAATGTTTTATGAAAACACTCAGCAAGACTCACATTTAATCCATTACTTAAAATAAAATTACCTTTCCTCTGAGAAATTTTCCGCATTAAAATTGTCCTTGAGTACCAGAGATCTTAGGAACATTTTGTAGAACATCATCTTATTTTTCTTTTTTTGTATATATATATTTTTTGAGACAGACTGTCACTCTGTTGCCCAGGCTAGAGTGCCATGGCGTCAGCCTAGCTCACAGGAACCTCAAACTCCTGGGCTCAAGCAATCCTTCTGCCTCAGCCTCCCAAATAGCTGGGACTACAGGCATGCGCCACCATGCCCGGCTAATTTTTTCTATATATATTAGTTGGCCAATTACTTTCTTTCTATTTTTAGTAGAGATGGGGTCTCACTCTTGCTCAGGCTGGTTTTGAACTCCTGACCTTGAGCAATCCGCCTGCCTTGGCCTCCCAGAGTGCTAGGATTACAGGCATGAGCCACTGTGCCCGGCCTATATACATGTTCATATTTTCATATACATATGCTTTCATATACATTTTCATATACATACGTTTCATATTTTTTTTTTTTTTGAGACAGAGTCTCGCTTTCTTGCCTAGGCTAGAGTGAGTGCCCTGGCGTCAGCCTAGCTCACAGCAACCTCAAACTCCTGGGCTCAAGCAATCCTCCTGCTTCAGCCTCCCGAGTAGCTGGGACTACAGGCATGCGCCACCATGCCCGGCTGATTTTTATATTATATATATTAGTTGGCCAATTAATTTCTTTCTATTTTTATGGTAGAGACGGGGTCTCGCTCAGGCTGGTTTTGAACTCCTGACCTTGAGCAATCCGCTCGCCTCGGCCTCCCAGAGTGCTAGGATTACAGGCGTGAGCCACCGCGCCCGGCCTACGTTTCATATTTTTAAAAAACACAGTTCAAAAGTTGTATAGTTGGAAGAGTCTGACACCAGGAAAAGCAAATTTTGCTGCTTATCCGGTAAAATCTATTAGCTTGGACAGTACATGATCTTATTTACTTAATTAGGGCAGTTGGTAACTTTAGCAATTGTTCTAGTTCAACATCATTACAATAATGGAAATGTACACAGGATAGCCACGCCCATGCAAAATCTGTTTTTATAAAGGAATAAATGTCAGATTAAAAATAAAGGTCATCAGTTTTTGAGTTAGGAAACTACAAAGTAATGCTGGTGCAATAATTTATAACAATTAAAAAGTTAAGATCTGTCTATCATCTGATAGGACAGGCCATCTTTAAAAGTATGTTAAGTGGTAACAGTTTTAAAATCTGTTGACTATCTGGTCAAAAATCACTCACCTTGTGGCTAATAATTGAAGTAATACTTGGTACCAAATCAAACAACAAGGAATTCTCAAGAACAAGCTATCCTTTAAAGGATTATAACATGGTGTGTTTATTTATTTCCAACATGTGTATGTTTGCATGTGCATGTGTGTAACACACCATTTTATTGGGAATTAATGAATTGCATAGGCTGGAGACTATTGCTAACAACATAATAATATCTATAAATGCTCTGATTGCCTATAACATTTTAGGAAAACATATGAAAATAGAAAACATTACTATCCCTGTTAATATGCCACATCGACAATCATCAGACTATAATTCTTGTGTATTTGCTTAATAATAAAACTGTCCTATCAAAAAGGTTACCTAAGTCTTGTCCTGTGACCATGACAACAAATTAAAAATGGAACTGCTTACACCTCCAAAATATGCAAAATGGTAAATGAAAGGATGCCACTTTAAAGACAGTTAAAACATCCGTCTCCATGAGCTAAATGTAGATACAGCTGGAAGCTAACCTTGGCATTCAGGCTGATGTTAGACTAGCAGGACTTCTATTGTCATCTAGACAGGTGGCAATAACCTTAGAAGGGGATAGCTGAGCCTCCAAAGTCTTCTTTTAGATCTTACATCAAGCTACAATGAACTCTGGCTTCAAATGAAATTCTGAATGCCAGAAAGAAAAAGCTGAGTTAACTGCTGGTTGTTTTTTATTTCTTAGATAATAAAATATTTTAAAAAGCAAGGATAGCTCAATTTAGATTACAAAAAGGCATTCTGATGAAAAGCAAATGTGTTTCTAAATGTATTTTGAAGTAGATGGTTAGAAAGCTAATATAGAGTTTGTGGGCTAAATATATCATTTCTTTCAGAGGCAGAACATATTGCTGGGAGAAAAAGTCCTCTATCATAGGACTTATGGCACATAGTAACTAAAATGTTTTTCCATTTGTTGAATTTTCAATGTTGGGGAATATTATTATTCAGTAGACCCAAGAGAAGTCCTAAATTGGAAAAGCAGCTGAATCCAAGGTCATCTCTCTTGTTTCCAAATATATCTTGAAACAAATGCAAGAAGGGCACTTTGCTGAGTGTTATCTGGACATATATAGTTTCAATCAAATTCTTCAAGAAGTGTCAGAATAAAAGTTGAACATTT
The DNA here is from genome assembly GCF_040939455.1 of Microcebus murinus. Lineage (NCBI taxonomy): Eukaryota > Metazoa > Chordata > Mammalia > Primates > Cheirogaleidae > Microcebus > Microcebus murinus. Next base: position 6,939,792 of record NC_134125.1, on the reverse strand, counting down.
GTTTGACACTGCCAAGTCACTAGCAAGTGGGTATCTTCAAGGGTTGAGGCTCTTCTTAGCAACTTGGCAATTATTACAATAAGTTTTTTCCTACTCTCAAGAAAAAAAATCATGCACAGTGAAAGACCAGCTTTGAATTTTTTCTCACATTTTTTAAAATATAGGAAATCATATAAACTTATAAAAAGTCTCCCAATAAAATATAACTTTTAAATATTCTGTTTCTCAGCTAAATTCCTTATCCTCATTATCAAATCTTTTTCACAAATATGAAAATGTTACATGTAACAAAAAAGTGATGGTATAGATTATACAGTTATAAACTGAATCAAAGAATAAAATGTTAACTCTTTGAATTAGTGTGAAAAATATCCCCCAAACTACAATGAAACAAATAACTGGTTTACTGCCTATACTGCTCTTCTCTGTCACACACAAAATAAACCAAACTTAGTCCATCATAGCAGTCTTCCATGAGATGATCATTTGTCATTCTCTACAAAATAGTGACTCTCTCTCTCATTTCCTCAATAGTCCAAAGGGCTATTTAGAATAAGTCCAATTATTACATACCAACAGACAATGATTCACAATTGTACCAACTCAAAACCTTCAGCAATTTTGTCTCCAACTCCCTTACTCCCTCCAGCCTGGCCTGGCTTGTACCCTAGGTTACTCCCTCTCGGGGCTTCCTCTTCTCCAGGAGCTCTTGCTCCCTCTCTGAGCCAATTTCTACTCAGGCTTCTATAAGAGGTTTAACTTGAATCTTTCTTCCTCTACCCGGCTCTAATAGCTCTAACCTAATGTGTTTTTTTCCATTTGAATTCCATTAGGATTATTAACTCTACCACCCATTTGGCCTTTATTGCATTCCAGACAACTGAATTGAAACTTTTAGAGACGCTAGACCCCAAAAAGATTACAGTGCTACTCCACACGGTATGTAATGAAAAGAAACAAAAACTCAGCCATAAAATGAGTTTAGGGAAGTCTAGTAGAGTTCTGCTTTTTCTAATGGAAACTTCTTTTGATTTTTAAAATACTTTCAGAAAATCTGAAATGCACCTGCTTGCTTACTGGCTAACCTAGCACTTATATAAATTGCTTTAATTGCCGGTTACATTTCTCACCTTGATAACTGAATTTTTTTTTTTTTGAGACAGAGTCTCACTCTGTTGCCTAGGCTAGAGTGCCATGGTGTCAGCCCAGCTCACAGCAACCTCAAACTCCTGGCCTCAAGCAATCCTTCTGCCTCAGCCTCTCAAGTAGCTGGGACTACAGGCATGTGCCACATGCCCAGCTAATTTTTTCTATATATTTATAGTTGGCCAATTAATTTCTTTCTGTTTTTAGTAGAGACGGGGTCTTGCTCTTGCTCAGGCTGGTTTCAAACTCCTGACCTTGAGCGATCCTCCCATCTCAGCCTCCCAGAGTGCTAGGATTACAGGCATGAGCCACCTCACCTGGCAGATAACTGGACTTTAAACTCCTTAAAAGTGGCAGCCATGCCTTCTTCTGCTCAATATGTTTGCTACAGAGCTGAAAACAAGAAAAGGAGGCAGTGAATCCTGCTGGTTTTACTCTTCCTCTCTCATGCTCTTCCATTCACCTACCCATATCTTACCTATCCTTCCACAGCCAGATCAATTCCCATCTCTTTGATGAAGCCTCCTTGACGCTTCTTTGACCTTCTAGTCTTCCCTAGATCTCTGAGGGAACTTCTATGGCACCATAAAATTTAGCATTTGGTTATTAGTTTTTGATATGTTTACTGCTGTTTAATGTATTGCTAGTCCTGTTAACAACAGGGGTCTTATCTTACACTTTCACTATACCTTTCATACAGTCTGACTGTCCAGCACATTCAGAGCACAAAATCTTGGCACACAGTAGGAACTCCTTCTCCACCTCCCCCACACCCGTGTAACTTACTGAGCCATACTAGACTTGTCATTTCCTTAACATGCCACAACCTTAAATGCCTTTATGTCTTTACCTTCCCCTAGCCTATCAAAATCTGAACTTACCCTTACAAATCTAGCTCAAGTCCCACATTTTCCATTAATCTTTCCTCAATGCCCCTGTCAGAATTATTTGCTTCATCTTCTAAGCTCACTGTTCTTTATATACATAGCAATTATTTATTTTTGTGGTAAAACATTTGAGTCTTAGACTATAAAGTCTTTAAGAGCAAAAACCAGGTCATGTTCACTTTATATTTCAGCACTTAGCACAATATCAGACACACAGAAGGTAATAAATATTTGCATACAAAGAAATAAATGGATTTCTAATTTTATTCTCTGTAATTAATAAAGTATTATCTTGCTAATTTCTTTGATTTAGAGAGAAACTGCCTCTTACCAAGAAGAAGAAGCCTGGAGAAAAAAAAAAGAGAGAAAGAAATTGCCTCTTGGCATTTTCATAGAGAAAAGCAAGAAATATCTATAAAATTGTTCAAAAGATTCTGGATTTAACTAAATTAAATAAATTTTATAGTTTTACCTAATATTTTATTGTATTTCAACCTTAACCCTTTGCACTCACTTGCTTTTTTCTCGATTCCTTTATTTTAGTCGGGATTTAATTTTTTAAATACCCCAGATTTTACAAAGTGCGGCAGTAGAATAAAAAACTGGAGTTTCTTTTCATACAAACTTATTTATTTGGATTTTTTTATATTTCAAATTATTGATACATTCAAAGAGTAATTTTAATCTCTATAATTTCTGCTGTGTAGAGTCACACTTGACATCTGAGTGCAAAGGGTTAACGTTTCATTGCAGCATTGTTCATAAAGTAAAAACTGGACTCAATCTAAATATCTGGCAATAGGAGACATGCATGATTTTAACACTTTCACAAAAAGAGATTTAAATTATCACCTATAAAGCTTCAGTTTTTTCTGTATATAAAACTATTTACTTAACATTTACTTTCAGTATAATTCTATCATTTGGTTGGTCGAGCTTACTTTTTTTTTTTTTTGAGACGGAGTCTCGCTTTGTTGCCCAGGCTAGAGTGAGTGCCCTGGCGTCAGCCTAGTTCACAGCAACCTCAAACTCCTGGGCTCAAGCAAACCTTCTGCCTCAGCCTCCCAAATAGCTGGGACTACAGGCATCCGCCACCATGCCCGGCTAATTTTTTCTATATATATTAGTTGGCCAATTAATTTCTTTCTATTTATAGTAGAGACGGGGTCTCGCTCTTGCTCAGGCTCGTTTCGAACTCTTGACCTCGAGCAATCCGCCCGCCTCGGCCTCCCAGAGTGCTAGGATTACAGGCGTGAGAGCCTGGCCAGAGCTTACTTTTAATCATTTAGTAAAGTTTGTTCTTCAGGTATAGCAAGCAAACACATTTTTTAAAAAGGTACTACAAGTTTATAATAAGCACTAAAAATAATTTCACACCATATTATAGTTCATAAATGAACAACCACCTGTTTGTATAGATACAACTGGCACATATATGAGTCATACCGCAATATGGCATAGTAGTTAAGAGCAGAGGGTTTGGATTCTGGGTGTGCCATAATCATTAGCTGTGCAATATGATAGAAGTCTCTCTGTGCTTGCTTCCTCATCTATAGTGTAGGTTTAGTTAATAGTAGCTAGTTCGTAGGATTATTGTGATAGTTATGTTAGTTCATATACATAAAGCACTTCAGACTGCCTAGAACAACTGGAGTGATTGAACCATCAACATCATCATCATCATCATCATCATCATTACTGAGTTTCAGGGAAGAAAATTTGTTAAATTCTGCTTTGCAGAATTAATGTTTACAAAAAGTCCTTTCTGTAAGTTTGCTTTGCTTTCAGAACCAACAACTAATCAGGCTGTGCTCTGATAATGGAATAGGCTCCCTCACGAGGAGTGAGCTGCATTGTGGGTACACTACTGAAGCTGGAAAGTGATTTCCTACAAGCCCTACAGAACTGATTTCTGCACCATAGAGAGATCGAAAGAGATCCCTCAAAGGTCCCAATCTAATAAATGATTATATGCATCACTCTGAGGTTCCTTTCAAGCTCCAAAATTCTATGACTATTTAGCAGATTACCATATACAGAGTTAAGAAGATGACTGGCCAGGAACCTGCTATTAATATTATACTCTGAACTGATAATATGGAAACTTATACTTCCACTGAAAACCAGAAATCTTTAATTTATTCCTGTGCTCTGAATAGTGAATTTCCATAGCAGTAAACCAAGTTTGGTGACTCAAGCCTCTCAGCAATTCTAGAAAGGAAATTGTGAAATTATTGGTGTTTGCCAAGAAAGTAATTCCAGTTTGCCAAAAGAGGGAGCATGGGAGCAAAGAGCATATGTTTGTCCAAGTATCTAAAAAAATACTTGGATTCTGTATTTTTTTTTTTTTTTTTTTTGAGACAGAGTCTCACTTTGTTGCCCAGGCTAGAGTGAGTGCCGTGGCGTCAGCCTAGCTCACAGCAACCTCAGACTCCTGGGCTCAAGCGATCCTTCTGTCTCAGCCTCCCAAGTAGCTGGGACTACAGGCATGCGCCACCATGCCCGGCTAATTTTTTCTATATATATTAGTTGGCCAATTAGTTTCTTTCTATTTATAGTAGAGACGGGGTCTCGCTCTTGCTCAGGCTGGTTTGAACTCCCGACCTCGAGCAATCCGCCCGCCTCGGCCTCCCAGAGAGCTAGGATTACAGGCGTGAGCCACCGCGCCCGGCCTGGATTCTGTATTTTACTTTCTAGTTTCTTTTGCACGGATAGGGTAGGACTACATAATAGTTACAGTTAACTTTTCTCTTTTTAAGATTATGTTAAGGCCAGGAGCGGTGGCTCTCGCCTGTAATCCTAGCTCTCTTGGAGGCCAAAGTGGGCGGACTGCTTGAGGTCAGGAGTTTGAAACCAGCCTGAGCAAGAGTGAGAGCCCGTCTCTACTATAAATAGAAAGAAATTAATTGGCCAACTAATATATATATATAATTAGCCAGGCATGGTGGCACATGCCTGTAGTCCCAGCTACTCCGAATGCTGAGGCAGCAGGATTGCTTGAACCCAGGAGTTTGAGGTTGCTGTGAGCTAGGCTGACGCCATGGCACTCACTGTAGCCTGGGCAACAAAGCAAGACTGTCTCAAAAAGAAAAAAAAAAAAAATTGTTAAGACCGTAGGGTCAAAGATCAAAATTACACAGAGAAACTGGATGTGGTGGCGCACACCTATAATCCTAGCATTCTGGGAGGCCAAGGTGGGAGGATCACTTAAACTCAGGAGTTAGAGATCAAGCAGAACAAGAGCAAGAACCCATCTCTACAAAATATAGAAAAATTAGCCGGGCCTGGTGGTATGTGCCTATAGTTCCAACTAATTGGAGGCTGAGGCAGGAACCCAGAAGTTTGAGGTTGTAGTCAACTATGATGATAAGACTGCACTCCACATGGGGAGACAGAGCCAGACTCTGTCTCAAAAAGAAAAAAAAAAACACAGATAACTTTTAATGATCCCATTCTCTCCTCCCCAGACAAAACATTCACCTCATGCCTGGCTGCCACACACCAAGCAGCTATAATTAAATTGCTCTCATTAAAAGGAAGGGAAGTGGGAGCTAAGCCAGTATGAGTACAGAAATAATTGCATATTTATGGATAATGGCTATAAATTCTCTCCTGGCTATAATGGATTGTCTAAAAAAGAAGGATTTGTTGAACATAAATACTTCTCACTTCACTACTACAATGAAGTTACTGATAACCAAGCTTAAGGAAAGGTAATCATCAGGGTGCTATCTTACCCACTCCCTAGGGCCAAACACTCCTTCATGCAAAGCAAGAGGAATGATGTAAGCACCTAGAACCCTTTGTAGAAACAAGTCCTTTACTCACACTCATTAGTCACTAAGATGTATGCTTATGCAAGACAAGGTATCTATCAGACACACATCTGCATACAAAAGTCATTTTTTCAATACAAACTTTGCCTCTTTGTAAAGGCAGCTATGGCAGGTTACCCATTTGTGCATATTTTTAAATTCAATTCAGAAGAATTCTGTAAATTTATACATATTTAGTATGAGCAACATATTCAGCCTCTTATTTATTCAAATGACCAGAAAGTACTCTGTACTATATTAGCTTAAAAACTTAAGAAACATGCATGGAAAATACAGAGCTTAAAACTTTCCAAAAAATTTATAAATTATATATACTAATAATTATATTAATAAATATGACATTTATATTTATTTGATAGTTTAATGAAATGGCTTCTATTATTATTCATGTCTGCTGAATTAAAGCAAAATGATAGAAAATATTAATCTAAAGAAAAAAGTAGGTGTTCTGTAATTTCTGGTTTGATTTCCATATGTCTTTGAACAATGTTCTAAGACCCTTCTGGTATGTTCTCCATACCTGGAAAATACATAGTCTTGGATTCACTTGTTAATAGATTTATAAAAGAAAATTTCTTGTCCTATTATAAAATTCTTCTTAAAGGACAACCTTTAAAGTTGGATTGTTTCCTGAACAAATAAAGAAAACAAGATAAGCAGTGGCTTTTTGAAATTTACAATTTGTACAGTCAGTCCCATGCAACAGCTGGCAACACCAAGTCCTTAGAAGAAGGAAATCTGTGAACACAGAGACTGGTTTTACAGGCTACATTTTTCTCCTTTATTTGGGCCATCACATGAAAGACAAATTATTTTCCAAAATGATTAAGTACTCTCATCATCAATTAGCCAGCAAGAGAATAAATCCTGAAGGAAAAATGTAATAAGCTCTTCTTCTGTAAGTGCCAGCTGCCAAAAACTGTCATGGTTGGTCAAAGCTTTTTAATGTTCCAATCAAATCACAAAATGAGTGGAAAGTCACTGCACAAAACCCATTAAGCTGCATTACTAAATGTCCAATGTTATATAAAAACTATAAATAACTTTGTACTTTTAGGGGTTTTTTTAAATTTGCTTTCCTTGAAGTAATAATGATGTTCTGCTTCAGTTAATAAACTAATTTTGAAGCTGCCTTTGTATTTAATACACATATTCTTTCTGTATGGAATAAAGACGGCAAGCAATAATTAAATCAGTAGAATTATAAGTATTCCTTGGCATATATGTCATTAACAATTTAAAAAATTTAGAGGAGCACCAAAAATAATGAAGGGCTAAAAAAAAAAAAAAAAAAATGATCACCAGGCTTAATAATCGTGTGAGTTGACTTTCTGCTGGGAAAATAAAATGCTGTTTCTTAAAAGGGCTCTAGTCTTTTTCAAATATTTGCAAAGGAATTCATATTCTGGTTAAAGGAGCATCACCTACTACTGGCTTAAAAATAAACCAGTAGCCAAAACCACACAAATATATCTATCTCAATGTCTAAAAATACTGAATTAACATGGGTTTGTTTCTACATACTAAAACACAGCTTTTTCTTTTAGTGCATAGTCAATCTACTAGTTGATCTAAAGGCACAAATGAGAATGCTAGTAGCTGATACTTGCCCAAATAAGAGGATAAAATAGGCAGATCAGATTCAAATCACTTGCTAACACTGAAATTCTTTTTTTCTTAAAAAAATTTTAAAGACGTTTCTTTATCCACTTTTCTGGTAAGTCCACTTCTTCCTTGGTCCAATGGATCCCATCTCTTTTTGCTATAGCTGCTAGATTTACCAATAATCTCTAGCCAGTCCTAGGTTCTTTGATCACAAAAAAACTTTATAAAACAAGTTTTCAAATAAAAATTAACAGTAGAAAACACATGGGATCAAAGAGATCCACGTTTGCATATTTTGCACAGGGTAGAAACAAATTTCTTCTTTAAAAAAAAAAAAATTTTTTTTTTTTTGAGACTCACTCTGTTCCCCAGGCTAGAGTGTCATGGCGGCAGCCTAGCTCACAGCAACCTCAAACTCCTGGGCTCAAGCAATCCTACTGCCTCAGCCTCCCGAGTAGCTGCTGGGACTACAGGCATGTGCCACCACACCCGGCTAATGTTTTCTATATATTTTTAGTTGGCCAATTAATTTCTTTCTATTTTTAGTAGAGACAGGGTCTTGCTCTTGCTCAAGTTGGTTTCGAACTCCTGACCTTGAGCAATCCACCCGCCTCGGCCTCCCAGAGAGCTAGGATTACAGGCGTGAGCCACCACGGCCGGCCTAAAAAAATTTTTTTATGATAACTAAAAAGAGCTAGCCTAAGACTGACACGCTAACAATTTGAAATTTGAGTTTCAAGTATAAAGACAAGATATTTTGAATAATATACTGAAACTAAAATTAAGCAAAGCATAGTATATGAATATGAATTTAGTATCTTTAAAGAAAAACAATGAACTCCTCAAGTACCCTGTCAAAATAAAGGAGAGGCCGGGCGCGGTGGCTCACGCCTGTAATCCTAGCACTTTGGGAGGCCGAGGCGGGCGCATCGCTCAAGGTCAGGAGTTCAAAACCAGCCTGAGCGAGACCCCGTCTCTACCAAAAATAGAAATAAATTAATTGACCAACTAAAAATATATATACAAAAAATTAGCCGGGCATGGTGGCGCATGCCTGTAGTCCCAGCTACTCGGGAGGCTGAGGCAGTAGGATCACTGAGCCCAGGAGATTGAGGTTGCTGTGAGCCAGGCTGACGCCACGGCACTCACTCTAGCCTGGGCAATAAAGTGAGACTCTGTCTCAAAAAAAAAAAAAAAAAAAAAAAAAGAACAAAATAAAGGAGAGATTGGAAGCACTTTGAACTCCTGAATTTTATTTGGAATCTTGTGTTAACTTTTTAGTATATGATAACATCTATTTTCTATGAAAATTTTTTATTTAAAATTAGTCCCCAAGACTGTATTATTCAATTTATTTTATTTTTTTTTTCTTTTGGCCAACTAATTTCTTTCTATGTATTATTCAATTTATAATAAATTTTTGGTTAAAATAAGCAATAATCCTTCAATTTAATGTAATACTAGAATATATTTACTTTATAAAGAATAAATTTTTGACATAAAACAACTATACAAATTTTAAATAAACAGCCATGATATATGTACCAAGTTTTATTTGCCTTTAAATTATACAAATAGAACAAATTTGTTATTCAAAATATTAATTTTTTTTTTTTGCATTTTACAGAAGAAAAAGAAACTGAAGTGAAACTGTAGGAATTGCTGAACTTCAGATAAATGTTTCTTCAAAACAAGAGATATTAGTTCCTAAAAGATTCCTCTAAAGTTAAAAAAACATTAAGAAAAACATTAAGCCATTGGGTTATTACATTTTTAAAAACTACATGCTTCTTAATGGACATATGTTTACATTTACAGATAGTAAACTTAGCCTCCTGTCTTGTAAAACTCAGAAGACACCACTGAAGTCTAAACTAAGCAAAACAATGAAAGCCTTATTTTAAATGAAAAAACTTTAAACTCTAAATCTACCTTAACATTATTTTCCAAGAAGTCTTAATAAAGAATACCTAATCTGAAAGCAAAATGTTTTACAAATCACTTTCAAGAAAAGAAATATATAATAGGATCATGCTTATAGTTAGTAGTATCAACTAAAATTCTAAACAATGACATAAGAATTCAGAGTATCAGCCGGTCCTCTCCTCCCTCCTGAATTACCTGACCAATGGAAGTTTGGCTTTGTTGTTTCAGAAAGCACTGTTTCTTACATTCCATCAATTGTTCAAAATCACGCCACATTTTTGCTTGTTTCATATTTGGACCATGACTTTCTCGTACAGCTTTTTGTTTTTCCCGAAGCGTCTATCATAAAAAAATTAAGAATAATTAAATCTCAGTTACAGGGATTTATTTCTATTGCTAGAGTCAGAGGAATATGGTATATTTTATACATTTGATGGATAATAGTTAAATAAACTAGATTCTCCTACAATGTATCAAAACTAAGATTATAAAAGTTAATTAAATTTAAGTAAGATGTAGAACAGCTTGAAGTTTAAGAGAAGAGAAAAATATGAAGGAAAGGAACAGGAAAAGATAACGGGAATCAGAAAAGTAGAACAGTATCATATTGTAGAAAAAAGAATGTAGATTTTGGAATTCAGAACTCAAGTTTTTGTTGTATTTTTTTATTTTTATTTTGAGACAGGGTCTCGCTCTGTTGCCTGGGCTAGAGTGCAGTAGCATCATCATAGTTCACTGCAACCTCAAACCCCTGGGCTCAAGCGATCCTCCTGCCTCAGCCTCCCGAGTAGCTGGGACTAAAGGCATGCACCACCCTGCCCGGATAATTTATTCTATATATATTTTTAGTTGGCCAATCAATTTGTTCTATATATATTTTTAGTTGGCCAATTAATTTGTTTCTATTTTTAGTAGAGACGGTGTCTCGCTCTTGATCAGGCTGGTCTCAAACTCCTGACCTTCAGTGACCTTGAGTGACACACTCCTGACCTTGAGCCTCCCAGAGTGCTAGGATTACAGGCGTGAGCCACCAAGCCCAGCCAGAACACCAAGTTTTAACCTTGGTTTTGTCACTAGCTGTAAGCCAGGCACCTAATTTCTCTGGACCTCAGTTTTCTCAAGTGTCAATTAAGGCTAATAATAGGGGAAAATAAAAGTATCTACTTGATAAGATTATTTTTTCACATGATAGATACTAAAATACTTGATAAGCTATCATTTGTGATGCATGCTATTAGTATTATTAAATATTATATTCTATCCTGAAGCAGTGCATACTCTATGTATTTCTAAATAAATCAAATTATAAGCGTATATTCTTCAGGGAGAAGGCTCAGTGATTTAAAAAAAAAAAAAGGCTCATCTATCAGTCAGTCCATTGCCAGAGGAGTAAAACATAGTTTAAAGTTATAAGAAATCAATAAAATTTAAAAAAAAAAGTTCACTATTTTTTTTTTTTTTTTATGTTCACTTAGGTGTTGAAAAAAGTTCACTATTAAGTAGGCCAAAATCCTTAACAGAATTGTTTTTATTAGCAGGGTGCGGGGGCTCACGCCTATAATCCTAGGACTCTGGGAGACTGAGGCAGGAGGGTCGCTCAAGGTCAGGAGTTTGAAACCAGCCTGAGCAAAAGTGAGATCCTGTCTCTACTAAAAATAGAAAGAAATTAGCCAGACAACTAAGAAATATATAGAAAGGCTTAGCCAGGCATGGTGGTGCATGCCTGTAGTCCCAGCTACTTAGGAGGCTGAGGCAGGAGGATTACTTGAGCCCAGGAGTTTGAGGTTGCTGTGAGCTAGGCTGACGCCACGGCACTCTAGCCCAGGCAAGAGAATGAGACTCTGTCTCAAAAACAAAAAACAAAAATGTTACACTGGAAGGGGGAAAGAATTATCTTTAAACTGATTTAGCAATTAAGCTTGGGTCTTTGAAAGGATTCAAAGTTTGATTAGTATTCCCATACATACAGCATCCATCTAGATACCTTTAAAAATAAAAGAAAAAGAGAAATGTTTTTATATGAAAAAAGTACAACACTTAATATGAAATCTTTGGATGAAAGTCAATTACTGACACTCATACCAAGTCCTAAAACTCTAAACATCTCTAGTTAACATATTATACAAATGAATGTTTACAACTTGATTCAAATATAGGCTTTCAAACATGAAAATTATTTTTTTTCTTTTGAGTATGGTGTGTCATCCCATACACGGAATAAGGTACACAGAATTCACAATTTCTCTGATAAATGGAGAAATCACCTTTGAGATGTTTTCTTTTGATTTTTTAATTTACTCTTATTAATATAATGTTCATTTGTTCACAATGACAAAGAAGGAAGAGATGAAGAATTTTTAGAGAAATGTCTGATTCCAGGTTTGGGATAGGAAATGTTCAATATGAGCCCAGAATTTTGTTACACTAGAAAATAAAGAAGCCATAGAAGTCTACTAGGGTTGTTTCAAAAGGATTCAAGAGCTGACTTCAAGAGGCTTCCACTTGCCAAAGATAGGTCAATTTGAGCACTAATGGAAATAATAATCACAATAGATTGAAACGCATAAGATCTGTTCAAGCCTGCAGTCATAAGATACTTTAGAAGGATGACAAAGAATCAACTTATTATTTTGAAAACCAGTAAATAAGTGAATCAAGCAATTATTCTTCCTTTCTTATATGAACTATACCTCAAGGTAACTATTTGAGAAGAAGTTGCTCTTTATAGAATTATGGTAGCCAATAAATGAAGAAGTGAGTATCAATGACTATCTACATCACAAAAAGAGAGCCTCCTGATAGAAGCACGTACTGCTACCCATGAAGCATTTTTGCCAAATATCAAAACATATTTATTTAAGCTTCTAGATCTAACTATCAATTCATAGGATATACTGGGGACAGAAGAACAGCTAATTGACACCACAGGGATGCCATCAGGAAAGTTCAGAATGTTGAAAACCCAACAGAACAAATGAACAGGTTTTTTTCTTCCAACAAATTGTAAGGAAAAAAGATGGAGGAATAATCTAGAGAAAATGAGACTTAAGAGATGTATAGATTAATAACAATGTAGGGATTCTTACAAGGATTCTGATTCAAACAAAGAAACCATTAAAAAAATCACAAGACAATTGGTGAAGTTTGAACATGGACTGGATATTGAATATTCTGCAATTATTGTTAAATTATTTTTGGTATGATAATAGTATTACGGTTTTGTTCAAAAAAGTCTTTGTGATACATACTGAAATAGGATCAGATAAAATAATAAGATCCGCTTAAAAATAATTTGAAGTAGGTAATGAGACTGGTCACAAGTTTAATTATTCAAGTTAGTGATGTGTACAGATGGATTAAGTTACTTTCTCTAATTTTTTTCCTCTATTTTTTATCTAGTTTTGAAAATTTCCATAATAAAAAGCTTTTTAAAAAAGTCTACAATAGCCAAGCATGGTGGCTCATGCCTGTAATCCTAGCACTCTGGGAGGTCAAGAAGGGAGGATCATTTGAGGCCAGGAGTTGGAGACCAGCCTGAGCAAGAGCTAGACAGTCTTTGCTAAAAATAGAAAAAATTAGCTGAGTGTGCTGATGTGCACCAGTGGTCTTAGCTATTTAGGAGGTTGAAGCAGAAGGATTGCTTGAGTCTGGGAGTTTGAGGTTGCAGTGAGCTGTGGTGATGCCACTGCACTCTAGCTAGGACAACAGAGAGAGACTGTCTCCAAAAAGAAAAAATACAAATAGTGGAGAATATATTAATATCTATTTTATTTACCAATTACTCCATTGTTTTTTATAGCATTTGTTTTCCTGGAGATCACTTTTAGAATATTATTTACAGATTTCTAGGAGGCTAAGCTAATTCAGCTTCTGTATAAAAACACAGACATATGTATATTTTTTATAATGATTCAAACCAGAAAATGTAAATAAAGATAAAAAATTTTACCATCACCAATTTTTTGAGTCAGACCAATAGCTAAACTGTACGAATGCATTAAGATGGAAACAAAGCCATATTTTTTCATTTCCATTAATAATGGACAAGTTTTAATAAGTATATAATCATTTCTAGGTTGCAGACTCAAGAATATTTGAACACTGAAATTAGACACCCATTTATAGATAGGTTTTTTTATTTTTGTTTTTTCAGGCAGGGTCCTGCTCTGTTGCCCAAACGAGAGCGCAGTGGCACCATCATAGCTCACTGTTACCTCAGACTCCTGGGCTCAGGTGACTCTCCTGCTTTAGCCTCTTGAGTAAGCTGGGACTACAGGCACATGCTACCACATCTGGCTAATTTTTCCTTCTGTTTTTTTTTTTTTTTTTTCTCTTCTTGCTCTTGTAGGGATAATACTTCTTCTATTTTTTGTAGAGATGGGGTCTCACTCGTGCTCAGGCTGGTCCTGAACTTCTGGCCTCAAGTAATTCTCCTGCTTTGGCCTCCAAAGTGCCAGGGTTACAGGCATGAGCCACTGTACCTGGCTACATAGGCAATATTTTAAAAGAAAAATTGCAGCTAAACAATCCCTAACTATGATGCTACAGACTTAGCCCTCCCATTAGATAACCTAATAAGTAGGCTGGGCGCGGTGGCTCATGGCTGTAATCCTAGCACTCTGGGAAGCCAAGGTGGGGCGGACTGCTCAAGGTCAGGAGTTTGAAACCAGCCTGAGCAGAGCAAGACCCTGTCTCTACCAAATATAGAAAGAAATTAGCTGGACAACTAAAAATATATATAAAAAATTAGCTGGGCATGGTGGCGCATGCCTGTAGTCCCAGCAATTCAGGAGGCTGAGGCAGTAGGATTGCTTGAGCCCAGGAGTTTGAGGTTGCTGTGAGCTAGGCTGACGCCACGGCACTTTAGCCTGGGCAACAAAATGAGACTCTGTCTCAAAAAAAGAAAAAGAAAAAGAAAACCTAGTAAGTAAACTCAATTTTCTTTCTTTTTTTTTTTTTTTGAGACAAAGTCTCACTCTGTTGCCCTGGCTAGAGTGCCGTGGCATCAGCCTAGCTCACAGCAACCTCAAACTCCTGCGATCCTCCTGCCTCAGCCTCCTGAGTAGCTGGGACTATAGGCATGCGCCACCATGCCTGGCTAATTTTTTCTATATATATTAGCTGGCCAATTTATTTCTTTCTATTTATAGTAGAGACAGGGTCTCACTCTTGCTCAAGCTGGTTTCGAACTCCTGACCTCGAACAATCCACCCGCCTCAGCCTCCCAGAGTGCTAGGATTACAGGCGTGAGCCACCGTGCCTGGCCAGTAAACTCAATTTGCAATCGTGAACCTAAATAAGAAACAGAAAAATATGGTGTATATTAAAGCATGGTTAGGCTTCACTATGTAATATGTACTTAAAATCACTGAAAATGATCTTAGAACTCATTTAGGAAATTTAATTTTTAAATTTTTTGTCTACCTATTTCAGTTTAAATTTGAGGAAAAGAACTCTAAAGAAGTTAAGGGGCTTGTTCAGAATTATAGGCCTAGGACTGAAGCCAGGCCTGTAAGACTGGTCATCTTTCTTTTACTGATAGAGGTCTTTTTTTTTCCTTCTAAGAATGACAAAGCTGGTGTCTTTAAAATGACTGTCAAAATGTGTTGTTTTATGAAGTCTATTAGCATAATTAATTAGTTGGTCATTTAAGTCCTGATGTTGTCAAGGCCCTTACTACACCATTTCTTCCACAAGTGGCTCAAAGAACTGAGAAAATAATACTCAGTCATACTCTCCTGTTTCAGTAGCTCTCAGACAGCTCTGGCAGGGAGTGAGCTAAGTATCACAAGTAAGGTTTTTCAATTGTTTATATTAAATGAATCAATGGTTGGAAAGGGCTTAGATCACTGCCTGGATCATAGTAAGAGCTTTGTGTTTATTAAATAAATGAATAAATTTATAAATATCTCATAAACAGAGATATCCAAGAATCATCTGAAAACTACAGTACAGAACATTATCATAAACTGTTATTTAAAACTAGCTGATTTTGTTTTCCTTTCAAAAATCCATTGTACCTTTATTTCTATAAAACTAAATTACTAAAAAAAGGTCTTCATCTTTGAAAAGAATTAACCATTTCCCCTGTAAAACCTTCTGAAAAGAATGACAATGTCATTACCATGTGCAGTACGGAAAATATGAATTAGTTACACATTTAAAAAAATAAGTAATAATTCTTACCTTTCCAAGGTTTTCTTGTTCAGCAATATTTTTGGTATACTGTTCCCTAGGGAGTCAACATAATGATTTACTTTCAATTTATTTCAGTTGATTTGATCATACAACTAAATTATAAATCAATATACCTATCTAAATATATTAGGCAATGTAGTTTAGGTTACTGGAGTCAGAATGAAACCCATTATCAAATACTTTGTCTTTCCCTATCTGTCAGTTCTTCTAGTAAATAGTAATTTAAGGGAAAAAAAGAAGCCAAAACATTGCATAGGAAATTAAGAGAATTAAAAAGTTAAGCACTATTTCTGGTTAATTTACCCTTAAAACAATGGCAACCCATTTGCTTAAATTACACTTTGTTTTTGAAGAAGTTTACAGAAAGGGGAAAGGATAAATTTTTTAAAAAAACATTAAATAACATCTAACCTTGCAATTCATTTTAGAAAGTCATTCTATAGAAAAACGCCCAAAATTTAAACATAAAAGCAAAGACTATTTACTTCATCAATGCTTATAATAGTGAAAATCTACAAATAAACTAAATGTCTATAGATGGGAAATGTTTAAGTAAATCATGGTATATTCATTCAAAGGAATAATATAGAGTTGTACAAAAAGTGCGGTGAGGCCAGGCGCAGTGGCTCACGCCTGTAATCCTAGCAGTCTGGGAGGCCGAGGTGGGCGGATTGCTCGAGGTCAGGAGTTTGAAACCAGCCTGAGCAAGAGCGAGACCCTGTCTCTACTGTAAATAGAAAGAAATTAATTGGCCAACTAATATATATAGAAAAAATTAGCCAGGCATGGTGGTGCATGCCTGTAATCCCAGCTACTCGGGAGGCTGAGGCAGCAGGATTGTTTGAGCCCAGGAGTTTGAGGTTGCTATGAGCTAGGCTGATGCCACGGCATTTACTCCAGCCTGGGCAACAGAGTGAGACTCTGTCTCAAAAAAAAAAAAACAAAAAAAAAAAACGTGCGGTGAATCTATAAATACTGAAGTAGAAAGAATTCTAGATAAATTATTAAGAGAAAAACTGCATATGTAGTTTAATCTTACTTCTGTATACACATATACACGTATATACACACATATGAAAATTTCCCATGCATTGGCTAACACACACATGTATACATACACAGATATGTTAGCCAATGCATGGGGAAAGAATATAGCATAATGTACAACAAAGTATTAATAGTAGATGTTTTTTTGGCCGGGCGCGGTGGCTCACGCCTGTAATCCTAGCACTCTGGGAGGCCGAGGCGGGCGGATTGCTCAAGGTCAGGAGTTCAAAACCAGCCTGAGCAAGACCCCGTCTCTACCATAAAAATAGAAAGAAATTAATTGGCCAACTAATATATATAATATAAAAATCAGCTGGGCATGGTGGCTCGTGCCTGTAGTCCCAGCTACTCGGGAGGCTGAGGCAGGAGGATCGCTTGAGCCCAGGAGTTTGAGGTTGCTGTGAGCTAGGCTGACGCCACGGCACTCACTCTAGCCTGGGCAAGAAAGCGAGACTCTGTCTCAAAAAAAAAAAAAAAAAAAAATAGTAGATGTTTTTGAGTCATGACAATATGGACAGCATTCAATCTCTGTGCACACTACTTCGTAATGGTTACTTTTTGTTTTAGGAAGTATTTCTTTTGTAAGCTAAAAAACAAAGCAAAACAAAAATTTTAATGTAGAAATAAAAAATACAAATAATATTGTATTTTATCTTTAAACAAAATTATAACTATATTTTAATACAAGACAAAAAGTGAGATTTAGAGTGGGTGACATGTTAAGGACAAAGAGTGAAGAATGAGGACAAAGAAACAAATGACAAAGAAGGTAAGAGAGACTTTAGACCTTATATTTGGGTGGAAATAGACTGTTTTATCTGTATAAAGCTACATTTTAGCATTTAAGAAGAAATCAAACAATACAAAATCAGGAATCTAAGAAACCATAAATCACAAAAGAGAAAGTATAGCTGCCTGAGTGAAAGAAAATGAGGAAATTATACAGAAAAGGGAGGTAAAGGATTAGAATAGAGAAAATGGCAATCAAAAGTATCTGAAGTCCTTACAGAGCTGAAGTGAGGGTAGAATCTGTGCACAGGAATGAGAGTGAAGGGGAATAAACATAATCCTGATGAACCTTTGTTTTGCCTTTTTAAAACTTATAACACTAAGTCAAACTGCTTGCCCTTCCAGTTGTCCAGTGAAAAACACCTAGGAGGATGTAAATTATATTTTTACTCAAGAAGAATATATAGTTATTATAGCTTAGATAGCCTTAAATAATTCATTTATTAACTCACATCTGAGAAAAGTCCAAATTGTTTTAGAATTTCCATTTATATAAAAATTTCTCAAGAAACCAACAGGGTCAATATATATATATATATATATTTTTTTTTTGAGACAGTCTCACTCTGTTGTCCAGCCTAGAGTGCTGTGGCGTAAGCTTAGCTCACAGCAACCTCAAACTCCTGGACTCAAGCAATCCTACTGCCTCAGCTTCCCAAGTTGCTGGGACTACAGGCACGTACCACCATGCCTGGCTAATTTTTTATATATATATTTTTAGTTGTCCAGCTAATTTCTTTCTATTTTTTAAGGAGAGACGGTCTCACTCTTGCTCAGGTTGGTCTCAAACTCCTGACCTTGAGTGATCCGCCCGCCTCAGCCTCCCAGAATGCTAGGATTACAGGCGTAAGCCACCATGCCCAGCCAGGCTCAGTATATTATATATACTAAACCCTAATTTTGGGGGGGAAGGCAGGGCAAAAATAAATAAATAAATAATTAATCCTAATTTTTATTTATTCAACAGATTTATTCAAGGTATAATTATAAAGCACCTGTTATGTACCCCCTAGGAACTCATGCTACAAAATCTCCAAAACACTGCTGCATATGTTATATTGAACTTGATCTTATATGTATTATTCTCCTTATTCTATAGATGAGGAAGTGATTTGCCCAAAACTAGGAATTAGAAAAATTAGGTTATAACAAAATTTTATTAGTCTCTTTCTGGTATTTTGAACTAAATATGATGCCTCTTACAATAAAATTGAAATTTCTAGATAATCTTTCAAAACCAAACTAATTTCTTATATCTTTGGACTTACCAGGAAGTACCATAAATATTGAAAATGGAATAACAACATTTTAAGCATGTTTCAGTGAGTTTAGAATGTAATTAATTCTATTTTATTCATAATATTCTTATCATGTACTACTATAACCATGACACAATATGTTTCTAAAGGAAAATATTGGAATGATAAAGATTTATAATGATTTTTAAAATTTTAAAGAATATCTGGCTAGAAAAGAGATCAGAAAATCAACAGTTTAGTTGTAATTATTTCCTTTACTAGTCATATGGATAACTCTGGATGAAATGAAACTTAATTTCTGAAGTTTCTTTATTTTTCATTTATTTATTTATTTATTTTTTTGATACAGGGTCTCCCTCTGTTGCCTGGGCTAGAGTGCAGTGGTGTCATCATAGCTCACTGCAACCTCAAACTCATCGGTCTCTGATCCTCTGTCTCAGCCTCCCAAGTAGCTGAGACTATAGGCCCAAGCTACCATGCATGGCTACTTATTTATTTATTTATTTATGACCAATTTTTAAAATATTTTTTTGCTCAGGCTGGTCTTAGACTCCTGGCCTCAAGTGATCTTCCCAAAGTGTTGGGATTACAGGCATGAGGCACCACACCCAGCCCAAACTTTTTCTTTTTCAAGAAAAAAATTAACTTTTCTCATTTCTTAGCATTGACCACACAGAATGATTTGAGCAGAGTTTACATTCAATGAAAGAATATGAATAAGTACATTTTTAGTTTAATATGTTAGAGTATTAGAAAAAACACTTCTATTTATAGAATATTTTCAGTCTGGGTTGCATTCTAGTACATTACATTAAAAAAATTCACAATCTGCAAGACACTCTATTTCTTAGATTTCTTTTGTAACATAAATGTATATGCCACTCAAAGTCTCATCTGCAATCTAGAATAAATGTGAAATCTACATTTTTTCTGAGTTCTTACTGCATGGTAAAAAGCGTAACATTTGAATTATGATGGGAGAAAAGAAAGCTTGTCTTGTTCAATTACTGCATTTTATCACAGCTAGCAATAGAAATGCTTTGGTTTTTTTTTCTTTTTCTTGCTCGGTTGCCAGGGCTGGAATGCAGTGGTGTCATCATAGCTTACTGCAACCTCAAACTCCTGGGTTCAAGCAATTCTCCTGCCTCAGCCTCTGAGTAGATGGGACTTCAGGTACACGCTACCATACCCAGCTAATTTTTTTATTTTCTCATAGAGATGGAGTCTCGCGTGCTATGTTGCTCAGGTTGGTCTCGAACTCCTGGCCTCAAGCAGGCCTCCCACCTCAGCCTCTCAAAGTGCCAGGATTATAGGCATGAGCCACTGTGCCTGACCTATAAGTGTATTTTTTTAAGGCAGGATTTGATTTACTACATTATGCCACATGCTAGAATTACAAAAAAAAACCCCAAAATCACCACACACATACCAAACATTATTTACATACCCTTCTCATTTTGAAGGCTGAACACTACAATCACACAGTTTCTAGATAAAATGCAGTCATGACAGTGTACAATTAACAGGAAGATTACTAGAGTTGAAGCCATGTGGGACTTTAAAAAGGGATCAACTCCTGTAATCCTAGCACTGTGGGAGGCCAAGGCGGGTGGATTGCTCAAGGTCAGGAGTTCGAGACCAGCCTGAACAAGAGCGAGACCCCGTCTCTACTAAAAATAGAAGGAAATTAACTGGCTAACTAAAAAAAAAACCATATATATATAAATTAGCCAAGCATGGTGGCACATGCTTATAGTCCCAGCTACTCAGGAGGCTGAGGCAGGAGGATCGCTTGAGCCCAGGAGTTTGAGGTTGCTGTGAGCTAAGCTGACGCCACGGCACTCTAGCCCAGGCAACAGAAGTGAGACTCTGTCTTAAAAAAAAAAAAAAGGATCAACTCTTAATGCTTATAACAAAGTAACTATGAAATTATATGTATTCCCAGGGGTAGAGGGAATGAAGAGTTATTGCTTAATGGTTTTAAGAGTTTCTATTTGTGGTGATGAAAAAGTTTTGTAAATATATAGTGGTTATGGTTGTATATTATAAATGTATTCAGTGCCACAGAGTTGTATACTTAAAAATGGTAAAAGTTATTAAGCCAGTCTGTTGCAAAAACAAACAAACAAACAAAAAAAAAACAAAAAATGGTAAAAGTGACAAGTTATATATATAAATATATATAATTTATATATATTATATATAATAAATATATATTTATATATAATTTATATATAATAAATATATAATTATATAAATATATAATTATAATATAATATATAATTATATATATTATTAATTATATATTTGTGTATATATATAAAATATATATATAATTTGTCAGTTATATATATTATATATATTATCACAATAAAAAAAGCAAGCAAGAATTAAAACTATAAGTATTCTTACTTAGCACAGCCGGAATATCTAGAAGATGTTTAGTAAGATTTAATAAGATTTAGTCCTAAATAATATCTTAGTGTCTGCTTTTTAAATACTCTAAATAATTCTATCTTATTTATAAGATTTCTATAGGTAAAAACATTAAGTGACTCAATATTAAAACAATGAAATTACTTGCCTAATTGCCTTTCTTTTTTCTTGCTGATCGGAAGAGACATATACCTTCATCTCATCAATAGCACGACGAAGTTGAACTTCTAGGTTCTGAATGGAAAGACTTAAGTTTTAAGGAAGTATTTGATACAGAAAAATCTCAGAAAAATTTTTGATCCACTTTGTCTTACCTTAATCATACAATTTGTATAATGGTATCTACTTTCTTCTTGAAGACATTCTTCACGAAGTCCTCTAACTTCCTATAATATATAATTTTAAATGAATAATATTATTGAAAGATTAAGACAGATGCAGAGAGAATGACCTTTAATGTACATCAGAGTCATTTCCTCTTCTGTAATTTTAACCTTGTTTTACTCTGGCAGATAGGTTATAATCTTTTCCAGAGAATACTCATATTACCCTAAAGCCTGCAGATTTAATTATCTATTTATTAAATACCTACCGTGTGCCAGCACCGTCCTCAGTGTTGGGGACATAATAGTGGACAGGTCTCTACTCTCATTCAATTAGAGTAAACAGACATAAACAAATAATGAAGGTTATTTTAGATGGGCATAAGTGCAATGAAGAAAATTCAGCATAATATGATAGAGAGACTGGGTGGGCCAGGTTGGGGAAGAGAATGGAGAAACATGAGATATGGTGATCAGGGAAGACCTCAAAAAGGTGGTGACATTTAGGCTGAGATCTGAATGATGAAAAAGAGAAGGCAAGGCAAACAGTTAGGGGCAGAGTGTCCCAGGCTGAGGGAAGAATATCTGCAAATGCCTGGAAGTGAAAACAAGCTGGGTCTGTTTGAAGTTCAGGAAGAAGATCAGTATGGCTGGGATGAGGAGTGGAACACATGAATATGAAGTTAACGAGGCAGGTGGGGCCTTTAGACCATAAGTTGGAGGTTAGATTTTTATTTTAAGTGCAATGCTGCTCTATGGAGAATAAACTTAGGGAGGGCAAGAGTAGAAGCAGGAGAGCAGGGAGAAGGTTACTATGGAAGTCCAGGCAAGAGATGATGGGACTTGGACTTTGGCAGTAGTGATATGGATGGAAAATTCAGTGTGTATACATTAAGTTTCAAGAGATAAAGATCTCTGGAGCTTAGGAGACAGGTTTGGGAGATGATAATAAAGATTTAGGAATCTTCTGACGCTAGTGTAGTGAAAATGTATATACATATGCCGCTTTTGCTAATTTTTTTTTTTTTTTTTTTTTTGAGACAGGGTCTCACTATTTCATCCTGGCTAGAGTACAGTGGCATCATCAGAGCTCACTGCAACCTCAAACTTTTGGGCTCGAGTGATGCTCCTGCCTCAGATTCCCAAGCAGCTGGGACTACAGGCATGCATCACCATGCTTAGCTAATTTTTTAATTTTTTGTAGAGACAGGGTCTTGCTCTTGATCAGGCTGGTCTCAAACTGTTGACCTCAAGTGATCCTCCCGCCTCAGTCTCCCAGAGTGCTAGGATTACAGGCATGAGCCACCACACCCAGCTGCTAAATTGTCAAAATAAAAACTTCCTTCTTACCTGTTCTAATTTGGATCGATTGCTTTCGAGGCCCGCTGCACAGCTATCATACTGGGATTTCTTTTCATCACACTCCTGGGTTAATTCCTAGCATGAAAAGGGCAAATGACAGAATAAGTGAAAAACAAAGGCCTAAAGTGTGGCTCTGAAACAATGTACGCCCTCGTCAGACTTGTAACTTAACTCTAAGCTTCTTGGCATACTTAAGAGTTATTTATACAACAATCAGACATTTGAGAATTATGACAGATGAAGGTGCTGATAATAATAATAGCTACCATGTATTGAACTGTGTGCCAGCCTCTTTGTTAGGAGCTGGGGATACAGCAGTAAACAAAACAGCCAAAAATTCTTCTCCTCAAGTAACATTCAGATAGGTAAACAGGCTACTGAGAGCTATTACGGGCAAACGCAAGGTGTTATAGGAACACATAGGACTCTCATGAACGTAACCCAGGCTTGGGGATCAGTGAGGACAACTTCCTGGAGAAATTGATATCTAAGGCTAAGCATGAAAGATTAGTAAGAATAAGAATAGTTAGGGGAAAGGTGAACAAAGGAAGAGAGTGGGAACACCATGTAAAAAGGATTGGAAGCTAGAAAGAACAATTAAGATTTGCTCTGATTTGGCTTAAAAAAAAAAGAGAAGAAGAAAGAAGAAAGAAGAAGAAGAAAAAGAACAATTAACTTACAAGTAGTTTATTATGCTGCAGTATGTCTGGGAAGTGGTGAGAGAGACAGCTGAAGGCTTAGGCAGAGGCCTAATAAGAACAACTCATAAACCATACTAGGATGTTTGAACTAGACCCTTGACAATAACTAAATCTCACAACAGCCCCTTGAAGGAGGTATTAATGATCCCATATAATGCTTTGAGAAAGTTCAAGGAGGCCAAGTACCTTGTCAAAGATGATTCTGCTGGAAAAGGGCAGAGTCAGAATCTGAGTTCAGGCTGTTTACGTACTAACATACTAACTTCTAATGTAATGTTTTAAATGAGATAATCTGAAAATCTCTTGCTACAAACAGCTAGAAATGCTAAAAGTACAGTCACGCGCCACACAATGACATTTTGGTTAACGACAGACTGCATATATGATGGTGATCCCGTATGATTAAAATAGAGCTGAGGCCAGGTATGGTGGCTCACGCCTGTAATTCTAGCACTCTGGGAGGCCGAGGCGGGCAGACTGCTCGAGGTCAGGAGTTCAAAACCAGCCTGAGCGAGACCCCGTCTCTACTAAAAATAGAAATAAATTAATTGACCAACTAAAAATATACATACAAAAAATAAGCCGGGCATGGTGGCACATGCCTGTAGTCCCAGCTACTCGGGAGACTGAGGCAGTAGGATTGCTTGAGCCCAGGAGATTGAGGTTGCTGTGAGCTAGGCTGATGCCATGGCACTCACTCTAGTTTGGGCAACAAAGTAAGACTCTGTCTCTAAAAACAATAAAATAAAGTAAAATAAAATAAAATAAAGCTGAAAAATTCCTATCACATAGTGACATTATAGGCATCATAATGATATAGCACAACACATAATTCATGTGTTCGTGGTGATGGTATAAATAAACCAACAGTGTTGCTGTTTATATACATGTACAGCAATACAATTATGTACAGTACATGATAATGAAAATAAACAACTATGTTACATTTATATACTTACTATACTATACTTTTTATTGTTATTTTAAGGTGTACTGCTTCCAATTGTAATAAAAAAATTAACTGTAAAACAGCCTCTGGCAGATCCTTCAGAAAGTATTCCAGAAGAAGGTATTGTTATCAAAGGAGATAACATCTTTGTGTGTGTTACTGCCCCTGAAGATCTTCCAGTGGAACAAGATGTGGAAGTGGAAGCCAGTGATATTGATGATCCTGATCTTGTATAGACCTAGGCTAATGTGTGTGTTTATGTCTTAGTTTTTAATAAAAAAGTTTAAAAAGTAAAAATAAAAAAAAATTTTAATAGCAAAAAGCTTATAGAATAAGGATATGGAGAAAGAAAATATTTTTGTACAGCTGTACAATGTGTTTATGTTTTAAGCTAAATATTATTATAAGAGTCAAAAAGTTAAAAAATTACAGTAAATTATGTTAATTAAAGAAAAAAATTTTAATAAATTTAGTGTAGTCTAAGTGCACAATGTTTATAAAGTCTACAATAGTGTACAGTAATGTTCCAGGCCTTCATATTAACTCACTACTCACTCACTGACTCACCCAGAGCAACCTCTAGTCCTGCAAGCTCCATTCATGGTAAGTGCCCTATACAGGTGTACCATACTAATACTTACTATTGTGTTATAATTGCCTACAGTATTCAGTACAGTGACATGCTGTACAGGTTTGTAACCTAAGAGCAATAGGCCTTACCATATAGCTTAGGTTAGTAGTCAGCTATACCATCTAGATTTGTGTAAATACACTCTATGTTGTTTGCACAATGATGAAATCACCTAATGACACATTTCTCAGAACATATCCCAAAATTAAATGATGCATGACTGTATCTATAAATGATTAGTAAGGTAGAGCAAAGATTCTTTCAAATCCAGAGCTAAACTGAACTCTCAAGGAAATAAGAGAAGTTACCAGGACCGAAAACAAAGGATGACATTGTGGCTACTATTGATAAAAGGAGTTGAGAGTGGTCAGTCTTGATAACAGAGTGATTTTAACGTCCAGGCAGAGCTGCCGAAAAGTCTTAGCCTGTGCAGAGTAGGAAGTTAGAACTGAGGATCCTGCGATAAATCCAAGCTCAGTTCAACTTGGGAATTAATGAGTAAAGGGTTAACACCAGCCTGAGAATGACCTTGGTTGCACACAGCAGTTTCCTTGGTAACAGGAGGGTTAACAGAGATGAGTAATGTATGTGCTGTCTTTGTTGTGTGGGACTACATCTAGGTTGGAATGACTAGGATAGCATAAAAGATTTCTGGAAAAAAAAAAAAAAAAAGATTTCTGGGAAAAAGGGGCCACGGCTTTTATGTATCAAAGTGACCTACAGACACCCAAGGCTCTCAAGGGTGACAGTTATATGCACCCTAAGTGGGAGAAGGGGCAGCAGAGGCTATGTACTTAGGTAGCTACTGGGCCTGTCAATGACATGAAGATGCTATAGTTGATAAAAGCCATTTTTGGCCTGGAGTCTGTTGGCCAAATTGATCAGTATGCAGTATGCAGTATTACTGCAGAGGTAAATGGAAAAAAGAGGCTTATTGCCAGGCAAGTTTGGAGCTTGAATTTATCCTACCTACATGGTATAGGAACTCCCAAGCTAAGACAGTAACTTAACATTAGCTCCAAGCTTGTGATAGTTCTAAAACACCTGGCATGGCAGAACAACTGCAAAACCACTTTGGAGGGAAATACCCTCTATCCTGACTGACAAGATTCAAGAGACAAAACCCTATTGGTGCAAACGCAATTGCGGTTTTAGCACTATGGACAATGCCATCTGATATTGGAATATATTCTTAAATAAATATGGTTACATTATATATCATTTTAATGCGAATTTCTCTTTTGTTTTTTTGCTAATGACTGATTACTTGATGTTTATTTTATATTTATTTTATTCTTTTCTCGTTTTTTTGAGACAGAGTCTTGCTCTGTTGCCCGGGCTAGAGTGCTGTGATGTCACCCTAGCTCACAGCAACCTCAAACTCCTGGGCTCAGGCAATCCTCCTGCCTCAGCTTCCCCAGTAGCTGGGACTACAAGCATTCACCCCCATGCCTGGCTAATTTTTTTCTACTTTTAGTTGCCGAGCTAATTTTTTTCTAACTTTAGTAGAGACAGGGTCTTCCTCTTGCTCAGGATGGTCTTGAACTCCTGAGCGTAAGCAATCCTCTGTCTCCACCTCCCAGAGTGCTAGGATTACAGGCATGAGCCACCATGCCTGTAATGTATTGTATTGCAGTGTATTTTATATTTATTTTACACCATGGAAATTATGTTAGACAAAAAGCAATTCGAGTGATTTTCTTATTTGAGTTCAAAATGGGTCGTGAAGCAGCAGAGACATTTGCAACATCAACATTGGAGTTGGTCCAGAACTGCTAATGAACGTACAGTGCAGTGGTAGTTCAAAAAGGAGTACAAAGGAGTAGTTCAAAAAGTAGTACAAAGGAGACAAGAGCCTTGATGATGATGACTGCAGTGGCCAATCATCGGAAGGTGACAATGACCAATTGAGAGCAATCATTGAAGCTGATCCTCTTACATTTAGAGAAGAAGTTGCAGAAGAACTCAATGTCGACCATTCTAGGGTAATTTGAAGCAAATTGGAAAGGTGAAAAAGCTCAATAAGTGGACACCCTAATGAGCTGAGCAAAAATAAAAAAAATCGGCCGGGTGTGGTGGCTCACGCCTGTAATTCTAGCACTCTGGAAGGCCGAGGCGGGTGGATTGCTCCAGGTTGGGAGTTCAAAACCAGCTTGAGCAAGAGTGAGACCCCGTCTCTACTATAAATAGAAAGAAATTAATTGGCCAACTAATATATATAGAAAAAATTAGCCGGGCATGGTGGCGCATGCCTGTAGTCCCAGCTACTGGGGAGGCTGAGGCAGCGGGATTCCTTGAGCCCAGGAGTTTGAGGTTGCTGTGAGCTAGGCTGATGCCACGGCACTCACTGTAGCCTGGGCAAAAAAGCGAGACTCTGTCTCAAAAAATAAATAAATAAAAATAAAAATAAATCGTTGTTTTGAAGTGTCATCCTTTCTTCTTCCTTTTTTTTTTTTTTTGAGACAGAGTCTCACTCTGTTGTCTGGGCTAGACTGCTGTGGTGTCAGCCTAGCTCACAGCAACCTCGAACTCCTGGGGTCAAGCAATCCTACTGCCTCAGCCTCCCGAGTAGCTGGGACTATAGGCATGTGCCACCATGCCTGGCTAATTTTTTTTTCTATATATTTTTAGTTGGCCAATTCATTTCTTTCTATTTTTAGTAGAGACGGGGTCTCACTCTTGCTCAGGCTGGTTTCGAACTCCTTACCCTAGGTGATCCATCTGCCTCGACCTCCCAGAGTGCTAGGATTACAGGTGTGAGCCACCACACCCAGCCCATCTTTTCTTCTTGTATGAAACAAAGAACCATTTCTCGATCAGATTGTGACATACAATGAAAAGTAGATTTTATATGACAATTGGCAACAACCAGCTAGCTCAGTGGCTGGACCAAGAAGAAGCTCCAAAGCACTTCCCCCACAGCCAAACTTGAACCTCAAAAAGGTCACGGTCACTGTTTGGTGGTCTCCTGCCAATCTGATCCACTACAGCTTTCTGAATCGGGCGAAACCATTACATCTGAGAAGTATGCTCAGCAAATCGATGAGAGGCACAGAAAACTGCAATGTCTGCAGCTGGCATTGGTCAACAGAAAGGGTCCAATTCTTCTCCATGACAACACCCAACAGTATGTCCCACAACCAACACTTCAAAAGTTGAATGAATTGGGTTACAAAGTTTTGCCTCATCCGCCACATTTACCTGACCTCTCGCCAACTGACTACTACTTCTTCAAGCATCTTGCCAACTTTTGCAGGGAAAATGCTTCCATAAGCAGCAGGATGCAGAAAATGCTGTTCAAGAGTTTATCAAATCTTGAAGCATGGATTTTTACACTGCAGGAATAAACAAACTTATTTCTCATTGGCAAAAATGTGTTGATTATAATGGTTCCTATTTTATTAATAAAGATGTGTTTGAGCCTAGTTATAATGATTTAAAATTCATGGTCCATGCTGGGGGATATGGCTCACACCTGTAATCCTAGCACTCTAGGAGGCTGAGGTGGGAGGATCACTTGAGATCAGGAGTTTGAGACCAGCCTGAGCAAGAAGGAGACCCCGTCTCTACTAAAAATAGAAAAATTAGGCCGGGCGCGGTGGCTCACGCCTGTAATCCTAGCACTTTGGGAGGCCGAGGCGGGCGGATTGCTCAAGGTCAGGAGTTCGAAACCAGCCTGAGCGAGACCCCGTCTCTACCAAAAATAGAAATAAATTAATTGACCAACTAAAAATATATATACAAAAAATTAGCCGGGCATGGTGGCGCATGCCTGTAGTCCCAGCTACTCGGGAGGCTGAGGCAGTAGGATCACTGAGCCCCGGAGATTGAGGTTGCTGTGAGCCAGGCTGACGCCACGGCACTCACTCTAGCCTGGGCAACAAAGTGAGACTCTGTCTCAAAAAAAAAAAAAAAAAAGAAGGAATTGAAAAGACATAGTGAGAAAAAACAGAAATGAAAAAGTCACTGAAATTAAAAATTAAGTGGATGGAATAAACATATGGTTAGACACCACTGAGGAGATAAAATAATGAACAAGAAAATACAGCTGAATAAATTGCCCAAAATTCAACAAAGAGAGACAAAAAGATGAAAATATGAAAGTGGGGTTAAGCAATAATGAAACAGAATAAATATGTCTAATATATATCTAATAGGAGTAGCTGGAAAACAGACTGGAAAAAATGGGGGAGGGAATATATTATGTAGAATTTTCCCAGAATTCATGGAAGACACAAAACACAAATTCTAGCACACACAATCTAAATCTGTGTGCTAAAACTAAATCTACACTTAGATCACAGTAATGAAATTTGGACAACACCAAAGAAAAGGTAAAAAAAATTAAAACCAATTATACAGAAGATATTACCTAAAAAGAAATGATAATTAAACTAACAGTAGGTCTTTCAACACAGTAGGAGAAAGCAGTGAAAATAGTTTTTCCAACTAAACTATTATTTAAGAAAGAAATAAAACGATGGTTTACTTATTGTTAACAATTCTTTACTGAGAAAACTATTTTTAGAAACCACACAAAACAAGAAAATTGAATTTCAGGAAAAAAGGAAACTGAATCCAGAAGTAAGAAGTTAAAATACAAGCAGCAACGGTGAGAACTGCTAAAAATATCGGTAAATCTAAACAGGAAATGATTATACAAAATAGTAATCAGAATAGCAACAGCCACCATGACAACTACTTTTTGAGATGTAGCAATAATGAAATAAAATGCCAGAGGATAACATACATGTAAGGCAGGAGAATTAAATTATTCTAAGGTCCCTGTATTGTTGGGCAGATGCTGATTAACTTTAGATTTTGTTAAGTCAGGAATATATTAATATGTATGTGAAACCTCAAGAGTAAATCATATCATAATAGAAGTAGAAGATAGAAAAGGAAACAAAGAAGAGAAAGTAAACAGGACTAGTACAAGTGATGGTAAAAAAGAAAGAAAAAGCACAGTAAATATTATGTACAAAATAGAAAAAAATCCAAACGTATCAATCATCAGAGTTGACAAAGCTCACCAATTAAAAGATAGATTCTAAATCTAGATATAAGAAACCAGACCCACACAAAGTCCAGCTATATGCTATTTATGAGACATATATAAGACATAAGTACATAGAAAGTTGAAAGTAAACAGAAATAAAAAGATATACCAAGCAACACTAATCATAAGAAAGTTGGCATATCCACTGTAAGAGTACACAAAATAAGACTCCTAGGCAAAAAGCATTCTATATTAGGAATAAAGAAAAATTTTTTAAAAAAGATAAAACATATAAATTCACCAGAAAGGGTTTTTTTTAAACGAGGAAGATTTTTTTCCTTTTGATGTTATAAAATACATATAACAAAATTTATCATTTTAACCATTTTTAAGTTTACAATTCAGTGGCATTAAGCACACTGACAAGGTTGAGCAACCATCACTACCATCCATCCACAGAAATCTTTTCATCTGAAAAAGTTTTACTGAAACTTTCTACCCATTGACAACAACTCCCCATTCATTAGGAAGTTCAGAACAACACATTTAAGAAGCCTGATCTGATGAACACATGAAGAACCCTGTACTCAACAACTAGAAAACACACATTCTTTTCAAGATCAAAATCACTAAAAATATTAGGGTGGCCTCAGATCTCCCCTACACGTAACTCTAAAAGACTGTGGAGCTATACTTAAAAAAATCCTCAAGGAAAGAATGCATGACCTGACAGTCAAGCTGTCACTGAAATATTTAAACTGTAGAACATTTAAGAACTCATCAGAGAATATTGTTTTTATGAGCTTTTTTTTGAGGACTCAACTAGAGAACAAATTACAGACAACCCAAAGAGAAGTGAGACAAAGGGCAGTGAACTGAGTGGTAATGAGCACTGGACCTAATAATTACAGGTCTAGTGCTGAAAACAAAAGTGGGAAATAGTGTAGCCGGGCATGGTGGCGCATGCCTGTAGTCCCAGCTACTCGGGAGGCTGAGGCAGGAGGATCGCTTGAGCCCAGGAGTTTGAGGTTGCTGTGAGCTAGGCTGACGCCACGGCACTCACTCTAGCCTGGACAACAAAGTGAGACTCTGTCTCCAAAAAAAAAAAAAAAAAAAAAAGTGGGAAATAGTGTAATAGAACAGAATCTAAATGTTACACACCCTAACAAGGTAGAAATGATACAACAAAGCCTGCAGGAAGGAGAAGAAGAAAAGAAGGCGGAATGTAGAATAAGTAAGCTGGTTTCCTCATTTTTTTAATTGCTAGAGGTGGATGGGGAGAACATCAAAGAATATCATTTAAAGCTAACAAATCAAGTCATGGTATAGGCATATTCAAAGTATAAAGGCAAACACTAAGAAAGACAATACTATCAACTAAAATCAGGTGCTAGAAGGAGAGGGAAGGGAGGGAGAAAGAAAAAGAAATATACAAATTTTCATTCTAGCGGGGGTGACAGAGTGAGACTCTGTCTCAAAACACAAAACAAAAGCAACAATAACAACCCCTACCCCCAAAAATCTCCAACTAATTTCATCACTTTGGGAATTCACAGTGGGAATTAATAGAACAGATACTATCGAAAGAAACAGATGATTAATGATAGACTTAAAATGGCTAGAACAAAACCACATGTCAGAACACACACAAGTACGAAGAAGGAGAAGAAGATGGAGAAGATTTCTTACAGGCTTTAAAATCAAAAGCCAAACATAAAATGATATCACTAAAATCAAATATGTCTACATATCAATAAATATAAACAGGCTACACTTATCTACTAAAATAAGTCTTTCAGATGATATCACATTGGAAAACCTAATGCAAGATCTATTCAAGAGACAAAATATTTTTTTTAAAGTATAAGATGGGCAAAAAAATGTACAACAGGAATATGTAAATAAAAGAAGCAAATATTTTGATCTCAGTATCAGTCAGGGTTGGTTCTAGCTGCACCCTGCCCACCATAGTTCCCCCAAAGCCAAAAAGTCTCTGTTAGAAAGTGAAGCAAAGATGTGGAGAACAAATTTAAGGTAGCTACTAAATAATTATCTGTTCATTAATTCCCAGGAAACTTCTAGAGGATACAGAAGGAACTATTAATAGTCATTACTTCTAGGGAATGTGCTGGGGATGCAGAAAGAGGAAGAATTTCTCCTCTTTCCCTTAAACAATTCTGTACAGTTTTAATTCTTGCTAAGAACATGGTTTTCTATTATAAGAAAAAGTGATCAATAAATAAGAAATATTTCAGTGAAACTAATAATTATCAGACTGTATATTCTAAAATATAAGTATTTTAATTTTTATATAATTAGCAATTATATAACTGTTCCATTTAATTACATATAATTTATAGAACCACTAAGAAAATAAATATGAAACTTTTCAAGATGCTATTCAAATTCTAGATGATTGTAAAAGATTTAGATAAATCTAAATTATACATCTTGAGTTGTGATGCTCTAATTTTCAAACAGCTGTTAATATTCAAATTTAGAAAAACATGCCTGTACAATACAAAGGAAATATACTAACACGTTACGATAAAATTTCCTAAACATTTAAAGGTTATCAATTAAAGTAAGAAATGAAAAGTATTTTTTTTTGAAACAGAGTCTCACTTTGTTGCCTGGGCTAGATTGCCGTGATGTCAACCTAGCTCACAGCAACCTCAAACTCCTGGACTCAAGCGATCCTTCTGCCTCAGCCTCCCAAGTAGCTGGGACTACAGGCATGCGCCACCACACATGGTTAATTTTTTCTATACATATTTTTAGTTTGCCAATGAATTTCTTTCTATTTATAGTAGAGATGGGGTCTCACTCTTGCTCAGGTTGGTTTTGAACTTCTGACCTTGAGCGATCCACCCGCCTTGGCCTCCCAGAGGGCTAGGATTACAGGTGTGATCCACTGCACCCGGCCTAAAGTATTTTTAAATACTCCTGCTCTTTAAAAATAAGATAATGCATTTTGGTAGTTTCTTTTTTTTTTTAATTTTTAAATTTTTTTTCACACATCACACCTGGGAACATTTTGGTAGTTTCAAGTGTTAAATACAGTTAAACAAATTAAAAAATTAGTAGTATTGAAAATAGAGAACTGCTAATGTCAAATGGTAGAGGCTACCTAATCTGGATTTGTGGAAGGCACTTACCTTCCAACAGTTTATCTTTAAAACAGTGGTTAGAATTAGCTTCCAAGTAATAGTATTTCATCACTTCTCATAAGCTATCGTAGTTTTCCCCACACTATGCCTCTCAGCAAAGCAAGTTCATTAATCTAAAGTTAACTTGTCACCACTCGTGGGCAGACTTTGAGCTTTTACCTGGCCACAGAAGAATGTGACTTCATATTTATAGCTCTAACATGCATATGATTGATTTAAAATAAAAATCTTATCTGGTTATACTTGAGATTTCAGCTTAAACTGCTTTTTCTCCTTCTCTCTCCTCTCCAATAATTTACAACAAAATAAGTAACACAAATTAAACAAAAACACTTATAGGTCACATTATTACTCTCTTTTGCAGAATTAAATCAATAATAATGATAATAATTTGTTTTCTATAATAACCCAAATAAAATATTCAGGATTCTAACTAGTACATCTGAACAAGATAGAATACTAAAAGTATCATAAAATCAAATGCACTTACTTGACATTTCTGACGCAACTGTCGTAGTTCTTTTAAAACTGGAGCTAGAGCTGACTTCTTCTCAGATACCAGTGAATTCAGTTTTTTTACCTGTCATTTAAACAAAAAACATTAATGCCTACAAAAAGAATTCAAAAGAATAAAAATACTACATGCATGAAGATATTTACTGCAGTGTCAAATATAAGAGTAAAAAACTATAAATTAGCTGGGTGTGGTGGTGTGCATCTGTAGTTCCAGTTACTCCAAAGGCCAAGGTGGGAGGACTGCTTGAGCCCAGGAGTTTGAGGCCAGCTTAGGCAACAGAGTGAGATCCCTGTCTCAAAACAAAACCAAAACCAAAACCAACTATAAATTATTTCAGTGCCAAACAATAGGGAAGTGATTTAGTAAATCTTGATTCCTCAGCAAGATGGAATACCATACCATTTAACCATTCAAAATGTCAATTATCAAGACTAAAACATTATGGGAAAATATTTATAAGCAAACATCAAATTAATAAAATAAATTATAAAGTTGCCTGTATACAACTATAATGTTGTATTATATTAATATAAAAATAGATAATTATGTAAATTATAAAAATATACATAAATATGGATACAGTGATATTCAAAATATTAATACTTAATAATCCAAATGGCATAAATAGTGACAAATCAGAATGGACAACTGTCAAAGAGATGAATAGGGTCTTAGAGGCCTTTTCTATATAATACATGCTAATCTTTTTAGGAGTTAGACTGTGGTGAGATCTAGAGAGTTCTGGGAAAATGGCCAATATGGATAAGGCAGTGGAAGGGGGTACTCTCTGAGGGTCTGGGGCAACAACTATATACTAACAAGTAAAGAAAGATTTCAATATTTTAATACCTGGTGAAAATGTACCAGTGTATTCTGGCCTTGAATATGGAAAGATATTAAGGACATACACAAAAATGAAATAATTTTATTAGAGTGGTATGACTTGGGAAAATTTATTTTTTATCATAAATATTTCTTCAATGTTATATAACTTTTACATATTAAAAAAACACAAATACATAAACTATTAGAAGTTGACAACAACCTTATTAGAAGGGAAAAATTCAAGAGACTGATAAAGACAGATGAAAGATTATAAAGTAAATAATGTGCAGAAATGAAAATTTGAATGTTTCACTGAAAATAAAACACATAAACCACTTGTCTTCTAGCTACACAATAAAAGAAAACTTTAAAAAAATGTGTAATCACCATTTCAGACATGTCATCCAGTGTTCGTCCTTTCATTTCATCAACTTCACTCTTCAGTGCAGACACTCTTTCTAGCTCTTCTTGGGTGTAACTATATCCAGATATACCCTTTTTCTCCTCAATAGTTTGCTATAAGTAAAGAATAAAAAGCTCACAAAGTGTGCATCAAAATCTTGCTGGTTTCCATAAGAAGTATATAAATTTCATATACAACAAAAAAGTTGTAAATAAAATAAATTAGTTTAGAAATCTAAAGGACAATCTTCATTGATTTCAATTATTATTTCATTCAATTACACGTCTTTATTTATTTTTTAAATTAATTAATTAATTTTTTTATTTCGGCATATTATAGGGGTACAAATTTTAAGGTTTCAAAAAATGCCTTTCCCCCCTCCCCTACACGTCTTTATGTTATAAAACTATACTAAATTTTACTATGGTATTTTCAGATGCATAAGAAATATTTCTAATTTAAATTTTTTTTCCTGAATTTTCATTTTTAACATTTTCCCCCCCACTGGCCAGGAAACAAACCTGGGCCTCCCACATGAAAGGACCTAAAGAACTAATTATAGACTTTATAATAATGCCAAGTACTTAGTACAGAACCTAAAACACAGGACACACTCAATAAATATTTGGTAAATGAATGAATTCTCAAGTGATCATTGTACTTGCATTTGCACTCATCTAATATTTATTATATACTTAAATGTGCCAAGCACAATTCTAGGCACCAGGTATACAACAGTGAACAAAACAAGGGAAAAAAATCCTTTCCCTCACAGAGCTTAGGTCTAGTGGGAGTAAATAAGCAATATGTAAATAAATAAATTAATTAAATACATGTAGTGTGAGGAGAGAATGGATGGAGTTGGACTCTTAAATCAGAAGGTGGTTAGAGGTGATTCTGAGAAGACAACATCTGAGCAAAGCCCTGAAGGAAGTGAGGGAGTGTTCCATACAGATGCCTAGGGCATCAGCAAGTACAAAACTATTACCTGTCTGGCCTGCTCAAGAAACAGCAGGGAAGCCAGCGCAGCTGAAAATGCAGTGAGAATGAGGTGGGGTGAGGGAGAGATCATATAAGGCTCAGCTGGTTTGCTAGGATAGTCTCAGTGTACATCTATTGTCTTTTGTGCTCTCAAAAGTGTCCTCATTTAGATGATAAATTTTATTTTATTTTATTTTGAGGCAGAGTCTCACTCTGTTGCCTCAGCTAGAGTGCCGTGGCATCAGCCCAGCCCAGCTCATGGCAACTTCAAATTCCTGGACTCAAGTGATCCTTCTGCCTCAGCCTCTCGAGTAGCTGGGACTACAGGCATGTGCCACCATGCCTGGCTAATTTTTTACTATTTTTGGTAGAGGGGGGGGTCTTGCTCTTATTCAGGCTGGTCTCGAACTTCTGAGCTCAAACAATCTGCCTGCCTCGGCCTCCCAGAGTGCTAAGATTACAGGTGTGAGCCACTGCTCCTGGCCTACATTTGCCTTTCTTATCCATTGCTTTAGCCAGCACTATCCAAGGTCTCAGAGTGCCTATTTACTGATGTGGAATCCCACATATCACCTCAGACCAAGGGACCTTCATTTTACCACATACCACACCATTAGGAAAGCTGACAACCTGATAGAATAGTGGAACAGCCTTTTGAAGGTATAGCTAAGGTCCCAGCTTGGAAATAAGGGCCTGTGAAAATGGGCTCTATTCTTTAGGATAGAGTATATAACTTAAACCAATGCCCATTATATGGTGCTGTGTTCCCAACAGAATGCCTGGGTCTTGAAACCATGAGATGAAAGTATAAACGTTACGACTCACCATGATCACCGCTGATCCACTTAGGGAATTATGCTTCCCTTCTAGACAACTTTAGGCTCTGTGGGTGTTTATGTTCTGGTTCACAGAGTGGGCATGCTTCCATCAGAAGACACATTAAGAGGGTCTCTAAATTTAATGTTCTGACTACCATCTGGTCACTTGGGTTCCTCATGCCAAAAGACCAGAAGGCAAAGAGAAGAGTCATATTGGTAGGAAATCATAAGGCTATATAGATGCTTCTATATAATGGGGGCAGAAAAAAATATATTGAGCACTCATATGATCCATTAGGGCATATATTGGTACTCCCATGCCCAGTTTTAGCTATAAATAGGTAAGTATAGCAACCACAGCCTGAAAAGGGTGTGGTTACTAGAGTCTCACATCTCTCAAGGACGAGGAACTGGGTCATCCCACCAGTAAGTCATCTAGACAAGAGGAGGTACTAGCTGAAGGTGGGGGAAATCTAGACTAGATAGCACACGAAGGAGACACTGTCAGTTATATCCTTGGGACAAAATATGGCAGTGAGTTTCAATTTGTCTCAGGTTACTGGTAGCTGGTAAACCAGCATCCTGATGATTTCCCCATGGGTGAAAGAAAAATAAAAGCCAAACCAAAAAAACTCAGAGGAACTGGCATCCACAATGAGAACAACTCTGCTCTTGGACCACTCTGGGTTTAACACATTTCTAACAACCAAGGCACAAACACATAAGGAACAAGCCTGGAGGCAAACTTCTACACAGCACCTTCCCTGGATATTTCTTTCCAAAGCTCCATGGAAGTGGCTGACTAGAGTTCTGCCCAGGCTGGGGGCGGAGGCTCACACCTGTAATCCCAACATTTTGGGAGGCCCAGGGGAGAAGAATGCCTGAGCCCAGAAGTTCAAGATGAACCTGAGCAACATAGTGAGATCTCATCTCTACAAAAATAGAAAACTTAGCTGGGCATGGTGGTGCATACCCTTAGTTCCAGCTACTTGGGAGGCTGAGGCAGAAGGAGCACTTGAGCCCAGGAGTTTGAGGTTGCAGTGGGCTATGATGATGCTATGCTACTGCACTCTAGTAGCCTGGGCAACAGAGCAAAACCTTGCCTCCAAAAAAAAAGAAAAAATTTAATTAAATTAAAAAATTTTAAATAAATAAATAAATAGAAATTTCTGCTCAGCAGGCCATGATAAATAAACATTTTACAGTCACTCTCTTGGTATGATAATTTTACTCATATTAAGTAGCTAACCAAAAGAAAAACCTACTTGGAATTCAACTTCTATTAATAACCACAAAGTAAACACACATAAAAAAGTCAGTGCTTACTGCTACATTAAAAATAAATGAATCAGTTTACATGATATCTCTGTAATTAATCAGAGCAAATTAATAATTTTATGATTTTTCCAGTAAAAACAATGACCTCAGTATAAAGCTGTAACCCATAAACCTCTTGGCATTTGTATTTATAGCAGCCCAAATAATACCGTATTACCAGTTGATGTTGAATATTCTTATGACGTTGCTTAAGAAGTTCTTCAGTCCTCTGCAAGAGACCGAATTCAGCTTTAAATTCAGCTATTATTTGATGCTTCTTTTTGAAAACTGTACTCTTGCTTCGAAGTTTACTGACATAACGTTTGAACTGTAAAAAAACACAATATGTAATCTAATAAGTAGAAAAATAGTAGCTAAATAACATATACCTGTATAACCTCAATGCATCATTCATCTTTATTTCTGGAAAATGTGATAAATTTAAAATAGTTGACACATAAGATGCTTATTATCATAAGCATCTTTGAATAATTGAAGATGCTTTGGTATAACTGACGATGATTAAGATTGGAAGGGCAAGCTTGGCCTTAGATATTCTTTTTTTTTAAATTTATTTCAAAATATTAAGGGGGTACAAATGTTTTAGGTTATGTGGATCATTTTTGTAATGCTTGAGTCCTAGCTATAGGTGTGCCCATCACCCAAATAGTGTTCACAGTACCCATTAGGTTGGTTTAGTCCCCTCTCCTCCCCCCTACACTCTGGTTGCTTTTCACTGAGTTTTACTTCCTCTCTGTGCACATGTGCGCTCATTGGTTAGTTCCAATTTAATAGTGAGTTCACGTGGTGTTTGTTTCTCCATTCTTGAAATACTTCATTAGGAGAATGATCTCCAGTTCCATCCAAATTGTTGCAAAAGGTATTAATTCGTCTTTTCTTTTAGGCTGAGTAGTATTACATGGTGTACATATACCACATTTTATTAATCCACTCATGAATTGATGGGTACTTGGGTTGATTCCACATCTTTGCAGTTGTGAATTGTGCTGGAATAAACATTCGAGTACACGTGTCTTCTTGATAAAATGACTTTTTTTCCTTTGGTTATATACCCAGTAATGGGATTGCTGGATCAAATGGTAGGTCTACTAATCTTAGTCTTTTTGATGCCCAGTGTTTCTTAAAGCTAATTTAGGGGAGAAGGTTAATAAACAATTTTATAAATAATAAACGTCATGAACATATTACTGAAATTTTAGGAAACAAAAAAGTAAAAATACACTCAAAGCTTCTATCTTGACACAAGCTCTATTACCACGTTAGTATTTTCCCTTCTAAATTTTAAGGCTAATTCTAAGGTCAGTAATCTTAAATTGTAAGGTAGTAAAATGGGGAGTACAGCATTTTTAAAATCTAATTTTTTTTCTTAAAAACTTGATGGATTCCTGAGTATACAAAGAAATTCATTTAAAATATTAAGAGTAAAAATTCTTCACATAAAAATAATATTCCAATTCCTAGTTTAGACTATCCTTCAAAACTTGACTTAACCTTTGAAAGAACTGAAGAACACATTGTTTTATTTATTTATTTTTTTTCGTGGACGAGGTTCTGGGGCCCCAAGAGAGGGGGCCCCAGAAGTCGCCCTACACATTGTTTTAGAGGAAGGAAATGTAAGACATTTTTCTATTCATGATTAAGTTAGTTTTAATGTTAAGGAATCTAGCCCCTACACTGCAAATTTTTAATGGCTGGATTACAGAAACTGTTTCAAAAATTTAAGTCATACCAATGTATCTACATCTCTAGCAACTTCCAAATTTTCCTTTTAAAGAATAAATGTGTAAACTTGACATAACCACAGACTAAGAATCCCTAGAGTAACTATTAAAAGTGTCCTGGGCAAAGTGCCCAAAATGAATTCAACCCTGCTTATTTGCTATCCTCTATAATACTGAAGCAAATTTCCCCCCCCTCTCTATCTTGCTGTGCTCAGAACTATTTTTAAAAGCTAAATGCTATAGATGTTTTTGGTGAAAGAACAAACCTTCAAATTACTCAATGTGCTCTATGCTGATTGGTTATTATTTGATATTCATTGTGCATATTACTTAAAAGGAAGGGGTAGTTAGGGTAAGATTAATCACAGTTCCATACAATTAAGCAATAGGTGGCCACCAAAGCACTAAGGGCTCTACTACCCCAGAATTAATTAGAAAAAGACAACACGTTATTAATGTTTTTCTTCTACTGGAAGTTTCTTCTACATATCCTTTTGCTTTTAGGTTATTTCTGTAATATACAAACAACAAAACAAGATGAACACTTTGAAGCTAAATCTTCTGACACATTTTCCCCCTCCCCCCACCACTTCTCCCCCATTCTGACACATTCTTAATCACTTCCATAGGACGTATTTCCAGAAATGGTCAAAAGAAACATAGGCATCTGATACATTCTGTCAAACTGCCTTTCAAAAGGCTATTTATAATACTTTCATAACTATCAATTTGATAAACAAGCAAAATAGTATCTTACTTTTTATTTGTATTTTTTATTAGGAAACATCACTTTTTCATCATGTTTACTGTGCATCTATTGGCAATTAAATAAAATGATTTGCCTATCTTTGGCCCGCCTTTTACTGGGGTATTTGTCTTTTTCTTGTGCTAACTTTCTGCTCTTAGGAATCCTTTATATACTCAAAATTACTTTTGTATCTCAAAGAGATCTCAAAGAGATTTTATGTTGACTATATCTGTTAATATTTATTGTATTAGACAATAAAACTGAGGAAGTTTTAAAATACAAGGAAACACAAATGCACATTCCATTAGCTGCCAGAGCAATGGTATGATCACTAATGAAGCCTCTGGTAACCTCTGTTGTACACTCACATGAGAATAAGAGTAAAAACTGCCCTCCCCTTCTCTTCTCTTCCTGGTTCAGAGGGGTCCAGAATGGTGGTTCCAAAGGCAGGCAGTAAGGAGGATCGGGAGCTGTATGGAGGTGCCTGCCAGTAAGGTTTGGGAACTGCATAGAGGAATGGGACAGAGGGGCCAGAAGTCTTCTAATAGATTTTGCAAAACTATCCTTCAAAAGGCTATTTATTATACTTTTATAACCATCAATTTGATAAGCAAGCAAAATAAATAGTATCTTACTTTTGCATCATGCAGAGAGGTCGAGGATGTAGGGTAATGAGGGGGCTTGGGGAGTCAAGCTGAGGTGTGGACCAGTAGGCTGGTGACTGTGGACACAAGGCAGTAGCGGAGTTATGGAAGTGCAGATCAGTGGACTGAATGGCTAAGGATGTGGAATGATGGGGTTGGGGGCTGAGGAACCACATGGAGGCACAGGCTAGCAGGCCTGGCAGTTGAAGACACGGATGGGTGAGGCCGGAGTGGGGAGCCATAGGCACAGAGGGTGAAGATGTGAGTTGGTTGGGCAGGAGCACAGAGTTGGTATGGAGAGGAAGAAACCAGAGTAGTTGATAGATTGGTTAAACTGAGCAAGTAAGCTAATTGAGCAAATAAATAAATACAATATAGAAAAAGGGAGCCAAATTTCTCAATGCCAAAGAAGATATTTTAAAACAAGCAAAGGGGTTAAGCCAGAAAGAATCTTGAGGTATGAGGTACTGGTTAGAACCCATAGTTTTATAATATATGTACACAGATAGATACAGAAATAGTTACAGATCCATATGTGAATGCAAATACATAATACACACACACATACTCACACATATATACACATATGTCTATCCATTTTTATACTGAAGGAACTAGCCAAAATACTAAGAAAAGAAAAATAAATTAAAGATATAAAGATTAGAAAGAAAGAAAATTCTTCTTATTCCCATTTAATACTATAATCTTTATGGAAAAATTAAAAAGAATTTAAAGATAAATTATAATTAAGAGAATTTAGCAAAGTTAACAGCAAAAATCAATTGTATTTCTATATGCACACAATAATTAAAAGATATAATTTTATAATTATATGAAAAAAATATGACCCTAGCCAGGTGTGGTAGAGCATGCCTGTAGTCCCAGCTACTTTGGAGGCTAAGGTGAGTGAGATCATTTGAGCCCAGAAGTTGGAGACCAGCCTGGACAACACAGCAAGATCCTATCTCCATAAAAAAAAAAAAAAAAAAGTGAGCCTGAAATAAATCCAACAAAAGATATATAAAACAGAGAAAATTATAAAACTTTCCTAAAAGACCATCTAATAAATGGAGAGCTATTACATTCATGGATTGGACAACTCTATGTCATACAGATGCCCATTCTCCTCAAATTGGTCATAGATTCAATTTTATCAGAATTTATGCAATTCTGATAAAAATTCCAACAGAGTTTTGAGTAGAACTTGTTCAACTGATTCCAAAATTTATATGCAAGGGCAAAAGACAAGAATAGCCAAGCTACTCCCTAAAAAAGAAGAACAAGGTAGGGACAGGGTGGCTGTAACTTAGCAGATATCACAACTTATTATAAAGCTGTATTAGGAGAGCACAGCCATCAGATAAACAAATTGACCAATGGAACAAGATGGCAGGTATCAATCAGCCATATATCCAGGAAACATGATTTTTGATAGAGATGGTGCTACAAATTTGAGGGAAAAGAATGGGACTTTTCAATTGATGGACCCCTTACTTCATAACATATAAAAATCAATTCTAAGTGGATTATAGACTTGTTGAAATGTGAAAGACACAACTACAACTTTTTTAGAAGCCGGGCGTGGTGGCTCACGCCTGTAATCCTAGCACTCTGGGAGGCTGAGGCGGGCGGATTGCTCGAGGTCAGGAGTTCGAAACCAGCCTGAGCAAGAGCAAGACCCCGTCTCTACTATAAAAAAATAGAAAGAAATTAATTGGCCAACTAATATATATAGAAAATTAGCTGGGCATGGTGGCACATGTCTGTAGTCCCAGCTACTCGGGAGGCTGAGGCAGAAGGATTGCTTGAGCCCAGGAGTTTGAGGTTGCTGTGAGCTAGGCTGACGCCACGGCACTCACTCTAGCCTGGTCAACAAGCGAGACTCTGTCTCAAAAAAAAATAAAACTTTTTTAGAATATGGGAAAGTATCATTATGATCTGAGGATAGCAAAAGATTTCTTAAGAAGAAAAGGCCATCTATAATAAAGATGTTTGAAAAAAAAATAGAAGAAAAGGACAAACTGAAAAAGAGATGACTTAGAAATTGGACTATAATTAGAACTTTTG
The DNA here is from genome assembly GCF_040939455.1 of Microcebus murinus. Classification (NCBI taxonomy): domain Eukaryota; kingdom Metazoa; phylum Chordata; class Mammalia; order Primates; family Cheirogaleidae; genus Microcebus; species Microcebus murinus. The sequence continues at coordinate 6,896,466 of NC_134125.1, read as the reverse complement.
TTCATCAAAATATATATTAAGATAGCCAGGGATGGTGGCACATACCTATAGTCCCAGCTACTCGGGAGGCTGAAGCAATAGGATTGCTTAAGCCCAGGAGTTTGAGGCTGCTGTGAGCTAGGCTGAATGCCACGGCACTCTAGCCCGGACAACAGAGTAAGACTCTGTCTCAAAAAAAAAAAAAAAAAAAAAAAAAAATATATATATATATATATAAAGAGATTACAAATATAAGTCTCACAAGTTGGGAGGATTTATTTGCAACACATTAAACTAATATAGGATTTATATCCAAAATATATAAATTAAACTTATAAATTAATGACAGAAAGGCAAACAATCCAACAGAAAAACAAATAAAATACTTGAAAGAATACTTCATAAAACAGACAACCGAAAATGGCTAATAAACAAATTAAAAGAAGCTCAATCTCATTAATAATCAAAGTATTGGTTAAGACATAGAGGAAGTAGAATACCTATATACCATTGGGAAAAGGAGATATATAATTTAGAGCAACAGTATGGAAAATAACTTGGCATATATACTAAAGATGACATTATACATACTCTGTTCCATCAACTCCACACACACGAATAGCAGGGCTCCTCAAATTATCTGTGGTAAAAGACCAGTTTTTATAAAAATTTTCTAATCATTTGTGGATTGGATACTTTTGTAAAGTAATGAAAATACTAAGATTTAGCAAATGATTATATATGTTTTTATTTTTATTTTATTTTTATTTATTTTATTTTTTTTTGAGACAGAGTCTTGCTTTGTTGCCCAGGCTAGAGTGAGTGCCATGGCATCAGCCTAGCTCACAGCAACCTCAAACTCCTGGGCTCAAGCGATCCTCCTGCCTCAGCCTCCCCAAGTAGCTGGGACTACAGGCATGCGCCACCATGCCTGGCTAATTTTTTCTATATATATTAGTTGGCCAATTAATTTCTTTCTATTTATAGTAGAGACAGGGTCTCGCTCTTGCTCAGGCTGGTTTCGAACTCCTGACCTCAAGCAATCCACCCGCCTCAGCCTCCCAGAGAGCTAGGATTACAGGTGTGAGCCACCGCGCCTGGCTAAATATGTTTTTAAATGCTTTCTCTCAACTTATATGGTTGCAGATCAGTAACCAACAGTTTGTGGACTGTAACTAGTCTTCAGGCCACACTTTGAGTAGCACTGCTCCAGGGGAGAGCTTTTTAAATGCAGTACACCATGTGCCATTATATTATGGGTGTTCCAAGACATTAAGATATTAATCCACCCAGCTGTTGCAGTAAGTAGCTGGACAAGATATTATAAAGAACTCCTGGCCAGTCACCCTTAGTTATAAGCAACTTTGTTCTTTTCCCCCAATATGCTGAACAACTATCACTTTCTTTAAGTGTTCTGTTGTGAAAAAAGTTAGGAAACACAGCCCTGGAGAAACTCTTGTTCATGGTCACTGGGAGACATGTATAGGAATGTTGACAGAGCAGTACAATAGCAAAAAACTGGAAGACAAGTCAGTAGTAGAAAAGAAAAGCAAACTGTTGTATACTCATACTATATATGTATGTATATATATATACACACACACATATATGTATATATACATGTATATATAGTGAAAACGAATAATTATAGGTTCAAGAAATAAAGTAGACCAAAAAAAAGCAACAGAAGAACACAACACACAGGATATACTTCCTATTGTTTTTTTTTTGTTTTTTTGTTTTTGAGACAGAGTCTCACTTTGTTTCCCAGGTTAGAGTGAGTCCCATGGTGTCAGCCTAGCTCACAGCAACCTCAAACTCCTGGGCTCAAGCAATCCTTCTGCCTCAGCCTCCCGAGTAGCTGGGACTACAGGCATGCGCCACCATGCCCGGCTAATTTTTTCTATATATATTAGTTGGCCAATTAATTTCTTTCTATTTTATAGTAGATACGGGGTCTCGCTGTTGCTCAGGCTGGTTTCGAACTCCTGACCTCGAGCAATCCGCCCGTCTCGGCCTCCCAGAGTGCTAGGATTACAGGCATGAGCCACCATGCCTGGCCTTCCTATTGTTTAGGAAAACAAAATAACATATTGTTTAGGGATAGAAATGTGTGGCCCAACAATAAGAATGATAAATACAAAGCTCAGGATGGCAGTTACCTCTGAGAGGAGTGGAAAGAGGATAGAATGGAGAGGGGCACAAAGGCAACTTCAAAGGTTCTTTTTCTTAAGCTGGTTGATAAATGTATACATGTTCATAATATCCTTATTCTTTGCTTTTCACATATGACACACCAACATACACACACACACATACATATATATAAAAACACATTTTCATCTACTAAGAATACATTCAAAAAAATCAAACATTTTGAAAAGTAAATAGACATTAAATAATTAAAGAACCAATCTACAAGGTCCTAAATCTAATAAGAGCTCCAGAAGAAAACAGTAAAAAAAAAAAAAAAAAACAAAAAGGGGAAATAATACAAGAAAATTTCCCAGAACTGAAGGACATAACATAAAGTTCTAAATTAAAAAGCCCAATAGAATGTTCAGCTCAATGAAAAAAAAAAAAAGAGTTATACTTTAGGCTCATAAATCTTACAAATTTAGAAAGTCAGAGATAGAGGATTTCCCCCAAAAAAAGTTTCAAGAAGAGGTTAAATAACAATAATAACAATAAAAGATCATATCCAATGACTGGGAATCACAACAGCCTCACATAGCTACATACTAGAAGAAATATAGAAACATACTAAAAGAAAACAGGATAATACCTTCAAAATTCTTAAGGAGAAAGAATTCTTTCTCCTTAAGAATTGATTACCCTAACTACCAATGATGTATAAGGGTAGAATAAAGACAATTTTAAATATGTAAGATCCTCAAAAATTTATCTCTCAAGCCCCCTATTTCTCAGGAACATTCTCTATTAAAACAGGGAAATAAAGCAATAATATTTTTTAAATAGTTAAAGGAAAAATACTTTTTAAAATAGTATTTTAAAGGTATATCTAAAAATGTAAAGAAATATTTTAAAACTGAAATTTAAAGGAATTAAAAATAATTTTAAAGGAACTTTAAAAGAATTTTTAAAGAAAAACAAATTTCAAAATATATATTTAAAAGAATTTTTTTTTTTTTTTTTTTTTTTTTTTTAGACAGAGTTGCCCGGGCTAGAGTGCCATGGTGTCAGCCTAGCTCACAGCAACCTCAAACTCCTGGGCTCAAGCAATCCTTCTGCCTCAGCCTCCTGAGTAGCTGGGACAGGCATGTGCCACCATGCCAGGCTAATTTTTTCTACATATTTTTAGTTGGCCAATTAATTTCTTTCTATTTATAGTAGAGACGGGGTCTCGCTCTTGCTCAGGCTGGTTTCGAACTCCTGACCTTGAGTGATCCTCCAGCCCTGGCCTCCCAGAGTGCTAGGATTACTGGCGTGCGCCACTGTGCCTGGCCTAAAAGAATAATTTTTAAAGGACTAATTTAAAAAATATTTCTAAAGAAATTAAAGTATAATTAGATAATAATTTTGAAGGCAAAATAATTTTTAAAGGCACAGGGGATAAACAACAAATCCTTAGAACATTAAGGAAAAAGTTTCTCATAGTGAAATCAAACAATTTTGTCATTAAAGTTAACTACAAAGGCTTGCCACTCAGCAATGATTACTAATCATTTATACCAATATACATTTGTAATCTAAATTTGTCATTTATGAAACAGCAACCATCATTTTAGATCTGAGATCAAAAAAGATTAATGCTTTATGGTTTGTGCCAGTTGGTGCTGAGTGAGTACTCAACTGTGTGAAGCTCTAATCTTTATCTCTGCCAGCATTTGGTTTTGGTAATGGACTAATGCTTTATAGTGCTAGCTTCCAGCTTCAGGGCCAATTTTAAAGATTCAGCTCCTTTGTGATGAAAATGGAATTTGACAGATGTTCTTCCTCTTTTTATCTACTTAATATGTTTAAAACTTTAAATAGTAATGATCAAAACCTGAGCTAGTTTTTTCAAGGGATGGGGAAGTTTATTTCCCTAAGGATATAACCATTTATGAATTCTTTTCAAGCTTATCTGGAACACAAAAGAAATACTGAATTCCAGACATCATTCTTGCTATTTACATGAAAACAAGAATCTCTACTCCTGCTCCAAATTTTCTACCTCAACATGTGGCATGAAAATTATTTTCAGAGGAATTAGCAGTAAGGACTTAACAAGATTACCATATAATAAGTACTTCACATATTTTAAAAATCACAAAGAACTTCTTTTCAAAGCATTAGGAAATCTATAGAGAAATGAATACAACTCACCAAAGTTCAGCAAGTTACAAAAACTAGACTAGAATGAACACTTTTGTCCTTGAATCCTGTTACTCAAACATCCATGCTATTTTCCATTTTTTAATTGAATATCTTTGCAATCAATCATTTCATCAAATGATTTATAAGCATAAAAAACTACAGGAATAGGCTAGGGAAGTGAATCATGAGATGAGATACCACCAATTGTTTAAGAGAAGTATGAATATGCCCAAAAGCTACATTTTTTTTTTTTGCCAATTTTTCAGTGTCTTGTATTCTAGACAGAACTTCAGACTTGCAGAAAACCTGAAAAGGCCATCTTTTCATGTCATGCCCCAATAAATCATTTGGATTCCCTGAAGACTGGTCTAGAACTGCTCTTTGTTTTAAGGCAAGAAAAAGTGTTTCAAAGCAACTTTTGCTATTTGCTAAAATACAGTCTTTTCAAATCACCTGTCATAATTAGTGCCACATAAATATACATACAAATACTATTCTAACCTTTTCCAGCCTGTTAGTGTTACATTTTCAACTTTAAATTAGAAAATCTCACCAAGCCAAGCATAAACAACGTAATTACCTACATATGGTAGTGACTAGTTAACTACTTATTCTTTTAAGGGAGTCTATAATAAGCAATATGATATATACTGGTAGAAATCTGTCTTAAATGAAACTTGTGGCACAGGAACATCCATCTGTGAAACACAGTTAATCATACCATCCAAGGTCTCTGTGCTTCTATTATAAATCAAATCACCACCACACAGCTGTTACTATCTCTAATGGGTGTTTCAACTGCTGTCCAAGCAGTTAACTTTTCAGGAAGGAAAAAAAAATCTATGAAAAGTTTTAAAATTTGGGGTTAAAATCGTGGCATTACCTATATATATTACATACAGTATACACTACTTCTATTACAGTGAACTGAGCCAAATTTATTTAATTCTGTTTTGTTCCATCTCTTGGGAAATTTTGGGGGCCTCAGGTCCTGCTATGAACTCTAAAGGGTACAATGTGATTTGAAAGATTCTAAAAATATCACAGGTTTGCCTGGGCTCACTTAGAAGGGTGGATGATTCAATTACAAGTGTCAAAACTTGATTCCTAATTTTTCGGGACCTGACAGCTGCAGCAAATCTTGCCAGGATTCCCTTATCTTCATTGTGCTTCTCTTTGAAGTATTTAAAGACGATTTCATAATCTTTGCAATTTAGCTCTAGGGTTTCTATCGGTAACTGTAGAATGAATTGGTTCGCCGTTTTTAAAGCTGTTTATAAATGTTATTTCACCATGCACATTTTTAAAGTAGCTATAACTGCAAAACAGCTGAGCTTCTTGTAATACGGAAGAAAACAAAATGGACTATATACACCCCATAAACCAGGGGTGACCTTTCAATGCATGAAGTGCCAATGGAACCTTAACCAGAGGTTCATCTGTTGCTATAAAAAAGCTCCTACCCAAAAGGCATGCACTCATTTGAATGACAGCTCTGGGAAGGGTACTAGCACTGCATCATTGGAGATGATTTTTTTGTTTGCTTTTTCCAATTATGGAAGCAGCCTACTAAGAAGTGCCAAGATATTTTTAATATTACCACTTTTCTCATGATAAAAACATATCTAGATTAGATAATACACTTTCATTCAAGTTTTCTATACTTTTACCAAGTGCCTGGTACTAAGTAAACAGTGGTGAACAAGAGATACCCATGCTACCACGGAGCTTACTGGTTTCTTAGGGGAGGGAGAAACTGAAAAAGTGATCCTTAATGTGCAGTTTGTTACAATACAGAAGAAAACTGCGCTATGTGATACATTTCAGGACTAGGGTCATGGGTGTGGGCTGGGTATGCTTTCTGGAGGAGATGTTACTTAAGCTGACATCTTTCTGTTATCTTTTAAAATGCATACTGCTTTCGGCGTCTGCAAAGGCTGGGAGGTCCCAGCCCGGCCGAAGACGTTGATCTCCCCGTTCTACGACCTTCATTGTTCCCTGTCCCCAGTTCCCCTCAATAAAGTGTTTTAACCCCCCCCCAAAAAAAATAAAATGCATACTGATCACAGCAACCTTTCATTGATAACCCAGAGTCATATTTGTGATCACTAACTATTATACTATGCCATAATAATATGTTTTTCTGTCTCTTCTCACACTAAATTCTGCATAATGTATATTGGGTCATTAAATATGAAATGTCCGATTTCTCATCAAAAGTGTAGTTTATTATAATCTCAAACAAGAAGCAGCACAATTAATTAAAGTCTTAACATGAACCTAAACTATTGACACAGTTTTGCCATCTTAACAGTAGCTTGTTTATACCAGCAGCAAAGAAGCCTGGAGAGCAAGTGGGGATGAAATCACAAAAGGCGTTTTCCACAGCTTGTTGAGAATTGAATATTTCCTTGCAAGAAGTGGTCCAAAGTCTGGAAAAAGTGGTAGTCAGTTGATGCAAGGTCTGGTGAATAGGGTAGATGACAACAAGAAATTCCAAGTTCAGCCTCTGTAGTTTGAGCAGCATTGTTTGTGCAACTTGTGGTCAAACCTTGCAGAGGACTGGCCTGTCTCTGTTGACCAATCTCAGTTGCTTAATCACAAATATCGTCATCATTTCATCCAATTGGTTGCATCCACTATAATCATATGACTAGGTTTCATGAAGCTGTAGTGGATAATATCAGTGCTGGACCACCAAACAGATACTATTAGCTTTTTTTGATAAATATTTGGTTTTGGACTGTGTTTCGGTATTTCATCTTTATCCAACCATTGTGCCAAATGCTTGTGATTGTCAAACAGAATCCATTTTTCATCACACAACAATATGATGTAGAATTGGTTTACCTTTATGTCATGACAGCAAAGAAAGGCAAGCTTTGAGACGATTTCTGATACTCATTTAATTCATGTGGAACCCATTTATCTAGCTTCTTTACCTTGCTAATTTGTTTCAAATGGTCCAATATTTTGGAATAGTAACGTCAAATCTTGCTAATTCACGCATAGGTTGAGATGGATTGACTTCCACTACAGCTGTCAGCTCATTATCTACCTTGGTGTCAGGTTGTCCTAGTGGCTCATTTTCAAGATTAAAATCACTAGAATGTAACTTCTTGAACCATCGACAGACTTCCTATGCACTCATTAGCTACATTCTTCCCAAACACTTTGTTGATATTTTGAGCTGTCTGTGCTGCATTGGTTCCACAATGGAACTCATATTCAAAAATAACACGAAATTTTAACTTATCCATGGTTTCACAAAAATTGCCCTAATAAAAATTTGAAAGAAAACCACAAGCCAAAACATGCATTTGAAAGACTGAGGATGTACCTTTATGGTAAACATAAAACAAGAAGTGTCAAAGTGAAATAAATGTCAGAGATATCAACTGTCAAACCTAGCACTTAAGAAAATCGGACATTTCATTCTTAACCTAATATTTCTATGTAAAAAATTTTTAAATTCTCCATAATATGGAAAAATTAGATTACTTAACATTAAAATCCTACTCAATATTTGGAGTTATCATAGCTTAGAATAACAGCAATAATTTGCACTTATAAAGTCCTAAGAAACATCCACATGAGGATTCTAACTAGACTCTACCATCAAATCCAGTTAAAAATTAAAATTTGGTTTCTTGGCTGGGCGTGGTGGCTCACGCCTGTAATCCTAGCACTCTGGGAGGCCGAGGCGGGCGGATTGCTCGAGGTCAGGAGTTCAAAACCAACCTGAGCAAGAACCAGTCTCTACTAAAAATAGAAAGAAATTAATTGACCAACTAAAAATATATATACAAAAAATTGGCCGGGCGCGGTGGCTCACGCCTGTAACCCTAGCACTTTGGGAGGCCGAGGCGGGCGGATTGCTCAAGGTCAGGAGTTCGAAACCAGCCCAAGCGAGACCCCGTCTCTACCAAAAATAGAAATAAATTAATTGACCAACTAAAAATATATATACAAAAAATTAGCCGGGCATGGTGGCGCATGCCTGTAGTCCCAGCTACTCGGGAGGCTGAGGCAGTAGGATCGCTGAGCCCCGGAGATTGAGGTTGCTGTGAGCCAGGCTGACGCCACGGCACTCACTCTAGCCTGGGCAACAAAGTGAGACTCTGTCTCAAAAAAAAAAAAAAAAATTTTGGTTTCTCTTGTAGGTGACAAAATATATAGAAAAATCATAGAGGGAGATTCATATTCACTCACATTTTAAGCCAGTGATTCATAATAAGTACTCAGAAATTATTATGGTAGAAGAGACTCTAGATTGATCATTTAGTTCAGTGCCTTTCAACCCTTTTTTTAAACAGTGGAACTTTATTTTCAAGCAAATTCTTATGTGGAACCTCAATATATTATTCAGATAAAGGAGAACTAATGTGGTTGAAGTCAGAAGAGGGGCCTACAACACTTCCCAATTGTCCACTGGCGCATGTCTTCAGACCCCAAGTGCTCCTCTAACATAGTGTAGAAACCAGTGGTAAGAATTTCAAGCTTGATGGTAGATTGAAACACACATCCCAGGATCTCCCTCCTATTCAAAAATCCTTCAAAGTAATAGAAAGAAATGTACATACCACCCCAAATCATCAAATATTTGAAGAAGAGCAATACCATGAAGAAAGTTTAAACTCAAAGAACTAGCAGTTATTAGCTATAACTGTTTCTGTTATCAAAGCAAGTATAACTACATTAGAATATGTTAAAATATCTTTAATTATTATTTTTAGAAATAAGTAAAAGCATAATATATCTAGAAACTATTAGATGTACAACTGGAAATTAAAATTTTTACCATTGAAATAAAATGACTGATGACAACATAACAGCTAAAAATGTAAATGAGGAAGGTGGAAGATTATGCCAAAGAATTTATCCTTATTGGAATGCAAAAGAACAATGAGATGGAAAATATGAAAAATTAAAAGAAACAGAGACTACTCAACAACAAAAGACAAACCAATTAAAAAATGGGCAAAGAACTTAAATAGACATTTCCCCAAAGATATACAAATGGCCAAAAAGCACATGAAAACAGCATTAGTCATTAGGGAAATATAAAATCAAAACTACAACGATACCATTACACACTCATAAGGATGACTATAACAAAAAAGAAAAAGGAAAATACGTGTTGGCAAATATGTGGAAAAATCAAAACCCTTACTCACTGCCGGTGAGAGTGTAAAATGGTATATAGCTGCAGTGGAAAACAGTATGACAGTTCTTCAAAAAGTTGAACATGAAATTATCATACGACCCAACATTATTCTCCTAGGTATATACCCAAAATAACTGAAAACAGGTACTCAAACAGATACTTGTATGCCAATGTTTACAGCAGCATTATTGACAATAACCCAAAGATGGAAACAACCCAAGTGTCTATCAACAGATGAATGAATAAACAAAATGGGGCATATAAATATACTGGAATATGATTCAGCCATAAAAAGGGATGAATTCTGATAACATGCTTCAACAAGGATGAAACTTGTGCACATTATACTAAGTGAAATAAGCTGAGACAAAAGGATAACTATTGTATGATACTACTTATATGAGTTATCTAAAATATTCAAATTCATACAGACAGAAGTAGAAGTTACCAGTAGCTAGGGGAAAGAGGAAATGAGAAGTTACTGCTTAATGGGTAAAGAGTTTCTTTTTAAGTTTTGGAAACAGTGGTGATAACTATACAACAACATTGTGAATGTAATTAATGTTACTAAATTATGCACTTATAAATGGTAAACTTTATGTTACATATATTTTACTACTACACACACAAAAAGTTAAATATATACCTATGCTATAATAGTCATTACACTACTATTTACCTAAGAGGAAAGAAAACATATGTCCACGCAAAGACTTGCACACAAAGGTTTACAGCTTTTTTATTTGTAATAGACAAAAATTGGAAACAGCCCAAACACTCATTAGTAGATAAATAGGTGAATGGATAAACAAACTGATAGTTCCATATGATAGAATATTAGTCTGCAATAAAAAAGCATGAACTACTGATATACACACAACATGAATAAATCTCAATTATTCTGAGTGAAAGAAGCCCTACCAAAAATGAGTATATATTATGTGATCCCATTTGTGTAATATTCTAGAAAATGCAGTAGTTGTTTTGAGGGAGCATAGAGGAGTGGGAGAAAATGGCATTAAAAAAACTTTTGAGGTTGATAGGTATGTTCACTATCTTGATTATGGTGAGAGTTTCATGGCTATATTACCAAATTGTACACTTTAACCATATCCAGTTTATTGTATATTAATTATATTTCAATAAAGTTGTCTGAGAAAAAGTGGGGGAAACCTTCTGTGTGACTAAGACACCATATACAAAGAGACAAATGACAGACTAGAAGAAAACAATTGCCCCGATTAATATCTAGAATATATGTAAAAATAGGATAAATTGATAAGAAAAACAAACATTCAATGCAGTAGGGAAAAAAATGAAGAAAAAATCAACAGGCAAATGATATAAGAAATAAATATAAATGACCAAATATAAATCTCACTAGTAATTAGGAAAAATTAACATTAAATATTGTGAGAATGGCAAAATTGAGAAGTTTGAGAGGATTAAGTGCTAGTGAAGAGTTTTTTTTTTTTTTCACTTTTTTTTTTAATTTTTTTTTTCACTTCTGGCGTATTTGGCTATAGTGAAGAGTTTTAAGTAAAAGGAAACATACTCTTGTATACTCTTGGTTGGAATAAATAAGGTATATCCATTCTATGGAATACCATGTAGCAGTTAAATGAAAAGAAGTACATGATAATTATTATTATAACTAAATGTGATAGTATTGTTTCCTGTAAGCCAGGATTATCCCACTTTATAGACAAGGAAACTGAGGCAAACAGGAGGTAGATAACATGTTAATATTGCACAGTTAACAGGTGGCAGAGCAGGGATCTACACCTGGGTCTTCTGGCTCCAAAGCTGATGCTCTTAACCTCTACAGAAGAGCCTCTTTATTTACTGACATAGAAAAAATCCCCAAGACATGTTATTAAGAGCAAGGTGCATAATACACACAGTATTATACCATTCATATTTTCTAAAAGTCACAAAACAATATTATCTATATTTGTATCTATCTCCAGAGAAAGGAATGAAAGAATATATAAAACTGGTAGCAATGGTTTTCTCTCTGAAAGGAACCCAGGGACTAGGATGGGAGGTAGGAAGTAGTCAAGGGGAACTTTTGTCTTATGTGCATTGTTTGACTTGTATACCATGAGAATGCATACAGATATTACTTGTATAATCAGATTTTTTTAAGATTAAAAAACCCACAGCATTGATCCAACGTTCTTCTACTCAATGTACACATTAGTTCTAAAATGTCCCTCATCCAGCTTGTTAGAATATTTTAACACATTAATTGCCATGTGAGTTGTATTTAACTCATGCTAGTTTTGAGCCTATGGCCTAATGATGCATATGAAGACTCAATTCCCTCAAAAAAAATTCAATAACTATGTTCTGAGTCACATACAACTCAACTGGAGTGCAATTTCAAAATTGATTCTAGTGCAACGTGAGTTGCATATAACTCATGTACAGAAAACAATAAAAAATAATAAATTTTTCATTAAATTAGAAAGGATCATTTTGTTTTTGAAGTTTTTATTCTATATTCATCATTAAACACTGTGGCCCCAGGGAAAAAAATTTTTTTTCAAGTGTGGCAGTCAATGCGTTAAATTGGTATAGTACCATACTTCATCAAAGCAGCCTACTCCTTTACTGAAGAAAGCTTAAGTGGTAGAAATTTTTCCTTATTTTTTCTTTTTTTGAGACAGTCTTGCTTTGTTGCCCGGGCTAGAGAGAGTGCCGTGGCGTCAGCCTAGCTCACAGCAACCTCAAAATCCTGGGTTCAAGCAATCCTGCTGCCTCAGCCTCCCGAGTAGCTGGGACTACAGGCATGCGCCACCATGCCCGGCTAATTTTTTCTATATATATATTAGTTGGCCAATTAATTTATTTCTATTTATAGTAGACAGTGGGTCTCACTCTTGCTCAGGCTGGTTTCAAACTCCTGACCTCGAGCAATCCGCCCACCTCGGCCTCTCAGAGCGCTAGGATTACAGACGTGAACCACCGCACCCGGCCAAATTTTTCCTTATTAGCAAACAAATATTTCTTTCTAACCACCATCCATTGGGCCTAATTCTGGCTTCTTGCAAACAAACAATAACAACACTAATCCATCTGTGTTGGGGGTCCCAAAGACCAACCTGTAGGCTCAAGGATTCACTAGGAGGACTCAGCCAACTCAGCATATAATCATACTCTTGGCTATGACTTACTACCCTGAAAGGATACAAAATAAAATCAGCAAAGGGAAAAGACGCAAAGGGTGAAATCTGAAGGAAACCAAATGCAAGCTTCCAAAAGTTCTCTCCTGTGCTATCACACAGAACACACTTAATTACTCCAGCAATGAGTTGTAACAATACATTTGAAATGCTGCCAATCAGGGACACTCATCAGAGACTTAGTGCCCAGGGTTTTTACTGGGAGCTGATCTTGCAGGCACATTCCACCTAGCCTATACCAAAATTCCAGACTCTTAGAAAGAAAGCATGTGCTCTACATAAACCATACTCTCCATACACTTCAGGCACAGAGAGCCATTCTTATCAGGTAATGGTGGGAATCCTTCCAAAATTCAAGTTCCCAGCTGCCAGCCAAAGGCCAACCCTGCAAGCAGGCCTTTCTAGGGACAGCAATCTCAGGCCTCCTATATTAACTCTTTTCTGTACACTACCCTTTCTATAAATAAGCCTTTAAACATTTATTGTATCTTCGTTTGGTCTTTTCTTCCTCAGTTAATACATAATCAATTCTTGCTATGACAGTTTCCACACTTTTCATCCATTTTAGTCACCCTTATCTGTGACTCTGGCATGACTATATCTCTCTTAAAACATGAAGCCAAAATGTAAAATAATATCCAGGCATAATTTGACCATAAAAAGGATATTACATTTTTATTAATGTAGCATATTTTATTTGTTTTCTAAAACTGCATTACTCATAGGTGATGTGTTGAGTTGGCGGACAAAACTTGAATTCTACCATATTATATTTATAATCTCATTAATGTCATTTTCTTTGTTTAAGCACAGTGCTCCTGCCTACAAGATGATTTTGAATTGTAATTCTATCATCTGTTTCAGGCTGACTAGTTTTTCTAGTTTTCTGTCAAGGGCAAATTATTGAGGTTTCTAGAGCCCGACTGCCTCAATTAAATCCTGGTACTACTACATACAAGCAATGTGATCTCAGGTAACTCAGGTTAAACCTTTTATGTGCCTCAGTTCCTTAATTTATAAAAACTTATGAGTACATTGTATTTATGAGTATAATAAAATAAATGAGATAATGTATATAAGAAGCCTAGTAGGGTGTCTGGCACACTATAATTGCATAATAAACTTTCATTATTATTAATCTTAATTATTGATAAGAATAATAAATAAACCAGGATCAAGGGCAAAGCTCCATGATACTTTTTTGTGCATATTTCCTCCCAGAGATGACATCAATCAAAGTTTTTTGAGACTGTCGACTCAACCAGCTTTATACTTAATTAGGATATACTTAAAATCTAATATAATAACTTTTAAGATATAAAAAACAGTTAGATATTCATTATTATCAACTTTTAGTTATGTTAACAAGGTGTAGTCTCTAAACTCAGCCTTTCTATCACCTACCAAATACTGGTATGAAAAGAAAGAAATCAAGATAGACTAAATTGGCAAGAAAATGTATCTCTATCACTGAGAAGATAATTTCCACTGTTCAAGAAATTCGTACCTATGTCAGTACTTTTGCAGGATAACAGATAAACACATGCCTGGATTATTCCTGTTAATAAAATGTTAAAATTATAACCAAAATATAATGAGGGGGAAATAAGCATTTTTAGATACTTCGTCTTTTACTAATAAGGAAAATCAAGGAAATACTAATTTAAAAAGCCTAACAAAGAACAAATGCCTAGAGCACCTGTTATCTGCAATCAGAAGACATAAAATTCTTAGACAAAATAAAACATCTAAAATAATGTTACTGGCAACAGGAAGCATCCAAATACATATTTCATTATCAAACTTTAAAAAATGCTAACAAGCCGGGCGCGGTGGCTCACGCCTGTAATCCTAGCTCTTGGGAGGCCGAGGCGGGCGGATTGCTCAAGGTCAGGAGTTCAAAACCAGCCTGAGTAAGAGCGAGACCCCGTCTCTACTATAAATAGAAAGAAATTAATTGGCCAACTGATATATATATAAAAAAAAAAAATTAGCCGGGCATGGTGGCGCATGCCTGTAGTCCCAGCTACTCGGGAGGCTGAGGCAGAAGGATCGCTCGAGCCCAGGAGTTTGAGGTTGCTGTGAGCTAGGCTGACGCCACGGCACTCACTCTAGCCTGGACAACAAACCGAGACTCTGTCTCAAAAAAAAAAAAAATAAAAATAAAAAAATAAAAAATGCTAACAAGACCTCTAAAAAGAAAATGACAACGGAATATAAATCAATATATATATCTAGAACTTGTTACATTTATCCTCATCAACAACACAGTCATGTTCCCAAATTTTTCCAAGAAAATACTGAGCAAACAACTACATATAGAATGAAGTTTTACATCCAAAGAAATGGCTATCATACAGTTTCTAGCAAACTCACATTTCTAATTAATGACTGCTCATAGTGTAGTCCTATTTAGAGTCAAATATGAATACTAAAATTTATCCATTCCAATAGCACCTTGGAGTTGTCAGAGTAACACAGTTTTCTCTTAGGACCACAGCTATAGAAGTATTCATATTTTGGTTCAAATTCTTGCTCTGCAACATACTGTGTGACTTTGGGTAAGTTACTTAAATTTCTTGTTTCCTTAGTTACAAAATGAAGATAATATTTACCTCATAGGCTTTCTGAGAGGATGAATTAGGATCGACTGTGTGATAACAATATAAAATTTACCATATTAACCATTTTTAAGTATATACTTCTGTGGCATAAAGTACATTCACATTATTGTACAACTATCACCAAGCGTATATTTTTAAAGTGCTCAGATTGAGCATGTAGTAACTGCTCAGTGAATGACAGCTAAAATAACTCTCATTAATACTATCTTATTCCATCATAAATCTGTATAAATTATTTATCCTGAGCAGAAATGATTTTATATTTATTTTTACTAAATTGCTCCCAGTCTTGGAGATGCTGGTTTCAATTCTCAAACTCTTCATTCAACTGAATGACAAAAATATATAAATATTAAGAACTAGGGCCAGGCTCGGTGGCCCATGCCTGTAATCCTAGCACTCTGGAAGGCCGAGGCAGGTGGATCGCTCAAGGTCAGGAGTTCAAAACGAGCCTGAGCAAGAGTGAGACCCACTCTCTACTAAAAATAGAAAGAAATTAATTGGCCAACTAAAATACATAGAAAAAATTAGCCAGGCATGGTGGTGCATGCCTGTAGTCCCAGCTACTTGGGAGGCTGAGGCAGAAGGATCACTTGAGCCCAGGAGTTTGAGGTTGCTGTGAGCGAGGCTCACACCACAGCACTCTAGCCTGGGCAACAGAGTGAGACTCTGTCTCAAAAAAATAAAAATAAAAAAATAAATAAAAATAAAAGAACTAATACACTGAGCACTTACTATGTGCCTAGTGCTATTCTAAGCAAATTACAGGTACTAACTCAATTAATCCTCAAAATAATTCTAGGTAGTAAATAACTAGTAACATTCACATTTTACAACTTAGTACAAAGAGGTTAAGGAACTTGCCAATGCCACCAAGCTAATAAATGGCAACATCAGGATCTGCACTCAAACGACCAGGTTCTAAAGCCTACACTCTCAACTACCCCACCATACTGCCTCTTACACACAAAGTGACATACCACTCATAGGAATGGCTACTTTATATGCCAGATGTTATATGTTCACTGAGCCTTTGAGTTTCTCAGAAGCTTTTACATCCATTATTTCATGTGTTTTTCCTAGAGACAATGAAGAGCAATCCACCCCAGACAAACCTCAGAAAGGTTAAGAATTTGTTCAAGGCCAATAGACCTTGGAGAGGTCCTGGATACCCACCTGGCCACTTATTAGCTGGGTGAATCTATAATCTCCCTGAGTGTCACTCAATTGTAAAATGGAAATGATAATAATACCTCTTGCAAAAAGTAAATAAGTATATTTGTAAAGCATCTGGTACAGAACTTTGCATAAAAATTGCTCAAAAAATGTTATCCCCCTTTCTTCATTCTACATGCGATTCCTGGAGTAGTATTCTTTCCAAACACCATGCCATTACCTCTCAATACCTTCCCATCAACTGTGCTAACACATGGGGAGCAAAGGACATGATTTTCTGGTGTTTACCATGTGATACCGAATCAGAAACCCCAGTGAAGTCCAGCGATATTATGTAATTTTAAATATAACAAACTTACTCCCTTTTGTCCATATGGCTGATCACTTTATCAAATAAAAAATTAAATTGGTCCACCAAGATTTGTTCTTTATAAAATTATGCTTAATGTTCCCCAATACCTTCTGTTCTTCTAGGAAACTGCCAAATAATTTACCAAATGATTTGTTCTAGCTGCCAACCAGACATTGTTCAAAAATCAAGTTGATCTTATCATTTCCAAAGTTATCTTTTTCCCCTTAAAAAAAAAAGTATGCTTTGTTCTGTCATTGGATACTTCCCCTATTCACCATGATTTCTCACTAGGTTCTTTTCCCTCACATATGCATAGAGGGAACATCTAATACTGACTTAATAAGCCTATTCATGCCAAATGTGGCCTAACAATGAGTATTTCCTGACAATTAGGCAGTGTTTTCTTAAGAAAAGATAAAAATACTAGGAGATAGTATGGTCTCTTTTTTTTTTTTTTTTTTTTTGGCTTATGTCCATGTCTTTAGATTTTTTTTTTTTTTTTTTTTGGCTTAAGCATGGTCTCTGATAAAGCAAAATTGCTATATAATTAATCTTTTTCCCCCTGGATAGCATGCATGTCACAAAGCACACACTGTTGACTTCCAAGTTTAATTTAAAACACACTCATGTCTTAAAGCAATCTGGAAGTGATTGTTGAAAGCCAAAGGAATTTTTCAATCAAGTGCTGACTTCCTAATATCTACTACTTCTCCAACAAGCTAAAAGGCACATTGGGAGGCTACAATCCGAAGCACCATGGAGAAAAGTGGTACTGAGGTAATAATTCATTTGTATTTGGCTCAGTGAAGGTTCACTGCCAATTTGTAACAGTAGGGATTCAATAACCTTTCAAAGCCAAAAATGAGGATTGGACAAGAACAGCTCTTCAGAATAGCTTTTGCTGAGGTCTAGCAGTTAACATAAAATTTTAAAAACCTGTACGAATTGGTAAATTACAGGCAATGTTTAGGAACGAAAATATGACCTATCACTTGATTTGCTAAAAAAGCACTGAGCTAAAACAAGAAATTTTTCTTCATTCATTCACTCTCTGTTGAGCTAATTCTATGAAAAAAAGATGGGGAATTATATTTCTGGTACTTGAGTTTAGCTATCTATAAACAACATTATTTGTTTTATTAATCTTATGAGTCTGAAAGCAGGATAAATGATACAAAAGCCATTAAAGCATTGTTCAAAATTTAAAGTATGTAACAATGCAAAACATAATTGTATTCTTTTAACTTGTAAGCATTTATGATAAGGTCATTTTAATCATGTCAGACCCACTGGCCAAATATATACTACTGACAAAGTAACTTCATGATGGTATTTTCTTAGTTCTCTATGGAAATAGATTTATCAACAAATATAAATCTTTGTATTATCTGTTAGTTCCTACTAATTTTATTTCTTGTTTCTTTCCTTTTTTTTCCTGAGACAGAGTCTTGCTCTGTTGCCTGGACTAGAGTGCAGTGGCGTCATCATAGCTCACTGCAACCTCAAACTCCTGGGCTCAAGCAAGCTTCCTGCCT